>NC_133334.1:124128047-125555547 GCF_042186555.1 Aquarana catesbeiana
TCTTTCGCAAAAAAATTCTACTCCATTTGAGGACCTCAGCCTAGGGGAAGGGCCTCAGCCTAGGGGAAGGACCCATACGGAAGTTTCTTTCCTCTCATGGTATTTTGCTTGCAGTTACATCTCAACAAGACCCTCCATATTTGGAAAAATGGGAAAAACCTTAATATCACTTTCTCGGAAGATCAAAAGAATTGGATCCTTTCCTTTGCTCATAAGGGGTCATTATGTAACAGATACCAGGAGACCTCTTATAAAATTATGACCCACTGGTACCGGACACCATCCGTATTAGCATTAATGTTCCCCCAGACACAGTCTGTTATGTTGGAGATACAACACTCAACCTGATACGCTGCTTCACATTTTCTGGGATTGCCCAAAAATCAAACCCTTTTGGCAGAAGGTTCTGGGGATTGTACAGAAACTTACAGCCTTCCCTCTATTTGACATCCCAGTGGCAGTGCTCCATAACTTGACTCCTATGTCCAATAAGAGATACCGCAAGTCATTACTGAAACATCTCCTGAATGCCGCTAGGGCATGCATCCCCAGTGTGTGGAAACAACAGTCCCCGCCCACTGTGTCACAATGGTTTGCCAGGGTGAATGACATCCAACAGATGGAATGCCTGATAGCTGATATCAGGAACAAAACTGAAGAACATACTACAAGCTGGCTATATTGGGACATGTTTCACTTTTTGGATGAATATTTGAATTATTCCTAATACCCTCGGAGTTTGCCTCCTGGTGCCATCTACCCTTCCTTGCCCCTACCCTTCCTTGCCCCTACCCTTCCTTGCCCCTACCCTCCTTCCCCAACCCCTCCCCCCTTTTTTTGTTCCTTTCTCTTCTCTTCTTTCCCTTCTAGACTTGTTTGGAGTCTACTTTTCTATTCCTACACTCTATGGAAAATCTGCCCGGTATGCCCTGATTGCAAGGTACTGTTGTTATGGGTTTATAGAATGTTCCCCCTTAATACAAGGGGGTCACTGATTATCCCTGTCTTATGGACTTATGTCATAATTGACTGTATGACCTTTAAAGTATTGACATAATGTCACTGTTGACCATTAGATTATCGATCATATAGTTTTTTAGGGCTGTCTTGGCCCTTAATCTGGAGTTATATCATAACAATGTGGCTTTCTATTGCATTTCATTTCTGGTGAAATTTGCATTTTTTGTCTATGCCTATTCAATATATTTTTACCATTAGATGTTTTCATCATGTGACAACATGCCCTACTATTGTGTTCTGTTGCATACCTTAAAAAAAAAAAAAAAAAAAAAAAAAAAAAAAACTTAGTGAGTTAATACTCAGTAAAGGCTGTTCTTAGAAACACTTCTACATCTTGCAATTATTCTGTAGTGTTCTTGCAGTGAATAGAATTTCATTGCAGTTGAGGGAGTGTCAAGCATAGCCTGCTATGTGTCTGAAACGGAAAATATATGTGCATCTAATGAGCATATCTACTGACTGTTAGGAAGGGCCTCATGTACTGTATATTCAAATACTACAAATGAAAGATAATATAATTGTGTGTATATTTACAGTAAATAAACAAGCAAACCAAATAGAGATTTTGACCTGGATGAATCCATTTTAAAGTATCATATGGCATGGAATGTGTTTCTGATAGATGTTCTATCTTTGATTGAACAGATTCGCATAACTGCTGTAGAAAAGTAATAGTCTCAGAGAAATAATAAATCCTATTCTTAGAATAAAGTTGTTAGGACGTTTATTAGTGCAGCAGATCTTGTTTTTGTTATAGCTGTAAAAATCAATCACTACAACAGAAGAACAGATTTTCAAATGGTCACTATTACTGCCCACTATTTTTTTTTTCTGTGTATTAGAGATAGGATAACCACTATTTGCTCCCTGGGCATATTTTCATGCATAATTCAACATGTTACTATTCTGAGCCTATCTACAATGTTTTGTATATAAATTAAACATGTCTTACACAAGTTATCTTCTTTCTAATGGTAATATACACTGCTGTTACACTCTACTGCCTACTAGGAAATTGCTCTTTGCTTTGCATTATATAACTGCACATATAACTACAGATACATATAGGGATCAGCACAGTGGTGTAGTGCTTAGCACTTCTGCCTGACAGTACTGGGGTCACCAGTTTGTATCCTGACCATGACAGTACCTGCCTAGAGTTTGCATGTTCTCTCTGTGGCTATGTGGGGTTTCTCCCACATTCCAAAGATGTGTTGACAAATTTATCGGCCCCTAGATTGTAAGCTCCTTGAGGGCAGGGACTGATGTGAATGTGCAATATGTAAAGTGCTGTGTACATTTTTGTTTCTTTATAAATACTGTAATTGCATATCACTCCGTATGTCTTGTTTTACACAAGACATAACAAAATTATATAAAGCAGGAATGTAGTCTGACATTAGTTTTTTTCATGATAGTTTTTATTATTACTTGCACTGAGTTTAAATGTCGATAATTCAATTATGCTTTATATTATCCTGTAATTACATTTTAACCAAAATAAATTATAAGTGCTACTGTAGCTTGTGAAGCACCAGTTCATTTGCTACAATAAAACAAAGAATGAAAGAAAAAAAAACATTAAGAAAATAAACAAAACATTTGAAGTAAAATATTAGACAGGTAAAATGTATACAAATTCAATAAAACTATGCTTTAATCTGTTGTAAAACACAGTCGTATTGTTACTCTGTCACTGGTTATTGGAGATAGATTTAAATCCACTGACTACTTCTAAATGCTGAATTAATATTTTGTGATGCAAACCTTCTTGTGTACACCTGAGTAATCTAATCTCTGGTCTTTTGCTGAAACCTAGAATTCTACCACACTACTGTCATGTAAAAGACAACCCACCAACCATCCATGTGGTTGTGTTCATTTGTATATACAGTGCCTTGCAAAGAGTATTCACCCCCTTGGCTGTTTACCTATTTTGTTACATTACAGCCTTTAGTTCAATATTTTTTAATCTGAATTATATGTGATGGATCAGAGCACAATAATCTAAGTTGGTGAAGTAAAATTAGAAAAATATATACATAAAACTATTTTTCAGAAATAAAAAAAATGATAATTGGCATGTGCGTATGTATTCACCCCCTTTGTTATGAAGCCTATAAAAAGCTTTGGTGCAACCAATTACCTTCAGAAGTCACATAATTAGTGAAATGATGTCCACCTGTGTGCAATCTAAGTGTCACATGAGCTGTCATTACATATACACACCTTTTTGAAAGGCCCCAGAGGCTGCAACACCTAAGCAAGAGGCACCACTAACCAAACACTGCCATGAAGACCAAGGAACTCTCCAAAAAAGTAAGGGACAATGTTGTTGAGAAGTACAAGTCAGGGTTAGGTTATAAAAAAATATCCAAATATTTGATGATCCCTAGGAGCACCATCAAATCTATCATAACCAAATCGAAAGAACATGGCACAACAGTAAACCTACCAAGAGACGGCCGCACACCAAAACTGAGCACAGAGACCTAAGGTAACCCTGGAGGAGCTAATGGGTATATGGACAGGGGATTATAGCGGTGCTAAAGTCAAGGGGTGCAAAAAAGGAAAAGACGAAAAAGAAGATATAAAAAGCAAAAAATTACAAAGTTTATTAATAATAATACAAATATAGAAAAATACACTTAGGTCAATTAACACTTAAAATAAATATGTATACTGTATGTGACCCAGAATATGATGAGATAGGCCGGATGGAGATGGCCGTCGAAGTGGGGGCTCGATTTCCTACATGTTTCGCCAAGACATTGGCTTCTTCAGGGAACAAGAGCTCAAAAGATAAATATATAAAGAAGGTCTGTATATAGAAATATAGAAAACATCATGTGAGCAAGATTGTTTATCAATGCAGTACTTAATATACACTCAAGAGAATTAATATTGTGGCTGGACAATCATGCAACCAGGTGGCCCACTGATACCGGTGGCGCAAACGTACCTGAAACGCCGACACCCAGGGGGGGCGCACGGAGGCGTCACCGCAGGGGAATGGGCAGACCGCGCCGTATAATGTGCCTGCAGGGGGCATACAGTAGACCTGGCAATAGAGTGTTTTGAAAAAATGTAAGTAATTATCGAATTTTGCATAAGAGGGACTGGAGATGGTGCAGTTATGCATCAATTGCATAAGACCAAAATGTATATGTAAAAATATATAAATAAATGTGTCTGTATCTCATAGAAAGGTATAAAACTCACACTTTTCTTTAAAAACAGTAGAATGAAGTGGGCACAGAGTGCCTGTAGATGGATATACGCACACAGCAAGGCAGTCAGCGAAGTCAATGGGATCAGCAGTCAATTGAAAAGGGGGCCTGAGTAGGAAAGTGAATTACTTTAAGGGTAATACTAATGATCATTCTAAACTTAACCAGGAAAGGTTCATCAAGGAGGTACTTACTTAATGGAATATACTGCCAGATGGAAGTCTCATATTGGTGCAGTCACATGCATGGAATGCTTAGCTCGAAGATTTTTTATAAGGATTTTTTTTAAAAGAAAAGGGCAGCAATTGCAATAAGTCCTAAGGAGAACAGATGTAAGGGGAAAAGTTAGGACAACATAGGCTCTATTGAGGACAAATAAGACTGCTGAGGAGACAGGAAGCATATTACCTGATCAACCATATAGCAGACAGTGTGACTTAAAAGAAATCGATGTTCAGAATAGCCAAAAGAATGGATGATAAGTCCAAAGTGACTCCTAAAAGAGAAGTTTAGGAGCTCGTTTAAGCAATAAAATAGGGAAAAGAATTGTTGCTGAATGCCATGAAGAAAGAAGATTACCTTATTGCTGTGTGTGGAGCATAAACAGGCACGTCCCTCGTCCAGCAGAGAGACTGAATGAATGAATACACCACTGAGTTGGCACAACTTGATGTTGCGATCAACCGATGGTACACAGACCATGCACAAGGTTTGTCTTCCCCCAGGTACAGCAAACGGGACAAAACCCTGCGAGCTCACCTGGAGGAATACACACTTACAACAATTAATGACAAAGAAAGCAAGTTTCTCAGAGACCTAGCGGCCCATGAAAATGGCTATGCCTACAACTGGGATAATTCCAAGGAAACCAAACCCAGAAACAAGCCCTTCACTTCTAATGTACCTACCTCGAACAATCATGCCTCTAATACCTTATCTGCTTCCTTTTCATCCAGCACCTCCACCGTATATCAAGATATGACACAGGAACAACTGGCTAAAAGAAGAAAAGGTGACCTATCGACGTCCTCGGAATCATTACACCGCACGCTTGGACCCACTCCTCTTCCTCACTCATCCACGGGTCACTCCAAGACCGCTCACGTATCCACCCCTTTTACCAAAGCACAATCCAAGTCGTCAGCAATACCAAAATCATCCACCACCAAGGTACCTTCGGTCACACCGGCACTTCCGCACTCCCAAACGCACACCACCACTCGGAGGGTAAGTGAACCCACCATTACTTCCATGTTCCCAGCTAACTCATTACCTGTGGACCCTAAACTCGCACCTATTTTTTTAGGACAGGGCCAGGACTCCCTCTTGAGCCCAACTCTCAACCCACAAACACAAACTCTGGTGATCCACGAAGATCATCCACCCCTGATGTAATCAATTTATCATCCACTCCACTAAACATGGATCAGATCCATGTACTCCAACTCGGCCTTACATTCTGTCCACCTAATGACTTTGACAAATTTGCCCTTATCAAAGACATCCATCTTTTTGCACGTAAATTGCTCTACAAAGTGATCTAAGATAAATCTCCCTCCAACACAGTACCTCTCCAAGACACGAATCCACCACAACAAGTCCCCACTTTAGCTGAAATACAAGCCCTTGAGGAGCTGATGTCACTCTGGGAGGAGGGCGACACTGATGGCGATGACCTCTTGGACCCTTATGATCCTGGGGCCGCCGCCCTTGGTGTCTCCTTCCCCCCTCCTACTTCCTTTAAACCCAAATCCACAAACTTTCCGAACCTTTCTACAAATCCCAACATTTGGGCTTTTGTACAACAGGTCACTAACACCATCGAAGGTTTAAATCTCAACTCCCCTTATCATTCCAACCTTACTCCGGCCCTTATTAAAGCCATCAAATCCCTTCAAAATCATCCAGAACTGATCATCAAGCCAGCCGATAAGGGTGGCAATGTGGTGGTGATGGATGTGCCCTTTTATGAACAAATGTGTCTCGACATTCTTAATAACCGTGAGTGGTACAGACCAATTTCAAAATCACTTATCGACCATTACATATCCGAATACCAACAGTTGATATTCGGAGCCTATCAAAAGGGCATCATAGATTCCAACACATGGAAGTTTCTTAGTGTTAGAGAACCTACAACTCCCACCTTTTATTCCCTTCCCAAACTCCATAAATCCCTTGATCACCCTCCGGGCCGCCCTATCGTGTCCGGACGACAATGTCTCACCGAACCTGCCAGTGCATTGGTCGACAAATACCTGGCACCCCATGTAGTTGCCCTGCCTTCATACATCAAGGACACTATCCATCTCCTTCGGATACTCGATGGTCAAACCTTACCAAAAAACACATGGTTGGTAGCCCTAGACGTGGAAAGTCTGTATAACATCATTCCCCACAATAGAGGCATTTCAGTGATCAGAAAACTAATCCGGGAAAGAGGCGCCCAGTTTGACACATACGGGGACTTTGTCCTCGAACTACTGAGGTTCATACTAACACGGAACTACTTTATGTTCGGTTCCTCCCACTTCCTCCAGGTGCAAGGTGTGGCTATGGGGACCAAGTGTGCCCCTGCCTATGCCAACCTTTACCTGGGGGGGTGGGAGAGGGAACTATTTGATCCGGTCCATTCCAATCCCTACCTGTCCAGGGTGATATCCTGGTACAGGTATATAGACGACATATTGTTGTTTTGGTCAGGTACCAAAGAAGAACTTGTCTCGTTTGTTCAGTACCTCACCCTGAATACATTTAACCTCAGGTTTACCATGGAGTGCAGCCAATCGCAGATCCACTTTTTGGACCTCCAGATTGGCTTGCAGTCCAATGGTCAAATCTACACTGCCCTTTACCGTAAGCCCTCTTCGGGCAATACGATACTGCACGCCCACAGTGCCCATCCTAAGCCTCTTCTTAGAAGCATCCCGTTCAGCCAATATCTGAGGATAAAACGTAACTGCACCCGAGAGGAAGATTTCCTCAGGGCAGCACAGGAATTGTACAACAGACTTCTAGATAGAGGCTACAGCCACTCTCTGTTGAAAAAAGCCTTTAATAAGGCAAAGAAACTCAACAGAAAGGACTTGGTTTTCTCCGATAAACCATTGGACACTAGACAACCGATACGACTTATTACCCAATTTTCAAATCAACATATTCAAATTAAGGATATTCTCAACCAATTCTGGCCTCTACTAACATCAGATCCCACAATCGCCAAATACATCAAAACATACCCCGACATTACATACCGCCGATCCCCTTCACTTCGTGATCGACTGATTAACAGCCATCATACGACTGACACTGCACATAGGCCCACTGCCACAGGCACATACCAATGTGGCAGATGCGACATATGTGCATTCGTCACCAACTCCCAAGTGGTGAATTTGCCTAATGGAAACACCCATACCATTAGACATCGTGTCACCTGTGCCACCGTAGGAGTCGTGTATTTAGCTCAATGCCAATGCGGCTCATACTACGTTGGCAAAACTAAGCGTCCATTCCAGATTCGCATCCGTGATCACATCAAACCGCTATACAAAAACACTACTACCACTGCCATCAATCGGCACATTGCTGCTCAGCATAACTTTGATCCCCATGTCATTTTGTTTTCCGCACTTGAACATGTTCCTTCACATGTCAGAGGCGGAAGCATAGACAATAAGTTACTACGCCTTGAAACAAAATGGATTCACATATTAAATGCTACTAATTTTCCAGGACTCAACGAACATATTAGTTTCAAACCCTTTCTTTAATACCTTTACTCCTATGAGCCATACCCGTTACATATTATGTATTTCTTTTTTCTATGCCCACCCTTCAGTCAGCGTCGCTTGTAGTTTTCTTTTGTCCCTTTCTCTCTACTTGCTCTCCCGTCTCCCAGTGTCCTGTACCCCCCTCCCTTTGCTCCTCCCTTTCGTTTTCTAGCTTTCATCTTGCCATGGCTTCATTTGCGGTTTCTTTTACAGTTCTTTTATGGTATTTCATACTACCACGATCTTGTTATTGGCTACGAGTGTATCTTTTTTCATACTAACATTTCTCTATCTGATTTTTTGCATTTTTGTTCAACTCTCAATTTTTATTTGTATTCATAGATATGTAAAGTTTTTTGATATTGTATCAACACAATTCTTTAATGCATATATTTTTTCGATGTAAGTCTAGGTTATACTAGTATTGCCTGTGTTTCATTGTGTACTTCTCTGTGTAACTAGGACCCCGTGGTTCTCTATGCACGTTATGCACCCTGTGGCTGGACATTGTGTGCTGACACACAGGTTCTTCCCGATATCCCTATGGACCCTTGTGGACTGTCGGGCTAGTGGGGGCCTCGCTCCCCCACCCTGTGTCTCTGCCCACTTCAAGTCATGCGCTTGTTGTGCCCCGCTGCCGGATCGCATCGGTTGTCTGGTCCCCCGGCACCTTGGGAGGTGGTCGTGGCTTTGGCTTCCCTCCTGGGAGGTGCACTGCCAGCGCTGTTCGTGCCTGTACGGACGCCCAGGGCAGATCCCTGTCTGCCCTGGGCGTCCGCGACGCACTCAGACTCTCTGGTCCCCCTGTCTCCATCGGCTGATGGGAGGCGGTGGCGCCCTGGTACCTCCCATTCCGTGGCGTCTCACCCTCCCATTCGCCATGCGGCCCGCCTGTTCTGCGCACGCGGTGCATGATGGAACGTGTAGTTCCGTGGCACCGCTGTGTGCGCAGGCGCGGATGCCCCTCATTTGCGTCCGCACACCTGATCAGCATCTGATCAGGTGTGGGGGGTATATCAGTAACCGGCCAGTTCCTCAGTCTCTCTGCTGGACGAGGGACGTGCCTGTTTATGCTCCACACACAGCAATAAGGTAATCTTCTTTCTTCATGGCATTCAGCAACAATTCTTTTCCCTATTTTATTGCTTAAACGAGCTCCTAAACTTCTCTTTTAGGAGTCACTTTGGACTTATCATCCATTCTTTTGGCTATTCTGAACATCGATTTCTTTTAAGTCACACTGTCTGCTATATGGTTGATCAGGTAATATGCTTCCTGTCTCCTCAGCAGTCTTATTTGTCCTCAATAGAGCCTATGTTGTCCTAACTTTTCCCCTTACATCTGTTCTCCTTAGGACTTATTGCAATTGCTGCCCTTTTCTTTTAAAAAAAATCCTTATAAAAAATCTTCGAGCTAAGCATTCCATGCATGTGACTGCACCAATATGAGACTTCCATCTGGCAGTATATTCCATTAAGTAAGTACCTCCTTGATGAACCTTTCCTGGTTAAGTTTAGAATGATCATTAGTATTACCCTTAAAGTAATTCACTTTCCTACTCAGGCCCCCTTTTCAATTGACTGCTGATCCCATTGACTTCGCTGACTGCCTTGCTGTGTGCGTATATCCATCTACAGGCACTCTGTGCCCACTTCATTCTACTGTTTTTAAAGAAAAGTGTGAGTTTTATACCTTTCTATGAGATACAGACACATTTATTTATATATTTTTACATATACATTTTGGTCTTATGCAATTGATGCATAACTGCACCATCTCCAGTCCCTCTTATGCAAAATTCGATAATTACTTACATTTTTTCAAAACACTCTATTGCCAGGTCTACTGTATGCCCCCTGCAGGCACATTATACGGCGCGGTCTGCCCATTCCCCTGCGGTGACGCCTCCGTGCGCCCCCCCCCTGGGTGTCGGCGTTTCAGGTACATTTGCGCCACCGGTATCAGTGGGCCACCTGGTTGCATGATTGTCCAGCCACAATATTAATTCTCTTGAGTGTATATTAAGTACTGCATTGATAAACAATCTTGCTCACATGATGTTTTCTATATTTCTATATACAGACCTTCTTTATATATTTATCTTTTGAGCTCTTGTTCCCTGAAGAAGCCAATGTCTTGGCGAAACATGTAGGAAATCGAGCCCCCACTTCGACGGCCATCTCCATCCGGCCTATCTCATCATATTCTGGGTCACATACAGTATACATATTTATTTTAAGTGTTAATTGACCTAAGTGTATTTTTCTATATTTGTATTATTATTAATAAACTTTGTAATTTTTTGCTTTTTATATCTTCTTTTTCGTCTTTTCCTTTTTTGCACCCCTTGACTTTAGCGCCGCTATAATCCCCTGTCCATATACCCATTAGCCATTTGATTATTTTGGGGATGATGCTGTATCCTACGGTACCATCTAGCCACCTTTATATTTTTTAACCCTGGAGGAGATGCAGAGTTCCACAGCAGAGACTGGAGTATCTGTACATAGGACGACAATAAGCCGTATGCATAGGCATGTTTTGAGTTTGCGAAAAGGCATGTGGGAGACTCCCAAAATGTATGGAGGAAGATGCTCTGGTCTGATGAGACTGAAACTGAACTTTTTGGCCATCAAAGAAAACGCTTTGTCTGGCGCAAACCCAACACATCACATCACCCAAAGAACACCAGCAGTCGGGACTGGGAAACTGGTCAGAGTTGAGGGAAAGATGGATGGTGCTAAATACAGGGATATTCTTGAGCAAAACCTGTACCACTCTGTGTGTGATTTGAGGCTAGGACGGAGGTTCAACTTCCAGCACGACGATGACCCCAAACACACTGCTAAAGCAACACTTGAGTGGTTTAAGGGGAAACATGTAAATGTGTGGGAATGGCCTAGTCAAAGCCCAGACCTCAATCCAATAGTTTTGCAAGGCACTGTAGCCTAAGGGTTTGTGTACAAAGGCATAACAGGCTTGTATTTGAGATGAGGTCAAGAGAACACCCAGCTACTGAACCTCCCTCCTTGGGATCCATTAAGTTTTTTTGTCACTGGACCACAAGGACTCCCAAGATCCATGGCGACCAGGCCTTCTCCCCATGAAGCAGTAGGTTGGTTTCCCATCACTACACTTCTATCAGAAGGAATTGCCCAGCTTCCTCATATGGGTTTAAATATTTGCAAGAGCTCCTCTCTCCCCACAGCTCTGAGATGGCAGCCCTGATGAGCGGGCTCCTTACCAGGGATGGGCTGAACAGACCCCTGTTCAGTTCGGACCAGAACGTCCAAACACCACGAACATTAGGACCCGAATAACGAACCCCATTAAAGTCAATGGGACCCGAACGTCAAATATCAAAAGTGCCCATTTTGAAGGCTTAAATGCAAGTAATTAGGCATACAATGGTTATAGGGGTCCAGATCCTGCCCTGGGGGACATGGATCAATAAAAAAAAAGTTTGTGAAAAACATCATTTTTAAATGAGCAGTGATTTTTTTATATTTAAAGTGAAAGCCTAAAAATGAAAAATTTCTTCCAATATAGTGCCAGGGGGGTTCCCTTAGTCTAACTGTAAAGTGGCAGATCTGTACCATGTCTAGAATCTGCTGCAGCAATAATTGAATTTACAAAGCCAAAAAAATGACATTTTTCTTGCAAGCTGCCTTTATTTTGCTCAGCAACAGCTGGGGAGCCAGTGTGTATGATGAGGCCACAATGTACTGTAGTGCACTGGGAACAAGATTAGAGATTTTTTGGATACATTCTGGTGTCACTTTGACTTTGGATAGAAGTAACGGGTGTGTTAAAATTGGTCTTTGGGTGTCGGTGGCGCCTTCCCACAGTAACCCTATAGAGATAATCTTGATGAAAGCAAGAATTTGCCTTGCTGTAAAAAATTGCAATGATATGCACCTGTCAAACAGGTGCTGAAAAATTGGTCTTTGGGTGTCGTGGTGCATTCCCACCGTAACCCTATAGAGATAATCTTGATGAAAGCAAGAATTTGCCTTGCTGTAAAAAATTGCAATGATATGCACCTGTCAAACAGGTGCTGAAAAATTGGTCTTTGGGTGTCGGTGGTGCCTTCCCACCATATAACCCTATAGAGATAATCTTGATGAAAGCAAGAGTTTGCCTTGCTGTAAAAAACTACAATGATATGAACCTGTCAAAAAGGTGCTGAAAATGTTTTCTTTGGGTGTCGGTGGCGCCTTCCCACCGTAACCTTATAGAGGTACTCTTGATGAAAGCAAAAATTTTCCTTGCTGTAAAAAATTGCAATGATATGCACCTGTCAGATAGGTGCAGAAAAATTGGTCTTTGGCTGTCGGTGGTGCCTTCCCACCGTAACCCTATAGGTGCAGAAAAATTGGTCTTTGGGTGTTAATTGTGCCCATGAAACCTATACCAAAAACATTCTTCCAGATGAAATGATTAAACACCCTTAAAGCTAGGCAGCCTCAAAGTCCTGCAGAGATTCCACATTCCAAAAAGACTTAATCAGTGACATTAGCATCAGGGGCTTCATAGCTGGTAATCCAGGACTGATTCATTTTTATAAAAGTCAAACGGTCCACAGAGTCTGTGGACAGATGCGTTCTATGATCAGTAACGAAAACCTCCTGCAGCACTGAATGCCCATTCTGAAAGCACACTGGATGCAGGGAAGCCCAACAACTCAATAGCATACTAGGCAAGTTCTGGCCAGTGGTCTATTCTCATGACCCAGTAAGCCAGAGGATCATCAGCTGGAAAGCTCTCCATCTCTGTTTTGGCCCTGAGGTAACCATCCACCATGTGATGCAGACGCTGCCGATGAGATGTGGAAGCTGACAGCCCTGGGCAGCGAGGACTAAAACAATTCTGAAATCCTCACTTAGGTGGATGCCTTCTCCAACCCTCCTTTCTTGACCAACGGAAGACTCAAAATTATGTTTTCCACCACACTGTAACCTACTAGAGTCAGGAAAAATGTTCAATAAAATCCTCTTTAATGTGTCCACAAGAGATTTTATCCTCTGCCCTCTCTGTGGGGACGGGATGAGACCTTCCCCTTATAACTGTGGTCAAGGAGGGTCGCCAACCAGTAATCATCCTTCTCCTTTATGCCATGTATTCTTGGGTCCTTTCGCAGGCTTTGAAGCATGAGGTTGCCCATGCACCTCAAATTTGCAGAGGCTTGAGAAGCAGACTCCTCAGGGTCACTCAGGATGACAGCATCTGCAACTTCCTCCATCCAGCCACGTACTGCTCACAAGGGTCCTGGGGTTGGAAAGCCATCACTTACAGATTGACGCATGTTTTCCCCTTCTTCAAAGCCTATGAAAGTGCCAGAATCCTCCTCCTCATCCTCCTCCCCTCTCTCCTCCTGTGTGTTCTGTGACATAGGAATGATGGTGTCTGCATAAAGTGGGCCTTGAGAGGAAAGGAAGTCCTCCTCTTCCTCCTGTTGCTCTGCCTCCAGTGCTCTGTCCATAATGCCACGCAGAGTCTGCTCTAGCAGGAACACAACAGGGATTGCGTTACTGTTGCATGCACTGTCACTGCTCACCATCCTTGTGGTCTCCTCAAATGGTGACAATACAGTGCATGCATCTTTAATGATCAGCCATTGGCGTGGGGAAAAAAAGCCGAGGCGGCCTGAGCCTGTTGTTGTGCCGTACTGACACAAGTACTCGTTGACAGCCCTCTGCTGCATGTATAGCCATTGCAGCATTCCCAAAGTTGAGTTCCACCTGGTGGGCATGTCAAAAATCAGGCAGTTTACGGCAGGTGGAATTCCCGCTGAATTTCAGCCAATCGAGCACTGGCTGTGTATGACCGCCTGAAATGGCTACAGACTCTTCTGGCCTGCTTTAGTACATCTTGTAACCCTGGGTACATACTTAGGAAACTTTCCCTGTCTAAGGGCGGACAGGAGGTTTGAGCCATTATCGGACACCACCATTTCTGGCTCCAGCTGGTGTGAACTATCTCTGGACCTGTCCTTGCAGAGCTGCAAGAATCTCTGCTCTGGTGTGGTTCCTGTCCCCTAAACACACCAGCTGAACCACTGCATGGCACCTTTGAGCCTGACTCTGGGAAAAGCCCTTTGAATGCTTAGGGGGTACCTGATGTTCATAGGACAATTCTGCAGAGGAGGGCATGGAGGTGGCGGAGGAGGAGGAAGAGGGGGTAGAGCTCACAGGTCTGGCATCATCACCACCAGCTGTATGGAGATGTGGGGGCACAACAAGCTGCAGCACTGAGCCCTGTCCTGCATCCTTTTGAGTTGCAAGCAGCATTACACAGTGTGCTGTGAATGAAATATATTGTCCCTGCCCATGCTTGCTGGACAACATGTCAGCAGTAAGGTAGGGGCTGAGTGCCTTGCCTAACAATGCCAGAACATTCCCTTCCACGTGATGGTAGAGAGATGGAACAGCCTTACATGAAAAGTAGTATGGACTGGGAACCTGCCATTGTGGTACAACACATTGTGCGAATTCACAGAAGGGGGCAGAATCCACCAGGATGAAAGGCAGAAGTTGGAGAGCCAACAGCTTTGACAAGCTTGCATTCAGGTGCTGGGCATGTGGGTGGCAGGGACTGTATTTTTTTTTCCGCTGCAGTAGATGGGGCATAGAAATTTGCCGGCTACAGTCTACAGCTGGTGGTGTGCTGCTGGTAGATGAGCTGCGAGGACCTTGGACACCCTGTGCTATACCATCATCCCTGTCAGTGGAGGCTGCTGAAAGGTAATGACTCAGTATCGCACGTCCACGTCCACCTTTGCCTGTGGACACATTTGTTGCTGGCCCCCTTACAGTGCCAAGGGAACTTCCGCCTTTCCTTGTTGTTCACACAGACATTATTGGGAGGGAGGGGGCGGTGATTATAAGCAAATGTAAATGAGAACTTGAAATCTGTACGTAGATGCACTTTAATCAATGTAAAGAGGTGTTTGGTGCCCTTTAATTTAAGTACTCACACTACACAGACAGACTCCATGGATACAATATAATATACTGGAAAATAATGCGCCAAACATACAGTGACGCACAGAACTATATGGAGTTAAACTGGCAGTATTGAACACAGAAGTAAATTGCGTTAAACTTTCAGTAACGCATAAAACTATATGGCGTTAAACTTGTAGTAACGCACACAGAACTATATGGCGTTAAACCAGCAGTAACGCACGCAAAATGATATGGCGTTAAACTGGCAGTAACGCACGCAAATCTATATGACATTAAACTGGGAGTAACGCATGCAAGACGATATGGTGTTAAACTGGCAGTAAGGCACGCAAAACTATATGGCGTTAAACTGGCAGTAACGCACGCAAAACTATGTGGTGTTAAACTGGCAGTAACACACGCAATATGATATGGTGTTAAACTGGCAGTAACGCACATAAAACTACATGGCGTTAAACTACGCACGCAAAACTATATGGCGTTAAACTGGCAGTAACACACGCAAAACTATATGACGTTAAACTGGCAGTAACGCACGCAAAACAATATGGCATTAAACTGGCAGTGACGCACACGCAATACAATAGGGCATTAAAATGGCAGTAATGCACGCAATGCGATATGGCGTTCAACTGGCAATAACGCAATCAAATAGACAGTGTGCAACAGTCACTACACTGAAGCTATCTGAACTGTCCCTACTCTAGCTATATACTAATGTCAAGATTACTGACACGGTCTCACTACACTACACTGAAACTATCTGAGCTGTCCCTACTCTAGCTGCACACTATGAAAAGCTGAATGATGGTCCTCCTCACTACACTCACACTATCCTAGACTGACACTAAACTAATATTCTCCATTGACAATTGAAGCAAAATAGCACAGTATAGCACACTAACTAATAGCACTGAACAGAGCCCTGTTCTCTCTCGCCACGCCAAAATCACACTGAAAATGGCTGCCATTGAAAGAATGCTTTTATACTGTGGGGTGGGAATGAGCCATGATTGGACAAAGTCATGATGACAGTGTCCAATCATGACTCTGACAGTGCTCTGTGCCCTGATTGGCTGAAGCTTTCACTGCTTCAGCCAATCACGGCTTGCAATGCACTGTTCAGTGCCGCAATGCCTTGTGGTCGGTCCGGGGGGCCAAACAAACGGTCGAACGACCCATTTGTTCGGCTGTTAAATGAATGTCCGAACAATGAAAGTTCGGCCCGCACTTATGCTCAGGCTGAACTGTTCGCCCATCCCTACTCCCTACCAAGCATGAATTGGCCAGCATGTTTCAAGGCCTGGAGGCCTCCATAAGTAAGGACATGTCAGCCATGCTCTCTGATCTATCACATCTCCTGATGCATATGGAAGATTCTGTAAAATGATAAGATATCCACAAGTTACAAGATCATGTTACATAACTGGCAACTGCTACTGCACTGCATCATATAAACTGGAAGTCCAGGAGAACAGAAATTGAAGGAATAATTTACGAATACAGGATTTATCCTAAGCCACAAAGAAAGAGGACCTCCCTGAAGGGTTGAGAGGTATTCTTAATTTCATCCTTGGGCACTTGCTCACTATGATTTGTTTGAGTACACAGGGCTCTGTGTCCCAGCAACCCATCATCAGACCAGCCATTGAATGCCATTTGTCGCTTACACTACTTTGAGGACGAAGAAGCTTTGATAGAGAAGCTTTTTGACACCCCAGCTATTGACTTTAATGGTGCATCCATCACCATCTTTCTGGATCTGGCATGTAAAATGTTAGGGTGCTGCAGAGCTTCATGCACCATTGAGGATTATTTTCCTGCTTAATCACACACAGGGACGGATTTTCCACAATCTTAAAACTCTCAGAACACTTAGAAACTTTCTGTGCCAGTGTTGAGATTGATCCCCATATCTTATCTAGTTGGCAGGAAGGCATTCCCTCCTTCTCCATCACTTAAGAGTCACAGTAGCGTAAGGCCTCTTTAAAGAAAAAATGAACTGGTACACCAAGCTCCTCAAAGAAAAATGGATACGACCAGAATGATTTATTTGCTACTCGTTTTTCTGGGTAACTACACAGCAACAATTTCTGCTACTGTTTCTGTTATTCTAAATTCTAATGTTATTAACTCTTTCACCATTTGTTATGGCTTGGCTAATGAGTCACCCCACCATGGCTTGCTGCCTTACACAGATGTATTAGTCTTAACTTGTCAATTGGACTGTTCTCTGCTCTCAGGACTTAGAAGTGGGTTGTTGTTATAATGGTGCATGTTCTAATGTTGTTTTTCAGCTGTAGCTTTATGGCTATGTTGTATTTTATTCATGTTATTTTTGTTTCAGACCCATGTAGACTATTTACATGCTTCCATGGCTTATACAAGTTTTCTGCTGTGGATGTTTTCATTTGGTTGCATTGTCCCCTCATTGTGCACTGTTTATATCAGTTTAACTTACTTTCAATGCTTGGATTTGTCAGTTTTTTCTTGCTGGTCCTTTCTTTCAGCATTTCTCAACTTTCACCCCTCCCTCTCTCGGTGTAATGTCCCCTACACCTTTCTCCCCCCCCCACTGAACTCGGCAATAGACTTTGCTACAAGGAAGTGACTTTCTCAGCTCATGGTGACTGTCAACTTATTATCCTATAACATTAAAGACTTGAACTCCACAGATCAGAGACATTGACTCTTTAAAGAGTTTAAGTTTTTGGTTTGCACCATCGCTTTCCTACAAGAAATGCATCTAAAGCATCTAACTTTTACTAACACCAGACTGTGCTCTCACTTCTACACAAAATGGCACTATGACATTTCTGATACTAATAAGGCAAAGAGGGTTGCCATTGACTTTCATATAGATGTATAGATGCTTCCTTTATTTTGTCAGACATTCCAGTGGATGACCACAGGAGATTGTTATATCTAAAAGGTCTTTTAGGCAACACTCAGTGTACCCTTGCTAACATTTATTATCCTAACCAGGCCCAACCCTTTTTTTTTCCCAAATCCTTATTAAATTAATGGATTTCACCTCAGAGTTCATAATCCTGGCTGGAGACATTAGCGTAGCCCTAGACCCTATTTTGGATACAACTCAAGGACCACCTTATAAACAGCTTACGTTTATTAAGAAACATCTTTACGATATCCAGCTAATGGATCAGTGGACTACTCCTATTATTCTAACTTTTCATTTTTAAGCCAGCCATCCATCAGGGTATCCTCCATCTCAGACCACACTCCTGTAATCACACAAGTACTTTGCCAGCCCGCTCTAATAACTGGGAGCTGAACGACTTAAAAGGCTCAACTTTCTGAATTAATACAGTATTTTAATGATAACATGACATCTGATGTCTGTCCTGTCCTCATTTGGGAAGCTCACAAAGCTACAATGAAAAGCAAACTCATAGAACTAGGGGACAGGAAAAAAAAGAATATAATCAACAGTTGTTGACATTGCTCAAGTAGGTTGAGGACCTTAACCAGCTCCATAAACTGTCACATTTCTAGCTCCACTTCCAACGTTTAACACAAAAGAGGGAGAAGCTGAAACTTTACTTACTGTGAAAAAGAAGTGAACATTTTACTTAGTCTTGCAAAAAGGTTTATGAATGGGGTGAGAAACCAGGGAAATCCCTTGAACGCTCCATACAGGCTAAGAAATCTTTTTCATACCCAAAATTAAAACAGGTGACATGGTATTTACTACAGCAACATTGTCCGCACCTTTAAAAATGTTGACCATAAATCGTACAATATTCAGGGAGAACTTTCTTCCTTGCCAGAAAAATGTTTATGCATTTTCACTGCTTAGCCCAGGCTAATTTGTCTACTGTCTTCAAATGCAAAATCATTGGAGGCAAATTTCACAGAGGAGGAATTTTCCCAGGAGTTAAAGGATATGCAATCTGGTAAAGCTCTAGGCCCAGATGGCTTTACGAGTGCATACCATATGACATTTTGTGAAGTCCTGCTTGCCCATATCATGGTCCTGCCAAAACCAGGCAAAAACACCACCTGTTGTGGCAGTTTTCAACCAATCTCTTTGCTCAACCCAGACTTAAAACTTAAGACCACCAGCCTCCTCCCTCCCTTCCCACCATGTATTTTATCTGACCAGACAGGTTTCATTCCTGTCAGGGAGGCCGGTGACAACTCTCCAAGAACACTATCTCTTATAGCCTACATGGGAAAAAAAATCCCAGTCCACCCTGTTGTTGTCTACAGACACTGAAAAAGAGCTTGATAGGGTAGACTGGGATTAAGTTGAATGAAAAAATGTAAAAACCCCACTGAATCCACTGCACTAATAATTAAATTAATGAACCATGAATGATGCGTCCAGTAGATGGGATACCTCCTGTTATACCAATAGTTATGTGGAACTACAAAATGTTAAGACAAAGAGATGTCTCAAGAATGGCAAAAAAATCAGAGGGTCAGCTACAGTCTATGGTACAAATATATAAGACTTTATTGATGAACAAAAAGGAAGATAAAAGACGTGAGGTTCATCAGAGGTGACGCAACTTAGTGCCTCAACACCGGTGAACAACACTCTCACAATATCAAAAAACAGTCAACTGAAACACAAAAAGAAATAAAATCAGTAAAAACCACTGTGCTCAAATCACCTCCCCACACACTCCACAATCCAGATTCCCCCCTCACAGATGTTATGTGTTTGAAAAATATTCATTCAGGATAACTCATTGCTGTCCAGTAATGTGGTTTCAAAATAAATACTTGCTGAACATATCATTCAGAGCTAGTATTCCCAAATATCCATAGGTTTGCCACTAATATCTTGTGCACAGATCCTGATAGAATTATTTTACTCCCTGCATTGATCAATACAGATCATATATTTGAATGGAATGACAGCCCCACAGTCAGTCCCGGTATTTCTGGGCATGCTCCAACTTGCAGCTGAAAAGGAATTTAACCCTGTGTCTTGTTAGGTAGCTACATGATATCATGGAAGAAAAGTCTTATAGGGATATAAGATTCCAGTCGTTTCCTTTTATCCTGACACAAAGAGGCTGATCGTCTGCTCAAAGTGTAGGCAATGATGAATCACAGGCAGTATAGCAAAGCTGTATATGGACAATGTCTCTCAATAAGCAAATATCAATCCTTCGCATCAATCAATTTTTTGATATAGCAGGCGGGGTGTAGCAGTAGAGATTCATTAAATGAAAAGCAGAGCAGTATCCAGCCTAATCCTTGAATATCGCTATAGTTAGTATGAAAGTATGAAAAGTTCACCTTGCAAAGGTGCTTACCCCTCCTTGGGTCATGCAGTTTGTAGCAGCAATTTCATAGGAAAAAGGACTCTGTGTGGTCACTCTGTGCGATTTCCCTTTCACAGCTGTTGTTAGAACATTGGTGTGTAGATAGGATTTGTGTTTTCCTCACATCCGCAAGATGAATGGAGCATTCACTGTTCAGTTGTAGGGTGATTGGCTGTGATTGGCTGTATAGCTGACAGGAGCCATTCCTTATAGTAATCGATCTCTATAAGGCTAGGTGCAGGGGCAGAGTGTCACCGTATCCTAAGATGAAAAACACCAGGAGTTACCTCATGGGTCAGTAAGAGGGACTGGAAGAGAGAGCAGGGGTGAGCCGGCGTCAGCCGCGTCGACGCTTGCGTTTCGTGCAGCTGCACTTCATCTGGATGCCACACAAGGGTTGCTGTAGACCAGGGATATGAAATTAGTGGACCTCCAGCTGTTGCAAAACTACAAGTCCCATCATGTTTCTGCCTCTGGGTGTCATGCTTGTGGCTGTCAGAGTCTTGCTATGCCTCATGGGACTTGTAGTTCTGCAACAGCTGGAGGTCCGCTAATTGCATATCCCTGCTGTAGACTATTTATAGGAACTTGTGCCTAATCAAAGCTCACCTGTGTAGTTAGAACTTTATACTGCCATCACCCAGACCCACAGAGTCATCCCATAGTGAACAGTCTAGTATTTAACAATTTGAGAATATCTTCTATTTATAATCTATTAACACACCTAGGTACATGGCTTTAGATGCTCAATATACAAATCTTTATCCAGAATGGACTCGTTCAAAGAGAATTAAACAAAAACCAGAATAAAACAAAATAGGACAGAGCAAAGCAGAAAGGTTCTGGAGAAGTTCAAGAGGTCTGCATTTTTAGACGATGTAACAGTATGGCCATACATCTGGGAGTGGTTAGAAACTGCTCATCCCCAAGGGGTTAGAGGGACTTAAAAGAGAAGGGAAAAGGAGGAGGGAGGGGGGGAGGGGGGAGAGGAAAAGGAGGATGGGAAGGGGAGTGGAGGGGGGTGGGGAAAAGGGGAATGGAAGAGGGGGTAAATTTAACCTACCTATTTGTTAGGGTTCAAGGAAAACTTTCAGGCTCAGTTCGTTGTTCAGGCCAGCTGGCCTGAATATCCAGGATTTTTCCTTGCAGAGGAGTATCGTATCCAAATCCCCTCTGTGGTCACTCAGCTTAAGAGAATAGAATCCTTTAACCATCAACCCCTGGGCATTTCCCTTATGAAATTTTGCAAAGTGGGTAGCTATCAGGGTATCTTCATTAAATCTAATGCTCTTTAAATGCTCATTAAATCTAATATGTAGCTGGCGTTTGGTTTTACCTGCGTATAATTTCCTGCATGGACATTCCAAGATGTACAGGACTCTGGTTGTAGCACAATCAATAAACAAATTGATTTTGTATTCATGCTCACCATCAGAGTCTCTGAATGTTTGTGAACGGTCCACATGTTTACAGGTACCACAGTGGCAGCATGGAAACATCCCATTAATTTTTGGCACGTCAGTGAGCCAATTTCTATTTTGAGGTCTTTGATACTCTGATTGGACTAGTGTATCTCTTAGATTGTTGGCTCGTTTGGCTACTACAGAAGGCCTATCCCCTACAATCTTCCTTAGGTCCTTAGGTCTTCCGACCTAGTCAGAATATGTCAGTGACTTTGAAGTATAGAGTTCACTTGGTATTAGTGAGTACTGTATGGGGTTATAGACCTCACCAGTGAATCCTTATCTGAATTTTTTTTATTGTTTGGGATTGCAAAAGTTCCTTTCTTGATCGTTGGCCTGCGATTTGTTTGACTTTTCTCAATATGCGATTAGAGTAGCCTCCCTCTCGAAACCTTTGGTAAAGTTCTGAAGACTCACGTCTATAGTCTTCTTCAGTGGAACAGTTCCTCTGAATTCTTTCGAACTGTCCCACTGGAATTCCTCTGATTAAGGAGTGAGGGTGGTGACTGTCTGCCCGTAACAGGGTGTTTGCTGCTGTATCTTTCCTGAAGGTCCTGGTAATAAGTTGGCCATCTAAGAGCCTAATGGAGAGATCCAGGAAGGAGATCTCATGTTGGTCAGCTACAAAGGTTAGGCGTATATTGCATGTATTTATTGCTAGCTCCTCCATGAATTTGGTCAATTTTGCTCTAGATCCGGCCCATACCATCAGTACATCGTCGATGTATCTTATCCAGGACCTGGCATGGCTAAGGTACAGTGACGAGGCATACACCACCTTCTCTTCCCACCATGCCAGATGGAGGCACGCGTAGGCCGGTGCCCACGGTGCCCCCATCTAGGTGCCTTGGAGTTGCTGATAATTTGAATCAGAGAATTGAAAAAAATTGTTTTTAAGCGCAATCTCCAAGAGCTCTATAATGAACTTGTTTTGTGTTTCCATTTCTGGAAATTGCTGTTCAAGGAAGTGGTACATTGCGGCTATTCCCCATTCATGGGGGGTAGACGTGTAGAGAGTTTCCACGTCTATACCTACCAAAAGGGAATCCTACGGGAAGATCAAATTAGCAATTTTATTTAGTACATCACCTGTGTAACACACATAAGAAGGCAAAGATCTGACCAGGGCTTTTATCAGGGAATCAATACCTAGTCTTTCCAGTGGTCCCCTAATTGCAGACACTATTGGCCTTCCAGGAGGATTATTGATTATTTTTGTGAATTTTGGGGATTATGTAAAATGTTGGTAAATTATAGTCATTTACAGTCAGATAATCCATTTCCTTTTTAGATAATAGGTCGACATCGAAAGCCCAACGGAGTTTCTCGTTAATAAGCCAAACCAAAGGGACAAAGGGGTTGTGGTTAAGCTTCTTGTATTTCTGTTCATCTGAGAGAAGACCAGACAGGTTTCATTCCTGTCAGGGAGGCTGATGACAACTCTCCGAGAACACTATCTCTTATAGCCTACATGGGCAAAAAAATCCCAGTCCACCCTGTTGTTGTCTACGGACACTGAAAAAAAGCTTGATAGGGTGGACTGGGATTACCTTCTGATCACTCTCTGTTTTTTTGATCTGGGACCTAAGGTGCTGCTTATCATTGCAATATCACATGCCTCACCCACTGCCCAGATCTGTGAAAATGGCACGCTAAGTGAACTATTTACACTAAACAATGGTACATGACAGGAGTGTCCCTTTCACCTTTGTTATTCACCATTTCCCTGGAACCTTTCCTCTTTACTGTTACTGTGATACATAGCTTCATGGTAGGTGACACAACCCATAAAAATGCTGCATACTTAGACAATATTTTATTTTATTATTAACAAACCTAAATTTCCCTCTCAAAATGAGTGGTTGCTTTCCCAACCTTCATGAAGCTATTAAATTTCTAAATTAACCTAAATAATTCTGAAATATTAAATGTCTCTGTTCCCACTTCAGAGGTTAGACTCATTAAGGCACATTTCCATTTTCAGTGGCAACCAAGCAGTTTAAAATACCTAAGGATTCAATTGACCACTTGTTTATCAAATCTGTTTACATCCCCCTGATGAACATCATCAAGAGTGACTTCTGATGCTGGTCACCCCTCTGTCATTTCTGGCTAGGTAAAACCAATATAAAAAAAATTAGCACTGATCACTTTTTTGGTGTCACTGGTCCCAAAAAGTGCCACTTGGTGTCAGATTTGTCCGCCGCAATGTTGCAGTCCCGCTAAAAATCACTGATTGCCGCCATTACTAGTAAAACAATTTTAAAAAGCCCATAAATCTAACTCATAGTTTGTAGACACTATAACATTTGCGCAAACTAATCAATATATGCTTATTAGGATTTTCTACCAAAAATATGTAGTAGAATACACATTGGCCTAAACTGATAAAGAAATTTTATTTTTTATTTTTTTTTATTGGCAATGTTTTATAGCAGAAAGTAAAAAAATATTGTTTTTTTTTTTTTAATTGTCTGTCTTTTTTTGTTTATAGCGCAAAAAATTGTGATCAAATACCACCAAAACAAATCTATATTTGTGGGAAAAAAGGGACATACGTTTTATTTGGGTACAGTGTCACACGACCGCACAATTGCCAGTTAAAGCGACTTAGTGCTGTATCGCAAAAAAATGGCCTGGTCAGGAAGGGGATAAACCCTACCGGAGCTGAAATGGATAAGCATCATCAAAATCACTGCTCTTGAAAAAACAATCATTTTTAAAAACATTTTTTGCATTAATAAATGTCCCCCAGGGCAGTACCCAGACCTCATACCCCTTTTATGGTCAATTGAGGCTGAGGAGCTGGTGTAGAAAGGAGGGGTTTGGGTTCCTGGAGATCTAGGCCAACTTCTCAGTTGGTTACCAGCTCTATAGAAGGGACAGACTGCACCTAAATGAGGAGGTGCAGATCTTCTCGAAGTGAAGATGGCCAAAAAGTTAGAGGGGCTTTTAAACTAGGCGACGAGGGGGAGGGTCCAGACGTAGAGATAGTCAGCGCAGAACAAATTCCAGAGGGTAGTATTAGGGGCATTAGTGGTAGGTTGACTGAAGCTCCTCAACTCAAGGTAAGTATAGTAACAAGTCCTATTTGCAACCTCAGAACACCCAATAAGGAGATAGTATGCAACCGGTCTAAACTACATGGCATGTTCACCAATGCCAGGAGTCTGGCGGATGAGATGGGAGAACTAGAGATACTGTTGTACGAAGAGGATTTAGATTTTGTAGGAATTTCAGAGACTTGGTTCAACAGCTCTCATGATTGTTTGGCAACCATTCAAGGGTATTCCCTATATCACAGGGATAGAGATGGTAAAAAATGGGGAGGGGTATGCCTGTATATCCAAAATGATGTACAAGTGAATGTGAGAGACAACATCACTAATGGAGCAAGGGAGGAGGTGGAATCCTTATGGGTAAAGCTACAAAGGGAGGAAACTAAGGGGAAAATAATACTGGGAGTATGCTATAGGCCCCCTAACCAGAGGGGGAAGGCAGAGGTGGACCTCCTATCACAATTTGGATTAGCGTCAAGGATGGGAAATGTCATTATAATGGTGGATTTTTATTATCCAAACATAGATTGGGTGGAAAAAAACGTGCATTAATCTAAGGCTCGCCAGTTCCTAAATGTCTTGCAGGACAATTTCATGGGTCAGATGGTAAATGCACCTGGACTGGAAACAAAGCATTACTAGACCTACTGATTACCAACAATACAGACCTCATCGCGGATGTGTAAATATAGGGCAATTTAGGAAACAACCATCACAGGTCAATTAGATTCAGTATAAATCACACAAATAGGAAACATAAGGGGAATACAAAGACACTGAATTTCAAAAGAGCCAAATTCCCTAAACTACAATCCTTGCTAGAAGGTACTAAATGGGATAAATCTAAGGAACAAAGAACACAGAGGAAAAATGGGTATGCTTTAAGAGCATACTAAATAAGGATATTAGCCAGTGCATCTCAATGGGAAATAAATTTAAAAGAGCTAATAAAAATCCAGGGTGGCTTAACTCCAACGTAAGAATGCTTATAAAAGCAAAGGAGAAGGCCTTCAAAAAATATAAGGCTGAGGGATCGTCCTCTGCATTCCAACTTTACAAAGAATGAAACAAGAAATGTAAGGGTGCAATTAGGGCGGCTAAGATAGAACATGAAAGGCACATAGTGGAGGAGAGTAAAAAAAAATTCCAAGAAATTCTTTTAGTATATAAATACTAGGAAAGGGAGGTCAGATCATATTGGTCCCATAAAGAATGATGAAGGGAATCTGGTTACTAAGGAGGGAGGAATGGCAAAGGTATTGAATTTATTCTTCTCCTCAGTCTTCATGAGGGAATCGGGGGGCTTCAGTAACCAAAACTGCAATGTTTATCCTCATGACACGTCACAGGAAGCACCCTCATGGCTAACAAAGGACAGGATTAGAAATAATGTAGACTTGAAAAACTTAACATTGATAAGTCGGCGGGACCAGATGGCTTGCACCCGAGGGTCCTTAAGAAACTCAGTCAAGTATTTTCCAGACCATTGTTCCTAATTTTTACGAACAGTCTACTGACTGGAATGGTACCAGATGAATGGAGAAAAGCCAATGCAGCACCAATATTTGAAAAAGGGCCAAGATACATCCCTGGGAATTACAGACCAGTTAGCCTAACATCATTGTATGCAAGCTTTTGGAGGGACTATATACAAGAGTTTAGTAATGACAGCGGTATCATTAGCAGTAATCAGCATTCATGAAGAATCGTTCTTGCCAAACCAATCTGTTAATCTTCTATGAGGAGGTGAGCTGCCATTTAGATAAAGGAAGGCCCATAGACTTGGCGTATCTGGATTTTGCGAAAGCATTTAATACAGTTCCCGTAAACGTTTATTGTACAAAGTAAGGTCCATTGGCATGGACCATAGAGTGAGTACATGAATTGAAAACTGGCTACAGGAGTGAGTTCAGAGGGTAGTGATAAATGGCAGTACTTGGAATGGTCCAGGGTGGAAAATGGGGTCCCCCAGGGTTCTGTCCTGGAACAAATCCTGTTTACTTTATTCATAAATGACCTGGAGGATGGGATAAACAGCTCAATCTCTGTATTTGTGGACAATACTAAGTTAAGCAGGGCAATCATTTTCTGCAGGATGTGGAAACCTTGCAAGAAGATCTGAAAAAAATTAATGGGGTGGGCAACTACATGGCGAATGAGGTTTAATGTAGAAAAACTGGGGGTCCTTGTAGATGACAGGCTCAGCAATGGCATGCAATGCCAAGCTGCTGCAAGCAAAGCAAACTGAATATTGGCGTGTATTAAAAAGGGGATTAACTGGGGCGTGGCCTGCCAGAGAGTTTGATGGCCATTTAGACTCAGAGCTCCATATCCTGGGGAGAGCTCCGGAGCGACGATGTCCCGCATCTATGGACAATCTACCATCATCCAGCTTTCTAAGGCACTGGACAACCTCCCACAACATGTCCCACAAGAGAAAAGAGGACGCTGGCCAAAAAAACTGACAGCCTTCTTCCTGAAAACATTACCTCGGGTCAGTGCTGCCCAAAATGGCATCGGCGCGGCCATGGCTGCAGCGCAGACATCATACACGGATCTCCCTGATGAATTGCAGGGATATCAGGAGCCACAATTGCTGCCCCTGTCCCCCGATCACTTAGCCATCAGAAGCCCACACTCAGAGAGCCCAGCAAAAGCCCGCATGAGGCTCGATGACCTCTCATCCCCAGCACAGAGTGAGGCCTACCTGTTTAACCCCCTCCAGTCAAACCAGGTCCTGCAATCCTCAGTGGCTGATTTTCCTACATCAGGCAACCAGTACTGGACACGACCTTAAAGGACATGCTCCTTACACTACAGACATCACTGATGTCAGATCTGTCATCCCTGATAAACAAATTCTCAGCTGACATTAACAACCTAGGTAACAGGGTTTCATATATAGAAAACAAAATATAAGAAAAGAACCACAACTGTGAACGATCTGATAGATGCCTATGATGAAGTGAAAGAGGAGCAGTCATGGATCAAAGCTAAATTAGCGGATTTAGAAGACCGCTCTCACCGCAACAACGTCAAAATTCGTGGTATACCTGAATCAGTTCCACCTGCTGAACTCCCTAAATTTGTGAATGACCTCATGCAAGCTATCCTTCCCAGCACCACTCCACTTGAAATCTCCATTGACCGCATACATAGAATCTCCAAACTGCCTCATCTAGCTGCATCAGTACCTAGAGATGTGCTAATGAGAGTACATTTTTTCAGAGCTAAGGAAATGCTCCTGGCGGCTGCCAGATCAGCTGGAACTCTTCCTGCACCATTCGCTGACATACAGCTTTATCCTGATCTCTCTAGATACACCTTATAACAGCGCAGACAACTAAGTCCACACACAAAGGCCATGCATAACCATAAAATACAATACAAATGACATTACCCAGCTACCCTGCTGATCACAAAAAATGGCGCTGATCACACTGTATCCACCCTTACAGGAGGACTGAAACTCCTATACACCTGTGGCATTATTATTGACCAGCCGCAAGGCTCTAGTCTTCCTTTGCCGCAACTTAAATCTCCATACAACCACCGCAGCCAACCTAAGAACTAAGAATGAAATGTTAAAAAACAAGCATAAATCAGTTGCCAAGGTGTCTGGACGCCACTCTCACCTCACTTCCGGTGTAGTTCAACCTCCGGCCACTCCCTACATGTTGCGTCATCACGTGACTTCATCAGGGGATCCCCTGATGAGGTTGAACTACACCGGAAGTGACGTGAGAGTGACGTCCAGACGCCTTAGCAACTGATTTATGCTTGTTTTTTAAATTTTCATTGTAAGGGTCCAGTTTTATTATTGAAATAAACCTTTATGCTTTAATATACTACACTATTGGAGCTCTTTCTCTCTCCCACCTTTATTTACCTCCCCCCTCGTCCTCCTCCCCCCTCCCCCCTTGCGGAGGTGACGAGGCCATATGAGGACTTGGATGTGAAGTCTAATACAGGTGATGCACTTGGTGGAGCAGAGGACCCCCTAGTGGTGGCTATCGATACAACGGGATTATTTCCTACATATTGCTATATGCTGATACTACAGGTGGTCGTGCATATAGTGGAACGGAGGACCCCCTGGTGGTAGAAGTTTGAATAACGGAACAGATCCCCATTTATTATTACATGCTGTTTTATCAAGATATAAAGGGGTGGGTTCTGTGAGCTCACTCTTTGGATTTTAACTTCTCCCTGTCCACTGTTTCTGCTGGAACTACTTATGCATGATTTCTTTCTTTTGGACAGTTTTAGATTACCTAATTAAGAGACTACCATCACCCTGAACCATATGCCCCGGGATTGCTCTATCTATTTATGGATTTATCTTTTTTTGCACTCGCACTTTGGTTTTTTAATTATTGAACTATAAACACTTATTCACCTATTCACAGGTTCACCTATGTATTTAGTGAAAAGTTTTTATATTTCTGCTGTAGCGCGGGATCACGTTATGGGTTTAATTTACTGAGAGTGGATTGTGATACACTGAAAGGTTCTGCTGCAGACAGCTGTTTTTGATGTATTTCACTGCACTTTAATGCACTACATGTACTTTGTGATTTAAGTATTTTATTTATTGATTGTAATTTAATTATTTAGTTTATAGGAGTTCACATTCAGCACATTTTAGTAGCACGAAGGCTTTTTTTATATTTTCATGTGTTCAACAATTGTTGATATTGACTGTTCTCTCCACTTTGCGGATTCGATATCCCCAGGCTATTCGATCCGCCACCGGTTATTTTAGGTTAACACACCTTCGTTACTTTCCAGATCATCTCAGTTGACTTTGCTTTTTATTTTTATTTTTTCTTTCTCCCCTTTTGCCCTTTCCTTTTGTTGTATCTATACACAGCTCAGCTACCCAGCATCAAAGTGAAGCTCCACGGATTTCCCTCATCCAGATCCACTTCATCATAGCAGAAGATCTGGAAATACCGATCGGAACTCCTCCGCTAGTACCAACTAACTGTAAGTCCCTGCCCTCTTCACACTGACCATTTCCACAAAAACATGCCACTCAACATCCTCTCATTAAACGCAAATGGACTTAACCATCCTACCAAGTGCCATTCCCTATGGAAAACTGCCCACAACACTAACTGTGACATTCTTTGTGTCCAGGAGACACACTTCTCTTCATCCGTGACCCCAAAATGTTCTAACAATCGTTTCCCACACATCTTCCAGGCTTCCTTTTCTTCCAAAAAAAGAGGAGTCCTCATTGCAGTCAAAGACTCAGTGAACTTCCAATCCCATCAGGTGACTCTAGACCTGAATGATCTATATACCATTCTACAATGTACTATTAACACGGTCGCCTACACCCTGATAAATCTATATGCACCCAATGTCCACCAAATGCACTTTTTAAGGCACCTCATGAAATCCATCAAACCTATCCAAAGAGGCCACATGATTATGTGCGGTGACTTTAATTTGGTACCTGATATTCACATGGACTCATCCACACTATCCAAGAGAAGGGAATCCCCTCTGAAGAAAATCCTATTCGAACAGGACTTGTTTGACATCTGGCGATGTCATCATGGATCTGAAAAAGACTACACATATCTCTATCTACTAAAAAAGGGGATTAACTCCAGAGATAAAACGATAATTATTCCACTCTACAAGACTCTGTCAAACAAGTCCTGTTCGAATAGGATTTTCTTCAGAGGGGATTCCCTTCTCTTGGACAGTGTGGATAAGTCCATGTGAATATCAGGTACCAAATTAAAGTCACCGCACATAATCATGTGGCCTCTTTGGATAGGTTATATATATATAAATATATTGTGGCTTGCATAAATAGAGGCTCTACCAGTGCCCACGAGCGCCACCCATAAGTGTCCACAGTGCCACCCATCAGTGCCCACAGTGCCACCTATCAGTGCCCACAGTGTCACCTATCAGTGCCCACAATCAGTGCCTCATCAACAGTGCTGCCCATCAGTGCCACCTACAAGTGCCCATCAGTGTCACCTTCTAGTGCCCATCAGTGCCCATCAGTGGTACCTATCAGTGCCCATCAGTGCCACCCATCAGTGCCACCCATCAGGGCCCATCAATGCCATCTTATCAGTGGCCATCAGTGCCACCTTATCTGTGCCCATCAGTACTGCCGTACCTCTCCTCATCAGTGCCACCTTATCTATGCCTATCAGTGCCCATCAGTGCAGCCTATCAATGCCCACCAGGGCAGCCTATTAGTGCCCACCAGTGCCGCCTCATCAGCGCATATTAATGACGAAGAAAAATTACCTGTTTGCAAAATTTTATAACAAACTATGAAACATGATTTTTTTTTTAATTTTCCATCTTTTTTTGTTTGTTTAGCAAAAAATAAAAACCCCAGCTGTGATTAAATACCATCAAAGGAAAGCTCTATTTGTGTGAAAACAATGATAAAAATTTAATTTGGGTACAGTGTTGTATGACCGCGCAATTGTCATTCAAAGTGCGTCAGCGCTGAAAGCTGAAAATTGGTCTGGGCAGGAGGGGGGTTTAATTGCCCAGTAAGCAAGTGGTTAAAGTGAGGGTGATAAAATGAAACAATTTTGATACAATTGTATCAAATATATCAATACAAAAATAATCAGTGTTACAAAGCATCAACCAGTGCATATGTGCATAAAATCAATAAAATGCCTGTACAAAGTTCCAAAATATATGGAGCATTGTTTTAAATAGTGATATAGACACGATCAATTGTTGTAAATAACTGATAAAGTATCCATATAAAGTCCCAAAATGTGTGGTGCACTTTTCAAATGATAAATTGGACACAATCGAGTATTGCGATAATCCACACGTGCAAAGAAATGTATAAGTATAGCCTCTTACCAGAAATTCATGATCTCTAAATTATAGGAGATCATGAAAAGTGTAGAACACATAGGACTCTTCACAGAAAGCTAATTCCATCTCAGCAGCAGCCATTTCAGATATGGTGAATAATGATATAGCCATCCAGCATCCACACATGGAAATCCAAATTTACACACTTGTACACAGCTGTGTTCCTCAGGCAATGTTGTAAAGCTCATGTATCAGAGAAAGAGAAAGATTAATTGTGCAGTATGTAGATGGTATTTATTAAATATTACAAAAAAATGCATTTACAAGAAAAAAGATAAAAGCAAGTGGTAAAACATAGGATTTTTTTTTATCTTAGTATTTCCCACCCAATTATCATTTATTAAACACCATAATGTATTACTTATTACATTACATGTGTTTTCACAATTTCAAATGACACTCATTTCCATTTTTACTTTTAGTTTTATTTTTTACATTTTATCTTTATTTCATTTTCTACTCTTTTCCCATTTGACACAGTGTTATTATTCCTACCCTCTGTGTTTTCAGGTTGTTGATTAATGCCATCACCAAATTCTTTTACCAAACATGGAAGTGATTTTTATAATTTATATGTGTAACTTTTTTAGTCTTCCTTGTATATTGTGGCTTGCATAAATAGAGGCTTTGTTGCTTCCCCATTCACTGTCTGAAAGAGTGTGCATGCCTGATGGCTCAACTGTGCATGCTCTGAAAAGCGTTGCAACTCCCCCTCTCGTGACATCATCCCTCCGATGCTGCATGGCACATAAACGCTCCAGTGCCATCTTGGTAGGACTCGGCTGGCTTCCTCCTCCACAGCTGCACAGCGGACTCTGGTGGCCCCTCGGCTGGCATATTAAACCTGATGTACTGGATCTCCCAACTCTCATGAGCCTACTGTTGCCAGTGAGTTGCCATTTGGCATTTTTTCATTAATAAAGGTGTTTACAGTCTGCCTTTAGAGGCACTTCTCTCTTTTTCTTTTCCATGAATTCTAGACACCAACCTATGCAATGTACTTATGTTTGCACATTTGACTTTTAGATTGAAATTACTTGTAACAAGGCATCTGTCATTTGAAAATGTGAAGTCCTAAAGAAGCGACAACAACTGCAAAATGCTTTGAATCACTTGATATATTTTTTAAATTGATTTTAAACAATTTTACTTAGCTGCTCTGTTATTGTATCATGGATCAATACACAATACTACACTATGATACCCTGTTTTTCCCTGTCTAACTGGTATCATCATGTGGTGTGAGCATCATAGTGCCTCCTAACATCTTTACACTGAGAGTCTTAGATTAAGTAAATACTGGAGACATTGCTGTGATTCATCTGTTTATCCCTGCTGAGCTGATTGGCCCACGTATTGCGTGTTTTCATACTTCCTCTGGTGAGTTTGCATTGCATGTGGGGAAGATGGAGTGATGCACAGATGTAATATTGTCTGTCACCATTATGGGGGTCTTCTATGTTAATGCTTTTATGATTTACTACGCCATGGGATTTTTTTTCTTTGGCTGATTATGGTATGATGTTGAGGTGGCGTTAACATCAAGCATGAAGAGTGGACTCCCTTTGAAGAATTACATTGGCACTTGTAGTTTCACAAAGTGAGTGACAGTATTCATCTCTGGTGCGTGGCCACTTCTTCCATATCCATACACCTGAAGGAGTATTGCACATTTTTATGGACTATCATTTGTGGATTGTTTCTACACTTTGTGGGTCTTTTTCAATGTTATGATTGTCCAATGAAGGACTATTGCATATAAGTTGTTTGTTGACCCTATACCCTTTTATGCACTATTAGCACTGCAATTTTTTTTATGAATTAAAGGGACCTAGTCACAGGAATCTATGACAAGGAGAGGAGAAATCAGACAAGCAGAGGAGAGATCAGACATACTGAATTAGGTGCATATACTGTAGAGCTTTATATTTATATAAGTCTATTGTTGAGGTGAGCAAGCATATTGTATGGTGGTGGAGCATTTTTATAATTGTGGAACACTCATAAAGACACATATGTAGATAAAGTGGGCATGGGAACTATCAGTATTTAAGCATCAAGGTGGTTCACAAATATAAGTTTTTGGGGCTTTTATAAATGTGTGTGTATCATTTGTTTATCATTTGTATAATGCATTTTGTTCTTTTGTGAGTATTGCACAAATACTGGGGTGTATTGTACATTTGTATGTACAATTTATTATTGCATAAGATTTACATGTATATATTGGTAACATGATACATTTATTGAACATCATTTTTTTTTTAGTTTTTATTTGATGTGGGAACACATTGGGGTTGATTAACTAAAATTGGAGAGTGCACAATCTGGTGCAGCTGTGTATGGAAGCCAATCAGCTTCTAACTTCAAGGTTGTTCAGTTAAGCTTTGACAAAAAAGCTGATTGGTCCATTTTTAGTAAAACAACCCCATTATTGATGTATACAGCAGCTTTGTGTGTCTCTCATTCTTATTTTGTTTTGTGGCAGTACATAGAGGTTTTTTGTCCTTCTTTGAGTCCTCCAATCAGGCTGTGTCCAATACACATTTATATACATTTTCTAGGGGTAGTGACCAATTAGGGTGCATTTTATTAGACACTGAACAGAAAGGAGAGGGGTATATAATGAATTGTTACTAAGCTGTTCTTTTCTTTAACCCGGGACACAAAAACATTGTGCTCATTCTGACCAGACCTGACGCTGAGAGGTAAACTAATTCCAAAACAAAGAAGAGGGTATGGACCTGGGAACCCGAGCTCAATTAAAATAGGGAAGAGTGCCACCCACAATTAAGGGGAGGGTGTTTTTGTATATATGCATACTGTATAAATGAGAAAAAGCGAAAAAGAAAAAACAATATAGCACCCAAAGGCATACCTCATATAAATGTATTAAATATAAAACAGCATACGAAAAGAGGATAGAAGAGAAGGTTCCTACGTCATGCTAATCCTCCCTCCTACCTAACCCCTCAAACACTCCCCATAAGTATATACTTATCCACACCCACCCTCTATATTCCTCCTCCTACACACAGCAATAGACATGTGCATTAGTTTTCGTCTGAATTAGTTTTCGTCCGAATGCATTTTCGTCCGAATTTCAGGTATTTTCGTTATTGTTTTAACAAACGATAACAAAAGCACAGATTCCGAAAAATGAAAGATCCGACATAAACAAATGCTTTATTTTTGTTTTCGTTGCGACAACAGTTCGATATAGATAGGAGATTCGACATGACGCTAACAATAACAATTTGTGTCTATCGAACCTGTGGTCGAATGTGCCTAACCTTAACTCTATAGTCTATCCACCATAGTAGTCCAAGATTATTCGAAAAGATTTGACATAGAGAGAAAAGATTCGACATAGAGAGAAAAGATTCGACATAGAGAGAAAAGCAAAAAATTATATGTGAGAAGTGGGATTTTAAAGGTACACCTAGTATAAGAAAGAGCACTATCAATTAAAAATTATACCAAATATTTATTAATGCAATTTTACAAAAAAGAACAGTAAAATGTGAAAACAGTTTTACATTCATAGTCAAAGGTAAACATCCTCAAACTAATATTGACAAATGAAGGGAAAGAGCTGTATCATAACCACGTCCACAAATTTCAACATGTTTCGCCAGGAAGGCTTCATCAGGAAAATGGACGAGGCTTTTCGATTATTTAACAGCAATATTCATGATAAAAGCAACCTTGGATGTTTAAAGAAGAAAACAAAAAATAAAAGTGAATACATGGAAGTGATACATGAAACATGCATATTTATACAACTTGAAAGCTCTTTAGCTTGTGCAACCATGACTCCACCAAAACCCCCTCCAAAAACAAAAATTACAAAAATCGCAACAACCTCACCTCTCCCCCCCCACACACGCACATACACCCAGCCCCAAACCAGGCTCTTACCTTCCCCCCTCCAAGTGCTCCCAACCAACACCACCCCCTACGTCAACTCCATACCTCTGTGGAGAGTTCCGGGGAAGTCGCAGGACCCGAAGTGTCAAGTGAGAGGAGAGGGGAGGAGGGGTACCCCCAGAGTTGACCTCCCCCTGTAGTTCAGAAAAAAGCCTGATCACCCATAGGGAGGGATGTGTATTCTTATAGATGAAGACCATCACAGGCAGAGAAAATGATTGCAGTATCTGTAACATATATCGTAGATAGTAAAAATACACGCATATTATGGGTGAGGGGAGAAAGAGTCCACAGCAGTAACTAATCAGTGGACCATACTCACCGACACCCCGTGATATAGGAAAATATCTGTATTGGGAGCTCATGAGGACTGATGGCACAATATCAATTGTAAAAAGGCAGCTATGCGAGAAGAGACAGGGCTACTCCATAGTTTCTGAAAGAATATATAAACATGCATGTACCTATATTAAAGTTTTATGTAACGAAAAGCATATATATAGGTGTAAACTGCGTCTTTAAATCTTCAAGAGCACCTGCTCACCTTAGAAGGGTTCACACCGTTGTGTAGAAAACTACGTCACGTTTCTATTGGTGCTACTGAAGAGACACCTAAAGATGATGGACCACAAAGGGTAGTCACTTCCTATATTTCAAATGAGAAAAAAAAAAGAGATAAGAAGGGAATAAGGCACCCAAAATAGTGCTTAGTTTTCAGTTGAATATATCGCAAAGTGCTGGACCTACTAACGGTCATTGTTGGTTTTACCTGGTGCCGGCGTCCATGTTCAGCATGAGCTCCCAGACTGCTAACACAAGCATCAAGATGTGTGGGGTTTAAATATCCCTCCCCATGGCGCTAAAATGCTGTGTATGTCATCACGCTGCACCGGCACCAAGCGGACGCAAGGGGGAAGTTCCAGGTCCCTGGACTGAATACCCGGAACCGGAAACAACAAACCGGAAGTAGAAACTACTTCCGGTTGCCAAGAACAGCACTGTGACTCCCATTGGAGACAGTGCTGAGCCAAGAGAGTGGAAACACTTGGACCGATGGTATATAGTGGCTATAGAGTACGGTTAAGCCGGGATGCCATGGGCCATAAGGAGACCTCAAGGCGGGCATGTGCCGGGTTGGCACCCCCCCCAGAAAAAAGAAGCCCGAGGGGGATGTGTGCCCAACCTAGTCCACACCCTTGGGCGTCCATACGGGGAACAAATGACACTGGACTGGGGAGGTAAAAACGAGGGAAAAACAAAGCCCGGGGAGGGGTAAAAAAAAAAAAAAGGGGACCACAAAGTTTGGGTGTGGTCATGATTGCACATTACAATAATTCATTTACCATAATGCACCCCCAATCTGCATCCACATATAGAGGATTACATCGATATACACATCATTATAGTCAACTCCGTGTCTATTATTATCCCTTTTCCCAAAGATGTATTATTTCTAATAAAGGCAACCCTGGCCTAGACAACTAGCCCGGAATTGGTCGCGATAAAAGTAAACGTCTAGCAATCCCATAATGTTCAAACGCGGTGAATGTTACCAAAGCGGGGGAATAAGGGGAGAACGGGGGAGGGGGGAGAAAAGGGGGGAGAGACCACATTTAGGAATCAATACCTTGATCTATATAGCCAGATGGATCACTCAAAACCGGGCACATTCTCCCAAAGGGACATGAATGGCAAATCTCAGTAAGGGGTGATGTTTATAGAAAAGGCTTGTAGCTGATCCCCTCATTAAGGCCAGGGGACCGAGTAGCCTGTAAACAGTAGATCCATCTCGTCTCCAATTGGAGAAGTTTATTGTCTATATCACCGCCTCGTTCATGTTCTGGAATATGTTCGAGACTGAAAAAGCCAATGGCTTTTAAATCAAAATTGTGGTATAGCCCCACATGACTGCTAATGGGTGTTTCCATCCTATGTTTGGAGATAAGGGACACATGGTCCCTGATTCTACAGAAAAGTGGGCGCTTTGTTTTTCCCACGTAAAATGCCCCGCAACGACACTTCACTAAGTATACAGAACCAACCGTTTGGCAGTTGGTTCTATATTTGGGGGTCCAGATGTTATTGTTGGGAGGAGTGACATTGTTCCCTTCTAAAATGAAGGGACAATAGTTGCACCTGCCACATGGGTAGGTGCCTGGTGATTTGGATTTTAGCGTGGTCTGGTTACGGTGGTGGCTACTCACTAGAGTATCTCTCAAAGAGTGAGAGCGTTTGAAGGTGATCTCTGGATAGGGTTTAATGAACTTAGAGATTTTTTGATCAGCTGCCAATAGGTACCAGAACTTTTTGTAAATATGTTGCACCTTTGCATGTTGTCTATTATACTTAGTAATCACTCTTGTTGATGTTGATACTTTGTCACGTCTAGGCTTGTACAATAAAAGTTGTCTGTTCTGATTTTTTACCCTATTGTAGGCTTTTTTCAAGCATGTTTTACTATACCCCTTGGCTAGGAGGCGATCGCGTAGCTAATTTGCCTCCTTTTGAAAGTCTGTATCCAGTGTACAATTGCGTTTCAGTCGCAAAAATTGACTGAAAGGGATACTTTTGATTAATTTTTCAGGATGCGAACTACTGGCATGCAGTAAGCTGTTTCCTGCTGAAGGTTTTCTATATAATGTGGAACAGAGCATCCCTGTCTCATTGATAAAGATCTTTATATCTAGGAAGGTAATTTTTGACTGGTCGAATGTATATGTAAACTTCAGATTGTATGTGTTTACATGTAGACCAACCAGGAATTCTAATAGTTGTTCTTTTGATCCTGCCGACACCATAAAAACATCATCTATGTATCGATGCCATGATACAATCTTGCCAATAAGCTCTGATTTGGATTCATCAAAGAAAAGATCTCGTTCCCACCCCCCAGGTACAGGTTTGCGTAGGGGGGGGCACATTTCGCCCCCATTGCCACGCCCTGCACCTGGAGGTAGTGGGAACTCTTAAACACAAAGATGTTGTGTTTAAGTATAAAATTAAGAATTTCAATCATGAATTCATTGTACTTCCATGAGTCAAGATCTCGTTCATTCAAAAATTCTCGCACAACCTCCATACCTCTGGTATGAGGTATGGAGTTGTACAAGGCCTCTATATCGATCGCAACTAGCCAACATCCTTGGGGTAGCTGTAGTCCATCCAATGTTTTCAATAACTCAATGGTATCCTCAACAAAGGAAAAAAGTCCCTTTACATGGGGGTATAGATACTCGTCCACTAGTTGGCTGGCCTTTTCTGTCAGAGATCCGCACCCCGAAATGATTGGTCGACCTGGAGGATTATGTAAGTTTTTGTGCACTTTGGGTAGTGCGTAGAATGTTGGAGTCACTGGATTGGTAGAGTCCAAGAATTTTAGTGTATTGGAGTCGATGACTCCCCTATAGTGTGCCTTGGCCAGATTATCCTTATAAAGCTTCATATAGTAATTAACGTGAGATTTTGGTACTGGTCTGTACCAATCGGTATTACGAATAATATCAAAACACATTTGCTCATATTGTTTTGTGTCCATTAGAACAAGGTTGCCACCTTTGTCAGATGGTTTTATTACGATGTTCTTATTGGACATCAAGTCATGTAGTGCTTTTTTTAGGTGTTTAGATAAATTGCCCGGGGGACCAGTTAGCCAATTAGTAGATTCAATCTCTTTAGTGACCTGGATCACGAAGGCCCACAGGTTGGAGTTTCCCTGTAAAACAGGGAAAGACTTGGATTTGGGTTTATATGTCTTTGGTGTCTCAAAAGTTATTCCAACAGAAGATATGGAAGAAGGGTTATAAGAATAGAGAGGGTTGTTAGATAAGCCAACCCCCCCGATTTTCAGGTTGGGAGACCTCTGGTCCAGGTGGGTTAAATGTCCAGCCCACCTCCTCGGGGTTGCTCTCCTCCCACAAATCCATTAAATCCTGAAGAGCTTGTAAGTCCTCAAAGGTAACACCTTCTAAATTGGTATTGTGTGAATTCGATATCTCAGCGTTATTTGGATCTTTGTCATATAAAACTTTATACATGAGGCGTCTGGCAAAGAGGTGCAGATCCTTGATCAGTTCAAATGTATTTGCCTCCTCATCCGGACAGAACGTGAGACCTAATTCCAAAAGGGTGGTCTCATCCTCTGTCAGGAGGTGTGGGGACAAGTTTATAATATCAAATTTGTCCCGGTTACCATCAGAGATGGAACCGGGACCCTCTACTTTAACGGTTGGCTCATTGTTCGTGCAGGAGTAGGTGTAGGTAAAGAATTACATCTGGAGTCCAAGGTATTGGAACTGAATATGGGTGCCATCCGGGAATCTGTAGGGAAAGCAGTTGTAGCTGGGTGTTGTTCCAACATTTGTTGTCTATATGTGGTATTTGGGACTATATGTGATCCTCCGACGGGGATGATGGCCCGGTTGGTGCCACTTGTATGCTTGGTCCTGATCGTATGCTTTTTTATCTCTCATAAATTTGTTTTCTTTGGTTTTGAATAAATTTGTGGCATATTTTGTTAAATGCTCTTTCAGAATATTATCTTTTCCAAGAAAGCAATTGTGAGAGAATAAATGGCCATGATCCTCCTGCCATTTCAGAATTTCTTTATCTAGTTCCCCAATGTCCATTTTATATTGGTCACTAAGTATTTGCATCATTTGCAGGGAGCAAGCCTGCAAATTTGCTTCCCATGCTTTTTTTACACTTGGTTCAACCTTCTTTATATTTGGGAAAATTTGGATGCGCAGACTCCATGGTATGATCTGGTTTGTCACATATTTTCCAAAATATTCCTTATGCCAAAATAAACGGGTCTTTCTTTCAACCAGGCGCTGTAACCCCAAAAAATAGGTATCTACCTCAGCTTCAGTGACATCATCTTTGGATCAAACCTGCTGTACCTCTGAAACAAATCCTTCCCATGCCTGACCACAGTAATCCGTCATTGTATAAAACATTCACTCACGTGAAACTCCCAGATATAAGGAAGGAGGATAGGATTCAAATGAATATTAGCCACAGCCAAACCAGACTGGAGTCTATAACTATTGTTTGCCACTTAGATGAATCGAGAAAGAGAAGAATAAATAAATACTAATAAGGTTAAATCGCAATGGAGAGATGCATAGAAAGAGTGCAAAAATGCAAAATATATCACTTGCATATATTCGCAAAAAGAAATCATCAAAAATGTTACGTTTCATGTATCACTTCAATGTATTCACTTTTATTTTTTTTTTTCTTCTTTAAACATCCAAGGTTGCTTTTATCATGAATATTGCTGTTAAATAATTGAAAAGCCTAGTCCATTTTCCTGATGAAGTCTTCCTGGCGAAACATGTTGACATTTGTGGACGTGGTTATGATCAGAATTCTTTGTGACTACAGTTCTTTCCCTTCATTTGTCAATCTTAGGTTGAGGATGTTTACCTTTGACTATGAATGTAAAACTGTTTTCACATTTTACTGTTCTTTTTTGTAAAATTGCATTAATAAATATTTGGTATAATTTTTAATTGATAGTGCTCTTTCTTATACTAGGTGTACCTTTAAAATCCCACTTCTCACATATAATTTTTTGCTTTACTACTTAGGGATGATGGTACATAAAAAATGTTTCTAGTATCTTTGGAAATACTGATCTCTACCCATTTAGCTCGTCATAATACTGGGTGGATAACACACCCATGATAAACTCTTTCTTGGGAATAAGAGACCAGTAACGTAACGTAATAAGTCTATTTGTTTTTTGTTGAAATTTTTGATGATTTCTTTTTGCGAATATATGCAAGTGATATTTTTTGCATTTTTGCACTCTTTTTATGCATCTCTCCATTGCGATTTAACCTTATTAGTATTTATTTATTCTTCTCTTTCTCGATTCATCTAAGTGGCAAACAGTGATTATAGACACCAGTCTGGTTTGGCTGTGGCTAATATTCGTTTGAATCCTATCCTCCTTCCTTACATCTGGGAGTTTCACGTGAGTGAATGTTTTATACAATGACGGATTATTGTGGTCAGGCATGGGAAGCATTTGTTTCAGAGGTACAGCACCTTCGATCCAAAGATGATGTCACTGAAGCTGAGGTAGATACCTATTTTTTGGGGTTACAGCGCCTGGTTGAAAGAAAGACCCGTTTATTTTGGCATAAGGAATATTTTGGAAAATATGTGACAAACCAGATCATACCATGGGGTCTGCGTATCCAAATTTTCCCAAATATAAAAAAGGTTCAACCAAGTGTAAAAAAAGCATGGGAAGCAAATTTGCAGGCTTGCTCCCTGCAAATGATGCAAATACTTAGTAACCAATATAAAATGGACATTGGGGAACTAGATAAAGAATTCTGAAATGGCAGGAGGATCATGGCCATTTATTCTCTCACAATTGCTTTCTTGGAAAAGATAAGATTCTAAAAGAGCATTTAACAAAATATGCCACAAATTTAATCAAAACCAAAGAAAACAAATTTATGAGAGATAAAAAAGCATACGATCAGGGCCAAGCATACAAGTGGCACCAACCGGGCCATCATCCCCGTCAGAGGACCACATATAGTCGGGCTCCCCCGACCCATAATGTGGACCTGGTTGAATCTGACAGCTCAACCATGTCCTCAGCCTCCTATGTCCCGATAGCCACACATCATAGCAATTCTAGTGGGGCTTCAAGAAAAAGAAAAAAAGATAGTGAAACAAGCTCACAGGAATGCCCCAGGTCAACTGATAAAAGTAATGACAAGAAAATACGTTTGCAATGCCCGTGTGGCGGTGTAACCCCCAATACCTCAAGAAATGGTAACATACAAAACCATTCACTTGTGACACTAACTACTCCAACAGTGAACTTGAACCTGGTCTCAACACCAGCGGGACTGCTTTCCCTACAGACAAATGTTGGAACAACACCCAGCTACGACTGCTTTCCCTACAGATTCCCAGATGGCACCCATATTCAGTTCCAATACCTTGGACGCCAGACGTAATTCTTTACCTACACCTACTCCTGCACGAACAATGAGCCAACCGTTAAAGTAGAGGGTCCCGGTTCCATCTCTGATGGTAACCGGGACAAATTTGATATTATAAACTTGTCCTCACACCTCCTGACAGAGGATGGGACTACCCTTTTGGAATTAGGTCTCACGTTCTGTCCGGATGAGGAGGCAAATACATTTGAACTGATCAAGGATCTGCACCTCTTTGCCAGACGCCTCATGTATAAAGTTTTATATGACAAAGATCCAATAACGCTGAGATATCGAAGTCACACAATGCCAATTTAGAAGGTGTTACCTTTGAGGACTTACGAGCTCTTCAGGATTTAATGGATTTGTGGGAGGAGAGCAACCCCGAGGAGGTGGGCTGGACATTTAACCCACCTGGACCGGAGGTATCCCAACCTGAAAATCGGGGGGGTTGGCTTATCTAACAACCCTCTCTATTCTTATAACCCTTCTTCCATATCTTCTGTTGGAATAACTTTTGAGACACCAAAGACATATAAACCCAAATCCAAGTCTTTCCCTGTTTTACAGGGAAACTCCAACCTGTGGGCCTTCGTGATCCAGGTCACTAAAGAGATTGAATCTACTAATTGGCTAACTGGTCCCCCAGGCAATTTATCTAAACACCTAAAAAAAGCACTACATGACTTGAGGTCCAATAAGAACATGGTAATAAAACCATGTTCTAATGGACACAAAACAATATGAGCAAATGTGTTTTGATATTATACATAATACCGATTGGTACAGACCAGTACCGAAATCTCACGTTAATTACTATATGAAGCTTTATAAGGATATTCTGTCCAAGGCACACTATAGGGGAGTCATCGACTCCAATACACTAAAATTCTTGGACTCTAGCAATCTGGTGACTCCAACATTCTACGCACTACCCAAAGTGCACAAAAACTTACATAATCCTCCAGGTCGACCAATCATTTCGGGGTGCGGATCTCTGACAGAAAAGGCCAACCAACTAGTGGACGAGTATCTATACCCCCATGTAAAGGGACTTTTTTCCTTTGTTAAGGATACCATTGAGTTATTGAAAACATTGGACGGACTACACCTACCCCAAGGATGTTGGCTAGTTGCGATCGATATAGAGGCCTTGTACAACTCCATACCTCATACCAGAGGTGTGGAGGTTGTGCGAGAATTTTTGAATGAATGAGATCTTGACTCATGGAAGTATAACAAATTTGTGATTGAAATTCTTAATTTTATACTTACACACAACATCTTTGTGTTTAAGAGTTCCCACTACCTGCAGGTGCAGGGCGTGGCAATGGGGGCGAAATGTGCCCCCTCCTATGCAAACCTGTACCTGGGGGGGTGGGAACGAGATCTTTTCTTTGATGAATCCAAATCAGAGCTTATTGGCAAGATTGTATCATGGCATCGATACATAGATGATGTTTTTATGGTGTGGGCAGGATCAAAAGAACAACTATTAGAATTCCTGGTTGGTCTACAGGTAAACACATACAATCTGAAGAATACATATACATTCAACCAGTCAAAAATTACCTTCCTAGATATAGAGATCTTTATCAATGAGACAGGGACGCTCTGTTCCACATTATATAGAAAACCTTCAGCAGGAAACAGCTTACTGCATGCCAGTAGTTCGCACCCTGAAAAATTAATCAAAAGTATCCCTTTCAGTCAATTTTTGTGACTGAAACGCAATTGTACACTGGATACAGACTTTCAAAAGGAGGCAAATTTGCTACGCGATCGCCTCCTAGCCAGGGGGTACAGTAAAACATGCTTGAAAAAAGCCTACAATAGGGTAAAAAATCAGAACAGACAACTTTTATTGTACAAGCCCAGACGTGATAAAGTATCAACATCAACAAGAGTGATTACTAAGTATAATAGACAACATGCAAAGGTGCGACATATTTATAAAAAGTTCTGGTACCTATTGGCAGCCGATCAAAAAATCTCTAAGTTCGTTAAACCCTATCCAGAGATCACCTTCAAACGCTCTCCCTCTTTGAGAGATACTCTAGTGAGTAGCCACCACCGTAATCAGACCACGCTAAAATCCAAATCACCAGGCACCTACCCATGTGGCAGGTGCAACTATTGTCCCTTCATTTTAGAAGGGAACAATGTCACTCTTCCCAACAATAACATCTGGACCTCCAAATATAGAACCAACTGCCAATCGGTTGGTTCTGTATACTTAATGAAGTGTCGTGGCGGGGCATTTTACGTGGGAAAAACAAAGCGCCCACTTTTCTGTAGAATCAGGGACGATGTGTCCCTTATCTCCAAACATAGGAGTCACAGTGCTGTTTTTGGCAACCGGAAGTAGTTTCTACTTCTGGATTGTTGTTTCCGGTTCCGGGTATTCAGTCCAGGGACCTGGAACTTCCCCCTTGCGTCTGCTTGGCGCCAGTGCAGCGTGATGACATACGCAGCATTTTGGCACCATAGGGAGGGATATTTAAACCCCACACATCTTGATGCTTGTGTTAGCAGTCTGGGAGCTCATGCTGAACATGGACGCCGGCACCAGGTAAAACCAACAATGACCGTTAGTAGGTCCAGCACTTTGCGATATATTCAACTGAAAACTAAGCACTATTTTGGGTGCCTTATTCCCTTCTTATCTCTTTTTTTTTTTTCTCATTTGAAATATAGGAAGTGACTACTCTTTGTGGTCCATCATCTTTAGGTGTCTCTTCAGTAGCACCAATAGAAACGTGACGCAGTTTTCTACACAACGGTGTGAACCTTTCTAAGGTGAGCAGGTGCTCTTGAAGATTTAAAGACGCAGTTTACACATATATATATGCTTATCGTTACATAAAACTTTAATATAGGTACATGCATGTTTATATATTCTTTCAGAAACTATGGAGTAGCCCTGTCCCTTCTCGCATAGCTGCCTTTTTACAATTGATATTGTGCCATCAGTCCTCATGAGCTCCCAATACAGATATTTTCCTATGTCACGGGGTGTCGGTGAGTATGGTCCACTGATTAGTTACTGCTGTGGACTCTTTCTCCCCTCACCCGTAATATGCGTGTATTTTTACTATCTACGATATATGTTACAGATACTGTAATCATTTTCTCTGCCTGTGATGGTCTTCATCTATAAGAATACACATCCCTCCCTACGGGTGATCAGGCTTTTTTCTGGACTACAGGGGGAGGTCAACTCTGGGGGTACCCCTCCTCCCCTCTCCTCCCACTTGACACTTCCGGTCCTGCGACCTCCCCGGAACTCTCCACAGAGGTATGGAGTTGATGTAGGGGGGGGTGTTGGTTGGGAGCACTTGGAGGGGTGAGGGTAAGAGCCTGGTTTGGGGCTGGGTGTATGTGCGTGTGGGAGAGGGTGAGGTTGAGGTTGTTGCAATTTTTGTAATTTTTGTTTTTGGAGGGGGTTTTGGTGGAGTCATGGTTGCACAAGCTAAAGAGCTTTCAAGTTGTATAAATATGCATGTTTCATGTATCACTTCCATGTTTTCACTTTTATTTTTTGTTTTCTTCTTTAAACATCCAAGGTTGCTTTTATCATGAATATTGCTGTTAAATAATTGAAAAGCCTCGTCCATTTTCCTGATGAAGCCTTCCTGGCGAAACATGTTGAAATTTGTGGACGTGGTTATGATCAGAATTCTTTGTGACTACAGCTCTTTCCCTTCATTTGTCAATATTAGGTTGAGGATGTTTACCTTTGACTATGAATGTAAAACTGTTTTCACATTTTACTGTTCTTTTTTGTAAAATTGCATTAATAAATATTTGATATAATTTTTAATTGATAGTGCTCTTTCTTATACTAGGTGTACCTTTAAAATCCCACTTCTCACATATAATTTTTTGCTTTACTACTTAGGGATGATGGTACATAAAAAATGTTTCTAGTATCTTTGGAAATACTGATCTCTACCCATTTAGCTCATCATAGAGAGAAAAGATTCGACATAGAGAGAAAAGATTCGACGTAGAGAGAAAAATTAAGTAAAATAAAAATAATGATGATGATGGTTATTGGCCGATTGTAACCAAAGAGGAGGGGCAGTAAAATAGCTAGAACCGCATGTACAGCCAACTTAGTTTCACTTACGATTTGCTAGCAGAGAGAGACAGACACGCTTATTCATTTCAGAACAGTCAATCTTAGCTGGTCCGTTTGAATTGTCACTTTGTCAGAGAACCTGAACTATTTCATTTGAGCATAAGTTAAGCACAGCAGCAGAACAGTAGTGAAGCAAGCTACATCTGTGTTGTGAACTTGATAGATAGACTAGTGATACTAGTGTTGCTGCTAGTGTTGTGATAGCTTCAGAGGCTTCCCGTGTTGTGGTGGGGGGTGATTTATAGATTGAGATTCTATATACCCTATCTCCACTCCAGTCCATTTTCTGACTTGCAGTTGCTGTAAAGTTCAGAAATGTACCACTCTAACGTAAAAGTGAAGGCTGGTAGAGTTAGTGGTCGTGGTCGCGGTGGAAGCCTTGCTAAAAAAAGTGGCAAGGTCTCTGCTACTAGTGCCTCTGACACTTCTGCCGCCATCAACATGCCGTCCACAGCAGTGGGTGTCACCGCCAGTGCCACCAGCAAAGCTAGTTCCGTCACCCCCAGTTCTTCTAATATTACTTTTCCTGCCAGACCACCAACATCTGCTGCCACTTCCACTGCCAGTGCAGCGCCTCCTTCCACTTCTACAGGTGTCATGGCTGCATATTTTTATGGAATAGGCAAGAAACCTAGTAAAGTGGAGTTGCCTTTACAGTCACCACCACCAATCACACTACCAGTGCCACTGCCCAGCTCCCCAAAGAAGCAATTGAGGGAGACAGCAGCAGAGACAGAGTGTGAGACTTTTTCTTCATTGGCCCAAGAAGATGATTTAGAATGTGATGCTCCTCTTTCCCCAAACACTGCGAATGTTTTATACAATCTTAACCCACAGGACTTACAGTTTGACCTGGAGAACGTGCAAGAGGGATATTCTGTGAGGAGTAGGACAGGTAGCAGTCCACTTTTTTCATCTGCTGCTAACTCCCCTTCTCCCTCTGTTATTATGGAAGAATCCTGTGATGCTATCACTGACCTCCCAGTCCCCAGCACCCCTGCCATTAGCAGCACTAGTTCTAGTTCACCAAGTGTAACTGTAGTGGCAACAGCTTCCACCACTGGTGTGCTACCTGCTGCAGCTATATCAGCCCTAAATAGATATCAACAGGGTCAAGGGGCTGCATCCCGCCGCAGCAATGTTTGGAAATACTTTCAAACATTGGAAGGAGAGTTCTTTGCCAAGTGTAATTGTGTGGGAAGCAAGTAAGTAGGGGTAAAAAGTTAGGTCATTTAACCAATGCTGGTATGAACCTACACCTTAAAAATTACCACCACTCTACTTTACTGTGGGCAGAGGCAGAAAAAGAAGATGGTAGCGCAGGAAGCAGTATAACGGACTCTGACTGTACTGGTGGTACCTCCTCAAGCACACCACTTACTCAGAGCACAGGAGGCAATAGAGAGGGTTCAATTAATACAACACATCCACGTGCAGTAGTTCCACTGCAGACCCAATCAGGCTCCTCATCCTCCCAAGGATATCATCAGCCTACCCTCGATAGTTTTGTTGGCTTTAGTTCCAAGGGCATGTCAAAACAGCAGGCCAACAAGATCACCCGCCTCATTGGCCAATTCCTTGCTGTTGGAGGAGCCTCTTTTTGCATGATTGAAGGGGAGCCGTTTAAACAGCTCATGCATGCCCTTGCTCCACGATACGTTGTTCTTGCATGAACAACTATCAGCAGAAAGATTATTCCAGCACTATACCACTCGTGCGTTGGATTATTGAAGGAAAAAATGGCCAAAGCTGAGGGTCAGACAATTCATTTGACAACTGATTTGTGGACAGCTCCCAGCGGTCAACACGCTTTCCTGTCTTTGACTGCACACTGGTGGCAGGACACTGTGCCTGTTGGTGGTGGCACTGGTGTAAGAGTTCAAACTCCATCAGGAAGCAGGTCTGCAGCGCAAGACCAGCAGGGTTATCAAGCTTTCCTGCTCCACACAGAAGTCCGTGATGACAAACACAGCTCTGCCAACATATTGAGGGCAATTAGATCAATGTTGGCCAAATGGTTTGGAGAGCGGTCAGTCACCAATGTCTCTGTTGGGTTCATTGTGACAGATGGAGGTTCAAACATGGTTAAAGCTCTCCAAGATGGCTTTTTTGTCGGTGTGCGCTGTTCTGCACACATACTGAATTTAGTGGTCAAGGGTGCAATCCCAGTGGAGAAAAACAACAAGATTGCTCAAATCTTGGACCTTTGCAGAAAGATTGCAGGGCATTTCCACCGCAGTGTAGGGGCTAGTCAACTGTTGAGGGAGGAGTAAGAACAATCAGGGCTCCCCATACATCGCCTGAAAAAAGATGTCAGCACCCGGTGGAACTATACCCTGGAAATGCTGGAACGCATTTTGGAGCAAAAGACAGCCATCCACAATCTATCATCCCGCCACAGCATCGGGATTGATTCCACACTGGGACGTGATGACTGGTGTATAATTGGGCAGCTCGTTTATGTCTTAAAACCCTTTCGGAATGTGACGGAAAACTTGAGTCAGAGCAATGCCAGCCTAGGACAGGTCATACCCTTGTTTACCTATCTCATAGATAAGATGGGATCGTTCCTAGAAAACAGTGAACCTGTTTGTGGCAGCCCACTTCATGCCGATGTAGCGTCTTTCATCAGAAAGCTACAAGCTAACTTAAAAGATCGGCTAAATGACCATGTCCGCAAAAGCCCTGAACTCATGCTGGCTTCCCTGTGTGATCCAAGGATCAAAGGTAAACTGACACTCAGAGACAACAGCCTCTCCTACTGGAAAGAAAAATTGATTGAAAGGGTCTGGAATTTGCAGCAACAGAGATGTACGACGGATGAGGCTGGTTTGGAAGATTCACCTGCCATGTCTGCTATTCCAAGGCCTGGCACCATCACTCAAAAACAACAGAGTGGAGCATGTGCATGTTGGGTAGAGGCACTTGACAATCTGGTGGATGCAGGTCAAGCAGCAGGTAATTTAGAGGAGAGCAGTGCCTCTGAAATGGTCAGGGCCTACCTATATGAAGCACCTTTGCTTCCTACAGAGGACCCTTTGACCTATTGGGATGGTAAGAAAAGTTTGTGGCCTGGTCTTTGCCTGGTTGCCCAGCAACTACTATCCTGTCCTCCAACCACTGTGCAAAGTGAGAGAGTTTTCTCTACTGGGAATATCCTTAATCCACACCGTTCACAACTAACACCCCATTTGATGGAACAAATAAATTTCCTCAATTTTTAACCTCCCCAAGCTGGGTTACCCTACCCTTAACTTGTGAGACCTGAATCATTGTTACCATGTGAAGATAGATGGGACTAGAGTGACTTAAGTGTGTGTGATTGCATGAATGAATGTTGTGTGAATGGACAGTCAAGATAGATGGGACTCAGAGGAACCATCCAAATGTTGAGGAAAATAATTTTTTTAATTTTCTTACCACTTGACACAATGGCAGTTGTCTACTTGACTTTGGTGTGAGCCCAAGATTTAAATAGAATTATATTGTTTTAAGCAATCCAAATTTTTCCCTTTATTCCTTCCATCACCCTTTTTTGTAATGAATGTTGTGTAGAGTGACTAGAGTGTGCGTGATTGCATGAATGAATGTTGTGTGAATGGACAGTAGCAAGGGTTGAAGCCTTGACGTGGCGCTACTGCTCACATGTTGCTGTCTTTGTAAATACAAATAGCAACATGTGCTAATTTAACCATTTTTGTTTGATGGTCTGGAAATAAGAGACAATGATTAAAGATGATCTCAACAGCATGACAGTTCCTCTTGATGGAGAGACTGTCAACTCAAGGATCAGAATATGTTACCAACACAACATAGCACAAAGAAGCATACAGTTGGAAACGTGATTTTATGCAAGATAGATTATTTGGTCACTGCTGAGCTGCATCCAGATGCCCAGGACCCCTCCCATTTACCATCTCTGACCCTGGGGACACCAGGGCCCTCTCTGATATTCCGCCTGTTTCATGACCATCTGCAATTGTCCAAAGTCACCAGTGTGAGTGAGTAATCTACCCTGCTGCCATGTTACTCAAGCCCTGGAAATGATGACTGCCTGTCAGGTCACCTTGAGGCTAGGTGACAGATGCACTCTGTAGGAATTGGAAGTGCACCGCTAGGTAGTGGACCCTAGGACTGACTGCTGTGGATTGAACCCTGGGAGGTTCAGGAAGCAGGTCTACTGCATCATTAACACAGATCCCACTGGGAGCTGGAGCATAGATTCCCCAGGGTGCGGAGTCTAAGAGCCAGCAGGTGTTCACCAGAGCCTTTAGTGGTGAGGATGGACTGCGCTGCAGTCTGGCTCCAGGTCGCGGCCCCCAGGGTCTCACAGCTCATGCTCACGGTAGACTACAGGAGAAGAGGAAAGAGGCAGCAGGCTGAAACAACAAGCCAGTAAGGGATAAGCCAAGGTCGGGGCCACAAGCAGACAAGGACAACAGAGTACACGCCAAGGTTCAGGGTCACAGGCAAACAGGGATGGTCAGGGACACACCAAAGGTCAGGGTCATGAGCAGACAGGAATAGTAGAGAACAGGCCAAAGTTGGTTAACTGGAATCAGACATAGGAAACACAGCCAGTACACATGAAAGCTAACACACAATGGTTGATCAGCACTGCTGGCTTGCAGTGCACAGGATAATATAGGGTTCCCTGATAGGAGCTGGGGTGGAGCCATGCCAGAGGTGAGCTTACAAAAGCAGTCAGGTGAGGGTCAGCTGGTCTCTAGAGATGAACACATGGAGACAGGTATGCTGACAGACAAACTCTATTGCATAACCATGACACTGCCCTTTGAACTGTTGCCCCTTGTGATTGCGTTAGCCTGTGAACCTCTGTCCGGTTAACTGTTGCCCTCAAGATTGCAAGCCTGCAACCTATGTCCTGTGAACTGTTGAGGCCTGTATAGTAACCCCTGCTGTAACTATCTGCTGTGTATTCTGGTGGAGGGAAAGCTGAACGGCGTGACTGGACACAATACATGGGATTACCCTTTGCACATTGAAATAGTGCAGAGAGAAATCTCATCAATTTTCTAAGTTCAGCCTGATGGTTAAATGTAGAAAAACTACAATTATAAGGCCTCTAGTAAGTTAGTAACAATATATGGACTAGTTCATTTAGATAAACATCACACAAATCTAACAAGGAAAGCAAAACTCAAGAAATTATTTCTAAACAAAATTATTTATTTTTAACATAAACAAAACAAACAAAAAATTAAAATAAAAAAAAATTAAAGTACATTCTCCCCCAACCTGGTGACCAGTCGCTGTAGGGACATATTAATCCCAGCCAACTGGTCACCAAGGTACCGCGTAGCCTCCAGGTGTCTCCTGAGGCTACGTTGGTACCTCTCCAGAGCCACATAGTGACGGAGCTGCCAGCGATTGTGGAGGGCCAAAGATCGACACAGCCTCTGGGTTACTGCAAATTGTCTCTCTTGGACCTCCACAATGCGCCGCAGATAATCAGTCACATGCGGCTCTGGAGGGTGGGGGATGTGTACTTGTTCTGGAGCGGGTGGAGAAGGATGCACTGGGGAGGAGGCACCATGGGTGTGTCACTGTCCAGGTGGGGGGATGTTGATGAAGGATCAGGGCCGGTCCTGGCCAGGGTGCATGGGGTGCAGTGCACCCAGGCGGCACAGAGGTGGGGGCGCTGAAGTGCCAGAGTGTTCCCCTCCCTCCTCCTCCTCCTCTCCATGTCCGTAGGCAGCTCTTTTCGCCGGTCACTGCAGCTGCCGCCGTCGCTGTCTCTTGCCGAAGCCCATCCCCCCTCCCTCCTCCTGTCAGAGGAGGAGAGCTGAACCAGCCACAGATCGTAGCGGCTGTGTCTCTGTGTGCAGAGACCAGCCGCGCAGTGACGTCAGGGGGGGTGGTCCGTTCCCGACGTGTTCCAGCTCTCCTCCTCCTGTGTAACTCCTGCCTGCTGCCCAAGCCTGAGCTCTGTTCTCCACCCGGGTGGCGCAGCTGCACACTGTCCTCTCCTCTCCAGCTGCCACCCGGGTGTTTCTTAATTAGCTCAATGGAGGGGGGGCTGCTTTGTCAGGGGTCTATACTAATGGAGGGGGCATAGGCGTGCGCAGGGTGTGTGCCAGGTGTGCCTGGGCACACCCTAATCTCTACATGCGGTGACGATTCCCCCTACTGCCCAGGTTTACCCCCCGTATTGGCCTCACAGTTCTGCTGGTTTCCCTCCTCTCCCTCCAGCTGCTGTGGGGGATATTTCAAAATCGGGGGGGAGGGGCTAGTAAATATGTAATTTACCAGCCCCTTCCTTTTTAAATGAACACACTCGCTTACCGTGTTCATAATCATAATCATAACTGAAGCATAGTAAAATGTGTTTACTATGCTTAATTTTTTGAATGAACAGGAATCCACTGAGCATACAGCACTTCCCATTCATTCACTGCCCCGTGCAACTGAGGCTGCATGTGTGTTTCAGCTTTGGGGTGCACACCCTAATGCATAAGGCTGCGCACACCTATGGGAGGGGGGTTTGTCCTGGGGGGGTCTATACTAATGAAGGGGGGTTATCCTGGGGGGTCTATACTAATGAAGGGGGAGTTGTCCTGGGGGGCCTATACTAATGAAGGGGGTTGTCCTGGGAGGGTCTATACTAATGAAGGGGTGTTGTCCTGGGGGGTCTATACTAATGAAGGGGGAGTTGTCCTGGGGGGTCTATACTAATGAAGGGGGGGTTGTCCTGGGGGGTCTATACTAATGAAGGGGGGTTATCCTGGGGGGTCTATATTAATGAAGGGGGGGTTGTCCTGGGGGGTCTATACTAATGAAGGGGGGGTTATCCTGGGGGGTCTATACTAATGAAGGGGGGTTATCCTGGGGGGTCTATACTAATGAAGGGGGGGTTGTCCTGGGGGGTCTATACTAATGGAGGGGGGTTTGTCCTGGGGGCGTCTATACTAATGAAGGGGGGGTTGTCCTGGGGGGTCTATGCTAATGGAGAGGGGGTTTGTCCTGGGGGGGGTCTGTACTAATGGAGAGGGGGTTTTCCTGGGGGGGGTCTGTACTAATGGAGGGGGGGTGGTTTGTTCTAGGGGGTCTGTACTAATGGAGGGGGTGGTTTGTCCAGGGGGGTCTATACTAATGGAGGGGGGGTGGTTTGTCCTGGGGGGTCTGTACTAATGGAGGGGAGTTTGTCCTGGGGGGGTCTGTACTAATGGAGGGGGGTTTGTCCTGGGGGTCTGTACTAATGTAGGGGTGTGGTTTGTCTTGGGGGGGTCTGTACTAATGGAGGGGGGGTGGTTTGTCCTGGAGGGTCTGTACTAATGGTGGGGGGGTTTGTCCTGGGGGTCTGTACTAATGTAGGGGGGTGGTTTGTCTTGGGGGGTCTGTAATAATGGAGGGGGTGGTTTGTCCTGGAGGGTCTGTACTAATGGAGGGGGGTTTGTCCTGGGGGGTCTGTACTAATGGAGGGGGGGTGGTTTGTTCTGGGGGGTCTGTACTAATGTAGGGGGGTAGTTTGTCCGGGGGGTCTGTACTAATGGAGGGGGGTGGTTTGTTCTGGGGGGTCTGTACTAATGGAGGGGGGTGGTTTGTTCTGGGGGGTCTGTACTAATGAAGGGGGGTGGTTTGTCCTGGGGGGTCTGTACTAATGGAGGGGGGGTGGTTTGTCCAGGGGGGTCTGTACTAATGGAGGGGGGTGGTTTGTTCTGGTGGGTCTGTACTAATAGAGGGGGGTGTTTTGTCCTGGGGGGTCTGTACTGAGGGAGGGGTTTATACTTAGTGGGGGGTCTGCACTGACGGAGGGGGATCTATACTTAGTGGAGGGGGATCTGTACTGAGGGGTGACTATAGTTGGTGGAGGGGGTGTAATACCATGTTTTACCGCACCGGGTGACACCCCTCTCCCTCTCCTCCTTGCACGCGCTGCTGTACTAGTGAGCGGCGCACTATGTTTCTTCCCCCTGCCTTCATATTGGCCAGGGAAAAAAAAAAAGGAGCAAAGAGGAGGATTGTGGGACATGTAGTCCCGAGGACTGTCAACCCCACTGTAACACGGAAACTGCAGCCCACACAGCATGCTCAGCTGAATGGGAGAGAGAGAGCAAGGAGTCCGGGAAAGCTTTCAGGGAAGTACACCCAGGACTCCAGAGGGAGAGGACAGTGCTGAGAGAACACCAGAGAGAGAACCCCCGCTGACCTGCGCCACCAGAGGGAAAGCCACACAGCCTGGCGCCATCCCTGGCGGAGAAGGAATGGAGTCATTGCCAGAATACAGATCTGGGTGCTACTCAGTGGACTCACCACAGGCAATTCAGAGTGAGCTGACTCCTAATCAGAGGAACCATTGTTGCTGTATCGCTGGGTTAGGTGAGAGGGCTGATCAGCCATTATCTACTAACGTCCACAGGAACTGCAGTCTCTGACCATCTCCTGTATCATGTCTGCAGTCTCTGACCATCTCTTGTATTATGTCTGCAGTCTCTGACCATCTCTTGTATTATATCTCCAGTCTCTGACCATCTCCTGTATTATGTCTGTGTTCTCTGACCATCTCCTGTATTATATCTCCAGTCTCTGACCATCTCCTGTAGTATGTCTGCAGTCTCTGACCATCTCCTGTAATATGTCCCCATTCTCTGACCATCTCCTGTACTATGTCAGCAGTCTCTGACCATCTCTTGTAACATGTCTGCAGTCTCTGACCATCTCTTGTAACATGTCTGCAGTCTCTGACCATCTCTTGTATCATGTCTGTAGTCTCTGATCATCTCCTGTATTATGTCTGTAGTCTCTGACCATCTTCTGTATTATGTCTGCAGTCTCTAAACATCTCCTGTACTATGTCTGCAGTCTCTGACCATCTCCTGTACTATGTCTGCAGTCTCTGACCATCTCCTGTACTATGTCTGCAGTCTCTGACCATCTTCTGTATTATGTCTGCAGTCTCTGACCATCTCCTGTACTATGATTGCAGTCTCTGACCGTCTCCTGTATTATGTCTAGGGGCTCTTTCTAACAGACTCTCTAACAGACAGCCCTCTGTGTGTGCATCAGAGAGACTCCCCTCCAGGTCTCATTAGTGTACTCTCTTCCTGTATTTTCTTTATTGTTAAAAGATCAAGGGAAGATCCTAGGGTAATGAAGACTTCTTAGGGGAGCATCTCTGTGTTTGAGTCGTTGCCATAGTAACGTTTGTAAAGGGGAGGAGTTGGTAAGATGACCACACCCACGTGGGGGCGCCAGAAATATTTCTGCACCCAGGCGTCTGTGACCCTAGGATCGGCCCTGTAAAGGGTGGAGGAGAACATGCCCTGTAGAAACCACTGGGGAGGAAGGACAGTCAGTCTAACCAGACGCGGGCAGGTCCAGGCCTTCGTCCACAGGGTGCAGTTGAAGGATGAAGACTTCACCTGTGAAGAAAAAAAAATACATTAGATAGATAGATAATACAATACACATGGCTTCTTCACCCTGACATTATATAAAGGCAAAGATCTCCCAGCCCTTGTAGACAATCCTGTAACATCTTGAGATGTTTTCAGTTCCATACCAGTTTTCCATTTTTGATATTTAGTGAGATGCACCTAATCAATTTGTGTGTAGGAGATAATGGTGTCTGTGTCAATTTGCTGCATCATACCAAGTTTGCAGAGCTGTGCAGGAAGGTGTAGAACTACTTTACTGTACTCTGACCGGGGTGAAGCTGAGTGTCCTCCCCGGCCAGAGTACAAAGGGATTCCCCTCTACACATCGAGCAGTGTAAAGGGGAATCTCCCAAAGATTTTATCCGCTTGGTCGCACGGGCGGCTGGAGAAAATATTAAGGTGTAATGGACACCTAAGTGCTAACTAATCTACCTCATCCAGACTGACTGACTTTGGCAAATATGGAAGATCAGTTGCACTTGCAGAAAAACATATCAGCTATACCAGCTTTTAACATTACACTCACCAAAGAGAAGCCATTCAAGCCATTGCATTTGGGATGACCTAATAAAAAGTTGTTTAATAAAATATAGCAGGCTACTTTTTAAAGTTGATAATTTTGTAAGGCCACTGATTGTTGAATAAGCCCCACTTCTGTTCTAGGCTAGGTAGGTTACTCACTCCTGATCTAGGCTAGGAGGTATAACAGGTATAACATCATGAGAAAAGTGTTAATGCATGCATTAGGGGCATGTCAGAGATTGAACATGTCCAGGGACTGCCAGCCAATAGCTGGAGATTCTTTTCTGACACCCCCCCTCCAGCCTGCTGTGTTATGCACAATGATTAACAGTGATTGGCTCAGACTGGGAATCTGAACTGCAGCAAGAAGGTGGCGTGATCAGGGCCATTGAGGAAATAACAAGCACAGGTCACGCTAACAGGAAGACTGGAATCAGCTGCAGAGGGGAACTAATATAATTAATAATTCCAGCTAAACCAAAGCCTTGCAGAATAAATCACAAGCTATTCTAGACAAGGTATGCCATCAGCATTTCATATTTAAAATACTATATTTGCCTGGAAAATACAAAAAAAGTTATGCTTACTCCCTGGATCTGCCGCGTCTGGCTGTTCTTCCACATCCCCAGCAGCCTCTACAGGGCAGGTCTCCTCCACCTCCTGCTCAGCCTCAGTAGCTGTTGATTAATAATAGAAAAGAACATTACAATCTTCAGTTTACAACAATCTCACACATTAGTACAAGAACATTGAAACATGTATGATCACTCAGCAGATACCAGCAAGATTATACTAACTTAATGGGGGCGTTGCTGCCTCAGCCTCCTCCTCCTGAGTCTCCCCCTCTGACTGGATGACACCTATTTATAAAGGAGAAATGATGAACGTTAATAAACGTAAATAAATATACTGTAGTGTAAATAGATAAAATTAATTATCCATTAGCATGGCAATACAGGGCAGGTCACTAACGTTTATCTACAAGGCAGGGACATGCATTCACCATTTAGAAAAAATCATTAAAAAAAAACAAATATGAGGCACTAACCTGTCCTGGTTCCAGCGGCGCCGGCGAGTGCTAGGTGCACCGCCACTGATCAGGCGCCTCAGTTCAGAGCGGCAACGTTCTGTCAGATTACGTAAGTTACGCAATCGCTTGCATTACCTGACGGAGCGTCGCAGAGGCTCTAGCTGTCACTGCATGAGCGAGAAGCAATGACACTGGAATCAACAATTGAAGGCTGGACAAATGGAAAAGGAACCACTGTATTAGTGTCACTACTACAGTACTTACTGCATGTTGATGATGTGGAGGACTCCTGCTCCTCCGCCCTCTGCCTTCGGCAGCACTGGGCCTGGAGACACTTTTTAAATAAAATCAAACACATCATGGTAAATGACTATGTCGCGTCGCATGCTTGACAAAAAAAATGTCCTGCACACAATGCAATGCTGACACCAACCTTGATGAGCCAGCAGCTTTTTTATCTCATCCTCCCCTACAGCTGCTAAGAGCTCCTTCTCATGGGGGAGGAGAGGCACCTGCTTCCCTCTGCACCCCCCCAACTGCCTGGGCTTACGCGCTATGGAACTGCAAAACAAAAAGAGAAGAGAAACGGGTTCCACAATTAAACTACAATTGCAATCTGAAAATGACATCAACACATTAAACACATGTAGAATGAACCCGTAGAATGAAACAATGCAAATGGAATTTTTGGATTAGGCACATTTTTTCATGTAGCACAAGGTTTGCACATTTATTTATTCACCAAATTTATTGTAAGAAAAACGTATGCTTTTTGGTGCACAATAAATAATAAAAGACAGGATTGGGATTGTGCCGAGTAAATGCCCATTGTGTCCACTCCAGCCCACCTTTCTATTACGCGCTTGTGTGAACTGTGTATAGTGTAAAATTTCCTTTCTTGTTTCTTTTGCAAAGCATTAACCCACTTGCGGATGTGGACCCCCCATAGTAACTAAACATATGGTGGGTTAAGTCCAGCCACCGTAACACTTTTATATATATATATATATATATATATATATATATATATATATATATATTTAACTTTTTTATTTTTCAATAACAAAAAATGAAACCCAGCGGTGATCTAATGCCACCAATAAAAGCTCTATATGTGGCGGGAGAAGAGCATAAATTTCATTTGGGTAGTACATCGCAAGAGCGTGCAGTTTAAAGCTGCAACGCGCTAAATAGCAGAATATGGCCTGGTCAGAAAGGGGGCGTAACCTACAGGTGGTCAGGTCAAATGGAACTTAAAAGCACTTACTGCTCAGTTTAGTGATAACTAACTAAGAACAAATAACGGGCATGGAAATATTCCTCTTAAAATGACCGTGGCGATAATATATTACATGTGCAACTGCAGTGCAAACTATGCTTTCATGTGTAGGCTAGGCACACCTATGCGCAAATTTGGTTTTTCACAGGAGGGAGGATAAATTGAAAATTATTTATTCCTTTTTAAAAAAACATTTCACTTAACTTTACTGACATCACATGTGATAGCAATAATATATGTTTATGTGTGTGTGTAAAATCAGTGCATTTTTGGAGCTTTTATCATTGTATAAATGACAATGGTCCCAAAATGGCATCAAAAGTGTCCGATGTGTCCGCCATAATGTTGCAGTCACAATAAAAATCGCTGATCGCCGCCATTACTAGTAAAAAAAAATGTTAATAAAAATGCTATAAAACTATCCCTATTTTGTAGACGCTATAACTTTTGCACAAACCAATCAATAAACACTTATTGCAATTTTTGTTACCAAAAATATGTAGAAGAATACATATCGGCCTAAACTGAGGAAAAAATTTGTTTTTTATATATTTGTTGGGGATACTTATATAGCAAAAAGTAAATAAAAACTGCAGAGGTGATCAAATACCACCAAAAGAAAGCTCTATTTGTGGGAAAAAAAGGACGTCAATTTTGTTTGGGAGCAACATCACCCCACCGCGCAATTGTCAGTTAAAGCGTTGCAGTGCCGAATCGCACAAAGTGGTACGGTCATTTGGCAGCCATACCTTCGGGGGTGAAGTGGTTAAAATGTAAAAAAAAAAAATAATCAGACTTATTGTTTTATGTCGCTGAATTTTTTGCGACAGGCAGTCGGGTCACGCCAATGGCGATAGGTCTCCTCGACCTTCCTGGAGATCTCCTCCCACTTCTCCCGCTTCCATTCTGAAGTGGTTTCCTTGGAGCGGGGGCCACACAGCTGCATCCAGCAAGGAAGCGTTTCCCTTACAAGGACCTGGGACTCAATGTGAGTCCACATAAGGTTAGGCTTCCTGCTGGTTGCAGCTTGTGTCCCCCTCCTGCGCCCATTTTTGGATGCTGGTGTTGTTGGGGATGTTGCTGCTGCCTCCATAGAAGGCCCAGGAACATCCTCCTCCATATCTGAGCCAGACACACTCACAGCATCAGATTTTGTGGCCGCCATTGCACTTCCGATTGAGAAACGAATGTGAAAGTTTGGTTGGCTGACTGCTGGGGCAGAGTAGACCAATGAGCATGAACGATGAAGATTCGACACAGAAACAAAAACATGCAAACGTAAATCTTTGGCTTATGGTGTCTGTCGAAAGTTAGAAGATTAGACGGAGCAGCTAAACAAACTGTACGATGCTTGGAGGAAATAGAAAAATTGTGGGCACAAGACTTTAAAGGCACAGTAATTACTAATTATATTATTAAAATTCCAGTTTATTTAGAAAATATTAAAAAGCAACATAAAACAGATGTCTATTGCAAGCTATTGATACTTGCTAATAAGGTTACTCCCACTTACATAGCTATAACCTACCAGGGTAAGTCCAATATACACTGCAAATCTGATTACCATTCTGAATGTGGAAAAACTTTATAAATATGCTATAGATCATTCCCCATACAATTATCAATCAATTTAATTTGATCACCTCCTCTAAATTTTATTACTGACATTTGCATATAATATATCCTCTATCCTTTCTTTCTCTTCCCTGTGTGTTCCTCCCCCCCCCTATCTTTTCTCCCTTCCCCCTCCCTCCCCCCCTCCCACCTTTCCCCTCCTCCCCCATCCCCCTCCTTTATCCCCCCCCCTTCCCCCCCCCCTTTTCCTCCCCCCCCCTATTGTGTCCTCCCTTCCCTCTACCCTTACCTGCATATTCAGCTTATATCCTATGTATTATTTAACCTTCTTTTTCTATTATGTTACATACGTCCCCACATTGTCTGTCTTTCGCCATGACCCTGTAGGATGGATGCATGTCCTTGGGTCCAGGAGTTAGCCTCTCCTATTACACCATTACACGGTTTCTCGCGGTTTCTCCACTTACCCCTATTCAGAAATACTATATCATTACTTAAAATGACTATATTATGATGAATTATTTACCGTAAATGTATTGTTCATTACAGTACTCAATTCTGTGCTCCTGAAGAAGCGCATGTGGCGCGTAACATGTCGAGCCCATACAGAATCTGATTATCATCACTGCATAGCTTCTGGTTCAACGCAATGTAACTATATTGATCAAGACCTTTTGACTTCGAACACTGCTTTAACCACTAATTTAACCATATAGCTATGTATGGAGTGCATAATTTGTAAAACTGTTTAACGCTGAATTGAACTTTATTTTGCTTCTCTGTTTTATATTGCTTTTTAATATTTTCTAAATAAACTGGAATTTTAATAATATAATTAGTAATTACTGTGCCTTTAAAGTCTTGTGCCCACAATTTTTCTATTTCCTCCAATCTACTTAGATAAGACGTGGCACTTGTAACTAAATCCGTATCCACATGACCACTATGCGCTGATACGTTCCTTTCAATATTCAAAACTGTACGATGCTGCTATCTTACATTTCCGGACAAATGCATCCCGGAAAATTCGACCGGAATGTATGATTGCGACGTCGTACAGTTTAGCTGCTCCGTCGAATCTACTTTGAACATTCGACAGACACCATAAGCCTTTAATGACAGATTCAACCTTAACTCATTTAGATTTTCGGACGAAGGCAAGTTTTTAACGAAAAACGAAATAAAGAAAAACGAATTTCGGGAGTAACTAAATAAATTTATTTTTTGGACGAAAACGAAATTCCGAAACGAAATATTTCAGTGTGCACATGTCTACACAGCAACACCCTAAAGCCCTCTCATAGAAAGCTGGGACAGAGGTGACTGTATAAACTAGACCCACCCTCTATATGATGGAACTCCTGAAATATAAACTTGCATGCTAGAGGGACCTAAGGTCCATATGTATAAAGAGACCCAAATAAATATGGAACTCCTGTATGTGGTGACTCTGCACCTTAAATACATTTATATGAGGTAGTAACCTTTGGGTAGTATATCATTTTTTTTCTCATTTATGCAGTAAACTAACTCCATACTTGTATTTTACATTCTATTGTAAATATGTTTTTGTTGTAATTTGTAAATACCATGTAACCCACTACACGTATACTGTACATTGTGTTGTAAATACTGTTTAGTGAGTTATTTATGAATATGATATAACCATATTAATAAATGTACATTGCAGACTGAACTGCTTCTCTTGTCCAAGTACTCCTAAAATGATTGGAGTGCATTCACATACACAGTACACGTAACCTAGTTAACAAAGTGAATATGTACTACTCAATAAATCAGGATTAATATTCACTAAGCAGAGTGAGTGTTCGCCTGTCAGGTGAACAAGGTGAAGTTTCAATCATTCAATGCTTTGCAAGCAATTTTTTTTTATCATTTTATTTTTACATGATTGGATTTGCAAAGGTAACATGTTACCTTTATTTACTAAGCTAAGAGAGTATTCACAGTATAAATAGTACTTTCACTCCGCTAACTGAATAGTCTCTATATATTTAATTAATCAACTACCCATAACACTACATTTTTAAGCAATAGACCCTGCATTGGAGAAAAAAATGGGGCAAATGATAATGCAATGATAATTCTTACATTTTATCATTGCATTATCATTTGCCCCATTTCTCTCCATTATTATTTATGTCAAGCTATGCAGACATTTCCTTTCACAAACATTAAAATCTTATTAAAACTAAGCTTAGTCTTAGCATTAGTAAATCAAAAGGTGAGTAGTAATATCAAAGCAAAGTCAAATGTGACTGCCACATTTAATGGAGTTGAGTTTTAGAAAAATACATTTTACCCAATATTATTATCATATTATCACTGTCCCATTTCTCTCCATTATTATTTATGTCAAACCACACAAACATTATTTTTCCTGAACATTAAAAGCTTATTAAATATAAGCCTAGTCTTAGCATTAGCTAATCAAAAGGTGAGTAGTAATATCAAAGTAAAATCAAATGTGACTGCCACATTTAACAGAAATAAGTTTTAGAAAAATACATTTTACCCAATATTATATTATCATATTATCACTGCAGAATCTGTATTTTCACTTTCTCAGTCTGTCAAGCCTAAAGATTAATTAAATTGATGGAACAAATGCTGAATCCAATGCATGACTTTGACAAAATTGAAAGCCATTATAATGTAAAACATGACTCAAACCCCAACCAGCACAAAAGAGGATCGACATTACTATTCTTATTGAAAAAAATAGTCATAGACCATGTACCGCCTGTGCTGACCACAATAGCAAAGCAAGCAAGAGGAGGGACTAAGGTAACAAAGTATCTATTCCTAAAATATTTTGGTGTATCTGTGAATATTTGAACTGGCAAAAGCAATGATGTCCTTAATGACCATTCATCGTTGCCATATATACCACATTTAGTATATACTATTTAACCACTTCAGGCCCTGAAGACTTCACCCCCTTCCTGACCAGAGCACTTTTTACAATTTGGCACTGCGTTGCTTTCACTGACAAATGCGCAGTCATGCAATGCTGTACCCAAACTAAATTTGCGTCCTTTTTTTCCCACAAATAGAGCCTTCTTTTGGTGATATTTTATGACCTTTGCATTTTTTATTTTCTGTGTTATAAATAAAAAAAAGCTACAATTTTGAAAAAAAAACAATATTTTTTACTTTTTGTTATAATAAATATCCCCAAATGTTTTTAAAAAACGCATTTTTTTCATCAGTTTAGGCCAATATATTCTTCTACATATTTGTGGTAAAAAAAAATGCAATAAGCTTTTATTGATTGGTTTGCACAAAAGTTATAGCGTCTACAAACTATGGGAAATTTATGGCATTTATTTATTTATTTATTTATTTACTAGTAATGGCGGTGATCTGCAATTTTTAGAGGTACTGCGACATTGCGGCGGACAGATCGGACACTTTTGACACATTTTTGGGACCATTGACATTTATACAGCAATCAGTGCTATAAAAATGCACTGATTACTGTGTAAATGTCACTGGTAGGGAAAGGGGTTAACACCAGGGGGCGATCAAGGGGTTAAATGTGTGTTCCCTAGATGTGTTCTAACTGTATGGGGATTAGGGATGAGCTTCGAGTTCGAGTCGAACATGAGTTCAACTCGAACATCGGCTGTTCGCCAGTTCGCCGAACAGCGTACAATCTGGGGTGTTCGCGGCAAATTCGAAAGCCGCGGAACAACCTTTAAAAGTCTATGGGAGAAATCAAAAGTGCAAATTTTAAAGGCTTATATGCATGGTATTGTCATAAAAAGTGTTTGGGGACCTGGGTCCTGCCCCAGGGGACATGTATCAATGCAAGAAGAAGTTTTAAAAATGGCCGTTTTTTTTCGGGAGCAGTGATTTTAATAATGCTTAAAGTGAAACAATAAAAGTGTAATATTCCTTTAAATTTCGTACCTGGGGGGTGTCTATAGTATGCCTGTAAAGGGGCGCATGTTTCCCATGTTTAGAACAATCTGACAGCAAAATGACATTTCAAAGGGAAAAAAGTAATTTAAAGCTACTCGCGGCTATAATGAATTGTCGGTCCGACAATACACATAAAAGTTCATTGATAAAAACAGCATGGGATTTCCCCACAGGGGAACCCCGAACCAAAATTAAAAAAAAGCATGGGGGTCCCCCTAAATTCCATACCAGGAATTACCCATACCCTTCTGGTCTGGTATCGATATTAAGGGGAATCCCACACCAAAATTTAAAAAAAAATGGAGTGGGGCCCTCCCAAAAATCCATACCAGACCCTTATCCGAGCACGCAACCTGGCAGACCGCAGGAAAAGAGGGGGGATGAGAGAGCGCCCCCCTCATGAACCGTACCAGGCCACATGCCCTCAACATTGGGAGGGTGCTTTGAGGTAGCCCCCCAAAGCACCTTGTCCCCATGTTGATGGGGAGAAGGGCCTCATCCCCACAACCCTTGCCCGGTAGGGACGGGGGGCTTATCGGAATCTGGAAGCCCCCTTTAACAAGGGGACCCCCAGATCCTGGCCCCCCTGTGTGAATTGGTAATGGAGTACAAATGTACCCCTACCATTTCACAAAAAAAATGTCAAAAATGTTAAAAAACACAAGAGACGGTTTTTGACAAGTCCTTTATTAATTTCCCCCTCTGACAACATGGGAAAAGCCTCAGGGAAGTCCCGTGAATTTCCTCTGTGACAGAGGAGGGCGGGGTCACCGGGTGGCCCTGCCCTCCATTATATAGGAAATGTCAGAAGAAGCAAAGCGTCACACAGCTGAAGACTCCCACTGAGGCGGATCGTGCGGACGGAGCGGAGAAGAAGCCTAGAGGAAGATGTGGGATGAGAAGAGCGGAGGAAGAAGAAGAAGATGAAGAAGAAAATAGAGGAAGAAGAACACCAAAAGGGACACCAGAAGAAAGAAGATGGAAGAAGAAGCCAAAAAAAGAAGAAATTAATAAAGTATTGTCATAAACCGTCTCTTGTGTTTTTTAAACTTTTTGACACTTTTTTGTGAAATGGTAGGGGTACATTTGTACCCCATTACCAATTCACACAGGGGGGTCAGGATCTGGGGGTCCCTTTGTTAAAGGGGGCTTCCAGATTCTGATAAGCCCCCCGCCCACAGACCCCCCACAACCACCGGGCAAGGGTTTGTGGGGATGAGGCCCTTTTCCCCATCAACATGGGGACAAGGTGCTTTGGGGGGCTACCTCAAAGCACCCTCCCAATTTTGAAGGCATGTGGCCTGGTACGGTTCAGGAGGGAGGGGGGGGCGCTCTCTCATCCCCCCTCTTTTCCTGCGACCTGCCAGGTTGTGTGCTCGGATAAGGGTCTGGTATGGATTTTTGGGGGACCCCACACCATTTTTTAAAAAATTTGGGCACGGGGTCCTCTTAATATCCATACGAGACCTGAAGGGCCTGGTATGGAATTTAGGGGGACCTCCACACATTTTTTTTAATCTTGGTTCGGGGTTCCCTTGTGGGGAAATCCGATGCCGTTTTTAACAATGAACTTTTATGTGTATTGTCGGACCAACAATTCATTATAGCCGCAAGTAGTTTTAAATGACTTTTTTTCCTTTGAAATGTCATTTTGCTGTCAGACTGTTCTAAACACGGGAAATGTGAGCCCCTTTACAGACATACTATAGACACCCCCAGGTACGAAATTTAAAGGAATATTACACTTTTATTGTTTCACTTTAAGCATTATTAAAATCATTGCTCCCAAAAAAAACTGCCTTTTTTAAAACTTCTTTTTGCATTGATACATGTCCCCTGGGGCAGGACCTGGGTCCCCAAACCCTTTTTATGACAATAACTTGCATATAAGCCTTTAAAATGAGCACTTTTGATTATTCATGTTCGTGTCCTATAGACTTTAACGGTGTTCGCGTGTTCAAACACATTTTTTGCCTGTTCACATGTTCTGATGCGAACCGAACTGGGGGGTGTTCGGCTCATCCCTAATGGGGATGTGACTGACTGGGGGGAGGAGACATATCGTTTGTTCCTACTTAGTAGGAACAAACGATGTGTCTCCTCTCCAATGACAGAACAGGGATTTGTGTGTTTACACACACAAATCCCAGTGCTGACGCTCATGCCCATGATCGCGCATGGCTAGCGGCAATCGCACCCGCCAGCCACGTGCATCGGGTCCCCCCCCGCTGTGCAGCAGGCGCACGCACGCACGCACCCTCTGGTGGCTCTCAATAGGTACAATGTACCCATAAGGGGTTTCGCCCAGGAGTCGGCAAGCGGTTAAAGATATTTATACAGCGGGTGGGTAAAATAAGTATTGAACACGTCACCATTTTTCTAGGCAATACTGTATATATTTCTAAAGGTGCTAATGACATGAAATTTTCACCACATGTTGGTAACAACCCATGCAATCCATACATACAAAGAAACCAAAACAAATAAGTTCAGAAATTAAGTTATGTGTAATAAAATGGACATGGAAAATGTATTGAACATTCTAACTGAAATGTAAACAGTCTTCAAATCTTTAAGGTTCCGTGGGCCTCTTCTATGAACTATGATCTTTTGTTCTTTACTTAGACTTTCTATTAGATTTAATGATTGTCTGGGCCATTCTAGCAACTTTATTTTCTTTCTTTGAAACCAATTGAGAGTTTCCTTTCCTTTGTGTTTGGGATCATTGTCTTGCTTAAATGTCCACCCTCGTTTCATCTTCATCATCCTGGTAAATGGCAGCAGATTTTTTTCAAAATTTTTTTCATTCATCCCTCCTTCAATGATATGAAGTTTGCCAGTACCGGGGGAAAAACAGCCCTACACCATGATGTTCCCACCTCCAAACTTCACTGCTGGTATGTTGTTTTTGGGGTGATGTGCAGAGCCATTTGGCCTCCAAACATAGTGTGTATTATGGCATCCAAAGAGTTCAATTTTGCTCTCATCTGAACATACTATATTCACCCAGTATTTCACAGGGTTGTCTAAATGTTGTGCAGCAAACTTTAAATAAGCTTTAACATGCTTTTTCTTCACAATGGAGTCTTGCGTGGTGAGTGTGCATACAGGCCATTGTGGTTGAGTGCATTACTTACTGTTTTCTTTGAAACAATTGTACCTGCTTATTCCAGGTCTTTCTGAAGCTCTTCACAAATGGTCTTTGGGTCTTTGGATAACTCTTCTGATAATTATTTTCACTTCTCATTTCTCTGGTTGTGGCTGGTTTATGGTGAAATTATGTTCTTTCCACTTCCGAATTATGGCCTCAACAATGCTCACTGGAACATTCAGAAGTTTAGAAATCCTTCTGTAACCAATGATATCAGTATGTTTTGCTTTTTACCCATCGTGAGATGTTTCTGGTGAGACACCTTGGCAACAAGACACCTTTTTATAGGTTATCAGTTGAGACTGAACCAGCTGATATTAATTTGCACTGATAAGGGGGCAGGATTGTTTTCTAATTACTAATAGATTTCAACAGTTTTCTTGGCTTTCCATGCCTTTTTGCACTTAACTTTCTTCATGTGTTCAACACATAACTTACTTTCTGAACGTATATTTTTTTTTATTTCTTTGTATATATGGATTGTATAGGTTGTTACTGGCATGTGGTGAAAATTTCATGTCAATAGCACCTTTAAAAATATAATTACCTAGAAAAATGGTGACATGTTCAATACTAATTTTACCCACTTGTGCATATATATAGATATATATCTCTCTCTCTATATATATATATCTAGATCTATATATATAGATATATATAGATCTATCTCTCTCTCTATATATATAGATCCATATATATATATATATATATATATATATATATATATATATATATATATATATATATATATATATATATATATATATGTATATATATATATATATATATATATATATGTATATATATATATAGATATAGATATAGATATAGATATTGATATATATCTATATCTATAGATATAGATCTATATAGATCGATCGATCGATCGATCTATCTATCTATCTATCTATCTATCTATCTATCTATCTATCTATCTATCTATCTATCTATCTATCTATCTATCTATCTATCTATCTATCTATCTATCTGTCTGTCTGTCTGTCTGTCTGTATCTATATCTATATCTATCTATCTATCTATCTATCTATCTATCTATCTATCTATCTATATATATATATATATATATATATATATATATATATATATATATATGTAGATCTAGATATATAGATCTCTCTCTCTCTCTCTCTTTCTCTCTCTCTCTCTCTCTCTATATAGATAGATAGATAGATAGATAGATAGATAGATAGATAGATAGATAGATCTACATATATATATATATATATATATATATATATATATATATATATATATATATATATATATATATATATATATATATATATATATATATATATATATATATATATATATATATATATATATATATATATATATATATACATATATATATATCTAGGAAAGAAAATGATAAATGGTTTTCAATTTTTTTTACAAATAAATATCTGAAAAGTGTGGATTGGTGTGGAGTGCATTTGTATTCAGCCTCCTTTACTCTGATACCCCTAACTAAAATCTAATGGAAACAATTGCCTTCAGACGTCACCTAATTAGTAAATAGAGAAAAAATGTGCGTAATTTAATTTAAATAATTTAATGTAAATACAGCTGTTCTGTGAGCCCCCCCCCCCAGGGGGTGTGCTAGAGAACCTTAGTGAACAAACAGCATCATGAAGACCAAGGAACACACCAGACAGGTCAGGGATAAAGTTGTGGAGAAGTTTAAAGCAGGGTTAGGTTATAAAAATATATCCCAAGCTTTGAACATCTCACCCTGAACACACCATCCCCATCATGAAACATGGTGGTGGCAGCATCATGTTGTGGGGATGCTTTTCTTCAGCAAGGACAGGGAAACTGGTCAGAGTTGATAGGGAGATGGAAAGAACCAAATACAGGGCAATCTGCAAAAGACTTGAGACTGGGGCAGAGGTTCACCTTCCAGCAGGACAACAACCCTAAACATACATAGTTACATAGTTACATAGTTAGTAAGGTTGAATAAAGACACCAGTCCATCCAGTTCAACCTGAGTGAGTGTCTACAATTGTCCCTATCCCTGTACATTGTGTCTCATTAAGATGCTCATCTATTATATCATTATTTTATTTAAGGTACCCATATAGTGCCGTCAATTTACGAAGTGATCCACACATAAATCTCACACTCACATCGGTCCCTACCCTTAAGAGCCCACAATACAAAGCACCAACTCACATTCATATACTAGGGCCAATTTTGGACAGAAGCCAATTAACCTACCAGCATGTCTTTGGAGTGTGGGAGGAAACTGGAGTACCCGGTTTGCATTGCCAGTAGGTCCAGTAACGCATTGGGGGTTATTTACTAAAGGAAAATCCACTTTGCACTGCAGTTGCACTTGCAAATGCACTTGGAAGTAAAGTCGATGTAGATTCGAGGGGGACTTGCAAGGAAAATAAAAAACAGCATTTTAGCTTGCACATGATTTGATAGTAAAATCAGCAGAGCTTCCACTCATTTTAGATCTACCCCTTAGATTTAGAGCGACTGCACTTGCAAGTGCACTTTCAGTGCACTTGCAAGTGCACTTGCAGTGCAACGTGGATTTGCCTTTCGTAAATAACCCCCATTGCTTCTTGTTGGTGCATCTACCACCTGACCCATGAAATTGTCCTGTAAGACATTTAGGAAATGGCAAAAGAATGAAAATCCAAAAAAAAAAAAAATGAAAATTGGAAAATCCAAAAACAGAAAGAACAAAAATCAGAAAGTAAGAACAAAAATCAGAAAATTTTTAAATCCGAAAGAACAAAAAACATTCAGATAATTTCTATCATAATTAAAATATTACGTTTATTAGCCATTATAATAGGTTTTTAATATTATTGTTATTTATTAATAATAAATAATAATAATAATAATAAAAACTATAATAATAGTTATAAACTATTAACCACTTCTCAACCAGCCGCCGCAGTTATACTGCAAGAGGTTTGCTCCCCTAGGTGAACCGTCGTAGCTATACGTTGGCTCGCTTTCAGACCACTAGGGGGAGTGGGAGCGCTGCCGGAGCTGATTCGCATGCCCGGGCGGTCGCGATGACTGCCGGGGCACCTGTGATCACTCCACACAGACAGAACAGAGATCTGTCAATGTAAACAGACAGATCTCCATGCTGTCAGGGGAGAGGAGACTGATCTGTTGTTCATACTAAGTATGAACAATAATCGGTCTCCTCACCCAAGCAGTCCCATCCCCCCACAGTTAGAATCACTCCCTAGGACACACAGTTAACCCCTTGATTACCCCCTACTGTTAACCCCTCCCTGCCAGTGTCATTTATACAGTAATCAGTGCATTTTTATAGCACTGATCACTATATATAAATGTCAATGGTTCCAAAAAAGTGTCAAAAGTGTCCAATCTGTCTCCCACACTTGCAGATCACTGCCATTATTAGTAAAAAAAAAAAAAATTATAATAAAAATACCATAAATATAACCCCTATTCTGTAGATGCTATAACTTTTGCACAAACCAATCAATATACCCTTATTGCCATTTTTTTACCAAAAAAATGTAGAAGTATACATATTGGCCTAAACTAAGGAAGAAATTTGTTTTTTAAAAATAAATTGGGGGGTATTTATTATAGCAAAAAGTAAAAAATATTTTTTTTTCAAAATTGTTGCTCTTTTTTTGTTTATAGCATAAAAAATAAAAATTGCATAGTGATCAATTACCACCAACAGAAAGCTCTATTTGTGGGGGAAAAGGACATCAATTTTGTTTTTGTACAAAGTCGCATTCCCGTGCAATTGTCAATTAAAACGATGTAGTGCCAAATCACAAAAAATGGCCTGGTCATTAAATCTTCTGGGGCTGAAGTGGTTAATTTATAGGTATTGTAATTTCCTTTCAAATTTGGCTGTTAGTGAATGTAACAAATACAAATTTTTCCAAAGTTACAAATTATCCAGCATTCGTTATTTTGGATAATTTGTAACGTCAGATAAATTTTTATATGTTACGTTCACTAACAGCCAAATTTGAAAAGAAATTCCAATACCTATAATTTAATAGTTTATAACTACTATTCTAGTTTTTATTATTATTATTATTAATTATTAATAAATAATAATAATATCAATAATAATAATAATAATAATAATAATAATAATAATAATAATAATAATAATAATAATGGTTAATAAAGTTAATATTTTAATTGAAATAGAAATTATCCACATTTTTTTGTTCTTTCGGATTTTCAAATTTTCGGATTTTCATTCTTTCTGATTTTCAGATTTTTGTTCTTATTTTCGGATTTTCGTTCTTTTGAATTTTCAGATTTTTGTTCTTATTTTTGGATTTTCGTTCTTTCTGATTTTATAATTTTCAGATTTTTGTTCTTTCGAATTTTCAAATTTTAGAATTTCAGATTTTTGTTTTTTTGGATTTTCAGATTTTGGATTTTCAATTTATTACAAATTATTGAAATAACGAATACCGCATCTAAATGAATGGAATGTAACGCGTTCCAATTTATTCGAAGTTACAAATTTATTTGAAATAACAAATATTGGTCATAATAAATGATCCAAAAAAAAAAACGAATGAAACGAAAATGAAAAAAAAAACTGTCTATTCATGTCTATTCATGTGTTAGAATGACCCAGTCAAAGTCCAGAACAAAATCCAATTGAGAATCTGTGGCAAGACTTGAAAATTGCTGTTCACATACGCTCTCCATTCAATCTGACAGAGCTTGAGCTATTTTGCAAAGGACAATGGGCAAACATTTTTACTCTCTAGATGTGCAAAGCTGGTAGAGACATACTCCAAAAGACTTGCAGCTGTAATTGCAGCGAAAGGTGGTTCTACAAAGTATTGACTCGGGGGGGCCGAATACAAATGCATGCCACACTTTTCAGATATTTATTTGTAAAAAAATTTGGAAACCATTTATCATTTTTCTTCCACTTCACAATTATGAGCCACATTGTGTTGGTCTATCACATAAAATCCCAATAAAATACATTTATGTTTTTGTGACAAAATGTGAAAAATTTCAAGAGGTACATTTTCAAGGCACTGTAGCACTGTATATATATATCTATATGTAGATATATATATATATATATATATATATATATATATATATCTATATATAGATATATATATACACTATATTACCAAAAGTATTGGGATGCCTGCCTTTAGACGCACATGAACTTTAATGGCAACCCAGTCTTATGCCCCGTACACACGGTCGGACATTGATCGGACAAAATCCTAGGATTTTTTCCGACGGATGTTGGCTCAAACTTGTTTTGCATACACACGGTCGCACAAAGTTGTCAGAATTTCCGATCGCCAACAATGGGGTGACGTCAACCACGTATGACGAGACTAGAAAAGGCTAGTTCAGAACCAAATGCGGCACCCTTTGGGCTCCTTTTGATCATCTTATGTTAGTTAAAGTTTGGTGAGAGACTCGTGGCTTTCAGATTGTTTTCTGCGGTTCAGTTTGTGCTTGTGGGTTTGTATCTGCTCTTCAGTGCGTGCAGTCATTTCGTATCGGAGTGTTCTGTGCGATCTTGTCCACTCGTTGCTGTTTTTCAGGTCGCTCTTCACAGGCCTTGCTGTTCTTCAGTGCGTTCTGTTACTTCGTTCTGAGCAGCCGACCGTTTTCTAGCCATGTTGCGTATACGTACTCCTCGTAGAGTTCGTGCTGTGTGGGGGCTTGGTGTTGGGGTCCTGACCTTGACACAAGGCCAGTCCATGAACAGGGTGGGGAGGAGTTCATGGACCAAGAATTGGTTGCTTCAGCGTGACCAGTTCTCTCATATGCCTTTGCTCCGTGAGATCCGTGAGAATAATCCTGATGATTTCAGGAACTTTCTCAGGATGACGGACCCCGTATTTCACCGTTTGTTGGCTTCGCTGACCCCCTATATCAGCAGGCAGGATACCTGCATGAGGCAAGCCATCACTCCGGAGCAGAGGCTCGTCGCTACCCTGCGGTACTTGGCAACAGGGAGAAGTCTGCAGGACTTGAAGTTCTCAACAGGCATCTCCCCCAGGCTTTAGGGATCATTATCCTGGAAACCTGTTCTGCCATCATCCAGGTCCTGCAGAAGGAGTATATTAAGGTAAGATTTTTATCCTTTACTATCACATTTTATTGTATTGAATGTTTGCTAATATATTGTATTTCTTTCCTCATTCCCTAATTACCATGATTGTAATATGCTGTGAATGTCCCCTTTGTCATCATGCATGCTGGAATTTTATGGGGGGTTTTTTGTCCTTCATACATATTTTCCTTCACTTACCTCCCCAGCATGCTCTCCTGCCCCTATATTCACCTCATGTAGTCACTTAACATTGTATTTTATCAGCTCCATAGTAGTGCTTTACCCCAAACACCCCCTAAAATGTTTATAAATGTGATTTGTGCTTTAAATTCAGGCAGAGTGCCAGAGGCTTTTTTTTGTAGTGTCCCCAAATCATTTTTATTAACCCTCTCTCCCCCCAACTGCTAAGTCAGCTGATCCCAATTCTCAATCTATCCTCAATCATCTATCTGCTGACTTTGCCAAAACCATACACACTATACCCACCTCTTTTGTGGTCAGATGTATGGATGAATTCCCCAAAGCATGTAGTGCAAGGGCCTGCCTGTATACTTTCAAATGGTACTGTTTAAAGTTTTGGTATCCTATTATTATCTTGATAGGTAATAGCAGAATGTCCAAATGTGCTAAAATGTGTACAGTGGGTATTTATAGCTTTGTATTATGACACTTCTTACCTGTCCAGTGGGCTGTCAATAGTGTAAATAAGGAGGGGCTGTTCCAAGTAATATCCATCATTTAGGCATTCATCTCTCAATGAAGTGGAGAGGGTTACCTGTCCAAGAGCTCCCCCCCTATAATGTTAGAAATGGCCCATGAGAGGGGGGGAGGGGGAATATGATAGGTGTACCTTATACTTTGGTCTTTAAAAATTCCCATAAATAAATGTTATCTTGATGTTGGCCAAGAATATTTTTGTCTAATCTGCTTTCCATGTTTATGTGCAAAAATACTAAGTTTTTTTTTGTTTTCCTCAACAGTTTCCTTCCACGCCACAGGAATGGCAGACTGTGGCCTCCCACTTTGCCCAGCGGTGGGACTTTCCTAACTGCGGAGGGGCAATTGATGGGAAACACATCCACATCGTCCCACCACCCAACTCGGGGTTATACTATTATAATTACAAGGGGTTCAATAGTATTGTGATGTTGGCGGTGGTGTCGGCTAATTACGACTTCCTGTATGTGGACGTGGGGAAGAATGGCCGGATGTCTGATGGTGGAGTCATCGCCCAGATGGAGTTTTACAGGCATCTCCAGAATGGCAGCTTGGACTTGCCACCTCCAGAAGAGAATGTGGAAGGACTCCCATTCGTCTTCGTTGCGGATGAAGCTTTTGCGCTGGGGGACCATCTTATGCGGCCATTCCCGATGAGGACCCTCACCCTGGAACAGAGGGTTTTTAATTACTGGCTGGCCAGAGCCAGAAGAGTGGTGGAGAACACATTTGGAATCATGGCCAGCCGGTTACACCTATTTCTTACACCCATCCATATGGCGGAGTATAAACTTAATCTTATAATCCTGGCGTGCTGTGTTCTACATAACTTTTTACGGCAACATTCGGCCAACTATGCGGGCTCAGTTGGGCCTGAGGCCAGAATTATACATGAAACAACCCTGACGGTGCTTGAAAATGGCCATCCTGGCTTGCCCTCCCTGAGTGCCCGTGATGTCCGGTTAAGTTACCTTGAGTTCTTTGTGGATAGGGGGACTATCAACATGCCAGACAATTTGTGAAGCCTTTATCAAATAAAAAAAAGCAAATCTTTGGTGACATTTACTGCTTGTGTTTGTTTTAGCTGACCCTGACAGCAATGTGGGGAGTCCTGAAAATGGCGTGATTGTGTAACCTTATACAAAGCACTGTTGGGTGTTATTTACTAAAGGCGTAGACACTTTGCAATACAAGTGCACTTGAAACTGCACTGAAACTGCACTTGTAGGGCAGAGAGGATTTGCCCTTAGGAAATAACCCCCATTTTCACAGAAAGCAGCAATTACATCACCACAAAAGTGTTGTAGCGTTAAGACAATAATGCACACATTCTTGATTAACAATCTTTTTAATACCTGCACAATCACATGTGCATTTAGAAAAGGTTTTTAAAACAAACCAACATGTTTGTTGTATAACAATTTTTGGGGTGGCATTATCAAACATAGAAATGTCCATTTAAGATAAAACAGGCATGTGTAAAACCAACAAGAAAGACACAAATCTTGAACTTACAAATTTCACATATGGTAAAACTTGAAGGCAATATCAGACATGAGTATTTAGGAACTGTGTTTGATATTGAGTTCAGATGGGGTGAAGTCACCCCAGGAAAAGCCAAATTTTGAAGATGCACACCAATTTACGAATGTCAACATGTACTAGCTGCCATCACGGGGGATCAAGGGACGTGTTTTGGGGGAGCAACCCCTTCCTCTCAGCTACTTTATTATTGAGGAAGGGGTTGCACCCCCAAAACACGTCCATTAAGCTCCCGTGATGGCAGATAGCACATGTTGGCACACTGTGTGCATCCTCAAAATATGGCTTTTCTAAAAATCGCTAAAACATTTTTAAAATTGTAGCATACTAAAAAGGGATTTGGAGGAGTTTTAAACTCTCCCCAAAACATCAATGATGTTATTATTTTTTTTAATAACATCATTGATGTTTTTCTTGATGTTTTCCAAAGCTAAATTACACCCCATGATCTCCCCAATCAGGATCTGTGCACTTTCAGAGGTGAAATGCCCTGGGTCCACAACATCACGATCACCTAAAAAGAGAGAAAACCAAAAAAGACAGGTATTATAAATATGCCGGCATCCATCTCTTACCTGAGCCTGTGGTCGCAGACACTCACCTGTTGTGGTGCCAATTTCCACCACGTCTTCCTCCTCCTGCTCTGTTTGTCTTGGGTGGATTTCCCCTTCTTCAAGAGGTGGGGGGTCTCTGGTCTCCTCGGATGAGGGGTGTTCTCCGAGTCTTTTCTCCCCTATGTAAAAAAAATGGTATACTTAGCACACAGATATTTGAGGAAAGAACTATAACTATGAAACATTGCTTGGAAGTGGGGTACAATTGTCTGTTTTGGCAGAGTTCCAAGATGTAGAATTTTTAGTGTCCTTTGTCAAGCTTCAATACTTTACCTGTTTTGTACAAGCTTCACAGATGGAGACACCCCTATAGTATACACTGGAGCACTTGTGTGGGCCCCCTAATAAAAAGGGTGTTCTTGTGTCCCACACTAGTGCTCCAGCATCCAGATGTCTAAACAGCTGCTAAGTGTCCTCTCCTTACACAGAATCTAGTTTGCATTTCATTCTAGTAACAAACCCATCTACACAACCAAATTATTTTCAGACAAGTAGGCCCTAAAAAATGTGGGCAAATGCATATGGCCAAAACAATGGTGTTTTATAGGCCGAAAGAAAAATGTTTGATACGAACGAATAATGTGCCCATGAACATGAAAGTTGACATTTTAAACTGGATAACAGTTAAGAAAAGCGCATGGAGCAGCACGAACGTAATAAACACAAAAAGACTAGGAACACAGCACAACTACTTACTTTTTTGCAGCACTCTCCGGATCTTTATGTACTGCTCGTGCTCTCTTAATTTGAGGTCCGACCACCACTTCCTGAGCTGATCTTTCAATCGACGTACCCCGAAATTCCGGTGCAGACTTTTGACCACTTTCGCCATGATCTTGTACTTTCGGACATTGGGGTTGGGGTAAGGTCCATACTTTCCATCATAGTCGGCCCTCTTCAGGATGTCTACCATCTCCAACATCTCCCCAAAGGACATATTTGACACCTTAAATCTTCTCCTTCTGGATCGGGACGTTTCTGCCTCTGGGCTTTCCTCCTCTTCCTCCTCGTTGGTGTAAATATCAGACACCTGCTCTGACTCCGCCATGTGCTCTTCCCCACTGCGCCAAATGAGAAGGGGCGGGGAATAGACTAGAAAGAACTTCAGGGGTGGGCGGAGTTTCATGAATGCGCAGTGTCTATAAAGCGTAACATGCGTGCGTAGTACGTACGATCTGTGAGCGGTGGAAGGAGTAACGGAGGCACCGATCGTGATAACAAAGGTAAGATTTAACATTGGGCCTATACTGCTTCTAGATTGAGGCCTGTATTTGTGCAAGTTTAGAAGACTTTTGGCTGACATTAGGGTTTTTCTTGTGTTGTGTCTTGCAATGAAAATGGATATCTTGAAAGATAAGGACTTTATGGCAATCTTCATTGATATGTTCAGGGAGCTGCCCTGTCTGTGGCAGATAAACCACCCTGAATATAAGAACCAAACAAAGAGGAAGGCAGCGCTGGATCAATTGCTGGAATTTGTGAAGACGGTGATCCCCACGGCAGACATCACCTATTTGAAGATCCTAATTGGTGGCCTGAGGAGCACTTATCTAAGGGAGCACAAGAAGGTCCAGGATTCCCAGAGATCAGGAGCTGCAGATGACATTTTCTGGCAGGCTGCATTTTCTGGCAGGTCAGACTGAACCCAGGCCAGCACTCTCCAGTCTTCCTTCCACGCTTCCTTCTCCCCCAGCTGAGGCTTCTGAAGCCCAACCTAGGCCTTCCAGACAGCAACATGTGGAGGAGCCCAGCTTGAGCCAGGTATAGCATTCCTCTAAATCTTCATGGTTGTCCAATCAATGATGTTAACTAGATGTTAGTTTGGAGTGCTAATTTATGATTGTGATTGATGATGCAAAAACTACAACCATGTCCCTTTTTCATACACAGGGAAGTCTCAGCCAGGAGGTGGCCGGGCCAAGCAGGCTGCCTGATATCCAGGTCCCTCCCCTACACCTTCAAAGACAAAGTGGCAGGAAGAGGAGTAACCTGGAGGAGGCTGCCATAGGCCTCTTTTGGAAGGCTACAGAGGCCCTGAGAAGCCCCCACAGTGTGGAGGAGGACTTTGCTGGCCTAACTGCCTGCAAAATGCTGCAGATGGAGGAGGGCCAATGACTCCTGTGTGAGTCCTTAATTTTGGAAGCTCTCAATAAGGGGTTGAGGGGCCAAATAACATGTGCTACCCACATTTGTAACCTCACACATAGTCCTCCTCCTCCTCCAGGTCCTACTACTCCTCCTTCAGGTCCTACTCCTCCTCCTCCTCCTCCTCCAGGTCCTACTCCTCCTCCTGCCACATCTCCAACACCAGAGCCACAGCCGGGAAAGAAGCGTGGAAAGAAGACCAGAGAGTGATGACCCTGGGTCCAGTCTGGTCTGGCAAAAGATGTAGCCTCTTGTAGTACCACAGCCTGGGGACATAGATGTCATCTGCTGCTTTCATGATCTCTGGGACTTCTGGACCAGACTGCACTCCCTTAGATATGGACTCCTCAGGCCACCAATTTTGCAGGAAAAGATTTGATGTCTGCCCTGGGGGTCCAAGGCTTCGCCAATTTCTGATGCTTCTGCAGTGTTGCCTCCCTCTTTGTTTAGTTCTGAGCCCTTAATAAAGGATTTTTTGTTTCAATTATACTCGCCTATGTGTGTTTTCCTTAAAAAAGGACAGTTTGTTTGTGAGGATTCAGGTACATTTCAAAAATACAATGTGAAATTAGCAAGGGACACCAACACCAAGCAACCTTCTTGAGATTAAATAATACAAGATAATAATGGTGTTGTGGTAACTTGACACACAAAATACACACAAAAATATTATGGAGTAAAACTAAAAATAAAATAAAACAAAGATCAGCCTTTAAAAAAATACAAACCCCCCCAAAAAAACCAGCCTTGAAAAATAAATAAATAAATAAAACAACAAAAATACATTTTGTCAGATGTGACAAATCAAAATATATTGAGGGAATCCCGATAAATAATAAAGAAAGAAGTTTGTGAGAAGTCTGTGTGAATATGAGCAGCAAAACTACTTCATTCTTCTCACATTATAAAGAAGAAGAGAGTGCGCTGTATTAAACCATTTTTTACATTGCAGCGTGACGAAAGTGCTGTATCCATTGCGAACAGTAATTTTACCAGACCGAGCTGTTCCGTCTCTGAATTTCTTCTGAGCATGCATGGCACTTTGTGTGTCGGAACTGGCCACACACAGTCGGAATTGACGCGATCGGATTTTGTTGTCGGAAAATTTTATAGCCTGCTCTCAAACTTTGAAAGAATGTAAATGGGGGTATGGCGCTCCCTAGTGGGGGGTATATAAGTGATACAGTATATTGTGATGCAGTCAATGCTGATATGGATATTAAATACTTAGTATGTACCATACACAAAGGGTGAAGAGTGCAATAACTCATACATGGATTAAAACCCTAAAACATTGTTTAAAATGGTGAGACCAAAAAAATAAAAAATGTGGTGAGAACACCCCTATATTGCATTCACATGTATTAATAAGTGTAAGATAGTGGCAAAATAGTGACCACTAGGTGCTACTACTATATAAACTGTGCAGCTTATGTGATGAGTTCAACGTGTTTCAAAAGTAAGTGACAAATGCAATCCAATCGAAAAAATTATAAACGAAAAAATTTATATAAAATAATATAAAATAATAAAGGAAAATACAAAATGCAAAAAGTCTGTTCAAAGGTGGTGCGTTTCCAAAATGTAAATATCAGGACAAAGTTCCAAGAGCTTTCGTGACTGTAGTGCTCACAGAGGAGAATATCCGTGACTTCTGTGCTCCCCCTTTTGGCTCCCCACTCACCAACTCCCAATACCCCTGCAGGGGTGACAGACACTTTAAGATCCCAATGCCGTCCTCTTGGTAGGTATCCCGTGGTTGCTGAGATATGGTATCCTCTCTCCCAGGAATTCCAGGTCACTTCTCCATACCACGTCCAAGAAGGGGATCGCCAGAGAATCCCTCATAAGAAAAGATGCCACCTCATAGTGTAGTATGATTAAAAACTTTATTAAAATAATACTCCCCAAACGGGAGAGGAAAAAATCCACAAAATACTACACTATGGGTGAAGCCGAAAACCAGGAAGTGCTTTCCCGCAGCGTGCGGTCCAGCTGCGTTCCAAGCTCTCTCGCTCCGTACCCGGAAATGACGTAAGTGCGTAGCTCCGCCTGTTCCGCCTTTTCCCTCATCCTTCCTCTCTCTTTATTGGGGTACACACCCCCCTGCATATTACATCCCCCTCCTCTTCCTTCTTCTTTTTCCCTTCTTTGTCCTCTGTCCTAAGCGCAGAGATTTTGTGGCTTTGCTCTCAAACTTTGTGTGTCGGAAAATCTGATGGAAAATGTCCGATGGAGCCCACACTCAGTTGGAATGTCCGACAACACGCTCCGATTGCACATTTTCCGTCGGAAAATCCGACCGTGTGTACGGGGCATTAGGATGGAGACTGTGAGCCAGGCCTTCTCGTCCACATCAGTGCCTAACCTCACGAATGCTCTTCTGGAAGAATGGTCAAACATTCTCATAGAAACATTCCTAAACCTTGTGGACAAGCTTCCCAGAAGAGTTGAACTGCTATAGCTGCAAAGGGGTGGGCCAACTCAAAATTGAACTAAGACTGGGATTCCATTCACAAAGTTCATGTTCGCTTAAAGGCAGGTGTCCCAATACTTTTGGTAATATAGTGGTGTTAGTTTGTTCTAAAACAAACCAAAAATATGGGGCATTCGCTGGAAATTTGAGCGCTGCAGAATGCCCCATAATGCACTGCGAGATTGTGAGACTGCTGACAGAGCCATAATTGGCCAAAGGCAGGGTGTCTTTTGCCAATCATGACTCAGGGGGCTAAGTCCACACCCCACACTATATAAGGCTATATAAAAAAAGATATATATATATATATCTTTTCATGTGACAACACTGAAGAAATTACACTTTGCTACAATGTAAAGTAGTGAGTGTACAGCTTGTATAACAGTGTAAATTTGCTGTCCCCTCAAAATAACTCAACACACGGCCATTAATGTCTAAACCCCTGGCAACAAAAGTGAGTACACCCCTTAGTGAAAATGTACAAATTGGGCCCGATTAGTCATTTTCCCTCCCCGGTGTCATGTGACTCATTAGTGTTACAAGGTCTCAGGTGTAAATGGGGAGCAGGTGTGTTAAATTTGGTGTTATCGCTCTCACTCTCTCATACTGGTCACTGGAAGTTCAACATGGCACCTCATGGCAAATAACACCCTGAGGATCTGAATAAAAAGAATTGTTGCTCTACATAAAGATGGTCTATGCTATAAGAAGATTGCCAAGACCCTGAAACTGAGCTGCAGCTAGGTGGCCAAGTCCCTACAGTGGTTTAACAGGACAGGTTCCACTCAGAATAGGCCTCGCCATGGTTGACCAAAGAAGTTGAGTGCATGTGCTCAGCGTCATATCCAGAGGTTGTCTTTCAGAAATAGATGTATGAGTTCTGCCAGCATTGATGCAGAGTTTGAAGGGGTGAGGGGTCAGCCTGTCAGTGCTCAGACCATACGCCTCACACTGCATCGAATTGGTCTGCATGGCTGTCATCCCAGAAGGAAGCCTCTTCTAAAGATTATGCAAAAGAAAGCCCGCAAACAGTTTGCTGAAGACAAACATGCTAAAGACATGGATTACTGGAACCATGTCCTGTGGTCTGATGAGACCAAGATAAACTTATTTGGTTCAGATGGTGTCAAGCGTGTGTGGCAGCAACCAGGTGAGGAGTACAAAGACAAGTGTGTCTTGCCTACAGTTAAGCACGGTGGTGGGAGTGTCATGGTCTGGGGCTGCATAAGTGCTGCCAGCACTGGGGAGCTACAGTTCACTGAGGGAACCATGAATGCCAACATGTGCTGTGACATACTGAAGCAGAGCATGATCCCCTTCCTTCACAGGGCAGTATTCCAACATGATAACGACCCCAAACACATCTCCAATCACTGCCTTGCTAAAGAAGCTGAGGGTAAAGGTGGTGGACTGGTCAAGCATGTCTCCATACCCAAACCCTATGGAGCATCTGTGGGGCATCATCAAATGGAAGGTGGAGCAGCACAAGGTCTCTAACATCCACCAGCTCTGTGATGTCATCATGGTGGAGTGGAAGAGGACTCTAGTGGGAACCTGTGAAGCTCTGGTGAACTCCATGCTCATGAGGGTTAAGGCAGTGCTGGAAAATAATGGTGGCCACACAAAATATTGACACTTTGGGCCAAATTTGGACATTTTCACTTAGGGGTGTAGTCACTTTGCTAGCAGTTTAGACATTAATGGCTGTGTGTTGAGTTATTTTGAGGGGACAGCAAATTTAAACGGTTATACAGGCTGTACACTACTTTACATTGTAGCAAAGTATAATTTCTTCAGTGTTGTCACATAAAAAGATATAATACAATTTTTACAAAAATGTGAGGGGTGTACTCACTTTTGTGAGATACTGTATATACTCTACATTTAGCGTAGATTATATATTCAGTGTAGAATCTACAGTATATTCAGTCAGTACAGGCAGTGTATCTGATATATACTAGCATATACTGTGTAGATTAGATATTCAGTGTAGAAACTATATTCAGGCAGTGTAGTATATATAATATAGTGTATTGAAGTGGTTAAGGGGAACCCTGTCCCAAAATGAAAAACAATTATGGCACAGAGGTCCCACCCAAAATCCATACGAGCCCCTTCAGATCTGGTATGGATTTTAAGGGGTCCCCCCCAAAGCATCTTGTCCCCATGTTGATGGGGACAAGGGCCTTATCCCCACAACCCTTGCCCAGTGGTTGTGGGGGTCTGTGGGCAAGAGGCTTATCAGAATCTGGAAGCCCCCTTTAACAAGGGGGCTCCCAGATCCTGCCCCCCATGTGAATGGGTAGGGGTACACTGTACCCCTACCCATTCACCAAAAAAAGTGTCAAAAAAGTAAAAATGACAGGACACAGTTTTGGACAATTCCTTTATTAAAAAAGTGTCCTGCGATGTCCATCCATCTTTAATCACGGCGCCGATAGTCCCAGAAAAAAAAATGGAAAAACTCCATCTCTGTGGGAGGCATCCCGCCGACTGCCGTCTTTTTGCTTTGACAGCTCCTATAAAGTTAAGGTCAAGGCCACTCGGTGACATGAATGGATGAGCCCGCCCCCGCTAATGTCACATTGTTATGGCAGCAGGTGGCCCTGCCCTTGGCTATATAAGAGCTGTCAAAGCAAATAGAAGGCAGTCGGCGGGAAGGTGGTCCGTTTTTTTTTTTATTATTTCTCTGGACCATCAGACGCTATGATTGAAGATGGATGGACATCGCAGGACTTATTTTTTAAATAAAGGAATTGTCCAAAACAGTTTCCTGTCATTTTTACTTTAATGACACTTTTTTTGGTGAATGGGTAGGGGTACAATGTACCCCTACCCATTCACATGGGGGGGGATTGCATAGGGGGGTGGGATGGCATGCTCAGATAAGGGTCTGGTATGGATTTTGGGGGGACCCCCGAGCCATTTTTTTTATTTTGGCACGGGGTTCCCCTTATTATCCATACCAGACCTGAAGGGCCTGTTATGGATTTGGGGGGACCCCCAAAACATTTTTTTTTTAATCTTGGCTTGGGGTTCCCCTTAATATCCATTCCAGACCCAAAAGGCCTGGTAATGGACTGGGGGGGGACCTACGCCATTTTTTTCAATGATTTTTTATGTATATTGTCGGGATCCAGAAATACATTACAGCCGCGATAAATTTTAAATTACATTTATTCCTTTAAAAAAAGTAATTTTGCTACGGGACTGTTGTGAACATGGGAAATCCAGCGTATCACCACTACCTCGCTCCCAGTAACAGTATGGGGTCCTTTTGTTACCTAGCATGGACTCCATGCATCTGACTTCCTTTAACTCCTCTGTACCCGTTTACAGGCTAGAGACCTCTGCTGCCTGAGTCTGCTCCCATTGCTATGGGAGACAGATAGCTCATGGAGAGAGTGCCGACAACAACTCACTCCTGCATAAGGCTATCCCACCTGCCCCAGGCACGTGCTTTATGACAGGCTGCTTGGTAAATCTCTGTTACTCTAGGTGACCACTTGTATCTGCACACTACGTCAACTTTAATACTGACAGCTTCATACCCCAAAGTATGTAATACTGTAGTCAAATACATTTCGGCCTAAATATATGTAGAAAGATTATTTGTAAAAATATATAACAAAAAAAACTAAGAAAAAAAGATTGTTTTTTTTTCAAAATTTTTGGTATTTTTTTCATTTATATAGCAAAAAATGAAAAACCCAGAGGTGATTAAATACCACCAAAAGAAAGCTCTGTCTAAAAAAAAATAAAATGATTAGGGGTGATAATAGGCACCCTTGTCGAGTGCCATTAGTAATTGGAAAAGAATCAGAGAGACTGTCTCATGTCCATACCTGAGCACTGGGCTTAGAGTAAAGGCCTACAATGGCTTGAAGGAAGTAACATGAGATGCCAAATTTCCCTAAGACTGCTTCTAGGTATTTCCAATGGACTCTATCAAATGCCATCTTTGAGTCTAGCGATATCGGCAGAGAGGGCATTTGATGGTGCTCAGCCCAGAGTGTTCTAGTAAGAGAAGGGAGGATAATGCAGTAGATCTTTTTCTTTTGATGCTGGAAGAATCTAAAGATGGGTCTATTACTCTGTTAAAGTTTCCACAAATTACATGTTGGTCTCTGAGGTAGTGATATCGTTTTTGCATGGCTGATTTTTAAGGACTTCTGGTGGGTGTTTGGGGCATATACGTTGAGAATTATCAAGGGATATTGTTAAAACATGCTGAAAGAATTAGGAATTTTCCCTGAGGGGTCGCTTTCTACATGAGAGAGAACAAAGGACACTGAGGAGCGGACCGCAATTATGACTCCTCATTTTCAGATTGGGCATGAAAGCAGTGAGGAAATAATTTGTGGGTGCACTGATTTGGTCATTAAAAAGTGTGCCTCCTGAACACACAGAATATCTGCATGTTGAGAAATGGCTTCACGCCAGAGAAGGGGGTGCTTAAATTGGCTGTTGAGGCCCTTGGCATTTAGTGAAGTGATTTTAAGTGCCATATTGGGGGTCGGGAAGGAGATGCCACTATGGTTCAGAGAAAACTAAAGTGACTATGAGTACCAAAACACAAAATCAAAAGTTATGAGCAAAAGGTATCAGTACAATAACTGTGAACAGATGGTATAAAAACTGAATGAAATTATATGCATAACAATAATAATAATAATATTGCAATATTGTCAATATTAGTGTATATCTTAGGTGTTTAAGGTTTGAAACTTCTAAAATAATGATATCATATGTTTATAATACGGCCAGTGAAATAGAAAATGTCTTGTTTAAAAGGTGATGAAAATGAGAAATAATGAGTTTGATGTGGCTGTCAAATTTTCTGATTCAGTGTAGCTATCTAGCATTAGTATGAAATATTAATGAAATATTCCAAGAGCTACATTCATGTCTTGTAATAGAAATAAATTATTCAAGATCAAGACCTTATTTGAATGTAGCTTTTTATTCTAATAATACCACTAGTATCACATGAAAAAGCGCTGATATGCAGTTACAACATGTGATTTAAAAGCTTTCAAACTACAAAGGGAATTTTGGGGTTTAATAATGATGCTGAATCAATCAAGAGCACATTGCACAATTGTGCAGTTTTTACAGCCTTTCAAGACACTTGGAGTCATTACAGCATTTCTGCTGACTCAGAATATTCAGAAAACTAGATATGTTATAAAGCAAAAACATTGTTGTTTTAATAAAAATATGCCTTCTATTCTCATTCTTCATTTTGCATTCAAATTCAGAAATGCCCCATCATTTTTACATTTTGATATTTGGACACTAAAAATGACTCACAATATATATTTATTTATGCAGAGAAAGGTGTGTAAAATGAGGCCTATAATACACACGCTCAGCACCAGATCAATCGTACGGTTCTATGGGCAGTGCAAAATATATAAACACTTAAGAATATTAAATCACACAATTATATGTGCAGTATTAAAAAATAAATATTCGAAAGTAGAAAGCAACTGTTTAAAAAGTAAGAAATGGCATAAATACAGTAATAAAAAAGTCCTGCAATCAAACACTGGATCATAAATACTAAAAACAGCGCTAAAATAAAAGCCACAAAAGAAAGTGTCACAGTAAGTGGCCAAAACACAAATAAGAGTATCTATGTAGAAGGTAATGATGAAGACAGTTCAAGGTTTTTATAGGTGTAGAATCACTGATATCCAAGTGTGCACCTTTCACTAGAAAGAAGACATGTTCCACCACGTGATGCACACTCTCCCAGGGGGTCAAACTCACCAGAAGCCACTATTAAAAGCGCATTGAGTAAGGCATTCAACATCCACTTCATTAGTAAGTCCTTATCATCAGCAGGATTCACTGGTAAAGGGGCTCCATATATATCATAAAACACAAGAGTAACACCAACATAGCGTAATCCTGTTTATTCATTTAAAAAAATCCCTCTGTAGAAGTTCTTGATGACGAAACCAGTCAGGGCGTGGCCTACACGATGATCCGGAAGTGACGCTTGCGCTCCACTGTCTACTACAACCCACCAGGAAGATAGTGTGGCATCTGCAGGGAAACACACATCCCATCCTGGTTGGCTAGACATGGTGACAGTGCCCTCTGGGCTTACTTATTTGCTTGTTTCAATATGTTACAATGTACATAGTTAGGATTAAGGGGAACACTGCTGTATAAGGGATTTTTTACATGAATAAACAGGATTACACTATTTTGGTGTTACTCTTGTGTTTTATGATATATATGGAGCCCCTTTACCAGTGAATCCTGCTGATAATGAGGACTTACTATTGAAGTGGATGTTGAATACCTTACTCAATGCGCTTTTAATAGTGGCTTCTGGTGAGTTTGACCCCCTGGGGGAGTGTGCATCATGTGGTGGAACATGTCTTCTTTCTGTTGAAAGGTGCACGCTCGAATATCAGTGATTCTACACCTATAAAAACCTTGAACTGTCTTCATCATTACCTTCTACATAGAGACTCTTATTTGTGTTTTGGCCACTTACTGTGACACTTTCTTTTGTGGCTTTTATTTTAGCGCTGTTTTTAGTATTTATGATCCAGTGTTTGATTGCTGGACTTTTTTACTAATGTATATATTTATTTATGCAGTACATATACTGTACGTTTAAGCAGAAAAAAACAGTTAAACAATCATTTAATTATGTATTCAATGTATAGAAAAAAGAGAAGAAGTTGGGTAAAACCATAGATAACTTAATAGATGTCAAGAATAGCAAATACTTAAAAATTCTGAAATTTGCATTGGAGGGGAGGTGCCTGAGGCGCGAGATGTGAGAAAGCATGTGGTATGTAGGTTTCCATAATCCATACAATTCAGCTATCATTTGGTTGGGCCCGACAGCACACTGAGGTGAAGTAACTGAGGCTACCATTGGGACTGGCAGCATGCTAGGTTCAGGTAACCACAGACCTCAGACTTTTGCTTCTTCCCTAAGCCTTTCACGTTTATTCCAAGTTCTTTTTTTCTAGTTCTCAGCTCTGGTGTTCTCCCCTTTTGCTTTTGGGAGGTTGTTTGTGGCTAGGCGGGGATGGTGAAAAAGGGGAAAAAGGAGACATTCACCCAAGCAATGATATTGGCTGGGGGCACAGACATAGTGAATAGTGGGAAAAGTGCACAAAAGGAAATAGCAGCTAGGCTTAAGTGGATTTCTCTTATTCAAAATAAGATACTTTATAAAACAGATACTGCTGCCAATCCATTTAGGACACTCACCTCCAATCAATGGATGAAATTCAGTGTGTTATAGTTATCAGTATGGGACTTGTTTCCTTTTAAGTACCTTATACTTGTCACCCCAGGACCTACTAAAATGAATGACAGCATGGAAAGTCCATAGTTGCTAAGAGAATGATGGAATGCCCATAGACAATAATAGAACAGAAAAAAATGCCCATAGAGAATAATGAAAACAAAATATTTCAAATAGAGACAGAATTTTTACACATATCAGATAAATCTTTAGCAAACATACTCTCCAAAATCAGTGACTTTGTACACCTTCCCGCCCATCCTATAGCAGATTGACAGCCAGGTGGGCCTTTAGTCCTCCTGAGTGGATATCATATGAAGTCCTCTAAGAAGGTGCCACTTACGCAGCCATGGGGCCACGCAACAGTGCAATCTGTCACCGGCTGTGTCCAATGGACACAGCCAATGATTGATCACTATACCTGCCCACTGCCAGTACAATGTGATCACTGTGACTAATCACAGCAGATAATATGACAATTGTAAATATTGGATGGCTTACATTCATGCCATCCATTGTATACAATTGTGTTGCTAGCTGTGATTGATCACAGTGATCACATGGTACAGACAGAGCCAATCACAGCCCTTCTGTACTATGTGATTAGCTTTGACCAATCACAGCTAATCACAACACAAGACACTGAATTAATCAGTTTAATTCAGTAAAGATGTTTTAAATTCATTGGTTTAAGCAATCATAATGTGTAAAAAAAGAAATACAAACCATGATCACCTGTAAAAAAAAGGAAAAAAATATAATAAAAAAAAAAAAATTTGAAAGAAAATTATTATTATTATGTTTTTGTTACATGCTGTCACCAGTCAGTGTCCCTGATCACTGCCACACCAGTGCTATGATAATGCTGTACTGCACTAGTGACAGTAAATAAAAATAAAACAATTGTGAAAAAAAATCTTAATTTTCCAAAAAATTGTGACAAAAAAATGACAACTTAAAAAAAAAAAAGTCATGCTTCTTACTAAATACTATCTACTTTCCAAAAAGGAGTCATTTGGGGGTATTTGTACTGCCCTGGTGTTTTCAAGAAATGAGATAGGGTGTCAGTACAATGAATGATCAATTTTCATATATACTGTATATAGCATACTTTGTGTACTCAAACTTTCCTACAGACTAAATAATAAACACTGATTTGGGCTATTTTCACTACTAAATTTATGAAGAAAGATTATTTATTTGCAAAATTGTATAAGAGAAACAAAGAAAATGTGTTTTTTTTTGTTTATTTAGCAAAAAATAAAAAACCCAGTGGTGATTAAATACCACCAAAGGAAAGCTCTATTTGTGTGAAAAAAATGATAAAAATGTCATATGGGTACAGTGTAGCATGACCGCGCAATTGTCATTCAAAGTGTGACAGCACTGAAAGCTAAAAATTGGCCTGGGCAGGGAGGGGGTGAAAGTGCCCAGTATTGAAGTGGTTAATATTAAACTTAGCTGGGATCATCATTGTTTTTTTAATGGAATAACAAAAGTGAATGACAGAAGGGAATGTCCATAGAATATAATGAGAAGCCAAGTATAAACTCATTTGCAGGTAAATCTGTTTTACGTAGTAATTTACCCTTTCCCACGGGTGTTCCCCAAGTAGAATAGCAGATGGTAAAATTTAGATTATTTGGGATTATAGCTGCTTTCTATGGAATGACAGATAGATGATACAAAAAATGCCCACAGAGTATAATTGGAAGCCAGATGTGACTTGGAGTCAGAACTATTAGTCATATAAGAAAAAAAAATAGCCAACATACTCTCCATATTCAATGGAGATTTTTAAAATCAAGATGAAGTTGGATTATTGTTGTTCTCCACGGATTGATAGGTGAATGCCACAAAGGAATGCCCATTGAGTATAATGAGTTGCAATATGTGTCTTGGAGTCAGAACTATTAGATGTATAAGAAAAAAACTTTAGCCAACATACTCTCCAAATTAAGTGGCAATGTTTAAAATTGAGATTAACCACTTGACAACTGGGCACTTAAACCCCCTTCGTGACCAGACCAATTTTCAGCTTTCAGCGCTCTCTCACTTTGAATGACAATTACTCAGTCATGTAATACTGTACCCAAATGAATTTTGTGTCCTTTTTTTCATACAAATACAGCTTTCTTTTGGTGGTATTTGATCACCTCTGGGCTTTTTATTTTTTGCGCTGTAAATGAAAAAAGACCGAAAATTTAGAAAAAAAAAACGCATTTTTCTTCGTTTCTGTGACAAAATTTTGCAAATTACCGGTATTAATTTTTCTTCACAATTTATACTGCTACATATCTTTGTTAAAAATAACCCAAATTAGTGGATATTATTTGGTCTGTGTGAAACTTATAGAGTCTACAAGTTGTGGTGCAAATCATAAAAAATTGATTACACCTGATGTACTGGTGGCCCGAACAAGTCAGGACAGTACAAATACCCCCCAAATGACCCCTTTTTTGAAAGTAGACATTCCAAGGTATTCAGTAAGATGCATGGTGAGGTTTTTGATGTTGTCATTTTTTCCCACAATTCTTTGCAAAATGAAGATTTTTTTTTTCCTCCCATAAAATTGTCATTGTAATTGGTTATTTCTCTCACATGGCATGTGTATACCACAAATGACACCCAAAATACATTCTGCTACTCCTCGTAAGTATGGTGATACCACATGTGTGGGACTTTTTCACAGCCTAGCCACATAGAGAGGCCCAACATGCAGGGAGCACCATCAAGTGTTCTAGGAGCATAAATGACACATCTAACTTGTTAATTACCTATTACACTTTTGAAGGCCCTGGAGCACCAGGACAATGGAAACGCCCACAAAATGACCCCATTTTGGAAAGCTAACACCCCAACGTATAATCTATGAGGCATAATGAGTCTTTTGAATCGTTCATTTTTTTCCAGAAGTTTTTGGAAAATGTGGAAAAAAATGAAAACGCATTTTTTTTTATACAAAGTTGTCCATTTATAAGATATTTCCAACACGTAGCATGTACATAGCAAAAATGACACCCCAAAATACATTCTGCTACTCCTCCTGAGTATGGCGATACCACATGTGTGAGACTTTTACTCAGCCTGGCCACATACAGAGGCACAACATTGAAATAGCACCTTCAGGCATTCTAGGAGCATAAATTACACATCTCATTTCTCAACCACCTATTACACTTTTATAGGCTCTGGAGCACCAGGACAATGGAAACGCCCACAAAATGACCCCATTTTGGAAAGTTAACACCCCAACGTATAATCTATGAGGCATAATGAGTCTTTTGAACGGTTCATTTTTTTCCAGAAGTTTTTGGAAAATGTGGAAAAAAATAAAAATGCATTTTTTTTTACACAAAGTTGTCCATTTATAAGATATTTCCAACACGTAGCATGTACATAGCAAAAATGACACCCCAAAATACATTCTGCTACTCCTCCTGAGTATGGCAATACCACATGTGTGAGACTTTTACACAGCCTGGCCACATACAGAGGCACAACATTGAAATAGCACCTTCAGGCATTCTAGGAGCATAAATTACACATCTCATTTCTCAACCACCTATTACACTTTTATAGGCTCTGGAGCACCAGGACAATGGAAACGCCCACAAAATTACCCCATTTTGGAAAGTTAACACCCCAACGTATAATCTATGAGGCATAATGAGTCTTTTGAACGGTTCATTTTTTTCCAGAAGTTTTTGGAAAATGTGGAAAAAAATAAAAATGCATTTTTTTTACACAAAGTTGTCCATTTATAAGATATTTCCAACACGTAGCATGTACATAGCAAACATGACACCCCAAAATACATTCTGCTACTCCTCCTGAGTATGGCAATACCACATGTGTGAGACTTTTACACAGCCTGGCCACATACAGAGGCACAATACTGAAATAGCACCTTCAAGGGTTTTAGGAGCATAAATTACACATCTCATTTCTTACCCACCTATTACACTTTTGAAGGCCCTGGAGCACCAGGACAATGGAAACGCCCACGAAATGATCCCATTTTGGAAAGCTAACACCCCAACGTATAATCTATGAGGCATAATGAGTCTTTTGAACGGTTCATTTTTTTTCCAGAAGTTTTTGGAAAATGTGGAAAAAAATGAAAACGCATTTTTTTTTACACAAAGTTGTCCATTTATAAGATATTTCCAACACATAGCATGTACATAGCAAAAATGACAACTCAAAATACATTCTGCTACTCCTCCTGAGTATAGCAATACCACATGTGTAAGACTTTTACAGAATCGGTAGGCAGAAGCGTGGTCGAAAAACAAGCCAGGGTCAGTTACAGACCAAGCAGAGGCATAAGGGGTGTGAAGGTAAATGGCAGGAAGTGAGGGTTATGTTTACCATACTTCACTAATAATTTAGTGAAGTATGGTAACGGTGGAAACAGTCAACTATACAGAGGCCTGGTTGGGAAGGACATTGGGGACAATAAAAAGTAGTGTCTCTTCTCACTCCTCCTTTGGTGCACACCCGGCATTTTTTCTGCCGTTTTTGGCCTGTTGGTCTGGGGGGGATTTTTTCGGGAAAGTGGCGTTCGGAGAGTCTACTAATCACATCGGATCGAATGGTTTCTGGTGGGCCGTTCGGGAATACAAGGGCAGTGGTGATTTCCTCCTGGTATCCAAGGAAGGATTTGGGGCTTGCAGTGGGTTTATGATAAGTAACATAGCCGTTATATATGGCCAAATTGAACAAATAAATCAAAACTTTTTTATACCACTGGTATGTTTTTCTCGTGGCAAGGTAGGATTCGAGCATCTGGTCGTTGAAGTTGACACCCCCCATATACTTGTTGTATTCGTAGATGCATGTTGGCTTTTGGATTACCCCATTCCTCCTGGTTATCTCCACGACGGTGTTATTGTGGATTGATGAAAGCACGTAGACGTCCCTTCTGTCCCTCCACTTCACAGTCAGAATTTCCTCATTCCGTAAGCTCACCATCTCCCCTCTTCTTAGCTTTTTGTTCATGAGGCTTTGAGGAAAGTCCTTCTGGTTTCTCCTTATGGTGCCACATGCTGGAGTCTTCTGTCTGTGAAGATGTCGGAACAGGGGTAGACTAGTGTAAAAATTGTCCACATACAGATGGTAGCCTTTCTCCAGGAGTGGGTTTATGAGTTCCCAAATGACTTTCCCACTCGATCCAATGTATTCTGGGCAATTAGGGGGATGTAGCTGGGTGTCCTTCCCTTCGTATAACCATGAAGGCATAGGTATATCCTGTAGCTCGGTCGCATAATGTATACATTTTCACCCCATAGCGGGCCCTTTTGGTGGGAATAAATTGGTTTATGCCCAACCTGCCACTAAATTTGACCAGGGACTCATCCACACATATGTGCTGGTCTGGGGTAAATAACTGGGGGAAGATATCAGAAAAATATTTTAGTAGTGGGCGAATTTTATAAAGCTTGTCAAAATTTGGGTCATTTCAGGGAGGGCACTGGGTATTGTCATTGTAGTGTAGGAATCTCATAATCATGAGATACCTGGTTCTGGGCATTACAGAGGAAAAGATGGGCATGTGTTGGATGGGGAGGGTAGACCAATAGGAACGTAGTACATTTTTTTTGGTTAGTCCCATACAGAATGTGAGGCCCAAAAAAATTCTAAACTCCTCCACTGTTAGGGCTCTCCATTCATAGGGACAGGCATAATAGGACGTTGGGTTACTTGCTATGTATTGTTGGGCATATAGATTGCACTGGGCCACAATCGATGCAAGCATGTCCTCAGTAAAAATAAGGTTGAAAAAATCTATTGGTGAAAATTTTCTGTGTCCACCTGGACTCCTGGCTGGGCAGTAAAAGGGGGAATGATAGCTTCTCCTGAATTAGGTGGCAGCCATAAGGGGTTCTCAAGGGAGTAGGGAAGGCTGGCATGGGACCTAACCCGTTGGGCCTGAGGTGACACCCCACTGGTACGTGGCCTTTGTCGAGGTACTGCGCTGCTGGTGGATGGCACTGCGGTGCTTGTGGATGGTATTGCGGTGATGGTGGATGGCATTGTGGTGATGGTGGATGGCATTGCGGTGCTAGTGGATGGCACTGCATCCTCACCAGTACGTTTTCATCTGGCGGGCGGACTCTCATCCTCATCCTCCTCCTCTGAGGCTGTCTGTGTACCACTGCTGAGGACAGGCTCGTAGTCCACGTCAGACTCAGAATCTGAATAGGAATCTGAAGCGGAGAGCTCCCCATTGCTCTCGTCGGCCGCAAGAATATTATATGCCTCCTCAGCTGAATATACTCTTTGTGACATAGTGATGAAAAATGGCACTGATATGTGGCACTGATGACACGTGACACTGGCAGATTGCACTGGTGATAGATGGCACTGATACGTGACACTGATGTGGTAGGTGACACTGGTGACACTGATGACACTGATGTGGCAGGTGACAGACAGGTGGCACTGACGACAGATGGCACTGACAGATGGCACTGATACGTGGCACTGATACGTGGCAGGTGACACTGACAGGTGGCACTGATGTGGCAGGTGACACTGATGTGACAGGTGACACTGATGTGGCAGGTGACACTGACACGTGACACCGATGTGGCAGGTGACACTGACAGGTGACACTGATGTGACAGGTGACACTGATGTGGCAGGTGACACTGACAGGTGGCACTGATGTGGCACGTGACACTGACAGGTGACACTGATGTGGCAGATGACACTGACAGGTGACACTGATGTGGCAGGTGACACTGACAGGTGGCACTGATGTGGCAGGTGACACTGACAGATGGCACTGATGACAGATGGCACTGACAGATGGCACTGATGACAGATGGAAGCAGTAATGAGCACTGTGGCACTGATGTGGCACTGTATGGGCACTGTATGGGCACTGTAGGGTGTTTCACTAAAAGCTTGGCACTCACAGTTCACAGATCGCTCTCCCTCCTCACACACGGTCTCTGTGTGAGGAGAGAAAGCCGGCAATGAGAGATGATCTCATATGTTTACATTTGAGATCAGCTCTCATTGGAAGCTCGGATCGCGCTGTAAACGGCCGCTGTGATTGGTCGTTTACGGCGATCTGTTACTGGCTGTGTCCAAGGGAGCGCGCATCACGGAAGTGAAGAGGAGGACATCCAGGGACGCCCTCCCGGAAATTGGAGTCTGCGCTGTAGCCGTGTAGCCGTCACAAAGGAATGCCCATAGAGTATTCCTTTCCTCTTTCCTGACACCAATCCATGGCAGCATACATGTGATATAGTGAAAAAGATCCTATAAAGTGGGCCAACCTTCAAAATATTTTTAGCAGCTTCCCCTTTAAGTGTATTAAACCACTAAATGAATTTAAAATTATAAACATACTAAAATACTCTGTGCTTATATATAAACCAAGAAAGCAGCGCTTTTGCTGACTCTCGTCATTGTAAACCTCCAGTCATGACCAGGAAGTTGGACATAGGATGAAGAGATCCCAGACTGAGTCTTGGAGGGCTCGTGGAGCGCAGCATATGACGCAATGACGTCACTGGACCATGTGACGCATTTCAGAGCATGCACATGTAGCGGCAGTCGCGCCTCTTCTTGAATCACACATTATATGAGTTGCCAATAGTCTTACTTCATTAAAGCAATTTTAAACTCCTACATATAGAGGTGCCTCTCTCATTCTATTCCTAATAATTACTCTAATGGAGGTTTTGCATATCAGTCCAGGGGTCCACTGGGCTACAACAGGGATGTTGGAGAATGACACAGTGGGTCATTCAGGCCTAGAATGCATTTTTCGGCTCAATACAATAGAGAGCTGGCTCATTGGTGGCATTCTAATGATTATCAAGGGAATCTATCCAGAAATAGGAATGAGGAACCAGTTGGTTAAAATAGATATTAACCCAAATAGATATTAACCCTTGGCGAATAATGATCAAGATACTTATAAGGATGATAGAGTTATTATGCAACAGCCTCTCCAGACCCTGGGCTATGATAGGAGAGCTATGTTATGCGAGTTCCCCAATTGTGGGGGTGGTAATAATCAACATCTTAATTGCTTTCAATCCCAAAGAAATCCCAAAAAGAAGAACAGTGCTAGTATATTAACAAAAATAATTCTGCGCTGGAGAAGATTTTAACACTTAAAAGCAGACTACACCAAAATCTGTGATACCAAATTAGTGCATAAATAAATCAAATAGTGTGGTGCTAAATTAATACAACATGATAGAAAATATACCGTACCTAATATGCATAGAACTCTAATATAAATTAATAATACAAATATCAATTAATAAAGTGCAAAAATGTGAAATAAATGCAAATTTACATTCAGATCCTTTAAACAAATAATAAGTCCCAATTCATGAATTAAAAAAAAAAATCTAAAAAATATGTAATTCATATGCAACATCCAACATGGGTGTATAATCCCATTTCCAAGTGCAATTGAATACTGCTCGTATCCAATAAGTATAAGCAATCCAAGAAATAAAGAGTTGTTACATCCAATGCTGATCACCACAGAGATATCACCTGTGATATAAGATAAGGTTGGCTCCTTACCAGATAGTGTGGACCATATTAAATGGTCAAAAGTGCATTTAAAATACCCAGGTTGTCTTCCTGTCACTCCTCATCCTCTTGCTGCGAGCAATATTTTCCACAGTAAAATCACATTAAAAGATGCACAGAGTGGTTTCCCGAGCAGGCAATCTCCAAACACCGGTATTCTGGCAGTCAGATAGCGTAAAGGCGTCATGCGTAGGCTTTATCCTGTCATATTCATCATCAGTGGAGTAGAACTCACTAAGGTTGAACAGGTGGTTTTAAGTAAAGGTTTGAAACATGCACTTCCTAAAAGGTTGAACAAATTTGACACCTTTGTGGATGTACAGAAATATATTAGGAAGATTAACATTAAAAGGTATTTCATTTCTAATCCCATTAAAATAGGGTAGAAGTCAATGAGGCTTTGGCTTACACTCAGTTGTCCAATGCATTGTTTTTTAACCCCCTCCCCCAAGGCTGTGGCCCCCTCAGTGTCAGTCTTTAGAGACTTGGTTCTTTAATGATTCATTTAAATTAAAGAATCCTCATATTGACCTTGCCTTTGAAAGAGATGTGGAAACCTTGAGAGCACGTGATGACATCTTGTTTATCCTGCTGACAGGGGGGGGGGGGTTTTTGAAAAAAGAAGCCTACGAGGCTAAGAAGTCCAGATTGCTGTCAGACCATGACACCTATGCCCCCCTAAAAAATAATCCCACTGCCAGCTTTAAGAAGGAATTGCAAGTTTTCATAAATCATCAATAAAGGTTAAACAAGTAGTATTCTAAATTAACCACTTGCCTACTGGGCACTTAAACCCCCTTCCTGCTCAGGCCAATTTTCAGCTTTCAGCGCTGTCACACTTTTAATGACAATTGCGCAGTAATGCAACACTGTACCCAAATGAAATTTTTATCATTTTTTCACACAAATAGAGCTTTCTTTTGGTGATATTTATTCACCACTGGGTTTTTTTTATCTCTTGCTAAAAAAAATGAAAAAAGACCAACATTTTTCGGGGGAAAAAAATAGTTTTATAATTTGTTCTAAAATGTTAAAAACAGTTAATTTTTCTCCTTTATTGATGTGCGCTGATGAGGCTTCACTTATGGGCACTGATAGGCACTGATAAGGTGGCACTGATGAGCACTGATAGGTGGCACTGATGGGTGGCACTGATGGGTGACACTGATGGAAATTGATGGTTGGCATTTATGGGCGGCACAGAAGGGCACTGATAGGTGGTACTGAAGGGCACTAATGGGTAGCACTGATAGGCGGCACTGATGGGCAATGATGGGTGGCACTGATGGGCACTAGTAGGCACTGGTAGGTGACACTGATAGGCAGTACTGATCAGTGGCACTGATGATGAGGCACTGATGGGCATTGATTGGCAGCACTGGTGGGCATTGATAGGTGGCACTGTTGGGCAAAGGTAGGTGGCATTGTGGGCACTGGTGGGTGGCACTGGTGGGCACTGGCAGGCGACACTGGTGGGCACAGATGAAGCAGCCACAGCTCTCTGTGTGAGGGACCGAATTTCCCTCTGACAGATTACCGATCTTCTGTTTACATCACATGATCAGCTGTCATTGGCTGACAGCAGATCATGTGGTAAGGGGGCAGGATCTGCCCTTTACTCTGATCTGTGATCAACCGAGTCTCATAGAGTCGGTGATCACAGATTGCGCCGTGTGTGCCCCCGCAGGGGACATCTATTAATGGCCCCCCGGCAATTAAGGCCCACGTTGTAGCCATCATTCGGCTATAGTGCGGACTCAAGAAGGTTAAAAAGAAAAAGCTTACTTGGTCCCTAGTGCACCAAATGTGACTGTCATGTATTACTATCAAAGAACCACAAAGATCTTTTGAACCCTCTGGGCCATCCAATAATAAATGGTATAGACGCAATTACTTCCCGGTATCTTTTTAGCGATTGTTATTGTTATGAGTTGTAGCTAATTGATAACTTATATTCATTTGATGACTGATGCAATTGTAGCAGCATGTTGATAGTTTAAATAATATATTTTTATTTAAATGTATTATTTTTGTTAGTTTTTTAATTTAAATGTATTTAACCACTTCAATACTGGGCGCTTTCACCCCCTTCCTGCTCAGGCCAATTTTCATCTTTCAGTGCTGTCGTACTAATTTTTATAATTTATGAGACAGAGTTTTCTTTTGATGGTATTCAATAGCCACTGGGTTTTTTATTTTTTGCTAAACAAATGAAAAAAGACCAAACATCTAGAGAAAAAAAATAAGTTTTTCTTAGTTTCTGTTATATAATTTTTTAAATAAGCAATTTTTCTCCTTCACTGAAGTGCACTGATGAGGCTGCATTGACGGCACTGATGAGGAGGCACTAATATGCAGCACTGATGGGCACTGATATGCAAGCACTGATAGGTGGCATTAATGGGCATTGATAGGAGGCACTGATAGGCAGCACTTATGAGCGGTACAGTGGTGTAGTGGGTAACACTCTTGCCTAGCAGTAAAAAGGGTTGCTGGTTTGAATCCCAACCACAACACTACCTGCCTGGAGTTTGCATGTTCTCCCTGTGCCTGCATGGGTTTCCCCTGGTTTCCTCCCACACTCCAAAAGACATGCTGGTAGGTTAATTGGCTTCTGTCCAAAATTGGCCGTAGTATATGAATGTGAGGTGGGGACCCTGAATTGTGGGCTCCTTGAGGGTAGAGACTGATGTATGTGTGGAGCACTCTGTAAATTGACGGCACTATATGGGTACCTTAAATAAATAATAATATAATAGATGAGCATCTTAATGAGACACAATGTACAGGGATAGGGAGAATTGTAGACACGCACCCACACTCACTCAGGTTGAATTAGATGGACTGGTGTCTTTATTCAACCTTACTAACTATGTAACTATGAGGAGGCACTGCTTGGCAGTGATTGACATCACTGTAGGGCACTGGTGTGCACTGACAGACATTGCCAATGGGGAAGTGTCCCCTGTGAGGAAAGCTGCTTATTGGCTCTCCTTTCCTCACGCGCTTACAATTTCCCATTTTCACTGTGATTGGATCACTGTGATCAGCTGTGATTGGACACAGCTGATCAGATGGTAAAGTCATAGGCTTTTGTCAAATGCCATAGGCTTTTTACAGAGATCAGTGATGCAGTGTGTCCGAGGGACACACCGCACCATGGTACGACGCGCTGCACGCCCCTGAACACATGCACTAGTGGCCCATTTTGCAGGACATCATATGGCGTTCAGTCAGAACGGCAAAGCCCCCACCCAGCCATGATTCTGCTATAGGCCAGGCTGGAAGGTTTTAAATATATTTTTGTGTAAAAGAAATGCTGCGCTAATACATCTATGCAATCTACCAAAAACTTATTATGTCAATCATATAAATCTCATAAACATGTGCCAGTGTGAAATAAATAAATCACAATTATTCTTATAATAGTCCAAATAAATCCAGTGTTTCAGTGCAATCAGGTGTAGTATATGTGATGATCAAATAAAAATAAAGATGAGGCTTGCTAAATCTTCACAGATCCTCAAAAGTGTGCCTTATGTTAATTAACCACAGTGCACCCCCATTAGTTATGCGCTCACCTCATGAAGTGTGACCTCACAATTAAGTTTGGCCAAAAACAGCCTTTTAGTCACCCTGGACTAACCTGTCAGTGTTCCTCCTTCATTGCTCGGGATATATGAAAAAATTTATTTATTTGGACTATTATAAGAAGAATTGTGATTTATTTATTTCACACTGGCACATGTCTATAGGATTCATATGACTGACACATTAAGTATTTGGTATATTGCATAGATGTATTTGCGCAGCATTTCTTTTAAACAATTATTTAGCACATTTATATTGGGAGTGTGTTTTGTGCTGCTTGCTCTAAACCGTGTATATTCATATCCTAGTTGCTCACAAGATTTTATATGATGTTAAAAACATTTTTTTTATCTTTTCTTCAACGACTAGATTGGGTTGTTGGTCACCTATGACCAGTTTATCAGTTGTATGTATTCCAGGTGGCTGTTCATGATGCTGGTCACTAGATGGCATTACTTTTGTCCTCTTTGATGGCTGCTATGAGAGGGCCCTTGTGTGTCCTGTTTTTATATTTATTTCTCATTTTGATGTTCACTATGGTAATTACCATTAGAGGATGCTTGTTCCTCTTGTCTTTTGATAGCTTGGTGACTTTTTTTGTGGACTGTGTGTGTATTTATAGCATGGCGGAGGGATGTCTGATGTAAGTCCCAGCCCAAAGATGTCACTGCTGACTAAACGTGTAGGATGGGGCCAACTACCGTGTCCTCACACTCCACTTGCTGATCATTGACAGCATTTGTTCTATGCTAACTATCAGCCTGCTGTTCTAATCCTGCTGTATGGGAAAGCTTGTTAGTTCCATTATTTTTACAATAAAAGGTACTACATTTAAACTGACTTTACAATGGAGGTATGTGTTTTCTGTTCCCAGGTTTCATACCACTTTTGACTGTTGAGTGGCGGTCGTCTCCCTCCAGTGTCAGTCAAGCCTGAGATTTATTCCTAATGCATTTCTGGCCAATATAATCTATGGCCCAACTGTTCTGGTAAGAGGATTTTTGTAACTACTACTAGTCAGTGGTGGAGTTAATTTTCCTTTCCTTGCACCAATGTTCATAATTGGAAGACCACACACTGTGGATGTTCTGTGATGGGACTTTTGGTTCACTGATGTACTATATATATTTATTTAGTTGATTGATATGTGAACATATGAATTTTTTTGAAGCATGAATTTATACAGTTCATAAGTTTACATACCCTGGCAGAATTTATGATTTCTTGGCCATTTTTCATAGAATATGAATGATAACATAAAAACTTTTCTTTCACTCATGGTTAGTGTTTGGCTGAAGCCATTTGTTATCAATCAACTGTGTTTACTCTTTTTAAATCATAATGACAACAGAAACTAGCCAAATGACCCTGATCAAACATTTACACACCCCAGTTCTTAATACAGTGTATTGCCTCCTTTAACATCAATGACAGCTTGAAGTCTTTTGTGGTATTTGTGGATGAGGCTCTTTATCTTCTCAGATGGTAAAGCTGCCCATTCCTCTTGGCAAAAAGCCTCCAGTTCCTGTAAATCCTTGGGCTGTCTTGCATGAACTGCACGTTTGAGATCTCCCCAGAGTGGCTCAATGATATTGAGGTCAGGAGACCAAGATGGCCACTCCAGAACCTTAACTTTATTCTGCTGTAGCCAATGACCGGCCGACTTGGCTTTGTGTTTTGTATCATTGTCATATTGGAATGTCCACGTACATCCTATGCACAGCTTACTGGCTGATGAATGCAAATGTTCCTCCAGTATTTTTTATTTCAAATATTTTTATTAATATTTTATATCGCAATCAAAATATAAACATGTAAAATTGTAAGATTAAAATTGTACAGGGCAGACATACAAGTCTTCATAATATTACAAAACCAAATACAATATAAGGAGGATAAAATAAGGTACCACTTAATGTTCTTACTCAATGTAGAGTCGGACTAACGTAATACCCTTTCGCTACTTACTAAGATTATACCCAAAGGCAAGAGGGTACATCTGTATACAGGTTACTTTTGCAAAGCTTGGGTCACCCTGAATTAACCATCCCACTTCCTTAACACCCGGAGTCGACTAACCGGGATGTCCCGTACACTCCACCCCAATGGGAACTTTCTGTAGGAGTGTGCGGAGGACCCCCCGTGTCCGACCCCCGATCCCCAGTACTTGATGATAAAACTCTTGTGGGAGGCAATGCAGGGGAAGTCCCTTTACAGTCAGAAACTTACCCTTGCATGTCATATAAATAATATCTGCACAATAACTATTGACCGTCCGGCGGACGTGGAAGGTCCACCGGAGAATTCCCTTAGTCAAGGAATTCAAGGTCCTGTAGGATACAGAGATTTAGGGACAAGAGAGTCCCACCCAGAGGGAGGAAAGAAAACGTGGTAAAAGAAGAGAGGGAGGGGGGAAGGAGGGAGGGGAATCAAAGTGAGTTGGGACCAGTATTGAGGGTGTAATTAGTTCCTCCTCCTGACATACCTGGTAAGAGGTCAATATTCTGAAACCTAGCCCATGGTTCCCAGGTGGACATAAACCTCCCCACCTTGTCATTTAGTTTAGCCACTAGATGTTCTTGGGCCATAATCCATGATATTTTCCTAATACAGCTCTTGAAAGGTACCATTGGTTTCTTCCAACACTTAGCAATGGTGATCTTAGCACCTAGTAATATAAAGAATGAGAGATGTTGAGCTTGTTTAGATATCCCCTGTATATTCTGATTGAGGAGAGCAAAATGTAAATTGGGGTGCACCATTAATTTAGATAAGGTACTGATAATGCGGAAAACTTTCCGCCAAAAGGTTCTAATCCGAGGACAGGTCCACCAGATATGTATCATTGAACCCTCAAGCTCACAGTCCTTAAAGCATAGGGGGGAGGCTCCTGGGAACATCACCGCCAATCTAGCAGGGACGTAGTACCACCTTGAGATAACCTTTATGCTGGCTTCTATAAGAGATATATTACAGACACCTTTAAAGGAACAAAACCAATATTTAAACCATTCTGTCGCTGTCCACGTCCGGCCTGTATCCTCCTCTCAGGACTTCGCTGGTTTGTCTGATTTGTCCTCCTCTCAGAGTACGCTGGTTTGTCTGATTTTGTCATAAGTGTCGAATAGATCAGGGAAATGCCCCCTTTTTGGTCCTGGATATTTGCACACCATGGTTCGTAAGGGGTAATGGATGAAGAATTTGAGTTGTTGCGCCAGATTGTGTGAAGAAAATGTGAGATTTGTGTAAATCTGAATTTTTCGGAGTCTGGCATCTCTAGACCCCTCTGGCAGTATGATATGGTTATTGGACCTGTTGGGGTGAAAAAGTGTCCTATGCGATAAAGTCCTTTATCAGTCCACCATTTAAATGCTTTTATATTTATTCCCGGAGGAAATTCAGAATTATGGAAAATATGAGCTATGGGTTTTATAGAGGAAATTAGGGAATTTTGCCTGAACAATTTAGTGCTGAGCGAAATGGAATGCGAGAGAGTTGGGGACATGATTGCTGGTCTGATTTTGGGGTCGCACCATAAAAGGTAATCTAAAGTGTGATGGGGCGTAGCTCTTCTTTCAATAGTGAACCAATCCGGTTGTGGGCCCTGAGAGAATATCATAGATAGTTGGGGCAGTTGCGCCGCTTGTTAATAGGCCCAAAGGTCAGGTAGACCCACTCCGCCCTGTGATTTTAGACACAATAGGATGTTGGATGGGCATCTATAACCCCTCTTGCCCCAGACAAAGCTTATAATGTTGGACTGCAGTTTCTTGATCGGGATAGGAAGGGAGCGGAACAGATACAGGAGACTTGGGAGCAGTGTCATTTTTACCGCGTGAACCCTTCCCATCCAGGATAGACCACACTTCGACTATTTATTTATTTCAACCCTGCATTTGCCCAACATGGGTATATAGTTCGCTTTGAACAGATTATTGATGTCTGCTGTGAGATTGACTCCCAGATATCTAACTGACTTCTGGGCCCAAGGGAAGTCAAAATTGCTCGCCAGTTGGGATAGAAGCCCGGCCGGTACTGAAATGTTTAGCACAGTGGATTTGCCCATATTGACCTTTAAGCCTGAGACCGTATTAATGCATTGAGGGTTTTGTATATTCCCGGAACGGAGATGAGTGGGGAAGTAACATATAACATGAGGTCATCCGTGTAAAGGGCACATTTGTGTTCCTGATCTCTGCACTGAACCCCCTTAATGTCTGGGTTTGATCTAAAAGCTATGGCTAAGGTTTCGATAGCTATTGCAAAAAGGAGAGGGGATAATGGACATCCTTGTCTGGTGCCCCTTCCTATACGGAACGAGGTGGAATATCTACCCATCAAGCGTACCTGCGCCATCGGGTTTGAATACAGAGAGCGAATCAGATTCAGGCACTTTGGCCCAAAGCTCCATTTTTGTAGAGTATCAAATAAGTAATTCCAGTCTATGGAATCAAAAGCCTTATGCAGGTCAATTGATAACAAAAACATGGATTGGGGGGGGCCTCCATCCCAGTGTGATTGTAGCAGTGAGATAATGTCAATGGTCCGTCTGATCTGATCCGTTCCCTGCTGGACAGGTATAAACCCCACCTGATCTCTATGAATGTAAGAGGAGATAAAGCTTGAAACTCTATTTGCCAGAATTTTTGTTAATATCTTAATATCATTATTTATTAACAATATTGGGCAATAATTGCCCACCTCACTGGGGTCTTTCTCTGGTTTAGGTATAATAGAGATATATGCTGTATTCAGGTCTGAACCCAGTGAAGTATCATCTCTAAGAGCATTACAAAATTTTGCTGGGTGTGGGGCTAGAGTTGTGGCAAATTTTTTATAGTATCTCGTGGAGAATCCATCCGGGCCTGGGGCGGAGCCTAATTTTAAAGATTTGATAGTATCTAAGACTTCCGATTGGGAGAAGGAGCTCTCCATCAGATCGCTATGATCCTTAGAGATGGAGGGTAATACTAAGGAATTCAAGAAATCCTGTTGTGTTTTAGTAATCTGTGGAGGGTGCGGTTTATAAAGGTCCTCATAATATTGGAGGAAGGCCTCCATTATTTTAACGGGGTTCTGAGATAATTCCCCGGATTGTATCTTTACTTTTGGGAAGGCTAGAGATCTGGGTTTAGGGCTAAGCTTAAGTGCAAGTTTGGAGCCTGTTTTGTCTTTTTGAGAGTATAGTTTGGCCCCCGACCATCTAAGCTGTTTCTCTGCAGATGTAGTAAGAATCATGTTCAGCTGAGCATGAGCCTTATCTAGTTTTTCTAACAGTTCCGGGGACGGGTTTAGCTTGTGAGCTCTTGAGAGGGCCTGAAATTCTGCCGTGAGTTTCAGCAAGTCCACTTTATGCTCTGACCTTAGCTGGGCTGTAATTTGGATAATTTTTCCCCTAATCACTGTTTTGTGCGCAGCCCAAACATTCTCGGTGGAGACCTCGTTCGTGTCATTTATGTCAAAGTATTCCTTAATAGCTCCTTCTATGATGGTACATTGTATGGGGTCACTTAAAATGGATTCCTGTAGTCTCCATCTCGGGGTGTTAGAACGTACCGAAGCTCTTTGAGTGATTAGGGTGACCATCGAGTGGTCCGATAGGGGAGTGTCCACAATCTTGGATTTCAATACCAGCAGGATCGTGTGTGGGTTGATAAAAATGTGGTCTATCCTGGCGTAGGAGCAATGGGGGGCAGAAAAATGAGTGTAGTCTTTAGAATGTGGATTAGTTTCCCTCCAGATATCTATGAAGCCCTTGACATGAAGGAGTTTCACGATTTTAGAGCTTTGCTTAGACGGGCGTTTGGGTTTAGGCATACCGGTGCTTGACTTGCCTAAAGCAAAATCGAAAGCTGTGTTGGAGTCCCCGCCCATATAGACTGTGCCCTTCAAATGTGGTTGTAGCCTATGCAGTAGGGATTCGAAAAAGGCCTTCTGGCCCTTGTTAGGGGCATAATACGAGACGAAGGTGTATAACACCCCATCGATGGTCCCTGAAACTGATATGAAATGGCCCAGGGGGTCCAACACGACTTCCGAGTCAGCTATGTTAATGTGTTTAGCGAAGCAAATCGCGACTCCCTTCGTTTTGTTTTTAGCTGATGCGAGAAAAAATTGTGGGAACTGATGAGGGTTGGTAAGAGGAGGGGAAGTGAGTCTCTTGTAGGAAGAGGACATCTGTGTGCATGGACTTGTATAACTGAAAAAGTTTTCTACGTTTTATGGGGGAGTTGAGTCCCTGCGTGTTGTGGGAAATGATCTTAAGAGTATTCGTCCCTATGGTAGAGCTAGCCATTCAATGAGGTTGTTTGGTGCTATAGATATATGTCTTACCGACCTGGCGAGAGAAAGGAGCGTCCGTGCAGGTAAGCGAGAATACATTATTCTTGTCAGGTCCTGGGAGGAGTAACCGAGGCCGGACTCTGCATCTGTGAAAGTGGGAGAACAGGAAGGGGGAACGGAGAAAAAAAGAGATGAGTATGAGTAGGAGAGAAAAAACAAGCGTTAGATTAACCTTCAAATTGTCGAGTATTTGTGAACTCAAAAAACATTGTATACAACTTGGGAGGCACCTGGGTTCCCCCTTATCCCAGGGTAGGACGGGGGACTCCCCCCTACCCCTAAAACCTGAGAGGACCGGTGATCCATTCCTGGATCAACCGGTATAAGGACCAAAGGCTAAAACTACGCCTTTGGAACCTAATGGAGGTGCAATGAAGCCACCTCTACCCTGCCACCTTAATTATCGAACTGTAAAATAGGAGGATATTAAATGGATACCCTCCTTGTTATAACTGTTTGAGCGAACCAAGATAAAAAAATTAGAAAAAGGGAAAAAGCAAACATACTTATTATCCTAACAGCGGGGGAGACATGAAAAGGCCCCCTTTCAAAAAGGATCTCACACCCGCTGGCTCTCCATCCTTTGGGCCGTGCCCCTCCCCTATAACCTCAGAGAGGGGGTAAGCGCTCAAGTAGGCGAGTGCCCCGAGTCCCAGTGCGCCAGGGAGTTAAACCCCCCACATCCCGCCACCCGGGGCAAACGCCTCTCCATTTGAGCCGAGACAGAAGGGGTAAAACATCCCACAATGCAAACAAGAATATTACAATAGCTTCCCCCCACCCCTCCACATTTCCCCCCCATCTTGCGGGCATAAGTGATTAAAAGCTATATAAACTGGAATAAAGGAAAAGGCCACCAGATCCTCCGAGCTTTCTGAAACTGTTCCTGAGGACCAGTGATCTGCTAGGGTACGGAGATCCTGTAAACTTCCGCAGTACAAAGGACAGGTGTTCAGGGCCATTTTTGGGAGGAGTAACCTCAACGTGAGGAATAAACATCAGTGGGCATGTTTCGGGAAGGGCCCCGAGACCCAGGGCCCGCTAGGGGAAAAGATATACATGGAGTCTTTGAAAAAGTACCGGGCCGAGGAATCCAAAAGAAATTAGCCGGATCAGTTCCCTGACCCTTCGACTGTGGGGACATCAAGCAGGGAAGTTTTCTTTGGTGCGTTTGGACCCTTGCTTCAGCAAGGAAGGTTGTAGTGGGCTTGCTGGAGGTGGACATTTCGTTTGAGCAGATGTGCTTCTGCTCTGCAATTGAGATGACGGATCTTGAGAAATCAGGCCCAAGTGTAATAACAGGCGTTCTCCTTCACAAAGGGTGGAAAAGCCATAGCTTTTATTTTTATATGCAAAATTAAGGCGCAGGGGAAAAGACCAGCGGTAGGATATTTCTTTCTCAATTAAGCACTGTATTAATGGTTTGAGAGGGTGCCTTTTCTGAACCGTATATGGGGATAAGTCAGCGAAAATTTGAATCCTGTGGCCTAGTAACTTGAGATCAGCATAGCCCCTGGATTTCCTCATCACTTCCTCTGTGACTGAGTAAAAATTAGGTTTAACGATTATATCGCGTGGGAGTCCATCTGAGTGTGGGGGCTGCAGGGCTCTGTGTGCTCTGTCAATTTCCAGATGATGATCTGAAATGTCAGGGATAAGGCCTCGTAGCAAGCTTTTGACTGCAGCATGAGTGTCCTTTTCGGTCTCTGGGAGATCTCTAATACAGAAATTGTACCATCTCAATCTATTTTCAAGATCGTCGATTTTAGAGAAGGCGGTTTCAAGTTGGTCCTGCAAATCCTGTATTCTGGCTGAATTTTGGTTGATGCGAGAGGATGCCTGGTCAGCTTTCTGTTCAATGCTGTCAATCTTCTGCCCCAGCTGCTGCAGGTCAGCATGTATAGAAGAAGTTATGTGTTCCAGGCTTTTAGAAAGTAATTGGGTAAAAGCCTCCATCATGGAGGGAAAGTCTGTGTGTGCGGGGATGTCTGCAGATGCTTCTGTCACTGCTAATAGCATTCCTGTATGCGGGTCTGTCATAGGGGTGGAGGGATAGCCAGCACCCATCCCTCCCAGCAAAGATTCTGTGGATGTGGGTGAGGTGATCTGAGGTAATGGTGGAAAGTCCATACCTGGTGAGGAGGGGGTCTGATTGTCCTGATCCACTATGGAATCCTCCGCTCCTCCTGTATTGATGAGGGAGCCTCGTGAGGCCGCCGCCATCTTGGCATAACTGACCGGAGCTGCCGCCACAGACATCTGGTCTAAAAGGCTCCTCCGGGCTTGCGCCGTTATGATGTCTGCGTTCCTGGGGGTTTCCCCCACCTGATTATCCCTTTGATGGGCCTGGGGGTCTGCTCTGGCTGCTGTGGTGGCGAACGAAGGGTAGCGGTGGAGCGGAGCTCTAGCAGCCGGTGGCCATCTTAGCCGCTGCCTCGCATGCGCCTCTTCTCCTCCAGTATTTTTTTTATAACATACTGCATTCATCTTGCCATCAATTTTGACCAAATTTCCTGTGCCTTTGTAGCTCACACATCCCCAAAACATCAGCGATCCACCTCTGTGTTTCACAGTAGGAATGGTGTACTTTTCATCAAAGGCCTTGTTGACTCCTCTCCAAATGAAGCTTTTATGGTTGTGGCTAAAAAGCTCAATTTTGGTCTCATCGCTCGAAATGATTTTGTGCCAGAAGATTTGAGTGTCCGTGCTGTTTGGCGTATTGTAAGCGGGATACTTTGTGGCATTTGTGTAGTAATGGCTTTCTTCTGGCGACTCGACCATACAGCCCATCTTTTTTCAAGTGCCTCCTTATTGTGCATCTTGAAACAGCCACACCACATGTTTTCAGAGAGTCCTGTATTTCACCTGAAGTTATTTGTAGGTTTTTCTTTGCATCCTGAACAATTTTTCTGGCAGTTGTGGCTGACATTTTAGTTGGTCTACATGACCGTGGTTTGGTTTCAACAGAACCCCTAATTTTCGATTTCTTGATTAGAGTTTGAACAATGCTGATTGGCATTCTCAATTCCTTGGATTTTTTTTAATCCCTTTTCTGTTTTATACAGTTCAACTTCCTTTTCCCGCAGATCCTTTGTCAATTCTTTTGCTTTCCCCATGACTCCAGAAACGTCAGTGTAGCACTGGATGAAGGATGCAATGGTCTGTCAGGAGTCCAAAAACTCATTGACCTTTTATACACACACACTAATTATAAGCAAATCAGGTCACAGGTGAGGATGGTTACCTTTAATAGCCATTCAAACCCCTTTGTGTCAACTTGTATGCATGTTATCAGGCCAAAATCACCAGGGTATGTAAACTTTTGAACAGGGTCATTTGGCTAGTTTCTCTTGTCATTATGATTTAAAAAGAGTAAACACTAACTATGACTGAAAGAAAAAATTTTGTGTTATCATTCATATTCTCTGAAAAATGGCCAAGAAATCATAAATTTTGGAGGGTATGTAAATTTATGAGCAAAACTGTATATGCACTCTATCTTGTATTTTTGCACTCTTATGCCCTGCACACACGGTCGGACTTTCCAATGGAAAATCGGAGCTTGTTGTCGGAAATTCCGACCGTGTGTGGGCTCCTTTGGACTTTTTCCATCGGAATTTCCGACACACAAAGTTTGAGAGCTGGCTCTAAAATTTTCCAAAAACAAAATCCGTTTTCGTAAATTCCGATCGTGTTTAGACAATTCTGACGCACAAAGTGCCACGCATGCCCAGAATCAAGCAGAAGAGCAGCACTGGCCATAGAACTTAATTTTTCTTGGCTTGTTGTACGTCACCGCGTTCTTGATGCTCGGAATTTCCGACCAACTTTGTGTGATCGTGTGTATGCAAGACAAGTTTGATCCGATGGAATTTGTTGTCAGAATGTGCGATCGTGTGTACAGGGCATTAGTGGATCTATATATATATATATATATATATATATATATATACAGTATATATAGTTTCTTTACACTTTACAAACTTGATGAATTAGTTGTTTCTATTTTATACCATTTCATGTTTCATATTGCACTTTTGCACTCTATGTTATTTGATGTTTCATATTACACTTTTGCACTTTACAACTGTCATTACTGGAGATTTGTGCACACAGAATTTGTAACGCTGCTTATATATATATATATATATGAATTGGTATCACAGCAAGCTGCTTGGTCTTTTTGACTCAGCATAGATTTTATAAATATATATATTTATACTCTGCGCTTAAAAACCTGAAGAAATTTGAAAAAATAACTTTTTGTGATACTATAAAGAAATTACAATTACAAATTACAAATACTCCAAACAGTTCTTTAAACTAAAAATCCTTATAACAATGTCCACAAATCAGTGAAATAATATTTACTATTGCCACAGATAACTATTTTGCAACTCAGTCACTGTTCATACATATGTGAACTCATTTGCAGACAAATCTGATACAGACATAGCAATTTAGCCATTACCACCAGTGTTTTCTAGATAGAGTAGAAACAGATTGTAAAATGTTTATTATTTGGGAGTATAGTTGTTTTATGTAAAATTACAAAAGGTGAATAGCACAAAGGAATTCCCATAGGGTAGTGATGGCGAAACTTGGCACCCCAGATGTTTTGGATCTACATTTCCCATGATGCTCATGCACTCTGCAGTGTGGTCGAGCATCATGGGAAATGTAGTTCCAAAACATCTGGTGTGCCAAGGTTCTCCATCACTGCCATAGGGTATAAAGGGAAGCTAGCTGTGACTTGAAGTTAGAACCATTTGAAATATCAAAACAATCCTTAGCAGACATAATCTCCAAGTCACATCTTGCTTCCCATTATACTCTATGGGCATTCAAATCTGTCACATACCTTTGTAATTTCATAGAGAACAGCTATAATCCGCAGAACGTTCAGATTTACAATCTGCTACTTAAGTGTACTTAAATGAGGTAGAGGTGCCATACAGTCAATCTCAGGACAAAGTCGATATGACCAAAAGCTCGGAACGTTGTTGTACAGCAACCAGTAGTGAGGACCACGTACCACCGGAAGGGACGTTCCAAGTGTTTTTGGATAAGGAAGTCGGGCTAAATTTGAGGTTTCATCTATGCTCATGATGACGTGATATTTGACGTGATATTTCTGGCATCATACACCATACCTATGTGATGCTTTCATTGCCTTCTGGTAAGTGCACTACCATTAGGCCGATTATGTAATGCTATGTTTAAAAAAACTTTTATATGCGGTATCACACTATCTGGAGTTTATTTTCTCCACATATTACAATTTTCCTTGGAACATTCCTTGATGGAATGTGGTTTTAACCACTTCAGCCCCGGAAGGATTTACCCCCTTCCTGACCAGAGCACTTTTTACAATTTGGCACTGCGTCGCTTTAACTGCTAATTGCGCGGTCATGCAATGCTTTTACCCAAACAAAATTTGCGTCCTTTTCTTCCCACAAATAGAGCTTTCTTTTGATGGTATTTGATCACCTCTGCCGTTTTTATTTTTTGCGCTATACACGGAAAAAGACCGAAAATTTTGAAAAAAATTGATATTTTCTACATTTTGTTCTAAAAAAAATCCAATAAACTCAATTTTAGTCATACATTTAGGCCAAAATGTATTCGGACACATGTCTTTGGTAAAAAAAAAGTCAATAAGTGTATATTTATTGGTTTGCGCAAAAGGTATAGCGCCTACAAACTAGGGTACATTTTCTGAAATTTACACAGCCTTTAATTTATGACTGCCTATGTCGTTTCTTGAGGTGCTAAAATGGCAGGGCAGTACAAAACCCCCACAAATGACCCCATTTTGGAAAGTAGACTCCCCAAGGAAATTGCTAAGAGGCATGTTGAGCCCATTGAATATTTTTTTTTTTGTCCCAAGTGATTGAATAATGACAAAAAAAAAAAATAAAAAAATTACAAAAAGTTGTCACTAAATGATATATTGCTCACACAGGCCATGGGCATATGTGGAATTGCACCCCAAAATACATTTAGCTGCTTCTCCTGAGTATGGGGATACCACATGTGTGGGACTTTTTGGGAGCCTAGCCGCGTACGGGGCCCCGAAAACCAATCACTGCCTTCAGGATTTCTAAGGGCGTACATTTTTGATTTTACTCCTCACTACCTATCACAGTTTTGAATGCCATAAAATGCCCAGATGGCATAACCCCCCCCCCAAATGACCCCATTTTGGAAAGTAGACACCCCCAAGCTATTTGCTTTAAAGCATGTTGAGTCCATGGAATGTTTTATATTTTGACACAAGTTGCGGGAAAGTGACAAATTTTTTTTTTTTTTTTTGCACAAAGTTGTCACTTAATGATATATTGCTCACACAGGCCATGGGCATATGTGGAATTGCACCCCAAAATACATTTAGCTGCTTCTCCTGAGTATGGGGATACCACATGTGTGGGACTTTTTAGGAGCCTAGCCGCGTACGGGGCCCCGAAAACCAATCACCGCCTTCAGGATTTCTAAGACCGTGAATTTTTGATTTCACTCTTCACTGCCTATCACAGTTTCGGAGGCCATGGAATGTCCAGGTGGCATAAACCCCCCCCAAATGACCCCATTTTGGAAAGTAGACACCCCAAGCTATTTGCTGAGAGGCATGGTGAGTATTTTGCAGCTCTCATTTGTTTTTGAAAATAAAGAAAGACAAGAAAAAAAATTTTTTTTTTTCTTTTTTTAATTTTCAAAACTTTGTGACAAAGAGTGAGGTCTGCAAAATACTCACTATACCTCTCAGCAAATAGCTTGGGATGTCTACTTTCCAAAATGGGGTCATTTGGGGTTTTTTTTTTTCCACCTGGGCATTCCATGGCCTCTGAAACTGTGATAGGCAGTGAAGAGTGAAATCAAAAATTTACGCCCTTAGAAAGCCTGAAGGCGGTGCTTGGTTTTCGGGGTCCCGTGCACGGCTAGGCTCCCAAAAAGTCCCACACATGTGGTATCCCCGTACTCAGGAGAAGCAACAGAATGTATTTTGGGGTGTAATTTTACATATTCCCATGGCATGTTTGAGCAATATATCATTTAGTGACAACTTTGTGCAAAATAAAAAATTGTCTCTTTCCCGCAACTTGTGTCACAATATAAAATATTCCATGGATTCGACATGCCTCTCAGCAAATAGCTTGGGGTGTCTACTTTCCAAAATGGGGTCATTTGGGGGGGTTTTGAACTGTCCTGGCATTTTATGCACAACATTTAGAAGCTTATGTCACACATAACCCACTCTTCTAACCACTTGAATACAAAGCCCTTTCTGACACTTTTTGATTACATGAAAAAATTATTTTTTTTGCAAGAAAATTACTTTGAACCCCCACACATTATATATTTTTTTAAAGCAAATGCCATACAGATTAAAATGGTGGGTGTTTCTTTTTTTTTTGTTTTCACACAGTATTTGCGCAGCGATTTTTCAAACGCATTTTTTGGGGAAAAAACACACTTTTTTAAATTTTAATGCACTAAAACACACTATATTGCCCAAATGTTTGATGACATAAAAAAGATGATCTTAGGCCGAGTACATGGATACCAAACATGACATGCTTTAAAATTGCGCACAAACGTGCAGTGGCGACAAACTAAATACATTTTTAAAAGCCTTTAAAAGCCTTTACAGGTTACCACTTTAGATTTACAGAGGAGGTCTACTGCTAAAATTACTGCCCTGTACTCTTTTTTGAAAAAATTGGGGTCTATTAGACCCTAGATTTCTCCTCTGCCCTCAAAGCATCTGACCACACCAAGATCGGTGTGATAAAATGCTTTCCCAATTTCCCAATGGCACTGTTTACATCCGGCAAAATCTAAGTCATAAAATGCTCGTAGCTTCCGGTTTCTTAGGCCATAGAGGTGTTTGGAGCCACTCTGGTCTCTGATCAGCTCTATGGTCAGCTGGCTGAATCACCGGCTGCATTCTCAGGTTCCCTGTTGAGACAGGAGAGCCAGAGAAAAACACGGAAGACGGTGGGGGGGGCATTCCCTCCCACTGCTTGTAAAAGCAGTCTAGAGGCTAATTAGCTGCTAGGATTGCTTTTACATGAAAGCCGACCGCTGGCTGAAAAGAATGATACCAAGATGATACCTAAACCTGCAGGCATCATTCTGGTATAACCACTCAAAGTCGTGAATGGCGTACCTGAAGACAAAAAAATGGTTAACAATAAAGCACAGTAAACGGTAAAGTATAAAAAATTGCAGACCTGAAAAACAAACATGATAAAACATGATAACAATAAAACATTGCAGAATAGAATACAGTAAAAAAGAGCAGAACAATAGAGAGAGAATAGAGAGAGAGAGAACAATAAAACGACAACTATTTTTTTTATTTTATATTTTTGTATGTGTTTTTTTTTTTTACACTTTTTTTTTGTAACTAACTTTTATAACTGTAACCGGTTCCAGGTTCGGGTCTCTCAAAATGCGATGGCATCTTGGGAGACCCTGTGAAAGTGTGCCTAGCCTGTGCAATGCTGTACCCTACGTTAATACTCAACTAGTGAATGGTAGCGTTCAAAACATTCACCAATGCAAAGACCAGGATTGTCAGGACAGGAGGGACAATAATACCGGGTGTCACGCCTACATCCGCGCTTGCTGCAGACACAACATCTTTTTTGGGGGGGGGTTCGTTGGGTAGGGGTACTCGGGAGGACATAAAGAAAATGCCTCTCATGCAGCCGACTGCATTTGGTTGGGGATGTGAATGGGGGAAGTACGGGCGCTGCAGAAGTGGTGGGTTCCCAATTAGGATTGGCGAATGCAGCAGGAAGGGCATTATGGGCACGACGGGCCTGTGTTTGTCTTTTTGGTGGCAGCGGGACACTACTTGTGCTTGCCACCTCACCAGCTTGAACTGCATTTATGGGACTCGCCACGTCACCAAGTGTTACTGCAGTGCTGGTTTGACTATGACCGGGGTGTACTAGGCCGCTGGTGCTTGCCAGTTCCCCAAAACGCTACCAAAAAAACTGTTAGCGATCGCAGGGATCAGGCCTGACTCTGCGAACGCTGCAGTTATGCGTTTAGTGTTTTGCAAGTGACAGTGATCGATCGATACTGCACTTGGGTGGGCTGGGCCGGACTGGGCGGAGGGGCAAAACGCAGGTGCTAGCAGGTATCTGGGCTGATCCCACTAACACTGCGTTTTTGGGAACCCTAAACTGCTGGGGACGCTAGTATAGATCTGTTCGGATCAGGTATTGATCTGATCAGATACTATACCACTAAGGGAGGTTACGGTGCGTGCGTGGGTGTTAGCGCGACTGGCGCTAACCTGACGCTGCCTGGGGCTGGTGCTTGCCAGTTCACCAAAACGCTACCAAAAAACTGTTAGCGATCGCAGGGATCAGGCCTGACTCTGCGAACGCTGCAGTTATGCGTTTTGTAAGTGACAGTGATCGATCGATACTGCACTTGGGTGGGCTGGGCTGGGCCGGGCGGAGGGGCAAAATGCAGGTGCTAGCGGGTATCTGGGCTGATCCCGCTAACACTGCGTTTTTGGGAACCCTAAACTGCTGGGGACGCTAGTATAGATCTGATCGGATCAGATATTGATCCGTTCAGATACTATACCACTAAGGGAGGCGTATGCTGCGCGCATGGGTGTTAGCGGTACTGGCGCTAATCTGATGCTGCCTGGGGCGACGCATATCACCGCCGGGCGATCAGGGGGCTAAACCTTTATTCGGTAATAAACGGCGGGTGCCCTGACACTATGAAAAATAAACCAACTAACCAGCGTCACCCGTAACGGTTATACGGTGATCAGTGGTGAAAGGGTTAACTAGGGGGCAATCAAGGGGTTAAAACATTTATTAGATAGTATATGGGGGTCCCTGTCGCTATAAAATGCTGACGGCGAACCTAAATATTTACGTTCCTAACTAGCGTCACCAGCGACACTAATACAGCGATCAGAAAAATGATCGCTTAGTGACACTGGTGACAGGGGGTGATCAAGGGGTTAAAACTTTATTAGGGGGGGTTAGGGGGGTACCCTAGACCTAAAGGGGGGTAACACTCACTGTCCTACCACAGTAACTGTCACTAACTGACACCCTGCAGTAATCAGAAAAAAAAATAAAAAATACTGCTTGGTGTCAGTGTTACAGGGAGGGGGGAGGGGTGATTGGGGGGGGATCGGGGGGCGATCGGGAGGGGATCGGGGGTGTTTTGTGTGCCTGGCATGTTCTACTGTGTGTGTGTGTGTGTGTGTGTGTGTGTGTGTGTGTGTGTGTTGGTGCACTTACATTTCTTCTCTCCTCGGCGTTAGAACGGAAACTGCCGAGCCAAGGAGAGATGACATCACATCCTCTGCCTGTGTGTACTATACACAGGCAGGGGATGTTCCTCATTGGCTGGGAGCAATCGCGAGGGGGGGGCCACGATCGGATGGTCTCCCCCTCGTCTCTCATCGCTCCTAGCCAAATGCCGACCGCCGCTGGCACCGGGGGGGTCCAATCGGACCCCCCGCCCGCAGGAAGGCAATCACGTACGGGTACGTGATTTTGCCTGCCCGTGCCATTCTGCTCACGTATATATGCGTGAGGCGGTCGGCAAGTGGTTAAGAGGAAGTAAACTCTTCTAAAAAAAAACCCCAAAAAAGACAACCTGCAAGACAAAAGCACAATGAGCTAGTATGCATAGCATACTGTATTACTTACCTCAGATTGAAGCCTCCAAAGCCGTTCTCGTCTCCCTCTCCAGCCGCTGACATGTCATCCCGGAGTTACTTCCGGGTATTGCGGCTCCGGTGCTGTGATTGGCTGGAGCCGCGATGACATCACTCCAGCGCATGCGCATGGGAGACACTGGTAACGGCACGCAGACTGACGCAGCAGCACATAGGTGCCATTGCATCAGTTTGCTCTAGTGTGCATGTGCCAATGTCATCAGCACATGCAGTGGACAGGGGATATCTCCTAAACCGTGCAGGTTTAGGAGATATCCTGGTTAGCTACAGGTAAGCTTTAATATAGGCTTACCTGTAGCATAAAGTTAAAAATAGGGTTTACAACCACTTTAACCCTGAGGGGTAACTGCTTTTTTTACCAAAACAGGAGAGTTTGAGGCAATACTAGTTGGTGAGCTAGTGGCACGTTTACTCACATGTAGGGATGAGCTGAACACACCCCTGTTCGTTTCGCACCAGTACATGCGAACAAGCAAAAAATTAAGTTGAACACGCGAACACCGTTAAAGTCTATGGGACACGAACATGAATAATCAAAAGTGCTAATTTTAAAGGCTTATTTGCAAGTTATTGTCATAAAAAAGTGTTTGGGCTCCTAACAAACAACCTACACCATTCCTCTCACATATATTACAAGTGATTAATACACACAAAATAGGAACAGTGATAATGTGTGGGGATTCGAACCAGGTCCTCCTCCCATTTCTAGATAAATCACCTTTTACACCATCCAAAATAACCTCTAGATTACCTTTTTCTCAACTTCTTTCCAAATACAATCTGGTAGATTCATGGAGAGAAAGTAACCCAATGAAAAAGAAATTCACTTATTTCTCGCACCCTCATCAAACCTTCACCAGAATAGATCATATTTTTCTAACAATAGGAATGATACCAGAAATTATTGCATCAGATATAATTCCGATTCCGTGGTCTGACCATAATGCAGTATACACTACTATAGCCTCAGCCATACCAAAAGCGCATGACCCAACGTGGTACTTACCGGACATAATGCTCAAACACCCACTACATCAGATGGCCATTGAACAAGCTTTAAAGGAATACATATCAATTAATAATACAACAGACATCTCCCCAATAACACTGTGGGAAGCTCATAAGCCTGTCTTGCGTGGTACAATACAAAGACAAATGGCACTATTTAAACGGGAACGCAAAAATCTAGCAAAAAAACTAGAACTCAATTTTAATGCAGCCTACATATCATTTCAAGATAATCCATCTCAGAGTACAAAATCTCATCTGGAAAAATCTAGATTGGAATACGATCTATTTCTCACTGAGTCAGTTGATAAATCCCTCAAACGCTCCAAACACAATTTCTACATGAATACAAACAAACCAGGTACATATTTGGCTCGGGCATTAAATTCAACTAACAAATCTTTCAAACCAATACGTTTGAAATGATCACAAAATGTTTACACTTGTAATCCAGTTAAAATAGTCCATAAATTTCACTCACATCTCGCAACTTTATACAAGACAAACAATGAATTTAATCCTACAGAGCCTGAATCCTTCTTCTCAAAAATAACCTTACCTGAATTATCTCAGAATCAAAAAAGCAGTTTGGATGAGCCTATAACTATAGCTGAAGTTGCTAACGCCATAAAAGACCTAAAACTTAACAAAAGACCAGGCCCAGACGGCTACTCGGCTTTATACTATAAAACATTCTCAGAAATACTCTCTCCCATTCTCACTGAAACTTTTAACAAACTTCTAGATGGACATTCTTTTCGGCAAGAAACACTAATGGCAATTGTTTGTATGATCCCAAAACCCCTTTCTGATGATACTTCCTGTGTGAATTATCGGCCTATCTCTCTGTTAAACCTCGATATTAAATTATTAGCAAAAATAATAGCAAAACGCCTCAATAGCATTATAGGAAAATTAATACATAGAGATCAAGTAGGCTTCATGCCAAATAGACAGGTAGGCGATAATATACGCAGGGCAGTGTTATTGGCACATATTGCTAAAAAACGGAAAATCCCTTTATGTTTTCTATCTCTCGATATTAAGAGGGCATTTGACACAGTATCCTGGCAATATATGCAATATTCATTACAAAAATGGGGTTTTGGACCCCACTTTTTAACATGGATCAAAGCATTATATAATAAACCCAAAGCCTATATAAAATATGCTGGATACAAATCTGAAGCCTTTAATATCGAAAGAGGTACCCGACAGGGTTGCCCATTATCTCCCTTATTATTTGCCCTTATACTCGAACCCATGGCCCAATACATCAGAACAAACCAAACTATAACTGGCATTGAAGTAGGAGGTATTACACACAAATTATGTATATTTGCAGACGACATATTACTTTTTCTATCATCACCACAGGTCTCTGGTCCTAACTTAATACCAGCTCTTGATGGATTTGCAGCCCTATCCGGCCTTATGATTAATCCTAAGAAATGCCTAGTGCTTAATATTTCACTCACAAACATGGAATTGATTCCGGCTAGGGCTGCACTCCCATTCACATGGGCAGAAAAATCAATCCCATATCTTGGAATTCATTTAACAGCATCTCATTCTGACTTATTCTCAACCAATTATCCTCCTGTATTAAGACAGATCACAAATCTAATAAAACAATGGTCGCAACTTCCTTTATCCTGGATAGGGAAGATTAATGCAATCAAAATGACTATTCTACCCAAATTGCTTTATCTATTCAGAGTCCTCCCTATTCCAATTCCTTCCTATTTTTTGAGAATAGTACAAAAAAAAGAGCAACTTCGTTTATATGGGGCTCTTCTAAACCACGTATACCTATACACACACTACATCTTCCCAAAAATAAAGGAGGCCTGGGATACCCTAATTTTACTAACTACTACAGAGCAGCACATTTGGCCAGTCTGTCCAAATACCATGCAAAACAGGAAATCCCATTATGGGTATTTATAGAGGCTTCAGAAAATGACCCTCTATTAATATCAAATTTATTATGGCTTGATCCTAAAGACCGCTTTAAAATTCATAATCCCATAACTAAACACTTCTTATCTCTCTGGGATAAACTAAAAACCAAATATCAGTTACAATCTCCACACAATCCTCTCCTTTCTTTTATCAGAAATCCGGCCTTTTATCCGGCATGGATCTACCCAAATTCTTTTAAAGCTTGGACAACATCAGGCATTCAGACACTAAATGACTTCATAGCATCTAAATCATTCCTTTCATTCCCATCGCTTAGAGAAAAATATGATCTACCAAACTCTGAGATATTTAGATATCTCCAAATCAAAAATTTCTATACACCATTCCTAAAGGGGGATACACCATTATCCCAATTATCCATTTTTGAATCAATCTGTACAAAAGATCCATTTGCTAAAGGTACAATTTCATCACTTTATAATCAATTATATGGAGTAGCAAATCTTAATAGACCCTCTTACGTTCAGAGGTGGGAGGAGGACCTGGGATGAACTTTAGAAGACACGGACTGGTCTAACATATGGCTCACATCTAAGTCATCTTCACCCAACATCTTAGCACTGGAGACAAATTATAAAGTCCTAACTCGCTGGTACCTTGTACCCGCTAGAGTGGCAAAATATTCACCTAATACCTCAGCTCTTTGTTTTCGAGGATGCCCAGAAATAGGCACATATTTACACATATGGTGGACGTGCCCAGTAATCCAAACCTTCTGGAAGGAAGTCTTCGTGATTGCATCTAAAATATTTAAAAAAATAATACAACCAGATCCATATTTAACTTTACTTAATCTAAAACCGGAATGGTTAACACTCTCTCAATTCAAACTTATGATCCAACTAATAACGGCTGCAAAATAAAGAGTGGCCAAGGCATGGAAATCTCCTACATTGGTACTAGCAGAAACAATTCACAGAATGAATAATACAATGTCCCATGCTAAGATGGTAGCCATCGATCAAAACCAAATTCCAAAATTTGAAAAACTTTGGCATCCTTGGATAAAACAACAGTTCCTGTCAAACTTCAATGACTCTGTCCTGTTGCCATGGTAACAGATTAAATGACTTACAGAGACACCCATTCTAAGGCTTCAAAGAGAACTAAAAAGAATAATAAACTGACGAGCGGGACAACCTTGTGGACCATACCTCTACCTTTCAACCCTTTTTCTTCTTTCTCTTTCCTTTTCTCCACCTTACGATTAAAGCTCATTATCAGAATTTATTTGACCTATATACACTCTACTTGTAAACAATATGTATAGTAGGTATAAATCATTTAAATACCTACAAAAGTAACTAAGGAAATGATATATATCTTTAATTTAGGTTTACGTGAACCCAATGTTTAATATTTTAAATTTCATGATATTTACCTATATAAACCCTACTGTAAAACAATGAGCTTACTTTATAGATCCTTGTAAACTTACTTTATGTATCTTTATAACATTGTATACTCAATAAACTTCTTTTGACAAGGAAAAAAAGTGTTTGGGGACCTGGGTCCTGCCCCAGGGGACATGGATCAATGCAAAAAAAAGTTTTAAAAATGGCCGTTTTTTCGGGAGCAGTGATTTTAATAATGCTTAAAGTGAAACAATAAAAGTGTAATATCCCTTTAAATTTCATACCTGGGGGGTGTCTATAGTATGCCTGAAAAGGAGCGCATGTTTCCCGTGTTTAGAACAGTCTGACAGCAAAATGACATTTCAAAGGAAATAAAGTCATTTAAAACTACTTGCGGCTATTAATGCATTGCCGGTCCGACAATACACATAGAAGTTCATTGATAAAAACAGCATGGGAATTCCCCACAGGGGAACCCCGAACCAAAATAAAAAAAAATGACGTGGGGGTCCCCCTAAATTCCATACCAGGCCCTTCAGGTCTGGTATGGATATTAAGAGGAACCCCGGCCAAAATTAAAAAAAAAAAAAATGACATGGGGGGGTCCCCCTAAATTCCATACCAGACCCTTCAGGTCTGGTATGGATATTAAGGGGAACCCCGGCCAAAATTTTTTAAAAAAATGACGTGGGGTCCCCTTCAAAATCTATGCCAGACCCTTCAGGTCTGTTATGGATTTTAAGGGGAACCCCGCACCAAAATTTAAAAAAAAAATGGCGTGGTGTCCCCCCAAAAATCCATACCAGGCCCTTATCCGAGCATTCCCCTGTGGGGAATTCCCATGCCATTTTTATCAATGAACTTCTATGTGTATTGTCGGACCGGCAATGCATTAATAGCCGCGAGTAGTTTTAAATGACTTTTTTTCCTTTGAAATTTCATTTTGCTGTCAGACTATTCTAAACACGGGAAACATGCGCCCCTTTACAGGCATACTATAGACACCCCCCAGGTACGAAATTTAAAGGGATATTACACTTTTATTGTTTCACTTTAAGCATTATTAAAATCACTGCTCCCGAAAAAACATCAGTTTTTAAAACTTTTTTTTGCATTGATCCATATCCCCTGGGGCAGGACCCAATACCATGAATATAAGCCTTTAAAATTAGCACTTTTGATTTCTCCCATAGACTTTTAAAGGGTGTTCCGCGGCATTCGAATTTGCCGCGAACACCCCAAATTGTTCGCTGTTCGGCGAACTTGTGAACAGCCGATGTTCGAGTCGAACATGAGTTCCACTCGAACTCGAAGCTCATCCCTACTCACATGGTGTGGTGACAGTTGGAAGCTCAGCAACAAAGTGATTATGAAGTTACTCATTGACTGTTCATATCTTCACACCCTATCACTGTGGGTTTTTTTATATAAATTATAATTTTATCTGCTAGCACTACTATTTACCTTTAATCTATTGTCTCTTAATCACCTACTCTACCTGGAGACACAATGTGGTAAAGAAAAAATGTATATGTTTCTCAGATTTGCCTACAGATAGTTTGTTTATATTTTCATTTCCATTATATTCTATGGGCATTCACTTAGTCATTCCATAGAAAACTAAACTAAAATCCAGGGTAATTTTAATTTTCCAATTTGCTACCCTACTTGGGTGGACACCTGTGATAAAGGTTAAATTGCTACGTAACAGAGATTTGCCTGAAAATTAATTCATATTTTGCTTCCCATTATATTTTATGGACATTCCCTTCTTTCATTCACTCTTGTCTTTCCATAGAAAACAGTGACAAACCCTTTTCAAACACCATCACTGTACTTGGAGAGTATGTCTGCTCAGGATATATTTGATATGTGTAATGGTTCTGATGTCAAGTCACATCTTACAATCAATTATACTCTATGGGCTTTCCATTCTGTCATTCACCTTTGTCATTTAATAGAAAACAGCTATAATCCTAAATAATTTCAGTGGTAAAGTCTGCTACTCTACTTGGGGAACACCTGTGGCAATGGCTAAATTGCTATGTCTATCAACTTTGTTTGCAAATCAGCTCATATTTTGGTTCCCATTTTATTCTATGGGTATTCCATTATATAATTCCATAGAAAACACTGATAATCCCGCCTAATCTCAATATTAACCCCTTCCTGACCAGCCACTGCAGTCATGCTGCGGCAGGATGGCTCCCCTGCATGAGCCATTGTAGCTGTATTTTGGCTCTTTAAGACACTTTTGCAGGCACGCGGAGCGTGTCCCCAGAGCCGATGCATGTGCCGCCCGCCGGGCACCCGCAATCGCTTGTGACAGAGCGAGAACCAGGATCTGTTTGTGTAAACAGACAAATCCCCGTTCTCTCAGGGGAGAGGAGACAGATCATGTACTCCTACTATGTAGCAATGCCGATCAGTTTCCCCTCCAGTCAGTTCCACCCCCCACAGTTAGAACACACCTAGGGAACACAGTTAACCCCTTGATAGCCCCTAGTGTTAACCCCTTCCCTGCCAATGACACTTATACAGTAATCAGTGGCTATTTTTAGCTCTGATCACTGTATAAATGTCAATGGTCCGAAAATAGTGTCAAAAGTGTCAGATCTGTCCGCCATAATGTCACAGTCATGAAAAAAATCGCTGATCACCGCCATTACTAGTAAAAAAAAAAAAAAATAATAAAAATCTATACCCTATTTTGTAGACGCTATAACTTTTGCACAAACCAATCAATATACATCTTTTGCAATTTTTTTTACCAAAAATATGTAGAAGAATACATATCTGCCTAAACTGATGAAGAAATTTGTTTTTGTTTTTTTAAATGTGGGATATTTATTATAGCAAAAAAATAGAAAATATTGTGTTTTTTTCAAAATTGACACTCTTTTTTTGTTTAAAGGGCAAAAAATAAAAACCGCAAATGTGATAAAATACCACCAAAAGATAGCTCTGTTTGTGGGAAAAAAACACATCAATTTTGTTTGAATACAACGTTGCACAATCTCGCAATTGTCAGTTAAAGCGAATCAGTGCCGTATCGCAAAGAATGGGCTGGTCAGGAAGGGGGTAAATTCTTCTGGGGCTGAAGTGGTTAAACAATGCCACTGAACTTGGAGAATATGTCTACTAAGATTTTTTTTGATATGTCGAATGGTTCTGATGTCGTCACATCTCTTCCCATTATACACATTGGCAATAACATCTCACATTCACCCTGATCATTCCATAGAAGGAGATGATAATCCCACTTCATTTCCACTTTCGAAAATGCCAATGAATTTGAGAATGCCTGCTATTTTTTTATGTTAAGACAGTTAAGACTTCAAGTCACATCTTTCTTCCCATTATACTCTGTGGGAATTCCATTATGTAATTCATCTGTCATTCCATAGGAAACAGCTATAATCCTAAATAATTTTATTTTACAATCTTCTACTCAGTTTGGGGAACACCTGTGGTAAAGACTGATCTGCTAAATAACACAGTTTTGCCTGCAAATAAAGTCATATTACACAAACTAGGGGTGGGGCTGGAGGAACACATGATCTGGTTTACAGATGCAGAAGGGTGCTAGCAGAAAAAAGATAATATGGGAAAATATTAGGGGGCGTGGCCGGATCTCATATGAGATAGCTGCTTGATAACTCTGCTCTGATCCACAGGAGCTTCCCAGGGCAAACACGGCCAGGTGATGGTCTCCAGATGGTGGTCAAAAACAGCACCAATACCCAGAGACATCCGACCATGTCAAAGAGAAGGAAGGAGAGGTCAGCTCCATGCAAACTGACAGAAATTTACCCGTCGCTGGGAAAGCCGTCTTTCCAAGATGGCGTCAGTGGACCTGTAGCTCTCACATGTGGCAGCTTGTCTGCCTCAGCATCGTGGGTACACACTGCCCAAAACTCGGCCTGCTCCAGTCACATCTACACCATCCCAGCCAAGTATATAATTAAAGTCCTTGAAAAGGGGGAGGGGCACCTGTGTATGGACACAGCACCTTACCTCTGGCATCTCACTGAATCGCATGGATTTTTGAAGCACCTATGAACTATTTTGAATTTTGAATACTGCGCAATACACTACAGCACTTTATATTTTAATTTTTAGCATATTTCACTGTTATATACATTTTTCATTTTGTATGTATATATATATTTATATTTTTTTGTGATTTTTTCAAGGACTTTGATTATATACTTATATATATTATTGTTACCACAGAGTTGTTCACGTGTATGCACATTATCACTTTAATTGCAATATTGCATGGATTGCACATTTAGCACTTTATGCTATATATTTCTTTGATAACGCAGCGTATTTATATAGTTTACTTTGACCTTTTGCATGATTTATGAGACATGTGTAATGCTAGCAGCTAATTTAATATAGAAACATTGGTTTTGGAGACCCTTATGGTCTGATAGTTAGTGGTGGCTCACAGGACACTGTATCATAATTTTGAGAAACACTGCAGATTACCCTCAGTTGTACTCCAATTTCTCCTTCTATGATAATCTCTTAAAATATACCATGCAACAACATAAAAATCTGGCGACCAGCCATTTCATAACCACCAAATCCCTTGCAAATTGGGGCCACTGGAACAATGACAACAGCGCTGCCATCACCAAAACCGCAATGACAACTGGGAGAACGCAGATCCTCCAGATGACATGACCACCTGAACCATTTTAGCCACAATAAGCTACTCAGCTAGTCCTGTTTTGCTCGCCCAAGCTCAGTCCGATTGTTATTTACCCCCCAATTATTTGACACGGTGATAACTGCTCACGCAGAGTTCTGCTATCATTAACGTTTGTTTTTGAACCCCTGATTCTTTCCTGTACACACTAGTTGTTGAACACTTTACAGTTAATGTTTCTTGTTTCCTTTAAGCTGTACCACCACGCAGAAAAAGCCCGAAACTCTTGACATCTGATTCGTCGCAGACCCAACAGATCACAGCTACTGAACTGTATGTCAATCACACAACCAAACACCATTTAACTATACAAAAGACTTCTCAAACAAGTTTTCCCTTGGAGTAGACCAAACCTTACTTACTCTCAGGGCTGGGTTCAGCCCTTCCTTCTCTGAGCTGGCCACTCAGCTGTCAGATAATTGCCAGCTCCTTTCTCTCCACAGTGACTCAGCTGTTGATGATCTTCTCGTCAGTGCTGCCTACTTAAAGCCGTCCAGCTCACTTCATCTCCGCCTTCACCTTTGGTAACATCTCAGAGACTTTCTCCTGCATTCCTGTTGAAGACTTGCTCGGTTGATGTCCCTTCTGTCTCCTGATCCTGCTTGCTGTACTACTACGTTGATCTCTGGCTCTCTGACATTGGCATTGGCTGACTACCCGATCTGGTTACTGAACTCTGGCTTTGTATTGACTATGCTTACTCTGTTTACCTTTTTATTATTATTAAACTAGTGTGAATAACTGTACTTCTGTCTCAGTCTGATTCATGGTTTCTGACAGTAGGCGAAGGCCATGAATTCAGAAGATGAAGTCAGTCCACTTGTTGGTAATATTTTTTCCAGATTGGATGACTTCTGTCTCGGTGTGATTCATGGTTTCTGACACTTACCAACACTTCAGACCTAATTCACTTGACACAGGACCTCCCTCAAAATCACCATGCCTTTCAAAATTTCATCCCTTAATGATAAGGACTTAAACCATTTGGCGAAAAGATCCTTCCGCAAACTCAAATATGATGTTCTCTGTCTACAAAAGACACACTTCAGCCAAACCCAAATGCCAACAATGTCGCACAAAACCTTTCCACGCTTATTTACAGTGAATGCCCCTACTAAAACCAAAGTAGTGCTGATAGCAATTAAAGATACAATAGCCTTCAAATCTCTAAACCTCTTCACCGATCCACAAGGCAGATACATAATAATGGTCTGTGAAATAAATAACACATTAGTGAACATCTATGCCCCAAATTCCCTAAGTTTCCTGAGGAAACTGTGGGAAAAAGTGTCAAAATTACAGCAGGGCCAGGTTGTTATTTACGTAGATTTTAACCTTGCCTGGATACCTCAATTGATGTAAAAGGTCCTTCTCTGAGAAAAACCCGGTCATCAGCACTTCTCCCTTTTTTGCATACACATTCCTTATATGATATATGGAGGTGTCAGCACTCCATGGAGAGAGACTTCACTTTTTTTCAAAACCACATCACACTTACTCCAGAATAGACTTGTTCCTAGGAGACAAACAACTACTCCAGATGCTCTTGACTCTGAAATTCACACAATAACATGGTCATACCATGCGCCCATCTCGTTAACCCTAAGGGAAAAGCAAGAAGGCACGTCCTTCACTAACTGGCACAATGACCCATATCTAATATCAACACCTGCTAACAACATCCAGATCCAAAATCAACTGAGAGACTTCTTCACCATCAATGGACACTCAGTCAGTAATCCATTTTCAATATGGGCTTTTCACAAAGCTTATATAAGAGGTGTGCTGATTAAACTAGCTCCCAGGCAAAGTGTCAGAGGACTCAGCAGCTGACAGAATTACTAGACACCATAAAAAAAACTAGAAACCTTGAACAAAAAGTTCCAAACTCATCAACCAGCAACAAATTATTTCAAGCCAGGACCTACCTTAAGTGGAGGGCCATCCTAAAATAAAAAAGTGCATCAATCTTCTTAAAAAATTTAAAAAAAACCATTTGAAAGAAAAACAAATTAACTTACCTGAAACCCCTGTTGCTAGGCTGTCTTCCTAATCTGCCTCTTCCTATTCCACGGTGCTTCCTCCTCTTCGGCGAGCAGCCCCGTTGCCTTCTGGGACATGTGTGTGTACCAGAAACCAACGGGGCCATTCACAAAGCGCCGTGAGACCCGAGCATGCGCAGTAGGAAACTGGCAGTGAAGCTGCAAGGCTCCACTGCCTGTTTCCCTTAGTTAGGATGGCGGCGCCGGCAGCCGATCCGATGGATGGATCAGCCTCGGGGGCCGACATTGCGGTCTCGCTGGACAGGTAAGTGTCCTTATTTAAAGTCAGCAGTTACAGTGTTTGTAGCTGCTGACTTAAAAAAAAAATGGCCGGAACACCACTTTAGGTCTCTCCTAAATTTCAACCATGCTAAACTTCTGCTAAAGACACGAGCCAACTTCTATGCCCATGGCAACAGAGCTGGCAAGCTAATGGCAACGCTGATTAAAAAATGCAAAAAAAAAATAGCATATCTTTTAAATCCTACTCAAGGCAACAAACTGTTTCACCCTAGGGACATTGCGAAAGCCTTTAAAAAATGCTATAAAACACTTTATAATTTAAAAGATGACTCCTCGGTGAAACAGCCCTCAGATCCAAAAATAGCACCATTTTTAGAATCCCTTCATCTGCCTAGACTATCTGACAACCACCTTGAGGTTCTTAATGCTCCATTCTCTGTCAAAGAAATCCTCCAAGTAATCTCAACACTTCCCAATGGCAAAGCTCCAGGCCCTGACGGATTTTCAGCTGAGTATTATGCCACGTACACACGACCGGTTTTGCCGTCGGAATAAACTCCGAAAGTTTCTCAGACGGAACCCCAACGGAATTCCATTCAAGCAGTCTTGCATACACACGGTCAACCCAAAGTCCGACCAAAGTCCGACCGTCCAGAACGCGGTGACGTACAACACTTACGACGGGACTAGAAAAAGAAAGTTCAATAGCCAGTAGCCAATAGCCTCCGTCTCGTACTTGCATCACAGCATGCGTCGTTTTTTGGTCCATCGGAACAGCATACAGATGATCGGTTTTCCCGATAAGAATTGGTTCCGTCGGAAATATTTAGCACATGTTCCATTTCTAGGTCCATCAGAATTTTCGAAAAAAGAAGTCCGATGAGGCCTACACACGATCAGAATAGATGATGAAAAGCTTCCGTCAGATATTTTCGTGTGTACGCGGCTTATCACATTTTTTTCCCAAATCCTAGCTCTGTACTTGTGTCAAACATTCAGTGCTGCTATGTCCTCAGGCGGGTTCCCATCAGAAATGCTATCTGCAAATATTAATACCTTACCCAAAACAGGGAAGGAGCCGGTTTCTCCACAAAATTTCCACCCTATCTCGTTACTAAATACGGATCTCAAACTTTACGCGAAGGTTATGCCAAACACTTGGCACCCATCATGCCCCATATTGTACACCCAGATCAAGTAGGCTTCACCCTAGGCAGACAAGCACCGGACGCCACATGCAAGATTATTAACCTTCTCCACTACACTGAATAAAAAAAAAACAACAATCTTTGTCGCACTAGACGCCGTAAAGCCATTTGACAGGATTCACTGGGGCTACTTAAAACACACCCTCACAAAGTTTGGTTTTCAAGGTAATATATTGTCAGCTATTCTAGCCCTATACTCAAAACCTTCAGCCCGAGTATTTACTGATGGTATCTGAAGTGGAATCAAACGGTATTTCTATATACCTGATAAGACCAGCTAGGTATAATTACAGCAATTACCACACTCACAAGACCCTCTCAGTACTGAGGAGATAGCTTCTTGATGAACACAGAAGAGATGACTGCAAAGTTTAAATGTTCAAAGCTATCTGATTTAATTCTGGGCGGGTATACAATTTATATACGTTATTATCAACCAATCATTGCATAGAACATGGGAGTGATTTAATACAGGGGTGTACATTTCATATCATTACATATCATTACATATCATCAATACTCAAATGCCCAACCCCTTAAACATGGCTGACATAGCAACTACAGTAACCATGCCATCTGCTCCCATGACTCATAGTCATGCCTTTGGTGTTCCCCTTTACACAGGACAATGTCCCAGACAGCTCTTACCACAAAAGCTTTATATAGAAAGATTCTGCTGTAAGCTATATTTTCTTATATGTGTGCTTTATAGAAAAACCTGCTACAAATGTTGAAAACCAGAACTAGTGATCTTAACCAGTTGCCGCACGCCGATGTACGTCGGCACAATGGCTTACCTGTACGTCCCTGCCTGCCGGCGGGCGGGGGGTCCAATCGGACCCCCCTGGTGCCTGTGGTGGTCGGATTCTCGTCAGGAGCTATCCGAGGTGAGAGGAAGGCCACTCATTCATGGCCAACCCCTCGCGATCGCTCCTGGTGAATGAAATGCTTCCTCGGCTTCTGTAATGTAAACAGAAGTGGAGGAAGTGATGTCATCACTCCTCGAGCCTGTCTTTTCATTCCGGCGCCGAGGAGGGAAGACATCAATGTGAGTTGTACAAACACAACACTTACAGTAGAACACGCAGGCAAACTTTTCACCCCCCCATCACCCCCCAGTCACCCCCCGATCACCCCCCTGTACCCCCTGTCACAGTGACAAAAATAGCAGTTTTTTTTTTTCTGATTATTGCATTGGTGTCAGTTTGTGACAGTTATAAGTGGTAGGTCAGTTAGTTGTAGGCCCCTTTAGGTTTAGGGTACCCCCCTAACCCCCCCAATAAAGTTTTAACCCCGTGATCACCCCCCGTCGCCAGTGTCACTAAGCAATCATTTTTCTGATCACTGTATTAGTGTCACAGGTGACGCTAGTTAGGGAGGTAAGTAAATAGGTTCGCCGTCAGCTTTTTTTTTTTTTTTTCAAATAACAGTTTTTATTATTGTTTCATTCTTGGTTGCAATACAGAATAAAGGAGCATGGAAAATTGTAAATATTATTCAACATATCTTATCCACAATCAAACATATACTTATGATATAGGGGTTTTGAGATCATATTAAGTTTCAAAGATATCTCATTGTTTAACTGCTAGCCATTCCTTTTGTGAGTAGAGAATGTTAATTCAATTACATTAATGTAAGGTAATGCCTATGAAAATTCAAATCTGTAATAACTGTGCCGTAGAGGAACGGGTAGAATGGAAGGAAGAGGGAAAGAGAGAGAGAGGGTGGAAAGTATAAGGTAAGCCATCTAAGTAGGGTTGGTACCTGGTCATGGTGGGTCCTCCCGGAGATGCCACAGCTCCCACACCCCATTGTGTGCCTCCAGTCTGTCCTGCAGTCTAGCCGTCATTCTCTCCATCAGTTCAACGTCTTTAATTCTGGAGTACAGATCTTCAGGAGAGGGTGGGGAACAGCGTTTCCAGTTTAGGGCTACTAGACATCTGGCCGCTGTGAGTATATGCCTTACTAGTTTCTTATATGGTGTGCGGAGCCTGAGTGGTGATAGTCCTAGTAAAAAGAACTTTGGAGAAGCTTGGACCTGCAGTTCCAAAAGGTGGGACAATAGATGCTGGACTTTATCCCAAAAGGGGACAATCAGTGGGCACTCCCAGTATATATGTATGAGGGTACCCCTTGCTCCTTGACAGCGCCAACATCGGTCTGAGGTAGCAGGGAAAATTGCATGGAGTACATCTGGGGTCATATACCAGAAGAACAAAATTTTGTATGCATTTTCCTTATAAAGGGTGCACATTGAACTCTTTGCTGTTTGATTCCAGATCGCCTGCCATTGTGCTAGAGGTAGTTCTTCTTCAAGGATTTTCTCCCATCTAAGCATGTATGAGTGTTTTCCCTGCTCCTCTAGGGAGATGGCATTTAGGATCTTATAAATTCCCGAAATGACCCCTTTCTGTGCATTCCCCTCTAGTATTATAGATTCAAAGGGGGATGGTGGAGAGAACTGCAGGTTCGGGGTTATAGTCAGTGCGTAGTGCCTAATTTGTAAATATCCGTAGAATGCCTGTTTTGGTAGGTCGTATTTTGCTTGTAATTCTGAAAAAGATAGTAATTTACGAGTTCTAGGTTCCACTATACTTCCAAAATGAAATAAGTTTCTAGAGGACCAAGGGTAAGACATCTGGTGTGTGAGGCTATCTGGCACTTTGGGATTGCAGATAAAAGAGGTCAGTGGTGATCTCTCTGAGGACAATTTGTGAGGTCGGGCCAGTGCACGCCAAGTTCGTCGTAACAATGACATGGGGCCCAGCATCCGCCCGGGGGGCACCTCCGCCTCCGCACTCCATAGAAGGTTGTTCGGGTGTATTGGAGCTAACCAAAGCTTTTCGATTTCGGTCCATTTATTAAATGATTTTTGAGTGAACCATGAGGCTATCGCTCTTAATTGCGCAGCCTGGTAGTATTTAGTAATGTCGGGGAAAGCTAGTCCTCCCTCCCTGCGCGACGCCAGCATTACCGTCCTCGGTATTCTATGCCTTTTATAGTTCCAGACAAATTGGAGTAGCTCCGACTGGAGCTTTTTTAAATGTTTAAGTGGTATGGGGACAGGAAGGGTTTGGAAAAGGTATAGGAGCTTCGGGAGGATGGTCATCTTAATAGAGGCTATACGGCCCAAAAGGGAGATATGATGCCTTTTCCACTGCGCCAGTAATGTTCTGACAGAGTGGAAGAGGGGAGGAAAGTTTTCTTGGTATAGGGTGGCATATTTGGGGGTGATATAGGTCCCTAGGTACTTTAGAGCTGTCGTTTTCCAGTTGTAATGGAAGTTGGCTTTTAAAAGTGCAAGTTCAGCTTCAGGGATATGTAAAGGTAGGGCCTCCGATTTTAATGCATTGATTTTATAGCCTGAGAGAGCTCTAAAATTGTCTAATTCCCTATGTAGAACCGGGAGGGTGAGATGAGGATGGGTTAGTGTTAGGATAATGTCATCGGCAAATAGAGAGATTTTAAATTCCCTATCCCTGACCATTATCCCCCGTATGTCCGGATTGTTCCGGATCGAGGCGGCCAGAGGTTCCACGCATAGTGCAAATAATAGGGGCGACAGTGGACACCCCTGTCTGGTGCCGTTCGCGACCGAAAAGGGTGTGGAGAGTGCAAAGGGGGTTCTGACCTGTGAGGTGGGGTTGGAGTAAAGGTGCCTGATCGCTCGCATAAAAGGTCCGCAGAAGCCCATGTGGGTCAGTGTGGCGAACAGGAAGGGCCACCCCAAACGGTCAAAAGCCTTTTCGGCGTCAAGGCTCAGCAGCATAGCGGCGGATCCCTCCCTGTCCGCCACGTCCACCAGGTCAATCACCCTTCTGGTGTTATCACTTGCTTGCCGCAGTGGGACGAACCCCACCTGATCCTTGTGGATCAGTGACGGAAGGATCATATTTAGGCGGTTGGATAAAAGTTTGGTGAAAATTTTCAGGTCTGAGTTCAGGAGTGCAATGGGTCTGTAATTGGCGCAGAGGGACGGGTCTTTGTCTGGTTTGGGAATTAAGGTGATGAAGGATCGCTGCATGTCTACTGGGACAGGGGTGTCATGGAGGAGGGTATTAAACAGCTTGCACATATAGGGAAGCAGCTGAGGGAGAAATGCCTTATAATATTCATAAGGAAAGCCGTCTGGGCCAGGGGCTTTATGGGTTGGTAGGTTTTTGACAGTCAGTTCTATTTCCTCTTCTGTTATCTGTGCATTAAGCGATAGCAGGTCAGATGTTTGGAGATGTGGAATTCCACTTTGCTCCAAATATTGTCGCATCTTTTGAGTCAGGTCTGGAGAGGGAGGGTTACTGGGTATGTCGGGACTGTTGTATAGGTCTTTGTAGAATTCTGCAAAAGTTCGGGCGATGTCCACTGGGTGGGATAACATCTGACCTCTGGAGTTTGTTGGCTAGGAGAGAGTGGGCCTTATTACCCTTGTCATAAAACAATTGTTTTAGTCTGGTCAAGGCCTTCTCTACCTGACCTAAGGCTAGGTCCCTAAGAGTCATACGAAGGTTAGTTATTTTTTTAAGTAAAGGTATTGTGGGGTTGGTTTGGAGCTTGTGTTCCAATACTCTAAGTTCTTTTTCCGCTTTCACTTTTGCAGCTAGGGCGTCTTTTTTTAGCGCTGTGGAGAGCGTTATACATTTACCTCGGAGGACTGCCTTATGGGCTTCCCAGAGCGTGGTAGAGGAGACCTCCTGGTTATTATTCTCTTTGAAATATAGTTGTAGAGTGGAATTTAATTCCATCAGGGAGGGCTGGTGTTGGAGGAGGAAGGTGTTAAGCTTCCAATTATAAGGCCTACGGAAGGCAGTGCCAAGGTCTATGGTGAGCAAGATAGGGGCATGGTCAGACCATGAGATCGGGAGAATTTGAGCCGTGTGGGTGAGCTGTAAAGTGTGATTATTAACAAAAAAGTAGTCTATCCTGGAGTGGGTGCGATGAGGGGCTGAATAGAACGTGTATTGTCGATCGCCTGGACGGAGAGCCCTCCATGCATCAAAGAGTGCATATCGTCTGGAGATTTGCCTGAATAGTCTCGAGTCTCTGAGTACTCTGGGCGAGGTTGTTTGGGGGCCCACCGTCTGGCGATCTGTGTAAGATGAGTGGGTAAGATTGAAGTCGCCTCCTATTACCAGAACCTTAGGTGTTGTTTTAAAGAGGCGGGTATACACCCCGGACAGAAAACTGTGCTGTTTGACATTCGGGGCATACAAGGTGCATAAGGTAATGTCCTGTGACTGCCATTGTCCCTGTAAAATTATGAAGTGGCCATGTGGGTCGCAATGCTGGGTCACGCAAGTGAAGGGGGCCCCCCTCTTAATAAGTATGGCCACTCCTGCCTTTTTATGGGTGCCCGAAGCCATATAGATCTGAGAGTAGTGCCTGGAGGCGAACGCGAAGGAGCCCCCCCTATCATAGTGGGTCTCCTGGACCATAATAATATCAGCCCCTGACTGCCTGAATTCCCTCAGCGCCAGATGTCTTTTTTTATTGGAGTTTAATCCATGTACGTTTAATGAGAGTATCTTAGCCATGGTAATGTGTGGGGTTGTGTGAGTAGGTGCTCACCTGATGTTGATGCATCTGCAGTCCGGACTGGGGCTTGGGGCAGGCACTCTCCGGGAGGAGACCAGGACCCTGCACGGTGGTTGCTGGGTAGGCTTGATGATGGCTGGGAAGAAAAGGGAGGAGGATAGTTAGAGAGAGAGAGAAAAACACTGTTAGTGAGTAAGGAACATGGAGAACATACATTCCTAATAAACCTATAGAGGCCAACGGGCCCAGGTCTGGACGGATTCCCCTGAGCCCCCCCACCCCAAGAAGGAGGAGTGGGAAGGGGCACCCGGGAGCCCGTAGCCAGCCAAAAACAATTATTCTACAGCACATAGTCTATGACCCTGCACTGATATCTATCTAACTATCAGGGGGGGGGGGGGTGGTAGTGAACTGGGTTTATACCAATCTCTCCGGAGCTCATCTGAGTTAAGCCCTAGGTGATAAAGTGAATTTCAGCATGGGGGGTCAATCTTGGGGGTCCTAAGCTGAAGTTGCTTAAAACAAACTAAAGTAAACTGCAGTCTAACTGGGGGTATATACTGAGCCTAAAAGCTTAGGTCTTGCAGATATAAAGAGTCACAGTGGTTGCATCTCAGCGGTTCTTTTGCTTGGTGGGCTTGCGTTGCGGGTCAGAGTCCCGGGACCGGTTGGAGGGAGGCACTTTCTGCCAGATTGTAGGCGGTGGTGGTGGGGTTGCTACAATGTCCCAGTCCGGTAGCTTTGGTGCCGGGATTTCAAGAATGTTACAAAAGGTGCGCAGATCTTCTGGATACCTCATTACCGTGGATTTGCCCTGGTGTTTTGCCGTGAGGCTGAAGGGGAAACCCCAGCGATAGGTGATGTTCTCTTTCTGCAGTAACTGTAGTAGCGGCTGGAGAAGTCTGCGTTTTTGCAGGGTGATCCAGGAGAGGTCTGGGTACAGTTGTATCTGGACATCATCAAAAGTCACTTTACGAGCCAGGCGGGCCCGCTTCATGATTTCTTCCTTGATGGGGTAGGAGCTGACTCTACAAATGATATCTCTCGGTTTAGCGGTGGCGCCTTTAGGGCGAAGCGCTCTGTGAGCTCTGTCCATTTCAATGTGTTTGTTAGGTGGTTCCCCAATTAAATTATTAAAGACAGATTGTAAGATTGTTTGGAGGTCCTCGGGTCCCTCCGCCTCCGGGATGCCTCTCACTCGTATGTTGTTGCGGCGTCCTCGATTGTCCAGGTCTTCCACGTGTCTTTGCATATCTCTCAACATTTCTCTGTGGTCAGCTCCCTGGAGTTGTGTCCTATGGACCGCCAGTTTGGTTTCTTGTATCTCTTCTTCAGCCATTTCCATCCTGTCTGCCAGGTGTTTGAGCCCCGTTTGGAGTACTTGGATTTCTGTGCGGCAGGTGGATTTCACATCTTCAATGAGTTGTCTGAAATCTTCCTTTGTGGGAATGGCTTGTAGATATGCTTGCCACTGAGGATGTAAAGGTGGATCCCCTGTGGTACCATAACGCTGGTTGGGTGATGATCTGCCAGGTGGAGTGGCGTTGGAGTATGTGATTCCCTCCTCCCTGTTTGATTGCGTTCCAGTTGCTGGGGAGTCCCATGGGTCTGACCAGGTTTCGGCCTGTCGCTGGTGGGGGGGGCTAGCCCCTGTTGGGAGTAAGGTCAGGGCTCCTGCCTTCTGTGCATATGAAGGCATGGAGGATGGGTGGTGTCTGGATGTGCTAGAGTCTCTGGAACGGGATAACCTCTGCGCTTTAGGTGGAGGGGATGTGGCCGTGATGGTCCAGGCACTGTCCTGTGTTCCCTCAGGGAGCTGATGCGCTCTGGCAGGGGGGCCTGCGGGCCTAGGTAGTGGTGGATAGTCCTGGGAGAGGTCTGAGGAGAGCGGGGATGCGGGGTCCTGGCTCTGGATCTGGGGGTCAGAAGTCGTTCGCAGCAGCCTCGGAAATGCTGCTGAGCACTGCGTGTATGGTGGGGCGGAGATAGGGAGCGTGGCTGATGGCGGCCCATGTGTTTGTGCTGTCTGGACGCCGGCATGTGGGGAAGAACTCACCGCTTTGGTGTGAGGGATGCTCCCCTGGGAGATCGCCTCCTCCAGTGGAGGGTCCCCCGCATGTTGCAGTCGGTCCGGAGCGGGCTGTGGAGCCTGAGAGGAACTCCGGTGGTGAGGCGCGGAAGTGACCGGCGCCATGTTGGCCTCCTCGTTCCGAGATGCGTCCGGCTGGGTGAAGTAGGAGCGGAGGTCTGTGGAGGCACCCTGAGGGGGATTCGGCAATCCCCTGTATTTGGAGGAGCGGGTGGTCCGTGATTTGCCCATAAAATTGCGGATAATCGCCCCCAAGATTGCCTTTCTCGTTGCGGGCTCAGAGAGCAGGGAGATCAGGCTTCCATCTTGCTCGGCTTCCGGTCACGCCCCTCCGCCGTCAGCTTTTTATAGTGTCAGGGACCCCCATATACTACCTAATGAAGGTTTTTAACCCCCTGATTACCCCCTAGTTAACCCTTTCACCAGTGATCATCGTGTAAGTGTTATGGGTGACGCTGGTTAATTAGTTTGTTTATTATAGTTTCAGGGCCCCCGCCATTTTTTACCTAATAAAGGTTTAACCCCCTAATCGCCCGGCGGTGATATAAGTTAAGTTTTAGGGTCTGCGTTGCCCCAGGCAGTGTCAGGTTAGTGCCAGTACCGCTAACACCCATGCATGCAGCATACACCTCCCTTAGTGGTATAGTATCTGAACGGATCAATATCTGATCTGATCAGATCTATACCAGCGTCCCCAGCAGTTTAGGGTCCCCAAAAATGCAGTGTTAGCGGGATCAGTTCAAATACCTGCTAGCACCTGCATTTTGCCCCTCGGCCCAGCCCTGTACAGCCCACCCAGGTGCAGTATCGGTCGATCACTGTCACTTACAAAACACTAAACACATAACTGCAGCGTTCGCAGAGTCAGGCCTGATTCCTGCAATCGCCAACAGTTTTATGATAGCGTTTTGATACAGTCGCCAACATTCAGGAGTTTTTTTGCCTGTGAATCTCACTAGTGTACCACTAGGGATGAGCCGAACACCCCCCTGTTCGGTTCGCACCAGAACATGCGAACAGGAAAAAAGTTCGTTCGAACACGCGAACACCGTTAAAGTCTATGGGACACGAACATGAATAATCAAAAGTGCTAATTTTAAAGGCTGATATGCAAGTTATTGTCATAAAAAGTGTTTGGGGACCTGGGTCCTGCCCCAGGGGACATGGATCAATGCAAAAAAAAATTTAAAAACGGCCGTTTTTTCAGGAGCAGTGATTTTAATAATGCTTGAAGTCAAACAATAAAAGTGTAATATCCCTTTAAATTTTGTAGCTGGGGGTGTCTATAGTATGCCTGTAAAGGGGCGCATGTTTCCCGTGTTTAGAACAGTCTGACAGCAAAATGACATTTCGAAGGAAAAAACCCATTTAAAACTACTCGTGGCTATTGCATTGCCGACAATACACATAGAAGTTTATTGATAAAAACGGCATGGGAATTCCCCACAGGGGAACCCTGAACCAAAATTAAAAAATAAAAATGACGTGGGAGTCCCCCTAAATTCCATACCAGGCCCTTCAGGTCTGGTATGGATATTAAAGGGAACCCCGGCCAAAATTTTAAAAAAAATGACGTGGGGTTCCCCCTAAATTCCATACCAGACCCTTCAGGTCTGGTATGGATTTTAAGGGGAACCCCGCGCCAAAAAAAACAACAAAAAACGGCATGGGGTCCCCCCAAAAATCCATACCAGACCCTTATCCGAGCACGCAACCTGGCAGGCCACAGGAAAAGAGGGGGGACGAGAGTGCGGCCCCCCCTCCTGAACCGTACCAGGCCACATGCCCTCAACATTGGGAGGGTGCTTTGGGGTAGCCCCCCAAAACACCTTGTCCCCATGTTGATGAGGACAAGGGCCTCATCTCCACAACCCTGGCCAGTGGTTGTGGGGGTCTGCGGGCGGGGGGCTTATCGGAATCTGGAAGCCCCCTTTAACAAGGGGACCCCCAGATCCCGCCCCCCCGTGTGAAATGGTAAGGGGGTACTTACCCCTACCATTTCACTAAAAAACTGTCAAAAATGTTAAAAATGACAAGAGACAGTTTTTTGACAATTCCTTTATTTAAATGCTTCTTCTTTCTTCTATCTTCCTTCATCTTCTTCTTCTGGTTCTTTTGGCTCTTCTGGTTCTTCTTCCGGCATTCTCGTCCAGCATCTCCTCCGCGGCGTCTTCTATCTTCTTCTCCTCGGGCCGCTCCGCACCCATGGCATGGGGGGAGGCTCCCGCTCTTCTCTTCATCTTCTTCATCTTCTTCTCTTCTTCTTTTCTTCTCTTCTTCTCTTCTTCATTTTCTTCTCCGGGCCGCTCTGCACCCATGCTGGCATGGAGGGAGGCTCCCGCTGTGTGACAGCATCATCTCGTCTGACGGTTCTTAAATAACGGGGGGCGGGGCCACCCGGTGACCCCGCCCCCCTCTGACGCACGGTGACTTGATGGGACTTCCCTGTGACGTCACAGGGAATGCCACAGGGAAGTCCCATCATGTCCCGTGCATCAGAGGGGGCGAGGTCACCGGGTGGCCCCGCCCCCCATTATTTAAGAACCGTCAGATGAGGAGACGCCGTCACACAGCGGGAGCCTCCCTCCATGCCAGCATGGATGCGGAGCGGCCCGGAGAAGAAAATGAAAAAGAGAAGAAGAGAAGAAGAGTAGAAGGAAGAAGAGAAGAAGATGAAGAAGAAGATGAAGAGAAGAGCGGGAGCCTCCCCCCATGCTATGGGTGCAGAGCGGCCCGAGGAGAAGAAGATAGAAGACGCCGCAGAGGAGATGCTGGACGAGAACGCCGGAGGAAGAACCAGAAGAACCAGAAGAAGAAGAAGATGAAGGAAGATAGAAGAAAGAAGAAGCATTTAAATAAAGGAATTGTCAAAAACTGTCTCTTGTCATTTTTAACATTTTTGACAGTTTTTTAGTGAAATGGTAGGGGTAAGTACCCCCTTACCATTTCACACGGGAGGGCCGGGATCTGGGGGTCCCCTTGTTAAAGGGGGCTTCCAGATTCCGATAAGCCCCCCGCCCACAGACCCCCACAACCACCGGCCAGGGTTGTGGGGATGAGGCCCTTGTCATCATCAACATGGGGACAAGGTGTTTTGGGGGGCTACCCCAAAGCACCCTCTCAATGTTGAGGGCATGTGGCCTGGTACGGTTCAGGAGGGGGGGCCGCACTCTCGTCCCCCCTCTTTTCCTGCGGCCTGCCAGGTTGCGTGCTTGGATAAGGGTCTGAAATGGATTTTTGGGGGACCCCACGCCGTTTTTTTTTTTTTTTTGGCGCGGGTTCCCTTTAAAATCCATACCAGACCTGAAGGGTCTGGTATGGAATTTAGGGGGAACCCCACGTCATTTTTTTTTTAAATTTTGGCCGGGGTTCCCCTTAATATCCATACGAGACCTGAAAGGCCTGGTATGGAATTTAGGGGGACTCCCACGTCATTTTTTTTTTTTAATTTTGGTTCGGGGTTCCCCTGTGGGGAATTCCCATGCCGTTTTTATCAATGAACTTCTATGTGTATTGTCGGCAATGCAATAGCCGCGAGTAGGTTCAAATGGGTTTTTTCCTTCGAAATATCATTTTGCTGTCAGACTGTTCTAAACACAGGAAACTTGCGCCCCTTTACAGGCATACTATAGACACCCCCCAGCTACGAAATTTAAAGGGATATTACACTTTTATTGTTTGACTTTAAGCATTATTAAAATCACTGCTCCTGAAAAAACGGCCGTTTTTAAAACTTTTTTTTGCATTGATCCATGTCCCCTCGGACCCGGGTCCCCAAACACTTTTTATGACAATAACTTGCATATAAGCCTTTAAAATTAGCACTTTTGATTTCTCCCATAGACTTTTAAAGGGTGTTCCGCGGCATTCGAATTTGCCGCGAACACCCCAAATTGTTCGCTGTTCGGCGAACTTGCGAACAGCCAATGTTCGAGTCGAACATGAGTTCGACTCGAACTCGAAGCTCATCCCTATGTACCACTAAATTTAGAGCCCAAAATGGCAAATCGAAGGTACACTGGTGAAGAAGCCTACACGTTTCTGAGCATGACAGATAGTGAAGAGGAAGTCACTCATCTGTCAGATTCAGGCTCAGAATACGAATCTGTAGACAGCAGCGGCTCCATGACAGATAGCTCTGATGATGGAGTTGTGGTCCCTGCCAAGGTCAGGCGTACCAGACCCCGAACTTCTTCTTCTGCTGTTGAGGTGCAAGAACCGCAGGGCTCTCGTATGGAGCAGAACAGTACTACCGCTGCTATTCCTTCTGGTGAACTGGCAAGCACCAGCGGCCTAGTACACCCTGGTCGTACATCCAGCACTGCAGTAACACTTGGTGATGTGGCAAGTCCCATAAGTGCAGTTCAAGCTGGCGAGGTGGCAAGCACAAGTAGTGTCCCACTGCCATTAAGAAGACAAACACAGGCCCGTCGTGCCCATAGTGCCTTTCCTGCTGCATTCGCCAATCCTAATTGGGAACCCACCACTTCTGCAGCACCCGTACTTCCCCCATTCACTGGCCAACCCGGCATTCATGTGGAAACAGTTGATTTTACGCCACTTGATTTTTATTCACTGTTTTTCACTGAAGATCTCTATAGATCTATTGTAGACCAAAGAAATGTGTACACTGGTCAACATATCGCCACTATTCCCCAGTCCTCCCTTGCCAGAGATTGGAAACCAATTACGGTTTCCGAATTTAAGATCTTTCTGGGCCTTTCCCTCCTCATAGGCATAACCAAAAAGAGTGAGTTGTGGTCATATTGTTCCACTGACCCAATTCACCATATGCCCGTGTTCTCTGCTTCCATGGCCAGGGCACGATACGAGCAGATTTTGCGGTTCATGCACTTCAACAACAATGAACGGATACGATCGGCTCTACAAAATTCGGCCCTCGTAAAACCACTTCAACTTTTGTAGACTTGTTTACTCCCCATCAAACTGTCTGTGTTGATGAGTCCCTGATTAAGTTTTCTGGCTGCTTGTCATTCAAACAGTACCTTCCCAGCAAGTGTGCCAGATACGGGGTCAAGATGTATAAGCTCTGTGACAGGGCCACAGGCTATACATGTAGTTATATGGTTTAGGAGGAAAAAGATAGTCCCGTAGAGCCGACAAACTGCCCTGACTACATAGGAAGCGCTGGCAAGATTGTGTGGGACTTGGTGTCACCCTTATTCGGAAAGGGGTACCACTTATATGTGGACAATTATTACATGAGCGTGCCACTTTTTGGTCACCTTTTTGATAATCAGATTGGAGCATGTGGCACCGTGCGACCTAATCGCCTTGGCTTTCCCCAGCGGCTTGTAGATTCCCGTCTTAGGCTGGGGGAGAGAGCCTGCTTGCAGTGTAATAATTTGCTCACTATGAAGTGGAGGGATAATAAGAATGTTTTCATTCTTACCTTTCTTCATGCAGACACGACAGTCCAAATTATTACGGCGACTGGTGTTGTGGAGAAACCCCTCTGTGTCCACGAATATATAATCTCAATATGGGAGGGGTGGACCTCAACGATCAGTTGTTGGCGCCGTACCTAGTTGCCCGTAAGGCCAGACGCTGGTATAACAAAATGTCTGTATACTTATTTCAATTGGCTTTGCTGAACGCTCATGTGCTATACAGAGCTTCAGGACGGACTGGATCCTTCCTTAAATTCCAGGAAGAGATCATCAGAGCCCTTCTGTTTCCAGACGGTGCTCCACCTCACCTTCCCAATCCAAATGCAGTAAGCCGGCTGCATGAGAGGCATTTTCCTTATGTCCTCCCGCGTACCCCTACCCAACAAGCCCCCCAAAGAAAATGTTGTGTCTGCAGAAAGCGCGGATATAGGCGTGACACCCGCTATTATTGTCCCTCCTGTCCTGACAATCCTGGTCTTTGCATTGGTGAATGTTTTGAACGCTACCATACACTAGTTGAGTATTAACATAGGGTACAGCACTGCACAGACTAGGCACACTTTCACAGGGTCTCCCAAGATACCATTGCATTTTGAGAGACCCAAACCTGGTACCAGTTACAAAAATTACAGTTACAAAAAAAAGTGTAAAAAAAAACACACAGAAAATATAAAATAAAAAAAACAAAAATAGTTGTCGTTTTATTGTTCTCTCTCTATATATTCTCTATTGTTCTGCTCTTTTTTACTGTATTCTATTCTGCAATGTTTTATTGTTATTATGTTTTATCATGTTTGCTTTTCAGATATGCAATTTTTTTATACTTTACTGTTTACTGTGTTTTATTGTTAACCATTTTTTTTGTTTTCAGGTATGCAATTCAGCTGCAGCGTGGATTTATTTATCTTGACAGCAACAGCACTTGCTCTCACAATACATAAAGCCGTGACTCCAGCGCTGTCGGAGGTGATATCACCACCACAGTTACATACTTCAGCATATATGCCGAAGCATGGGGGCAGCAGGGGCGGAGGAGCGATTTGCTCCTACCTTTTGCAGGAGGATGCCCCCATGCTTCGGCATATATATATTTTAGGCACAGGTTGCGTTAAAAAATTTTTTAATTTTTACTATGTTTTTTGTATTTGCTTTGCAGGTATGGTAAGTCTTACTGTTATACAGTAATGTTATTTTGTTTTATTGTTAACCATCATTTGCTTAGCATCATTTGCTTATTCAGTTGCAGCACTGATTTATTTATCTTGACAGCAGCAGCGTTTGCTCCCACGATACATAAAGCTGTGACTCCAGCACTGTCGGAGGTGATTTCACCAACACAGTTAAAAAAAGAGCATATATGCCGAAGCATGGGGGCATCAGGGGCGGAGGTGCGATTTGCTCCTAACTTTTGGGGCGGATGCCCCCATGCTTTGGCATATATAAATGGTGCATGTATGCACATCATTAGAAGTGGGTGGATGAAGGGAGGTATTCTAATGGTGGGCATACCCACCGATCAATCTCTTTTTTTTCGTTCAGCCCACAGCCTGCATAAAAAAAAGATTACAATATATGCCCAACAAGGACCCGCAAAGCACTGGTATGTTGCTGAGCTTTGAGTGGTTATACCAGAATGATGCCTGCAGGTTTAGGTATCATCTTGGTATCATTCTTTTCAGACAGCAGTTGACTTTCATGTAAAAGCAATTCTATTGGCTAATTAGCCTCTAGACTGCTTTTACAAGCAGTGGGAGGGAATGTCCCCCCCCACCATCTTCCATGGTTTTCTCTGGCTCTCCTGTCCCAACAGGGAACCCAAGAATGCAGCCGGTGATTCAGCCAGCTGACCATAGAGCTGATAAGAGACCAGAATGGCTCCAATCATCTCTATGGCCTAAGAAACTGGAAGCTACACACATTTTATGACTTAGATTTTGCCAGATGTAAAGAGCGCCATTGGGAAATTGGGAAAGCATTTTATCACACCGATCTTGGTGTGGTCAGATGCTTTGAGGGCAGAGGAGAGATCTAGGGTCTAATAGACCCCAATTTTTTCAAAAAAGAGTACCTGTCACTACCGATTGCTATAATAGGGGATATTTACACTCCCTGAGATAACAATAAAAATGATAAAAAAAATGAAAGGAACAGTTTAAAAATAAGATAAAAAAGCAAAAAAAAAATAAAGAAAAAAAATTGAAGCACCCCTGTTCCTCCCTGCTCTTGCGCAAAGGCGCACGCAAGCGTCAGTCTGGCGTCAAATGTAAACAGCTATTGCACCATGCATGTGAGGTATCACCGCAAAGGTCAGATCGAGGGAAGTAATTTTAGCAGTAGACCTCCTCTGTAAATCTAAAGTGGTAACCTGTAAAGGCTTTTAAAGGCTTTTAAAAATGTATGTAGTTTGTCGCCACTGCACGTTTGTGCGCAATTTTAAAGCCTGTCGTGTTTGGTATCCATGTACTTGGCCTAAGATCATCTTTTTTATTTCATCAAACATTTGGGCAATATAGTGTGTTTTAGAGCATTAAAATTTTAAAAAGTGTGTTTTTTCCCAAAAAAATGTGTCTGAAAAATCGCGCAAATACTGTGTAAAAAAAAATGAAACACCCACCATTTTAATCTGTAGGGCCTTTGCTTTAAAAAAATATATAATGTTTGGGGGTTCAAAGTAATTTTCTTGCAAAAAAAAAATATTTTTTCATGTAAACAAAAAGTGTCAGAAAGGGCTTTGTCTTCAAGTGGTTAGAAGAGTGGGTGATGTGTGACATAAGCTTCGAAATGTTGTGCATAAAATTCCAGGACAGTTCAAAACCCCCCAAATGACCCCATTTTGGAAAGTAGACACCCCAAGCTATTTTCTGAGAGGCATGTCGAGTCCATGGAATATTTTATATTGTGACACAAGTTGCGGGAAAAAGACAATTTTTTTTTTTTTGCACAAAGTTGTCACTAAATGATATATTGCAAAAATGTGCCATGGGCATATGTGAAATTACACCCCAAAATACATTCTGTTGCTTCTCCTGAGTACACTGATACCGCATGTGTGAGACTTTTTGGGAGCCTAGCCGCGTACGGGACCCCGAAACCAAGCACCACCTTCAGGGTTTCTAAGGGTGTAAATTTTTGATTTCACTCCTCACTGCCTATCACAGTTTCGGAGGCCATGGAATGCCCAGATGGCACAACCCCCCATAATGATCTCATTTTGGAAAGTAGACACCCCAAGCTATTTGCTGAGAGGTATGGTGAGTATTTTGCAGACCTCACTTTTTGTCACAAAGTTTTGAAACTTGAAAAAAGAAAAAAAAAATAAATTTTTCTTTTCTTTCTTCATTTTCAAAAACAAATGAGAGCTGAAAAATACTCATTATGCCTCTCAGCAAATAGCTTGGGGCGTCTACTTTCCAAAATGGGGTCATTTTGGGGGGTTTTGTGCTATCTTGGCATTTTATGGCCTTCAAAACTGTGATAGGTAGTGAGGAGTGAAATCAAAAATGTATGCCCTTAGAAATCCTGAAGGCGGTGCTTGGATTTCGGGGCCCCGTACGCAGCTAGGCTCCCAAGAAGTCCCCCACATGTGGTATCCCCGTACTCAGGAGAAGCAGCAGAATGTATTTTTGTGTAATTCCACAGATGCCCATGGCATGTTTGAGCAATATATCATTTAGTGACAATTTTGTGCAAAAAAAAAAAAGGTTTGTCATTTTCCCGCAACTTGTGGCAAAATATAAAATATTCCATGGACTCAACATGCTTCTCAGCAAATAGCTTGGGGTGTCTACTTTCCAAAATGGGGTCATTTGGGTGAGTTTTGTGCCATCTTAGCATTTTATGTCAACAAAAATGTAAATAACACTGCGCTAACCCAATGAAAGAAGCAGCTACATAAAATATGACCAATATTATAAACAGAAATGGAAGTGAAATGCAGCGCTAATGATAATAACAGATGATGAAAAGCACATCAGTAATGGTAATCATATACACATGACTGGAACACATGAAACATGAAACAAAATGTTCAGTGTTGAATAAGATGTAGCAATGTCCCAATATATAGCTATAAGTAAGACACAAGTAAGTCCCAAACATAGGCTAGGTGTGGATGTTAAACTGGTGTAGGAATCTTCTCCTGTATATCGTGGTAATATCCCAATGTATAGCTTGTAGGTAAGACACAAAAAAGTCCCAAACATGGGCTGGGTGTGGAATGCTAAACTGGTGTGAAGAATCTTCTCCTGTATCTCATGGATTATACGGTCATGGAATATAAATGAATGGAATACGCTTACCAACAGGAGTGGATTCGGATGTCGGTGACACCGAATCAAGCGGGCTCTGAGATCCTTATTGGACGATGTTTAGTCCTGGAAACCCCGGATCTCAAGGGGGATCTATCTTCTATGGTCCACGTCACCACTGTCGGTTCGAAGGCCCAAAGAGGGAGTCTCTGCCACAGGAAAGTCTCCGGAGCATGGATGGTTCCCAAAAAGATAGATAGAACGCCAATAGTGCAAATCAAATGATGTATTTTATTGGATATAACCAATAATAAGCAAACGGTATAAAAAGCGTGATCACGAATAAAACAATAAAATCAAGTGTAGGAAAGAGTAAGGCTCACCCGACGTGTTTCATCCACATGGACTTCAACAGGGGCATCAAACTCTTCTCCTACACTTCATATTTGGACCTCTTTAGCTGCAAACAATGACCACATAAGCATCCAGCATGCATGAGTAGAGAGCTCCACCATTTGTTGCCCAAAAAGTCATAAAACCATTTATATATATGCTTATTGACTTTTTTCACCAAAGACATGTGGCTGAATACATTTTGGCCTAAATGTATGACTAAAATTGAGTTTATTGGATTTTTTTTTATAACAAAAAGTTGAAAACATAATTTTTTGTCAAATTTTTTGGTCTTTTTCCATTTATAGACATAAAATAAAAACCGCAGAGGTGATCAAATACCATCAAAAGAAAGCTCTATTTGTGGGAAGAAAAGGACGCAAATTTTGTTTGGGTACAACATTGCATGACCGCGCAATTAGCAGTTAAAGCGACGCAGTGCCAAATTGTAAAAAGTGCTCTGGTCAGGAAGGGGGTAAAACCTTCCGGGGCTGAAGTGGTTAACTTGAGTCTGAATATACAAGTTAAGTTATATGAATTTATATGGCTCTAAAACCGCAAAAAATTGAGTCACTTCTGTTCAGTCATATTAATATAATCCCCTCTTTCAGACACGAAGGTGACGAAGGTGACGAAGGTGACTGACTTATCTGCATTGTGACACACACACAACAAACTCAAAGCAGGCACACAGAAATAATACCAGGAGCAAAACCACTACAGCACACACAGCAATATCCCTGATCCAGGGAAATACTCCATTGAAACCAAACCATCCCATGTTACCCAGGGGGCTCCCAAGTAATTATTTAGCCTTTTCATTATGTCAATACCCCCTTAGGTTCCCGAGGGGAACCATGCCCAGGTCATGTCATGACCTGGCATAATGGTGTTTGAGGGGGCATTTAGGATGAACACTAGCATTGAGCAAGTGATGTTCCTCACTGTCCCTGAGAATTCCCATTATCGGAACCAATGAGGCCAAGTAACACCACCATCCCCTGGGATCACTCAGAATCTATAGGTGGCACCTTCTTCCACAACAAATGTACGTGTTGTCGCCCAAGGCCAGTGGATGTCTGCTTAAGAACCCATCGGGCACCTTCAGAGAATCCTGCAAGGGCAAGCTGTGAGAGTAGCCTAGCCATCTCAGTATGGGGTCAGAGGTATGCATGAAGGTATATATAGTGTATGAATGTGAGTTAGGGACCTTAGATTGTAAGCTCCTTGTAGTTAGGGACTGATGTGAATGTACAATGTATATGTAAAGCGCTGCGTAAATTGATGGCGCTATATAAGTACCTGAAATAAATAAATAAAAAATAAATAGTGTGATGTAGGGCACAATCTAAGGTGTCAAACACTGTGGAGTTCCCTCAGACTTTGAATACACATCCCCTCTATGTCCAATAAGTGTGTTATTAGGGGTGTTATCGGGTGGGCCACATATAACCTTAAGGCCCCCGCAGAACACAGAGGCCAGTGGATGACATGTGAACCAATACATATATAATACAGTGCTCATGCCAGCATCCCTCCAAATATTGAATATTCAGACAATCGTCTGAATATTCAAGTTAAGATCACTAGTTCTGTTTTTAAACATTTGTAGCAGGTTTTTCTATAAAGCACACATATAAGGAAATATAGCTTACAGCAGCATCTTTCTATATAAAGCTTTTGTGGTAAGAGCTGTCTGGGACATTGTCCTGTGTAAAGGGGAACACCAAAGGCATGACTATGAGTCATGGAAGCAGATGGCATGGTTACTATAGTTGCTATGTCAGCCATGTTTAAGGGGTTGGGCATTTGAGTATTGATGATATGTAATGATACGTAATGATATGAAATGTACACACCTGTATTAAATCACTCCCATGTTCTATGCATGATTGGTTGATAATAACGTAAAATTGTAAATTGTATACCCGCCCAGAATTAGATCAATACTGAGAGAGTCTTGGGAGTGTGGTAATTGCTGTAATTATACCTAGCTGGTCTTGTCAGGTATATAGAAATACTGTTTGATTCCACTTCAGTATCCTGTCTGATCCTTTTATCATCTCCAACGGCACAAGGCAAGGGTGCCCTCTCTCCCCTTTAATATTCACCATGATGATGGAACCTCTGGCCCAAATGATACATAGCAACAATTAAATTCTAGGCATTCCAGTAACAGATCAGATTCACAAAATTACTTTGTTTGCGGATGATATTATCCTCACTCTAACAGAACCAGCTTCTTCCCTACCAGTGGTTTGCGATGTACAGGGCCGATCCTAGGGTCACCGGCGCCTGGGTGCAGAAATATTTCTGGCGCCCCCACATGGGCGTGGTCATCTTACCAACTCCTCCCCTTTACAAATGTTTCTATGGCAACGACTCAAACACAGAGATGCTCCCCTAAGAACTCTTTGTTACCCTGGGATCCTCCTGTGATCTTTTAATAAAGAAAATACAGGAAGAGGGTACACTAATGAGACCTGGAGGGGAGTCTCTCTGATGCACACAAAGAGGGCTTCTGTTAGAGAGTCTGTTAGAAAGAGCCCCCAGACATAATACAGGAGATGATCAGAGACTGCAGACATAATACAGGAGATGATCAGAGACTGCAGACATAGTACAGGAGATGATCAGAGACTGCAGACATAGTACAGGAGATGATCAGAGACTGCAGACATACTACAGGAGATGATCAGAGACTGCAGACATACTACAGGAGATGATCAGAGACCGCAGACATACTACAGGAGATGATCAGAGACTGCAGACAGGATATAAGAGATGATCAAAGACTGCAGACATAGTACAGGAGATGGTCAGAGACTGCAGACATAATACAGGAGATGATCAGAGACTGCAGACATAATACAGGAGATGATCAGAGACTGCAGACATAATACAAGAGATGATCAGAGACTGCAGACATAGTACAGGAGATGCTCAGAGATTGCAGACATAGTACAGGAGATGATCAGAGACTGCAGACATAATACAGGAGATGATCAGAGACTGCATTTCCTATGAACGTTAGTAGATAATGGCCGATCGGCCCTCTCACCTGACCCAGCGATACAGCGATGGTTCCTCTGATCAGGAGTCAGCTCACTCTGAATTGCCCATGGCGACTCCGCTGGGTAGAGCCCAGATCTGTATTCCGGCAATGACTCCATTCCTTTCTCTGCCAGGGATGGTGCTAGGCTGTGTGGCTTTCCCTCTGGTGGCGCAGGTCAGCGGGGTTCTCTCTCTGATGGTGTTCCCTCAGCACTGTCCTCTCCCTCTGGAGTCCTGGGTGTACTTCCCTGAAAGCTTTCCCAGGCTCCTGTATCTCTCTCTCTCCCATTTAGCTGAGCATGCTGTGTGAGCTGCAGTTTCCGTGTTACAGTGGGGCTGCCAGTCCTCGGGACTACATGTCCCACAATCCTCTTCTCTGCTCCTTTTTCTATTCTGTTTCTTCCCTGGGTATATGAAGGCGGGGGAAGATACATAGTGGGCAGCTGTGCTGGCAAGCGCTGCTCACTAGTACAGCAGCGTGCGCAAGAGGGAGGGGGGAGAGGGAGGGGGCAAAGAAGAGCCCGCAGCTGCATTGGCATCACTATGGTCGGGGTCACCCCCCCTTCCACCAACTATAGTCGCCCCTGAGTACAGACCCCCCTCCACTAAGTATAGACCCCCTCCATCAGTGCAGAACCCGCACTAAGTATAAACCCCTCCCTCAGTACAGACCTTACTCAGTGCAGACCCCCCCAGGAAAACCCCCCTCCATTAGAACAGACCCCCCCCAGGACAGACCCCACCCTCCATTAGTACAGACCCCCCCAGGACAGACCCCCCCTCCATTAGTAACGACCCCCAGGACAGACCCCCCTCCATTAGTACAGACCCCCCAGGACAGACCCCCCTCCATTAGTACAGACCCCCCAGGACAGAGCCCCCCTCCATTACTACAGACCCCCCAGGACAGACCCCCCTCCAATAGTACAGACGCCCCCAGGACAGAGCCCCCCCTCCATTAGTACAGACCCCCCAGGACAGACCCCCCTCCATTAGTACAGACCCCCCAGGACAGACCCCCCTCCAATAGTACAGACGCCCCCAGGACAGAGCCCCCCCTCCATTAGTACAGACCCCCCAGGACAGAGCCCCCTCCATTAGTACAGACCCCCCCAGGACAGAGCCCCCCTCCATTACTACAGACCCCCCAGGACAGAGCCCCCCTCCATTACTACAGACCCCCCAGGACAGACCCCCCTCCAATAGTACAGACCCCCCCAGGACAGAGCCCCCTCCATTACTACAGACCCCCCAGGACAGACCCCCCCTCCATTACTACAGACCCCCCAGGACAGACCCCCCTCCAATAGTACAGACCCCCCCAGGACAGAGCCCCCCTCCATTACTACAGACACCCAGGACAGAGCCCCCCTCCATTACTACAGACCCCCCAGGACAGAGCCCCCTCCATTAGTACAGACCCCCCAGGACAGACCCCCCTCCATTACTACAGACCCCCCAGGACAGAGCCCCCCCTCCATTACTACAGACCCCCAGGACAGACCCCCTCCAATACTACAGACCCCATTACCGGCATTAATCTCATGTAATTATATGCCCTTCCTACATACCTGTAGGCAAGACCTTCAGCAAATCAATAAGCAACACCTCTCATGGGCAGGTAGGGCGGCAGCGTTTCAAATGTTTACACTTCCAAAGCTCCTATACTTGTATAGAGCCATACCGATAGACATTCCCGAAACTTTTTTTAATCTTTTTTAATCCATACAGCAAATGCTGTGCTCTTACATCTGGTCTAATGCCCTGTGCACACGGTTGGACTTTCCGATGGCAAATGTGCGATCGGAGCTTGTTGTTGGAAATTCCGTCCGTGTATAGGCTCCATCGGACTTTTTCCATCAGAGTTTCCGACACACAAAATTTGATATCTGGATCTCAAATTTTACGACAACAATATCCAATCTCGTAAATTCCGATCGTGTTTAGAGAATTCTGATGCACAAAGTTCCACGCATGCTCAGAATAAATTACAAGAAGCGCTCAGTCTGGTAAAACTAGCGTTCGTAATGGAGATAGCACATTCGTCACGCTGCAATTTTTAAAATAGTTTAATGCATAGCATTCTCTTCTTCTTTATAATTAATGCCGGTAATACAGTGAGAAGAGGAAATGTAGAAAAGGCAAGAGATCTGGAAATCAAGAGAGGACTTTTTTTTTTTTTTTTTTTTTTTAAGGGGGAGTGGGGAGGGAGGGGGGAACATGCACAATTTGTTGGTTTATAAGCACAATGGAAATAATGGGGATAGTTCCCCTCTTACTGGGTTCGGGGGGGGAAGGTTTGTTTTTCTCACCTTGAAAAAATGTGTCCGGTCACTATAGAAGCCTCTGGGGTAGGCCCAAAATTGGGCAATAGGGTTAAAAATAATGGGGGGGTAGGGGGAGGTGGGGTGGGGGGGAGGGAGGGGAGGAATATGTGTATGAGTGTGTGGGGGGGGGAGTTGATTCTGGAGTAAGGGGAAGTTCATTTCATAAATATTATAGGAGTCACATAAAGAGGTGGTTTAACTTTGCTAAGGGACACAAAGAGACAGGACCCACAGATGTATGGTAGTGGTGGTTTAGATAGCACTTGGAAATTAAAAAAAAAGCTCACTATATGTTCCTGGAATGTTCGGGGGGTTAAAGATAATCTGAAAAGGCAGATGATCCTCTCTATGGTAGATAAGGGGAAGGTTCAGGTGCTATGTCTGCAGGAGACGCACCTGGATAAGGAATCAATTAAGATAATGGATCATAAAAAACTTCAGATGCAATTTCATTCCACTCACACTCCGTATTCAAGGGGTGTGAGTGTTTTGATAAAATCAGGGATAGCTTTCTCCTGCAGCCATAGTAAGGTGGACACAGCAGGCCGGAATATTTTTCTCTATTGCACATTTGAGAACAGGAAATGCGTATTAGCTAACATCTATATCCCCCCCCCTTTTGGGAGGGAGGTTTTGGATGATCTAACCGAATTTATGGCAAACCTCCCAGGGGTCCCGGTAGTGGCGGTCGGAGATTTCAACATGACCATGAATAATGAGGTAGACAGGTTCCCTTTAAAAAAACTGGGTAGGGGAAAACCTAAGAGTCCGCTTCTACAGTATTGTGAGGAAGTAGGATTGGTGGATATCTGGAGAGAGAGGCACCCTGGGGTGAGACAATATTCCTGCCACTCCAGGACACATACCACCCTGTCCAGGATAGACCTAGTGTTGGATAATGAGGAATCGCTGGGCATGGTGGGAGAAATAGTCTACGAGCCAAGGGGGATTTCGGACCACTCACCAGTGATAATTGACTTAAAGGGTGAGAGAGGCATTAATAAGGGTGACTGGAAAGTAAACCCCTTTTGGCTCGAGATTATCGAGGACGCGGGTACTGTAATGGAGAGGTTGGTGGAATTCGCAGAGTTGAATATAGGTACAGCTCCATTAGGGATAGTTTGGGATGCCCTGAAAGCTTTCCTCCGGGGGATCCTAATTCAAAAAATATCCCACACTAAGAAAAAATCACAGATAGAAGAGTTAAAAGTCAAAGAGAGTGTTATAAGAGCGGAAGAACGGTACGTTGAGGACCCAGCCCCATCCAGATACGAGGCGTGGGTAGAGAGACAAAATGAGTATAGTAGAATAGTCCTGGAAAAGACAGAGAGGAAAAGGTTATTTCAAAAACGAACGTTTGCTTGTGAGGGGGAGTGTGTCGGGAGGACCCTGGCCCTGATCATAAAGGCCAATGGCCCTCCGAATTCCATACCAGCGATAGAAGGAAGAGAGGGAACAATAAAAAATACTAACCCAGAAATATTAGAAGAGTTTAGGGAGTACTTTAAAAATCTATACAGCTCGGCACAGGAAGATGTGGCGGGGGAAATGACAGCTTTCTTTGATCAGATTAAGTTAACCCCGCTCACGAGAGAGGATAGGGAAATGTTGGAGGCCCCTCTGACACTTGGGGAATTACAAAGGGCTGTGGCAGACATGGCGAACCAGAAGGCCCCTGGTCCCGATGGTTTACCCATAGAAATTTTCAAAAAGTATGGGGAGTTCTTGCTCCCCATGCTTTTGGAAGTACTAAACGGCACCGGGAAGGATGGTAATTTGCCAGTCTCAATGACAGAAGCCATTATAATAATGTTGCTGAAGGAGGGGAAAAACCCGTTAGAGGTGGCATCATATAGACCGATATCACTGTTATGTTCGGACGTGAAGATTCTGGCAAAGGCCCTGGCAACAAGGCTAAAGAAAATAATTTCAAGAGTAATCCATACAGATCAAACCGGGTTTATCCCGGACAGAGCTACAAGTACGAACATAAGACGAGTATATTTAAATATGCAGATCCCCACGGCGAATAGCGGTAAGAGAGCACTCCTTTCGTTAGATGCCACCAAGGCATTTGATTGCCTGGAGTGGCATTATATCTGGAAGGTGTTGGCGGAATTCCAGTTTGGCCCCAGCTTTGTTCATTGGCTGAGCCTCTTATACGACAGGCCAAGGGCAAAGGTTAGAGTCAATGGAGAATGCTCAGAATGGTTCCAATTAAGAAGGGGCACCAGGCAGGGGTGCCCTTTGTCGCCCCTCCTGTTTGCTCTGGCAATAGAGCCATTGGCTGTGGCTATAAGGGCGTCTCAGGGAGTTCAGGGGTTTAAAAGAAGGAGGGGAGAGGAGAAAATAGCAATGTACGCAGACGACATTTTGTTGTTCCTAGGGGACACGCAGGATTCATTAAGGACGGCCATGGGGATGGTTGAAGACTTTGGCCATTTCTCCGGGTTAAAAATTAATTGGGAAAAGTCAGCAATATTACCTATAGACCCCCTGACGGAGCCCCTTCCGTATCAAACCCCACAAATTAAGGTAGTCAATCAGTTGAAATACCTGGGGATTAATATCTCAAGGGATCCGGAACAATATATTGCAGAAAATCTAGTCCCATTAATGAAAAAACTTAAACAGAAATGTCGGGTGTGGGGACGGTTGCCCCTGTCGGTCGCCGGGCGCTGTAACCTGATAAAAATGGTTTGGATGCCGCAAATTTTATATATTATACATAATTCACCTGTTTGGATTGCTAAACGTTGGTTCAACAAAATGGACAGCTTATTCAGAGAGCTGATTTGGAAAGGCGGTGCAGCAAGGATCAGCTTGCAGACGCTCCGGCGACCGGCAGAGAAGGGGGGACTGGGAGTGCCGGATCCGGGATGTTACTTTTTGGCATCACAGGTCCAGCATATGGGAGGGTGTAATAGGCCCGGGAAAGGGGTAACAGGGAATAACGTACTCCTAAGTGACACTAACCACGATACCATAGTAGAAGCGTTGGAGGCGGACTCCTTTATCACCAGATGTCCCACTACCCAGTTGATGGTCAAGAGCTGGACTAAGGTCAAAAAAATAATGGGCTATGTAGATTTCTCTGAGTTTTCCCCATTGTGGGATAACAGCAAGCTTAATGAAGTGAAAATAATGGGGAAGTTTGAGGAGTGGGATCGGCAGGGTATCCATTATCTCTCACAGCTTTATAAGGCCGGGAGATTAAAAACATTCCAGGAACTAGCGATTCAATTTGCGATACCTAACCGTTCATTCTACAGATACTTGCAGGTTAGGCACGCTCTAGACGCACAATTTAATGGTAAGGAGCCACTATGGAGCGACATGATTTCTGTGAGAAAACTGGTCGACTCAGATTCCACGAAAGGTTTGATTTCTGATATGTACAGCAGTTTAAGAATCTCGATACAGGGGGACAGAGTGGAGGACAAAAATAGGAAGAAATGGGAGGATGAGATTGGGAAAATGTCGGACAGCCAATGGGAGTATGTATTGTCATCTGGGCCCAGGGTTTCCCTCTCCCCATCACAGGTAGTGTCGCATTTATATCTGATATACAGGGTGTATTTTACACCATTAAAGCTGTTTAGGATGGGGAAGAGGGAAGACTCGGGGTGCCAGAGGTGTGGAGGAGAGAGGGGGGATCTATTACACATGTTCTGGCGTTGCCCTAAACTGTATAGATATTGGAAAAGTATTGTGGACAGGATAAATTGTATTTTTAAGACATCACTAAGTATGGGTGCTAAGACCTGCCTACTAGGTCTAATGGAGGAGCAACAGCCCGTGAGAGATACGCAGACTGCAATAGTCAGGTGCCTGTTTCAAGGGAAAAAGCTTATAGCCAAGAATTGGCAGAGAAAAGAACCCCCGACGGTCGAAGAATGGGTGAAAGAACTGAAGGAGGAAGTTAGTAGAGAGAAACTTATATATAAGAAAAGAAGTAATCACAAAAAATTTGAGAAAATATGGAAGGATTGGGTGATGTGGGAGAAGCACGGGGTGAACGGTGAGGGAGAATGAGGTTTTAAGGGGGTTGGGGGGATGGGGGGGGGGTGTGATAGTGGGGGGAGGGGGAGGGAAAGGGAGTAAAAGAAAGGGGAAAAATTTTTGTATGCCCCTCAGGTAGAGGAGGGTATTTTATTGATGTTCATGCTCCTTGCCTTTTTTTTGTGGACTGCTGTATAAATATGGTAAAAGTTGAGGACTATGCAAATACTGGTTATGTCAGTCCCCAGAATGTGATCTTATCTGTTTTTTTTTAATGTGAAATGTTGTTTTTCAATAAAGAGGATTTAAATAAAAAAAAAAAAAAAAAAATATACACTGTGCATGCATGAAACTCCGCCCGCCCCTGATGTTCTATTATATTCCCTGTCCCTTCTCTTTTCGGCGCAGTGGGTAGAGAACATGGCGGAGACACAGCAGGTGCATGCAGAGGAGAGCAGCAACAACGAAAGCCCGGAGACACAAACATCCCAATTCTGGAGGAGATTTAAGGCCCCAAATATGTCCTTTGTAGAAATGGTGGAGATGGTGAACATCTTGAAGAGGGCCGACTATGATAGGAAGTATGGACTTTACCTAAACCCAAATGTGAGAAAGGCCAAGATCATGACTAAGGAAACGATTAGACATGAGGAGACCTGAAATTGAGGGAGCATGATCAGTACAGAAAGATCAGGACTGCTTTGAAAAAGTAAGTAGTTATGGCAACTTTCATGTTCATGGGTACATTAATCAGTCGTAGGAAACATCGTTTGTTCGCCCACTTATAAGATGTTTTGGGCAGATGCAGGTTAACTACATTTGTTCAGGCCTATTTGTATTAAAATTACTTTGTTGTCTAGATGAGTTTGTAACTAGAATGAAATGGAAAATTGATTCAGTGTAAGGAGAGGACACTCAGCAGCTGTTTACACATCTGGACACAGGAGAACTAGTGTGGGACACCAGAACAAACTTTTTAAGGAAGTATTGCAGCTTTAGAAAGGAACTAAAAACTTCTTCAGCTTGGAACTCTGCCAAAACAGACAATTGGACAACACTTCCAAGCAATGTTTCATATTCCTATTTCTGCCATCAAATATCTGTGTGCTAAGTATACCTTTTTTTTACTCACATAGGGGAGAAAAGACTTGGGACATCTGAGAACACCAGGGACCCCCCACCTAAAGAAGGGGAAATCCCAAAACCACAAGCAGAGGATGAGGAGGGAGACATTTATGAAGTGGGTGAAATAGTCACCACAACAGGTGAGTGTCTAAGACCACAGCTTCAGGTAATAGATGGATGCCTGCATATTTATAATACATGGTGTGCTTTTTTATTTATTTTTAGGTGATGTGGATGTTGTGGAAGAAGAATATCATTTCACAAGTGAAAGTGCCCAGATCCTCATCAGGGAGATAATGGGGTGCAATCGTGATTTAGAAAGTATAAAGGCAAACATCAATGATGTTCAACAAAAAATGAAGAGCATCATAGATGTTTTAGGCAGAATATAAAACACACAAAAATTGTACTGGTTTATTGTGTATTTTTGCTTTTAAAAACAAGTTTTAAAGTATTTTAAATGACAAATTTTGAAGATGCACGCGGTGTGTCAACATGTGCTATCTGCCATCACGGGATATCAAGGTATGTGTTTTGTGGGTGCAACCCCTTCCTCGTAACTCAAGTAGGTGAGAGGAAGGGGTTGCACCCCCAAAACAAGTCCATTGATCCCCCGTGATGGGAGCTAGCACATGTTGACATTAGGCATGGGATCAGGAGGGAAATCCACATTTGGAATCCCAATTTGTGTGCATCTTCAAAATTTGGCCTTTTTCAGGGGTGACATCACCCCATCTGATGAAGGCAAGATCAAGACAGTTTGGACATACTAATGTCTGAGTTTGCCTTCACTTTATCAAAGTTGAACTTTGTAGGTTCCTGAGTTGTGTATGTTATGTTTTGAAACATGCCTGTTTAAACAAAAAAAGGCTATTTCTATTGTGACAAAAAAAATGTTATACAACAAAGATGTTGGTTTGTTCAAAAACCCTTTTCTAATGCACATGTGAATGTGCTTTGAGTAAAATGTTTTATACTCAACAATGTGTGGCTTCTTATTTCAATGCTCAAAAGCAGTTTTTGGTGTTTACAGTGACAATAGGGGTTATTTACTAAAGGCAAATCCACTTTGCACTACAAGTTACAAGTGCACTTTTGCAGTGCACTTGGAGTGCAAAGTGGAATTTCTTTTAGTAAATAACTCCCATAGTGCTTTATAATTTGCCACAATCAGGCCATTTTCGTGACAGTCATGGTGCTGAAAATGATGAATATTTTTATCAGTAATGCATTACATACATTAACAACAAAAACAAGGTGTGTGTATGTGTGTGTGTGTAGTAGACCCACAACATAATAGTTCGCTGAAGAAGAGATTGTCACCTCATGTATCCAAAAAATTATGTTTGCAATATTGAACAAAAAGGGAAAAAAAGAAAAGCACATTGGATAACCTAGGAACGAGCTAAAAGAAACACAAATAAATCAAAGTAAATATTAGTTCCGTTTAAATTAAAAATGTATTTTCACATGTTTGTTAAACATTTTGTGGCATATCAATGGCCCCCTACCCTCTACTCTAGATACATTGCACAAACTTCACAGGCGCTTTGGGGGGCAAGCCAGGATGGCCAGCTTCAAGAGCCGTCAGGGTTGTTGTATACGGTAATAAGCCGGCCTCAGTCCAAACTGAGGCCACGTAGTTCGATGCATTTTTTCTTAAAAAGTATGCAGCATGCCAATATGCAGCATGCCATGATGATATGATTGATTTTATATTCCGCCATGTTTATTGCAGTGAGGAATAGGCGGAACCGGCTGACCATTATTCCAAAGGCATTTTCCACCACTCTTCTGGCTCTGGCCAGCCAGTAGTTAAAAACCCTCTGCTCCGGGGTGAGGGTCCTCATCGGGAACAGCCGCATCAGGTATTCACCCAGACCAAATGCGTCATCAGCAACAAAGACAAACGGGAGTCCTTCAACGTTCTCTAAAGCAGGTGGCAATCCCAAGCCACCATTCTGGAGCCGTCTGTAAAATTCGGTCTGGGCGATGACTCCACCATCCGAAATCCGGCCTTTCTTCCCCACGTCCACATACAGGAACTCATACGTCGCCGACACCACTGCCAACATCACAATACTATTAAACTTCTTATAGTTAAAATAGTATGACCCCGAGTTGGGGGCTGGGACGATCTGGATGTGCTTCCCATCTATTGCCCCTCCGCAGTTGGGAAAGTCCCACCACTGGGCAAACTGGGAAGCCACAGTCTGCCATTCCTGTGGTGTTGAAGGAAACTGTGGAGTCAAACAAAAAAAAATAGTCATTTAGCACATAAACATTGCAAGCAGATTAGACACAAACATTCTTGTCCAAAATCAGTATTAACATTTATTTGAAGGAGTATTTAAAGACAAAAAGAGAAGGTCCACTTAACAGATTCCTCACCCCCTCTGATGGCCCATTGTAAAAATTTTAGGGGGGGAGGAGATGTTTTGGACAGGTAACCCTCTCCATTTCATTGAGAGCTGAATGCATACATAATGTGTGTTACTTTGGCCAGCCCCTCCTTATTTACACTATTGGCAGCCCACTGGACAGGTAAGAAGTGTCATAATACAAAAATATAAATACACACTGTACAAATTGAAGCACTTTTTTACATTCTGCAATTACCTCTCAAGATAATAGGAGAACAAAACTTTAAACAGTACCATTAGAAAGTATTCAGGCAAGCCCTTTCACTACATGCTTTGGGGAATTCATACAGAAATCTGTATAGTGGGCTATGGGTATAGGGTATAGTGTGTATGGGTTTGGCAAAGTCAGCTGATAGAGGAATGGTATCGGTTGACTTAGCGGTTTGGAGGGAGGGAGGGTTCAAAATGATTTTGGGACCCAAAAAAAGCCTCTGGCACTCTGCATGAATTTAAGGACACAAATAACATTTGTACACATTTTAGGGGGTGTTTAGGGTAAGCACTACTATGGAGCTGACAAAATACATTGTTAAGTGACTAGACTAGGTGTGTATGGGCCCAGGATAGCATGCTGAGGAGGTTAGTGAAGGCAAATATGCATGAAGGACAAAAAAGGTAGTTTTAAAGCTTCCAGCATGCATGAGAACAAAGGGGACATTCACAGCATATTACAAGCATGGTAATTAGGGAATGATGAAATAAATACAATATATTATCAAACATTAAATACATATAATGTGATGTTAAAGGAGAAACCTGAATGCAGGACCTGAATGATGGCAGAACAGGTCTCTGGAATAATGATCCCCAGAGGCGGGGGGAGATGCCTGTCGAGAACTTGATGTCCTGCAGACTTCTCCCCGTCGCCAAGTACCACAACATGGCAACTATCCTTTGTTTTGGAGTGATGGCTTGCCGCAGGCAGGTGTCCTGCCTGCTAATATAAGGGGACAGCAAAGCCAACAAATGGTGAAAAATGGGGTCCATCATCCGGAGATAATTCCTGAAATCGGCAGGATTATTCTCACGGATCTCCCACAACAAAGGCATATGAGAGAATTGGTCACACTGGAGCAACCAATTCTTCTTCCGTGAACTCCTCCCCACTCTGTTCATGGACTGGGCTTGGGTCAAAGCAATTGACCCCAACACCAAGCCTCGCACAGCACAAACTCTACGACAAGTATATAACCGCAACATGGCTTCAAAACAGTCGGCTGGTCAGAACGAGCTAACAGAAAGCACTGAAAAACAGAAAGGCCTGAGAAGAGTGAGCTGAAAATCAGAAACGAGCAGACAAGAATGCACTGTAAATCAAATACATACTATAATAATAATACGCACTGACAAACAAATGCGAACTGACTACACGCACTGAAGAACAGATACAAACCCACAAGCACAAACTGAAGAACAGTAATGATCTGAAAAGAACGAGGCTGAAAAGCGCGAATCGTCTCTCACCAAACTTCTACTAACACAAGATAAACACGAGATTAGCAGAAGGAGCCCAAAGGGTGGCACACTTGATTTAAAAATTCCCTTTTATAGTGCTGTCATACATGTTGTACATCACCGCATTCTTGATGTTCGCAATTTCCGACCAACTTTGTGTGACCGTGTGTATGCAAGACAAGTTTGAGCCAACATCCGTCGGAAAAAAACATGGATTTTGTTGTCAGAATGTGCAATTGTGTGTACACGGCATAACAAAAAGCCACAATGTCCTTACTCTACTACTGTCAGACTCAAAAAAGCAGGCAGCATGGGGCTCCAAGATGTAAAAGACTATTATATAGCGGTAATACTAGATCACTGGTTTACTCCTACAATGGGTAAACAATGGAGAAGTATAGAACAGACCTTCATACCCAAAGAGGATCTAAGCACACCACTCCTAGCTAGTGGGGTATCCCAAATCTCCTCCAACACAAACCATCCAACAATCACTGCAGCACTCAAGGCATGGAAATTTTTCATCTCCAATATAAATGAAAAAGCACTAGACACATATATTACTACAAAACTAGACATTTTCAAACTCATTATCCCCGAACTCTCATTATACCACTGCCTCCCTCAAACACAAACTACTATCCACTGCGCTTGTCACTAATAAGCTCCTTCCCTTCCAAACACTGCAAGATAAGTACAACTTACCCCTGCAAAGCCTATTCACCTAAAAGCAGCTAACCTCTTATCTAAAAAAGAAGCCTGCCCCAGCTATACACTCACCAGGGAAAGTGTGGGCTTTTCTATCCTCTACTTCATCAACAATTAAAGGTATCTCAATATTCTCTGGTCTATTTCATGATAAGGGCACCTCACCTTTGGTAAGAATTCAGCTCTTAAGAGGTGGGAATGAGACATCTTTCTCTGACTCTTAATGGTGCCAAACCATCCATTATAACCAAATAGCCTCTAAAAGTATTAATTACTGGGAGTTATTACAAAAACTCCACCTCAGATGGTACCTGACCACTGGCTCACTAACACACATTCTATGGGAATGTCAACATATCTCTACCTTTTGGAAAAAAATATTCTCCTTATCGGAATTAACTGGCATAATAACAAAACCCTTCTTACAGCTAGTGATCCGTAGCTTTGGGATTAATACCTTCAAAGCCAGGTTCAGGATCATAGTTATGCACTTTCTTTTTGCCGCCAGACTAATGCTAACATGAAAGTGGAGACAATACATTGCCCCCAAAATCTCTGATGTTAAAACACAACTCAGCCTGATTTCAGAATATGAGCACTACACAGCCCTACAATCAGATTCACTTTTAAAATTTAGGCATTTTTGGAACCATGGTTGCAAATTCAGCAGAAATATGGGTAATACCACATTATAATGCTATTTCACCAACTACAGTTGATCGCTCTTCATAACATTCATTCTTTGTCCAATGTACACATCTACTGTATTAAGTATATGCACAATTTTATGTGTCTGCACGAATACTTTCTGTCATGTTACCAATCCAGCATACAATCTGTAATTGTAAAGTGATGTTCTTCCTGTTAAACTTTGTAAAACCAATAAAAATATAACACTAAAGAGATAATCTATCAAATGTAGCATAATGATCCATTGGGGAAGTGTTTTGATGTTTTATCCTTGAGCAATAAAAATGAAAATACACTTTTTGAAAAACTGTAAAAAAAAATATATATATTGTAATTTTGTGGTGGGGGTGTGATGCCCTGAGTGACTACAACCCTAGTTGTAGTTTTTGCCTATGGCAATGTTTCTCAACTCCAGTCCTCAAGGCGCACCAACAACCAAACTCTCTTACCTTCACTCCCCCTCTCCACCCACCTGCTTATACATATCACCCTGCCTTCTGTCTTCTTCCTACTACTGCTCCTACCAACTCTTGCTCATTCTACATACATACACTGATAAAACCTCCAGTACTCTGAGACATGCCCCTTCACATAAATCACATTCCCACATTACCTCCCTCACCCTCCTGCTTCTCCTAATCTCTGGTGACATATCCCCAAACCCTGGGCCACCATCATCTGTCTTTGCCCATTGCTCCCATCCCCCTACACCCTCTGGCAGGAGCCGTAACCCACAAAACTTGGTCTCTATTCCTCTTTCCAAAACCAGCCCCCCCCCTTTTCATGTGCCCTGTAGAATGCACGTTCTGTCTGCAACAAACTCACCGCCCTTCACAACCTCTTTATCACAAATTCCTTTAACCTACTTGCCATTACTGAAACCTGGCTTCATGAATCGGACACTATTTCTCCTGCTTCCCTCTCCCATGGGGGCCTTCTCTGGACTCACTCCCCCAGACCAAGTGGACGGAAGGGAGGTGGAGTGGGAATCCTTCTAGCCCCATGCAGCACCTATCAGGTACTTCACCCACCTCCCTCTCTGACACTCTCCTCTTTTGAGCCACATTGCATTCGTCTATTCTCTCCCATTTCTCTAAGAATTGCTGTCATCTACTGGCCCCCTGGACCAGTATCAGCCTTTCTTGATGACTTCTCTGCCTGGCTACCCTACTTTCTCTCTGCTGAAATCCCCACAATCATTCTTGGGGACTTCAACATCCCTGTTAACACTAACACTACTATTACTTCTAAACTTCTCAGTCTCACCTAATCGCTTGACCTGAAGCAATGGATACAGGCTCCTACCCACTCCAACGGCAACACCCTTGACCTTGCCTTCTCCTATCTGTGCACTCCGTGCAACCTTTCCAACAATCCACTCCCACTCTCTGATCACCACCTTATTAGTTTTGCTCTCTCCTTGTCTTCCACCTCTTCTCCCTCCAACCACCTAATGGTTACCCGTAGAAACCTTCGCCACCTCAACCCTTCTCTTCTCTACTCTGCCACCGATCACCTCTATGACAAAATCTCACCTCTGTCCTGCCCCAACCAAGCTACTTTCATCTACAACAGCTCACTGTCTTCCTCCCTAGACAAGCTTGCCCCCCTCACTACACGCAGAATTAGGCCCCGACTGCTACAACCCTGGCAAACGGATGACACCAGAAGTCTCAAAAAACGTAGCCGCGCTCTTGAGCGCCTGTGGCATAAGACTCAGACCCAGGAAGACTTCACACAATATAAATCTGCCCTCCTAAAATACTACTCCTGCCTTCACACTGCCAAACAGACCTACTTTATCACACTCATTAACACCTTCTCATCCAGTCCACGTCAACTCTTCTCTACCTTCAATACTCTACTCTGTCCTCCACTGCCTCCACCCACCAACTCACTCACTGCCCAGGAGATTGCCAATCACTTCAAAACTAAGATTGATACAATTCATGAGGAGATCACCAATGCGCAAAAACCTCCCCCATGCAACACCCCATGTCCACAGATACAATCATTACTTCCCTCATTCAACCCTGTTACTATTACTGAGGTTGCTAAACTTTTATCTAGCACCCATCTAACCACTTGCCCCCTGGATCCTGTTCCCTCGCAAATGCTACGCTCACCCTCTGACTCGATTCTACACTCTCTAACTCACATTTTCAACCTCTCCCTCTCCTGTGGCATCTTCCCAAACTCTCTAAAACATGCGCTAGTCATCCCCATTCTAAAAAAGCCCTCACTGGATCCCACCAATCTCAACAACTTACGTCCAACCTCCTTACTCTCCTTCTCCTCCAAACTTCTTGAAAGACTGGTCTACAACCGACTAAGCGACCATCTGACCATGAACAAACTTCTAGATCCCCTCCAGTCTGGTTTTTGCCCTCAACACTCCACGGAAACTGCTCTCCTTAAACTCTCAAATGACCTACTAATGGCTAAAGCCAATGGACACTATTCTGTACTACTTCTCCTGGATCTCTCTGCTGCCTTTGACACAGTGGACCACCCCCTCCTCCTCAAAAAACTCCACTCCTTTGGTCTGCGTGACTGTACTCTTCGCTGGTTCTCATCCTACCTATCACACCGCTCCTTCAGTGTCACTTACAACTCTACTTCCTCCTCTCCTCTTCCTTTTTCCGTTGGGGTCCCCCAAGGTTCTGTTCTTGGACCTCTCCTTTTCTCAATCTACACCACCTCCTTGGGTCAGTTGATTGCCTCCCATGGCTTTCAATATCATCTCTACGCTGATGACACCCAAATCTATCTCTCCACCCCCCAGCTCTCTCCATCTGTCTCCTCACGCATTACCAATAGGGATGAGCCGAACACCCCCCTGTTCGGTTCGCACCAGAACATGCGAACAGGAAAAAAGTTCGTTCGAACATGCGAACACCGTTAAAGTCTATGGGACACGAACATGAATAATCAAAAGTGCTAATTTACAAGGCTTATATGCAAGTTATTGTCATAAAAAGTGTTTGGGGACCTGGGTCCTGCCCCAGGGGACATGGATCAATGCAAAAAAAAGTTTTAAAAACGGCCGTTTTTTCAGGAGCAGTGATTTTAATAATGCTTAAAGTCAAACAATAAAAGTGTAATATCCCTTTAAATTTCGTACCTGGGGGGTGTCTATAGTGTGCCTGTAAAGGGGCGCATGTTTCCTGTGTTTAGAACAGTCTGACAGCAAAATGACATTTTGAAGGAAAAAACTCATTTAAAACTACCCGCGGCTATTGCATTGCCGACAATACACATAGAAGTTCATTGATAAAAACGGCATGGGAATTCCCCAAAGGGGAACCCCGAACCAAAATTTAAAAAAAAAAATGACGTGGGGGTCCCCCTAAATTCCATACCAGGCCCTTCAGGTCTGGTATGGATATTAAGGGGAACCCCGGCCAAAATTTAAAAAAAAAAATGACGTGGGGTTCCCCCTAAATTCCATACCAGACCCTTCAGGTCTGGTATGGATTTTAAGGGGAACCCCGCGCCAAAAAAAAAAAAAAAATGGCGTGGGGTCCCCCCAAAAATCCATACCAGACCCTTATCCGAGCACGCAACCTGGCAGGCCGCAGGAAAAGAGGGGGGGACGAGAGTGCGGCCCCCCCTCCCTCCTGAACCGTACCAGGCCACATGCCCTCAACATTGGGAGGGTGCTTTGGGGTAGCCCCCCAAAACACCTTGTCCCCATGTTGATGAGGACAAGGGCCTCATCCCCACAACCCTGGCCGGTGGTTGTGGGGGTCTGCGGGCGGGGGGCTTATCGGAATCTGGAAGCCCCCTTTAACAAGGTGACCCCCAGATCCCGGCCCCCCCCCTGTGTGAAATGGTAAGGGGGTACATAAGTACCCCTACCATTTCACGAAAAAAGTGTCAAAAATGTTAAAAATGACAAGAGACAGTTTTTGACAATTCCTTTATTTAAATGCTTCTTCTTTCTTCTATCTTCCTTCATCTTCTGGTTCTTCTGGCTCTTCTGGTTCTTCTGGTTCTTCCTCCGGCGTTCTCGTCCAGCATCTCCTCCGCGGCGTCTTCTGTCTTCTTCTCCTCGGGCCGCTCCGCACCCATGGCATGGGGGGGAGGCTCCCGCTCTTCTCTTCTTCTCTTCTTCTTTTCTTCTTTTCTTCTCTTCTTCTCTTCTTCTTCATTTTCTTCTCCGGGCCGCTCCGCAATCCATGCTGGCATGGAGGGAGGCTCCCGCTGTGTGACGGCGCTCCTCGTCTGACAGTTCTTAAATAACGGGGGGGCGGGGCCACCCGGTGACCCCGCCCCCCTCTGACGCACGGTGACTTGACGGGACTTCCCTGTGACGTCACGGGGAATGCCACAGGGAAGTCCCGTCAAGTCACCGTGCGTCAGAGGGGGGCGGGGTCACCGGGTGGCCCCGCCCCCCCCGTTATTTAAGAACTGTCAGACGAGGAGCGCCGTCATACAGCGGGAGCCTCCCTCCATGCCAGCATGGATTGCGGAGCGGCCCGGAGAAGAAAATGAAGAAGAAGAGAAGAAGAGAAGAAAAGAAGAAAAGAAGAAGAGAAGAGCGGGAGCCTCACCCCCATGCCATGGGTGCGGAGCGGCCCGAGGAGAAGAAGACAGAAGACGCCGCGGAGGAGATGCTGGACGAGAACGCCGGAGGAAGAACCAGAAGAACCAGAAGAGCCAGAAGAACCAGAAGATGAAGCAAGATAGAAGAAAGAAGAAGCATTTAAATAAAGGAATTGTCAAAAACTGTCTCTTGTCATTTTTAACATTTTTGACACTTTTTTCGTGAAATGGTAGGGGTACTTATGTACCCCCTTACCATTTCACACAGGGGGGGGCCGGGATCTGGGGGTCACCTTGTTAAAGGGGGCTTCCAGATTCCGATAAGCCCCCCGCCTGCAGACCCCCACAACCACCGGCCAGGGTTGTGGGGATGAGGCCCTTGTCCTCATCAACATGGGGACAAGGTGTTTTGGGGGGCTACCCCAAAGCACCCTCCCAATGTTGAGGGCATGTGGCCTGGTACGGTTCAGGAGGGAGGGGGGGCCGCACTCTCGTCCCCCCCTCTTTTCCTGCGGCCTGCCAGGTTGCGTGCTCGGATAAGGGTCTGGTATGGATTTTTGGGGGGACCCCACGCCGTTTTTTTTTTTTTTTTTGGCGCGGGGTTCCCCTTAAAATCCATACCAGACCTGAAGGGTCTGGTATGGAATTTAGGGGGAACCCCACGTCATTTTTTTTTTTAAATTTTGGCCGGGGTTCCCCTTAATATCCATACCAGACCTGAAGGGCCTGGTATGGAATTTAGGGGGACCCCCACGTCATTTTTTTTTTTAAATTTTGGTTCGGGGTTCCCCTTTGGGGAATTCCCATGCCGTTTTTATCAATGAACTTCTATGTGTATTGTCGGCAATGCAATAGCCGCGGGTAGTTTTAAATGAGTTTTTTCCTTCAAAATGTCATTTTGCTGTCAGACTGTTCTAAACACAGGAAACATGCGCCCCTTTACAGGCACACTATAGACACCCCCCAGGTACGAAATTTAAAGGGATATTACACTTTTATTGATTGACTTTAAGCATTATTAAAATCACTGCTCCTGAAAAAACGGCCGTTTTTAAAACTTTTTTTTGCATTGATCCATGTCCCCTGGGGCAGGACCCAGGTCCCCAAACACTTTTTATGACAATAACTTGCATATTAGCCTTTAAAATTAGCACTTTTGATTTCTCCCATAGACTTTTAAAGGGTGTTCCCCGGCATTCGAATTTGCCGCGAACACCCCAAATTGTTCGCTGTTCGGTGAACTTGCGAACAGCCAATGTTCGAGTCGAACATGAGTTCGACTCGAACTCGAAGCTCATCCCTAATTACCAACTTACTAGCAGACATATCATCCTGGATGTCACATCACTTCCTCAAACTCAACCTATCCAAAACCGAGCTCATGATATTTCCTCCCTCAGGTGCCACTTCCCCTGCTTTCCCTGTCAATATCAACGGCTCAACCATCAACCCATCTCCCCACGCCAGGGTCCTAGGTGTAATCCTGGACTCTGAACTAACCTTTCGACCCCACATTCTATCACTATCCAAAGCTTGCCGCCTCAATCTCCGCAACATCTCCAAGATACGCCCCTTCCTAACCAATGTCACCACAAAGCTTCTAATCCACTCCCTGGTCATCTCCCGAACACTGCTGCCAGGCTCATCCACCACACAAACCACTCAGCGTCTGCTACACCCCTCTGCCAATCCCTCCACTGGCTGCCACTCAGTCACCGAATTAAATTCAAGATACTAACTATAACTTACAAAGCCATCCACAACCTGGCCCCCAGCTACATCTCTAACCTAGTCACAAAATACCAACCTAATCGTTCTCTTCGCTCCTCCCAAGACCTCCTGCTCTCAAACTCCCTTGTCACCTCATCCCATGCTCGCCTTCAGGACTTCTCCAGAGCCTCCCCCATCCTCTGGAATGCTCTACCCCAATCCGTCCGATTTTCTCCTACTTTATCCACTTTCAGACGATCCCTGAAAACTCATCTCTTCAGAGAAGCCTATCTGGCCCACACCTAACAACTGTACATTTATTTTCTCAATCAGCACATCACCCACAGTTATTACCTCTTGTATCTTTTGACCTTCCCTCTTAGATTGTAAGCTCTAAGGAGCAGGGCCCTCTGATTCCTACTGTATCAAAGTGTATTGTATTTGTACTGTCTACCCTCAAGTTGTAAAGCGCTACGTAAACTGTTGGCGCTATATAAATCCTGTATAATAATAATAATAATAATAACAGGTCATGTTTTCAGGATTTCCACTATTTTGCACAGGTGATTTGGTCAGTTTCACTGCCTTAGTAATTACTAAAGCCGTTTAATCTGAGGGAAATCCTGAAAACATGACCTGTTGGTGAGCCTTTAGGACTGGAGTTGAGAAACACTGGCCTATGGGCATTCTCTTCTGTCATTCACCCTTGTCTTTATATTGAAAATGATGATAGCCTCACTTAATCTCAATTTTAAACATCACCATTGAACTTGGAGATTATGTTTGCTCAGGATGTTTTTTGATATGTCCATTATACTCTATGGGTTTTCCTTTGTGTCATTTGTCTGTCATTACATAGAAAACAGCCATAATCCCAAATAATCTCAATCTTACAATCTGCTACTCTACTTGAGGAATGTTTGTGGGAGAGGTTAAATTGCCATGTTTCTCAGATTTGCCTGCAAAATAATTTATATTTAGCTTCTCATTATATTCTACAGGCATTCCATTATGTCATTCACCCTTGTCATTCCATAGAAAAAAATGATAATCCCACCTAATCTTAATATTAAACAATGCCGCTGACCTTGGGGATTATGTTTGCTAAAGAGTTTTTTGATATGTCTAAAAATTCTGTTTCTAATTAAAATTGTTTTCATTATTCTCTATGGCCAGTCCATTCTGTTTCATTATTATCTATGAGCATTGCTCTGCCCTGTTACATTCAATGGGCATTCTATTCTGTCATTCCTTTTAGTAGGTCCCACTTTATAGTTATTCTAGCACACACTAGACTTTACGTTTCTACCAAACACACAATTGCAAGACTACTGGGCAATCCCATTCACATAAGGTGAAAGAGAACTCAAACCCAATCTTGTTACTATGCCTCAATGGTCTTTTGATTAATTATCATTAAAGATCTTATCAGTGTTCAATCACAGGGCAAGGGACTTCCGAAAATATTATCTCTCCCATCTCTACATCGCCTTATCTGCTACCCACATGCTTTCCAATGATGAACAACTTGAGTAACCTCCAATATCAAAAGGGAGAGAGGAAATGCCTCCCCTCTGCTGCACTGGAACATACTCATCTGTTCAGAGTATGACATCATTTTGGTGGGATAGTAGCCTCAGTAAGAGACCAGTGTGGTACTTACTACATTCCCCATTAGGGAAGGGGAAAGAGGCAATGACATAGGTGCCAATACTGTCAAAGTGGAAAGAGCATTACACTTATTCATTATAACTATAATCTATGTATGAGACAGATGCCTGATTTTTTTTTATCTAGTGGCAATAAGCCTGAATTGACTGTGATAGTTGGATCCACAACTGATCTAAAAGATAGGGAAAAGCTTACTCGTACAAAAAAAAACCGCACAAAACAAAAAAACAAAGCTTAAACCCTACAACTACAACTTCAAATTGGTCGTTGACAAAAAAGTTCATTCTTCTTTTTTTTCACAGTAACACAGTGCATTGTCTTAAAAGTTTAATAAAATGTCAACACAAAGTGCAAAAAAAATCGAAACCATAACTCCACGCTCTCTGAACTCCATCCCAGGTTATTCCTAAAATATTCAAAATATAGACTTTATATATGCATTTGACAAAATTTCCAGACATATACCTGTCAGAACAGTGTGTAAGCACTTCATGCACTTCAATAGGCTGCAAATTAAACAATCCCTGCAGTGTGCCTTTTTTACTGTATCTGCTGCAGAGTGCACTGTTGGGGTCTGCTGTTCCTTCATGCTGTAAATATGTCTGGTAAATCAGTCATTTGTGTATTACATGTCTATGATTCAAAGAGCTTGGTGGGAGCAACACCTAAGATAAGTCATCAGACAGAGGCACACATTCCTCCTCCTCAAAGACACATAGCAGTTACCTTTTCCTTTCTTAAACTCTGTCTATTGTGAATATGACACACATAATAAACAGTCAATTGTTGATATACATCAAGATTTGACAGTGTATGTCTTGTTGTAACAAACAATCAAAATTAAAAAAGGAAGGTACATACATGTGAACAAGCCTTTATCTCATACAGTATATCTCCCTCAACAAAAATAGTTACTAGTAGAGCAATAACACTTTTAAGACAAATGATTCATTACTCTGAGCAACCCCTGCTATCCAATGGAATCCAGCAATGTTGAAAATGAGAGTGGATGTACTCCAGCTCTCCTAACTTTTCTAATATTTAAGTGGAAATTTTCTGTTATCGTATATTATTTCCATATTGAATCATTTGATTGACCAGTGCTATCCACTGGGCTAATGTTAAGATGCTCACCTGCATCTACTTTCATGATCTTTCATACCATAAACAGTGTTTGTTTCCGGAGAACCCTGGTGTATCAAGGCCACATCTTCTCATTCAGAATTCCAAAGAGGGGGCTTGGCAACCATGCAGCTGGATGGTCGCATAGCCTGAGAGCTTTGCTGCCATGCCGGGGATTATCGCTACTACTGGAGCCCCTGCACACCCCACAATAGCATTTTTTGGCCAACCTCGGGTGAGCCTGCACAATGCCCCACAGATACCAATAACTTCCTGTAATCCCGCAAGCTTGATGTTTTTTTTCCATGCTGCAAAAAGGGCTACAATAAATTGGTGGAGGCATCGGCTCTCTGCCTCCCACCAGAGCTTCCTCGGGCACAGCACACTCTCTGTGCATAGCACTGCTAGGCCAGCAGCATGCATCCCCTGGCTCCAGATCCTTCACATGATCCTCCAGAAGCCCGGAGAAATCCCGACCCAACAGAGACTCCGATGGGGACCCTACAGCACCACCTGAGGTCATACTCCTCGCATCCTTATGACTTCCATGACACATCCTTATGACTTCCACCGAGCTAGAAGAAGGACTTTGGCACCATGACTGGGGCATCATCCTGGATTCATTGTCCCTGCAACCTGCTACCAACCAGTGTATACTGTTGGCACCTGTGTGGCAAGTGGCCTCATACAAACAGTCTTCCAAGAAGCATTCCTTAGGTGGCTCCTGAATAGTTAGCATCAGATTGAAACTTTTAAGACCTCCATTGAAGAGCAAGTAACTACCATCTTACACCAACCCCCAAGCTTTGGAAGCAGTGAGTACTGCTTGCAGTCCTACATTGGGACCTTCTATGTTTTTTTTTTACATCCTGCTATTTTTCTTCCTTTTTATATGGTTTAACATTCCTTGTTTTCATATTCTTCAATCTGGGCAAGTCATGTCAGTTCTATCTTGCCCAAAGTTCCTTGTGTTCTTAACAGCAGCCATGTTACTTAATTTGCACTTTACCATAGCTTTTACCGGGAGTGGTACCTATGGGACTCTGTGGGACACTTGTATATTCATATAGGACACTTGGATACCCATCTGTACTTGTTCAGGGAAAGGGTGGAGAAGTATCGCACTTGTTTTTTTTGGTTTTTTTTTTTTATCTGATGATGGGTCTTAAGATTATATCTATAAACACTCAAGGACTGAACCATCCAACCAAATGCTTTTCTTTATGGCAGGAAGTATGTAATACACACTCAGATATTTTTTGCATGCAGGAAACCCACTTTCACCTTCACGATACACCTTAGTGTAGTCCTTAAGATTTTCCACACATTTATCTGGTTCAAGCTCTGATGAAGAAACAGGGAATTCTTCTTGCCATAAAAAAACATTGATCTTCACCCCTTAAGAGCCTATCTTTGATACTGATGCTAGAAATGTGTCTCTTCCTTGCAACATTACCAATAGACCCTATACTTTAGTGGGTATGTACAGTATGTGCCCAACTCTCATCAACTATGCTTTCTGCAAAGGTTGTTCAAAAGATTTTTAGCAGTAAACTATGGCAATATCCTCATATGTGGTGATTTCAGTTCCATGGTGGACCCCATACTTGACTCTCATGTTAACCATCGTATGCCCTCTCTTCGCGATCTCCTCCATAAGAAAGAGCTATACGATGCTTTGCAATGTCTTCACTCTACTAAAAATAACATCAGTTATGGGAGGGGCATGGCTGGCAACCTAAGGAGATGGCCACACTGTGATTCAGCTCCGGCTCCACAGGATCTAACTGGCAACACAGAGCGACATTAGGTGCCTCAAAACACCACCCATCACAGGTGCAGAGACAGAGAGGTGGAAGCGGCATGCGGGGGAAGAGAAAAGTCAGTGAAGGGCCCCACAGACTCACTGATTTCTACAGGCTAACAAAGACACAAACTTCACAAGATGGCGCCGGCACTGCTGGATTCTCGCACAGAAGAACAGGGGTGGCTGCATCCACAAAGAAAATCTCCCTGCAATCTGACTATGCAGCTCCAGACAGCAGAGAATGTTCTCCTCCCTCCACATTCAATAGCCCAGTGAAACAGAGGAGGAAACTAACAGCCGACGGAGACACAGTGAGTGATTCCTTCCTTGATACTGACAGTCTCACTGACACCAACGGCTTCAGTGAAAAGCTGGATGCTTTCCCTACAGTGGGCCAGCCCATATTAGACTCTGCTCTTAAAGACATGCTCATCACACTACATGGAGCACTGCAGCATGACATGTCAAACTTCATGAGACAAACAAATAGAGAGATTGCAGCCATAGGAGACAGAGTTGATTACATAGAGAATAAAATGCTTACACGCTAGCAAATAATGAGGTAGTAGACACCCATAATGATCTAGCAGAAGAAATCCGCAACATTAGAATCAAAATGGCAGACATCGAGGAAGGTTCCCGCCGGAAGAATGTAAAATTTAGAGGCATCCCTGAAACGGTCTCCCCGGTAGAACTCCATCCATATTTGCAGAAAATGATAGCCGAACTGCTTCCAGTGACAAAAACCCATAAATTGGTGATAGACAGGGCTCACCGCCTCCCAAAACCGTCCTATCTAACAGATAATGTACAGAGAGATGTGATAGCTAGGATCCATTACTTCCACATTAAGGACCAGCTCATGCATTTCTCTCGAAAATGCAACTCTTTACCAGAACCAGATTCTGGAATCTCACTATATGTAGACCTCTCACAAGCAACCATACAAGCCTGCAAAAACCTCATCACCATTACCAAGATCCTGAGAAACAACAATATTCTCTATAAATGGAAATTTCCCACTAAGTTGTTCATTGAAAGTAACAACAAAACCTCGATTGTAAACACTCTTGATGAAGGTCTGGAGCTAATGAAATCTTGGGGACTCCTCCCACAATATGAAGAGGATATCACGGACCCGTCTATGAACACCTGAGCTCTTAGTATCAGTATTACATTCCAGCCCTAAAGCCTTACAAGGTTATGGCTCTGCTGGTAGGAAGAAAAACACCATATAGCATGCTAAGATCCTGTCCGGTTGTACTTTATATTCCCCATTGGATATGTGTACAGGAATCACCTGTACCCTAAAAGTTCTCTTTCATCAGCAAGAATGGGACCACAACACTGCACGTATCCTGTTTTTCTGCCTTCTTTAATTTTTTTTTGTTCCCGTTACCACATTTACCTTTTACTCATCTAATAACATGCTAATTTTGAAGACACATCATTCATTTGCAATCTACTTAACTTTGATGGTACTTAAGTTCTTATCATTGAATACCAAAGGACTCAATAGGCCCTACAAGAGAACGGCACTATGTAAAGAAGCAGAACACCACCATTGTGATGTGTTATGTGTGCAGGAGTCTCACTTCTTGGCTCCAAAACCTCCCAGTTGCAATCACAAACACTTCCCACATATCTACCAAGCCAATTGCAAGAAAAAAAAAGAGGTGTTATGGTAGCCATAAGAGACTCAATATCCTTTAAATTACATGCTTCAATGGTGGATGAAGAAGGCAGATATGTAATCCTAGTTGCAGAACTAAACGGAATCCTTTACACTCTAGTAAATATCTACGCCCCCAACAGACATCAAATAAGGTTCATCAGAAGAACTTTGGCCAAAGCTCACTCAATCAAAAAAGGCCAATTCTTAATCTGTGGAGACTTCAACATCCCAATGGACACGGAAATGGACACCACATCAAGGAATCCCATACAGAAAGCAGGACTCAAACTATTCTTACTGCAGGAAGATCTCCATGACCCGTGGCGCTATCAAAACACATCAGAGAGAGACTACACATTCTTCTCTAATCCCCACAATACCTACTCAAGAACTGAATGCTTTATTACAGATAAAATTATTCTTCAAAAGGTAACTAGGGAAAAATTTACATTATTGCATGGTCCGACCATGCCACTATCTCTCTGGAAATTTCAGAGGGACACACAGGTAAAAATATGCCACTATGGAGGTATAATACTTATATATTGTCACATCCAAAATATCTAGCGGAGTTGGGGACAAAGCTGGAGGAGTTCTTTTTCCTCAAGCAGTGTATTCAATCTTTAGTGTACCCACAAGGCTTTCACTAGGGGTGTGATGATTCAAATGGCCTCCAGAGAAAGGAAAAAGAGAAACTTACAGATATCCACCCTAGTTGCTGAAATAGCCTTACTTGAAAATCAGCACAAAAAGTCTCCCCAAAGCACATTACTGTCCTGACTCACACTCCTCAGAGGGGAACTCAGAACAGTTTTAATATCAGAACATGATAAATATATAAAAGACCTTAAATTAGTGGCTTACTCACAAAACAACAAGGCAGGAAAAAAAATGGCTTTACAACTCAAACAAAAAAGAGCTAGAGAAAGAATTATCCAACTTCAACACAACAAAACAGGCAAAAATGTCCTTGGCCCCTCAGATATAGCTTAAACATTCAGGGATTACTATGCCTCACTGTATAATCTGAAGGATGATGATCATACTACCCCTCAACCCAATGCAGAGGTAATCTGTGATTTCCTAAAAAGCTGAAATTACCAGTACTAGATGAAGCCTCACTGAACCATCTAAATCGCCCTATAGAAAACCAAAACATTCTAAATGTCATTACCTCCTTCCCTTTACGTAAATCACCGGGAATAGATGGACTCTCCTCGGAGTACTATAAAGCCCTTAACCCAATTCTAAACCCTTACTTGGTTAAACTCTATAATCAAGCTGTCTTAACGGGACACTTTTCAAAGGAAATGTTAGAAGCAGTTATTGTGACCCTCCCTAAACCTGGAAAAGAGCTTAATCACCCACAAAACTTTAGACCCATATCGCTCCTAAACTCAGATTTAAAAATATACACTAAACTACTAGCAAACAGACTTTTAGAACTAACGCCACTCCTTATAGGGCCAGAACAGGTTGGTTTTGTGAAGGGGAGGCAGGCTCCAGATAGTACAAGGAGAATGATCAACCTAATACATCACGCTGAGGCCTGTTGAATGCCTTCTCTTCTCCTTGCTTTGGATGCTGAGAAGGCATTCAACAGAGTCCATTGGGAGTACCTTTTAGAAGTACTGACTAAGTTTGGGTTGTCTGGGACACTGCACTCAGCTATTATGACCTTATATCATAACCCCTCAGCGAGGGTATATATTGACAGCGCCTTGTCCGAGTCGTTCGACCTTTCAAATGGTACAAGACAGGGTTGCCTCCTGTCTCCAATTATATTCTCCCTGGCTATTGAACCTCTTGCTGAAGCCATTAGAACTGACCCTCTTATCCAGGGACTACAAGTGGGCCAAGATGAACACAAAATAGGTTTGTTCGCAGATGACATTAATCTCTCTCTTATCAAATCCCTTCAAATCCCTACATAGAACCCAGCAACTGATTGAAGAATTTGGGAGAGCCTCCCACTACAAGATCAACTCTAATAAATGTCAAATCCTTGCCATGGGACTACCCCAAAAACAAATAATTCTTCTGAAAAATACATTTCCATATACATGGGGAATTAAATCTATAACATATCTAGGAATTCAACTTTCTTACCCAGCTAGTTCAATTTATGAGGCTAACTTTCCCTCCTTACTGTCCAATATCTCTGAGGATCTAAAATGACTGGGGAAAACTCAGCTTTTTTGGGTAGGTAGAGCAGCCACCTTCAAAATACAAGTTCTCCCAAGGATACTATACATGTTTAGAACACTTCCTATCCCTATCCCTTTTTCACTAAATGCAACTCCTACTTGAGGGACTACATTTGGCAAAAGTGCAACAATTAATGAGAAGGAACGGTGGTATAGGTCTACCGGATCTGCTGGGCTACTATAATGCGTCCTTACTAAACCAAGTTAAACATTGGATCAAACCGGCAGGAGACAAATTATGGGTTAACATGGAACAAAGTCTTATGAAACACCAGGACTTCCTAGTGATACTAGCAGCATCCCTTATGCCCCCGCAGTAACCTTCACTGTGCTTCACCCCACAATTGGAGCCACTTTAAAAGCCTGGCGCACGCTACTCTCCCGTGAAAACCACAAAGAAAACACACACAAGCTAGATATCCCGGTCAAAACATATAAATGGCTTATTGGGGGCTTTGATGCAAGAGATTGTCACAAAAGGGGTATAACTAACTAAGCGATCTACCTATCAACGCTTATAGGTCATTGCAAATTAGACATTTCCACTCAGTTACCAAATGTAAAGAATCCATAGAAATTCCAAATTACTCATGGGAGTAAGTCCTTGTGACGAAACATGTACGGCAATCAACATCATTGAGGCAGGACATTGCTTGACACACCAGCAAGTTGATGAGCAGTTTTAGATCCAGGACAAAGGGAGGGGACGAGATTCAACCTTATGCCTGCACACCTTGGGTCCGCCGTGGCCGTTTTATCAGCTGCTCTGGAGGCTTTGAAAGGCCTACCTTAGTCACTTTTTCTGTCTTTTAACTTGTACCATGTGAGTTTAAATCTTTAAATCTTCACATCGACTATAGATCCTCTTCAATATTTTATGGACTTTATTTTTTATATTTTGGAAATTTTTTTTTTTTTGTAGCTTCACTAGCGACATCATATCACTTCACTTGTCACAGGGTGTTTAGTGATATTTGTCAATTTAGTGCTTTAGCATTTATTATATTTTAGCACATGTCAGTTATATTCTCATTTGTAAATTGTGAGTCACGTGTCACTTTAGGGGATTTAATACTTCTTGTGCACAAACATTTAGCGCCGCTATTTTGACTTTGTGTCATTATCCCAGATTGGCCAGTAGTTAAAATTCAGCTTTTATATTTTATCCTTTTAAGTGGCAGCTTCCACATACTCTGTATCTATCCAGAGGCGCAGTGGCAGTATTTTGAGTAGTGGCACCTTTTTCCCGCAGGATTACATATCCTATTACAGTAAGAACAGTAGTCGTCGATGTCCTATTCACAGCTAGAACAGCTCTAGCGAGTAAATGGAAAGGCCTTACCCATCCCACAATAAGAGAAATAATCAGGGTTAAATAATAAGGGTTAATATACAGTGTCAATATGAAAAATTCTTGGTGTTCAAAAAGCTTAAAGGGCCCCAATTTGTAAGATTTTGGCAAGTTTGGTTCCTCCCCCCAGAGGCGGCTAAAGACCTTAAATCATAACATTACCAAATTTACGGCTATATATTTGGTATCCTAAAATATAAACTGAATACTGTGGTATCTGAATGAAACGTTAGTAACTGTAATTTTCTTTACCTTGCACTTTGTTACATTTTATGTTGCTTTAAGTTTACCCCAATTTTGTTTTATAATAATAAGCATAATTTTGCTTATAACAATACATTACATTACCGGGAACCCTGAGCATTATGGTACCTGTATCCTGCCATCAGCATATCCCAATCACAGTATGATCCCGCTAGGGGTGATGGGGAAACTGCAATCAACCACCCCCAGTGGGGGTACAGAGCCAGAACTGTTACATGACAGGTTATACCTTCAAAATGTCATTTGTATATGGGATGGTTCCTAACCTTATTGTTAACAAATTTCTATAGATTTGTATGCACAAACTATGCATGTGATCTCTGCCTTGTCTCTACTGTGTTTGAATGTAAACTCCAATAAACATATTTGAAAGAAAAAAAAAACATCAGTTATAAATTTCTTGCTGATTTGTTTTTTTTATTGTTTGTTTGTTTTTCTGTTTTATTAATTAATAATATTTAACTTTTTTTCCTGTTTTTTTTTTTTTGCTTTGCTCATTAATATTTTTACACCTTACATATATGTACACATATTACATTGAAAAAAAGCACAAAAGTGAATAAACCTACTTTACTTAATTTGTAAATAATTTTGCAATGCTTTGTACCAGAATCATAATTTTAGTAAACAAGACAAATTACAGAAAACAATGCACACTTTTTATGTGCAGTAACACTATATATTTGTAAACTAGACAATAAGAAAGGTCTGGTATCACCAGTGACACACCTCCACCCCTATTACAATATATAAACAAAAAGAATTGCCCTGGGACATTATATGAAGTGAGCACAGTTAGCCACTGAGTGACAAAAGTAGATACAGTAATATAATTTATTGAAAAATTAATTAATTTACATACATGGATCATAAGAGTGTTAACTCAGCCAATAAATTGTACTTAATAAAATGGTACATATGTCATACAGTGTAGTATATATGCATATACAAGCATCAAAGAGACCCGACGCGTTTTGCGAGACCAATTGCTCGCTCTTCAGGGGTTGATGCGGATAGTATGTATCTAAAATAGACAAAAAAATATATAAATATGTATCACAGTGGTGAATGTCAAGGCAATGCTAGAAGGAGCCAAAGTGCAACCCCATACTTACCAGTGGACAAAGCCAAAGTACCCATAGCTGAGTTTCCAAGGAACGGCAGCAGCAGAAATGCAGTGCGGGAGCTGAGGGGGAGAAGATGAACACTGACACCACCAGGGAGCAGCTGGGCGTCAGACAAGGCATAGATAAAAGTGTATGGCCCTGGATGTCTCGATATGTGAATTGTTGGATATCAGCTAAAACACAAATGTATATCTCTTAGTAAGTAGCCAAGAGAGTAAACAAAAATATATAGTATCTTATAGGCATATATATATTACAATTACAATTGTTTGTATGGGAACATATGTGAACTGACCTGATTCAATAATGGAGCAGACATAGATACCGTGGGTGAATTATGTGACCTAAGATATATGTGGGAGGGCAATTCCTGAAATGGAGAAAACAAAATGTGTGAGAAGCGATGCACAGGTAGATCGGTGTAAATGAGTGAAGTGAATGAGGTAAAGCATCAAATGAGTGTTATGATAAAGCAAGTATATTTACCTTTACATTGTAGACCGCCAGACAGCAGCAGAAATCTCTGTGATGTATCAAGTGTGAGTGGGTGAAGAAAATAATCATAGCCATGTCATACCGCCTGACCTTTATCCCTGGAGGGGTCTGGTAAGCTCCGCCCCAACGCCATACGAGGATGATGAGACACGCTGATGCAGGAGCATCAATCGTCAACAGGAGCACACATGCTCAGTGGTCTCCTGTCCATCCATGATGACACACCGAACCCTACCAGGTGATGCCACATCCGCAGGCACCACCCGATGGGTGTGGACAGGTGGCGCTGATATGCAGGTGGCCCCTCTCGTCAAAAAAGATAGTGAGGGGACAGCAGGAGACAGGAAACCCCCTTGTTGCATATCGCAGCTCCCACACCACACATGACACCACTGACCGCCAAGGGAGGCAGCAGGGGGATACAGTGCCATAGAGAGTCACCACTGATCCAAACAACATTTAAGGCTAAAACATGTATGCAAACTGAGAGTGTAGAACACAGTGGCTGGGGGTGGCAGCAGACCAGTTTTTAGGCTGTATGGGTGTCTTCCACCCAGGTTCAATTTTGACAATAAGAAAGGTCTGGTGTCCCCAGTGACACACTTCCATTCCTATTACAATATATATACAAAAAGAATCGCTCTGGGACTTTATATGAAGTGAGCACAGTTAGCCACTGAGTAACAAAAGTAGATACAGTAAAATAATTTATTGAAAGATGTATTAATTTACATATGTAGCGCTGGTAGATTTACAATCTACCGCAGATTAGGTAAATTTAGTAAATTGGGTGTTAGGAAGGTTAAAGTTCGCCTCTGTTCCAGCTTGGTTGACGTTGTGTGTGCTTCCGTGCTGACCGGTGGGTGTTGCTGTTACCACTAGTCGGTGTTGGAAAGGCAACGTGTCGAAGTGTATAGATGTTCCTCTGTCTCGGAGGCAAGCTCGGTGGAGATGGTCCTCCAAGTTGCATTCTGGGAAGGGGGTATTTATGGGACAGACGCCATGTTTTAGGTTCGTTTTACAGCCACCTGCTGGCCCTCCTGGCCGACGGGTATGCGTTAAGGAGCTACCTCGTGGTCCTCCGTTCAGGAGGCCCACGATGCTGCGGCGCAGGGGTGGGTCCCAAGGCTTGTCTGGAGCCTACCACCGCGGCCGAGGAATGGTCCTGAGCTGTCGGTCCTGTGTGACAAAGCTGAACAGCCGAGGAGATCCCAGGGGAGGACCCGTCTTGGAGAGATCATGCAGCGTGCTGGTCTGTGGAGGGGCCTGGTGACTCGGCTGGAGGACGTATCCAAAAGAATGTATCCAAATTATACAGCATAGTGTCGCCGGTTCGGCTTAAAGGTTCAGGCACTGTGACTGACTGTTCACTGCAGAAGATCTGATACATCCTGTGGCAGAGGATCGTGCAGATTTACCCCCCCAAGTAAGTCTGTGGCAGAGACTTTAGATTCGTGCTGCGTGCTGGCTGCTAGACTGGTGAGAGAGGCCTATCCAGACGAGCAAAGAGTGTGTCCCACATGGGGAGTGCATTCCATCCAATTATCTGAAATATACCGTGACATTTGTTGCTAAGATATTAGAAGAAGATATTTGAGTTTCTCCTGGAAGTTTCCTTTTCCACCTCTTTCCTGCTACTTCCTAAAGTTTGACTGTTTAATAAAGCATTGAAAACGTACTCCAGTGTTGGTGCGTGTGTCGTCCAGCAGTAAGCTCAACGGAACCCCTAGACCCGGTGCCGGTGAAACAGAGGGAAGCAAAGTGAAGGTAACAGACCCGCTTAAACCAGCAGCTCCACCGTGAGTATTGCTACATGTGGGGGCGTCATCTGGGATTTGTTGACCGACAATTATTGCAACCCAGTGGAGTGTTTTACCAGGAGTTTACAGAGAGAGCTGGATTTAGAAAAAAAAAAATCTTTTCGGGAAGAGGAAAGGTTAAACTACAGGACTTTGTTTTTTGGTGCGTAGACGCTGGGCGCCAGAAGAGGCCCGTGAGCTACATGACTGAAAGAACAAGTGGGAGGAGTTATCCTACTTGCTACCGCGTGGGAGGCGTGTAGTGTGCTTGGCGCTAGAGGAGAAGAGAAGCCTCATGATCATGCTGAAAAGATCAGAGTGTGGCCATGACTTTTCCAGCGTTGCAATCGGTTATGGGATCCAGAGTGTTCCTGGCAAGCACCGTGAGGAATACTGTGCAATCTGGAACTCTGCTCACGGATACTGGAGTTCGAATGAAACCGCAGGGGAAGTTTGTCCTGTATACCTCAGGAGATGTTGAGGGACTGGGCATGACCTGCCATCGATGTGGAGGATTGGCCGTGCATCTTCGTCCATTCGGCCGATGTCCGCAGTGTGGAGAGTATTTGTTTGCAGTGGAGCCACCTACTATGCCACCCCGTGCCTATCGGATGGACTGGGTGACAGGTATCGCTACAGTGGAAGCTGCTACCGCTACAGGAAAAGAGCGACGGGCCGCCACTTCGCCTGTTGCTGCCGATAATGTTTCGGAGAGAGACACTGCTGCTGCCGTCTCATCGGGAGACATTACTGTGATTCCTGAGTCCACTACACCTGTTCCTGTGGTACCTACTCAGAGGAAGGTGGGCTATGTGAAAGCTTCTTGCGGCCATGGTCGAGGCCTACCCCAGAGGTTACCTGAGCTGGAGCTACCAGAGCCTATATCTGGAACGGGTAAGCCATTGTTGGGGACTGTAAATAAGTATTTGCCAGCAGAAGAATTGAGAGACTCGGAAATAGAATCCATGTTGGATCTTTCCGGGGATGATGATTTGTTCGAAACCATGTCACAAGAGCTATTGTGGTCACAAGGCGAAGATGTTGCCTCCACAATGACCCTTCCTGAATGGACTGCCATGAGACGTCGCCCTGTGTGGAGACACACAGCACTATTGCTGGAACTTTGTCAAAAGTTATTGAATCACTACAGACACCTGCTGGGTCTATGGTGAAAAAGTAATTGGACTCCTGTGACCGCCTGGTATAGGAAAAGACAGATCTTTGCCAAAACTTGCTTGCTTGCAAAGGATGTTAAACAAGCGTGTGGCCGCAGAGTATGGATTAGAATTTCCTTATGTGCCCCAGGATGTCATGTGGGAGATTGAAGCTAATCAGGAACTTTGGTACAATGAAGCTGTTCGGGACTACTTATCTGTGCCTAAGCCCTTTAGAAAGACTGGATGTTCTGTCCGGATGGATGAACGTTTTAACGGATGCTTTGTTCATAGGAACTATGATCGGCATATCTATGCTGATAAAGTGGTGATCTGCAGACCAGGAAAGGACAATGCTGTGTATTTTATCACCACTGTAGATAAAGAAGGAAAATATGTGACTCTACCAGATCCTCGGTTCTACTGGTAATTGTGGACACTAATACCTTGAAGTTAGTTAGTTAGATAGTGACAGGGCAAAAGAGATCTGTGTGGTCAAGATTTGCGGATCCTGTTCTGTGTTTAAATCCAAGGACTTCTGTTTGATAGCCGGATTACTTTGATAAGAAAAGTTCTTATGCAGGGATGGACTCCTAAAGATAATATATATATATTGGTATCATAAAACAGCAGGTTCCCCTAGGTGGACTTTCCCGGCACTTGCACAGAAGTAGAAGATGTAGAAAAATATAAACTAATATGAAGTATAAAAGAATATTTTTATTTAATAAAGAGATACATTTGTTAAAAACAATGTGGATATCCTAGGTAGCATAGTAGTAATACATAATAAACATAATATACATCAAGCAGTAAGCAATGATGGGGTATACAGAGAGACTCTTTTCAAGCCCGACGCGTTTCGGGGTGCTTAATATTTTTTCGGTCCTTCTTCAGGGGCATGATTGAAAAGAGGGGTTCATCTGGATTAATTGAAGAAAGTGGTGCATAAATCAGATGTTGTAAAGAACTACCACTAGATAGCTATTTGAAAGTTTAAATGATCACTTGATCCCCTACCTGGGAAAATTTCATTGGTTACTCTGAAAAAGGTTTTTTTTTTAGAAGACCACACGAAAAGGCAAGGTGGGATGGTGGGCAGTTGTAGTGTGGTGGGTACGAGTGCTGTTCTTAGGCGGTTAAAGCTAGATGTTAGGGAGCAGCAGTCTCCACGAAAAGATGTACAGGTTCGCCTATCCTGCCTGACCCGGGCGCGCATAGGCCAAAGCGATATACTGGGGTCGAGAGAGGCACCCCTAAAAATAAAAAATTAAGGTACCATAAGTATAAAAAGGATCCGTTATGAATGCCTTAGGAAAAAGTTAAGGGACAAACTGATATAAAAGGAAATAGAAAAATGAAGTATATGTTCAAAGTGCTTAATATATAAGCAATATTTTTACAGACTCATTGCAGAGAGAGTATACTTAATATATGCCAGTGAGTATAAATTTTGTATGGCTTGTAATGCTCAGAGTAATTAATGTATAAACAATATTTTAAGAGCTCATTACATGGGGAGTATATTTAGTATGTACCAATAAATATACAAGTAGATCCATATTTAAGAACTTTAAATAGTTTTGCCAAATTTAGCATAAAAATGCTACTGCCAAACAATAACATACAAAAAAGTAGTACAGGGGTGAGTAGAATATGGTGAGTATGTAGGAAGTAAGTCTAATACTGAATTTAGCCGTATATGCTGTGTCTAACTTTCAGGAAACACAAATATTGCGGTCTAGAAAGCAGCAGGATGGTGTCAGCACATAAGGATATAACTATGTGAATGCAACAGTAAGGGAAGGCATGATAAAGATATAACCATAATCCCAATTATAGGGGTTTAAAAGTAGTGAATAAATACCTTGAGTGGATTGTTGACAGGTTCGGCTAGCCACGCATCCCAGCATCCGGCATGTAAAGCGCCTTGTCTGGGAATGAGTGGGGCCGATTTAAATAGTGGACAGGCTCCAATCAGCCGGCGTCAGAACGACGCACAGCTGTGTTATGGAGCTCGTCAGCTGGGAAGCCGCATAGAGACCCCCGAGGCGAGGATGCGCGGCGCCGCCCCTACCGCGCATGCGTGAGCTTCATGACGTTGGGGCGACGTTGCGCACACCCGCCCCACCGACACGGAAGTGCCTATCCAGGGAACTGAGCATGCTCGCCGGAGTGGCAATATGGAGGCAGTGGGCGTGGATGGAAGGACGCCCATAGTGCCTCCTACAGCACCACCCTGCGAAGTCTCCCGGGCGGCTTTCCATGCCGGGCAATCGCTCGGGCCACACGCACCCCGGGAGGGGCAGGGAAAGGGGGACTGAATAGAGAGATAAAAACATATAAATGTAAGCTCCTAAAAGATAGAAATATCTATTACCTAATCATTACACCGACAAAGGGCAATTGTATTAGGTATGAATTAATGTTGAAACAAAAAATAAATAAAGAACAGCACAGAGGAGTTCTAAACCCACGGAGATAGAATATAATTATAAGCTCACCAGTACCTAATCAGGGTGGACACTTTGAAGTGGGCAAGGACTGGAAAGCAATGAAAAATTGTGAGTACTTAGCAATAGCAGGCATAATACAGTATATTGTCGATTGGCATTACAGAGATCTATGCACTAAATCCATTTTAATCATAGTCAGATAAACATGGCAATCATTACATGTAGTTATTTTGATATACACAACCATAAAAAGATTTTTAAAGAAGAATATGAATTTGACATTAATAAAGAGAAAACCTGACCCTGATTAAAAGTACATCAATTAATAAATCAGGGTGTACAGCAGTGACTAGCAGGTAGTATGTTAACAAAATAGATGGTTCCTATGGGGAACCCCCGAGCTATATGTATAAGTCAGACACACGACCCCATATAATTCACGATGGTATGATTCATAATACGTTGAATAATTTGAAATTATAATTTATAGATGGTTGAGTGTCCCGAAGGAACAGTGAGGGGGAGGGCAGTAAATACCACCAAACACCTCAAAGGTCACAGAGCTGTAGGCCAGTATAATAAAGGCATGTAGAACCGTTAATTCGGCATGCCTATGGGGTTTGTGATAGGAGAAAGGGGTCACGTATGTGGCAGAATGCACAGCTCAGTGTACACATCAAAACACAGCAAGAACAACAAACTAGCTGATATTGCCATCGGTTGGGAGAGTAGAAATAAAGTAGTCCCCACAGTACAGAGAAAGAGAGAAAGAGGAACAAGTGACATCCAGCTAACCTCTGTTGTTAAGTCACAAACTATGGGGGAGCCCCAGGCACATGTGTTACTAATCATGATTTATTTTTCCATTCCACCGGAGTTGAAACCCTCGAGGAATGGTTTGAAACAGACGGCCTCATTCAGGCCTGGGGACAAAGTGGCCTTCAGTAGGTGGATCCATTTTAATTCTCTCTGGAGTAAGATTTTATTCCAGTCGCCCCCTCTGGGGCTGGAGTCAGAGCTGTGTCTTGGCCTAGGCTGACAAGGCCTAGGCCTAGGGTGGCACTTTGCAGGGGGGCGGCGGCTTTTTGCCGCCCTCCCCGCACGACCCCCCCCACCTGTACTCCTCAAGTCCCGCACATGTAAAGCCTACCGCGGCCGGCTCCCTCTCAGATATAGCCTCCCGCAGCTTGCCTTGCTATGCATGAACTCAGCACTTGTGTGTACTCGGCGGCGGGGGGGGGGAGCGTCTGCCGCCCCCATAGAATGGACCATGAGTGACCGTCAGTGTCACTGCCTGCCCATACTTGGTGGTGCTCGATGCACATGACAAGAGGGTGAGGCGGAGCCTAATGCTCCGCCTACCCACCTCCGCGCGGCATCATTACAGGTTCTCGGGGAGACGGACGGGGGCGGGTCTCTCTCTGTAACCACTGCCAGAGTCCAGAGGAGGAGGAGCGAGAGAGAGGAGGACAGCGGCGGGAACGGCTCAGCCTCAGGTAAAGATGAGAGAGAGTGAATGGCCCCCAGGTCCTGCATATTTATAATTGAATTGAGTGTCAGGAGTCAAATTTAAAATCTTGTATACTACCCAGTCAGCTTTAGTAAAGCAGCCACTGTGCCCATCAATTGCCACCACTGTCCTATCAAATGCAGCCACTGTGCCCATCAATTGCCACACTGTGCCATCAAACGCCGCCACTGTGCCATCAAACGCCGCCACTGTGCCATCAAATGCCGGCACTGTGCCATCAAATGCCGGCACTGTGCCATCAAACACTGCCACTGTGCCCATCAATTGCCACCACTGTCCTATCAAACGCCGCCACTGTGCCCATCAATTGCCACCACTGTCCTATCAAACGCCACCACTGTGCCCATCAATTGCCACCACTGTCCTATCAAACGCCACCACTGTGCCATCAAACGCCACCACTGTGCCATCAAACGCCGCCACTGTGCCCATCAATTGCCACCACTGTCCTATCAAACGCCACCACTGTGCCATCAAACGCCACCACTGTGCCATCAAACGCCGCCACTGTGCCATCAAACGCCGCCACTGTGCCCATCAATTGCCACCACTGTCCTATCAAACGCCGCCACTGTGCCCATCAATTGCCATCACTGTCCTATCAAATGCCGCCACTGTGCCCATCAATTGCCTCCACTGTGCCATCAAACGCGGCCACTGTGCCCATCAATTGCCACCACTGTGCCATCAAACGCGGCCACTGTGCTCATCAATTGCCACCACTGTCCTATCAAACGCCGCCACTGTGCCCATCAATTGCCACACTGTGCCATCAAACGCCGCCACTGTGCCCATCAATTGCCACCACTGTGCCATCAAATGCCGCCACTGTGCCCATCAATTGCCACCACTGTCCTATCAAACGCCGTCACTGTGCCCATCAATTGCCACCACTGTGCCATCAAACGCAGCCACTGTGCCCATCAATTGCCACCACTGTGCCATCAATTGCTGCCACTGTGCCCATCAATTGCCACCACTGTGCCATGTGCTATGTGCCCTGATGTGCCCCGTGCCCTGATGTGCCCTGATGTGCCCTGATGTGCTATGTGCCCTGATGTTCTATGTGCCCCAATGTGCCCTGTGCCCTGATGTGCCCCGTGCCCTGATGTGCTATGTGCCCTGATGTGCCCTGTGCCCCGATGTGCCCTGATGTGCCATGTGCCCTGATGTGCTATGTGCCCTGATGTGCTATGTGCCCTGATGTTCTATATGCCCTGATGTGCTATGTGCCCTGATGTGCCCCAATGTGCCCTGATGTGCTATGTGCCCTGATGTGCCCCAATGTGCCCTGATGTGCTATGTGCCCTGATGTGCTATGTGCCCCGATGTTCTATGTGCCCTGATGTGCTATGTGCCCCGATGTTCTATGTGCCCTTATGTGCCATGTGCCCTGATGTGCTAGTATGTGCCCTGATGTTCCCTGATGTGCTATGTGCCCTGATGTGCCCCAATGTGCCCTGATGTGCCCTGATATGCTATGTGCCCTGGTGTGCTATGTGCCATGTGCCCTGATGTGCCCCGATGTGCCCTGATGTGCTATGTGCCCTGATGTTCTATGTGCCCTGATGTGCCATGTGCCCTGATGTGCCCCAATGTGCCCTGATGTGCTATGTGCCCTGATGTGCCCCAATGTGCCCTGATGTGCCCCGTGCGCTGATGTGTCATGTTCCCTGATGTGCTATGTGCCCCGATGTGCTATGTGCCCTGATGTGCCCCAATGTGCCCTGATGTTCTATGTGCCCCGTGAACACCCGCTTGCTCAGCGGGGATTGCTCCGACGATCCCCGCTCAGCAGGAAAATGACAGCAGCGACGGACCTGTCAGAGCGCCGCTTTCCCCTATGGGGGATCGGATGATGATGGACCGTAGAGTCTGTCGTCACCCAATCCGAAAACGGATGGAAAAGTAGGGTTTTCCTCCGTTACACTTTTTCGGATCGGAGCGGGTCGGATGTCAGCGGACATGTCACCGCTGACATCCGACGCTCCATAGGGATACATGTATGTCCGTTTTTCATCCGAAAACGGAAGGATGAAACACGGACATACGGATCCTTTGTGTGAAAGAGCCCTAAAACAAATTCCCACATAATATTGCGTATTAGCTAAGATCAGTAGTATATTTCTTCTCTACAGCATACTGTACAATGTGCAATGCATATTATAATGCAAAAACTTGGTATGATCTCAAAACTGAATTTCTCATTGTTAATTCTTGTAGTTATTAAATGTTTTATAATATGCATATTTTTAATGTGTGTGTGTGTGTGTGTATATATATATTTCTTGATTGATTTTTAGTTGAATTTAACTGCAGCTCAGCTGCAGATAATGACCATATGGTATTCCATTTTACAGCAGTAACAGCAAAAATATATATTTATTTATTTATTTTTACTTGATTTTTTTCATTAAGACCCCTTTCACACTGGGGCGTTTTTCAGGCGCTAAAGGGATAAAAAATAGCGCCTGTAAAGCGCCTGAAAAATGCCTCCCCTGGAGCTCCAGTGCAGCCCCAGTGTGAGAGCCCGAGTGCTGTATACACGTCTGCTTAACCTTCCTGCCCATTGAAGTCAATGAGCAGTGGCGCTTTTCGGGTGCATTTAACAGTTTCTTCGGCCGCTAGCGGGGGTTAAAAGCGCCCCACTATCAGCCGAATAGCGCTGCTAAAACGACGGTAAAGCGCCGCTAAAACTAGCAGCTCTTTACCGCTAACATGGAGTGCTATCAGTGTGAAAGGGGTCTTAAACTTCTCTGCCAGAAGTGGACATGGCAAGCCATAGTTTAAAATTGGCTTGCCATTCATATTAGATAGTGAAAGTGATTAAATGTCATAATGGCTATCTGATCCATGGCTATTACTGGCTGTCCCACTGCAGGGGCATCCAGGTAATAGGCAGTTAGCCCAGAGACAGCTGATCCCAGCATGCACTGGGGTCAGCTGCCACTTCAAGGGATTGTAAAGGCAGATTTACTTTATCTTAATGCATACTATGTATACTGTGCAAGTATACATACTATAACCCATCTCTATCCAGCAATGTCCACAAGTGTCTCGGCTGTCCGAGACTCTCCCCCCTGATTGGCTGAGACACAGTAGTAGTGGCTCCTGCTGCTGTCAAATAAAGTCAGTCAGCCAATCAAGAGAGAGAGGAGGCAGGGCCGGGCCATGGCTCCGTGTCTGAATGGACACAGGGAGCTGTGACTCAGCTTGAGTGCCCCCATAGCAACCTGGTTGGGGGCACCCAGCAGGAGGGAGGGGCCAGGAGCACAGAAGAAGGACCCGAGAAGAGGAGTATCCGGGCTGCTCTGTGCAGGAAAGTATAAGGGCTCTTTCACACGGGGCAGATCAGTGATGATCCGCCCCGTGAACACCCGCTTGCTTAGCGGGGATCGCTCTGCCGATCCCCGCTCAGCAGGAAGATGTCAGGTCCATCGCTGCACGCTGTGCAGCAGCGGACCTGTCAGAGCGCCGCTCTCCCCTATGGGGGGATCGAATGATGACGGACCGTAGTGTCCGTCGTCACCCGATCCGATCCGAAAACGTATGGGAAAGTAGGTTTTTCCTCCGTTACACTTTTCGGATCGGAGCGGGTCGGATGTCAGCGGACATGTCACCGCTGACATCCGACGCTCCATAGGGATGAATGTATGTCCGTTTTTCAACCGAAAATGGAAGGATGAAAAACGGACATACGGATAGTCCATGTGAAAGAGGCCTAACATGTTTGTTATTTTTATGGAAAAAAAAAACAAGACTTTACAATCACTTTAAGGCTTGGTTGTGATTTGCTGTCACAGCCATAAGAAGCTCTGGGCATCTGTACATGCTGAGATCTCACTGATCTCAGCATGTACAGTCTGTCTGAGAGTTTTAGGCAGGCTGTAGGTGTTTATTTATACTTTACCACCCTTAGTGGTTGGCTAACAATATATTGATAGTAGCTATATGGTACCACCCATGTCTGTGTTTCTTTTTATATGTAGATGAGAGCTACGCAGGTATCTTGGCTGGAAAAAAGGAGTGATCCTGTCACCATTAGTGGCTTGCTGTGTAGTTGGGCCTTAACAGCCATGAGTGATGGGAGAAAAAGGCTAAGCGGAGCAGAGTACAGAAAAAATGCAAAAATTAGGCGTGACAAACAAACCAAGGAGATTAAACAGACAGGAAAAATGGATCTATTTTTCACAAAACCTGTGACTCCTTCTAGTACTGAGCAGGGTGAGGAGGTGGAGGAAGAGGTAACTGATGATGTAGTAGCTACATGCAGTTATGATACTTCAGAAGCAACCAGCAGTATTATCAGTGAAACAGAGGCTTATGAATCTGGTGCAGAACAACCTTCAAGTTCAAAAGAATTTGATGATCCTGTTGTACTATTAGGCGTGAGCTCTGACCCTGCTGAATGGGTTCTAAATGATTCTACCCGAGACCATGTGACTAAACATGGAATAGTACAAAATGAGAATCTGGAACTCACACAGTCTAGAAGGCTCTATGCTGACAAAGCTCGGGTGCTAACTAAACACCTGTTTCAAAAAAACAATTTTAATGGAGAGAAACAACAAAGGAGCTATTTGGTTTACTCTCAAAGCAAAGGAGTAGTGTTTTGCGCTCCATGCCGCTTGTTTGGTGGCAAATCCCAGTTGGCAGAGAGTGGTTTCAATGACTGGAAAAATGGCACAGCACGATTAAATGAACATGAGCATTCAGCTGAACACAAATCCTGCGTGCTCGCTTTAAAATCAAGAACATGTATATCGGGGAGAATTGATGAGAGACTTACAAAACAGCTCTCTGATGAAATCCAATATTGGAGAAATGTTTTAAAAAGGGTTGTTGCTGCCGTTAAGGCACTTGGCATTCGAGGGCTTGCTTTCAGAGGCAAAGATGACCGTTTTGGTTCCACACACAACGGAAACTATATGATGATGTTTGAATTTCTTTCAGAATTCGACCCATTTATAGCCGAACATATTGCCCGTTATGGCAATGCAGGAAAAGGAATCACATCCTATCTCTCATTTGCCACATGTGAGCAGTTCATTCAGCTAATGGCTGATAATGTTACAAAGCAGATAGTTCAAGAGGCAAAGACTGCAAAGTATTTTTCTATCAGTATCGATTCAACACCTGATAGCTCCCACACGGATCAGCTGGCCTTCATCTTAAGGTATGTCAAGGAAGATGGTTTACCCATTGAGCACTTTCTACGCTTCATTCCAAATCCTGGACATAAATCGGAACAACTGGCTGAAGTGGTCCTTGCCACTCTTAAGTCATATGGCCTTGATATTGCCAACTGTCGTGGTCAGTCATATGACAACGCAAGCAATATGTCGGGTCATTATACAGGCTTGCAGGCCAGAATTCTTGAAAGAAACCCACTTGCTGTGTACATTCCATGCTCTGCACACTCTTTAAACCTAGTAGGAAAGCATGCTGCTGAAAGTTGCAAAGAAGCCTGCGCATTCTTTTGTCTCCTACAGTACCTTTATACCTTTTTTACTTCTTCTACTCACAGATGGGAGATTTTACAAGAGCACTTGTCATCTGTGCCTAACACTCTAGCTTTAAAGAGACTATCTGACACACAGTGGTCAGCCAGAGAAGATGCCTGTTGGAGCTTAAATCGGAACTGGACTCAAGTAATCCAAGCTTTAACGACAATTAAGGAAAATACAGCAGAGTCACCAGGAACGTGCAAGGAAGCAGAAGGTCTACTGAATAAGCTGCAACATCTGGAGACTGCACTTATGAGTGGTTTGTGGGGTACTATCCTCGAAAGGTTTGGTGCAGTTAGCAAAAAAATCCAAAGTATTGCCATTGATGTTGGAATTGTGGTGGAGCTATATGAGTCACTGATCCAATTTGTTCGAGACACCAGAGAAATATTCCTTACTTACGAAGCTACAGCAATAGAAAAATCAAGTGTGAAGAATTATGAGGTTAAAAGGAAAGGTATTCAAGCGAGGAAAAGCTCAGCAACTTCCGGCAAGACGCAAGAAGAGGAAGCTCAAGAAAAGTTCCAGAATCAACACCTTTTATGTCATTTGTGACAACTTGGTTGCTGAACTTGAGAGAAGAAAAACTGCATATGACTCTTTCTTTGGAAAGTTTAAATTTATTACGGACCTCACAAAAATTGAGCCATCAGCAATATTAAAAAAATGCTACAGAGCTTTGTACTTCTTACAGCAAAGACTTGGAACAGGAGTGCTTTTTTGATGAGTGCCTCCACTATCGTTCCTATCTCCTAAGTTCTGCTGTAGAACATACCTCTGTTCTAGATATGTCCCAAGTGATAAGAGAGAGAGAATTGCAAAGTATTTATCCAAATGTGGACATTGCTCTCAGAATGTTTTTATGCACAGCAGCAACTAACTGCTCAGCTGAGCGTTCTTTCTCAACTTTGAAACGTGTAAAGAACTATTTGCGATCCAGAATGGGAGAGGAAAGATTGAACTCACTGGCTGTGTTGGCAATTGAGTCAGAACTCACAAAATCTTTGGACTACGATGAGCTTATCAACAGCTTTGCCACACAGAGAGTTCGGCGAAAGCCACTTTAGTTTGATTTTGGCATTCTCTGATTCAACAATTTGCACTTATTTCAGTTTAAAATAGTTCTATATTAGTTTAAAGTTACATAAGTTATTAAAAACATCATCATACCAGTTTCATGATGGATTGATTGCAATTTGCACTTATTTCAGTTTATATCTATATTTTAGGTTAATTAAAGTTATCTAAGTTATTAAAAACATCATCATCTCAGTTTCATGATGGAGTGATTGATGCAAGGATGGAGTGAATGGTGTGTGATTTTTTTTGTGCTAATACAGAGAGGAAGAGGTGGAGCTCTAAAAAGAAAAGGTGGAGCCTAAAGAGGAAGGGGTGTGGTTTACAGATGACAGGGCGTGTCTTAAATAGGAAGGGGTGTGTCCTTGACAGGAAGGGTGGGTCGTATTTAAATTAGGGGTGCATGAGTTTAGTCAGGCCTAGGGCAGCACAAAACCTAAATACACCACTGGCTGGGGTGTATTCGGTCCAAAATTAGAAATTTAATGCTGGGAAACCTGCCTCCATGTACCAGCGATACGTGACGACCCAGGGGGAGGTCAGGGTCGGCCGTTTTCATGGATACAATGTGTCTGTATGCTCTTCTCCAAAACTCTAGTTTGGTCTTTCCTATATAAAAGCAACCACAGTTGCACTGGAGTAGATAAACCACTCCAGTGGTTCTGCAGTTTGCAAAATGTTTGGGATGGAATATTCTCCCATTTGGGAGGATGGGATTTTTTTGGGTCCACATGTATCCACAGTAATGACAAGAACCACAGGCAAATGTGCCCCTGTACTTGCAATGTGTTCTCGTTGATTTGAACTCACTACTTACGATCTTGTCGCCAATGGAAGTAGCTCTCCTAAATGTAAAGTGGGGTTTCTCTGGCACTAGGTGGCCGAGGCCCGGGTCAAGGGCCAACAAGTGCCAGTATTTTTCAACTATTCTTCTGATTTGGTGATGTTGCTGATTTAAAAAAGTAATTAATAAACCTAGGCAAATGCTCCTTCAAACAACTAAACAACAAAAAGATACACATCAATTAAGTATTATCACAACGTACAATCAGCAACATCCAGAGAGAATTAAAATGGATCCACCTACTGAAGGCCACTTTGTCCCCAGGCCTGAATGAGGCCATCTGTTTCAAACCATTCCTCGAGGGTTTCAACTCCGGTGGAATGGAAAAATAAATCATGATTAGTAACACATGTGCCTGGGGCTCCCCCCATAGTTTGTAACTTAACAACAGAGGTTAGCTGGATGTCACTTGTTCCTCTTTCTCTCTTTCTCTGTACTGTGGGGACTACTTTATTTCTACTCTCCCAACCGATGGCAATATCAGCTAGTTTGTTGTTCTTGCTGTGTTTTGATGTGTACACTGAGCTGTGCGTTCTGCCACATACGTGACCCCTTTCTCCTATCACAAACCCCATAGGCATGCCGAATTAACGGTTCTACATGCCTTTATTATACTGGCCTACAGCTCTGTGACCTTTGAGGTGTTTGGTGGTATTTACTGCCCTCCCCCTCACTGTTCCTTCGGGACACTCAACCATCTATAAATTATAATTTCAAATTATTCAACGTATTATGAATCATACCATCGTGAATTATATGGGGTCGTGTGTCTGACTTATACATATAGCTCGGGGGTTCCCCATAGGAACCATCTATTTTGTTAACATACTACCTGCTAGTCACTGCTGTACACCCTGATTTATTAATTGATGTACTTTTAATCAGGGTCAGGTTTTCTCTTTATTAATGTCAAATTCATATTCTTCTTTAAAAATCTTTTTATGGTTGTGTATATCAAAATAACTACATGTGATGATTGCCATGTTTATCTGACTATGATTAGAATGGATTTAGTGCATAGATCTCTGTAATGCCAATCGACAATATACTGTATTATGCCTGCTATTACTAAGTACTCACAATTTTTCATTGCTTTCCAGTCCTTGCCCACTTCAAAGTGTCCACCCTGATTAGGTACTGGTGAGCTTATAATTATAATCTATCTCCGTGGGTTTAGAACTCCTCTGTGCTGTTCTTTATTTATTTTTTGTTTCAACATTAATTCATACCTAATACAATTGCCCTTTGTCGGTGTAATGATTATGTAATAGATATTTCTATCTTTTAGGAGCTTACATTTATATGTTTTTATCTCTCTATTCAGTCCCCCTTTCCCTGCCCCTCCCGGGGTGCGTGTGGCCCGAGCGATTGCCCGGCACGGAAAGCCGCCCAGGAGACTTCCCAGGGCGGCGCTGTAGGAGGCACTATGGGCGTCCTTCCATCCATGCCCACTGCCTCCATATTGCCACTCCGGCGAGCATGCTCAGTTCCCCGGATAGGCACTTCCGTGTCGGTGGGGCGGGTGTGCGCGACGTCGCCCCAACGTCATGACGCTCACGCATGCGCGGTAGGGGCGGCGCCGTGCATCCTCGCCTCGGGGGGTCTCTATGAGGCTTCCCAGCTGACGAGCTCCATAACACAGCTGTGCGTCGTTCCGACGCCGGCTGATTGGACCCCGTCCACTATTTAAATCGGCCCCACTCATTCCCAGACAAGGCGCTTTACATGCCGGATGCTGGGATGCGTGGCTAGCCGAACCTGTCAACAATCCACTCAAGGTATTTATTCACTACTTTTAAACCCCTATAATTGGGATTATGGTTATATCTTTATCATGCCTTCCCTTACTGTTGCATTCACATAGTTATATCCTTATGTGCTGACACCATCCTGCTGCTTTCTAGACCGCAATATTTGTGTTTCCTGAAAGTTAGACACAGCATATACGGCTAAATTCAGTATTAGACTTACTTCCTACATACTCACCATATTCTACTCATCCCTGTACTACTTTTTTGTATGTTATTGTTTGGCAGTAGCATTTTTATGCTAAATTTGGCAAAACTATTTAAAGTTCTTAAATATGGATCTACTTGTATATTTATTGGTACATACTAAATATACTCCCCATGTAATGAGCTCTTAAAATATTGTTTATACATTAATTACTCTGAGCATTACAAGCCATACAAAATTTATACTCACTGGCATATATTAAGTATACTCTCTCTGCAATGAGTCTGTAAAAATATTGCTTATATATTAAGCACTTTGAACATATACTTCACTTTTCAATTTCCTTTTATATCAGTTTGTCCCTTAACTTTTTCCTAAGGCATTCATAACGAATCCTTTTTATACTTATGGTACCTTAATTTTTTATTTTTAGGGGTGCCTCTCTCGACCCCAGTATATCGCTTTGGCCTATGCGCGCCCGGGTCGGGCAGGATAGGCGAACCTGTACATCTTTTCGTGGAGACTGCTGCTCCCTAACATCTAGCTTTAACCGCCTAAGAACAGCACTCGTACCCACCACACTACAACTGCCCACCATCCCACCTTGCCTTTTCGTGTGGTCTTCTAAAAAAACCCCTTTTTCAGAGTAACCAATGAAATTTTCCCAGGTAGGTGATCAAGTGATCATTTAAACTTTCAAATAGCTATCTAGTGGTAGTTCTTTACAACATCTGATTTATGCACCACTTTCTTCAATTAATCCAGATGAACCCCTCTTTTCAATCATGCCCCTGAAGAAGGACCGAAAAAATATTAAGCACCCCGAAACGCGTCGGGCTTGAAAAGAGTCTCTCTGTATACCCCATCATTGCTTACTGCTTGATGTATATTATGTTTATTATGTATTACTACTATGCTACCTAGGATATCCACATTGTTTTTAACTAAGTCTCTAAGTGATTCTTTCTACAAGTGATATGCACTTCAATCTCTGCACTAAGTTCTGCCTCACCTGATCATTCCTTCTGTCTCTTTACAGGTATGTGTCAGCTCATCCACATCTTCCACCGTTAACTGAAACTGGGATCTGCCTGCTGTCTCTGTGTGTGTGTGTCTCTGGTATGTGTCAGCTCATCCACATCTTCCACCGTTAACTGAAACTGGGATCTGCCTGCTGTCTCTGTGTGTGTGTGTGTCTCTGGTATGTGTCAGCTCATCCACATCTTCCACCGTTAACTGAAACTGGGATCTGCCTGCTGTCTCTGTGTGTGTGTGTCTCTGGTATGTGTCAGCTCATCCACATCTTCCACCGTTAACTGAAACTGGGATCTGCCTGCTGTCTCTGTGTGTGTGTGTCTCTGGTATGTGTCAGCTCATCCACATCTTCCACCGTTAACTGAAACTGGGATCTGCCTGCTGTCTCTGTGTGTGTGTGTCTCTGGTATGTGTCAGCTCATCCACATCTTCCACCGTTAACTGAAACTGGGATCTGCCTGCTGTCTCTGTGTGTGTGTGTCTCTGGTATGTGTCAGCTCATCCACATCTTCCACCGTTAACTGAAACTGGGATCTGCCTGCTGTCTCTGTGTGTGTGTGTCTCTGGTATGTGTCAGCTCATCCACATCTTCCACCGTTAACTGAAACTGGGATCTGCCTGCTGTCTCTGTGTGTGTGTGTCTCTGGTATGTGTCCTTCTCTATCTGTTGCCCTGTGCGAGCAACCATGACATTATTTGTTTTTCTGGTCTGTCTTACCTAAGTTTTATGAGTTGATCTTGTCTTGGCCTCTTGCTATTCTGACTTTTGAAGCAAAAAGTTCACTTTGATTGCTAGGCATTCTTATATTCACTCATGATTAATTAATGAACTTCAACCCCACCCTTATAACAGTATAAATTTGAGCATCCTTAAGGGGTCAGCACATTGCTGGGGGAGCACATTGCAGTGGCTTCTATCATTAAGGCTTCTATCTCTAAGTGATTCTTTCTACAAGTGATATGCACTTCAATCTCTGCACTTCAGCGATTGCACGAAGCAAATAAATACAGCAATCTGCACTGGAAAGCAGCTAACAGACTGCAGGTGACCCTGTCTCTATTAAGCTCTCCTTCCACTCTGTAACATGCACTCTCTACCACTGCTTCTGACACTCCTCTCCTCTCTCCTCAAACTCTCTTACCTTCACCCCCCCTCTCCACCCGCCTGCTTATACATATCACCCTGCCTTCTGTCTTCCCCCTACTACTGCTCCTACCAACTCTCGCTCATTCTACATCCATACACTGATAAAACCTCCAGTACTCTGAGACATGCCCCTTCACATAAATCACAGTCCCACATTACCTCCCTCACCCTCCTGCTTCTCCTAATCTCTGGTGACATATCCCCAAACCCTGGGCCACCATCATCTGTCTTTGCCCAACGCTCCCATCCCCCTACACCCTCTGGCAGGAGCCGCAACCCACAGAACTTGGTCTCTATTCCTCTTTCCAAAACCAGCCCCCCCTTTTCCTGTGCCCTGTGGAATGCACGTTCTGTCTGCAACAAACTCACCGCCCTCCACGACCTCTTCATCACAAATTCCTTTAACCTACTTGCCATTACTGAAACCTGGCTTCATGAATCGGATACTATTTCTCCTGCTTCCCTCTCCCATGGGGGCCTTCTCTGGACTCACTCCCCCAGACCAAGTGGACGGAAGGGAGGTGGAGTGGGAATCCTTCTAGCCCCATGCAGCACCTATCAGGTTCTTCACCCACCGCCCTCTCTGACACTCTCCTCTTTTGAGGCACACTGCATTCGTCTTTTCTCTCCCATTTCTCTAAGAATTGCTGTCATCTACCGGCCCCCTGGGCCGGTATCAGCCTTTCTTGATGACTTCTCTGCCTGGCTACCCTACTTTCTCTCTTCTGAAATCCCCACAATTGTTCTTGGAGACTTCAACATCCCTGTCAACACTAACACTACTATTACTTCTAAACTTCTCAGTCTAACCTCATCGCTTGACCTGAAGCAATGGATACAGGCTCCTACCCACTCCAATGGCAACACCCTTGACCTTGCCTTCTCCTATCTGTGCACTCCGTGCAACCTTTCCAACAGTCCACTCCCACTCTCTGATCACCACCTTATTACTTTTGCTCTCTCCTTGTCTTCCACCTCTTCTCCCTCCAACCGCCTAACAGTTACACGCAGAAACCTTCGCCACCTCAACCCTTCTCTTCTCTACTCTGCTACTGATCACCTCTATGACAAAATCTCCCCCCTGTCCTGCCCCAACCTAGCTACTTTCATCTACAACAGCTCACTGTCTTCCTCCCTAGACAAGCTGGCCCCCCTCACTACACGCAGAATTAGGCCCTGACTGCTACAACCCTGGCAAACAGATGACACCAGAAGTCTCAGAAAATGTAGCCGCGCTCTTGAGCGCCTGTGGCATAAGACTAAGAGCCAGGAAGACTTCACACAATATAAATCTGCCCTCCTAAAATACTACTCCTGCCTTCACACTGCCAAACAGACCTACTTTATCACACTCATCAACACCTTCTCATCCAGTCCACGTCAACTCTTCTCTACCCTCAACACTCTACTCTGTCCTCCACTGCCTCCACCCACCAACTCACTCACTGCCCAGGAGATTGCCAATCACTTCAAAACTAAGATTGATACAATTCACGAGGAGATCGCCAATGCGCAAAAACCTCTCCCATGCAACACCCCATGTCCACAGATACAATCATTACTTCCCTCATTCAACCCTGCTACTACTACTGAGGTTGCTAAACTTTTATCTAGCACTCATCTAACCACTTGCCCCCTGGATCCTGTTCCCTCGCAAATGCTATGCTCACCCTCTGACTCGATTCTACGCTCTCTAACTCACATTTTCAACCTCTCCCTCTCTTGTGGCATCTTCCCAAACTCTCTAAAACATGCGCTAGTCACCCCCATACTAAAAAAGCCCTCACTGGATCCCACCAGTCTCAACAACTTACGTCCCATCTCCTTACTCTCCTTCTCCTCCAAACTTCTTGAAAGACTGGTCTACAACCGACTAAGCGACCATCTGACCATGAATAAACTTCTTGATCCCCTTCAGTCCGGTTTTCGCCCTCAACACTCCACGGAAACTGCTCTCCTTAAACTCTCAAATGACCTACTAATGGCTAAAGCCAATGGACACTATTCTGTACTACTTCTCCTGGATCTCTCTGCTGCCTTTGACACAATGGACCACCCCCTCCTCCTCAAAAACTCCACTCCTTTGGTCTCCGTGACTGTACTCTTCGCTGGTTCTCATCCTACCTATCCCACCGCTCCTTCAGTGTCACTTACAACTCTACTTCCTCCTCTCCTCTTCCTTTTTCCGTTGGGGTCCCCCAAGGTTCTGTTCTCGGACCTCTCCTTTTCTCAATCTACACCACCTCCTTGGGTCAGTTGATTGCCTCCCACGGCTTTAAATATCATCTCTACGCTGATGACACCCAAATCTATCTCTCCACCCCCCAGCTCTCTCCATCTGTCTCCTCACGCATTACCAACTTACTAGCAGACATATCAGCCTGGATGTCACATCACTTTCTCAAACTCAACCTATCCAAAACCGAGCTCATGATATTTCCTCCCTCAGGTGCCACTTCCCCTGATCTCCCTGTCAAGATCAACGGCTCAACTATCAACCCATCTCCCCACGCCAAGGTCCTAGGTGTAATCCTGGACTCTGAACTAACCTTTCGACCCCACATTCTATCACTATCCAAAGCTTGCCGCCTCTGTCTTCGCAACATCTCCAAGATACGCCCCTTCCTAACCAATGACACCACAAAGCTTCTAATCCACTCCCTGGTCATCTCCCGCCTTGACTACTGCAACTCCCTCCTCATTGGTTTACCTCTAAATAGGCTATCCCCACTTCAGTCCATCATGAACGCTGCGGCCAGGCTCATCCACCACACAAACCGCTCAGCGTCTGCTACACCCCTCTGCCAATCCCTCCATTGGCTGCCACTCAGTCTCCGAATTTAATTCAAGATACTAACTATAACTTACAAAGCCATCCACAACCTGGCCCCTAGCTACATCTCTAACCTAGTCACAAAATACCAACCTAATCGTTCTCTTCGCTCCTCCCAAGACCTCCTGCTCTCAAACTCCCTTGTCACCTCATCCCATGCTCGCCTCCAGGACTTCTCCAGAGCCTCCCCCATCCTCTGGAATGCTCTACCCCAATCCGTCCGATTTTCTCCTACTTTATCTACTTTCAGACGATCCCTGAAAACTCATCTCTTCAGAGAAGCCTATCTGGCCCCCACCTAACAACTGTACATTTATCTTCTCAATCAGCACATCACCCACAGTTATTACCTCTTGTATCTCTTGACCTTCCCTCTTAGATTGTAAGCTCTAAGGAGCAGGGCCCTCTGATTCCTACTGTATCAAATTGTATTGTATTTGTACTGTCTACCCTCAAGTTGTAAAGCGCTACGTAAACTGTTGGCGCTATATAAATACTGTATAATAATAATAATAATAATAATAACAAATGTATCTCTTTATTAAATAAAAATATTCTTTTATACTTCATATTAGTTTATATTTTTCTACATCTTCTACTTCTGTGCAAGTGCCGGGAAAGTCCACCTAGGGGAACCTGCTGTTTTATGATACTGACTTATTGGATGTGGCACGGCTTTTTCCTTTTTCCTAGGAGAGTTGGTCGCTTTTTCTGTTATATATATATTGGTATGGATCATAGGAAGAGAGTCTCATTTTAAATGAGGCTTTGCTCCTGGTGCTGTGTAGTGTATATACGTCTGTTTAAATATGTTTCTTTTTCAGGGATCATCGGATCATATGCAGAGCTGGGAAACTTTTCAGCTAGTTAGTTAGTGAGGAAAAAAAAATGTATATGTATATTGTGTATATTGTGTATATTGTGGTTTTGTTCGCGGCTGTGAACATAATATTTTATAGATATAAGTGTTATAATGTCTTTAAACTGTTCTTTTCTTCTTTCTCCTTGCCTATCTAAAGATATGAGAAACTCAAATGCTACTCTCAGGCTTGAGAGTTACTGTTACTGCGTTAAGGACAGGCGTTGGGGACAACGTCTATTGTAGTGGGGGGAGTATGTAGCGCTGGTAGATTTACAATCTACCGCAGATTAGGTAAATTTAGTAAATTGGGTGTTAGGAAGGTTAAAGTTCGCCTCTGTTCCAGCTTGGCTGATGTTGTGTGTGCTTCCGTGCTGACCAGTGGGTGTCGCTGTTACCACTAGTCAGTGTTGGAAAGGCAACGTGTCGAAGTGTATAGATGCTCCTCTGTCTCCGAGGCAAGCTCGGTGGAGGTGGTCCTCCGAGTTGCATTCTGGGAAGGGGGTATTTATGGGTCAGACGCCATGTTTTAGGTTCGTTTTACAGCCACCTGCTGGCCCTCCTGGCCGACAGGTATGCGTTAAGGAGCTACCTCGTGGTCCTCCGATCGGGAGGCCCACGATGCTGCGGCGCAGGGGTGGGTCCTGAGGCTTGTCTGGAGCCTACCACCGCGGCCGAGGAATGGTCCTGAGCTGTCGGTCCTGTGTGATGAAGCTGAACGGCCAAGAAGATCCCAGAGGAGGACCCGTCTTGGAGAGATCACGCAGCGTGCTGGTCTGTGGAGGGGCCTGGTGACTCGGCTGGAGGACGTATCCAAAAGAAGTAATTATACAGCATAGTGTCACCAGTTCAGCTTAAAGGTTCAGGCACTGTGACTGACTGTTCACTGCAGAAGATCTGATACATCCTGTGGCAGAGGATCGTGCAGATTTACCCCCCAAGTAAGTTTGTGGCAGAGACTTTAGATTCGTGCTGTGTGCTGGCTGCTAGACCGGTGAGAAAGGCCTATCCAGACGAGCAAAGAGTGTGTCCCACATGGGGAGCGCATTCCATCCAATTATCTGAAATCTACCGGGACATTTGTTGCTAAGATATTAGAAGAAGATATTTGAGTTTCTCCTGAAAGTTTCCTTTTCCACCTCTTTCCTGCTACTTCCTAAAGTTTGACTGTTTAATAAAGCATTGAAAACGTACTCCAGTGTTGGTGCGTGTGTCGTCCAGCAGTAAGCTCAACGGAACCACTAGACCCGGTGCCGGTGAAACAGAGGGAAGCAAAGTGAAGGTAATAGACCCGCTTAAACCAGCAGCTCCACCGTGAGTTATTGCTACACATACATGGATCATAAGAGTGTTAACTCAGACAATAAATTGTACATGATAAAATGGTACATATGTAGTGTAGTATATATGCATATACAAGCATCAAAGATACCCAACTCGTTTCGTAAGACCAATTGCTCGCTCTTCAGGGGTCGATGCGGATAGTATGTATCTAAACTAGACAAAAAAAAAAAAATAAATATGTATCACAGTGGTGAATGTCAAGGCAATGGTAGAAAGGGCCAAAGTGCAACCCCATACTTACCAGTGGACAAAGCCAAAGAACCCATAGCTGAGTTCCCAAGGAACGGCAGCAGCAGAAATGCGGTGCGGGAGCTGAGGGGGAGAAGACAAACACTGACACCACCAGGGAGCAGCTGGGCAGCAGACAAGGCATAGATAAAAGTGTATGGCCTTGGATGTCTCGATATGTGAATTGAAGGATATCAGCTAAAACACAAATGTATATCTCTTAGTAAGTAGCCAAGAGAGTAAACAAAAAATGTATAGTATATTATAGGTATATATATATATATATATATATATATATATATATATATATATATAGAGAGAGAGAGAGAGAGAGAGAGAGAGAGAAGAATATGTATTCCTCAGTATATAAACATATATTTGTCAACCATTGCCGAGTAAGCAATGGCACTGTTTGCCCCTCCTGCCTCCCTTGGCAGTTAGCGGTGTCATGTTTGGTGTGGGAGCTGCGATATGCAACAAGGGAGTGTCCTGTCTCCTACTTATTGTTGCCACATGTCCACACCCATCGGGTGGCACCTGCGGATGCGGCGTCACCTAGTAGGGTGCAGTGTGTCATCATGGATGGATGGGAGACCACTGCGCATGTGTGCTCCTGTTGATGGCTGATGCTCCTGCATCGGCGTGTCTCACCATCCTCGTATGGCGTTGGGGGCGGAGCTCACCAGACCCCTCCGGGGATAAAGTCTGGGCGGTATGACATGGCTGTGATTATTTTCTTCACCCACTCACACTTGATACATCACAGAGGTTTCTGCTGCTGTCTGGCGGTTTACAATGTAAGGGTAAATACACTTGCTTTACCATATCACTCATTTGATGAAAATTATAGACTCTCTCTCAGTACACAAATATCTGCGCCCTGATGGATTTTCTAATGAGTACTATAAATCATTTAACCACTTCAGGCCTGGAAGAATTTACCCCCTTACTGACCGGGCCATTTTTTGACAATTGCACAGTCGTGCGATGCTGTACCCAAACAAAATTTATTTCCTTTTTTTCCCACAAATAGAGCTTTATTTGGTGGTACTTGATCACCTCTGCGGTTTTTATTTTTTGTGCTATAAACAAAAAAAGAGCGAAATTTTGAAAAAAACACAATAGTTTTTACTTTTTGCTATAATAAATATCCCAATTAAAAAAAAAGAAAAACATTTCCTCAAAAAAGCATATATTGATTGGTTTGTGCAAATGTTATAGCGCCTACAATTATTTTTAATTTTTTTACTAGTAATGGCAGTGATCTGCGATTTTTATTGGGAATGCAACATTGTGGCGGACATATCAGACACTTTTGACACTTTTTTGAAACCATTGACATTTATATAGCGATCAAAGCTATAAATAGCCACTGATTACTCTATAAATGTCACTGGCAAGGAACACTATGGGGCGATCAAGGGGTTAAATGTGTTCCCTCTGTGTATTCTAACTGTAGGGGGGATGGGACTGACTGGGGAAGGAGACTGATCGGTGTTCCTATATACTAGGAACCCACGATCGGACTCCTCTTCCCTGCTCTGTCGCGCGCGAACGCAGGTGCCCGGCAAACATCGTGGCTGCCAGGCACACGCATCAGCCCTTCGGTGACACACAAGGCGCGCGCCCCCTATCACGGCGGGAAGCGGAGGATGTGCTCACCCAGGATAGGAGATCTCATCTGTGGATGTCATGTTAACATACGCGGGATATGAAGTCTCTTTAAATACAAACCTCCTTAAGCTTTTTATTTCAGTGGTTTCTGGATGGTCCTGTCCCCCTGAAATGTTGGGAGCCTACATTCCTGGTTTGCCCAAACCTGGGAAAGATCCCACTACGCCTTCTAACTTTAGGCCTATCTCTCTGTTAAACTCAGACAAGAAGCTGTACGCCAAGCTTAAAGGTAGGAGACTATTATCCTGCCCACTTTGGTCCAACCAGGCCAGATGGGGTTTGCCACTGGGAGACAAGCATCGGATGCAACCAGGAGAATTATTAATATAGTTACATAGTTACATATAGATGAGGTTGAAAAAAGACACAAGTCCATCAAGTCCAACCTATGTGTGTGATTATAAGTCAGTATTACCTTGTATATCCCTGTATGTTTTGGTTGTTCAGGTGCTTATCTAATAGTTTTTTGAAACTATTGATGCCCCCCCGCTGAGACCATCGCCTGTGGAAGGGAATTCCACACCCTGGCTGCTCTTACAGTAAAGAATCCTCTATGTAGTTTATGGTTAAACCTATTTTCTTCTAATTTTAATAAGTGGCCATGTGTCTTGTTAAACTCCCTTCCACAAAAAAGTTTTATCCCTATTGTGGGGTCACAGTACGGTATTTGTAAATCAAAATCATATCCCCTCTCAAGCGTCTCTTCTCCAGAGAGAAAAAGTTCAGTGCTCTCAAGCTTTCTTCATAACTAATATCCTCCAGACCCTTTATTAGCTTTGTTACACTTCTTTGTACACTCTCCATTTCCAGTACATCCTTCCTGAGGACTGGTGCCCAGAAGTGGACAGCATACTCTAGGCGCAGCCAGACCAGAGTCTTGTAGAGTGGGAGAATTATCGCTTCATCCCTGGAGTTAATATAATTCCCTATGCATAATTGCGCTGAGTGCCTTCTCTCCTTATGTCCATCAATGCAGAGAAGACAATCGACATGGTACACTGGCAATACATGCACCAGGTACTTCTCAAAAATGGCGTTCAGGGGTCTATCTTGTACCTTACCTTAGCTTTATATTCTAGCCTTTCTACATAGGTCTATACATCCAGCTTGCTGTCTAAACCCTTTATTATAACCAATGACATAAGACAGGGCTACCTCTAATCACTTTCCATTTTTAGCCTAATGATTGAGCAATTGGCCAAGTTGAAACTTTTACACCCTTCCATCTCTGGGTTTCAATTTCATTCCACCCTTCACAAAATTAACTTACTCGCTGATGATGTGATCTTGCTCCTGACAAATCCCTGCATATTCCTACTCTGTGCTCATCAGATCCTATCTCAATTTAGTAACTTATTGTACTATAAAGTGAATTTCAATAAATCCCTGATATTTGATCTTGGGGTCCAGTGGGTTCCCTATAAGTTGCACAAAGATGCCCAACAGTCTTACAGGTTTGAACTATCATGGGTGGGCAGACTAGCATCCTTCAAAGTGATGTTATTACCACAGATACTATATGTGTTCCAGACCCTTCCTATCACGCTTAATACCCTCCACCTACGGGCCTTAACATCTCTGCTTAAAATCTATGTTTAGAAAGAAAAATGGATGTCGCTATGCACCAATGGTAAAACACAGGAAAGCTGAAAGAATAGGTCTAGCAGACATCAAGGACTATTACCTGGTACTGGCAGTACATTTAGATCACCTTTAACATTGGTTTAAACCTTCTCCAGATGTTCTCTGGCTAGATATAGTATATACATATAGTATATGTATATTTAGTACCTGCTCCCAGCCTCCCACACTGTATTCATTACTGTTATTGGATCTATAGCAACCACATTCCTTGAAGGGTTTACTGTCACCCATTGTTGTGAAAATTTGTTGTCAGATGTCCCCAAGTGTCGGTTTTGCTGCAATAAACTCATGCAAGCGTATTCGTACATACAGACGTTGGTGGAAGACCGTTGGCTGCAGAAACCTTCCCGTGGACATGGCAGATCTGTTTACTCTTTTAGGGATATTCGCTTATGCCTCACCAAGAGGTTTGCCACCTCATGGCGACTGCATTAACACTCCTAGCAAACAGATCTGTGTACATGGGAACAATAGCATAACCATACGAAATTATAGCTCACTGAGCCATGGTAGAGTATGGCGCACGTCAATGGTAGCGGTGGGAATGTGCACACAACCGCGATCTGAGCCATGTTTGTAGTATTCACAATGTGAGGCACATTGTGTCTCAAACTGCCCACATGGATCTGCACACGACCATTTGCACACGTCACTATTAGGATTCTATTTGAATATATACATGTGTCTGATTGGTTCTTTTGAAGGACTACAAGTGTCTGATTGGCTGATTCTGAAGCCACCACCCTATTTTGTTATCACTGTCTCACACTATAAATAAACAAGACTTGCCATTGTAAGGCAGGATTTTGCTAAGCTTAACGTGATACCAGCGTCCGTCTGTGTTACTCGGAGCTATACAAGCATGCTTTCCCGGCATTATACAAGAAAGTTATAACTGTGCTTTTCAGCACAACAGAATTATTTTCTTAGAGGAGAAGCTTAAAATATTCCACTACAGATGGCGGGCCAGGAATTTCGGAGCCAACAGAACTTTCTTATCCAGCGGACCTCGAGGGGGAAAAAGGATCTAGAACCAGACCAGCAAAGGCCGGCCCATGGTAAGACAACCATACTTCAAGTTTTTGAACATTTTTGCTGTTCTGTGTTGGGGATCTTGATTCTCTTCCGCTGTATGAGGTAAGTTCTGCTGGGCAAAAAAACCTTTTGTTTTTTTGTCACTTTCTGTATAATGGTGGGACTTTAATTGTAGGATATATTTTTGTCATTATAAGTAGGTCTATTAATTGGGGGAGCACCTATATTTAAATCCTCAGTAGATCCCATTTAATACAAACCTAAAATGCATGCTGTATGTGTGTGACTGAGAAGGCTGATAAGTAAGTGTATATTGTGTAGAAATGTATGAATTGTGATTATTACCTATGTATGGGACCAACAAGTAGATTGCATCAGGTGTGTAGATTGTTTAACTGATTCATGACACATGTCCCCATAAATGTGTAATAATATCTTTCACCCACTGATGGTTTTGGTGAACTTTGAGGTTGTTTTGAAGTGATTTTGTAGGGAGTGTTTTTAAAATGACTGCCGCATATTCAAGTGGTCATGTGGCTGAGGGGGGGAGGGCGGGCATACATTGCTGAGACATCACTCACAATAGGAGCTGTTTATTGTGAGGTATCTTTCGATGGACTTCTGCGCTACTAAAGTGATTAAAGAATGCTCTGTGTATTGCTGCAAAATCAAATAGTGAACACCACTCCACTACCTAAAATTTACAAATTGCACAACAATTAAATGTGTCTGTGATTCTGCGCAAAACCTCTCCACTAATAAAATGTGAGCAATAAATAATATCAATATGTGAATCTACAAAAGATAATAACCTATATAAAATATAGCATACAAGCATCTAAAGTGACTTCAGTGCTGGTACATAAGGTGAAGTGACTGATGCATAAATATAAAGTGACTGAACAAAGTGCAAGTGCGTTGATAGGAGATCTGGTGACTTTCGTGGTGTTGGATCCCCACTCGGGGCTCCCAGAACTCTCACCTTGATGACACAATAACAGTGCCTGTTAGAATCTGTTGGATGTTGTACTCTTTCCGTTTGGATCAATACTGGTGCTCTGGTGTGCCTATGGGTAGGCGATCGGCGGTGTTCCCTCCAATGAATGGGCTCCACATGGGGAATAATCAAAAGGGGGGGACTCCAATGGTGTAATAACGTATGACCAAAGATTTTATTAAAAATATAACTGCTTACATTAAAAACGAAAAAATGCACTGGGCAGCAGTGAGAAACAGCGTGGTTTCAATCCCCGCTACGTCACTTCCGGTCCGCGTGTGTTGTGTATCCGGTCACGTCCACGTCCAGGAGCTGTTTATTGAAAGGGCTACGCCCTGTGAGTGGTCTCTGGGACACAGGATTCTGGGCAATCGCATAGGGGAGCTCTTTTGTTTTGAGATGAAAAGACGAAGCATGTAACCAGTATTGTCTTGGTCCTGTATATCTGTTGACCTTCCAACTTTCAGAGCGAAGTATTGTTTGCATTTGGGAACAGGAGAGTATATTTAAAGCGTGTTATTTTGTGTTTTATGTAACTTTGCCATTTCTGAATGTGTTGTTTATGTTTTAGTCCTCCTATAGGCCCTAATTGATATAGCCTAAAGTGTTTTTTACGGTTAAGTGTTCATTTGGTGTCTTAATTGTGTAGTCAGTTTTTGTGAGGAGAAATTTCCGTTTTCTAGTGACGAAATCTCAGATTGTGCTGGTTTTGGCGGGATCAGCGACTGTTTTTTTTCAATTGATAATGTCACTATTTTGTTGTAGTCTGGATTTCATCTACCATTTTGTCGTAGTCCAAATTTTGTCGGCCATTTCATTGTAGTCTGGATTTCATCCTCCATTTTGTCGTGGTCCAATTTTGGATCGTTGCAACTGCCATTTAGCTTCTGCTGATTTTTGGTTCTGGGTGGAATTGCTCTGCTTTTGGCCCAGGTTTCAGCGTTTAGTGAGATTGAGTCATCTTTTTGCAGGAGTTTCAGTTTTTGGCTTTGATTGCGTTGTTGTTGTGCGGTATTTCAATCTCAAAACTTGTGGTCTGACTACCCAGGGGAAACGGTGGTGTCAAGGGGGATTTTATGTGGACACAAAAGGACTTGTGTTTGGAAAGACGATGGAAATAATTTGGTTTTTAAATTTAATTCCAGTTGTTTTGCAGAGTTTTATACTGTAATACAGTTTTGTCTAGAGAGTAAACAGGAGGCATTCCCATTATTTTTGTAACATCTAGATACAGGTAGAAAGAAGCCATAATATTGTTTTGAATAGTGGAGGATCTCATGGTGCTTTGTAGTTGTCTGACAAACACGTTTATAGGGCTGTATAGCGTGAGACCGGTCGGGTCGTCTATAATAGTCAGAATTCCAGTGCGCAATTGCATTAGCATAAACGTGAGGACTAGATTCCAGCATACCAGGAAGCCGAGTATAATAATCGGAAATGCCGGGTGCCAATACTGTAAAAATGGGCACTAGGCAGTCCTGTTCCGAAAGCTAGTGCGAGGGTGCCCTGGACGCAGGGACACGTCATAAGCAATTTGAATCGTCATGGGTAATGGGTAATGCCGTCCATGGATTGGAGAAAAAAAAAGAGGCTCTACACCAGTCAGACAGCTGCACTGTAAATGAGGTCTGGGTGTGGGGCTCTGGACATGAGACCCCTTAAAGATTGGCCTCTATGGTCAGAGGGTACAGTAATGCCGCGTACACATGACCGGACTTTACGGCATACTTTGTTCGGCGGACCGGAGTCCGTCGGACAATTCGATCGTGTGTGGGCTCCAGCGGATTTTTTTTCCCCAAAAGTTTGACGGACCTAGAAATGAAATATGTTTCAAATCTTTTCGACGGAATTGAGTCCGGTCGAAAAGTCCGCTTGCCTGTATGCTAGTCCGACGGACAAAAACCGACGCTAGGGCAGCTATTGGCTACTGGCTATGAACTTCCTTGTTTTAGTCCGGTCGTATCACATCGTATCATCACATACAAATCCATCGGACTTTGGTTGATCGTGTGTAGGCAAGTCCGTTCATTCGGAAAGTCCGTCGTAAAGTCCGTCGAAAAGTCCGCAGGACAAAGTCTGCCGTAAAGTCCGCTCGTGTGTACGCAGCATGAGGTGTATTCCTTTGGGAGGTACTTTTGATGGCTGGAGGTTCGAGACCCCAGAATAAAAATACTTTGGAAGTAGCTCAGCTGTGGCTTCAGAAATCTGTAATGATGAGTGGGTTGGATGTGTAGTAAAATTCTCATGCCTGTTTTTCAACTTTGTGTGGCAGGCCCATGCAAGGTTTTCGAGGTGCTCTTGTGTTTTTCCCATTGTATTCTTTTCTATTGCTAAAAGAGGGAAGGCAGCATTCCGTCTGGTTGTTTTTTTTTATTTTTGTTTTGGAAACTATGAAATATCTCCCTCACATTTGTATCTAAATGTTTGTCTCATGTTTTAGTTTTCTCATTGTTTGTATGTAGTAATATGAATATGGCAGAACCCACTGTGGTTGCTTAATGCATAGGATGCATTAAGGTGAAAAAACACAAAGGTTTACAACCCCTTTAATACCTCAGGCTGTTTACTTTCCAAAGAGGGATCATTTGTCCTGGCATTTTAAGGGTCTCAAGAAATGAGACTTTCCATCAGTACATCAGAACTGATCAATTTTCAAATATACACTATATACCATAGGTTGTAGATTCTAAAACGTTCACACAAACCAATTAATATACATTTATTTTGATTTTTTACCAAAGAAATGTAGCAGAATGCATGTTGGCCTACATTTATGAGGAAATTTCATTTTCATGTTTTAATAACAGAAAGTAGAAAATGTTTTTTTTTTTTTTTTAATGTTTGTTTTATTTATATAATAAAATATAAATAAAAAACAGTGGTGATCAAACACCACCAAAAGAAAGCTCTATTTGTGTAAAATAAATTATATAAATGTAATTTGCGTAAAGTATTTCATGACCCTGCAATTGCCAATTAAAGTAGCACAATGCCAAATAGCAAAAAATGGCCTAGTCATGAGGGGGTAAAACCTTCCAGAGCTCAAGTAGTTAAAAAGTGTTAAAATGAGCAAATAAACAATTTTGCACTCACATGTGGTAAGTTGAAGTACAGATATTACAACAAGGTTCCAGCAGTTGGCATCATTCTAGTGGTCCTAACAGAGAAGCACATAGAGCAGGGGTCTCAAACTGATGGCCCTCCAGCTGTTGTGAAACTACAAGTCCCATGAGGCATTGCAAGGCTGACAGTTACATGTATGGCTCCCACAGGCAGAGGCATGATGGGACTTGTATATTTAGGCAAGTTGCTGGACTAGTTTGAACTACCTGGTGCAGCAATCCTATTGCTGGATTGTACAAAATACAAATTGGGCCATATAAACAAGGGGAAAGAACCTAATAAATGATATGTCAGGCGCATGCGCAGCAGCACCTGACATGGACACTTAGTCCGGGAGTTCAATCCCACTCCAGCCGACGAGGCCCTCTAGTGCTGCGGGTGCCTACGATCACCACCTGGATAGACCTGTCGCAAGCAGCAGACACCCCACGGATCACCCCGATGTCAGCGGGGACCACAAGGAGAGACCGTATCAACACCTGACCAATGCCTGATCAACACCCTGGCTGCTTCTCTGGCTCCTTTACATTCTCTGGGACTAACTGTGAGTACACCTCCCCTGGGTCCTGGGTCCCCTGCCTCCAGAGAATCCCTAATTGATTATAACCTGGAGGACCTAGGTCTTTCTCCTATTGAGGCAGGCCCTCCCCAGTCTCAGCAGCTACTACAGCCCAGGGATTTGGGCCTAGCACAACCAGTGGCTGTAGCAGACTTATTTGCTAGATTTTCTGAACTACTTGAACGTGGTTTGCTCAACACTGCTAACAAGATCACTAGTGACATTAAAGCAGACCTCCAAACCTTGGGATCTCGAATAGAAACCATGGAAAATAATTTAGATTCTACAATTGCCAGAACAAACCAAAATACAGATTGCATCCAAGTTCTGCAAGATCAACTTGAGATAGCCATGGCTAAAAATACAGTAGATGACCTTGAGAACAGAAATAGGAGATACAACTTCAGGGTTCGGGGGCTCCCAGAATCCTATAAAGACATCCCTGACACAATACATGCTTTCATAAAGGAACTGATCCCAGATATCCCACAGCACAGATTGAAGCTAGACCGGGCTCACAGGGTCTTTAAGCCCCCCCGTTCAGACGGGCTCCCAAGAGACATAGTGGTAAAGCCACATTACTATGCTGTCAAGGAAAAAGTGATGCGTAAATCTCGCTCTCTGTCCAAGCTCTCTTTCCAGGGCCATGAGCTGATCTGTCTCCCTCTACCATTGAAAAATGAAGAGTCCTCAAACCCCTGCTCAAGATTTTGACAGAAAAACAAATCAAGTATTGGTGTTAATCTCAAGCAAAGCAAAGCCTATATGTTTACTTCTTTTGCAGACGGAGAAAGACTTTTCTTGCACCTAGGCCTCATTTGGCATGATCCGCAACATTATCCTCATGGCTCCACCTCCAACTCTCTGAAACTACAACTTCCCTCAGGCCCACTGACACCGGTTTGGGAGAACACCAAATCCAAAAAGTCCAAGGAAACACTCCCCCCTGACGGGTTTAAGATTGTCGACATTCATTTCTTTTCTGACTTCCAGGAAGTCTCTGCTCACTCGTTGGAGCTCAATGAGCTAACTTTGTTCCTCACACTCTTGCACGCCTCCGTTGAGGCAGATCTATGTGGTTTCTTCCCTTAAGGAACTACTTTACTGGTTGTCTCATATTTAGAATGTTATGCACTAAATCTACTAAGGGAGAGATGGAGGGACAGTTTTCTCTCTATTTTTGCCACCTAGACTGAGCTGTTTTTTTTTCTGGCTTCCAAACGTTTAGCTAGGGGTGCAATCCCCTGCAAACCCTGTGTTACGAGATTCCTGGTTTGGAGTTCCTAGTCCTAGCTTTGGTTTCCTCAAGATTTGCTCACCTGCCTTTATAACCTTTTTTACCCCACAGCAGACCAACCCCCCCACTTCCCTCCCTCATCTCCTTCCACCGCTTCCCTCCCTTCCACCCCCCCATCCTCCCCACAAATACACAGATTTTTGAGGTTATTTTTTATTCCTGAAATTCTCACCCAGAGTTATACACTGCTGGGGCGCTGGTACTATAGGTTGGCTCTACGCCACTGTTATACATTTTTGTTTGTCTTATGGGATGCCTCACAGCTGGAGTGGCACTCTTGCCCCTCTTCCTGTCCAGAAGAACAGGTATTCTACCCTTCTCTCAACAGGATTGCTCCTTTCCTTGCAGAAGGGACAATTTTTGGTTTTCACATAAGGATGGAGGATCCTTTATCCTCCACCCTACGGAAGACTCTCTTGTCTTCCGTTTCTTTCTCTTTTTCCTTTTCTTCCTTTCTTCTTTGCCTCTCTAACTATTGTTCTATTGCAGTAACTGACTAGGGGAGAGCCTCAAGGTACGAAACAGCGGAGCCAGAGGAATCGCTCCTTCATGCTTATTTCCCTTGGACCTGTGGGGACTCGGGGGTAAGTGCTTTTATATTGACTGCTTGGTTCACTCTTCTGCTCTATGGCTGACACCCCCCAGTACATCACACTCTGAGGGTAGTATCTCACAATGTTCAAGGTCTGAATTCCCCAGTCATAGGGCGAAAAGTTCTGCAATACCTGCACACACATAAAATAGACGTTGCCCTCTTACAAGAAACACATTTTCCTAAACGATAATGCCCTACATTTATTCATCCCAAATTCTCTACCTTTTACATGGCCGACGCTGACGACAAAACCAAGGGGGTTGCCATCCTTTTCTCCCACAAGTGCAAATTTTCCCTCAAATCAGAACTAAGAGATTCGGGGGGAAGGTAAATTTTGATCAAAGTGGTACTTGATGATCAGACATACTCCTTCATTTTCTACTATGCTCCCAACAAGGGGCAACTTACGCTTTTCCAATCCATGCTACTAACCCTGGTCTCTATGCTTAAAGGTACAGTTATATTCAGTGGGGACTCAAACATCATGTTTGACCAGGGCCTAGATAGATCTTGCCATGCGGGCAAACACCTTACCAGACCCTCTAAACAGAGCCTGCAGATCGCTAAATTTACCAATATGGTCTGGTTGATGCCTGGAGAGAAATACCCAACACTGCGAGACTACACACACTACTCTAGCCCACACAATTCTTTTGCCAGGATTGACCACATATTCATTGCCACTGCCACAGTCCCGCTGGCTTCTAAGTATTATATTAGAGACTCCACCTGGTCAGATCACGTTATGGTTTTCCTGACTGCAACGTCCCTCGGGTCATAGATCCGGCAGATGCTGGAGACTTAATGAGTCCATCCTTGGTGATCTGATCAGGGAAAAGGAGATCAAAAGCACAATTGTGGATTACTTTCAAACTAACAACACTCCAGATGCAACCCCCTCATGCCTATGGGCAGCACATAAAGCCACAATCAGAGGGAAGCTTATCTAAATAGCCCCTAGATACAGGGCTAGAAGAATCAACATAGAAAAGCTTGAACAGGAATTTTCCACTCTATCGAGAAAACATAAGGCAAATCCAAATTCTGTACCTATCGAAAGTTTAGATTCAGCCTGTACGGCCCTGAAATGAGCTCTGACATCTAAGGCTAACAAATGGCTCCGTTGGAATATGACTCGATTCTATTGCCAAGGCGACAAAATGTTAGCTAGCAAACTGACGCCGAAGTCAAGATCCATACTGTTCCCAAAATTAAACTTAGTGGAGGCTAGGGATGAGCCGAACACTCCCTGGTTCGGTTCGCACCAGAACCTGCGAACGGACTGAAAATTTGCGCGAACTTTAGAACACCATTGACGTCTATGGGACTCGAATGTTTGAAATCAAAAGTGCTCATTTTAAAGGCTAATTTGCATGGTATTGTCCTAAAAAGGGTTTGGGGACCCGGGTCCTGCCCCAGGGGACATGTATCAATGCAAAAAAAAACGTCAGTTTTTTCCGGAGCAGTGATTTTAATGATGCTTAAAGTAAAAAAAAAAGTGAAATATTCCTTTAAATATCATACCTGGGGGGTGTCTATAGTATGCCTGTAAAGTGGCACATGTTTCCCGTGCTTAGAACAGTCCCTGCACAAAATGTCATTTTTAAAGGAAAAAAAGTCATTTAAAACTGCTTGCGGCTTTAATGTACTGTCGGGTCCTGGCAATATGGATAAAAATCAGTGAGACAAACGGCATGGGTACCCCCAAGTCCATTACCAGGCCCTTTGGGTCTTGTATGGAAATTAAGGGGAACCCCGCACCCAAATTAAAAAAGAAAAGGTGTGGGGCCCCCAGGCCCTATATACTCTGAACAGCAGTATACGGGCGGTGCAAACAAGACAGGGACTGTAGTTTTGTTGTTAAGTAGAATCTGTTTGTAATTTTGAATTGGTATATTTTTAACATGTTTAGCTCCAGCCAAAAAATCTATTTTAAGCTTTTTGGAAAACCTAGGGAAGGGTTATCATCCCTGTGACATTTGTTTTGCTGTCTGTGCTCCTCTTCAGAGGATTTCACCTCACTTTTTGTCCCAATGACAAATGTTTATTGAAAACTTGGGTTTTTTTGTCAAACAAGGATTGGTGATAAAGCATCAGTGGAAAGGAGAAAAGTTTTTCCCATATTAACTCTTACAGGAGAGAATTTCCCTTCCTAGGGGTAGATTTTATCTCATTTCCTGTTGTCTCCTTCAGTTTGCAAGTAGGATTCGTTTGTAAGTTGGATGTTTGAAAGTAGGGGCCTGCCCTATATACTCAGCAGAAATTTGGGCCTTGAGTGTTGTTGTGGCCACAACACTGTAAGCCCTCACAGGGCCCTGCTGTGAAATATTAGATCAAGAATTGTAATTACATGCCCCTGTTGAACAGGGGCAGAAAAATTGGGCCTTTGGTGGTGGTGGTGGTGCTGGTGCCACAACACTTTAAGACCTCACAGATACTCTTGGTGGGCGCAGAAACGGGACCTGCTGTGAAATATTAGATCAAGAATTCTAATTACATGTCCCTGTTGAACAGGGGCAGAAAAATTGGGCCTTAGGCACTGGTGCTGGTGCCACAACACTGGAACCCCTCACAGATACTCTAGTTGGAGCGCAGGAACTTGCCCTGCTGTAAAGAATTGCATCAAAAATTTTAATTACATGCCCCTGTTAAAAAGGGGCTGAAAAATTGGGCCTTAGGCACTGGTGCTGGTGCCACAACACTGCAACCCCTCACAGATACTCTAGTTGGAGCACAGGAACTAGCCCTGCTGCAAAGAATTTCATCAAAAATTGTAATTACACGCCTCTGTTAAACAGGGGCTGAAAAATTGGGCCTTAGGCACTGGTGCTGGTGCCACAACACTGCAACCCCTCACAGATACTCTAGCTGGAGCACAGGAACTAGCCCTGCTGCAAAGAATTGCATGAAAAATTATAATTACATGCCCCTGTTAAACAGGGGCTGAAAAATTGGGCCTTAGGCACTGGTGGCGGAACTGGCGGCGCCCAGAACCAAAAATGTTCTTACAAGCTATCATCATGATCATTGAGGAGGAAGAGGATAATTACTCAGTATAACAGGATAGTCACTCAGCATCAGCATAGGCAGTCTTTGAAGGGATCTGACATTTTAAAAAAATGTATTCGGTTACATCAGCATCAGGTGCTTGGTAGCTGGTGGTGATCCAAGACTGATCCATTTTTATGAAGGTCAGTTCATCGACCGAGTCGGTGGACAGACGCACCCTGTGATTGGTTACAAAGTCTCCAGCAGCACTGAATGTGCATTCTGAAAGAACGCTGGATGCAGGACAGGCCAGTAGCTCAACTGCATACTGTGCAAGCTCTGGCCAGTGATCCATCCTCAAAACCCAGTAACCTAGAGGATTTTCGGTGGGAAAGGTGTCCAAGTCAGATCTTGCCCCTAGGTATTCCTGCACCATGTAAAACAGATGCTGGCGATGGTTGCTGGAACCGATCATACCTTGGGGCTGCGGACTAAAAAATTGTCTGAACGCATTAGTCAGACATCCACCTTCTCCACCGCTCCTTCTTTGACTGACCGAAGCCTCAGCAACACGTTGTCCAAAAACAGGAGTTTGTAACTTCCCAGTCTCTGGGAACGCGTTGCACAGACCTTTCTGCAAGGCCTCCCGAAGATGTTTCATCCTCTGCTCCCTCTGCAATGGCAAGATAAGGTCTGCAACCTTACCCTTGTAACGTGGATCAAGGAGGGTTGCCAGCCAGTATTGGTCCTTCTCCTTGATACCACGAATACGAGGATCCTTCCGCAGGCTTTGCAGGATCAGGGAGGCCATGCAGCGTAGGTTTGCTGAGGCATTCGGTCCGGAGTCCTCTGGGTCACTAAGGATGACATGATCCGCAGATACCTCCTCCCAGCCATGTACAAGTCCATGTGTTTCTTGGGACTGTAAATGATCCCTTAAAGACTGCTGCTGATGCTGAGAGCCAGGCTCCACCTTCATACTGACACAAATCTCCTCCTCCTCCTTCTCATCCTCTTCCTGTGTGATCAGCGGGCATGCAGGAACACTGTCTGGATAAAGGAGGCCTTGAGAGCTAAGGAAGTCCTCCTCTTCCTACCTCTGTTCTGCCTCAAGTGCCCTGTCCATTATTCCATGCAGCGTGTGCTCCAACAGGTGGACAAGGGGGACAGTGTCACTGATGCATGCACTGTCACTGCTCACCATCCTCGTGGCCTCCTCAAATGGTGACAGGACAGTACATGCATCTCTGATCATGGCCCACTGGTGTGGGGAAAAAAAAAACAAGCTCCCCTGACCCTGTCCTGGTGCCATAGTCACACAGGTACTCATTGATGGCCCTCTGCTGCGTGTGCAGCTGCTGCAGCATGGCCAACGTTGAGTTCCACCTGGTGTGCATGTCACAGATTAGGTGGTTCTTGGGCAGGTTAAATTCCTTTTGGAAGTTGCCAGCCGAGCACTGGCCTGCCTCAGGACAATCTGTAAGCCCGGGTACCTGCCCAAGAACCACTGAACCACCAAGTTAAGGACGTGAGCCAAACAGGGCACATCGGTCATTTGTCCCTGTCGGAGGGCGGAGAGGAGGTTGGTGCCATTGTCGCAAACCACCATTCCTGCCTTAAATTGGCGTGGCATCAACCACCTCTGAACCTGCCCCTGCAGAGCTGACAGAACCTCTGCCCCAGTGTGGCTCCTGTCCCCCAAGCACACCAGCTCAAGCACCGCATGGCATCTTTTGGCCTGCATACTTGAGTAGCCCCTTGAACGCCTACGGAGCACTGTAGGTTCTGAGGACAAAGCACAGGAAGAGGCCATGGAGGAAGAAGAACAGGAGGGGGTGGAGGAGAGAGGTGTGTCAGAATCATTAGTAGTGGCATTTTGGAGGCGTGGTGGCAGAACAACCTCCAACACTATTGCACCTTGTCCTGCATCCTTCCCAGCTGCCAGCAGAGTCACCCAATGCGCCGTGAAACTTAGGTAACATCCCTGTCCATGCCTGCTGGACCATGTGTAATATGCACCTTACCGCTGACCGCCCTGTCCAGCGAGGCATGGACATTGCCTTCCACATGCCGGTAGAGAGCCGGAATCGCCTTCCGTGAGAAAAAGTGGCGTTTGGGTACCTGCCACTGAGGAACCGCACATTCCACAAACTCACAGAAGGGGGCAGAGTCTACCAACTGAAAAGGTAGCAGTTGAAGTGCTAGCAATTTTGCCAAGCTAGCATTCAACCGCTGGGCATGTGGATGGCTGGGAGTGAACTTCTTACGGCGGTACAGCAGCTGGGGCAGGGAAATTTGCCTGGTACAATCTGATGTCGGTGTACCGAAAGCAGATTGCCCACAAGTACTTGGCTGTGACACACCTAATTCTACACCTTCATTCCTCTCAGTGCAGGTCTTAGAGAGGACTGAAGGTATAGTGAGGTTGGAGATCTCAGCTGATGAGGAGCAAGGAGAGGTCCTTTTTGTTGTTTGGTGTGGGTCTTTTAGATACATTTGCCAACGAACTGCATGGCAGGTCAAAGTATGTCTGGTAAAGCATGTGGTGCTCAAGCAGGAGATGTTTTGGCCACGCGAAATACGCTTGAGACATATGTTGCAAATAGCAGCGGTGCGATCTGATGCACTCGTCTCAAAAAAGGCCCACACCAAAGAACTTTTGGAATAGCGAGCAGAGACAGCAGCGCCCTGCACATGCGGAGCTCTGCGGTGTGATGCAGTCAGTGTGCTGCCCTTAGGCTGGCTCCTGGAGGGCATCCTGCCTCGTTGGTGATGTGCCTCCTCCTCCTCTCTCCTATCAGACACCCACATTGAGTCAGTGACCTCATCATACCCTCCCTCCTCCTCACTGGAGCAAACCTGGCAGTATGCTGCAGCAGGGGGAGCATGACTGCCAGATTGCTGTCCTTCTTGGGCACCCCCTCTGTCCATGCTCACGTTACTGCCTTCATCTAGCTCAGTATTATCATCAGAGCCTTCTAAACGCTGGGGATCCTCCTGGAGCATGTACCCAACACTGTGGTCAAACAGTTCGAGGGACTCCTCAGGAGGACATGGTGGGGCTAGGGAAGGAGTCACTGATGCCATTGAGCCGAGTGAAGAGGCCACATTGGCAGCTGCTTTGCCAGACAAAGTACCCTGAGCATGGGTGAGAGAGGATGAGGAGGATGAGGACAGCTTGGTCATCCACTCGACCAAGTCTTCCGCATGTTGCGGCTCAACACAGCCAGCTGCCGAAAAAAAGGCCAAGCGTGTCCCATGGCCACATGCTGATGAGGATGCACCGTCTCTATGACCAGCACTGTTGCCTCTAGACACAGAGCCTGCTTGCCCTCTTTTATTGGTTTGTGACTGTCTGCCTCTCCTTGTTGGCCTTCCAGACATACTAATGGCCTGCAGTGAGATGTTGCTGCACTAAGCTGGGATATATATATATATATATATATATATACTGATACTGCAGCTAGCAAAATCAACTGCCTGCCTGTAGTATGAGAACACCACCAATCTTCTACAGGTAGCTTTAGACGAACACTGTGCAGAGGTTGCACTACACTAACTTGTAGCTTTAGATGAACACTGTGCAGAGGACGCACTACACCAATGTTAAAATAATGTAGCTGCCTGCGGTAGTGATAGGATCAGGAAAACCCCACCAACCTTCTACAGGTAGCTTTAGCTGAACACTGTGAAGAGGATGCACGACACTAACGTTAAATTATTTAGCTGCCTGCGGTAGTGATAGGATCAGGAAAACACCACCAACCTTTTACAGGTAGCTTTAGCTGAACACTGTGCAGAGGACGCACTACACTAACGTGTAAATAATGTAGCTTCCTGCGGTAGTGATAGGATCAGGAAAACACCACCAACCTTCTACAGATAGCTTTATCTGAACACTGTGCAGAGGACACACTACACTAACGTTAAAATAATGTAGCTGCCTGCGGTAGTGATAGGATCAGGAAAACACCACCAACCTTCTACAGGTAGCTTTAGCTGAACACTGTGCAGAGGTCACACTACACTAACGTGTAAATAATGTAGCTGCCTGCGGTAGTGATAGGATCAGGAAAACACCACCAACCTTCTACAGGTAGCTTTAGCTGAACACTGTGCAGAGGTCGCACTACACTAACGTGTAAATAAACTAGCTGCCTGCAGTAGTGATAGGATCAGGAAAACACCACCAACCTTCTACAGATAGCTTTAGCTGAACACTGTGCAGAGGACACACTACACTAACGTGTAAATAATGTAGCTGCCTGCGGTAGTGATAGGATTAGGAAAACAACACCAACCTTCTACAGGTAGCTTTAGCTGAACACTGTGCAGAGGTCCCACTACACTAACTTGTAGCTTTAACTGAACACTGTTCAGAGGATGCACTACACTAACTTGTGGATTTAGCTGAACACTGCGCAGAGGTCGCACTACACTAACTTGTAGCTTTAGCTGAACACTGTCAGAAGGACGCACTACACTAACTTGTAGCTTTAGCTGAACACTGCGCAGAGGTCGCACTACACTAACTTGTAGCTTTAGCTGAACACTGTGAGGAGGACACACTACACTAACTTGTAGCTTTAGCTGAACACTGTGCATTACACTAACTTGTAGCTTTAGTTGAACACTGTGAGGAGGACGCACTACACTAACTTGTAGCTTTAGCTGAACACTGTGCAGAGGTCACACTACACTAACTTGTAGCTTTAGCTGAACACTGTTCAGAGGACACACTACACTAACTTGTAGCTTTAGATGAACACTGTGCAGAGGTCGCACTACACTAACTTGTAGCTGTAGCTGAACACTGTGAGGAGGACGCACTACACTAACTTGTAGCTTTAGCTGAACACTGTGAGGAGGACGCACTACACTAACTTGTAGTTTTAGCTGAACACTGTGCACTACACTAATTTGTAGCTTTAGCTGAACACTGTTCAGAGGACGCACTACACTAACTTGTAGCTTTAGCTGAACACTGCAGAGGTCGCACTACACTAACTTGTAGCTTTAGCTGAACACTATGCAGAGGTCACACTAAACTAACTTGTAGCTTTAGCTGAACACTGTGAGGTGGACGCACTACACTAACTGTAAATAGTCTAGCTGCCTGACTGTGGTACTAATAGGATCAGAAGTACACCAGCAATTTTCTTCAGGTAGCTGTAAATACTGTAACAACACAAGCCTGCCTGTCAGTAGGAAGATAATAACAGGAACAGAGCTAGCTAAACTGAATACAGTGTATATATATATATATATATATATATATATATATATATATATATATATATACAACACCTGGGATGCATATATATACACAATACACTGTAAGTGCAGTTAACTGACTGACTGCCCTGCCTAATCTATATAACTTAAATCAAATGACACTGTCTCTCTGTCTCTGTCTCTCAACGCTGGAACACACTAAACAGGGCTGCCATGCAGACGGCCTTATATAGTGTGGGGCGTGTACTAAACCCCTGAGCCATAATTGGCCAAAGCCACCCTGGCTTTGGCCAATTATAGCTCTCTCTGCAGACGGCGCTGTGATTGGCCAAGCATGCGGGTCATAGTGCATGCTTGGCCAATCATCAGCCAGCAATGCACTGCGATACCGCAGTGAATTATGGGCCATGGCGCGCCACACGAATTTGGCGCGAACAGCCCATGTCGTTCGCAATTCGGCGAATGATCCAACAGACAATGTTCGAGACGAACATGGGTCCGACTCGAACACAAAGCTCATCCCTAGTGGAGGCACATTGTCCCAGAACTCTCAGTGTATTATGCGAGAATTCCATAACTTTTTCAAAACAATATATAGTGCAGGAGAACACCCATCTCAGATTGCAGTGGATCAGTTCATTGATAGTATACAGATTCCTAAACTGGAAGAACGTCACCGCCTGAAACTAGATGCCACAATTTTGTCTTCGTCGGAAGAAGTGAGTGCTCTCATCAAAATTTTTAAATCGCAGTCAGCTCCTGGCCCCCTATGGGTTTTCTGTCCCCTATTATAAAACATTTCCTGAAACATTAGCACCCTTCATAGCCGTTTTTTAATGCTCTAAAATGGGGAGATCCCCTAGATAACTCGCTAAACAAAGCTTATAGCTCAGATCTCCCTAAACCGGGTAAGGACCCTAGCTCGGTAAGCAACTATAGGCCCATTTCACTAATTCATTAATTTGAAGATTCTGACTAAAATCCTTGCAGACCACTTATCCTCTTTTATTTACCTATACATTAACAAAGATCAAGTGGGATTTATCCCTGGGAGACAGGGTTCCTGATCAAATTTGCCGGGCGATGGACATTATATCCCTCCTCAACTCAAATTGGGATAATGATACCCCTCGGAAAGGCTTTCTCCTCTCACTGGATCTACAGAAAGCCTTTGACTCTGTCTACTGGCCCTACATCTTCTCCACCCTTAAACGTTGGGGTTTGGGAGAATCATTTATCAATATCTTGCATGCTTTGTATTCCACCCCAGAAGCCCAGGTGCACTTGCAGGGATTTTACTCTGAATCTTTCCAGATATCTAGAGGCACCAGGCAAGGTGGCCATGCTCGCCACTTAATTTCATTATAGAAATTGAAATCCTAGCGGCTGCAATTAGCGATAGCTCGGCAATTCATGGCATTCAGTTCCGCTGCCACAAATGCGCATTATTTGCTGATGACATACTCCTCTTCATTTCTTCCCCGTTAATTTCTCTCCCAAATATTTTCTGGCTGTTGGACAACTTTGGGAAAATCTCAGGGCTCCTAGTCAACTTTGATCCCAAGCACTTAACATTAATATCCTGGCGTTGTTACTTACCAGACTTAAAGAAGACTTCCAATTCACCTGGAGTGACTCATCAATCACTTACCTTGGGATTATTCTGACTGCCAAGGTTGAACACCTTTATCAGTCCAATTACCCCCCACTATTCAAAAGACTAGGGACTGATCTATCCAGGTGGTCGCAGTTTTCTCTTTCCTGGCTGGGTAGAATCAATGCGATAAAATTGATGTTACTTCCTCGGATCTTATACTTCTTTAGGTCTCTTCCTATCCCCTTGATCAAGGCTCTCCTAAAACAGTTTCAAGCCAAAATTATTAAATTTATCTGGGGTAAGGGGTTCCCTAAATCGGTCCTATTCCAAGCAGGAGACGAGGGGGGGTCTGGGCCTTCCTAATCTATTTTGGTATTACCAAGCTGCACAACTAGCCCATATCTCAATAGTCTACTCTCGCTGGGAATTGCCTGACTGGATACACATTGAAAGACAGGCGGTCCCACTTCATACCCTGGACTATCTCCTAACGTGCCAAAAGAAATTGAGACCCCCAATATTATCCCAGACACTTTCACACTCGTATTAGAAAATTGGATATGCCACCTTTTGAAATCTTTCGCTTCGCCCAGATTTCTAAATTCCTTCGCAAACTTTGGAACTCCCACCACAAGGAACCCCAAATCACAGCCTATGAACAGTGGTGTAGCCAAGCTGATGAGCAGAGGGGGGGAATCACAGTGATCTACAGGGCACTGTCCTCCACTCACTCTAATGCCCTGTACACTTGATAGGATTTTCCGACAACAAAATCCTGGATTTATTTTCGACGGATGTTGGCTCAAACTTGTCTTGCATACACACGGTCACACAAATGTTGTCGGAAATTCCGAACGTCAAGAACGCGGTGATGTACAACACATACGATGAGCCGAGAAAAATGAAGTTCAATAGCCAGTGCGGCTCTTCTGCTTGATTCCGAGCATGCGTGAAATTTTGTGCGTTGGAATTGTGTACACAGGATTGGATTTTGTTGTCGGAAAATTTGAGATCCAGATCTCAAATTTTGTTTGTCGGACATTCCGACGGAAAATGTCCGATGGAGACTACACACGGTCAGAATTTCCGACAACAAGCTCCCATCGAACATTTGTTGTCGGAAAATTCTATCGTGTGTACAGGGCATTAGACTTCCTATATGTTGGCCTGGGGACTTTCTCAACAGTGGCAACTGGAGACATGGAATAGGAATTTTTTTAAGTCATGGGGTGTCAAGGGTGTTCTCAACACTAGCCTTGCAGAAGCAAGTATAAAAGTATTATCCAGATGGTACCTGTTTCCATCTAGACTAGCTAAGCTCTACCCATCATCATCCCCACTTTGCTTCAGGGGGTGTAACCTCAGGGGTGATATGTTACATCATGTATGGTGGGAATGTCCCAGAATAAGGAGTTACTGGTCACAAATGTTCCAATACAGAAATCTCCTCACATTGCCCTTGCTAACTTCCAGGTGAGGGCTGCCTCCAAGGGTATACAACGCCTTATTTTTATTTATTTTTTTCATCCTTTTGGGAGCCAAACATACTCTAGCCAAAGCTTGGAAAAAGCCAATTGTTTCTGTCTTATTGGCCATAAGGAAAATTTATTGGATCATGGCTCAAGAGAAGATAGCAGGTATACTCTTGGACCGCACTGAGAAATTTGAAACAATATGGGAACCTTGGGCAACCTTCATAAATGTCCCCCTATACCCATAACCTCAAACCTATTATACGCTCATGCTCACCTGTGAGTGCTCTCCTATAGTCGGTCCTTCTTAGGGATGAGCCGAACACCCCCTGGTTCGGTTCGCAGTAGAACATCCGAATATGCAAAAAGTTTATCCGAACATGTTCCTGTGCCCAACAAGAGTAATGCCCCGTAATGCTCCGTTAAATTCTATAGGACACGAACGTGAAAAATCAAATGTGCTAATTTTAAAGGCTTATATGCAAGTTATTGCCATAAAAATTGTTTGGGGACCCGGGTCCTGCCCCAGGGGACATGTATCAATGCAAAAAAAGTTTTAAAAATGGCCTTCTGGAGCAGTGATTTTAAGAATGCTTAAAGTGAAAAAATAAAAATGAAATATTCCTTTAAATATCATGCCTGGGGGGGGGGTGTCTATAATATTCCTGTAAAGTGGCACAGTTTTCCCATGTTTAGAACAATACCACATCAAAATGACATTTCTAAAGGAAAAAAAAGTTATTTAACACTGTTTGCGGCTGTAATGTGTTGTCATGTCCCGGCAATATAGATGAAAAACATTGAGAAAAACAGCATGGGTCCCCCCCCCCCCCAGAGCACCTTATCAGGCTCTTTGGGTCTGGTATGGATATTAAGGGGAACCCCCACCCAATTTTTTTTTAAATGGTGTGGGGGGGCCCAGGCACTATATACTCTGAACAGAATATGGCCTGCCCTATATACTCTGCAGAAAATTGGGCCTTACGTGTTGGTGGTACCAGAAAACTGTAACCCCTCACTGTTATAGGGCGTACACACGGTCGGACTTTGTTCTGACATTCCGACAACAAAATCCTAGGATTTTTTCCGATGGATGTTGGCTCAAACTTGTCTTGCATACACACGGTCACATAAAGTTGTCGGAAAATCCGATCGTTCTAAACGCGGTGACGTAAAACACGTACGTCGGGACTATAAATGGGGCAGTGGCCAATAGCTTTCATCTCTTTATTTATTCTGAGCATGCGTGGCACTTTGTCCGTAGGATTTGTGTACACACGATCGGAATTTCCGACAACGGATTTTGTTGTCGGAAAATTTTATCTCCTGCTCTCCAACTTTGTGTGTCGGAAAATCCGATGGAAAATGTCCGATGGAGCCCACACACGGTCGGAATTTCCGACAACACGCTCCGATCGGACATTTTCCATTGGAAAATCCGACCGTGTGTACGGGGCATTACTCTTGTTGGGCACAGGAACAGGCCCTGCTGTTAAATAATATTTCAAAAACCATTATTACATGCCACTGTTAAACAGGGGCAGAAAAATTTGGCTTTGGGTGGTGGTGCCAAAACACTGTAACCCTCACAGTTACTCTTGTTGGGCACAGGAATGGGCCCTGCTGTGAAATATTAGATCAAGAATTGTAATTACATGCCCCTATTAAACAGGAGCAGAAAAATTGGGCCTTTGGTGGTGGTGCCACAACACTGTAAGTCCTCACAATTACTCATGGTGGGCGCAGGGCCCTGCTGTGAAATATTTGGTAACTACACTCAGGTGCGCTACTATTGTCAAAATAATCTGGCCGAGGGACCTCCCTTAGCCTGCATATGTGTATGTGTTATACCTTAAGACAACAGTGATAATAAGTAACAAATAAATGTTAAATATTGTGCCTTCAGTGTAATAATAATGTTATAATGTAGCAAAATGTCCCCTGAGAAAATAAATGGTTGAGGGAAGGCAAATAAAAAAGTCCTGCAACAGAAGTATATATTTTCTGAGATAAAATGATCCTTTTTCTGCGAACCGGGATCTTGTAATAAACTGAAAAATGTGGCCGCTTACCAGATCCGTGGGACCCCTATTACGGGGGTCTTTTGGGCTCAAATGTGTCAATTCCCGCAGGTAGGAACAGCTGATTAAATTTTCTTATTCAATCATCCATCGGCCTAAGATCCTCCACTGGCATCGGGATAGCGGTGTGCTGTGGTCCCATAGATTGGAACAGCTGATCAGGTGGAACAGCTGATCTGGTGACTTAGACTTGCTCCTTTACAGACGCTGTTGATTCTATATAGCCAGACGGACTTCAGTTGTGTCCCTTGCCATATGTGGATTATAAAAGCAGGAAAATCTCCATAGCGTATTAAGTAAAAACTTCTTTATTAAAAAAAAACAAAAAAAAAAAACATAACTGGCATCTGGGTTTTAGCAGAAAATCAAAAAGGGAAAAACTTTGATATATATTATATATTTTTTTTATTAGACTGTATATATATATATATATTAATACACCGGCTGAAGTATATAGAAATAATACACCATGGAATGCACTGTAGATATAGGCTACACTGGATGCGGAGTATATATATATATATATATATATATATATATATATATATATATATATATATACTCCGCATCCAGTGTAGCTATTAAGTTATTTTTTTTTTCCTCATTAATGTACACACAGCACCCCATATTGACAGAAAAACACAGAATTGTTAAAAAAGAAAAACTGAAATATCACATGGTCCTAAGTATTCAGACCCTTTGCTGTGACACTCATATATTTAACTCAGGTGCTGTCCATTTCTTCTGATAATCCTTGAGATGGTTCTACACCTTCATTTGAGTCCAGCTGTGTTTGATTTATACTGATTGGACTTGATTAGGAAAGCTACACACCTGTCTATATAAGACCTTACAGCTCACAGTGCATGTCAGAGCAAATGAGAACCATGAGGTCAAAGGAACTGCCTGAAGAGCTCAGAGACAGAATTGTGGCAAGGCACAGATCTGGCCAAGGTTACAAAAATTTTCTGCTGCACTCAAGGTTCCTAAGAGCACAGTGGCCTCCATAATCCTTAAATGGAAGACATTTGGGATGACCAGAACCCTTCCTAGAGCTGGCCGTCCAGCCAAACTGAGCTATCAGGGAGAAGAGCCTTAGTGAGAGAGGTAAAGAAGAACCCAAAGATCACGGTGGCTGAGCTCCAGAGATGCAGTCGGGAGATGGGAGAAAGTTATAGAAAGTCAACCATCACTGCAGCCCTCCAACAGTTGGGGCTTTATGGCAGAGTGGCCCGACGGAAGCCCCTCCTCAGTGCAAGACACATGAAAGCCCACATGGAGTTTGCCAAAAAACACCTGAAGGACTCCCAGATGGTGAGAAATAAGATTTTCTGGTCTGATGAGACCAAGATAGAAATTTTTGGTATGTGTGGAGAAAAGCAGGCACTGCTCATCACCTGTCCAATGCAGTCCCAACAGTGAAGCATGGTGGCGGCAGCATCATGCTGTGGGGGTGTTTTTTAGCTGTAGGGACAGGACGACTGGTTGCAATCGAGGGAAAGATAAATGCGGCCAAGTACAGGGATATCCTGGACAAAAACCTTCTCCAGAGTGCTCAGGACCTCAGACTGGGCCGAAGGTTTACCTTCCAACAAGACAATGACCCTAAGCACACAGGTAAAATAACGAAGGAGTGGCTTCACAACAACTCTGTGACTGTTCTTGAATGGCCCAGCCAGAGCCCTGACTTAAACCCAATTGAGCATTTCTGGAGAGACCTAAAAATGGCTGTCCACCAACGTTTACCATCCAACCTGACAGAACTGGAGAGCATCTGCAAGGAGAAATGGCAGAGGATCCCCAAATCCAGGTGTGAAAAACTTGTTGCATCTTTCTCAAAAAGACTCATGGCTGTATTAGATCAAAAGGGGGCTCTACTAAATACTGAGCAAAGGGTCTGAATACTTAGGACCATGTGATATTTCAGTTTTTCTTTTTTAATAAATCTGCAAAAATGTCAACAATTCTGTGTTTTTCTGTCAATACGGGGTGCTGTGTGTACATTGATTAGGAAAAAAAATGAACTTAATGATTTTAGCAAATGGCTGCAATATAACTAAGAGTGAAAAATTTAAGGGGGTCTGAATACTTTCCATCCCCACTGTATATATATATATATATATATATATATATATATATATATATATATATATATATATATATATATATTTTTTATATATATATATATATATATATATATATATACTACCTATACTATATATATATATATATATATATATATATATATATACTACCTATACTATACTACCGCCTGAAGTATATTTGAAATAGTACACCACGGAATGTAATGTAGATATAGGCTACACTGGGTGCAGAGTATATTTATATATACTAGACTGACTGTATATATATATATATATATATATATATCAAATACACTGCCACTAACTGAATAACCTGCCTGCTTAATCTAAATCAATCTCTCCGTCCACACCAACAACACTACACAGGGCCACAGTGTAGGCAGCCTTATATAGTGTGGGGCATGGACTTAGTTCCCCTGAGCCATGAATGGCCAAAGGCACCCTGCCTTTGGTCAATTATGGCTCTCTTAGCAGAGGGCGTTGGGATTGGCCAAAGCATACAGGTCAGGTGTATGCTGTGGCCAATCATCATACAGCAATGCACTGCGACCTGCGATGAGTGCATTATGGGGAGTTCCGCGGTGCTTAAATTTGCCGCGAACACCTCATAATGTTCATTCTTCGTCAAACGGGTGAACATCCGATGTTCAAGTCGAACTTATGTTCGACCCGAACATCGAGCTCATCCCCAGTCCTTCTTCTCTTAATCTTCTTCGGCATTCTTTCTTTTCTTTCCTTCTATTCTCTTCTAGCTTCAGTGATGGTTACAGGCACTCACCTTCGCAGTTCTTACTAATAATGGAGTATGGTTGCTTTTCGGAAGCTGACACTCTATCTCCAACAATGTCTTTTCTAATTTTTATTTAAGTCTGCATTATATATGACATTATTTTTTTTTTTGTTTACTTTCCTTATCACTCAACTTCTGAACAATAGCTAGGTATTCTCTTGTTGAAAGACCTAGGTGGGGGGGAATCAGCCTGGTCACAGTTTGATCCCATTATGGGTGACCGGTTTGACCCTCCTGGGCCTCCTGGTCCAACATTCTCCTTAAGGTCAGATGTTCAGTTATATATTACATACCTCGGCTTAAATTTGGAATTGTTACGAATAATAAATGTTTCTGACAATTACTCTAAGTGCCATAATGTTTTTCTTACACCTAATGTATTAATGGCCATGTTGGCTGACGCAGGACAAATGGTCTTATTCATGCTTTTGTACTGCTTTTATAAAAAGTAACAAAAATATTGAAATATAAATTATATGTCTCTTCTCTACATACAAAGCCATCTGCACAAAATTTCTCTTTCACAACAAACGTCCACGCATTAAATACGAACACCTCACACTCACACTTACCAAACCCAACCCACCAGGGATATCTCTACAATTTCTCTCTAACTCATGGCCTCATGAACATATCCTAGCCAAACACCTACCACTCCAAAGAGGCCCATTTAGGAACCTGGAAGATCTTGCTTCACAAATGATAGACGGTAAAATCCCATTATGGACATACCTTCAAATACAGCACTTTCTCCAAGGTCCAAATGGCAAACTACATTGGACCCAACAACATACCCCCATAGAAACACTATGCTCTGAAAATACCCCACAAAGACATCTGGTCTCATTACTTTTTGCCAAACATCCCATGCAAAAGACATGTCAGTTCTGGAAAAAAGAACTCTCCCTAGATCTCAAGGAAGAACATTGGGAGCAAATTTTTGAAAACATCCTTAAGGGGTCAAGAAACGTATCAACTCAAGCAAATGTTTATAAGGTTTTAACTTGATGGTACAGAGTCCCGACCACTATCCACTAATTCGCACCATCAGTATCCAACTTATGTTGAAGATGCACCTCTGTACCAGGCTCTCTTATAAACGGCTGGTGTTCATGCTCCATCATCCAACAGTTCTGGAGAGAAATTCATGACGTAATCTCAAGAGTTTCCACCCTGGCTTTGGATTTTTTCCCCACCCAACTTCTCCTACACCACATTACCCAGATGCTCTTATTATCATCAGTATCCAACTTATGTTGAAGATACACCTCTGAACCAGGCTCTCTTATATATGTCTGGTGGTCATGCTCCATCATCCAATGGTTCTGGAGAGAAATTCATGACGTAACCTCAAGAGTTTCCACCCTGGCTTTGGATTTTTCCCCCACCTAACTTCTCTTACACCACACCACATTACTCAGATGCTCTTATTATAGATCTCTAGCTATGCACATGCTAAACGCAGCTAAGTTATGTATCCGGGTTCTGTGGGGCAAGACACATGCTCCTTTAATTAAAGAATGGTTTCAGAGAATCAACAAAATCCGAAATGGAGGAGCTTATAGCCATCTCTCATGACAATGTCTCCAAACACACCGCCCACTGGGCTTGTTGGTGCCACTTTAAAACTACCTCCAAATACACCCAAACCACATGTCCACAATCCAACTAAGCCAGATCAATAACCTTACTCTCTTGATAGGTGAGGATGGATGGGTTGAAGACCAGTGTCACGTTGAAGGCACACCCCCCATCTTGATCCATTCCGCTCCTATCCCTCATCTTCTACATCTCTATATCCCTTACTTGTGGCTACATCCCTCCTCTCCCCTTCCCCATTCTCCCCCTCTTCTCCCCCTCCCTTCTACCAGCTCCTCCAACCCCCCCCCCTTCCTCTACTCACCTGCACTCAACCATGGGAAATAATCAAGGTGGCCAGTGGGACTGTCAACCTTGGATCTACCCCCAATCACAAATAGCATCCACCCTGTGGCACTCCCCACTGCATAAACTACACCCCCCCCCCCATTATGCTGTTAAACTTACCTGACAAGCCCCTCTTAATACTTAATAAAAGAATGTGTGTATGCCAGCTGTTAATAAGGGAGAAACACACTAGGTACAATATACTGTATATCCCAAAATGTAAACAGAAGTAGTTAAAAATAAAATTGATAATGATAATAAAGGTGATTATAATAACAATTGCAATCAAATAAGTAAATATTATATATGTATGAACAATTATATAAGTGCCCACGCTATGGTAAATGCAATATAAAAGGTGATAATGAACTACAAGTTAATAAATTATATTAATGGGCTGCTGCTATAGTGTAAGGTAAAAAACCCCTAATAATGATACAAAAAATTATTATACTCAGTGCTGCTCCAATACATCAAATATAGAAATGAATAAATATACAATAATTTTGATCAAATAAATTGCAGTGCAAACATGTATTTCATAAAGTGCGATCAAAAAAAGTCCATCAGTGCAAACGGTGCCAAAAAACTTGTTTACTTCTGCTTAAGAAGATTCAGGTGCCACTCTGTGATCCCCTCCTGGGTTCCCACTCACCAGCAGGCATGTACTGGCCATCGGGACTACCGGGAGATTCCCGGTGGGCCGATGGCTCAGTGGGCCAGTCAGGTGCGGTCCTGGAGCCGCTCCTCTCTGACAGTGAGTGATCGCAATTTCACTCCTGTCAGGAGGAGCAGTTTCCGTCATATGCTGCTGGAGAGAGCATTAGGCATTAAGCTCCCTCCATCCTGCAGGGGGAGATAGACCAACGGCAGACTTTCCTTCCTCTCTCCCTATCACTTGTTCTCACATGACTGGAGAGAGGAACGAGAAGCTGCCTTCAAAATGGTGAGTACATGTGGGAGGGGGAGGAGAGGGAGGACACTGATGTGAAGGGCTGCTGATGGGGGCTCTCTGATGGGGGCACTCTGATGGGGACTGTGATGTGAAGGGAGCTGCTGGTGGGGACTCTGATGTGAAATGGGCTGCTGGTGGGGACTGTGATGTGAAGGGAGCTGCTGGTGGGGACTCTGATGTGAAGTGGGTTGCTGGTGAGGACTGTGATGTGAAGTGGACTGCTGGTGTGGACTCTGATGTGAAGGGAGCTGCTGGTGTGGACTCTGATGTTAAATGGGCTGCTGGTGGGGACTCTGATGTGAAGGGAGCTGCTGATTGGGACACTCTGATGTGAAGGGAGCTGCTGATTGGGACACTCTGATGTAAGGGGGACACTGTTGGGGACACTCTGATGTAAGGCGGACGCTGTTGGGGACACTCTGATGTAAGGGGGATGCTGTTGGGGACACTCTGATGTAAGGGGGATGCTGTTGGGGACACTCTGATGTAAGGCGGACGCTGTTGGGGACACTCTGATGTAAGGGGGACGCTGTTGGGGACACTCTGATGTAAGGGGGACGCTGTTGGGGACACTATGATGTAAGGGGGACGCTGTTGGGGACACTATGATGTAAGGGGGACGCTGTTGGGGACACTCTGATGTAAGGGGGATGCTGTTGGGGACACTCTGATGTAAGGCGGACACTGTTGGGGACACTCTGATGTAAGGGGGCGCTGTTGGGGACACTCTGATGTAAGGGGGACGCTGTTGGGGACACTCAAAATTAAAGTGGGCCAGTCATTTGTCCCAGTCCAGCCCTGCTCACCAGAAGTAAAACTTTAAAAGGCAAGGTCTTTATCCTACATCAACGGCTAGGATGTCTCCTTCCAATGGTAAGCTTTAAAGGATTCCAAGATCTTAATTCCACATCTGTGACTAAGGTCTCTCCTTCCTATTATTCCAGTATTAGAACTCCATTGCCATAGTTTGAGTATATAATATACCAAAGAAGAGAGAGATAGGCATAGAGTAATATTGCTAATATTTATTGATATAATCACAAATGAATGCACTTACATCAAAAGAAAGGCATACAGGTAAAAATTGCCGCCTTCGTGTGCTGTCGGCCATCACTGTGTCTCGTGTGTCTTGTCCCTGCTTTTATATCTACATAGACTCAATAATCTTATAAATACAAATGTACAGGGTCATCAGCAAAGATGTGTAGACACTATGGCAAGAAATGGGCATATGACATATATTTTGTAAAAGTGGATGGAATAAACAGCACTCAGGTTACTACATATGTGTTAAGGTAGGGGCACATGGATACATGTGTAAAGCAGCTATATACAGTGCCTTGAAAAAGTATTCATACTCCTTGAAATTTTCCACATTTTGTCATGTTACAACCAAAAACGTAAAAGTATTTTATTGGGATTTTATGTGATAGACCAACACAAAGTGGCACATAATTGTGAAGTGGAAGGAAAATTATAAATGGTTTTCCAAACTTTTTACAAATAAATATGTGAAAAGTCTGGCGTGCATTTGTATTCAGCCCCCTTTACTCAGATAACCCCTAACTAAAACCTAGTGGAACCAAATGCCCTTCAAAGTCACCTAATTAGTAAATAAAGTCCACCTGTGTGTAATTTAATCTCAGTATAAATACAGCTGTCCTGTGAAGCCCTCAGAGGTTTGTTAGAGAACCTTAGTGAACAAACAGCATCATGAAGGCCAAGGAACACACCAGGCAGATCAGGGATAAAGTTGTGGAGACGTTTAAAGCAGGGTTAGGTTATAAAAATATATCCCAAGCTTTGAACATCTCAAGGGGCACTGTTCAATCCATCATCTGAAAATGAAAAGAGTATGGCACAACTGCAAACCTACCAAGACATGGCCATCCACCTAAACTGACAGGCCGGGCAAGGAGAGCATTAATCAGAGAAGCAGCCAAGAAAGCAGAAGTTGTTGTGTGTCTGGCTGTGCAGCAGTAGGGAACCCTGTTACTTGCAGCCCCTACGGGGGTAGTGCTACAGAGGTCAACGTTAAAACATTTTTGTTACATTTTTATCTATTAAAAAGGTGATAGATAGATTTGTCTGGAAGTAATTTGAATAGATTGTCTCTTTTTCAATGTGCATTGCATACTAGCACATTATGAAATACTTATTTTAGAACAATGCTCTGCAGTGCCCCTCCGCACTCCGCTCCCCTGGCCGTCATTTTTCCCGGAGTTACTTCCAGGCTCGTGGCTCCGGCGCTGTGATTGGCCGGAGCTGGAATGACGTCACTCCTGGCATGGCCCTGAAAAAAAACGGCACAGCAGGCTATTAATAAAAACTTCTTAAAGTTTTTTTAAGGGAAAGTAGAAAATGTTTAAAAATATCTAAAAATAGGGAAGGGTCTATGGTGAGCGGGGGTGGGGTGGGGGAGGGAGATGGGGGAGAGGAGGGAAGGGGTGGAGTAATGGGGGTCTGAGATCGGTTACCCTGGGATCGCTGGTGCACTCCCTGCCCATCCCCCCTCCGCACTCGAGAGGAGTGGGAGGGTATGGGAATAGGGGGCAGGGTCAGAGCTGCACCTCAAGATAGGAGAACCACCGGTGAAAATGAAGTTCAAATCCATCCTCGGTTCAGAGGCCAGAAGGGGCCTAAAAAAGGGGGGAAGGTAGAGGGGGGTATGGGGGGATGGAGGGGTGGGAGGTGGGAGGTAAGGGGAGGGGGGAGTGGGGGGGAAGAGGAACTTCTCAAATAAGTATAGTAACTATCAGTAGAAGACAATAACTACATTTTTGACATATGACATTCGGGGACTGAACACTCCCAGTAAGAGACATAACATTTTGAAAGAATTAAAATCCTATGGTGCAGAAGTAGTGTTCCTACAGGAGACTCATCTCTCACAGGATACGAATGGTAAATTATTTTCTAAAGACTTCCCGACATGGTACTATGTTGACTAGACAACAAAGAGAGCTAAAGGGGTGGCAATTGGATTCGCAACTGGGGTACGGTTCAAATTGGAGGAAAGGATGACTGCCCCCGAAGGCAGATACCTATTTTTGAGGGGCTGCCTAGGTGAAATGGAATGTACATTGCAGACATCTATGCCCCCAATAGGAAACCAATAAAATACCTGAAAGAGGTTTTGGGGAAGTTAATGGATTTTAAGAAAGGAAACGTGATAATGACTGGAGATCTGAATTTTTGCATGGAACCCGGACTGGATAATACGTCCCGTGTACAGGGGACTAGAAATGTTTCGCTAAAAATAATTGAACAGAAAATGTACAAACATCAAATGTTAGATGTATGGAGGATCATGCCCTCTAAAACACAAGATTACACGTTTTACTCCCCTGTACGCGGGACATACACTAGAATCGATTACATAATGGTAAATCATAAAGCATTGGAGTTGGTAACTGAAACAAACACAGAAATATCTACGCTATCTGATCATTCCCCAGTAACTATGAAAATGAGAGTAACAGGAATACAAAGACCACCTTATACTTGGCGATTAAATGAAACATTAATACAAGATAAGAAAGATGCAGAAATAGTCAAAAAGGAGATAGAATACTATTTCCTGTCCAATGATACAAAATAAATTTCATATGCTACCCTTTATGTAGGCCAACAAGGCCTACATTAGGGGTATTCTTATTTAATAGGGGCGGGGAAAAAAGAGAGAACAAAAAATATGAAATTAGTAATAGATGAAATATATACACTAGAACAAGTACATAAAAAATATAAGGGGCAACATCAGGAGACATTTCATTTACTGGTAACAAAGAGGGATGAATTAAAGGACCTTATGGCACAAGATCTGAAAAAGACATTTAATAGAATATTAAAAGATAGATATCAATGGGGAAATAAAATGAGTAAACATCTTGCCAGGATGTTAAAAAAGAAAAAATCAATAAATTACATAGAAAAGATTCAAAATAAATACGGGGAAATGGTATGTAAGACAAAGGAGATAGCGAATGTGTTCAAATGTTAATATGGGGCACTGTATTCAGTAAACCATAAGGGGCAACAGGACAAAGATAAAACAGGAAAAATAAAAAAGTTTTTAGAAAGAGCGGGGCTTCCCCAAAAATCTGAAAGTGACAGGGGTATGCTAGATAAACCTATAACTGAGGAGGAAATTAATAAAGCATTATAAGATTCTGCCCCAGGAAAAAGCCCTGGACTTGATGGGTTCATGACTTTTTACCTAAAAAGTACAAGGAGATTTTAGTACCAAGGTTATGTCAATACATGAACGAACTGGGAGTAGAATATGAAATGAGTAGAGAGGCCCTGTCAGGCTCAATAACAGTCATCTTGAAGGAGGGGAAAGACAGAACACTTTGTTCAAACTATAGGCCAATATCCTTGCTAAATGCCGATACAAAACTTTATGCAAAAGTTTTAGCTACAAGGATAAAAGACCTGATGAAAGAACTAGTTCACCCTGATCAGGTTGGGTTTATCCCAGGGAGGGAGGGGAGTGATAATGGAGTGAGAACTTTGCTCCTCCTCCAGGAAATTAAAATGGTGGGTCCCCAGGTCTATTCCTGTCAATAGATGCTGAAAAAGCCTTTGACAGGGTAGACTGGGGATGATAAAAACACTGGAATTTATGGGACTGGGCCCAAGAATGATCCAGTGGATCCAAATATTATATAATCAACCGACTGCAGTTATAAAAATTAACAGGGAGTCGTCCCCCTCCTTCAAAATGAAAAACAGGACGAGACAGGGGTGCCCCCTTTCCCCACTGCTTTTCGTATTGTCCCTGGAACCCCTCCTTGCAACGATCCGGTCCAACTCGGATATAGGTGGTATTAAGATCGGGGACGAAGAACACAAACTGGCAGCATTTGCCGACAATGTGGTATTCTACATATCCAACCCTAGGATAACATTGCCAAACTTACTTAAAACACTAAAACAATACGGCGAACTATCAAACTTTAAAATAAACCTTAATACATCCGAGATCCTAAATATAAATATAAGTAAACAGGAAGAACATAGTTTTCAAAAGGAATTCCAGTTTCCATGGAGGAAGGAGGGTTTAAAATACCTAGAAGTAAAGTTGGCGACTTCCTTAAAAAAATATATAAAGTAAACTATATTCCTTTATTAGATTAAATAAAAAATGAAATAAAAAAAATGTCATCAAGATCCCTTTCCTGGATAGGGCGAATCAACGTGGTTAAGATGGTCCTATTACCGAAGATCACATATAAGTTCCAAATACTGCCCGTAGCATTACCGCATCATTACTTTAAAGCATTAAAAACTATTATAATGAAATTTATCTGGCAAAATAAAAAAAATAGAATTTCACTGGCTGTATTGTGGCGGGGAAAAAAACAAGGTGACCTAGTGGTCCCCGACATTAAAAAATAATATTATGCAGTGGTGTTATCATAAGTGGTGGAGTTGGCAAGGGAGAAAAGTGAAAAACGATAAAAAAAAATAGAAAATAATATGTGTGGAGCAAGGTTAAGTAGTATATTATGGAACCCTTCCCAACGCAGGGCATTGGGAGTAAAAATGCACAAGATGACACAAAATGCACTTAAAATATGGGATTTGGCCCATAAACAAACTGAATAGAAATATAATTCACCTTTAATTTTTTTGAAAGATAATGATTATTTTACACCAGGGAAAAGGACAATAGGAGGGAATTGGATAAAAAGTGATAATGCACAATTAAGAGACATAATTAATAAAGGGAAAATAAATACATTTTTAGAGTTACAACTAAACACGGATTTAATGGTGATTAACGAATGGCGCTACCTCCAGTTGAAGCACTTTGTTGAGAATTTGCTACCCCAGACATATTAAGTAAATACCAACCAGAGATATCTCAGGAGTGCTGGAGAGGCTGTAAGGATGTTGGACCGATGGCCCACCTGTGGTGGAATTGTCCCAAAATTAAAAAATATTGGAAAAAATTTTTACAATTAACAATGGAAATTACTGGTAAAGGTGTACCCAAAGACCTGTGGATATGTCTATTCCATGGAATAGAGGGTTCAGTGAAACAATATAGGGAATCAATAACCCCCCACTTGTTGAATGCGGCGAAAAGCCTTATATCTAAAAAATGGCAAGAGGAAGGAAGCCCCACAATGCGGGATTGGGTTATTGCCATAGAGGGAACATACGAAATGGAGGGCTTGAGATTTAGTGGGTTGGAAGAAAGAGAGGGGTCAATGGATAAGTGGGAATGTTGGCAGTAGGGATGAGCTTCGTGTTCGAGTCGAACCCATGTTCGACTCGAACATCGGCTGTTCGATCGTTCGCCGAATTGCGAACGTTATGGGCCGTTCGCGCTAAATTCGTGTGGCGCGTCACGGCCCATAATTCACTGCGGCATCGCAGTGCATTGCTGGCTGATGATTGGCCAAGCATGCACTATGACCCGCATGCTTGGCCAATCACAGCGCTGTCAGTAGAGAGAGCTGTAATTGGCCAAAGCCAGGGTGGCTTTGGCCAATTACGGCTCAGGGCATTTAGTACACACCCCACACTATATAAGGCCGCCTGCACGGCGGCCCTGTGTAGTGTGTGTTCCGGTGTGCTGAGAGATAGAGAGAGAGAGAGACAGTGTCATTTGATTTGAGTTAGATAGATTAGGCAGAACAGTCAGTCAGTTAGCTGCACTTACAGTGTATTGTGTATATATATGCATCCCAGGTGTTGCATATATATATATACACTGTATTCAGTTTAGCTAGATCCGTTCCTGTTATCTTCTATCTAGACTATTTACATTTAATGCAGTGCGTCCTGCTCACAGTGTTCAGCTAGATCCGTTCCTGTTATCTTCTAGACTATTTACATTTAGTGCAGTGCGTCCTGCTCACAGTGTTCAGCTAGATCCGTTCCTGCTATTTACATTTAGTGCAGTGCGTCCTGCTCACAGTGTTCAGCTAGATCCGTTCCTGTTAAATTCCTACTGACCGGCAGGCTTGTCTGGTTACAGTATATAAAGCTACCTGAAGAAAATTACAGGTGTTCTATTTGATCCTATTAGTACCACGGTCAGGCAGCTAGACTATTTACATTTAGTACAGTGCGTCCTGCTCACAGTGTTCAGCTAGATCCGTTCCTGTTATCTTCCTACTGACAGGCAGGCTTGTCTGGTTACAGTATATAAAGCTACCTGAAGAAAATTACAGGTGTTCTATTTGATCCTATTAGTACCACGGTCAGGCAGCTAGACTATTTACATTTAGTACAGTGCGTCCTGCTCACAGTGTACAGCTAGATCCGTTCCTGTTATCTTCCTACTGACAGGCAGGCTTGTCTGGTTACAGTATATAAAGCTACCTGAAGAAAATTACAGGTGTTCTATTTGATCCTATTAGTACCACGGTCAGGCAGCTAGACTATTTACATTTAGTACAGTGCGTCCTGCTCACAGTGTACAGCTAGATCCGTTCCTGTTATCTTCCTACTGACAGGCAGGCTTGTCTGGTTACAGTATATAAAGCTACCTGAAGAAAATTACAGGTGTTCTATTTGATCCTATTAGTACCACGGTCAGGCAGCTAGACTATTTACATTTAGTACAGTGCGTCCTGCTCACAGTGTTCAGCTAGATCCGTTCCTGTTATCTTCCTACTGACAGGCAGGCTTGTCTGGTTACAGTATATAAAGCTACCTGAAGAAAATTACAGGTGTTCTATTTGATCCTATTAGTACCACGGTCAGGCAGCTAGACTATTTACATTTAGTACAGTGCGTCCTGCTCACAGTGTACAGCTAGATCCGTTCCTGTTATCTTCCTACTGACAGGCAGGCTTGTCTGGTTACAGTATATAAAGCTACCTGAAGAAAATTACAGGTGTTCTATTTGATCCTATTAGTACCACGGTCAGGCAGCTAGACTATTTACATTTAGTACAGTGCGTCCTGCTCACAGTGTACAGCTAGATCCGTTCCTGTTATCTTCCTACTGACAGGCAGGCTTGTCTGGTTACAGTATATAAAGCTACCTGAAGAAAATTACAGGTGTTCTATTTGATCCTATTAGTACCACGGTCAGGCAGCTAGACTATTTACATTTAGTACAGTGCGTCCTGCTCACAGTGTTCAGCTAGATCCGTTCCTGTTATCTTCCTACTGACAGGCAGGCTTGTCTGGTTACAGTATATAAAGCTACTTGAAGAAAATTACAGGTGTTCTATCCCAGCTTAGTGCAGCTACAGGCCATTAGTATGTCTGGAAGGCCAAGAAGGAGAGGCAGACAGTCACAAGCCAATAAGAGAGGGCAAGCAGGCTCTGTGTCTAGTGCTGGTCGTGGAGACGGTGCATCCTCATCAGCACGTGGCCATGGGACACGCTTGGCCTTTTTTTCGGCAGCTGGCCATGTTGAGCCGCAACATGCGGAAGACTTGGTCGAGTGGATGACCAAGCCGTCCTCATCCTCCTCATCCTCTCTCACCCATGCCCAGGGTGCTTTGTCTGGCAAAGCAGCGGCCTCTTCCCTCAGCTCAATGTCATCAGTGACTCCTTCCCTAGCTCCACCATGTCCTCATGAGGATTCCCTCGAACTGTTTGACCACAGTGTTGGGTACATGCTCCAGGAGGATGCCCAGCGTTTGGAAGGCTCTGATGACGATACTGAGCTCGATGAAGGCAGTAACATGAGCGCGGACAGAGGGGGTGCCCAAGAAGGACAGCAATCTGGCAGTCATGCTCCCCCTGCTGCAGCATACTGCCAGGTTTGCTCCAGTGATGAGGAGGGAGGGGATGATGAGGTCACTGACTCAACGTGGGTGCCTGATAGGAGAGAGGAGGAGGAGGAGGAGGAGGAGGAGGAGGAGGAGGAGGAGGCGGCAGCACATCACCAACGAGGCAGGATGCCCTCCAGGGGCCAGCCTAAGGGCAACACATTGACTGCATCACACCCCAAAGCTCCACATGTGCAGGGCGCTGCAGTCTCTGCGCGTTATTCAAAAAGTTCTTTGGTGTGGGCCTTTTTTGAGACGAGTGCATCAGATCGCACCGCTGCTATTTGCAACATATGTCTCAAGCGTATCTCGCGTGGCCAAAATATCTCCCGCTTGGGTACCACATGCTTGACCAGACATATGTTGACCTGCCATGCAGTTCGTTGGCAAGCGTATCTAAAAGACCCACACCAAAGAACAAAGAGGATCTCTCCTTGCTCCTCATCAGCTGAGATTTCCAACCCCACTAGACCTTCAGTCCTCTCTGAGACCTGCAGTGAGAGGAATGAAGGTGTAGAATTAGGTGTGTCACAGCCAAGTACTTGTGGGCAATCTGCTTTTGGTACACCGACGTCAGATTGTACCAGGCAAATTTCCCTGCCCCAGCTGCTGCACCGCCGAAAGAAGTTTGCTCCCAGCCATCCACATGCCCAGCGGTTGAATGCTAGCTTGGCAAAATTGCTAGCACTTCAACTGCTGCCTTTTCAGTTGGTAGACTCTGCCCCCTTCCGTGAGTTTGTGGAATGTGCGGTTCCTCAGTGGCAGGTACCCAAACGCCACTTTTTCTCACGGAAGGCGATTCCGGCTCTCTACCGGCATGTGGAAGGCAATGTCCATGCCTCGCTGGACAGGGCGGTCAGCGGTAAGGTGCATATTACCGCTGACTCATGGTCCAGCAGGCATGGACAGGGACGTTACCTAAGTTTCACGGCGCATTGGGTGACTCTGCTGGCAGCTGGGAAGGATGCAGGACAAGGTGCAGTAGTGTTGGAGGTTGTTCTGCCACCACGCCTCCAAAATGCTGATTGTGACACACCTCTCTCCTCCACCCCCTCCTCTTCTTCTTCCTCCATGGCCTCTTCCTCGGAACCAGCGGTGCTCCGTAGGCGTTCAAGGGGCTACGCAAGTACGCAGGCCAAAAGATGCCATGCGGTGCTTGAGCTGGTGTGCTTGGGGGACAGGAGCCACACTGGGGCAGAGGTTCTGTCAGCTCTGCAGGGGCAGGTTCAGAGGTGGTTGACGCCACGCCAACTTAAGGCAGGAATGGTGGTTTGCGACAATGGCACCAACCTCCTCTCTGCCCTCCGACAGGGACAAATGACCCATGTGCCCTGTTTGGCTCACGTCCTTAACTTGGTGGTGCAGCGGTTCTTGGGCAGGTACCCGGGCTTACAGGATGTCCTGAGGCAGGCCAGGAAAGTCTGTGTGCATTTCCGCCGGTCATATAATGCCAGTGCTCGGCTGACGGACCTCCAAAAGGAGTTTAACCTGCCCAAGAACCGCCTAATCTGTGACATGCCCACCAGGTGGAACTCAACGTTGGCCATGCTGCAGCGGCTGCACACGCAGCAGAGGGCCATCAATGAGTACCTGTGCGACTATGGCACCAGGACAGGGTCAGGGGAGCTTGGTTTTTTTTCCCCACGCCAGTGGGCCATGATCAGGGATGCATGCACTGTCCTGTCACCATTCGAGGAGGCCACGAGGATGGTGAGCAGTGACAGTGCATGCATCAGTGACACTGTCCCCCTTGTCCACCTGTTGGAGCACACGCTGCGTGGAATAATGGACAGGGCACTTGAGGCAGAACAGAGGCAGGAAGAGGAGGACTTCCTTAGCTCTCAAGGCCCCCTTTATCCAGACAGTGTTCCTGCGTGCCCGCCGATCACACAGGAAGAGGACGAGGAGGAAGAGGAGGAGGAGGAAGATTGTGTCAGTATGGAGGTGGAGCCTGGCACTCAGCATCAGCAGCAGTCTTTAAGGGATCAGTCCCAAGAAACACATGGACTTGTACGTGGCTGGGAGGAGGTGGCTGCGGACCATGTCGTTCTTAGTGACCCAGAGGACTCCGGACCGAATGCCTCAGCAAACCTACGCTGCATGGCCTCCCTGATCCTGCAAAGCCTGCGTAAGGATCCTCGTATTCGTGGTATCAAGGAGAAGGACCAATACTGGCTGGCAACCCTCCTTGATCCACGTTACAAGGGTAAGGTTGCGGACCTTATCTTGCCATCGCAGAGGGAGCAGAGGATGAAACATCTTCGGGAGGCCTTGCAGAAAGGTCTGTGCAACGCGTTCCCAGAGACTGGGAGGTTACAAACTCCTGTTTCTGGACAACGTGTTGCTGAGGCTTCGGTCAGTCAAAGAAGGAGCGGTGGAGAAGGTGGCCGTCTGACCGATGCGTTCAGACAATTTTTTGGTCCGCAGCCCCAAGGTATGATCGGTTCCAGCAACCATCGCCAGCGTCTGTTTTACATGGTGCAGGAATACCTAGGGGCAAGATCAGACTTGGACACCTTTCCCACCGAAAATCCTCTGGGTTACTGGGTCTTGAGGATGGATCACTGGCCAGAGCTTGCACAGTATGCAATTGAGCTACTGGCCTGTCCTGCATCCAGCGTTCTTTCGGAACGCACATTCAGTGCTGCTGGAGGCGTGGTAACCGATCACAGGGTGCGTCTGTCCACCGACTCGGTCGATCGGCTGACCTTCATAAAAATGAATGAGTCTTGGATCACCACCAGCTACCAAGCACCTGATGCTGATGTAACCGAATAATTTTTTTTGAAATCTCAGATCCCTTCAAAGACTGCCTATGCTGATGCTGAGTGACTATCCCTGAGTAATTATCCTCTTCCTCCTCAATCATCACGCTGATAGCTTGTAAGAACATTTTTGGTTCTGGGCGCCACCACCAGTGCCTAAGGCACAATTTTTCAGCCCCTGTTTAACAGGGGCGTGTAATTACAATTTTTGATGTAATACTTTGCAGCAGGGCTCGTTCCTGCATTCCAACTAGAGTGTCTGTGAGGGGTTGCAGTGTTGTGGCACCAGCACCAGTGCCTAGGGCCCAATTTTTCTGCCCCTGTCTAACAGGGGCGTGTAATTACAATTTTTGATGCAATACTTTGCAGCAGGGCTCGTTCCTGCGTTCCAACTAGAGTGTCTGTGAGGGGTTGCAGTGTTGTGGCACCAGCACCAGTGCCTAAGGCCCAATTTTTCTGCCCCTGTCTAACAGGGGCGTGTAATTACAATTTTTGATGCAATACTTTGCAGCAGGGCTCGTTCCTGCGTTCCAACTAGAGTGTCTGTGAGGGGTTGCAGTGTTGTGGCACCAGCACCAGTGCCTAAGGCCCAATTTTTCTGCCCCTGTCTAACAGGGGCGTGTAATTACAATTTTTGAAGCAATAATTTGCAGCAGGGCTCGTTCCTGCGTTCCAACTAGAGTGTCTGTGAGGGGTTGCAGTGTTGTGGCACCAGCACCAGTGCCTAAGGCCTAATTTTTCAGCTCCTGTTCAACAGGGGCATGTAATTACAATTCTTGATCTAATATTTCACAGCAGGGCCCTGTGAGGGCTTACAGTGTTGTGGCCACAGCAACACCTAAGGCCCAAATTTCTGCTGAGTATATAGGGCAGGACCCTACTTTCAAACATCTAACTTACAAACGACTCCTACTTGCAAACGGAAGGAGACAACAGGAAGTGAGATGAAATCTACCCCTAGGAAGGGAAATTCTCTCCTGTAAGAGTTAATATGGGAAAACAATTTCTCCTTTCCACTGATGCTTTCCAATCCTTGTTCCACAAAAAAACCCAAATTTTCAAAAAACATTTTTCATTGGGACAAAAAAGTGAGGTGAAATCTTCTGAAGAGGAGGAAAGACAGCAAAACAAATGTCACAGGGGTGATAACCCTTCCCTATGTTTTCCAAAAAGCTTAGAAAAGATTTTTTGGCTGGAGCTAAACACGTTAAAAATGTTCAAAATTACAAACAGATTCTACTTAACAACAAACCTACAGTCCCTGTCTTGTTTGCACCGCCTGTATACTGCTGTTCAGAGTATATAGGGCCTGGTGGCCCCACACCTTTCCTTATTTTAATTTGGGTGCGGGGTTCCCCTTAATATCCATACAAGACCCAAAGGGCCTGGTAATGGACTGGGGGGTACCCATGCCGTTTGTCTCACTGATTTTCATCCATATTGCCATGACCCGACATGACATTAAACCCGCAAGCAGTTTTAAATGAGATTTTTTCCTTTAAAAATGACATTTGGTGCAGGGACTGTTCTAAACATGGGAAACACGCGTCACTTTACAGGCATACTATAGACACCCCCCAGGTACGATATTTAAAGGAATATTTCACTTTTTTTTTTTTACTTTAAGCATCATTAAAATCACTGCTCCCGAAAAAACGGCCGTTTTTAAAAGTTTTTTTTGCATTGATACATGTCCCCTGGGGTAGGACCCGGGTCCCCAAACCCTTTTTAGGACAATACCATGCAAATTAGCCTTTAAAATGAGCACTTTTGATTTCGAACGTTCGAGTCCCATAGACGTCAATGGGGTTCTAACGTTCGTGCGAACTTTCGGTCCGTTCGCGGGTTCTGGTGCGAACCGAACCGGGGGGTGTTCGGCTCATCCCTAGTTGGCAGGAGTTCAAGAAGTCGTGGAGGTATGTCGAGGTTATGACCTGTAGAGACTAGGGGGAACATGCAGATAAGGATGAAAATAAATAGAATTCATTGAGCGAGAGGAGGGGTTGAGGGGGGAGTGGGGTTAAAATGTACTGTTTAGAGGAAAACTGTGTTGTGCAGTTTGTTTTATTTTTTTTTTATATATATACTGAAATGTGGTTTGATAAAATAAAATAAATAATAAAAAAAAAAAAGAATCACTTGCAGAATTGAGCAATAGTGATTTGTGGGGAAATTCGTCATCAAACACTGAAAGTAATGACAGCGACAATTCTGCAACTGAATTACAGGCCTACAATATAAAGCGCCAAATTTCCATGCAAAACGAGTGTACAGCTATGAGCATCAAAAATCTGAAATAATCATACCGCTAGGGAGGTTAAAAAGGTGATAGATAGATAGATAGATAGATAGATAGATAGATAGATAGATAGATAGATAGATAGATAGATAGATAGATAGATAGATAGATAGATAGATAGATAGATAGATAGATAGATAGATAGATAGATAGATAGATAGATAGATAGATAGATAGTCTTTTAATTATCTGGTCTCCTCATACCTCTAGATCACATATATTATTTTTCTACAATGCTTAATCACTGCTTTTTCATCTAGCCTGCCTTGTATTTTTATACATTTTCATATAGCCAAATTACAGGTTGAATTGGACATTTATTTTGGGCTTGCTTTATCTGGTCCCCCTCCCCCTTGACTATTTGTGGGACTATGGCTCCATTGCCTTGATCTGGGACCTCTCTGAGATGGGCTGCAGTAACCTGGGAATTGATTTGTCTGGAAGTAATTTTATTAGATTGTCTCTTTTTTAATGTGCATCGCATACTAGTTGATTATGAAATACTTACCTTAGAACGATGCCCCGCAGTGTCGCTCTGCACTCCGCTCCACCGGCCGCCATTTTTCCGGAGTTACTTCTGGGTTCGCGGCTCTGGCGCTGTGATTGGTTGAAGCTGCGATGACGTCACTCCTGGCACGGCCCTGAAAAAAACTGCACAGCGGGCTGTTACTTCAGTGCGCACGTGCTGATGATGTCGGCAGCAGTGTGTATAGTGAATATCTCCTAAACTGTGCAATCTCATCTAGCAGCTGTGTTTGGGGAGAACAGATGTGAGCACCGACCACTGCTGTGGTTTGCAGGAGTTTGTCTCTGCCTCTGCATCTGGACACCCAGTGATCCTGTGACAGCAGGCAGAGTTCCCTGTCAACCCCTATCTCCCAGATTTGAGTCAGAGTGTCCCATAAACACCTCAGGATGACTTTCTTCCATCAATGAATAGTGAATCTCCCAGGAGCAGTTAACCACTCTCCTTCAGGAATATATGGTGGTACTGTACATAAATTTTTCTTTGATATTTTATTTTTTCAGTGCATAGTTACAACTTTTTCCACTACTGTCTACACTTATATTCATAGCCCTAGGGACATGATTGGGCTTCAATTTAAGTGCAATAAAGCGTTTTTTAATTGAATCCAAGGTGTATACTATTTCATATTTTATATATGCGTATACATATTTTTGACTTTCTTCTTCCCATAGAGCGCTGCCTTAGTTTCTATATGGCTTGATACAGGAGCTCCACGGCTATCAGGGTGAAATCGGCACAAAACGGCCTGCAATCCACACCGCATAAACCACCGAGCATACCGGAGCCGAGGCAGAACATCGGGGACCCGATCGATCATGCCCAGACATAAGGAGAGCAGGAAGCCACAGAAACTCATTGCATATTTTGCACCGGAGCTCAGGCAAGATGGCGGCGGCACATCAGCACTCACTATGTCTAGCATGCCTCAGCAAGTACCTGCTAAAGGTAACACAGTAAAAAGAAATGCACCATCCAAAAGCCCACAATCTCCCCTCATCTGGGAGCCCTGAGAAGGCAAGATTGAGGCTGGATGCAATGGATTACAGCCAGGAGGAGAGCCAGGGCCTAGATTCAGGGGAGGACACGAGGGATCTCCCTGACTCGATTGATCTCTTCCCCACAACTAATCAGCCAGTGCTAGACACTACCCTAAAAGAAATGCTAGTAATTCTGAGGAGTTCACTACATGCTCATATGTTATCATGTGTCCACAAGTTTAGGGTAGAACTGCGGGCAACATCATCCAGGGTAGATCACATAGAAACAAAGATGGAGGAATTTGCGACCACCATCAATGATCTAGTGGACGCCCATGTGACAATACTGAGGATGAAATGAAGGCAATTAAAGCAAAGCTAGCGGACATTGAGGACCACTCTAGGAGAAATAATTTAAAAATTAGAGAGGTCCCAGAATCAGTCCAACAATCCTACTTGTGCAAGTATGCAGCACAACTTTTCACATCCATGCTACCAGATTTGACGGAATTGGATATCACAGTGGACAGGATCCACCGACTACCAAAGCCGGCACACCTGCCTGACAATATACCCAGAGACATCATTCTGTGTCTCCACTTCTTTCTTGCTAAAGAGCGACTGATGGCAGCATCGCGTACTAGAGATCTTTTCCCCCCACAATACAAGGATCTACAATTCTTGCTGACCTGTTTCAATTCAGAAATGCAGAAACCTGAATACCATCTCAAAAGCACTAAGGAACCATAAGATCACCTACAAGTGGGGGTTCCCGACTAAACTGATCATTACCAAGAAAGGTAAGGACCACATTGTGGATACTCTTGCCAAAGGGATACACTTGCTCAAAATGTGGCACATTGTGCCAGAGGGTTTTCCACAGTCCTCCAAGAAACAGAGCCCTAACCACATTGCGGAGGACTGGAACCTAGTTACCTCAAAAAATGCTTGTAGACACAGTTGAAGTGACTGCAGCCAGCAATGGAAAATATCTGCTGTTCTCTGAATAGAAGAGAGCCGTTAAGTGGAACTGTTTTTTGTTTATATCCCCTATGCATTCATGAGTGGCTCTATGCCACACACAGGTTGCACTGACCTATGTCTATTACAACTGTTCCTATCTTCTCTTTTGTTTTCGATGTTGCAGCTAACCACTGTTCATGTCCGCAGTCGCAGCTATACCCAATCCTCCAGAAGGATGACTATGCAGAGACACAGCCACAGAAATGAAAACTAACTGTAACATTCTTTGTGCCAGGAAACCCACTTCAACATTCATGCTCAACCTCCTTGCTCAAACCCCAAAGTTCCACATGTTTTCTTTGCTAGTGCAGACACAAAAAAAAGAGGGGTCCTTACTGCAATAAGAGACATGTTAGCCTTCCACCTACATAAAGAGCTATCTGACCCGCAGGGCAAATACCATATTCTGGTCTGTGATTAGGGATGAGCCGAACACCCCCCTGTTCGGTTTGCACCAGAACATGTGAACGGGCAAAAAATTAGTTTGAACACGCAAACACCTATGGGACACGAACATGAATAATCAAAAGTGCTAAATTTAAAGGCTTATATGCAAGTTATTGTCATAAAAAGTGTTTGGGGACCTGGGTCCTGCCCCAGGGGGCATGGATCAATGCAAAAAAAAGTTTTAAAAACGGACTTTTTTTGGGAGCAGTGATTTTAATAATGCTTAAAGTGAAACAATAAAAGTGTAATATCACTTTAAATTTCGTACCTGGGGGGTGTCTATAGTATGCTGTAAAGGGCGCATGTTTCCCGTGACTAGAACATTCTGACAGCAAAATGACATTTCAAAGGAAAAAAAGTCATTTAAAACTACTCGCGGCTATTAATGAATTGCTGGTCCGACAATACACAAAGAAGTTCATTGATAAAAACAGCATGGGAATTCCCCACAGGGGAACCCCGAACCAAAATGTAAAAACAAATGACGTGGGGGTTCCCCTAAATTCCATACCAGGCCCTTCAGGTCTAGTATGGATATTAAGAGGAACCCCGGCCAATGTTAAAAAAAAAAAAATGACATGGGGTCCCCCTAATTTCCATACCAGGCCCTTCAGGTCTGGTATGGATATTAAGGGGAACCCTGGGCAAAATTAAAAAAAAAATGATGTGGGGTCCCCCTCAAAATCTATACCAGACCCTTCAGGTCTGGTATGGATTCTAAGGGGAACCCCGCTCCAAAATAAAAAAAAACAGCGTGGGGTCCCCCCAAAAATCCATACCAGACCCTTATCCGAGCACGCAACCTACAAAAGTACCCCTACCATTTCACTAAAAAACTGTCAAAAATGTTAAAAATGACAAGAGACAGTTTTTGACAATTCCTTTATTTAAATGCTTCTTCCTTCTTCTTTCTTCTATCTTCCTTCTGTTTCTTCCTCCATCTTCTTCTGGTTCTTCTGGTTCTTCCTCCGGTGTTCTCATCCAGCATCTCCTCTGCGGCATCGGCGTCTTCTTCCCTTCTTCTCCTCGGGCCGCTCCGCATCCATGATGGCATGGAGGGAGGCTCCCGCTCTTCTCTTCATCTTCTTCTCTTCATCTTCTTATCTTCATCTTCTTCTCTTCTTCTTTTTGGGCCGCTCCGCATCCATGATGGCATGGAGGGAGGCTCCCGCTGTGTGAAGATTCTCCTCTTCTGACGGTTCTTAAATAACGGGGGGGGCGGGGCCACCCGGTGACCCTGCCCCCCTCTGACGCACGGTGACTTGACGCGACTTTCCTGTGGCGTCACGGGGAATGCCACAGGGAAGTCCCGTCAAATCACCGTCAGAGGGGCGCGGGGTCACTGGGTGGCCCCGCCCCCCATTATTTAAGAACCATCAGAAGAGGAGAAGCGTCACACAGTGGGAGCCTCCCTCCATGCCATCATGGATGCGGAGCGGCCCAAAAAGAAGAAGAGAAGAAGATGAAGAGAAGAAGATGAAGAGAAGAGCGGGAGCCTCCCTCCATGCCATCATGGATGCGGAGCGGCCCGAGGAGAAGAAGGGAAGAAGACGCCGACGCCGCGGAGGAGATGCCGGACGAGAACAACGGAGGAAGAACCAGAAGAACCAGAAGAAGAAGAAGATGGAGGAAGAAACAGAAGGAAGATAGAAGATAGAAGAAAGTAGAAAGAAGAAAGAAGAAGCATTTAAATAAAGGAATTGTCAAAAACTGTCTCTTGTCATTTTTAACATTTTTGACAGTTTTTTTAGTGAAATGGTAGGGGTACTTTTGTACCCCCCTACTATTTCACACGGGGGAGGGCCGGGATCTGGGGATCCCCTTGTTAAAGGGGGCTTCTAGATTCCGATAAGCCCCCCACCCGCAGACCCCCACAACCACCGGCCAGGGTTGTGGGGATGAGGCCCTTGTCCTCATCAACATGGGAACAAGGTGTTTTGAGGGGCTACCCCAAAGCACCCTCCCAATGTTGAGGGCATGTGGCCTAGTACGGTTCAGGAGGGGGGGCGCTCTCTCATCCCCCCCGCTTTTCCTGCAGCCTGCCAGGTTGCGTGCTCGGATAAGGATCTGGTATGGATTTTTGGGGGGACCCCACGCCATTTTTAAAAAAAAATTCAGTGCAGGGTTCCCCTTAAAATCTATACCAGACCTGAAGGGTCTGGTATAGATTTTGAGGGGGACCCCACGCCATTTTTTTAAAAATTTTGCCCAGGGTTCCCCTTAATATCCATACCAGACCTGAAGGGCCTGGTATGGAATTTAGAGGGACCCCCCACGTCATTTTTTTATTTAAATTTTGGTTCGGGGTTCCCCTGTGGGGAATTCCCATGCCGTTTTTATCAATGAACTTCTATGTGTATTGTCGGACCGGCAATGCATTAATAGCCGTGAGTAATTTTAAATGACTTTTTTTCCTTTGAAATGTCATTTTGCTGACAGACTGTTCTAAACATGGGAAACATGCGCCCCCAAACACTTTTTATGACAATACCGTGAATATAAGCCTTTAAAATTAGCACTTTGATTTCTCCCATAGACTTTTAAAGGGTGTTCCGCGGCATTTGAATTTGCCACGAACACCCCAAATTGTTCACTGTTCGGCGAACTTACGAACAGCCGATGTTCGAGTCAAACACGAGTTCGACTCGAACATGAGTTCGAGTCAAACTCAAAGCTCATCCCTATCTGTGATATTAATTCCACAACCTATACAGTGGTCAATGTATATGCACCAAATGACCACCAGACCCGTGTTCTGCACAGAATTTTGAAGAAGGTCTCCCAAATTTGACGAGGTTATCTACTGTTATGTGGGGACTTTAACATCCCCCCAGATCCAAAGATGGACTATACCACTTCATCTAGCAGACAACAGTCACTCCAACCCCTTCTTATTAGATATGATCTATATGATGTGTGGAGATGCCTACAAGCTACAGAAAAAGACTACTCCTTCTACACAAGTCACAAAACCTACACCAGACTTGACCTCTTCTTAACAGATAAATGGTTACTGATCAAAATTCAAAAGTCTACGATTAATGCTATCACTTGGTCGGATCACGCCTCGGTTTCTCTGCGGGTTGAGGATACATTTAATACTAATCCCACATGCACTTGGAGATCCAACCCGCGGATATTCCAGGATGATCATTCCAAATCCGAGCTAACGAAAAACCTTATAGAGTTTTTTGAGCATAATGTGATTTCAGTGGATGACCCTTCTGTAACATGGAGTGCACATAAGGTGTTTATGAGAGGTTTACTCATAAAATCGGGAGCCAGGGTCAAGAAGAGGGAATGGCAGATACAAACTATTTCTTCTCACATTCAAGTCCTAGATGCCCAAAACAAAATCAATACAACTCCAGCAATGTCTGACGAATTAACTAAACTGAGATACGAGCTTCATTTAATATTGCTGGAGGACTTTGAAAAGACCTCTAGGAGGCTTCAAATTTCCTATACAGCAATAAAGCAGGGAAACTACTTGCCGCTCGCCCGGGGGGGCACAGATTCAAGGCAAGAATTCCCCTACATAATTCATCCAGTTAACATATCCAAATTATACCATCCTCAAGCTATAGCGGATGCTTTTACCTCAAACTTTAGATCACTTTACAACCTAAAACTTGATCCCAGCACGATCCAACCCACATCCCACACGATTGCTGAATTTCTCAGTAAGATCAATCTTCCACAACTTATGGAAGAACATAAGGCGAAATTGAACTTCCCATTTTCAAGGCAAGAAATTTCCCCGACCATAGATTCCTTACCTAATAACAAGTCAGCTGGTCCAGATGGCTTCACAGAGGAGTATTTCAGGACATTTAAAGACATACTAACCCCCAATCTATTAGAGGTACACACTCAAGCCGTCTCCTCCTCTTCTTTCCCATCTGAAATGCTCAAAACAATGATAGTTGCCTTACCGAAGCCAGGGAAAGAATCTAATGCGCCACAAAACTTCTGCCCCATATCATTACTTAACAATGACCTGAAGATCTATGCCAAATTGATAGTTAAGGCGGGTGTATGTTCGGCCCTCAATAGTCCATTTGGACCAATCTGGTTTTACCAAAGGACGACAGACGGCTGATGCTACTAGGCGCCTAATTAATATTATACATCTTGTCAATAAAAGCAGAACGCCTTCTCTGCTACTAGCTTTGGATGCAGAGAAGCCATTCAATAGAATCCACTGGGATTATCTAGAACAGGTCCTGCATACATTTGGATTTCAAGGCCAGATTCTTCAAGCCATTATGGCATTATATACAACCCCTTCAGCCCAGGTATACATCTCGGGCATGCTCTCAACCCCATTTACTATAACAAACGGAACCCGTCAGGGGTGCCCCTTATGCCCCTTATCTCCGCTTATTTTTAATTTACTTATGGAACCTATGGCTGAATAGATTCGCCAAGACCCCAAAATTAAGGCATTCTCTGTGGGGGGGTAGGATGCATACCACCAGCTTATTTGCTGACGACATCATATTTATGCTGACGGATGTTACATCCTCCTTGGCTTCGGTACACCAGGCTTTACAACTGTTCAACACTGTATCATACTATAAAGTTAATGAGTCCAAGTCATACCTTCTAGGGCTAGGTCTAACCAGTGAAATCAGAAGGGATATCAGCACTAGATTCCCCTACACGTGGAAAGAAAAGTCCATAGGCTATTTAGACATTACTCTCACCCCTAGACTATCGGATCTGGTTAGAGAAAATTACACCCACCTCCCACACACCCTACACCCCAAGCTAGATAATATATGGAAATTTGAGCTATCCTGATCAGGCAGAGTAGCCACATTCAAAATGCAAATTATTCCACAATTTGTATTCTTATTATTTATTGTCTTAGTCTCTAAAACATTTTTCCAACAAGCACAGAATTGAATAAATTGCTATGGAGGGGGAAAAAGGCATGTTGTGCCTTTAGTAGGCGTATTAAACTTAAACAAGCAGGTGGGGTGGGGTGGGACATGCACATATACATGATTATCATGCTGCAACAATCCTAGCACAAATTAAAGCATGGTATGTCTCACACACCAACACTCTTTGGGCTGAACTCGAAAGGTCCCAAGTGCCAGGGGGTAACTTATACAACTATCTGATAACTAGCCCTTTCTGTCTATCCAAAGCTCCATCATTCGCCCCTACCAAACAAGCATCTATAGAAGCTTGGTGATACCTCCACAAGACAGTAGGGAATACAGTTACCCTTATCCCTCTGAAATTACCAATCACAGCCATAGCTCTCCTGATACCTGACATGTCCCTGAATACTTGGTGCACCACCAAAAATCTTCTTCTAGAAGACCTATTTGTAGGACCTGCAATTAAGACATTTAGAGCCTTACAAATAGAATACTCTATCCCATCATCTGATTTTTTCAAATACATCCAATTATCCCACTTACTAAAACATCATAACAAACTTACCACCCACCTACCCTGGCAAATAGCCCTATACTATGCAACTACAAATACAAGACTTAAAGGCACGTCCTTACTATACAAATACTTACAGAACAAACAGTCTTTTAATAAAACTCCCAATATACAAGCCTGGGAAAAGGACTTTGGGGAAAACTACACCGAGAATAAGTGGCAGAAAGCTCTTAAAATAACCTATGCATCTACTAGAAGTGCTGACCTATGTAAAATACTACACCAAAAAATTTTGCTACGTTGGTACCTCACCCCATACCGCCTAGCAAAATTTATCTCTGGGACATCGCCATACTGCTGGAGAGGATGTGGAGGAATAGGAACATTATCACATATATTGTGGGCATATCCACATATTGAAAAGTTCTGGTCACACATCTTCCTCATAATTGAACAGATAACTGGCATAAAGGTTGTACCTTCCCCAGGGCTAGCACTTCTATCACTTGACATAGATCTAATTCCAACCCATCTGAGAGCAATGATATCCCATATACTCTTGGCAGATAGACTCACCATAGTTCGACACTGAAAGGACAGCAATCCCCCCCCCCCCCCCCCCCCCGTATCAGAAACTCTGCCAATAACAAACACACATAGGGGGTTATTTACTAAAGATAAATCCACTTTGCACTACAAGTGCACTGCAAGTGCATTTGGAAGTGCAGTCATTGTAGATCTGAGGGGGGCATGCAAGGAGAATAAAAAACAGCATTTTTGCTTGTACATGATTGGATGATAAAATCAGCAGAGCTTCACCTTGTTTCAGAGCTTCCCCTCAGATCTACAGAGATCTACAGTGACTGCACTTACAAGTGCACTTCCAAGTGCACTTTCATTGCACTTGTAGTGCAAAGTGGATTTACCTTTAGTAAATAACCCCCATAGTGTCTATGAGAAACAATTTGTATATAGCACAGGTAACCATAAGAGAATCAATGAGTTATGGAGTTATTGGCAGAATTGGTATACATGCAACCTGAACCGGATGGAGGAGATGCCTTGTCTGCCTGACAATAAGCCGTTATTGAGGTGATATTATTTACACTGTTATTTATCTCAATACCTAGATTGACTGCTGGACATATTTTTCTTGTTTTTTTTTGGTTTGCTGCTTATTGTCCTCTCTTTTAGTTCCTTTTATCACTTATGTTCAGAAATAGAATTATGTGTACCTCAAAGATATGTATGGGATAGATCAGCAGAACCTAACTAAAAAGATTACCATTACAGCTCAATATACACAAATGCTTAAAGTTGAACTATATTAAATATCGTCCTATATATGTGATTGAACCTATATATGCTGGCTAACATAACAGTTGGAACTAACTACTACGTCTCTATAACACTATGTACTTCTTATTTGTTTATTTCTTATAAAACAATAAAAAACTATTGAAATTAAAAAAAAATTCCCTGATGGCTTTTGATCTGCACCTGCAGTAGTAGGATTTAGAAAAAGGGGAAGGACCCTGAAATGAGTACGCCTCTGATCCCTCCTGTATTGAGTTGTATTGTAACTGTACTGTCTTCCTTATGTTGTAAAGCGCTGCGCAAACTGTTGGCACTATATAAATTCTGAATAATAATAATACACAGGACTGCACAGTGTGTGTGAGGATACACTGCAGCTGCTGCTTGAAGATTAGCTTGTTTGGTGGTTTGTACCCTGACTTTCAGTCTCCTATCCAGGGGTGTTGGTCATCAAGATCTTGGCCACCCCTGCTATCCAGTGCTTTTTTGGCCATCATCTGCGGGCTTCCACATGCCATCTTTGCCTTGAACCAGGCTCCTTGGTGTGTTGTTAATCACTTCCCAGACTGGGCATCAAGCAACTTGCCTGCATGCATCCTGTTACAGCTCACAACCACTCAGCATGCTGTCTCCCCTTGATCTATGCTGTGACAGTCTGTGGATTCCCCCTCGCCTCCTCCACTGTGGTCCAAGACATCCATGTAAGTTTTAGCTAATGCTTAATAAATAAACTTTTAGGATTCATGGTCCAGTGCCTTAGTCACTTATTGACAAAATGACGGACATGCTTCTCATGCAATCACCTCCAGCAAATGCCCTGTCACCAGAATGTCAAGCTTTCACACTGGTATTTATATGGACATGTATTAAGATTCAGTTAGTCCAGCATGGTTAACCAAAACCTGGCATGAAATTGTGGACTGGCTACTACCCTTGTGCATTGCCCTTCAGCAAGTGGTGTGTTTGATTCAGAAATGTTGAGTAAGTATGTTTTTTCCATATATTTCCACCTTTATCATTGAACAGCCATCAATATTGAACTTGAAAGAAAAAGACGGCAATCAATATTGGGCCAAACTCCAAACATCGTTGAAACATCCCATACAGTTAAATGAAAGGAAAAGCTGGCCTCAAGTAAGATTTTTTTCTGTGTGAGAAACTCTTCCTTTTTTGTGTTCATCAAACTGTACTGGATGTTTCAACATCATTGGAGCGTTGTCTGATCATTCTTATATCAAGTGTGCAGTGGGGAGTGTGGGTGTGTTCCTGTGCTCCAGCAACTACTTTACCGTAGAATGGAGGAACATCAGGGAATGTTTACAAGTGGTAGCACATTTGGATTATTGAAAAAAAAACAGTAAAAAAAAACAGCATCTCTGTTAAATCAAGTTAGAATCATGTCCTACAGCTACTTAGCAGGCGGGTCTTTGTAAGCCATTGGCAAACACCCTCCTAAATTTGGAGTTTCTTTGCTGAAGAGCCCTGTTGGATTAGAAATAGTAATTATTTGAGAATTTCTGAGCCTGTGCTTTGTACTTTGTGTGACACAGTGGAATACCCTAAGTCTGCCCTTACAACTTAAACTTTTAGTGAGCCTCTTGGCTATCCAGATACCATCTAAAGATGAGTCCCCCTTTTGGCTCTCTGCCTTATCATTCTAACACCTTGGTGTCAAGCTGGCCAATCTGTCACAGACAGAATATATTTGGCTGAATTTTTGACACACAACCTACTCACTGCTGCTGTTTTGTGAAGCACAAAATAATATTTCTAAGGCTACCCAAATGCTTGCAGAAGATCACCAGATAAATGTCAGTACATGAGCAAATACAAATTAAGGGGTTAAATCTGACAGATGGATAGATATTTGACTTCAGTAAACCACATTTTAATGTAGACAGAGAAAATTATGAAAGATCTGCTTATCTCCTAAATAAGAAAGCCCAAGTGTTCTTACCAAATTGTGTTACTATGACAATGTTTGTGTAAAAAGCTATACAAATGAACAAAGTCTAAATAGATCAATTAGGACCACTAACTTCAAAAACATGCACCATTTGTACATACACTTAAATATTCATGAATCATGATCAGCATCAAATAAATAAAGCAAACTATGAAGACTGTGATTTAAGGATGCATTTAAATACATAACTGTAATAGGCAGTTGCAGTGTATTAATTAGTACATTTTCATAATGATTCTTCATTATGTAACTATACAGCTGTGTTCATTCACTTTTTCAGAAAAACACACACATTTTTCATCAAACTGAGAAAATAACATATTTCTTTACCACTCAATAATCTTTATACTGTTCCTTAAAGTATTATTGATTTGAATTTCATTTAGAGGAATTCAAAAATAAAACTAGGGTTTACTCTACTGCACGAGGGACATTGTGGCTGAAGGACAGTTCTTTCTATACATACTGTTACACTGACACTGATGTATAGTACTGCATGTAAATTAATGTCCTTGATATCATTTCTCTTGTTACAAACATTGTGTTAATGTAGAAGAAAAATATAGAGTTGTACACATGTATTTATATAATATTGTTCTTTATGTGCTGTCTATTTCTTTTTTCTCAAAGACAAAACCTACTAATATAGGTCAAAGAACATATGGTCCAGTTGCTTTTTTATGTCAATGATTGATTGAATTGGATAGGTTTTAGATAACAAAGACCCAATAATTAAGCTACATTGTACTAAAGCCTGATAAAAGGTTCCAGCCTTTGTTCTTGGCATTGTTATATGATGGTTTTACTGCTTTGCTGTTCAGTAATGTATAACAAATATATAATACTGCGTATGCCGTTGTCAGGAAAAAATAGCAAACTTGTATAGATGTTATGGATTTCTGTATGAATGGCTACTAAAATACATTGTTTTTCATTTAAGATATTGCATTAAATATTCTTAATAAAAACAATGCAGAAAACATGTACATTAACATATCTTTAGTGAACTTAACTAAGAAGGTCATTAATGGAAAAGGTATGTAGACCTCTAGGAAATATTCCACCATGTGAAAGGCAAACAATTGTTCAATTGTGTCAAGATTATTGACTTCTTTAGTAAATCAACCCCCTATAGCCATTAAAGCGGCCGCCATACACCTACGGCAATTTGCGCAGGGGAACCAACCTGCCATCGTATAACGGCGGGGGCTGGTCGGCAAGCTGGTAAACATTGTGATTGTCATTACCCCCTTAATCACCTATTCTTGACAGTGATGAAATTAAGTTCAGCTAATCTTTTCTCATAGCTCAGCGCCTCCATGCCTCTTATCTGTTTTGTTACCCCACTCTACATGTTCTCCAGTTCTCCAATATCCTTTTTGTGAAATGGTGTCCAAAACTAAACTGCATATTCCAGACGAGGTCCTATGAATGCTTTATGCAGGACAAAAATTATGAATCTCTCAATAAGAGTTTATACCTCTTTTATTACAAGGAAATATTTGCTTGCTTTAAAAACTGCAGTTTGGCATTTTATGCTATTAAGAAGATTTATGATTTACCAGAACACCCAAATCCTTTTCTATCACTGAGTTTATCAGTTGTATTCCTCCTAAAATCTATGTCACATGCATGTTTTTAGGCCTTAAGTGATTAACTTTACAGTTATCAACATTAAACCTCATTTGTCACATAGGGGTAGATTTACTAAAACAGATGCACTCAGAATCTGGTGCAGCTGTGCATGGTCGCCAATCAGCTTCTAGCAATAAAACCTAGAAGCTGATTGGTTCTATGCAGAGTTTCACCAGATTTTTCACGTTCCAGTTTTAGTAAATTACTCCCATAGTTACCCAATTAAAAAGTAAAGTAAGGTCTGCTTGTATATAGAACAAATCCTCTAAGGATGTTATTACATGACATAGCTTGATGTCATCTGCAAACATAGAAATTATAATTTTTTTAATGAAAATTTTATTATTGGGGGCGTGGTTTGGCGCTGGACAAGAATGGCCACCTGAACCTCTGGCTCCTGCTGACTGAGGACTGTTCCAGCATTAAAAAGAGGAACCGAAGCTATCCACAATGGGCATGGGAGACAGGAGCTCCTCTGCACCTAGATCCCGCTCCCCGCAGGACACTGGGACCCAGCTGAGCTGCAATATACCCGCGATCTTCAAGCCACAGCAGCGGGACACTATACTCTCATCACAGGCCTCCTCTGACACCACAAGGTCTGCTAGCTACAGCCCGAACCGCGACAGGCACAACCTTCCAGCCTGCACTCCTTCTGCCAACCAAGCACAACCTCTGTGTCTGGGGGACATGCAAACCATAGCATCAGACATAAAAAGCACACTGTCTGCTGCTATAGCGGATCTTCGTTTGATATAGAGTCAGTGGCAACATGTCTGGAAGGAGTGGAAACCGTTACAAACAGACAGGAGGTTGCCATTACCCATATCCAGCAGGAAACTGACACTAATTTATTTAAACTAAGAGAGATGCATTGGCACCCGGAAGATCTTGATAACAGGGGCCGCAGGCAAAATATAAGAGTGAGAGGTCTTACTGAAAATATAGAACCTGGCAATCTTAACCAATGTGTTCAGGCTATATTGATATAGAGTCAGTGACAACATGTCTGGAGGGAGTGGAAACCGTTACAAACAGACAGGAGGTTGCCATTACCCATATCCAGCAGGAAACTGACACTAATTTATTTAAACTAAGAGAGATGCATTGGCACCTGGAAGATCTTGATAACAGGGGCCACAGGCAAAATATAAGAGTGAGAGGTCTCACTGAAAATATAGAACCTGGCAATCTTAACCAATGTGTTAAGGCTATATTTAATTGTTTACTAGACCAACCACACGACTCCCCAATTGAGGTGGAATGCATGCACAGAGCTCTACATCCCAGGGGCAGGGATTCTGGCCCTCCACGCGACATGATCTGCTGTGTGGTGAACTTTCCCTTGAAAGAAGAAATCCTCAAATGTACCAGGGAGAGATGCCAGGCCCTATACGAAGGTACAGAATGTCAAACTCTTCCAGGACCTTTCCCCATCATTCTACAGCACAGGAAGGACCTCCGCCCTCTCCTAGACCTCCTACTTTCAAGGAACATAGCATAGAGGTGGAAATTCCCCTTCTGCTTCTCTGCCTCCACAATAGGCCACTCTGCCTTGCTCCTAGTTTCGGAAGACCTGCCACAATTTTGCGCAGCCCTGCATATTCCTTTTATATTGTAAAGCGCTGCGTAAACTGTTGGCGCTATATAAATCCTGAATATTAAATCCTGAATAATATTCCAATACCAGCTCTACCTGATTGGTACAGCAACCATCGCATCAGAGCACAGCACCATGGAACGCTTGGACCATCCAGAGGACACGATGACAAAGACTCTCTCTGGCAATCCCCTCCTCTGGCACACTGCCTCTGTGTATTTGGAATAAAACCCCACGTTTTAATTACTACACTATGGAGTTTTTCCCTGTATTTTATATGGCTGGGCTTATTGATTGAGCGATCTGAGAGCGGAGGGCGGTCCATGGTAGGAGATCCCTGGGGGGAACCAGCATTGAAGGGATCGTGGTGCTGTGAAAACCACCTCTGATTGCTTACTGGGCTGTTATCGCTCAGCCTCAAGGTGAGAGGCTGGGGAAACCACAATTCCACACACACTTGTGATTGATTGTCAACACTGGGCACTTTGGGATCAGCTATTCCTTCACTTACTTCTCAATGGGGACTGGCACGATTTGGATTGGATCATATATGGGTTATATCTATTGAAGATTCTATGTGTTTTTTATTCAAGATTGCTTTCTGGTGTTTTGGACATTATTTTTAATCTGTTCACATATCGCTGCTAAAAATCTCTTTGTCACTTTATATTTATGCACCTTATGAGACGTTTGCATGTCACATATTTACTAGATGTTTGCACAGAGTTTATACATATCTTTGATGATTTAATAGCATACAATTATTTATGCACCTTTTTGCAATATGCACCTTTACCCATGATTGAGTATTCACTCATTTTTTTGGTACTTGTTTGAGCAGTGATTTATTATCCATTAGTTATTTTGAGGAATTTCTTACAATTTTTTCTGCACTTTGCACTTTTACATAGGTTACATTGCTCACTTATCTTTTTTGTGACTTGTTGAGCACAGTGGCGTCTCCAGCTTTCAAATTTAGGGGGGGCACATGGGGCAACTATAAAATGTGTATATATATATATATATATATATATATATATATATATATATATATATATATATATATATATATATCCTGGGGCCCTTTACTACGACCCCACAACGGGCCCTTTCACATGTTCTGCAGTGAGCTCCCTTCCTACTGTATTGGGGTCCCCCAGGGTGGCAGAAAACAAGAGATATATGTCACCAGCATATCAAGAAAATAAAAGGATCCAAAGCAGTGGGAGAACTATCAGGGTTGCAAAGGTTTTCTTGCCTCCGGGCCCTGGTGTTCTGCCACTGTGGGGTTCCCCAGCCTCCTCTTGCTGTCCTGCCCCTGCTATTGACAGCGCTGGTCTGGCATCTCTTGGAATTTACAGGCTGGTCCTCCTGTCCTAAGGACAGGAGAAATCAGTCTGTTTTTTCAGTAACTGATGCCGCGTACACACGGTCGGACTTTCCGGCATACTTGGTCCGGCGGACCAGAGTGTGCCGGACAATCCGCCCGTGTGTGGGCGGCGGCGGACTTTTCCGGCGGACTTCTTCCCAAAAGCCCGCCGGACCTAGATTTTAAACATGTTTTAAATCTTTCCGTCGGACTCAGTTTCGGGCGGAAAGTCCGCTCGTGTGTGTGCTGGTCCGACGGAAAGCCCGCTCGTGTGTAGGCTGGTCCGACAGACCAAATACGACACGAGGGGATGGTATTGCATCTCGCGCTCGCTGCAATAGGAAAAACAAATCTTCCTATTGCGGCGAGCGCGGGGCATACCAGGCCCTTAGGTCTGGTATGGATTATAAAGGGGAACCCCGCTACGCAGAAAAAACGGCGTGGGGTCCCCCTAAAATCCATACCAGACCCCGATCCGAGCACGCAGCCTGGCCGGTCAGGAAAGGGGGTGGGGACGAGCGAGCGCCCCCCCCCCCTCCTGAACCGTACCAGGCCGCATGCCCTCAACATGGGGGGTGGGTGCTTTGGGGGAGGGGGGCGCCCTGCGCCCCCCCCCCCAAAGCACCTTGTCCCCATGTTGATGAGGACAAGGGCCTCTTCCCGACAACCCTGGCCGTTGGTTGTCGGGGTCTGCGGGCGGGGGCTTATCGGAATCTGGGAGCCCCCTTTAATAAGGGGGCCCCCAGATCCCGGCCCCCCACCCTATGTAAATGAGTATGGGGTACATGGTACCCCTACCCATTTACCTAGGAAAAAAGTGTAAGTAATAAAACACACTACACAGGTTTTTAAAATATTTTATTAAACAGCTCCGGGGGGGGGATCTTCCTCCGGCTTCGGGGGTCTTCTTCCGGCTTCGGGGGTCCCTCCGCTTCATCTTCTCCCGGCGTCCGGTTGGTTCTTCTCCGCTCTCCGGCCTCTTCTCCCGGTGTCGCAGGTCTTCGGCCGGCCCCTCCGCTCTCTTCATGTAGCTCTATTGCGAGCGGAGGTCCGGACTTCTGGGCTTCTTGGCTTCTTGGCTTCTTGGCTTCTCTTCTCTTCTCTTCCCCCAGATGTTGACACGACGCTCTCTCCGGCTGGACTGGTCTCTGAGGGCTGCGTTGTGACTTATATAGGCGGAGACCCCGCCCCCATATGATGTCACAGTCCCTGGGCATGCTGGGACTGTGACGTTTTAGGGGGCGTGGTCGACCACGCCCCCTAAAACGTCACAGTCCCAGCATGCCCAAGGACTGTGACATCATATGGGGGCGGGGTCTCCGCCTATATAAGTCACAACGCAGCCCTCAGAGACCAGTCCAGCCGGAGAGAGCGTCGTGTCAACATCTGGGGGAAGAGAAGAGAAGAGAAGCCAAGAAGCCAAGAAGCCAAGAAGCCCAGAAGTCCGGACCTCCGCTCGCAATAGAGCTACATGAAGAGAGCGGAGGGGCCGGCCGAAGACCTGCGACACCGGGAGAAGAGGCCGGAGAGCGGAGAAGAACCAACCGGACGCCGGGAGAAGATGAAGCGGAGGGACCCCCGAAGCCGGAAGAAGACCCCCGAAGCCGGAGGAAGATCCCCCCCCCGGAGCTGTTTAATAAAATATTTTAAAAACCTGTGTAGTGTGTTTTATTACTTACACTTTTTTCCTAGGTAAATGGGTAGGGGTACCATGTACCCCATACTCATTTACATAGGGTGGGGGGCCGGGATCTGGGGGCCCCCTTATTAAAGGGGGCTCCCAGATTCCGATAAGCCCCCGCCCGCAGACCCCGACAACCAACGGCCAGGGTTGTCGGGAAGAGGCCCTTGTCCTCATCAACATGGGGACAAGGTGCTTTGGGGGGGGGGGGCGCAGGGCGCCCCCCTCCCCCAAAGCACCCACCCCCCATGTTGAGGGCATGCGGCCTGGTACGGTTCAGGAGGGGGGGGGGGGCGCTCGCTCGTCCCCACCCCCTTTCCTGACCGGCCAGGCTGCGTGCTCGGATCGGGGTCTGGTATGGATTTTAGGGGGACCCCACGCCGTTTTTTCGGCGTAGCGGGGTTCCCCTTTATAATCCATACCAGACCTAAGGGCCTGGTATGCCCCGCGACGGGGCTAGCAAGGTGTCAATCTCGCCGATAAAAGCGGCAAGATTGACATCCTTTTCTAGTCCCGTCGCACCTGAGTCACGTTCAAAATGAACGGACTTGTCCGTGTGTGGGCAAGTCCGTTCATTCTGAAAGTCCGCCGGAACTCCGGCGAAAGTCCGTCGGAAAGACGGGCGGACTTAGCCCGCCGGAAAGTCCCGGCGTGTGTGGGCAAGTCCGTCCGTTTTAAAGTCCGGCGCACCTGGCGGACAAAGTCCGTCGGAAAGTGTGCCGGACCAAGTAGGATAGAAAGTCCGCTCGTGTGTACGCGGCATGAGAGTCCTGGTGGAGTCCTTCCTGCAACTCGCTCTTCTCCCTGCCAATGAGGATGCAGGTGAAGGAGCAGATCGGGCGGCCGTGGTTGTGTGAACGCTCGCATTATGCAGTGTCAGCGAGCAGGGGAGGGGGGAGGAATCACCTGCAGGAGCTGACGGGGGACTCTCTCCCTCTTAGACATTGATTTTTTGTAAAAAAAAAAAAAAAAAAATTTTTTTTTTTTTTTTTGGGGGGGGCACATGGTGGGGCACAGCATAATGTTGGGGGGGTCAGGGCCCCCTCTGCCCCCCCCCCTAGGGTCGCCATTGGTTGAGCATAGAATTATCAATTTTCATTTTTTTAGGGACTTTTACCCCCCTTTTGTTTTTTCCCTCCTGGAATAAAACACACTATTTAAAAACCTTTATGATTCATTTCATTGATGTAACAATGGCTCATTATAACCTTTAGTTACACAATATTATGGAATATTAATAAACAATTATTATTTGGATCTTCTTTTATGAATCTCCCGAATAATTTATTGCTTGACAAGTTTAGCTTTATTTGTAATTAGATAGTGCCGCATAAATACCTTTCTTTATTTGTCTTTTTTTGATGTGAGAACATCTTTATGCTGGCAGCTTTATTCATTAACCCTTTAGTTGTGTGTGTGTTTTTATATCTTTTGGTGTGCGCACAAGTACCTTACTATTTTTCACTTGATCCGTAATTGATGTACGCTTCACGCATCCTCCATTTCACAGGACTCTTCTCAACACAAGTCGAGGTCCTGTAAGTTCTAAGTTCTTTGTTTACTTTTCACAGTTCCTAGGTTTTTTTTTTTGTTTAAACCTGTTCTAACTGAGTAAAACATCTGGATCCAAAGTGACATACTTCAGAGAAACCCTGGTCAACACTATATGTGGAACCCTAAATTCAACACCTTTGTACTATTACTTCTTACTGCTCATGGTGATGTATATACCGTTACAACAAACCCTAACTGAACTATATAACTGTATACCGTTTGCCATACCTATATGACTGCTGTACACAAGCCTAATCCTATACCCGCCATCTTAGCCACTCAATTCAGGACCAACAAACTGCTCTCTCAATTAGTTCTTGCCCCCCCGGAAGGGAAATAATCTCAGAATCTCATATGATCCTGGTTTACTGCCCTATGTTATCTATTGATCAATGGGAGCCACTCATAGGAAAACTATCCCCACTTGGAATACATCCCCAATACTGGGATGCAGAAACAAGTTCCTACCTAACTTTATCCCTGCCTGCTACTCCAACAGCCTAGCTGAGAGACCACAACAACACCTGCATTAACCCCGATCAACACCCTAAGTTACACTCCTCTACCAACCCAGCTGTGAACAGTTTTGCACAACCTATGGCCTACAGAAACAATTTTTCTGACAATGCGCTCAACCCCACTCAGGTTACAGATAGCATTCCATGCCTTACTATACTATCTGCATGAGACTTCTACAGGGAACCATGGACACTCCTGAATTGTATAACTCGCTAATGCACAATGACACAACCCCCATATCCGCAGCCAAATGAGGAGCAGCAACACAATCCCACCCTCCTCTTGGGAAACACACGGTGTCATACCTTTGACCCCTGAACCCACTCAGCCCTCAGCCCACACCATGACTCCCTGACCAAGCAGTACCCACTAGGGGACCCTCTCTACCAACTGAAGCTAAAAATGAACCAATATCAATGAGGTTAATGATCACAATGATAGCGAGATTTATGGTTCGACCAATACTATGTAGACTACTGTTGTTGCTATTAACACTATTACCAACAAAACAGGTACTGCGATTATGGTAAAGCATAATGGAATATTCTAACGGGCCAAATACTAGCTGTAAATGTGATATTTCTCATGTGTATTATATCTTTCCAATCAAGATATGAGGGATGGAATAGGAAACCAATACTGTACCGCACCATATCTAGATCTAGATTAATGACTGTGGTAGCCTCCTATACATTCACAGGTAATAAAACCTGGCTGGGGGATTGATCTTCACCCCCTACCACTGCACTCACCCCAATAACTGCCAAATTGAATTATGAAAGTTCTTGGTCCCACTAAGACTCCATCACATGATCTATATCCCTTGTATCCTGCATGGATCTCGAATTCCCGGAAATGTTGAGTGACAGCATTGAACTCTTTTACATGCCCACTATCTTCATGAACGTTAGCCCTATATTCCCCTACTCAGAGGGTTGGACTAAACAATACGGTATATCCCTTATCACTCTCACCTACACCTAATATGCCCAAATAGTGCACCTGACCAAGAAAGGTTATCCCGCATACTCTACCCCAACACCTAATGTCACTCTCTGGGCTGTATCCCCCTACCCCCCTGTATCCCCCTACCTGGTCCACAACTACCATATGTCGGGTTGTATAAACCCCTCAACACTCTTGATTGGCCTCCTTTCCCAAATCACACCCCTGGAAGAGAAGAACCTAGAGGAGGTCTAAATATACCCATGATGGTACCCCCATGCGATGCAACGCTAACACATCTCTTTTACCAGTCTCTGAGATTTTCCAAGCCGACACTTAAAAACCATAGGGGCACCCTCCATACTCTGGTTTACCAATACCAAGACACCTCATGTACCAACAATATGTAAGCTCAGCAGCTTGTTTCGCTAAAACTCATTACATCTAGCTTGAACCCTAACATGCACGACGACCTTCCTCTCCATTAGCTCCCCTATCCACCATTCTGACACTATCTAATATCTGATAATCTCAAGTATCAAGTCTCCAGACCACACACAAAGGGTTTTCTCAATCCAATACACTTCTCACATCTATGGGTTTTGAACGGTATGTTATAATGCACTTGTCCGCGCATCTGTTAAAATAACAATAGAGTTATCTTACACGTGATATATTTCTTAAATGTCATGTATTAAATGTTCTGAGCTGTGTTCCTGCAACCACATCATCCGGCAATGATATGCTCATTATCTCCTCTTCCTTACAACAGATTTTCCTTATCCTCTAACATAAACTCTTGGTCCTCCACAATGGGACTATGTCAATCTCGTCCAGTCCAACTAATCCCCCAATCAGCAGATTTGTTGAATCTCCGCTGACTATATTCGGACTTTGTATCTCCAGGTAAGGTAGCTGGTCTATCTCCACCTCCAGTCTGATCCCCTCCCCAACATCACAACACTACCTCACCTACACACACACCACTATCCGTTCCCTTCTCCATCACCCCCTTATATACTTTCCTTCACTCACGCCCCCTCCTCTCTCCCCTTTCCTACTACCCAGTTCCATCACCAACTCTATTATCACCTTACAGGGCCTACAACCACGTCGCAAAGCCTCCCTCTTGCACCGGGCAATCTTAATTCACATTGAACCCCACACAACACAATGCTTTCCAAAGCATCTGAAGCTCCGCTCATAGTTAAACTTCTCTCCCTAAACGTTAAAGGGCTTAGCATCCCTGAAAAACATTCGCTGATACTCACTACAATGAAAAACCATAAAGCAGATGTAATATACTTCCAAGAAACTCACTTTAGAACCAATTGTGTACCTAAGCTTGGCAATGCACACTACTCTAAAGCCTTCCATGCCATAAACCCACTAGCCAAGTCAAAGGGAGTTCTAATAGCGAAACACTGTACCCCGGAGATAACAGACTCCTTGGCGGATCCCGGAGGCTGTTATCTCTTTCTCAAAGGATGTCTAGGGAACAGGCCAGTCACCTTGGCCAATGTTTACGCCCCAAATGTGAAACAAGTACCCTTCTTCCGTAAGATTGTCTCACTTCTATCTTCCTTTCAATCTGGGATCCTGATCCTAGGGGGTGACATCAATGACCCCCTCATCCCCATTGTAGATTCTTCCACAGACATTTCCTCCCTTACCTTCCAAGCTCTACGCCAGATACACACTAAGATCCATGATCTCTTACTGCATGACACATGGGGCACCCTACACCCAAAAGAAAAAGATTATTCATACTTCTCAGCCCCACACAACAGATACTCCAGAATTGACTACTTTTTCCTAACCCAACAAGACCTGACTCTCCTAAACAAAGCCACAATTGAACCCAGGTTCCTATAGATCATCATCCTAATTCTATCCTACTAACCTTCCCTAAAACGGTCAAAAAATCAAAAATATGGCGTCTAGACTCCTCACTTCTGACAGATAAAACTAATCTAGAATACACTCATTCTTGCCTCAGATCCTTTTTTCAAACGAGCAACACCCCTGATGTTCATCCTCTAAACCAATGGGAAGCACATAAATGCACCATTAGAGGAGAACTCCTAGCACTTGCTGCTAAATGCAAATGTCAGAAACTAGAACATATCCGAGAGCTGACCAACCAAATCAGAAATCTAGAAGCGTGATATAAAAAAAACCCAGGCTAGGGGCATGGCTTGGTACGTGGCTGAGATGGCAGCTTGTTAGAAGAGCTCCGGAGGACCCGCAGCCTCAAGCCCGTTATCCTGCACATTCGCCCACGATAATGAGCAAGCAGAACAACCGGGCACCCCACACTCGATCCCGCCGTTCGGTGGCGGCCTCCCAGGGCAGAAATATATCTGAAATCTTCAGGAATCAGTCACTGTCCCAGAGCAGCAGGGCCAGAGTTAAGATGGTGCCGACACACACAGAAGAGGACTTCAGTGAAGACTCTCAGTCAGCGGCGGAGGATAATGGTAGGGGACTTTCACATTCTAACCATCCCCTCACTTACGCTGACATGTCCATCTTTGCAGCAGACATTAAGTCCACTTTCTCAGCAGCAATAACTGATCTCAAATCAAACCTGCTGATGCTTACTGGGAAAATGGCCTTGGCTGAGGCAGCTGGGAAGCATAGAGAGAGAGAGCTATCAGCAAACTTGAAAAAGTTACAACCTCACGCACTAACCATTTCATAGAAATGAATAGACATTTAGAGGATCTTGATAACAGAGGGAGACGGAACAATATTAGGGTCAGAGGGATCCCCGAAACAGTAGATAACGACCAAATCATCCCAGCTTTACAGAGGGTATTTAATAGCCTATTGGAAAGGCCTGAAGATACCGAAATTGAATTTGTGAGAGGACACAGGGCCCTGAGAGCACGTGGCCCAGACACCATGCCCCCACGTGACATCATATGCTGCCTGCAGAGCTTCATATTGAAAGAGGACATCATGCAAAAAGCACACCGGAACAATCAAATTGTGTTTAATGGAGAAGTGATAATGCTCTTTATACCCATAATGGCTGGCAGCATTCTTCCCCCCCCCCGGATGACCTCCCTGAATTCTGCAACTCACTCCAATTAGGCCAAGTTGATCTCCCAGACTGGTATCAGGAATTTCTCCTTCCACCTCTGCACAGGAGCCCCCCTTGCTTGCCATTTGCTTCCCCTGACAAATGCCAGTCTTAAAAGATGAAACAAAGCCGTCAGGGAAGCTCGGTCACTGGTACTCCCCAGGGCACACTCCTCCAGAGCACTGGATGATACCTAAAGGCTGACCTACAAATTTCAGTCATATGTTCTGACCACTATGTTCCAAGTTACACCTCCCACCTTTTATCTGCCTCATTTTGCCCCCTTGTTTTTTGATCGCCTCCACTCCAATTTCTGTGTTTTCCCTTTCTGGGACCCGAGGCGCCCTATCCCCAGTTGGGCAGAAAAGTGACCGAACTTGAGTGATTTTACCTACCTTTCACTGGAAGGCTATTCATGCATACACTTTTGCAGTTACAAGCCACCCACCTCATGACTTTGCCAGACCAGCCACACAGTATACGGCCTGAGAGGTCCCCACATGGAAGACACCTGTGTTCACCCATTAATGAACACAGGCCTCTGACTTCTTCTCCTATGCCACAATGTATACTCAGATGCCAAATAACTCTCAAGGCACCTAGGAACTTCTGTAATCCAGGCTGCAGCACTAAGAGGTTGTGCTGAAAATGCAGACGCATATATATTAAGCAATTATTTGCAGCAAACTTCCAATCCTTTTCAATATGGGACAGTTATGCACCTATTAATAGACAGATTTGCTTAATAGTTGCTTTCACAGGTCCGCCAGCTCAGGATCTATATATAATATATACGTCTGTTTTAGATATGGTGGTAAAGTTCAGATGCTCCTACCAGCCTATCGTGTTTCCACCTTTAAAAAGTTTTTCTTTTTTCTATTTTATTGCATGTTCCTGTTCCTGTTATAATATTATGTTATGCTATCTTGACTGGGTTTGCACCTCAACTGTGAGTAATAGGGGTTGGAAATGATACCCCCTCTTATTCTCTACTCACTATATATGGTAGTTCTCATGTTCTACGCACTAAAATGCAGTATCACTTCTTTAGAACCTCATTATTAGCCACCAAATGACCTCTAATCCCCATTTCTATAGTTCACCACCCTTAAAAAGTAATGGGCATTTTTGCTCAGTGTTGTTCACATCAGCTGATACCTCCCATCACCCCGCAAAGTGCCTCCTGCTGTGGCATTTAGCCGCACAGGAATGCACTACATAAGACCTTGTGGATAGTATATCTAAAAGGTGTCAGATCTATGACTCATTTTTTCTCTTCTGTTATACTCTGTTTCTATATACTCTCATCTCTTGGTAGTAGCTACTCCCACCATTACAAGCATTTGACGAAATTATATGTATCCATTCTCACGATTTATCTTACCAGTGTTGTTTATAGGTCACAGCTCTCTGCGTCTGTTTACAGCTATTCCATGGCATACTCTTCGCTGGGACGCAGTCCCACAGTGGTCTCTCATAATGTCAAAGGATTGAACGTCCCAGAGAAGTGATCGGCCCTTTTACAAGAATTAAAGAAAGATAGGCCGCATTTTGCCTTCTTACAAGAGACACATTTCAAGACCCATAATGTACCCAGGCTCACTGATTCCTATTTTACTGAAGCACTCCATGCCATAAATGACTTGACCAAATCAAAAGGGATTACAATATTGATCAGCAAGGAAGCCAGCTTTGAACTAACTGACAAATTGACGGACCCGGAAGGGAGATTACTTTTACTTAAAGGGAAACACAATGGTATCCCAACCACATTAGCTAACGTGTACTTTCCAAACACATCTCACTTAACCTTTTGTCAACGCTAAGTAAGGGAACTTGAAAGCTTCAGCTCAGGATGCATAATCTTGGGTGGGGAACTTTAATCTCCCTTTAAACCCCTTGACAGACACCTCTTCAGGTAAAACGTACATAACATACAGAATTCTGAAAAGTCTAAAATCATTACTGAATTCCCGACATCTCATAGACTTGTGGCGTTACTTCCATCCAGACGAAAAGGATTTTACCTTTTACTCTGTCCCACACGCCAGATACTCACGGATTGACTATTTATTCATATCCCGCAGAGATCTACATATAATCGCAGAAGCGAACATTGGTATCCAATCCATATCTGATCATGCCCCCATGTCACTTATGTTAGATTTGAGAGCCCCCCTGCTAAAGCACCTACTTGGCAATTAAACTCCTCACTATTGACCGATCATGTGTTACTGCCGAAAATTACATTACATTTAAAAGAATTCTTTGAACACAACATAACACCCGGTATTGACCCTCTGATGATATGGGAGGCCCACAAATGTTCTATCAGAGGGGAATGAATTAAGATGGGAGCCCAACAAAAAAGAAATAGGGAAAGAGATATCACCAAACTGACAGACAAAATTTCGAAATTAGAAACACAACACAAACAATCTTTGACAACATACACTGCGACTGAATTACTGGAAACTAGGAAAACCCTGCAGCAAACAATTGACGCCACTACTAAATGCTTCCTATTTTTTAGGAAAAACATCTATTATGAATATGGAGACAAAACTGGCAAATTCCTAGCCAGGGCCCTAAAATGCCCATGACACAACAACAATATTCTAAGCATACAGAATAAGGAAGGGAAATTGGAGATAACTGATAAGCTGATCGCCCAACATTTCCATGACTATTACTCTAATCTTTAAACCTACCTACACCTACCTACAGATGTACAGGGAAACAGATCACAAATTATACAAGACTACCTAAATTCCTCTAAACTCCCTAAGCTAACAGATGCAGACATTGAAATTCTAGAATAACCCATTGAAATACGGCTAGCAATAAAAGACCTAAAGACAGGGAAAAGCCCTGGCCCAGATGGTTTCTCATCCATTTACTATAAAACATTCAAAGACATGACCAATCCGCTGACAAAAACATTGAATTCCTTCTCAACACCCAGGGAAGTCCCTCAGACATTCCTCTCAGTGCAAATACCTGTCATACCCAAGCCAAATAAAGATCCTGCACACTGCCCTAGCTATAGACTGATCTCCCTGCTAAATTTGGATGTCAAACTATTGATAAAAATTATAGTCAACAGACTAAGACCCCTAATCCATACCCTGATCGAACCTGAACAGGCGGGATTCATGCCAGGTAGGGAGGCAAAAGACAATCTTACAAAATCTCTCAATTTAATCTATGCGACCTGAATGCAAAAAATCGAGGGTCTTCTCCACGGACACGGAGAAGGCTTTCGATCGAGTAGCTTGGGATATCATGTTAGTGACATGTCAGTTCATTGGCTTAGGCACACACATGATGGCATGGATATCTGTACTCTACAAGAACCCTTTGTCCAAGTTGCGAATTAATGGATCCCTATCAGACACTGTAACCATCACAAATGGTACTAGACAGGACTGCCCACTCTCACCAATTCTCTTTATCCTCTCACTTGAACCATTCATCAGGAGGGTTATGGCTGTACAGGACAAGGGATTCCAAGTAGCAAATGCAGAATTTAAAATAGCAGCTTACGCTGATGATTTATTATTAGGGGTGGACTTTATGTTCGAGTTGAACATGAGTTTGACTCGAACATCGGCTGTTCGCCGAACAACAAACAATTTGGGGTGTTCGCAGCAAATTCGAAAGCCACAGAAAACCTTTTAAAAGTCTATGGGAGAAATCAAAAGTGCTAATTTTAAAGGCTTATATGCATGGTATTGTCATAAAAAGTGTTTGGGGACCTATCAATGCAAAAAAAAGTTTTAAAAACTGCCATTTTTTCAGGAGCAGTGATTTTAATAACGCTTAAAGTGAAACAATAAAAGTATAATATTCCTTTAAATTTCGTACCTGGGGGGTGTCTATAGTATGCCTGTAAAGGGGCGCATGTTTCCCGTGTTTATAACAGTCTGACAGCAAAATGACATTTCTAAAGGAAAAAAAGTAATGTAAAACTACTATTGCTATTCGCTACTATTACTACTACCTGGGAGGTGTCTATAGTATGCCTGTAAAGGGGCGCATGTTTCCCATGTTTAGAACAGTCTGACAGCAAAATGACATTTTGCTGTCAGACTGTAGTGGTGATAGTAGCGAATAGCGATAGTAGTTTGACATGACTTTTTTTCCTTTAGAAATGTCATTTTGCTGTCAGACTGTTCTAAACACAGGAAACATGCGCCCCTTTACAGGCATACTATAGACACCCCCTAGGTACGAAATTTAAAGGAATATTAAACTTTTTTTGTTTCACTTTAAACATTATTAAAATCACTGCTCCCGAAAAAACATCCATTTTTAAAACTTCTTTTTGCAATGATACATGTCCCCTGGGGCAGGACCCAGGTCCCCAAACACTTTTTATGACGATAACTTGCATAAAAGCCTTTAAAATGAGCACAAATTTTTGAATGAAACTTCCTATCCCTACTCAAAATTATAGGGAAGGACCTGCTATCTTGGCACTCGAAAAACTTTTCCTGGTTCGGTAGAGCAGCAATATGTAAAATGTCCATCCTACCCAGAATTCTTTACCTATTCAGAACCTTACCCATAAAGATCCCGCAAAGTTTCTTTAAAACCCTACAATTGATCCAACTTGAATTAATTTGGGCACACAAATGCCCGCGTATCAAATTTGACCTCATGACCAGACCCAAAGAAAAATGGAGAATGGGCCTACCTCACACATCACCAGAATTATTGACTGGCACTGCCACCAGGACCTTAAGGACTGGGTATCTTTAGAAAATGAACCTTAAAAGTCCTATACCCTTAAAATTTTCTCCCTGGATGACCTGGACAAGTTACCCATTAACTCTGAAACAACATCACTTACTAACCAAACAATCCAAAATCTCCTTACCTTTGAGCCCGCTTACCCCACTTAAAAACAACCCCGACTTTCCACCAGGGATAGGAAACCATTTACTACAATCCTCAGTCTCGGACATACACCTTCTCACTAAACACTGCTTCCAAAACACACTGATTAAAGATTTCCACGCACTCAAAGCTGATAACCGAGGGGGCGTGGCCGGAAGCGGATGGAGGTGAGAGGAGTGGAGTGAGTGCATGATCCCATCCCGCTCCATGAAGCATTGTAAACCCCGCGGCTAATGGCTTCGCCGCTACCCACCTGGATACCCGCAGAGCCGTGCTAAGCCTCTGTCCCCCCTTTTGTTGTCCCGGCTGTACCGCTGTGCTGTCCCGGCCCGGTGTGGATCCGAAAGGCTGCGGAGTGACCCTGCCTGCTGAGACTGCTGGAGCGATCGCTGGCGCGGCGTTCGGGGGGGTTACTCGGGACGCCGCTCAAGGCGGTGTGAGCCCGGCAGTGACTGAGAGAGGAGCGAGAAAGGACACAGAGCCTGGCGCTGACATCACAAGCACCGCGAGAGTAAAGAAAAAGAACGTGAGTTAGGTTTGGCTGTCAGCGAGGAGACGGAGCCTCAGGAAGATCGCTGCAAGCAAGAAGCAGGTACACAATAACTGTATCCTGTTTGAATCAATGGGGATGTCTGCTAGCCATATGTTGTAGATTGAGAGATAGTTAACGGAGGAACCCTGGACTGTGAAATAAAAATAAAATCTTTGAAGTCTCTCTCTAGGCTGATCCCTGGCTGACCCCTGTCTAAACAACCGGTTCAAAGCACCCCCCAGTAGTATGGAAGAGAGACACTGAGCTGATTTCTCCTGTTGTTTGCTGGACTACTCTGACCCCCCTACTGCTGGGAATTGTGAGGGACTGCATCAAGGGACTCTGGGTGATCTGTAATAGAGGAGGGGGACTGTGAGTTCTGGAGGGGGAGACCTAATATACAAGGACTTTGTATGATTCACTGATACCCCATTAAAATCCGGGTCTAAGGGGAAGAGAGGTCAGATACTAGATCAGATCTGTTGTTAGACATCTGTGTATAAACTTGAACCTCTAGTAAATGACCAGGATGGCAATAAGGGGTAATTAAAAGGATATCAACAGTTGGTGGTGCAATTATATAAATATATAAGAGGAGAACAAGATAACTCAGGGAAAACCAACATGACAGGGAGGAGAAAGGGAGAGGAGCATCCTAGCCAGGAAAACATGGGAACCCAATCCTTGAGGTCAGCTAAAGACAAGGAGAAGGAGAAAGGCCCACATCTTACTGTGGCAGGGGCAACAGCTGCGGTGGTGGCAGCTTCCGCTAAATTAGAGAAACTGGTCCTGGCAGCAGAACATACCCCAAACAAAGGAGGACAACAAGCACCGATCAAATCAGTAACGGATAGGAAAAGCCAGGGCCATGCGGGACAGTCCGTAGGCAACCCTAGTACAAAGAGTCTCTCTACAAAGGGCTCAGGAGCCGTCGGTAGGGAAATAGAGGCACCAGCCGCCCCAATCCCCATAATGGAAGGAGAACCCTCCCTAAAGGATATCTTTCTGGCAATAAGTGCATGCAACCACTCTTTGGGAACATTGGGAGAGCAAATGAAGGGCATTAAAGAGGAGCTGACCCTAGTACGTCAGGATCTTAAGATGACAACTGAAAGGGTGACAGAAGCGGAAAAGAGAATAAGCCTAATAGAGGATGATTTACTCCCTATGAAACAAGAAGCAAAGATCTGGAGGGAAAAAATTGAAAAGCTTGCAGGGAAAGTCGATGAAATGGAAAATAGACTTCGCAGGGACAATGTTAGAGTGGTGGGATTCCCTGAGGGGAGTGAAGGCCTGGACCCTATTGTATTTTTGGAGAATTGGGTGTTGGGGGTATTTGGAGGCGAAACATTTACGCAGCAGTTTTCTATAGAAAGGGCACATAGAGTCCCGTTCAGGCCCCCCGCACCGGGAAGCCCCCCAAGACCGTTTTTAGTTAAATTTTTGAACTACAAGGATAAAATAAAACTCCTACGTAAAGCTCGTGAGATGGGGAAGATCCTGTATAAAGATATAAGGATATCAATATTCCCCAATATTCGCCGGACCTTCAGAGACGCAGAGCTGAGTTTCTGGGGGTGAAGCGTAACCTCCAGAGATATAATGTCTCATACGCCCTTCTTTATCCAGCTAAGCTGCGGATAAATGCACTAGGGGGTAGCCAGTTTTTTGAGTCCCCTGCGAAAGCGTTAGCATGGCTGGAGGACAAGAAAGATCAATTACCTAATAAATAGAGGAGATACACTGCGAAAAATTAATGTTTATTAAATGGGTATAATTTGAATTAGTTATATTAATATTTACATAAATGGAGCGGGGATGGTTTGGGGACACGGTAAATGGAAGTAGGTTTGAGATGGAGAGTGTTTATAGTAAGTTTTTTCTTTTTTGAAAGTGGGGGGGAGGGAGGGAGTGGGTATGGGGGAGAGAGGGGGGGGGAGGGGGGAGGTATGGAGGGGTTGAGGGGTATGGGTCGGCCATTAAAAAAGCCCGGAGGGGTAACCTAGAGTGGTATGGGGAGGTGGGGAGGGAGGGAGGATGGGCAAATAAGCCAGTACATGGGAGGGTCTCGGGGGGGGACAGGGGAGGGATGGGGTGGGAGGGATGGGGAGGGGGGGAGGGGGTAAAGAGCACAGAAAAATCAAAATGCAATATAAGGTACCAAATAACACATTAAGTATAAGGTATATTACACTATATAAAGACATAAAGGATATGGATAATGGAAATTGTATAGTTGATATTATAACTAAGCACTGAGGTAGATTTGCAGTGAGTGATGACCTTATTTGTAAATAGGTAATGGGAATAAAGATTGGTTCATGGAACGTTCATGGAACGTTAGGGGACTGGGTACTCCCCTAAAGAGAGCACAGGTATTCGATCTGTTAGACGTACTTAGAGTAGATGTTGCATGCCTGCAGGAAACGCATCTGACTAGGGAGACAAAAGTAACTATTAAGAACAAGAACTTTCACAACCAGTACCATGCGGTATACTCCTCTTATTCGAGGGGGGTGGGAGTGCTGATTAGGAAAGGGATTGTGTTTTCCTGCAGGCAGAGCAATATAGATGAAGGGGGCCGATATGTTTTTCTACACTGCACGATAGGGAATCAGGAATGCATAATAGCAAATATTTATAATCCACCACCTTTTAAATTAGAAATTTTATATAGCCTGTTGGAGTTTGTTATAGACAAACCGAGGACCCCTGTCATTGTAATAGGGGATTTTAATGTAGTGATAAATAAAGAATTAGATAAATTTCCCCCAGGAAAAGCGGGACAGAACCCATGTGGGATCCGAATGGGACAGTTCCTGGAAGAGGCTGGGCTGATGGACCTGTGGAGAGTGAGAAATCCTGGGGTACAACAGTTCTCGTGTCACTCTAGTACCCATTCCTCCCTGTCGAGAATAGATTTAGTTTTGGGAAATGACATGGCCGCTCTATTGGTCAGGGATATAACCTATCACCCAAGAGGAATCTCGGACCACACACCGGTGACAGTTATGATGGATATCGGGATAAGGAAACAGTGGGGTACCTGGAAGCTGAACCCAGTGTGGCTCGAGATTCTTGAGGACCCGAAGGAAACCATGGCAAAAATGAGAGAATTTATAATGTTAAACGAGGGCTCAGTGGCAAGAGGGGTGATGTGGGATGCGTTGAAGGCATACATGAGGGGAATATTGATCCAGCAGATATCAAGAGTAAAGAGAGCATCAAAGGCTGTGGAAGAGAAGGCTAGAGATGAGATCCTGGTAGCAGAAAGGGAGCTAGTGGGAAATCCATCCCCGGAAAAATATCAAAGGTGGGAAAATAAGCAATCAATATATAAAGAGGTAATGTCTAGGAAAGCCGAAAATAAAAGAGCATTCCAAAAACATATAATGTTTGGAGAGGGGGAAAGAGTAGGGAAGATATTAGCCTATATTGCTAAAGTGGATGCCCCCCCCCCCAATAATTCCTGCCATTAGTAATAGGGAAGGTGAAATTATATATCAACCAGATAAAATAAATGAAATATTCAAGAAATACTATGAAGAACTATATAAATCCCAGGGGCCAGTGGCAGGAGAGATAATGGAAAGATTCTTTAGGAAAATAGAACTGCCCTCCCTGTCTGAGCTGGAGATTGAGACCCTAGAGGCCCCAATCTCATTAGAAGAGGTTAAAACAACTGACTAACCAGAAATCTCCAGGTCCGGATGGTCTTCCGGCAGAGATATACAAAATATATGGGGAGATATTGATACCGGAACTTCTCAAAGTGCTTGAGGGGGCATACCAGGAAGGAAGGCTGCCCGATTCAATGACGGAGGCCACAATTGTAATGATACCAAAGGAGGGGAAGGATCCTTTGGAACCTGGATCATACAGGCCTATTTCCCTGTTGTGCTCAGATGTAAAAATCCTGGCAAAAATTTTGGCCACTAGGCTTCAAAAGATAATTCATAGCTTAGTTCAACCGGATCAAACAGGTTTCATCCCCCAAAGGTCAACAAGCGAGAATATAAGGAGGCTATTTCTGAACCTGCAGATCCCAACAGAGAATATGGGTACTAGAGCTATCATGATGTTGGATGTAGGGAAAGCTTTTGACAGCCTTGAATGGGGATTTATCTGGCAGGTTCTGAAGGTGTAGGGTTTCGGACCCTCATTCAGGAGGTGGGTGAAAATCCTATATAGCTACCCCATAGCTAGGGTTAGAACTAACAATATACTCTCTAGCAAGTTTCAGTTGGAGAGAGGGACAAGACAGGGGTGTCCCCTTTCACCCCTGATCTTTGCCCTAGCTATGGAACCAGTGGCCGCTGCGGTAAGACAAAATAGGATGGTAGAGAGGTTTCAGAGAAGGACCAGGGAGGAGAAGATCGCGTTATACGCGGACGATGTCCTTATTTTCCTGGGGAACATGGAAGGGTCACTAAGGCAGGTGATGGGTGTCTTTGCAGACTTCGGGGAGGTCTCGGGCCTCACTATAAATTGGGAAAAATCGGTCCTGCTGCCAATAGACCCCATTAAACAAGGCACCTTCCTGGAAAAAACCCCATTAAAAATAGTGGAGAAAACTAAGTATTTAGGAATCCAGGTAACAAGGGATCCAGACCATTTTTTAAATAATAATATGGCCCCATTATTGGAGAAATTTAAAAAAAAGGTTGATATATGGAAAGGTCTCTCTTTGTCGGCAGCTGGAAGATGTAATCTGGTTAAAATGCTGTGGATGCCCCAACTATTGTACATCTTACAGAATTCACCAGTTTGGATAGGTGGCAGATGGCTCAAAAAAATAGATATGCTGTTTAGAGGGCTTGTGTGGAGGGGGGGGCATTCAAGGATAAGTCTACAGACCCTACAGCTTGCAATAGGTGAGGGGGGCATGGCGGTCCCGCATCCACGCTGCTATTTTTTGGCAGCCCAACTGCAACACCTAAGGACAGGCGGTGGATCTATGGGCAATAATAATCTTGGTATAATGACTGCAGATGCACCCCATAGACGTGTGCTGGAGGTATTGGAGGCAAATTCGTTTGCATATAAGACCCCCACAGTCAAATTAATGCTAAAAGTTTGGAAAAACATTAAAAGCCTGAAAGGTATGGAGGGAATTGTGAGGGACATGCCTCTTTGGGATAACAAACGTCTTCAAGAATTAATAAAGATAGGAAAAATTAAGTCATGGGGGGCAAGGGGGATAACTAAACTAGAACAATTATATAATGGCAATACTTTGAAATCCTTTGCCTCCCTAGAAGAGGAGTTTGCTGTCCCAAAGCAGTCATATTTTGGGTATATCCAAATTAGGCATGCACTGCAGGCTCAGTACGGGGAACAAGGTCCGAAATGGAGCCAATCACCCATCCCCCGGATGATAGAGAGTTTTGAGGGGTCAAGAGGATTAATAGCAGAACTCTACCAGCATATCTTCAGAAATAGCAGAGAAGGATCAAATAAACTTAGGTGTAGGGGGAAGTGGGAAAGAGATCTGGGGACAATATCGGATGCCAAGTGGAGGGAGGTGTTGAAGGGGAGCCACCAGGTCTCAGTCTCGCCAGCTCAGAAATTTTCACATCTAATGTTACTGCATAGGGCATACTATACCCCCCAAAAATTGTTTAAATGGGGGAGAAGAGTAGATCCCCAATGTCCGAGATGCCAAATGAATGGAGATTTGTTACATATGATATGGAAATGCCCTAAACTAGCCCGTTATTGGGTAGAAGTAATTGAGGATATAAACAGGTTTCTCAAGCTGAGTCTTAAACTAGACCCAAAGTTATGTATTTTGGGGGTGGGTGGGGACTTGGGTGATGGGAGAGACAAAATAAAAGCAGTGCGGAGATGCCTATATCAGGCAAGAAAGGGAATAACTAAGAGATGGCAAGCTGAGAAACCCCCTTCGGTTGCTGACTGGCGTAGAGAAGTCTCGGAAACAATAGGAAAAGAAAGGACAGTGTTCACAAGGGCAGGAAATTTAAAAGAGTTTAAAAAAATATGGAATCCCTGGCTGATGAGTGTAGCCAACCCGACAGACTAGCAGAGTAAGAAGAAGATGGAGAGGATATTGTTTTTAAGATTGGAGTAGTAGTAATATGCCTGATGTTCTATATAAGGAAAAGAGTTTGGTACAAGGAATATATAAGGGTGTAAGGGAGGGGGGGGTGAAAAATAAAATTGTATTTTTTTTTTTATTTATGGTGTGAACCTACATGTTACATCGGGTATTAAAAGATTTTATTACTGTCCGATAACCTGTATATTGAGTATTGCGATGTATTGTATTTAATTATGAATAAAAATTATCAAATTTAAAAAAAAAAAAAAAAGCTGATAACCATATATAGCGCTTACCGCTTTGGACATACTTTCAGATACGTAGCTACGCTAATAACACCCACCGCAGGGAACACTTTACTAGACAACTAACTGAACTGGAATCAGTGTGCCTGGAGGGAGATCAAATTTAAAAAGCTACCTCATTATTATACACATGGCTACAGGACTCAAATCAACCAGCCAAAGACAGATTCAGAGAGAGCTGGTCGAAAGATCTCGATGTCACGCTAACCGACAGGCAATGGCAAAGAGCATGCATATTTGCCCACAAATGCTCCTTAAACACCAGAATGCAAGAAACGGCATATAAGTTACTCACAACAATGGTACGCCACACCTGCCAAACTACCTAAATGGTACACTCAAACTTCAGAACTATGCTGGTGCTGCAAGAACGCTGAAGGTACTCTTCTCCACAATTGGTGGCAGTGTCCCCTGATATTCCCATATTGGACCGAGGTAACAAAAATCATTCGTCATATCATGGAAACTTCACTGAAGCTAGATGCATGTTGTCTGCTCCATGTCACTAGTTTCTCATTTCAAAAATACAAAAAATCCTTATCTAAACACCTGCTGAACGCAGCCAAGTCCCTTATACCACTGTTTTGGAAATCTACTAGTATTCCTTCCATCAAGGACTGGCTGCACAGAATCACTGATATGTGACATGGAGGAGACAATTGTGCAGTCCAATGATGCAATCAAGAGATATCACCAGACATGGTTCCCTTGGTTTGCCTTTAGATATTCACAGGACTATGAGAAACCAAGATTAGCCAGGGCAGACTAAACATATCAATTTCACCTCCTTAAGGGGACTCTGGTTTCAACTTATGCCTGTATCTGGAACTAAACCTTGGCCTGGACGCTAACTAAGGCTTGACCAAAATAGGTAATATAGGTGCGACACGCATACCCACCAAGACATCTTCTCCAGTTAGATTCCAAATACTGTACTCAGACATGTCAACTACAGACAATCTATCAATAAATAGCACTGATGAATTTCTATGATTTCAATAGCATGCACATGCTACTCCCCTCTACCTCCCACCTCTTTCTCTCCCCCCCTCTACTTCCCACCCCTCCCTCACCCCATCTCATCTCACCCCACCACCCACAGCTAAACATCCTAACTCTATTTATCTGTCCTTTATCTCTGCTTTCTACTCTCTAATACTAAAACTTCAGATATTTCTGAAATGAGGTCAACACAAAGGGCTAACTGTACTAAGATGTGAACAAAATCACAAGCGGACTACTCATGATGTTCAGTTTAAGCAAATTATCGCACACTTGGCTTTAGATAATCTGTACTCAACTGATTGTGCCTCATTCTTACTTATATTCATGTTAACACTGCATATTTGTACAATGTGTTACCTTTTAATAAACTTTTTGAATGTAAAAAAAAAAACCCAGGCCTTACAAACCCTACAAGAACTAACCCAAGTTAGATCTCTCTTATTAGACAAATTAAAACAAATAACAAAGCGCAAATTTACCTTGTCCCATAAACTGTTCTATGAACACAGAAATAAAAGTAGTGCCCCACAGGCCAAAGCCATGAAAGCCAAAAAAGCTCTCAATGTGATCTGACAAATTCAGAACCCTGATGGCACACATTCCACAAGCAACAAAGACATAGCCATATGTTTTGAACAATATTACTCCAAACTATATAACCTATCCCATCTGAAACACCCTCTAGATCCTCCTACACTCAGAACCAGGGTCATCAGAGATTTTCTGAAACAGTACACCCCCAACCCCTTGTCTCAAAATCCAACTCAGTCAATAGAACCTCCTATCTGTCAGGGCTGGGCTCAGCCCTTCCTTCTCAAAGCTGGCCGTTCAGCTGTTGGCTAATTGCCAGCTCCTATCTCTCCACAGTTACTCACCTGTTGATGATATCCTGCTCATCAGTCCTGCCTACTTATGCCGTCCAGTCCAGATGATCTCTGCCTTTACCTTGGTCACATCTCTAGAGATGCTCTCCTGTGTTTCTATTAAAGACTTGCTTGTCTGACATTTCTTCTGGCTCCAGATCCTGCTTGCTGTTCTACTACACTCATCTCTTGCTCCCTGATGTTTTGGATTGTCTGACTATCCGTTCCAGTTCCTGAACTCTGACCATGTTTTGACTACGTTTACTCTGTTTACCTTTTTTTTTTATTATTAAACAAGTGTGATTTAACTGTCTCAGTCTGATTCACAGTTTCCGACAGTACACGAAGGCCATGAATTCAGAAGATGCAGTCAATTCACTTATTGGTAATATTTTTTCCAGATTGGATGAGTAGGATCACCGCATGGATCAGTTTGCCATGGCATTACAAATGCTCCTGAGTCACACGGCTCACCTGGAATCTCCCACTGTGGCTGCTCCGGTTCAACCTGTGTTGCAGGCCATCTCTGCTGCTGCTCCAGTCTCTGTGCAGGCACCCGCCCCGAGTATCACCTCTCTAAGAGGTATGTCTGGTTCCGCTCTGCTTCCCCAGTGATTTGAGGGTGATCCAGTCCAATACAGAGGGTTTCTCAACCAGGTTGAGATATACTTTGAGATGCTGCCCCAGGCATTTCCCACGGACAGAAGCAAAGTAGGTTTCGTGATAGCTTTGCTTTCTGAGAGAGCCTTGGCCTGGGCAAACCCTCTATGGGAGACACAAAAACCTGTTGCCTTGAGTTACCTTGAGTTTGTGGCTTCTTTTAAAAGGGTATTTGACGTTCCCGCATGCTCCACTTCTGCTGCCAAGTGCCTCATGTCCATCAAACAGAGTATGAGAACTTTTGCAGATTACGCCATTGAATTCCGTACTCTGGCAGCAGAGGTTGCTTGGAACAATGAGGCCCTCATGGCTTCTTTTTCTCATGGTCTCTTGGATACCGTCAAGGATGAGATAGCAGCCCGAGATATACCCACTGAGCTGGAGAAGTTGATCACGTTTGCCATCCTCATTGACTCCAGACTCAAAGAAAGACTCCCTTTTAAGGAGCGCTTGCAGAAGCCTCCTGTACATTTGTCTCCAAACTTTGCAGTCCCACCCTTGCCTCCCTCACCTCCCATGCTTCCTGTTACCGAGTCGATCTGTGAAGATGAACCCATGCACTGGGGCTTCATGCGTCTCTCTGCTGATGAGAGAACCCTTAGGAGGAGGGAGAGATTGGGCCTTTATTGTGGCCAGGCAGGTCACTTTTGAAGTCTTGTCCTACCCATCAGGGAACGCCCAAACTTTGAGGTCCTGTCACGGACAGACCTTAGGTGGCGTTGTTTCGTCCCCAGTTATCCAGAAGGATAAGCCCCTGGTTTTGGTCACCCTTTCTTAGGCCAAGTCATCCGTTGAGATACAGGCTCTAATTGACTCTGGGGCTGCAGGCCTGTTCATTGATGCTGCCTTTGCAATGAAGCACTCGATTCCACTGCAGCTGCGTGACACTCCACTTGCCATTGAGCCTCTTGATGGGAGACCTCTACAGCCTGCCCATGTGACTCATGAGACTGTTCCATTGTCCATGGCCGTAGGGGCTCTTCATGAGATAATCCAATTCCAAGTTATTTCCTCGCCTAAGTTTCCGCTGGTTATTGGTTATCCTTGGTTACAGAGGCACGACCCCTATTTTGATTGGCTCTGTGCTGAGGTTCTCTCCTGGTTGCTACAATGCAGTAAGACATACTTCCAGAAGGTAGCCAAGGTCCTGTGCACTTCTTCTCTCTCCTCCCTGCCGGATGAGTACTGCAATTTTAACGATGTCTTTGACAAAGGTCAAGCAGGTAGTTTGCCTCCACACCGGTCGTATGATTGTGCAATTGACCTGGTGCCATACCCCCTCGTGGCCAGGTTTACCTTTTGTCGGTCTTGGAGGATAAGGCCATGGAGGAGTATGTTGCAGACGCACTTGCTCGAGGTTTCATCCACAAATACTCATCTCCTGCTGGTGCTGGTTTCTTTTTTGTGAAGAGGAAGAGTGGTGAACTGAGACCTTGTATTGATTATAGGGGTCTCAATTGTTTCACGATTAAGAATGCCTATCCAATTCCATAGTTGTTTTACCGCCTCAAGGGAACAACAATTTTCACAAAGCTTGATTTGAGAGGGGCATATAATCTCAAGAGGATTAAGGAGAGCGACGAGTGGAAAACTGTGTTTAATACCAGAACAGGCCATTATGAATACCTCATAATGCCTTTTAGCCTTTGTAACGCCCCGGCAGTTTTCCAGGAATTTATTATACACAAACCCGACTGCACAAGTAAGAGCCAATGGCTGCCTGTCGAATGCATTCCCCATCCGGAACAGAACACGCTAGGGTTGCCTTTTATCCCCTCTTCTCTACGTTCTTACTCTAGAGCCCTTTCTCAACTGTCTCAGAAACAATCCCAATATCAAAGGACTTGTGGTCTCGGGACATGAATTTAAAATTGCAGCCTCTGCAGATGATGTTTTATTATTTTTATCGGATCCCCGCATTACCCACCCAAACTTTCTAAAGGACTTTGCACACTTTCAAAATGTCTCCAACATCAAAATCAATTTCGATAAATCCTAAGCCCTGAACATCTCCTTAGCCAAAGACACAGTAACCCGATGTTAAAACAATTTCCCATTTATCTGAAAATCCAAGGCAATTACATACCTAGGTATCCAACTTCTATTTACACTAAACTTTGCACCAATACTAGCATCCATAAAACAGATCTATAAAAATGGGATGTCCCCTACTTTTCCTGGTTTGGAAGAGCCGCAATATTGAAAATGAACGTCCCCCCTAGTTTACTATACATCATGTAAGCCATTCCCATCTACTTACCCTCTATATTCTTTTCTACATACAAAGATATATGCACAAAATTTCTATGGCACAAGAAACGCCCATGCATCAAATACAAACACCTCACACTCTCCAAATCCAAAGGGGGCATGGGCCTCCCTGACCTACGCAACTACTATAGAGCCTGTCTTCTTACAAGGATAGTGAACTGGAACATCCATGCAGACACAAAACAATGGGTTACATTGGAAGAATCCCTCTCCACTATCCACCTAGCCTCAGCACCCTGGCTACACCCAAAGCATATTCCAACCACCGCCGCCGATGTTCATATGCTTATAGGACCCACCTTAAGCTGCTTTCACAAAGTGAGTAACAAACTTTTCCTATCATCCACACCAGGGCCCTTGACCCCACTCCGTCTCAATCCGCAATTCCCACCAGGAATGTCCAAACAATTTCTCTTTACCTATTGGCCTCATAAACATATTCTAGCCAAACACTTTTTCCAAAGAGACACATTTAAGAACAGAGAAGACCCAAATGATAAACTTTAAATTCCCTTCGTGGATATACCTGAAAATATGACACTTTCTCAAAGGTCCAAACCGCAAACTACATTGGACTCAACAACTTACCCCTATAGTAATACAATTCTCTAAAAACACCCCACAAAGACATCTTATCTTAACTATTTACTCATTACTCTTTGCCAAACATCCCATACACAACAAGACATGCCAATTTTGGGAAAAAGAACTTGCTCTAGAAATCACGGAAGAACAATGTGAACAAATTCATGAGAACTTCCTTAAAGGATCGACAAATGTATCAACTCAAGTAAATGGTTATAAGATCCTAACTCGATGGTACAGAGTCCCGGGCACTATTCACAAATTTGCTCCATCATTGTCCAACTTATGTTGGAGATGCACCTCTACACCAGGCACTCTCATACACATCTGGTATGCATACCCCATCATCCAGCGGTTCTGGAGAGAAGTCCATGATGTCACATCAAGAGTCTCTACCCTGGCTTTGGATTTTTCCCCCCGCCCAACTTCTCTTACACCACACTGCATCACCCAGATGCTCTTATCATAGATCTCTAGCAATGCACATGATAAACACAGCTAAATTATGTATCCCAGTCTTGTGGGGAAAGACACATGACCCCTCAATCAAAGAATGGTTTCAGAGATTAAACAAAATTGCCAAAATGGAAGCACTCATAGCCATCTCTCATGACAATATCTCCAAACACACAGCCGCTGGGGTTGTTGGTACCACTTTAAAACGACCTCAGAATACACCCAAACCATATGCCCACTCCCCATCTAAGCTGGATCAATAATCATAATCATGCTCTCTCGATAGGTAGGGTTGGATGGGTCAGAGATCAAGGTTTGGTTGGAGGCGCTTGCCCCCCTGTCTTGATCCATCCCCCTCCTATCCCTCATCTTGTACATAACTATAGCCCTTACCTAGAGTCATGTTCATCCTTTCCCACCCCCCTCCCACATCTGCCTTCCTATACCCAAATATTATAACCAACCAAGGTGACCAGCCGGACTGTCAACCTTGGATATACCCCCAACCACAAAACAACATACACCCTATGACATTAGCCACTCTACAAATTAATCTACACCCCCACATTATCAACCCCGTCGGTCTCAAGAAGTCAGCTTAACTCATACCAGAATCGATATTAGTAAGATTCTGACTGCTCTATAGAAATGGGCTTCACAGGCCTAAACAACATAAAACTTCTGTATATTGAATAATACAAACAACTTTCAAATATTTACAACCGTTTCTGTTCTGTTTTACACTCTCCTCACATTAGGTCAAAACGTTTATCACTGTTATGGTTATGGAATTCAGACAGTTCGTCAGGCCGATGGGCCCACGTAACTTTTGTTTATCTATTCTTGTATCTCTGAATACCTCTAATAAAATACTTTGGAAAGAAAATTGTTATTATGTTTTTTGGCAATACAGAGTGAATGTATTTTCATAAATTGTAATGTTTGAGTAATGGTACAAGATTCGAACAGGTACAATAATGTACAAAGAGTGTCTAAGACAAATGAAGGAGAAAAAAAGCATTATCGTATACAAATCATTAGATGGGTTGTCAAGTGTGTGCAATAGATAGATAGATTGGTTATGAGCGGTGGAGAAAGGCATATTGCCTATATTAATAAAGGACGGCAGTGTCTGTGAAGGTAGAAAGACAGGAAGTCCTATTGGATGTCAAAAGTTCATTAGAAGGTCAAAAGAGAGAGCGGTGATGGTGGTGGATCAAGGCAGAGATGGGCCTTTAGGGTGGGCAAGCCAGGGGGCCCATTTCTTTTGGAATGCTGGAATTTGAAGATGGGCCTTGGCATACAAGTATTCCATGAGACAGTGATTATTCAGCTGTAGAATCACTTCCAGGATAGAAGGAGGACGTGGGGATTTCCAGTTTCTAGCAATAGCTAGGTGTGTGGCAATAAGGACATGGGATATGACAGTTCGGGTGTGAGGTGGCCAAGTTTCAATGTCTAAGCCAAGGAGAACCTATTGCGGAGATAGGGAAACAGTGTTAGATGTCAAGGAAGAGAGAAATCTGGCGAGAGTGGACAAGAGAGGTATTAATTTTGGGCAGGACCACCAGATATGTAGTGGAGTTCCAGGATTTCCACAGTTTCTCCAGCAGGCATTGAAAGCAAAGGGGTAGATCTTTGCTAGTCTGAATGGTATTAGGTACCAATTGTTGGGAAGCTTTTGTACAGTTTCCCAGTGTAGAATACATTTAGAAAGTTTCAGGGGTCATTGAAGGGCTTGCTGCCACTGAGACGGTGGATATGTAAAGTGTAAGAGGTTTTCCCAGTGCAGTGGAGGGTATGTGACAGTTATGTTGCACATGTTGGAAAGAGGTAAATGAGAAGTTTTGGTACAGGTCTCCAATAGCCTGTAGGCCAGCAGAGAGCCAGTTCGATATTGAGATGTCGGGGATGATAAGTTGTATGGCAGAGAGAGAGATGAGAGGCAGTATCCGGTAGGTTATGCCAATCAAATGTTGGTAGATTGCTTTCCATGTTTTAATGGTTGCGTTGATGGTGCTTAGGTAAGATTGCCGTCCATGGTGTCCTAGGAGTAGGGCGCTGAGGAGCATTTTTGGACAGGTTGCTAATACCGTTTTTTCGATTTGGAGCCATGTGTGCTGTGATTTAGTTTCCCACCAGGATTTGGCTTGGTCCAGGATTGTTGCTTTGAAGTATGTTGAAATGTTTGGAGCTCCCATTCCCCCAGTGGATGTAGGTGTGCACAAGCTAAAGCCTTTAATCCTAGGGTGATTCCCATTCCAGATGAAGGAGTTCAATATGTCTTGCAGTTTGTGTAGATGTGATTGTAGAAACTGGATAGGTAAAGTCCGAAATGCATAGAGTATGTGGAGTAAAAGGTACATTTGATGCGGCCAGCCCAGGAGGCTTGAATATGTTATAGATCACGTACTGTTTTCTGAAGTTTGGAGATGAGTTGAGAGAAGTTGAGAAGGATTAGTCGAGAACTAGGTGTGACCAACTGTATACCTAGGTAGGAAAGAGAGGAGTCTGGAGCCCACGAGAAGGAGGTGATTGGATCAATGCTACGTTTTGTATTGGAGTCAATATTAGTGCCAATCATGCAGGACTTGGAGAAATGAATCTTGTAGAGAGAGGCTTTGCTGAAAAGATCTAGGGTGCGGTGGAGGTGAGGTAATGATTGTGCTGGGTTGGTGATGGAGATGATCACATCATCTGCGTATAGGCCGATTTTGTGAGTATGATTACCAACTTCAATACCGGAGATAAGTAGGTTTGTATGGATTGAATGGGTCAATGGTTCCATAATGAGGGTAAAAATTAGGGGGGAAAGGGGGCATCCCTGATGGGTTCCATTAGATATACAGAAGGAGTCAGAAAGAATACCGGAGTTCACAACCTTGGTGCTAGGGTTGGAGTATAGTGACATTATGGCTTGAAGAATTTGAGCAGAGAATTCAAACTTATCCAGAACTGCTTTGAAGAAGCTCCAGTCAACACTAACAAATGCCTTTTCCGCATCTAAATAGATAAACAGGGAAGGCGTTCCATGGTGTTCAACCCACTGTAGTAGGTCAATGTATCTACGTGTGCCATCAGACGCTTGCCTACCAGCCACAAAACCCACCTGGTCAGGGTGTACTAGGTATGGGATGATGCTAGAGAGCCGTGTGGCTATCAGTTTGGTGTATAGTTTGGTATTTGTATTTAGTAATGAGATGGGTCTGTAGCTGGCAGGGTCTTCTGGCGGTTTGCCATGTTTTGGGATTGTCGTGATGGTGGCTTTGAGAGATTCTGGGGGATGTGGCCTGAGGAAGCAATATAATTGAAGGATTGGCAAAGATGTGGGGAAAGCAGGGGGGAAAACTGTTTATAGTATTCATTGCTGAAGCCATCAGGGCCTTGGGCTTTTTGTAGCGGAAGGGAGGTGATAGCTTGCTCGACTTCAGATATATGGAAAGGGTCTGAGAGTGTTTGGATTTGTTCTGGAGACAGTGATGGTAAATGTACGTGGAAAGTCAGTGATATCTTCAGATGTGGGGGCTGGGGCTCCACCAGACATGGTAAGATTGTATAAATTAGCATAAAACAAGCTAAATTGATTGTCAATACCTTTGGAGTCTGTGATACGGGTTTGAGAGGGGGAAGCGAGGTATGGAATTTTAGAGTGTATTAAGCAATGTTTGAGTTGTTGTGCAAGGCAGGCCCCCGGTTTGCTATTGTATGCATAGAAGTGTAAGCAGAGTATTTTCAGGGAAAAGTCGAAGTTTTGATGAAGATGTTCACTCGGGATGAGCTTCGAGTTCGAGTCGAACTCATGTTCAACGCGAACATCGGCTGTTCGCCAGTTCGCCGAACAGCGAACAATTTGGGGTGTTTGCAGCAAATTCGAATGCCGCGGAACACCCCTTAAAAGTCTATGGGAGAAATCAAAAGTGCTAATTTTAAAGGCTTATATGCATGGTATTGTCATAAAAAGTGTTTGGGGACCTGGGTCCTGCCCCAGGGGACATGGATCAATGCAAAAAAAAGTTTTAAAAACAGCCGTTTTTTCGGGAGCAGTGATTTTAATAATGCTTAAAGTGAAACAATAAAAGTGTAATATCCCTTTAAATTTCGTACCTGGGGGTGTCTATAGTATGCCTGTAAAGGGGGGCATGTTTCCCGTGTTTAGAACAGTCTGACAGCAAAATGACATTTCAAAAAAACTCATTTAAAACTACTCGCGGCTATTAATGAATTGCCGGTCCGACAATATACATAAAAGTTCATTGATAAAAACGGCATGGGAATTCCCCACAGGGGAACCCTGAACCAAAATTTAAAAAAAAATGACGTGGGGGTTCCCCTAAATTCCATACCAGGCCCTTCAGGTCTGGTATGGATATTAAGGGGAACCCCGCCAAAATTTAAAAAAAAATGGAGTGGGGTCCCCCTCAAAATCTATACCAGACCCTTCAGGTCTGGTATGGATTTTAAGGAGAACCCCGTGCCAAAATTTAAAAAAAAAACAGCGTGGGGTCCCCCCAAAAATCCATACCAGACCCTTATCCGAGCACGCAACCTGGCAGGCCACAGGAAAAGAGGGGGGGACAAGAGAGCGCCCCCCTGAACCGTACCAGGCCACATGCCCTCAACATTGGGAGGGTGCTTTGGGGTAGCCCCCCAAAACACCTTGTCCCCATGTTGATGAGGACAAGGGCCTCATCCCCACAACCCTTGGCCGGTGGTTGTGGGGGTCTGCGGGCGGGGGATTATCGGAATTTGGAAGCCCCCTTTAACAAGGGGACCCCCAGATCCCGGCCCTCCCCCCTGTGTGAAATGGTAAGGGGGTACAAAAGTACCCCTACCATTTCACTAAAAAACTGTCAAAAATGTTAAAAATGGCAAGAGACAGTTTTTGACAATTCCTTTATTTAAATGCTTCTTCTTTCTTCTATCTTCTATCTTCCTTCGGTTTCTTCCTCCATCTTCTTCTTCTTCTGGTTCTTCTGGTTCTTCTGGTTCTTCCTCCAGTGTTCTCATCCAGCATCTTCCTCCGCGGCGTCTTCTTATCTTTTTCTTCTCAGGCCGCTCCGCATCCATAATGGCATCCATGATGGCATCCATGATGGCATGGAGGGAGGCTCCCGCTATGTGACGCTTCTCTCTTCATCTTTTTCTCTTCATCTTCTTCTCTTCATCTTCTTGTCTTCATCTTCTTTTCAGGCCGCTCCGCATCCATGATGGCATGGAGGGTCCTTTGGTTCTTGCCGCAATAATCCGCTGCTCATTTGTAATCGTCGACGTGGCTGCAGCCCGATTCAGGCAAACAAAAGACTGTCTTCATTTTTTAAAATCATTTAGATGAAGATCAAGTCATCAAGACCATATTATCTACAGCATCCCTTTTCAATCCTTTTATGTTACATTCCTTGTTGAAAATGAACCAATAGGAGTGCAGTGGGACGCAAGCAGAAAAATTGGTACCTTTGGTTCTACTGGACAGCCCAGCATTTGCTAAAGTTTTCGGCTTATACTGCACTCCATGCTGAAACCATGACTATTTCTTCTTAGTTTTCTCCTGCAGCAGGAGAAAACTAAGAAGAAATAGTTATGGTTTCAGCATGGAGTGCAGTATAAGCCAAAAAGTTTTGCAAATGCTGGGCTGTCCAGTAGAACCAAAGGTACTTGATGAACAGGCAAACCCTTAAAAAATGTCAAAGGGGGTCAAAGGGGTACATAATGCCAGCAAACCTACTCTCACAAGTAAGTCTAGCCATACACACTAAACATACTAAACAGCATGAATGGAGAAATCTCCCTTTCCGACTATTGAATTCAATGAGAATTGAAAATGAAGTGCCACACCACTGCTAACAAATTCAGATACAACTTCTTTCCTCTTCATGTTCTCTTAAGGGACCTTAGAACAGATTATTAGAGTTACCAAATCATCTTTGATAAATTTGTAAATTTGAATCATAACCCCTCTTAAGCCCTTCTTGTTCAGCGTGAATAACCTTAACCACTTCAGCCCCGGAAGGATTTTCCCCCTTAATGACCAGGCCATTTTTTGTGATACAGCACTGCCTCGCTTTAACTGACAATTGCGTAGTTATGCGACACTGTATCCAAACAAAATCGATGTCCTTTTTTTCCCAAAAATAGAGCTTTCTTTTGATGGTATTTGATTACTTCTGCGGTTTTTTTTTTTGCTCTATAAAGAAATACATAGTGACAATTTTGAAAAGAAAACCCTTTTTTATAAATTTATACAAAATACAAATACAAAATACAATATTACTTTTTGCTATAATACATATCTAAAAAAAAATGTATAAAAAAACACATTAATTTATCAGTTTAGACTGATATAGATTCTTCTACATATTTTTGGTAAAATAAATTGCAAAAGGCGTATATTGATTGGTTTGCACAAACTCAAACACATGCTTTTTTTGCGATTTTTAGTGGGACTGCAACATCGAGGCAGACAAATCTGACCCCAAATAACACTTTTTGAGACCAGTGACATTATTACATTGATCAGTACTTATAAAAATGCACTGATCAATGTAAAAATGACACTGGCAGGGAAGGGGTTAACACTAGGGGGCGATCAAGGGGTTAAGTGTGTTCCCTAGGTGTGTTCTAACTGTAGGGGTGATGCGCTCACTTGGACATGACAGAGATCACTCTTCCCAATCACTGAGAAAAGTAGATCTCTGTCATGTCTCCTGTCAGAATGGGGAATCGCCTTGTTTACACAGTTCTCCATTCTGCCTCTGTACAAGGTGATCGTGGGTTGCTGGTGGACATCACCCAACCCATGGGCACGCTCCCGCAGCATGCAGTGGGAGCGAGAGTGCACCGCTGCCAGTGCGTGCCCACCTGCAATTACGCCTGCGTGAGCCGCCATACAGGTACCGCAATTCATGCAGCGCTGCCAACCTGCCACAGTATATCTGCGTGAGCTGGTCAGTAAGTGATTGTAATTGATCCTTAAAGGTAAGATTCTTTATTCATTTGCTGAACAAATTCTAATTTAACAATATGCAGGTGTGGCTAGATGGTTGTGTTAGATACGGCACCTCATCCCAAAGTAATTGAATAACTAATGAATAAAGGGACAGGGGATTATAACGGTGCTAAAGTAAAAGGTATGGAAATGAGAAGGAGATATAAAATCACAAATATTTTATTTCACAATAAATACATAGAAAGAACAATAAAATAATTAGCAACCAAAAAGCATAAATATTGCGTGTGACCCAAATGAAGTAGGGTGGGCCAGATGAAGAAGGCCTTTGAAGTAAGGGCTCGGTTTCCTACATGTTTCGCCAAGGCATTGGCTTCCTCAGGGAACAAGAGCTCTAATGCAATATCAAAAAATCTGAGCAACAGACACCCAGGGGATGCGCGGCAGGAGACCCACTGGAAGGGGGGAGGGCAGGCTGCACCGTGTTTGTGCTTGCAGAGGGCACACAGAAAACACTATTTATTAAAAGCAAGTTGATTAATCGAGGGGAAAACGCCTGTGGATGGATTCAAGGATAAACAGGAACAATTGGTAAAAATGTTAGATAGTGACCTAATGAGCTATTTGCAAGACATGTGACTAACACCAGAAACCAGTGTTCACATGATTTGCATAGGAATAGGATTGAAAAGTGGCAGGGAGTTAATGGGTCCTAGTAAGCCATTCACAAAACATGTGACTGTTCAGGGATCAGTGTTCACAGAATTGCGGTAAAAGTCACAGGTTGAACACTAGCAGAGAATTAATGAATCCTGGCTAATGTGTGCAGAGCAAAGACAGGCGTTTCCTTCGTCGCTGGACAAAAAAATTGTGATGTGTGTGTGAAATTCAGGCAGAGTGCCAGAGGTTTTTTTTGGGGTCCTAAAATAATTTGGAACCCTCCCTCCCCCCAACTGCTAACTCAGCTGATACCAATCCTCTATCTGCTGACTTTGCCAAACCCATACACACTATACCCACCTCTTTTGTGGTCAGATTTATGGATGAATTTCCCAAAGCATGTAGTGCAAGGGCCTGGCTGAATACTTTCAAATGGTACTGTTTAAAGTTTTTGTATCCTATTATTATCTTGATAGGTAATTGCAGAATCTAAAAATGAGCTAAAATGTGTACAGTGTGTATTTATCTCTTTGTATTATGACACTTCTTACCTGTCCAGTGGGCTGCCAATAGTGTAAGTAAGGAGGGGCTGGCCAAAGTAATACACATTATTTAGGCATTCATCTCTCAATGAAGTATAGAGGGTTACCTGTCCAAAACATCTCCCCCCCCATAAAATTTATCAAATGGGATTGTGCTCCCTTAATTTGAGGTCCGACCACCGCTTCCTCAGTTGATCCTTGGATCGCCATACCCCAAAATTTCTGTGCAGACTCCTCACAACTTTCGCCATGATCTTGGCCTTTCGGACATTGGGGTTGGGGTAAGGTCCATAGTCGTCCCTCTTCAAGATGTCCACCATCTCCAACATCTCCACAAAGGACATATTCGATGCCTTAAGTCTTCTCCCCTGGGATTGGGACGTTTCTGGCTCCGGCCTTTCCTCCTCCTCCTCGTTGCTGTAATTAGCACGCACCTGTTGTGTCTCCGCCATGTGCTCTTCCCCACTGTGCCGAACAAGAAGGGGCGGGGAATAGAATAGAAAGAACCTCAGGGGGGCGGAGTTTCACGCGTGCGCAGTGTATATAAAGTGTGACACATGTGCGTTGTACGTACGATCTGTGAGTGGAGGAAGGAGTAGAGGAAGAGCCGTTCATGATAACGAAGGTAACATTTAAACTTGTGCCTATACTCTCTCTCTCTTAGAGATTGAGGCCTATATTAGGAGACGATTAGTAGACTTTAGCCTGACATTAGGGTTTGTCTTGTGTTGTGTCTTGCAGAGAAAATGGATATATTGAAGGATCAGGACTTTATTCCCATATTCATTGATCTGTTCAGGGAGCTGCCCTGTCTGTGGCAGGTAAACCACCCACATTATAAGAATCAAGCAAAAGAGGAAGGCAGCGGTGGATAAATTTCTGGAAATTGTGAAGCCGGTGATCCCCACGGCAGACATCACCTATTTGAAGATCCTAATTGGTGGCATGAGGAGCACTTATCTAAGGGAGCGAAAGAAGGTCCAGGATTTCCAGAGATCAGGAGCAGCAGATGACATTTATGTCCCCAGGCTATGGTACTATGACAGACTGCATTTTCTGGCAGGCAAGACTGAACCCAGGCCAGCACTCTCCACTCTTCCTTCCACACTTCCTTCCCCCTCAGCTGAGGCTTCTGATGTCCAACCTGGGCCTTCCAGGCAGGAAGAAGTGAAGGAACCCAGCTTGAGTCAGGTATATCATTATTCTAAATATTTTTGGTTGTCAAATTAATGATGTTAAATATATGTTAGTTTGGATTATTAATTTCTGATTGTGATTGATGAACCAAAAACTAAAACGATGTCCCTTTTTCATACACAGGAAAGTCTCAGTCAGGAGGTGGCCGGGCCAAGTAGGCTGCCCGATACCCAGGTCCCTCCCCTCTGCCTTCAAAGAAAAAGTGGCAGGAAGAGGAGTAACCTGGAGGAGGCTGCAATTGGCCTATTTTGGAAGGCTACTGAGGCCCTCAGAACACCCCACAGTGTTGAAGAGGATTTTGCTGACCTAACAGCATGCAAAATGCAGCAAATGGAGGAGGGTCAATGCCTCTTATGTGAGTTTTTCATTTTAGAAGCACTAAAGAAGGGGTTGAGGGGCCAACTCACATGCCAAAGCCACATTTGTGAGCTCACCCATGGTCCTCCTCCTCCTCCTCCAGGTCCTACTCCTCCTCCTGCCACACCTCCAACACCAGAGCCACAGCGGGGAAGGAAGCATGTAAGGAAGACCAGAGAGTGATGACCTGGGTTCAGTCTGGTCTGAGAAAAGATGCAGGCTCTTATATGACCATTGATGTGTGCCCTGGGGGCCAAAGGCTTCGCCAATTTCTGCTGTTTATCCAGCGTTGCCTCCCTCTTTGTTTGGTTATGAGCCCTTAATAAAGGAATTTTTGTTTCAATTCAATACTCGCCTATGTGTGTTTTCCTTCAAAAAGGACAGTTTGTTTGTGAGGAGGCAGGTACATTTCAAAAATACAATGTGAAATTAACAAGAGACAACAACACCAAGCAACCTCCTTGTGATTAAATAATACAAGATAATAATGGTGTTGTGGAAACTTGACACACAAAACACACCCACAAATATTCTGGAGTTAAAAAAAAAAATTAAACAGAAGATCAGGCATTAAAAAAATCCAAAAATAATTATTTAATCTAAAAACATTAAAAAAAAAAAAAATTTTGGTAGATGTGACAAATAATAATATTATATTGATGAAATCACGATAAATAATAAAGAAAGAAGTCTGGGAGAACTCTGTGTGAATATGAGCAGCAAAACTACTTAATTCTTCTAGCATTATAAAGAAGAAGAGAGTGCACTGCATTAAACTATTTAAAACATTGCAGTGTGACGAAAGTGCTATATGCATTCCGAACGCTAATTTTACCAGACTGAGCATGTTCTGTCTCGGAATTTATTCTGAGCATGCGTGGCACTTTGTGCGTCGGAATTGTCCACACACGGTCGGAATTGACGCAATCGGATTTTGTTGTCGGAAAATTTTATAGCCTGCTCTCAAACTTTGTGTGTCGGAAATTCCGATGGAAAAAGTCCGATGGAGCCCACACACGGTTGGAATTTCCGACAACAAGCTCCGATCACACATTTTCCGTCTGAAAATCCGACCGTGTGTACAGGGCATAACAGATCTTATTTTATAGATTAAACGTTCATGAGGTACATTATCAAATGTTTTAGCTAAATCTAAGCAAACTACATCCACTGGCATTCCACCATCCAGTTTCTCACTTTCTTCCTCATAGAATGATAAAAAGTTGCTCTGATAAGAATGGTCTTTCATAAATCCATGCTGGTTGCCACTTATAATACCTTTATCAGACAAATTTCTGTATAGAGTTCCTTACCATTACCTCAAATACTGTACATAGTGAATTAATTACACACTATGTTTTGGTTCTTTCGTGCTCTATAACTTTGTTGACTGTTCTCTAATTTTCCTTATTACTCCATGTACTTGACTTATCTGGTCTATGTGAATCTATTTTCTAACTTCTTTAGGCGTTGTTTGTACTTTGACTTATGTAAAAGCAATAAAACATTCAATAATTAAAAAAAAAAAAAAAAACGTACATACTATTGATGTTAGTCTGAGTGGTCTGTAGTTTCCTGGCATACACTGCAATCCTTTTTTGAAAATTAGTACCACATTCGCTCTATGCCAATCATTTGTTTCCATTGCAGACATTAACGTGTCTTTAAATATAAAAAATAACAGTTTGGCTAACTGAGCAAAAATCCCTCACTCACAGGTCTAAGCCATCTGGATCTGGCGATTTGTTCCCTTTAAATTTCTCTTTTGTACTGGTTTTCTGTCAACCACAGAAGTACCTTTGGGGAAATATCATTTATATCACTGTTAAGACTATCAGAGCTGCCTTTTCCATCTGTAAAAACTGAAAAGAAAAACATGATTTAATACATCTGCCTTTTCCCTGTCATTTGTGACCAGCTTCTGTTGTTCATCTGTTATGAGGCCTATCTGTTCATTCATAACCTTTTTGCTATGGATATATTTGAAAAAGCGTAGCAGTGTCTCTTGTATTCTGATTTAACCACCCTGATTGCTCAATTTCAATTCTTGTTGTATCCCTTGTAATATTGAAATGCCAAGGGTGTTACTTCTGCTTTTTATATTGTAAAGGCCTGTTTTTTCTCATGTATTTGTTTTATGATAACATAGGTTCTAATTTTGTTCTTTTATGTTTGTTTGTTTTTTCCTATTGGTTGAACAAGATGGCCTACTACTATATATTTGTTACCCAATAGAAGACAATGACTAATGCACATGTTTAAGTCATCTTTGAAACAGCCCCACCTTGAGTCTGTTTGTTGCAAATATTTGGTCCCATTTAGTGTCATGCAGTTAGGATCACAATGTGTAGAAGTTAGATTTTTTGAAATTTAGAGTATATATACAGTAGGTGTTATTACAATATACACTCTACAGAAGTTTACAGGCTAAAAGTGTATATGGAGAGATATATGCAATCTATCTAGGTATATTATTGCCATGCAAAAGACAGTTGAGCTTACAACCTATAAGGATATTCATACAGTAAATGACACTCAAGGTAAAAAAAAGTATTCTTTTAGGGACTAAGGTAGATAATGAAATTGTTAGAGAACTGTTGCAGTTGATAGCAGCGCTTACAGGCTACTTGGATCTTAAAGCGGTATATAAAATAATTAGATAATTAGGGTATTTTTAATGAAGTAATGCAGAAAGTAGAAAATCCATCATAGTGCAATAGTGATATACAAAGAGATTGCTGCTTTGAGAAATGTTTCTCATTTTATTGTTTCAATGCTGAATCATTATTTTTTGGTGTGAGCATCAGTGAAAAGACATGCCTTGGAAACTGTCATTCCTGCTGGGCACCTATGCTCATCTCTCGTCCCTCTTAAACACTGCTCAACTCAACAGGGAGCAAGAGCACTAATGATTAGAGTAATTTTCCAAGAGGTGTGTGTTGGACTGCTGGAGAGCTGGGCCACTGTGTTGTGTGTGAGAACAGTAGTCTGACTCTCCTAGGTGCATACAGGTTATTTTACCCGTGCTATGGCACTTATTTCGAAAAATAGTAAAAAAACTGAATATTTATTAATGTATGTGCACCCTTATTGTATCACATGACGTGCAGTAGCTTAGTGTTAAGTGTTAAAGGCGTGGGCAGAGGCAAGTTAGGTTCTGGAGGGATGCTTTAGTGTTCATACCAATATTTTGCTGGAAAACTTTACTATTTTAAGTAGTTTTCACAAAAAGTCCTACATTGAGAATTAATAGTGTAGAATTACCAACACTAAAAACGTAGTACCCTACTGATATCACTGAGATTGTGAAGGAAGGGGTAGAGCTAAAGTAGAGGGGCCTAAAACTGTTAACACGCCCATGACATGGTTTGATTTTTTTTTTTTTTACTTCATTGTCAAATAATTTTATTGAATAAAAAAAAAAAAAAAAGGCAAGTAAGTACATAAACAAAAGAGAATCGTCTCACATCCTTTGCACAGTCCTTTGCCTATTGCCTTTAGTAAATTAACCTCAGTATGTAAATTTCGTGTGCCTAGTAAATAAGGTGATGATGTGTTTACTTTTAATACCACTACCCAATTATGTACAGAATATTTCTTTAAGCAAGATTTGAAACAGGAGAATCTGGATGCCGCACACCGGATAAAGTTGAAAAATCTTCTTTATTGTAAAACTTGGATCATCAAAACAGATTCTCCTGTTTCAAATCTTGCTTCAATTTGCATTTAGCCAGCACCTGGGACTCCCCTCCTCTGAAGGATTTACCAATACACACCTGGAAGCAGGTCTACCTGAGCAGTGATTCATTTTCTCTGTCTTGTCTGCACCAAAGGATATTTCTTTACACATGATTAAATGTTTATAAGTAAACACAATTTTATCTAATATAATAATCTATGTGAATATTCACTTTGCAAAGTGAACAATCGCTATTCCATTACTAAATCAACTCCATCACCTCTCTAACTGAAAAGTTTCAGATACTGATTTCAGACACAAAACTCAACATTTATATTCCAAATGCATTAATCTGAAACATACAGTAGTTTCTTTTTTTAAAATCACATTGCAGAATGTGGCTTGTTTTAGAGCTGTTCAAGCAAAAACCCAATTTTCTTCCACTCTTTGTTCATGGTGATAGCCTAAGTTCATCCTTTTTGTGTGCTTCTGTACAACTGTGCAGTACGTGTTGCTCTCTATTTGCAGGTTCACATTCCACAAACTTTTACTTGAAATATGTTACATATGAGTTTATGTGAAATCTCCATTAACAGTTGAAAATAATATTGTAATTAGGAATACATTTTGGTTAGATCAGAATAAATTTAAACCATTGAGTGTGTTTCTCTATTATACCACTACTAGATTTCCAATTGGTGTTACTGTAAATATTTTTCTACTTCAAAGGCATTGTCATTGTTTTTCCTTATCACATCTCACATAAGTTGTAAATAGGGATGAGCTTGATGTTCTGGTAAAACATAAGTTCAACTCGAACATCGGGTGTTCACCCGTTCGCCGAAGTGTGAACATTATGGGGCGTTCGCGGCAAATTCGAGTGCCGCGTAATGCCCCATGATGCACTGCGAGATCACAATGCATAGCTGTATGATGATTGGCCAAAGCATGCACGTGCATGCTTTGGCTAATCGCAGCGCGCTCTGCTAAGAGAGCCATAATTGGCCAAAGGCAGGGTGCCTTTGGCCAATCATGGCTCAGGGGGACTAAGTTCAAGCCCCACACTATATAAGGCTGCTTACACAGCGGCTGTGTAGTGTTGTTGGTGTGGACAGAGAGATAGCTTAATTTAGATTAAGCAGGCAGGTTATTCAGTTAGTGGCAGTGTATTTGATATACAGTGGGGACGGAAAGTATTCAGACCCCATTAAATTTTTCACTCTTTGTTATATTGCAGCCATTTGCTAAAATCATTTAAGTTCATTTTTTTCCTCATTAATGCACACACAGTACCCCATATTGACAGAAAAACACAGAATTGTTGACATTTTTGCAGATTTATTAAAAAAGAAAAACTTAAATATCACATGGTCCTAAGTATTCAGACCCTTTTCTGTCACACTCACATATTTAACTCAGGTGCTGTCCAATTCTTCTGATCATTCTTGAGATGGTTCTACACCTTCATTTGAGTCCAGCTGTGTTTAATTATACTGATTGGACTTGATTAGGAAAGCCACACACCTGTCTATATAAGACCTTACAGCTCACAGTGCATGTCAGAGCAAATGAGAATCATGAGGTCAAAGGAACTGCCTGAAGAGCTCAGAGACAGAAATGTGGCAAGGCACAAATCTGGCCAAGGTTACAAAAAAATTCTGCTGCACTTAAGGTTCCTAAGAGCACAGTGGCCTCCATAATCCTTAAATGGAAGACGTTTGGGACGACCAGAACCCTTCCTAGAGCCTTGGTGAGAGAGGAAAAGAAGAACCCAAAGATCAGGGTGGCTGAGCTCCAGAGATGCAGTCAGGAGATGGGAGGAAGTTGTAGAAAGTCAACCATCACTGCAGCCCTCCACCAGTCAGGGCTTTATGGCAGAGTGGCCTGACGGAAGCCTCTCCTCACTGCAAGACACATGAGAGCCCGCATGGAGTTTGCTAAAAAAACACCTGAAGGACTCCAAGATGGTGAGAAATAAGATTCTTTGGTCTGATGAGACCAAGATAGAACTTTTTGGCCTTAATTCTAAGCGGTATGTATGGAGAAAACCAGGCACTGCTCATCACCTGTTCAATACAGTCCCAACAGTGAAGCATGGTGGTGGCAGCATCATGCTGTGGGGGTGTTTTTCAGCTGCAGGGACAGGACGACTGGTTGCAATTGAGGGAAAGATGAATGCGGCCAAGTACAGGGATATTCTGAATGAAAACCTTCTCCAGAGTGCTCAGGACATCAGACTGGGCCGAAGGTTTACCTTCCAACAAGACAATGACCCTAAGCACACAGCTAAAATAACGAAGGGAGTGGCTTCACAACAACTCCATGACTGTTCTTGAATTGCCCAGCTGGAGCCCTGACTTAAACCCAATTAAACATCTCTGGAGAGACCTAAAAATGGCTGTCCACCAACGTTTACCATCCAACCTGACAGAACTGGAGAGGATCTGCAAGGAGGAATGGCAGAGGATCCCCAAATCCAGGTGTGAAAAACTTGTTGCATCTTTCCCAAAAAGACTCATGGCTGTATTAGATCAAAGGGGTGCTTCTACTAAATACTGAGCAAAGGGTGTGAATACTTAGGACCATGTGATATTTCAGTTTTTCTTTTTTAATAAATCTGCAAAAATGTCAACAATTCTGTGTTTTTCTGTCAATATGGGGTATTGTGTGTACATTAATGAGGAAAAAAATGAATTGAAATGATTTTAGCAAATGGCTGCAATATAACAAAGAGTGACAAATTTAAGGGGGTCTGAATACTTTCCGTCCCCACTATATATATATATATATATATATATATATATATATATATATATATATATATATATATATATATATATATATATATATATATATATATATTCTGCATTTAGCATAAACTATATATTCAGTGTTTACTTTATATTCAGTCAGTGCAGGCAGTGTATTAATATATATATATATATATATATATATATATGTATATATATATATATATATATATGTCGTATTAGCCTATATCTACAGTGCATTCCATCATGTACTGTTTCTAATAGGGATGAGCTTCGAGTTCGAGACGAACCCATGTTCGACTTGAACATTGCCTGTTCGACTGTACTTCGAATTGCGAACGTTAGGGGCCATTCGCGTCAAATTCTAGTGGCGCGTCACAGCCCATAATTCACTGCGGCATCGCAGTGCATTGCTGGCTGATGATTGGCCAAGCATGCACTATGACCCGCATGCTTGGCCAATCACAGCGCTGTCTGTACAGAGAGCCGTAATTGGCCAAAGCCATGGTGGCTTTGGCCAATTATGGCTCAGGGGGTTAGTACATGCCCCACACTATATAAGGCCAGGTGTTATATATATATATATATATATATATATATATATATATATACTTTATTCAGTTTAGCTAGAACCGTTCCTGTTATTCTCTTCCTACTGACAGGCAGGCAGGTGTTTTTACAGTATTTAGGTGCACACTGTGCAGAGGACACAGTACACTAACTGTAAATACTGCAGCTGCCTGCCTGTGGTATTAATAGGATCAGAACAACAGCAATTGTCTTCAGGTAGCTTCAGGTGCACACTGTGCAGAGGATGCACTACTACTGTAAATCGTGCAGCTGCCTGTCTGTGGTACTAATACGATCAGAAGAACACCACCAATTTTATTCAGGTAGCTTTAGGTGCACACTGTGCAGAGGACACAGTACACTAACTGTAAATACTGTAGCTGCCCACCTGTGGTACTAATAGGATCAGGTGGAACTTAACGTTGGCCATGCTGCAGTGGCTGCACATGCAGCAGAGGGCCATCAATGAGTACCTATGCGACTATGGTACCAGGACAGGGTCAGGTGACCTTGGTTTTTTTCCCCACGCTAGTGGGCTATGATCAGGGATGCATGCACTGTCCTGTCACCATTTGAGGAGGCCACGAGGATGGTGAGCAGTGACAGTGCATGCATCAGTGACACTGTCCCTCTTGTCCATCTGTTGGAGCACACGCTGCGTGGAATAATGGACAGGGCACTTGAGGCACAACAGAGGGAGGAAGAGGAGGATTTCCTTACCTCTCAAGGCCCCCTTTATCCAGACAGTGTTCCTGCATGCCCGCTGATCACACAGGAAAAGGACGAGGAGGAGGAGGAGCAGGATTGTGTCAGCCTGGAAGGTTATAATTTCCTGGTCCTCCCGGAGAATATGTTGCTGAGGCTTCGGTCAGTCACAGAAGGAGTGGTTGAGAAGGTGGCTGTCTGACCGATGTGTTCAGACAATTTTTTAGTCCGCAGCCCCAAGGTCTGATCGGTTCCAGCAACCATCTCCAGTGTTTGATTCACATGGTGCAGGATTACCTAGGGGCAAGATCAGACTTGGACACCTTTCCCACCGAAAATCCTCTGGGTTACTGGGTCTTGAGGATGGATCACTGGCCAGAGCTTGCACAGTATGCAATTCAGCTACTGGCCTGTCCTGCATCCAGCATTCTTTCGGAACGCACATTCAGTGCTACTGGAGGCTTTGTGACTGATCACAGGGTGCACCTGTCCACCGAATCGGTCGATTGGCTGACCTTCATAAAAATGAATCAGTCTTGGATCACCAGCTACCAAGCACCTGATGCTGATGTAACTGATTGATTTTTTTTTTAATGTGAGATCCCTTCAAGACTGCCTATGCTGTTGCTGAGTGACTATCCTGTTATGCTGAGTCACAATCCTCTTCCTCCTCAATTTTCATGCTGATAGCTTGTAAGAACATTTTTGGTTCTGGGCACCGTCACCAGTGGCCAAGGTCCAATTTTTCAGCCCCTATTTAACAGGGGCGTGTAATTACAATTTTTGATGCAACACTTTGCAGCAGGGCTCATTCCTGTGCTCCAACTATAGTATCTGTGAGGGGTTGCAGTGTTGTGGCACCAGCACCAGTGCCCAAGGCCCAATTTTTCAGCCCCTGTTTAACAGGGGCGTGTAATTCCAATGTTTGATGCAATATTTTGCAGCAGGGCTCATTCCTGCGCTCCAACTATACCATCTGTGAAGGGTTGCAGTGCTGTGGCAACAGTGGCTAAGGCCCAATTTTTCTGCCCCTGTTTAACAGGGACGTGTAATTACAATTTTTGATGCAATACTTTGCAGCAGGGCTCATTCCTGCGCTTCATCTAGAGTATCTGTGAGGGGTTGCAGTGTTGTGGCACCAGCACCAGTGCCCAAGGCCCAAATTTTTAGCCCCTGTTAAACAGGGACATGTAATTACAATTCTTGATCTAATATTTCACAGCAGGGCCCATTCCTGTGCCCACCAAAAATAACTGTGAGGGCTTACAGTGTTGTGGAAACACCACCACCACCAAAAGCCCAATTTTTCTGCCCCTGTTCAACAGGTGCATGTAATTACAATTCTTGATATAATATTTCACAGCAGGGCCTGTTCCAGCGCCCACCAAGAGTAAATGTGAGGACTTACAGTGTTGTGGCACCAGGACCACCACCACCAAAGGCCCAATATTTCTACCACTGTTCAACAATGGCATGTAATTAAAATTCTTGATCTAATATTTCACAGCACGGCCCATTCCTGCGCCCACCAAGAGTAACTGTGAGGGCTTACGGTGTTGTGGCAACACCAACACCTAAGGCCCCAATTTCTGCAGAGTATATAGGGCAGGCCCCTACTTTCAAACATCCAACTTACAAATGACTCCTACTTGCAAACGGAAGGAGACAACAGGAAGTGAGAGGAAATCTACCCCTAGAAAGGGAAATTCTCTCCTGTAAGAGTTAATATGGGAAAAATGTGTCTCCTATTCACTGATGCTTTATCACCAATCCTTGTTTCACTAAAAACCCCAAATTTTCAAAAAACTTTTTTCATTGGGACAGAAAGTGAGGTGAAATTTTTCTGAAGAGGTGCACAGACAGCAAAACAAATGTTACAGGGGTGATAACCCTTCCCTATGTTTTCCAAAAAGCTTAAAAATAGATTTTTTAGCTGGAGCTACACTTTAAAAATGTACCAGTTCAAAATTACAAACAGATTCTACATAACAACAAACCTACAGTCCCTGTCTTGTTTGCACCGCCTGTATACTGCTGTTCAGAATATATAGAGCCTGGGGGCCCCACGCCTTTCCTTTTTTTAATTTGGGTGCTGGGTTCCCCTTAATATCCATACAAGACCCAAAGGGCCTGGTAATGGACTGGGGGGGGTACCCATGCCGTTTGTCTCATTGATTTTCATCCATATTGCCGGGACCCGACATCACATTAAAGTGGTTGCAAACCCTTACAGACCACTTTGGCCTACAGGTAAGCCTAGATTAAGGCTTACTTGTAGGTCCAAGAAATATCTCCTAAACTTACACGGACTTGCAAAACTTGCAAAACTAAACTTGCAAAAAGACATGCACATGCACCGCTGCTAACAGCGATATGCCATTAGTGGCGGCTCCCATGCGCATGCGCGGGAGTGACGTCATCGTGGCTCCAGCCAATCACAGCGCCGGAGCCATGATACCCGGAAAGAAGGAGACAGCAGTGACATCACAGGCTCCTGTGTCAGGTAAGTGACACATAATGGGCTACTATGCAATGCATAGTAGCCCATTATGCTTTACCTTTGCAGGGAAACAAAGAGGAAGTAAACCCATCAGAGTTTACTTCCTCTTTAAAGCTGCAAGCAGTTTTAAATTACTTTTATTCCTTTAAAAATGTCATTTTGTGCAGGAACTGTTCTAAGAACGGGAAGCATGCGCCACTTTACAGGCATACTATAGACACCCCCCAGGTACGATATTTAAAGGAATATTTCACTTTTTTGTCACTTTAAGCATCATTAAAATCACTGCTCTCGAAAAAACTTCCATTTTTGAAACTTTTTTTGCATTGATACATGTCCCCTGTGGCAGGACCCGGGTCCCCAAACCCTTTTTAGGACAATAATTTGCATATTAGCCTTTAAAATTAGCACTTTTGATTTCGAATGTTCAAGTCCCATAGACTTTAATGGGGTTCTAAAGTTCATGCAAACTTTTGGTCCGTTCGCAGGTTCTGGTGTGAACCCAACGACCGGGGGTGTTCGGCTCATCCCTAGTTTCTAATATACTTCAGGCGGTGTACACAGTATCTAATACAGTGTGTACAGATTCTACTGCTCTTCTGGTGGTGTACACAGTAAACAATACAGTGCAGTCGTAGTACAGTTGCTAATACGGTGCAGGCGGTGTACACAGTATCTAATACAATGTGTACAGTTTCTACTACACTTCTGGTGGTGTACACAGTACACAATACAGTGCAGATGTAGTACAGTTGCTAATACAGTGCAGGCGGTATACACAGTATCTCATGCAGTGCCTACAGTTTCTACTACACTTCTGGTGATGTACAAAGTATAAAATACAGTGCAGCTGTTGTACAGTTTTCTAATACAGTACAGGCGGTGTACACAGTATCAAATACAGTGTGTACAGTTTCTACTACACTTCTGGTGGTGTACACAGTACACAATTCAGTGCAGCCATAGTACAGTTGCTAATACAGTGCAGGCGGTGTACACAGTATCTAATACAGTGTGTACAGTTTCTATTACACTTCTGGGGTGTACACAGTATAAAATACAGTGCAGCCGTTGTACAGTTTCTAATACAGTGTAGGTGGTGTACACAGTATCTAATACATTGTGTACAGTTTCTACTACATTTCTGGTGGTGTACACAGTACACAATGCAGTGCAGCCGTAGTACAGTTTCTAATACAGTACAGGCGGTGTACACAGCATCTAATACAGTGTGTACATTTCTACTATACTTCTTGTGGTGTACACAGTATCTAATACAGTGTAGTGTGGTGTTGCAAAACAAAATATACATCATGTCCGGAATGTCACCATGGAGAGGCAGATGCTCACAGGCCACTAAAAGAGGGCTAGCAACCTCTGTGTCTACAGTTTACAGTGCTGGTCGTGGACATGGTGCATCCTCTGCAGGTGGCCGTGGGGCATGCTTGTCCTTTTTTTCTGCTGCTGGCCATGTTATTGAGCCAGAACATGCAGAAGAGTTGGTGGAGTATATAACAAAGCTGTCCTCATCCTCCTCATCCTCTGCCACCCAGGCTCAGAGTAGTTGGCCTTCCAACGCAGCTGCCAAAGTGGCCTATTCCACTGGCTCCTTGTCCACAGTCACTCCTTCCGTAGCCCCACCATCATGCACGGAGGAGTCCCCAGAATTATTCAACCACAGTGTCGGGTACATGTTGCTGGAGGATGCGCAGCAAATTGAAGGCTCCGATGTTGGTTCCCAGGTTGAGGAAGGGAGTAACGTGAGCCAAGAGAGAGGGGGTGCCCAAGAAGGACAAGAAACTGGCAGTCATGTTCCCCCAGCTGCAGCATACTGCCAAGTTTGCTCAAGTGATGAGGAAGGAGGGGATGATGAAGTCACTGACTGTACTTGGGTACCTGAGGAAAGAGAGGAGGAGGAGGCACAACTCCAAAGAGGCAGGATGTCCTCTAGGGGGAAGCTTAAGGGCAGCCACCTTATTGCATCACACTGCAGAGCTCCGCAGGTGCAAGGTGCTGCTGACTCCCCCCTGGCCTTTAAAAGTTCCTTGGTGTGGGCCTTTTTTGACACGTGTGCAGTAGATTGCACCGTTGCTGTTTGCAACCTATGTCTGAAGCGGATCAAGCATGGCCAAAACAGAAGCCACTTGGGCACCACATGCTTGACAACACATATGATGACCTGCCATGCAGTCCGTTGGCAAGAGCACTTGAAAGACCCACATCAAAGAAAAAGGTGGACTTCTGCTTGCTCCTCGTCTGGGATCTCCAACCCTACTATACCTCCAGTCCTTTTAAAAACCTGCACTGAGAGGAATGAAGGTATAGCAATAGGTGTCCCAAGTACTTGCAGCCAATCTGCTAGCAGTACACCACCATCTGATTTTAGCAGGCAAATTTCCCTACCCCAGTTGCTGAACCGTAAAAAGAAATGTGGTCCTTTGGTTTACTCACAACACCTTAAGATGTACCTAATAACTATATGCAGTTGTATCTGTGACTTGCGTATTGTGCAACCTTTCTTTACTGTTTAAAAAAAAGAAATTTGGTCCCAGCCATCCAATGCTCAGCGTCTAAATGCTAGATTGGGCAAATTGCTAGCACTGCAACTGCTATTTTTTCAGCTGGTAGACTCTGCCCCCTTTAGTGAATTTGTGGAATGTGCTGTACCTCAGTGGAAGGTTCTAAAATTCCATTTCTTTTTACGAAGGCCATTCCAGGTCTCTACTGGCATGTGGAAGGCAATGTTTTGGCCTCATTGGACAGGGCGGTCAGGAATAAGGTGCATATTACCGCTGACTTATGGTCCAGCAGGCAGGGACGTTACCTTTCCTTCAAGAAGAAAATATTACAGCGCACACATGCAAAAAAGACATTTACCTCCAGCAAGGCTAGTTTAAAAACACCTAAACATTTTCAAAAAACATTATCAAAAAAATATGGGGATTTGGTCACACCATATTGCTATATGGTGCTAAGCCCACTTACTGCGACAAAGTACCCCATGATTAGTGGGTCCTATACTATCCATAGACTGGGAGATCCTGCATCTCTGAACCATGAGAGCAATACACTCTTCTAAATGGGACAATCATGAGGTCTCCACCCATGACACAGGTGGCCACTATTGAGAGGTACTTGATGAGGGAGTGGGGTGCTCCTCACCCAAAGGGATTTGGTCAGAATCCATACAATACACAAACAAGATATTTGGGGGGCACACCCTAAAAGATGCTTTAAAGATGGTGCAGCCATAAGACCATACAGTAGAAGAAAATATTACAGCGCACACATGCAAAAAATACATTTACCTCCAGCAAGCAATATACAAACAAAATATTTTGGGGGGGGAACACCCTAAAAGATGCATTAAAGAAGATTTTTTGATAATGTTTTTTGAAAATGTTTAGGTGTTTTTAAACTAGCTTTGCTGGAGGTAAATGTCTTTTTTGCATTATGTGCGCTGTAATATTTTCTTCTACTGTCTTATGGCTGCACCATCTTTAATGCATCTTTTAGGGTGTGCCCCCCAAATATCTTGTTTGTATATTGTATGGATTCTGACCAAATCCCTTTGGGTGAGGAGCACCCCACTCCCTCATCAAGTACCTCTCATTAGTGGCCACCTGTGTCATGGGTGGAGACCTCATGATTCTCCCATTTAGAAGATGTATTGCTCTCATGGTTCAGAGATGCAGGATCTCCCAGTCTATGGATAGTGTAGGACCCACTAATCATGGGGTACTTTGTCGCAGTAAGTGGGCTTAGCACCATATATCAATATGGTGTGACCAAATATCCATATTTTTTTGATAATGTTTTTTGAAAATGTTTAGGTGTTTTTAAACTTGCCTTGCTGGAGGTAAATGTCTTTTTTGCATGTGTGCGCTGTAATATTTTCTTCTACTGTATGGTCTTATGGCTGCACCATCTTTAATGCATCTTTTTGGGTGTGCCCCCCAAATATCTTGTTTGTTTTTTTTTACCTTTCCTTCAAGGCGCACTGGGTAACTCTGCTGGCAGCTGGTAAGGATGCAGGACAGGGTTCAGTGTTGTTGGAGCTTGTTCCGCCACCACGACTCCAAAATGCTATTGGTGATTCTGCCACAGCTCTCTCCTCCAACTCCTCCTCTTCTTCTTCCTCTATGTCCTCTTCTGCAGATTTGTCCTCTGAATCAGTGGTGCTCCGTAAGCGTTCAAGGGGTTATGCAAGCAGGCAGGCTAAAAGAGTTGCGGTGCTTGAGTTGGTCTGCCTAGGGGACAGGAGCCACACTGGGGCAGAGATTCTATCAGCTCTGCAGGGGCAGGCTCAAAGGTGGTTGATGCCATGCCAGCTTCAGCCAGGAATGGTTGTATGCGACAATGGCACCAACCTCCGACAGGGACACTTGACCCATGTTCCATGTTTGGCACACATCCAAAATTTGGTGGTGCAGTGGTTCTTGAGCAGATACCCAGGCTTATAGGATCTCCTGAGGCAGGCCAGAAAAGTCTGTGGTCATTTCCGCCGGTCATACAATGCCAGTGCTCAGCTGGCTGACAAAGGGAATGCAACCTGCCCACCAACCGCCTCATTTGTGACATGCCCACCAGGTGGAACTCAACGTTGGCATTGCTGCAGCAGCTGTGCACACAGCAGAGGGCCATCAATGAGTACCTGTGTGAGTATGGCACCAGGACAGGATCAGGGTGGCTTGGCTTCTTTTTGCCATGCCAGCAGCTATTGATCAAGGATGCATGCACTGTCCTGTCACCATTTGAGGAGGCCACAAGGATGGTGATCAGCGACAATGCATGCTTCAGTGACACTGTCCCTCTAGTCTTCCTGTTGAAACACACACTTCATGGAATCATGGACAGGGCATGAGGCAGAACAGTGGGAAGTAGAGGAAGACTTCCTTACCTCTCAGGACCCCCTTTATCCAGATAGCATTCCTGCAGGTCCGCCTAACACACAGGAAGAAGAGGAGGAGGAGGATTGTGTCAGCATGGATGTAGAGACTAACACTCAGCAGCAGTCTTCAAGAAATTGTTTTCAGTCCCCAGAAACCCAAGGAGTTGTACATGGCTGGGAGGAGGTAGTTACGGATCATGTGATCCTTAGTGACCCAGAGGACTCAGAATCGAATGCCTCTGCAAACTTACACTGCGTGGCCTCCCTGATTCTGAAAAGCCTGCGAAAGGAACCTAGGATTCGTGGTATCAAGGAGAGGGATCATTACTGGCTGGCAACCCTTCTTGATCCACATTTCAAGGGTAAGGTTGCAGAACTCATCCTGCCTTCACAGAGGGAGCAGAGGATGAAAAATCTTCAGGAGGCCTTGAAGAAAGGTTTGTGCAACGCATTTCCAGACCCTGGGAGGTTACATTTTAATGGTGCTGGACAACTTGTTGCTGAGGCTTCATTCAGTCAGAGGAAGAACAGTGGAGAAGGTGGCAGGCTGACCGATGCCTTTAAACAATTTTTCAGTCCTTAGCACCAAGGTCTGATCGGTTCAAGCAACCATCGCCAGAGTCTGCATTACATGGTGTAGGAATATCTAAAGGCAAGAGCAGACTTGGAGACCTTTCCAACAGAGCATCCACTGGGTTACAGGGTCTTGAGGATGGACCACTGGCCAGAACTTGCTCAATATGCAATTAAGCTACTGGCCTGTCCTGCATCCAGCGTGCTTTCTGAAAGCACATTCAGTGCTGCTGGAGGGTTTGTAATGGATCAAAGAGTGCATAAAAATGAATCAGTCTTGGATCAACAGCTGGCAAGCACTAGATGCTGATGTAACAGATTGAATTTGCTATGGATGTGGGATCCCTTGAAGACTGCCTATGTTGACTATTCTATTCCTCCTCAATTTTGATGATGCTAGCTTCCAACAATATTTTTGGTTTAGGACATGTAATTACAATTTTTGATCTAATATTTCACTGCAGGGCCCGTTACTGCGACGCAACAAGAGTATCTGTGAGGGGTTACAGTGTTGTGGCACAACCACCACCACCCAAGGCCCAATTTTTCTGCCCCTGTTTTACAGGGGCATGTAATTACATTTTTTATACAATATTTCAGTGCAGGGCCCATTCCTGCACCCAACAAGAGTATCCATGAGGGGTTACAATGTTGTGGCACCACCACCACCCCTCAAGACCCAATTTTTGTGCCCCTGTTTAACAGGGGCACGTCATTTTCAATTTTGTATATAATATTTCACAGCAGGTCCTGTTCCTGTGCCCACTAAGAGTAACTGTGAGGGCTTACAGTGTTCTGGTACCACCACCACCAAAGGCCCAATTTTTCTGCCCCTGTTCAACAGGGGCATGTAATTACAATTTTTGATATATTATTTCACATCAGGGCCCATTCCTGTGCCCACCAAGAGTAACTGTGAGGGCTTACAGTGTTTTGGTACCACCAACACCTAAGGCCCAATTTTCTGCAGAGTATATAGGGCAGGCCTTATAGTATATATACTGCTGTCCAGAGTCTATAGTGCCTGGTGGCCTGCGGGACTCCCAAGCCATTTTTCTTTTAAATTTGGGTGCAGGGTTCCCCTTAATATCCATACTAGACCCAAAGAGCCTGGTAATGGACTGAGGGCGGAGAACCTATGCCATTTTTTTTCAATGATTTTCATCTATATTGCCGGGACCCGACAATACATAAGAGCCCCGAGTAGTTTTAAAAGACATTTTTTCCTTTAGAAATGTCATTTTGCTGTGGTATTGTTCTAAACAGGCGTACTAAGGACACCCCCCAGGCACGATATTTAAAGAAATAATTTATTTATTGTTATTATTTATTGTTTCACTTTAAGCATTATTAAAATCACTGTTCCAGAAAAAAACGTCAGTTTTTAAAACTTTTTTTTGCATTGATACATGTTCCCTGGGGTAGGACCTGGGTCCCCAAACACTTTTTTATGGTAATAACTTGCATATAAGCCTTAAAATTAATACTTTTGATTTTTCAAGTTCGTGTCCCATAGACTTTAACAGTGTTTGCATGTTCAAAGTAGTTTTTTGCCTGTTCGCATGTTCTGCTGCAAACCGAACCAGGGGGTGTTCGGCTCATCCCTAGTTGTAAACAGCAGCCTTATCTGATTCCTCCAATCAGGCTGCACCCTATATATATTTGCAAGGGTTAGTGACCAATTAGGGAGCATTATATTAGCCACTAGGGATGAGCTTCGTGTTCGAGTCGAACCCATGTTCGACTCGAACATCGGCTGTTCGATCGTTCGCCGAATTGCGAACGTTATGGGCCGTTCGCGCTAAATTCGTGTGGCGCGTCACGGCCCATAATTCACTGCGGCATCGCAGTGCATTGCTGGCTGATGATTGGCCAAGCATGCACTATGACCCGCATGCTTGGCCAATCACAGCGCTGTCAGTAGAGAGAGCTGTAATTGGCCAAAGCCAGGGTGGCTTTGGCCAATTACGGCTCAGGGCATTTAGTACACACCCCACACTATATAAGGCCGCCTGCACGGCGGCCCTGTGTAGTGTGTGTTCCGGTGTGCTGAGAGATAGAGAGAGAGAGAGACAGTGTCATTTGATTTGAGTTAGATAGATTAGGCAGAACAGTCAGTCAGTTAGCTGCACTTACAGTGTATTGTGTATATATATGCATCCCAGGTGTTGCATATATATATATACACTGTATTCAGTTTAGCTAGATCCGTTCCTGTTATCTTCTATCTAGACTATTTACATTTAATGCAGTGCGTCCTGCTCACAGTGTTCAGCTAGATCCGTTCCTGTTATCTTCTAGACTATTTACATTTAGTGCAGTGCGTCCTGCTCACAGTGTTCAGCTAGATCCGTTCCTGCTATTTACATTTAGTGCAGTGCGTCCTGCTCACAGTGTTCAGCTAGATCCGTTCCTGTTAAATTCCTACTGACCGGCAGGCTTGTCTGGTTACAGTATATAAAGCTACCTGAAGAAAATTACAGGTGTTCTATTTGATCCTATTAGTACCACGGTCAGGCAGCTAGACTATTTACATTTAGTACAGTGCGTCCTGCTCACAGTGTTCAGCTAGATCCGTTCCTGTTATCTTCCTACTGACAGGCAGGCTTGTCTGGTTACAGTATATAAAGCTACCTGAAGAAAATTACAGGTGTTCTATTTGATCCTATTAGTACCACGGTCAGGCAGCTAGACTATTTACATTTAGTACAGTGCGTCCTGCTCACAGTGTACAGCTAGATCCGTTCCTGTTATCTTCCTACTGACAGGCAGGCTTGTCTGGTTACAGTATATAAAGCTACCTGAAGAAAATTACAGGTGTTCTATTTGATCCTATTAGTACCACGGTCAGGCAGCTAGACTATTTACATTTAGTACAGTGCGTCCTGCTCACAGTGTACAGCTAGATCCGTTCCTGTTATCTTCCTACTGACAGGCAGGCTTGTCTGGTTACAGTATATAAAGCTACCTGAAGAAAATTACAGGTGTTCTATTTGATCCTATTAGTACCACGGTCAGGCAGCTAGACTATTTACATTTAGTACAGTGCGTCCTGCTCACAGTGTTCAGCTAGATCCGTTCCTGTTATCTTCCTACTGACAGGCAGGCTTGTCTGGTTACAGTATATAAAGCTACCTGAAGAAAATTACAGGTGTTCTATTTGATCCTATTAGTACCACGGTCAGGCAGCTAGACTATTTACATTTAGTACAGTGCGTCCTGCTCACAGTGTACAGCTAGATCCGTTCCTGTTATCTTCCTACTGACAGGCAGGCTTGTCTGGTTACAGTATATAAAGCTACCTGAAGAAAATTACAGGTGTTCTATTTGATCCTATTAGTACCACGGTCAGGCAGCTAGACTATTTACATTTAGTACAGTGCGTCCTGCTCACAGTGTACAGCTAGATCCGTTCCTGTTATCTTCCTACTGACAGGCAGGCTTGTCTGGTTACAGTATATAAAGCTACCTGAAGAAAATTACAGGTGTTCTATTTGATCCTATTAGTACCACGGTCAGGCAGCTAGACTATTTACATTTAGTACAGTGCGTCCTGCTCACAGTGTTCAGCTAGATCCGTTCCTGTTATCTTCCTACTGACAGGCAGGCTTGTCTGGTTACAGTATATAAAGCTACTTGAAGAAAATTACAGGTGTTCTATCCCAGCTTAGTGCAGCTACAGGCCATTAGTATGTCTGGAAGGCCAAGAAGGAGAGGCAGACAGTCACAAGCCAATAAGAGAGGGCAAGCAGGCTCTGTGTCTAGTGCTGGTCGTGGAGACGGTGCATCCTCATCAGCACGTGGCCATGGGACACGCTTGGCCTTTTTTTCGGCAGCTGGCCATGTTGAGCCGCAACATGCGGAAGACTTGGTCGAGTGGATGACCAAGCCGTCCTCATCCTCCTCATCCTCTCTCACCCATGCCCAGGGTGCTTTGTCTGGCAAAGCAGCGGCCTCTTCCCTCAGCTCAATGTCATCAGTGACTCCTTCCCTAGCTCCACCATGTCCTCATGAGGATTCCCTCGAACTGTTTGACCACAGTGTTGGGTACATGCTCCAGGAGGATGCCCAGCGTTTGGAAGGCTCTGATGACGATACTGAGCTCGATGAAGGCAGTAACATGAGCGCGGACAGAGGGGGTGCCCAAGAAGGACAGCAATCTGGCAGTCATGCTCCCCCTGCTGCAGCATACTGCCAGGTTTGCTCCAGTGATGAGGAGGGAGGGGATGATGAGGTCACTGACTCAACGTGGGTGCCTGATAGGAGAGAGGAGGAGGAGGAGGAGGAGGAGGAGGAGGAGGAGGAGGAGGCGGCAGCACATCACCAACGAGGCAGGATGCCCTCCAGGGGCCAGCCTAAGGGCAACACATTGACTGCATCACACCCCAAAGCTCCACATGTGCAGGGCGCTGCAGTCTCTGCGCGTTATTCAAAAAGTTCTTTGGTGTGGGCCTTTTTTGAGACGAGTGCATCAGATCGCACCGCTGCTATTTGCAACATATGTCTCAAGCGTATCTCGCGTGGCCAAAATATCTCCCGCTTGGGTACCACATGCTTGACCAGACATATGTTGACCTGCCATGCAGTTCGTTGGCAAGCGTATCTAAAAGACCCACACCAAAGAACAAAGAGGATCTCTCCTTGCTCCTCATCAGCTGAGATTTCCAACCCCACTAGACCTTCAGTCCTCTCTGAGACCTGCAGTGAGAGGAATGAAGGTGTAGAATTAGGTGTGTCACAGCCAAGTACTTGTGGGCAATCTGCTTTTGGTACACCGACGTCAGATTGTACCAGGCAAATTTCCCTGCCCCAGCTGCTGCACCGCCGAAAGAAGTTTGCTCCCAGCCATCCACATGCCCAGCGGTTGAATGCTAGCTTGGCAAAATTGCTAGCACTTCAACTGCTGCCTTTTCAGTTGGTAGACTCTGCCCCCTTCCGTGAGTTTGTGGAATGTGCGGTTCCTCAGTGGCAGGTACCCAAACGCCACTTTTTCTCACGGAAGGCGATTCCGGCTCTCTACCGGCATGTGGAAGGCAATGTCCATGCCTCGCTGGACAGGGCGGTCAGCGGTAAGGTGCATATTACCGCTGACTCATGGTCCAGCAGGCATGGACAGGGACGTTACCTAAGTTTCACGGCGCATTGGGTGACTCTGCTGGCAGCTGGGAAGGATGCAGGACAAGGTGCAGTAGTGTTGGAGGTTGTTCTGCCACCACGCCTCCAAAATGCTGATTGTGACACACCTCTCTCCTCCACCCCCTCCTCTTCTTCTTCCTCCATGGCCTCTTCCTCGGAACCAGCGGTGCTCCGTAGGCGTTCAAGGGGCTACGCAAGTACGCAGGCCAAAAGATGCCATGCGGTGCTTGAGCTGGTGTGCTTGGGGGACAGGAGCCACACTGGGGCAGAGGTTCTGTCAGCTCTGCAGGGGCAGGTTCAGAGGTGGTTGACGCCACGCCAACTTAAGGCAGGAATGGTGGTTTGCGACAATGGCACCAACCTCCTCTCTGCCCTCCGACAGGGACAAATGACCCATGTGCCCTGTTTGGCTCACGTCCTTAACTTGGTGGTGCAGCGGTTCTTGGGCAGGTACCCGGGCTTACAGGATGTCCTGAGGCAGGCCAGGAAAGTCTGTGTGCATTTCCGCCGGTCATATAATGCCAGTGCTCGGCTGACGGACCTCCAAAAGGAGTTTAACCTGCCCAAGAACCGCCTAATCTGTGACATGCCCACCAGGTGGAACTCAACGTTGGCCATGCTGCAGCGGCTGCACACGCAGCAGAGGGCCATCAATGAGTACCTGTGCGACTATGGCACCAGGACAGGGTCAGGGGAGCTTGGTTTTTTTTCCCCACGCCAGTGGGCCATGATCAGGGATGCATGCACTGTCCTGTCACCATTCGAGGAGGCCACGAGGATGGTGAGCAGTGACAGTGCATGCATCAGTGACACTGTCCCCCTTGTCCACCTGTTGGAGCACACGCTGCGTGGAATAATGGACAGGGCACTTGAGGCAGAACAGAGGCAGGAAGAGGAGGACTTCCTTAGCTCTCAAGGCCCCCTTTATCCAGACAGTGTTCCTGCGTGCCCGCCGATCACACAGGAAGAGGACGAGGAGGAAGAGGAGGAGGAGGAAGATTGTGTCAGTATGGAGGTGGAGCCTGGCACTCAGCATCAGCAGCAGTCTTTAAGGGATCAGTCCCAAGAAACACATGGACTTGTACGTGGCTGGGAGGAGGTGGCTGCGGACCATGTCGTTCTTAGTGACCCAGAGGACTCCGGACCGAATGCCTCAGCAAACCTACGCTGCATGGCCTCCCTGATCCTGCAAAGCCTGCGTAAGGATCCTCGTATTCGTGGTATCAAGGAGAAGGACCAATACTGGCTGGCAACCCTCCTTGATCCACGTTACAAGGGTAAGGTTGCGGACCTTATCTTGCCATCGCAGAGGGAGCAGAGGATGAAACATCTTCGGGAGGCCTTGCAGAAAGGTCTGTGCAACGCGTTCCCAGAGACTGGGAGGTTACAAACTCCTGTTTCTGGACAACGTGTTGCTGAGGCTTCGGTCAGTCAAAGAAGGAGCGGTGGAGAAGGTGGCCGTCTGACCGATGCGTTCAGACAATTTTTTGGTCCGCAGCCCCAAGGTATGATCGGTTCCAGCAACCATCGCCAGCGTCTGTTTTACATGGTGCAGGAATACCTAGGGGCAAGATCAGACTTGGACACCTTTCCCACCGAAAATCCTCTGGGTTACTGGGTCTTGAGGATGGATCACTGGCCAGAGCTTGCACAGTATGCAATTGAGCTACTGGCCTGTCCTGCATCCAGCGTTCTTTCGGAACGCACATTCAGTGCTGCTGGAGGCGTGGTAACCGATCACAGGGTGCGTCTGTCCACCGACTCGGTCGATCGGCTGACCTTCATAAAAATGAATGAGTCTTGGATCACCACCAGCTACCAAGCACCTGATGCTGATGTAACCGAATAATTTTTTTTGAAATCTCAGATCCCTTCAAAGACTGCCTATGCTGATGCTGAGTGACTATCCCTGAGTAATTATCCTCTTCCTCCTCAATCATCACGCTGATAGCTTGTAAGAACATTTTTGGTTCTGGGCGCCACCACCAGTGCCTAAGGCACAATTTTTCAGCCCCTGTTTAACAGGGGCGTGTAATTACAATTTTTGATGTAATACTTTGCAGCAGGGCTCGTTCCTGCATTCCAACTAGAGTGTCTGTGAGGGGTTGCAGTGTTGTGGCACCAGCACCAGTGCCTAGGGCCCAATTTTTCTGCCCCTGTCTAACAGGGGCGTGTAATTACAATTTTTGATGCAATACTTTGCAGCAGGGCTCGTTCCTGCGTTCCAACTAGAGTGTCTGTGAGGGGTTGCAGTGTTGTGGCACCAGCACCAGTGCCTAAGGCCCAATTTTTCTGCCCCTGTCTAACAGGGGCGTGTAATTACAATTTTTGATGCAATACTTTGCAGCAGGGCTCGTTCCTGCGTTCCAACTAGAGTGTCTGTGAGGGGTTGCAGTGTTGTGGCACCAGCACCAGTGCCTAAGGCCCAATTTTTCTGCCCCTGTCTAACAGGGGCGTGTAATTACAATTTTTGAAGCAATAATTTGCAGCAGGGCTCGTTCCTGCGTTCCAACTAGAGTGTCTGTGAGGGGTTGCAGTGTTGTGGCACCAGCACCAGTGCCTAAGGCCTAATTTTTCAGCTCCTGTTCAACAGGGGCATGTAATTACAATTCTTGATCTAATATTTCACAGCAGGGCCCTGTGAGGGCTTACAGTGTTGTGGCCACAGCAACACCTAAGGCCCAAATTTCTGCTGAGTATATAGGGCAGGACCCTACTTTCAAACATCTAACTTACAAACGACTCCTACTTGCAAACGGAAGGAGACAACAGGAAGTGAGATGAAATCTACCCCTAGGAAGGGAAATTCTCTCCTGTAAGAGTTAATATGGGAAAACAATTTCTCCTTTCCACTGATGCTTTCCAATCCTTGTTCCACAAAAAAACCCAAATTTTCAAAAAACATTTTTCATTGGGACAAAAAAGTGAGGTGAAATCTTCTGAAGAGGAGGAAAGACAGCAAAACAAATGTCACAGGGGTGATAACCCTTCCCTATGTTTTCCAAAAAGCTTAGAAAAGATTTTTTGGCTGGAGCTAAACACGTTAAAAATGTTCAAAATTACAAACAGATTCTACTTAACAACAAACCTACAGTCCCTGTCTTGTTTGCACCGCCTGTATACTGCTGTTCAGAGTATATAGGGCCTGGTGGCCCCACACCTTTCCTTATTTTAATTTGGGTGCGGGGTTCCCCTTAATATCCATACAAGACCCAAAGGGCCTGGTAATGGACTGGGGGGTACCCATGCCGTTTGTCTCACTGATTTTCATCCATATTGCCATGACCCGACATGACATTAAACCCGCAAGCAGTTTTAAATGAGATTTTTTCCTTTAAAAATGACATTTGGTGCAGGGACTGTTCTAAACATGGGAAACACGCGTCACTTTACAGGCATACTATAGACACCCCCCAGGTACGATATTTAAAGGAATATTTCACTTTTTTTTTTTTACTTTAAGCATCATTAAAATCACTGCTCCCGAAAAAACGGCCGTTTTTAAAAGTTTTTTTTGCATTGATACATGTCCCCTGGGGTAGGACCCGGGTCCCCAAACCCTTTTTAGGACAATACCATGCAAATTAGCCTTTAAAATGAGCACTTTTGATTTCGAACGTTCGAGTCCCATAGACGTCAATGGGGTTCTAACGTTCGTGCGAACTTTCGGTCCGTTCGCGGGTTCTGGTGCGAACCGAACCGGGGGGTGTTCGGCTCATCCCTATTAGCCACAATAAAGAAATGAGAGGAGGATATAATACATTGTTACCAAGCTGTGCTCTCTCTTTGTCTTTGGACATAAAAGCAGTCAGTAAGACCAGACCTGAAGCTGAGAGGTAAAGTAAAGCTGACCATACATTATACAATTTTCTTTATTCAGTTTCCTTTAGATTTACCTTCAACTATGTAGTGTACAGATTGCAAGTGTTTAGGTTTTACCTCATATTGTATGGCTTTGGTAAATTGTACAAGACAATTGTATAATGTATGGCCAGCCTGATGCCCCGTACACATTCAGCCTGTGTGCACTGCAGCCGGTCCGACAGAAGGTGGCCGGCTTCTGTTGAAAGGGCATGCCTGAAAAAGGCCTGCCGACTGACTCCCAATCAGCGCTTTCAGCCAATGGCTGAGAGCGCTGACCGGAGTGTTCTGGCAGGGGGGCCATCCCCTTGTCAGAACACAATAGAACAGCTGGTGGAGATTGCTGTACTAACAACAGATTGTTAGTACAGTATCTCTGACCTGACCTGTCAGGTTTTTTTATTCAGCCAGCTGGGTTAAACGGAAAAAACCTAGCAGTGTGTACTAGGCTTAAAGTGATTGTAAAGGCTCGTTTTTAATTTTTTTTAAATAACAAAACATTACTTACCTCCACTGTGCAGCTCGTTTTGCACAGAGTGGCCCCGAACATCCTCTTCTGGGGTCCCTCTGCGGCTCTCACAGCTCCTCCCCACAGCAGATAACCCCCTAGGATAAGCGCTCTCCTGGGGGGGCAGGTCACCTTGTGGGCATGCTCCTGAGTCCAGCATTTGCGTCCATAGACACAAATGCCAGACTTGGCCTCGTCCCCCAGCACCCGCGTTATTGGATTTCATTGACAGCAGCAGGAGCCAATGGCTGCGGTGCTATCAATCTATCCAATCAAGAGCCGAGAACCCCGGGCAGAGGAAGAGCACGTCTCCAGCATGTGAAATTCCAGGGCTTAGGTAAGTAAAATGGGGGGGCTGGGGAGCCAGTCACTGCCAGGTGTTTTTTCACCTTAATGCATATGATGCATTAAGGTGAAAAAACACGAGGGTTTACAACCCCTTTAACTCCATACTTGTACTGTACATTGTATTGTAAATATGGTTTTGTGTGAAATTTGTAAATATCATGTAATCCGCCATACTTATACTGAACATTGTGTTGTAATACTGTTTAGTGTGTAATTTGTATAAATTACGTAACTCTATCAATAAATGTATATTGCAGATTGAACTACTTATTTTTTCCACAAATCCTTATGCTTTACTGTAGCTGTGTATATGTAGATACTTTTATAGTGATTGAAGTGCATTCACATATACACTTAAGCTAGTTAACAAAATACATTTGCTATGCATTACTGATAAAATAGATATGCAATAAGTGTTGTACAGTGCCTTGCAAAAGTATTCACCCCCCTTGGCTTTTTACCTATTTTGTTACAATACAGCCTTTAGTTCAATGTTTTTTTAATCTGAATTATATGTGATGGATCAGAACACAATAGTCTAAGTTGGTAAAGTAAAATTAGAAAAATATATACATAAAACTATTTTTCAGAAATAAAAAAATGATAATTGGCATGTGCGTATGTATTCACCCCCTTTGTTATGAAGCCCATAAAAAGCTCTGGTGCAACCAATTACCTTCAGAAGTCACATAATTAGTGTAATGATGTCCACCTGTGTGCAATCTAAGTGTCACGTGATCTGTCATTACATATACACACCTTGAAAGGCCCCAGAGGCTGCAACACCTAAGCAAGAGGCACCACTAACCAAACACTGCCATGAAGACCAAGGAACTCTCCAAACAAGTAAGGGACAATGTTGTTGAGAAGTACAAGTCAGGGTTAGGTTATAAAAAAATATCAAAATCTTTGTTGATCCCTAGGAGCACCATCAAATCTATCATAACCAAATGGAAAGAACATGGCACAACAGCAAACCTGCCAAGAGACGGCCGCACACCAAAACTCACGGACCAGGCAAGGAGGGCATTAAACAGAGAGGCAGCACAGAGACCTAAGGTAATCCTGGAGGAGCTGCAGAGTTCCACAGCAGCGACTGGAGTATCTGTACATATGACGACAATAAGCCGTACGCTCCATAGCATTGGGCTTTAAGGCAGAGTGGCCAGAAGAAACCTATTACTTTCAGCAAAAAACAAAATGGCACGTTATGAGTTTGTGAAAAGGCATGTGGGAGACTCCCAAAATGTATGGAGGAAGGTGCTCTGGTCTGATGAGACTAAAATTGAACTTTTTGGCCATCAAAGAAAACGCTATGTCTGGCGCAAACCCAACACATCACATCAACATGGTGGTGGCAGCATCATGCTGTGGGGATATTTTTCAGCAGTCGGGACTGGGAAACTGGTCAGAGTTAAGGGAAAGATGGATGGTGCTAAATAAATTGACTGTACCACTCTGTGTGTGATTTAAGGCTAGGACAGAGGTTCACCTTCCAGCAGGACAATGACCCCAAACACACTGCTAAAGCAACACTTGAGTGGTTTAAGGGGAAACATGTAAATGTGTTAGAATCGCCTAGTCAAAGCCCAGACCTCAATCCAATAGAAAATCTGTGGTCAGACTTAAAGATTGCTGTCCACAAGTGCAAACCATCCAACTTGAAGGAGCTGGAGCAGTTTTGCAAGGAGGAATGGACAAACATCCCAGTGGTAAGATGTGGCAAGCTCATGGAGACTTATCCAAAGCGACTTGGAGCTGTGATAGCCGCAAAAGGTGGCTCTACAAAGTATAGATTTTAGGGGGGTGAATAGTTATTCACATTGACTTTTCTGTTATTTTGTCCTATTTGTTGTTTGCTTCACAATACAAAAAAAAATCTTCAAAGTTGTGGGCGTGTTCTGTAAATTAAATGCTGTAAATCCTCAAACAATCCATGTTAATTCCAGGTTGTGAGGCAACAAAACACAAAAAATGCCAAGGGGGTGAATACTTTTGCAAGGCACTGTATATGAGGGCTTTAGGTAGGAAATATCAAGCAAGCACAATTTTTTGGGAGGGATTTGGGATATGATAAGTATTAGCAATCATATGTTGCATAAAAAAGTGTCTGTGTACACATGATGGTACGATTGTGTGATCACATATTTTATCTGTGCCGTTTGACATCTTAGGCTATTTTCACACTGGGGCGGGGGGACGTTAGTGGTAAAGCGGCACTAATTTTAACAGTGCTTTACCACTGTTATAACAGCACTTTTCAGCCGCTAGCGGACGAATAAAGGATTAAAAGCGCCCGCAAAGCACCACTGCCGAAGTGCTTTGCAGGTGCTTCGACAGTGGTGCCCAGTGATTTCAATGACAGGGGCAGTGTATACACCCGCTCCCGCACTGCCTGAAAGATGCTGGTTGCAGGACTTTTTCTAACTTCCTGCAAGCGCACAGCCCCAATGTGAAAGCACTCGAGTTCTAACACTGGGGCTACAGGGGAGGCATTTTTCAAGTGCTTTACAGGCACTATTTTTAGCCTGAAAAAAGCCCCAGTGTGAAAGGGGTCTTAGTGTATTTTTTTCTCCTTTGTAAGCCAGTAGGAGCTCATAGGTAAAGTTAGCCTGAGAAAAGGCTAAAGTCGGCCATAGATCAATCAAAATTTGTCAGGTTCAGCAGGAGCCAAAAGAATTTCAATCCATCTATAGGAAGGCTGGTTGTACTGAATTTGGTCAATATAGCTATAGCCGGCAGCAGTAACCATTGTATTCTGCAATGTGTTGCTGCTCACACTAAAATGTGTTTCCCACACCTAACAGTATAAATGCATCAAACATGCAGCACAACATACTGTATTCACCTAAATATATCTCCATGAAACGTATGTCCTCTAATTACATGTCATATGCAAATGCTTCAAAACCAAAATTAAAATCCACTCTTGTAAATGTGCCCTATATACTGTATACACCACCATTCATGTAATTTTTTAAATAGCACTTTAAATGTACAAAAATTCTTCAAATTAAGTCCTTTCTGGGAAAATGATAAATCCACTGTGCACTCATAAGCTCCTTCTCTAGTGATTTCTACCACCATTCGCACAGTGCGCTCACCTCAATATGTTGATCGATTGGATAAAATAGTTCACAATGCACATTCCCCTTTCATTCACCACCTCAGGATGCCTATGTATTCTGACACCTGGTTACCTCTTCTATGCATCAGGAACAGCCAAGTACCACAAATATTATTGATATTAAAATAATAAAGTATAACTCTCACAAGTATAGTGCATTAAATTAGTAGTGGTAAATTGTTAGTGCACCACCATAAGATCACTTTAAAAATTTACAGGTGTGTTGCACCCTTAAGATAGAGACTTCAATATTGCCTCACAAGAAATCCATCTGGCAACTTCCGTGTAGCGTTATGATGCCACTAGACTCCAACCTGATGCGTTTCGTTGCCACCCCATGTGACTTCTCAAAAGTAAATGGAACATCGTCATCTATATGTCCAATAGATAGCACTTATTTTCCCACAGTTGCTATTTTACTGGCGCTGTCTGAATACAATAGTGTATCAGGGGAGATCCCCACTGGTTGAGTGAAAAAAAAAACTCAAAGTGTACACCTAACTTAACTATTGCATGGATCAGAGGTAAATTAGCTTTTGTTTTTTTATGTTATACATATTTATCTCTTCCACAAGTAGCAGTTACAGGGTAAATAATCAGTATTTATTTCTTATTGTGAGAAAAGTTAACAGTTGATATTGAACACTGTACTAACATCAGTTACTTCTATAGACTGTTGGATGTTAATACATTTCTGCTATGCAAAGAATATACATTTTCTAGGAATTAACAATGCATGTTGAACTGCCTTATGACACAAGAATGAGGAAATCAGTTTAAACTGCAGCAAAACCTGTGCAACAGCTTGATGGTAAACATAACCTTGCAAAGTGGGGTCAGGTTAGAACTGAGATTTACTGTTAGTGATTGTTTTCATAAAAGTGTTTCAAGGCTTTTCGCATAATAATTTAGACCACATAAAGACATTATTGTCAGGCTGTTATATTAATTCAGTGTGAAGTTTGTTAATCTTTAAGGATGGTCAGTGTCAGATAATAATCAGCAAAAGGGCCCTGTGCAAGAAGCATGGCAGACAGGGCTTGTAGTTCATCCAATCTTGTGCGGGCAGAGTGGACCCCCCCCCACAAGCTTTCTCTGGAAGGCTGTTTGTGATTGGGGGTTCTGTTTGCACCATTTTACATGGTACTCCTCAAATGGGTGTACCATGTAACATGGTGCAAACGAGAGGAGCTAAGGGAAACAAGACCATAACCTACAAGCATATAGCTTGCCTGAAGCCATTTTCAGAATTCCCCAATATTCCTCTCTGTGCTATTAGCAGGCAAGAATATACCGTCTTTAACCACTTAAGGACCGGAAAATTTTACCCCTTAATGACCAGGCCATTTTTTACAATACATCACTGCGTCTCTTTAACTGACGATTGCGCAGTCGTGCGATGCTGTACCCAAACAAAATTGACATCCTTTTTATCAAATAGAGCTTTTTTTTGGTGGAATTTGATAACCTCTGCGGGTTTTATTTTTTGCGCTATAAACAAAAAAAAGACCAACAATTTTGAAAGAAAAAAACAATATTTTTTACTTTTTGTGCTAAAGTTATAGTGTCTACAAAATAGGGGATAGATTTAAGGAATTTTTATTGTTATTTTTTTTTACTAGTAATGGCGGTGATCAGCAATTTTTAGCAGGACTGCGACATTGCGGCAGACAGATCAGACACTTTTGACACTTTTTTGGGACCACTGACATTTATACAGCAATCAGTGCTATAAAAATGCACTAAATACTGTATAAATTACACTGGCAGGGAAGGGGTTAACACTAGTGGTGATCAAGGGGTTAAATGTGTTCCCTTGGAGGTATTTCTAACTGTGGGGGAGTGGACTGACTGGAGGAGGAGAGAGATCACTGTTCCTGATCACAGGAACAGACGAAGAAAATAAAGAACAAATATATCATCAACATAGGACGATCCAAGCTGGATCGACTAAATAGATACAAAGTTATGGACAACAAGTTATACAGAAACATACATAGTACAGTGAAACAATGTCTGTATCTTTTCATATACAGTATCTCACAAAAGTGAGTACACCCCTCACATTTTTGTAAATATTTTATTATATCTTTTCATGTGACAACATTGAAGAAATGACACAATGTAAAGTAGTGGGTATACAGCATGTATAACAGTGTAAATTTGCTGTCCCCTCAAAATAACTCAACACACAGCCATTAATGTCTAAACTGCTGGCAACAAAAGTGAGTACAGCCCTAAGACCCCTTTCAAGCGCCTGAAAAATTCCTTATCTGCAGTCTCACTTGGTCTTTCACACTGGGGGGGTATGCTTGCAGGACATTTGAAAAAGTCCTGCAAGCAGCATCTTTGGGGCGGTTTACGAGCGGTGTATACACCACTTCTCCACCGCCCCTATCCATTAGAATGCATGGGCAGCGCTGCTGAAGTGCCTGCAAAGCACTTCAGCAGCAGCGATACACGGGTGCTTTTAACCATTTTTAAAAGCGCCCCGATCCTGCCCGAATAGTGCCAAAGCGCCGCTATAACAGCGGTAAAGCGCCGCTAAAACTAGCAGAATTTTACTGCTACTGCCCCCACCGCCCCAGTGTGAAAGGGCTCAAAGTAAAAATGTCCAAATTGGGCCCAAAGTGTCAATATTTTGTGTGGCCACCATTATTTTTCAGCACTGCCTTAACCCTCTTGGGCATTGAGTTCACCAGAGGTTCACAGGTTGCCACTGGAGTCCTCTTCCACTCCTCCAAGATGACATCACGGAGCTGGTGGATGTTAGAGACCTTGTGCTCCTCCACCTTCCATTTGAGGATGCCCCGCAGATGCTCAATAGGGTTTAGGTCTGGAGACATGCTTGGCCAGTCCATCACCTTTACCCCGAGCTTTTTTAGCAAGGCAGTGGTCGTCTTGGAGGTATGTTTGAGGTCATTATTATGTTGAAATACTGCCCAGTCTCTGAAGGATGGAGATCATGCTCTGCTTCAGTATGTTACAGTACATGCTGGCATTCATGGTTTCCTCAATGAACTGTAGCTCCCCAGTGTTGGCAGCACTTATGCAGCCCCAGACCATGACACTCCCACCACCATGCTTGACGGTATGCAAGACACACTTGTCTTTGTACTCCTCCTGGTTGCCACCACACACGCTTGACACCATCTGAACCAAATAAGTTTATCTTGGTCTCATCAGACTACAGAACATGGTTCCAGTAAACCATGTCCTTAGTCTGCTTGTCTTAAGCAAACTGTTTGCAGGCTTTCTTGTGCATCATCATTAGAAGAGGCTTCCTTCTGGGACGACAGCCAGTTTGATGCAGTGTGCGGCGTATGGTCTGAGCACTGACAGGTTGAGCCCTTCAACCTCTGCAGCAATGCTGGCAGCACTTATTCGTCTATTTCCCAAAGACAACCTCTGGATATGACGCTGAGCATGTGCACTCAACTTCTTTGGTCGACCATGGCGAGGCCTGTTCTGAGTGGAACCACTGTATGGTCTTGGCCACCATGCTACAGCTTAGTTTCAGGGTCTTGGCAATGTTCTTATAGCCTAGGCGATCTTTATGTAGAGCAACAATTCTTTTTTTCAGACCCTAAGAGAGTTCTTTGCCATGAGGTGCCATGTTGAACTTCCAGTGACCAGTATGAGAGAATGAGAGCGATAACATCAAATTCAACACATCTGCTCCCCATTCACACCTGAGGACTTGTAACACTAACGAGTCACATGACACCGGGGAGGGAAAATGGCTAATTGGGCCCAATTTGGACATTTTCACTTAGGGGTGTACTCACTTTTGTTGCTAGCGGTTTAGACATTAATGGCTGTGTGTTGAGTTATTTTGAGGGGACAGCAAATTTACATTGTTATACAAGCTGTACACTCACTACTAGGGATGAGCCCGATGTTGGAGTCGAACGTAAGTTCATCTCGAATATCGGGTGTTCGCCTGTGCGCCAAATAGGGAACAATTTGGGGTGTTTGCGGCAAATTCAAAAGCCACTGAATACCCTTTAAAACTCTATGGGAGAAAACAAAAGTGCTAATTTTAAAGGCTTATATGCTTGGTATTGTCATAAAAAGTGTTTGGGGGCCTGGGTCCTGCCCGAAGGGAATCAATGCAAAAAAAAAGTTTTAAAAACAATCGTTTTTCAGGAGCAGGGATTTTAATAATGCTTAAAGTGAAACAATAAAAGTGAAATATTCCTTTAAATTTCGTACCTGGAGGTGTCTATAGTATGCCTGTAAAGTGGCGCCTTTTTCCAGTGTTTAGAACAGTACCTGCACAAAATGACATTTCTAAAGGAAAAAAAGTCATTTAAAACTACTCATGGCTATAATGAATTGTCTATGGGAGAAATCAAAAGTGCTAATTTTAAAGGCTTATATGCTTGGTATTGTCATAAAAAAGTGTTTGGGGACCTGGGTCCTGCCCCAGGGGACATGTATCAATGCAAAAAAAAGTTTTAAAAATGGCCGTTTTTCGGGAGCAGTGATTTTAATAATGCTTAAAGTGAAACAATAATGCCTTGTACACACGATCGGAATTCCCGTCGGAAAAAGCTATGATGGTTTTTCTGAATTACGTTCAATTAATGCATTGCCGGTCCGACAATACACATAGAAGTTCATTGATAAAAACGGCATGGGAATTCCCCACAGGGGAACCCCGAACCAAAATTAAAAAAAAAAATGACGTGGGGGTCCCCCTAAATTCCATACTAGGCCCTTCAGGTCTGGTATGGATATTAAGGGGAACCCCGTGCCAAAATTTAAAAAAAAACGGCGTGGGGTCCCCCCAAAAATAAATACCAGACCCCTATCCGAGCACGCAACCTGGCAGGCTGCAGGAAAAGAGGGGGGGACGCGAGAGTGGCCCCCCTCCTGAACCATACCAGGCCACATGCCCTCAACATTGGGAGGGTGCTTTGGGGTAGCCCCCCAAAACACCTTGTCCCTGGCCGGTGGTTGTGGGGGTCTGCGGGCAGGGGGCTTATTGGAATCTGGAAGCCCCCTTTAACAAGGGGACCCCCAGATCCCGGCCCTCCCTCCTGTGTGAAATGGTAAGGGGGTACAAAAGTACTCCTACCATTTCACTAAAAAACTGTCAAAAATGTTAAAAATGACAAGAGACAGTTTTTGACAATTCATGCTTCTTCTTTCTTCTATCTTCTATCTTCCTTCATCTTCATCTTCTTCTTCTGGTTCTTCTGGTTCTTCTGGTTCTTCCTCCGGTGTTCTCGTCCAGCATCTCCTCTGCGGCATCTTCTTCCCTTCTTCTCCTCGGGCCGCTCCGCATCCATGGCATGGAGGGAGGCTCCCGCTCTTCATCTTCTTGTCTTCATCTTCTTGTCTTCATCTTCTTGTCTTCATCTTCTTTTCGGGCCGCTCCGCATCCATGCTGGCATGGAGGGAGGCTCCCGCTGTGTCACGCTTCTCCTCTTCTGACAGTTCTTAAATAACGGGGGGCGGGGCCACCCGGTGACCCCACCCCCTCTGACGCACGGGTACATGACGGGACTTCCCTGTGGCATTCCCCGTCCCGTTATTTAAAAATCGTCAGAAGAGGAGAAGCGTCACACAGTGGGAGCCTCCCTCCATGCCAGCATGGATGTGGAGCAGCCCGAAAAGAAGATAAAGATAAGAAGATGAAGACAAGAAGATGAAGACAAGAAGATGAAGAGAAGAGCGGGAGCCTCCCTCCAAGATGCCGCGGAGGAGATGCTGGACGGGAACACCGGAGGAAGAACCAGAAGAACCAGAAGAAGAAGAAGATGAAGGAAGAGAGAAGAAAGAAGAAAGAAGAAGCATTTAAATAAAGGAATTGTCAAAAACTGTCTCTTGTCATTTTTAACATTCTTGACAGTTTTTTTGTGAAATGTTAGGGGTACATTTGTACCCCCTTACCATTTTAAATTTTGGCGCGGGGTTCCCCTTAATATCCATACCAGACCTGAAGGGCCTGGTATGGAATTTAGGTGGACCCTCCACGTCATTTTTTTTTTTAATTTTGCCCAGGGTTCCCCTTAATATCCATACCAGACCTGAAGTGCCTGGTATGGAATTTAGGTGGACTCCCCACGTCATTTTTTTTTTTTTTAATTTTGGTTCGGGGTTCCCCTGTGGGGGAATCCCATGCTGTTTTTATCAATGAACTTTTATGTGTATTGCCGGACCGACAATACATTATAGCCGCGAGTAGTTTTAAATCACTTTTTTTCCTTTAGAAATGTCATTTTGCTGTCAGACTGTTCTAAACAAGGGAAACATGCGCCACTTTACAGGCATACTATAGACACCCCCCAGGTACAAAATTTAAAGGAATATTATACTTTTATTGTTTCACTATAAGCATTATAAAAAACACTGCTCCCAAAAAAAGGCAATTTTTAAAACTTTTTTTTGCATTGATACATGTCCCTTGTGGCAAAGTTAAAAAAAAAATGCGTGGGGGTCCCCCCAAATTCCATACCAGGCCCTTCAGGTCTGGTATGGCTTTTAAGGGGAACCCACGCCAAAATTTTAAAAAATGGCACGGGGTCACCCCAAAAATCCATACCAGACTCTTATCCGAGCATGCAACCTGGCAGGCTGCAGGAAAAGAGGGGGGACGAGAGAGCACCCCCCCCTCCTGAACCGTACCAGGTCACATGCCTTCAACATTGGGAGGGTGCTTTGGGGTAGCCCCCCAAAGCACCTTGTCCCCATGTTGATGGGGAGAAGGGCCTCATCCCCACAACCCTTGCCCGGTGGTTGTGGGGGTCTGTGGGCAGGGGGCTTGGTCTTCCTTCGGTGTTCTTCTTCTTCCTCCATTTTGTTCTTCCCCTGCTTCTTCCTCTATCTTCCTCCACCTCCTCTGACACCACGGGGAAAGCCATAGGGAAGTGGTGGCCCTGCCCTCCGTTATATAAGAGCTTTCACCTGGACAGATGCGTCCACAGCGGGAGACTCCCATTGAGGCGGATCATCCGGAGGACGAGGCGGACAAGAAGCCGGAGGAAGATGCCGGACGAGAAGACCGGAGGAAGAAGCTGAGGAAGATACAGGAAGAAGCGGGGGAAGAACAAGATGGAGGTAGAAGAAGAACACCGAAGGAAGACCAGAAGAAGATGGAAGAAGAAGCGGGGAAAGAAAAAGACTTTAATAAAGGAATTGTCAAAAACCGTTATCTTTTTTAACATTTTTGACACTTTTTTGTGAAATGGTAGGGGTACATTTGTACCCCATTACCAATTCACACGGGGGGGCCAGGATCTGGGGGTCCCCTTGTTAAAGGGGGCTTCCAGATTCCGATAAGCCCCTTGTCCGCAGACCCCCACAACCACAGGGCAAAGGTTGTGGAGATGAGGCCTTTCCCACATCAACATGGGGACAAGGTGCTTTGGGGGCTACCCCAAAGCACCCTCCCAATGTTGAGGGCATGTGGCCTGGTACGGTTCCGGAAGGGGGCGCTCTCTCGCCCCCCCTCTTTTCCTCCGGCCTGCCAGGTTGTGTACTTAGATAAGGGTCTGGTATGGATTTTTGGGGGACCCCACGCCATTTTTTAAAATAATTTTGGCACAGGGTTCCCCTTAAAATCCACACCAGACCCGAAATTTTGAGGGGGACCCCCACGCCATTTTTTTTTATTTTGGCACGGGGTTCCCCTAATATCCATACCAGACCTGAAGGGCCTGGTATGGAATTTGGGGGGACCCCTACACATTTTTTTTTTTATTTTGGTTCGGGGTTCCCCTGTGGAGGAATCTCATGCTGTTTTTATCAATGAACTTCTATGTGTATTGCCAGACCGACAATTCATTATAGCCGCGAGTAGTTTTAAATGACTTTTTTTCCTTTAGCAATATCATTTTTCTGTCAGACTGTTCTAAACACGGGAAACATGCGCCACTTTACAGGCATACTATAGACACCCCCCAGGTACGAAATTTAAAGGAATATTACACTTTTATTGTTTCACTTCAAGCATTATTAAAATCACTGTTCCCGAAAAACGTCCGATTTGGCACAGGGTTCCCCTTAATTTCCATACCAGATCTGAAGGGCCTGGTATGGATTTTGAGGGGATCCCCACGCAATTTTTTTTTACATTTTTGGTTCGGAGTTCCACTTAATATTCATACCAGACCCAAAGGTCCTGGTAATGGACTGGGGGGAACCCATGCCGTTTTTTTCAATGATGTTTATCTATATTACCGAGACCCAACAATTCATTACAGCCGTGATCAGTTTTAAATGACATTATTTCCTTTAGAAATTTCATTTTGCTGCGGTACTGTTCTAAACACAGGAAAACTGCGTTACTTTACAGGCATACTATAGACACCCCCCAGGCATGATATTTAAAGGAATATTTCATTTTTATTGTTTCACTTTAAGCATTATTAAAATCACTGCTCACGAAAAACTTTTTGGCATTGATACGTCCCCTGGGGCAGGACCCGAGTCCCCAAACACTTTTTTTGACAATAACTTGCATATAAGCCTCATGTTTGTGTCCCGTAGACACTACTGTATAACAGTGTTCGTGTGTTCTTCCCAATTTTTTGCCTGTTTGGATGTTCTGGTGCAAACCAAACCGGGGGGGGGGTGTTCGGCTCATCCTTATTCAGTAACCCTCTCCTTCCTTCTATTTTCTATTTTCTCTCACTTTTTACCCTCCTCCCCTCATTTCTCCCTCCCCTACCCACTCACCTCCCCTTCTGTTTTGCTTCAGTCTATCTAGTAAGGTTACTTTGCGGTGTAAGCAAGGAAGCTCAGACCTCTGCAGTGTATATATGTGCTTTTACTATACAAAAATGCCTTACATACACAATTATAGGAATACAATACAAAACTGACAGATATACCTATAATAAGCAAGATGCTACCTACTTCCTAACTCAAGTTAGAGTGAGTTCATGATCTGCAATGGCAATGAGGAACCCAGGCTTAATAGCAGTTGCTGGAGATCAGATGAAAGCGTCTTCAGGTATAGCTTATTCTGGATGGTACAGACCTTCCTTTGTGTTAAGTCATTACAGAGTCCAACTCAAAACATCTCTAAAGCCCTCCAGTTTCCAGCAGCCATGTTGCTCCTTTATGTTCCAAAACAACTCCGTTCTTTGTCTGCCCCCCATGCTTGTTTCAAAATCCTACCCTCCCTCTAACATCCTCTAAATCATGGATCTCCAAACTATGGCCCTCCAGCTGTGGCAGAACTATACGTCTCATGAGGCATCGTAGAACTCTGACATTCACAAACATGACTAGGCATGGTGGGAATTGTAGTTCCTGAACAACTGGAGGGTCATAGTTTGAAGACCGTTGCTCTACATCATATCCTGGAAAGAACTTCCTCTGCTTAGCTCATAAACTAAGCTGACTGTTTCATCTGCATATCAATAGGGGGAGCCTTGCTTCTTGAATAACATATGGTCTTAAAATCTAACTATGCAATCGAACTAACAAAAAAAATATCAATAGCAACACACCTTCCCTCCTCCGTTTAAGAATCCAGACCCATACTTTGGGTAGATTATATGCATGGTATTGTCTTAAAAAGTGTTTGGGGACCTGGGTCCTGCCCCAGGGGACATGTATCAATGCAAAAAAAAGTTTTAAAAACGGCCGTTTTTCGGGAACAGTGATTTTAATAAGAAGTGAAAAAATAAAAGTGTAATATTCCTTTAAATTTCGTACCTGGGGCGTGTCTATATTATGCCTGTAAAGTGGCGCATGTTTCCCGTGTTTAGAACAGTCTGACAGAAAAATGATATTGCTAAAGGAAAAAAAGTCATTTAAAACTACTCACGGCTATAATGAATCATTAAAATCACTGCTCCCGAAAAAATGGCCATTTTTAAAACTTTTTTTTGCATGTCCTCAAACACTTTTTTTTTTGCAGGTGCTCAAACACTTTTTATGACAATAACTTGCATATAAGCCTTTAAAATGAGCACTTTTGGTTTTTCATGTTAGTGTCCTATAGACTTTAATGGTGTTCCGCGGCTTTTGAATTTCCCCCGAGCACCATATTATTCGGTGTTTGCCGAATGGCCGAACAACCAAAGTTTGGCCCAAACTTATGCTCGGGCTGAACCGTTCGCCCATCCCTATTATTGAAGAGAAGGGGCCAAGAGTTGAGGAGTGCCCCACCCTTCTCCACCATCTGGCATAGGGGTCAAAGGTCATTGCTCATTATTTGGGAGAATTCCTTGGAATCTACAGTTCAGCCAGTATGCCCAGGTTTTCCAGAATTTGGAGGGGGGCTCTTTAGCTTGGTGGACAAGATCCTTCATTTCTTAATATGTCTAAACCAGTTCACTATAATCGGGGGGGGGACTTTTTTCACCAGTGAACAGGTACACACATTTTCACCACATACACACATTTTCGCTGCGTTGATTAAGTGGAGAATCAACGACCGGTTATAAGTGGTGTGAGACAGAGAAGTATGGTGTAAGAGAAACTGAGCTGGGTTGTAATCCGGCATATGTGTCATAATGCGGTGGACCTCTTTCCAAAAGGGCTGTAGATCTGTAGATCTGGGCATGACCACCATATGTGAGCCTGACTCTTTATTGCAGCACCAGCAAAGGGGGAAATGGTGGGACAGAACTTATGAATTATTTCTGGGGTTCGGTACTATTTGGAATAAATTTTGAACCTGTTTTCCTGAGCAGAAATGTTAGTTGAGCCTTTATGAATGTAAGTGTGTATGCGTTGCCAATCCTCTGTCGACAGGTCCAAAGAGAGCTCCCATTCCCATTGTTGGCTAGCCTTATTTAATTTAGGGTCAATGCTGGAGAACATGATTGCGTAAAGGTCAGAGATCAGACCACTTTGAGGTTTGGTGCTTGTGCAGAGTGATTCAAAGGCGGTGCGGGTCTGGCCCATGTCTGGAGAGGTTTAGACCTGTTTAGTAACTAGAATTAAATATACCAGCCCATCTCAGATCTCAACTCCAGACAAAATTTCCCTATACATGGGCCAAGTCCAACATATCATACTTAGGCAGATGCCCAGGAATTAGCAGATGCCATCTACATACCCTTAATAGGTAGATTAACCAAAGAAATTAAGAGATTAGCCAAAATAGAACTGTCCTGGTCGGGCCGCTTAGTCTCATTTAAAATGCTCTTATTACCACAGATATTGTACATCTTCCATACACTTCCCATCCCATTGCCCAAGAAACATCTTAGATCTCTAAACTCCTTACTCACACAGTTTGTATGGAACTGTAAATGACCACATTGTTCAAAAATTCTCCTGGTCAAACACAGAATGGCAGGAGGTATGGGGCTAGTAGATATCCATGACTATTTTAGAGCCTCCGTTCTTACCCAACTTAAGACCTGGATCAACCCCTCCCCTGACATCCTGTGGAGCAGTATTGAACAGGCCCTAAGCCCAACCAAAAACTTACAATTCCTTTCGTTCTTTGATGCCTGGTAACCACTCTGTTTACAAAAACTCCCTCTTACTATACAAGCATCTCTACCTGCCTGGAGAGACCTTCGTAAAATACCAACTCCAACCTCTAGCAGAATAGACATCCCCATATCTCTCAACACCCTTGCACATGCGATCCCAAATCTCAAAATCTCTGATTGGCACATCAAGGGCATAAACCTGATTGCTGATTTATATCAAGACAACACTATTAAATCATTTCCCAAACTACAAGCACTATTCAATTTAGTTCCTGCTGACTGCTACACATACAACCAAATTTCCCACTTTCTAAAAACTGTCAAAATACCCCACATATACCTCACAGACCAGATATGGAGGTTCTATACTGCAACCCCCATACAAACCAAGGGCATATCTCTCTTTTATAATTTTTTCCAATGAAAACTGGACTTTTCCAAGTCCCGCCCCTATCTAAAGTGGGAAGCTGATCATGACACAAATATCACAGCTTCTCAATGGCAATATGCACTTAAGTCCATCTACAAGCCTCTAAGTGTATCAGCCATTGGAAACTATCACAAAAAATAGCACTTTGGTGGTACTTCACACCTTATAAAATCTCTACATTCTCCTCGAACATCACCCCACTATGCTGGAGGCAATGCGGCACAGTAGGCAACCTCCTTCATATGCTCTGGACCTGAAAACACCTGACTAGCTTTTGGAGAAGCATATTCAGTATTACCTCAAACATTACGGGGATTTTGACACCCCCAAATCCAAGCCTGACAATACTGAACATAGGAATAGAACGCTTTCCCCCTGACTTACGTGTAGTTACTACACACATTCTTCTAGTTTCCAGAATATTAATAGCGCAACATTGGAAGTCCAATATGGCCCCAAACGCCTCAGAAGTATTCAGGAACACCCAAACCCATTATGTGTATGAATCATTACTGGCCAACAGATGTGGCACCAATAAACAATTTGATAACCAATGGAAAATCTGGTTTAAAATTACTTAACGACACCCCTTGCTGATATTCTCACTCATCCCCACCCACTTTTAGTTGCTTCTATGATGGTCAGACCAAAACCCACCTACCCCCTACCTTGTTAATATTCCTACCCCCTGTTTAACCCCACAGTAATAAAAAATAAAATTATCTTCATTTCACATCTCATACACATTTTCCAGAGAGCACTCAATTATTGGTTTTACAGAGAACTCTGAGTTTGTTATGTGTTATTTACCTATTTGTGCATTTGAATAATATATACATTTATACCCAAGTTACAGTATATTGCTAAATGTATGTTCTTGTACACTTTTATACTTTTGGTACAATATGTTGTAACATGAAGATTTCAATAAAAAATAATAAAAAAAAAATGTAAACAAAACTTCTCATTTACATGGCAAACAGAATCTATAACTTACCTAGGAATCCAGCTGCCTGCAAACCTTGCTAACCTATACTCGAAAAATTACCACCCACTTCTCAAAACCATAACAGAAGACCGCCAAAAATGGAACAAGTCACATTTCTCATGGTTTGGTAGGGTGGGAATCATGAAAATGAACATCTTACCACAACTACTATACCTCCTCCAAACTATACCCATTCGCTTACCGACCAATTTCCTACAATTTTTCAAAATAATCTGTAGAAACTTTCTATGGAATCAAAAATGCCCCAGAATTAGCTATGCCCAATTAACAAAACCTAAAACCAAAGGGGGCTAGGCTTGCCCAACATTCATTACTACTACTGGGCCTGTCAATGCATCATTGATTGGCATATCCACCATCAGATAAAGGACTGGGTAAGGCTAGAAAATGCCTTTTCAAAGCAACCTTTAAACTGCTTACCTTGGATCCCACACAACCTCTACCAAAAGATCTAACAGAACATCCCATCATAGGAGCCTCCCTACTATGTTTTAAAGAAATCTGCCACAACACCAAACTTTCCTCAGCTCCAGGTCCCCTATTGCCACTGCTAATGAACCCAGAATTCCCTCCTGGGTTGGCCCCTCACCCACTCTCAAGCAAGCAACCACATATTGGCATACGAATACACCATCTCCTTCTAAATGGTAAGTTACAATCACACGACAACCTAAACACACTCTGGACCATCCCACAGTTAATACTTTGGAATATTTGCAAATTAGACACTATGTAAACTCTATCCAATGCTAATCAGACCTTTCCAAACCTCTGACCTTTAAGAAATTATGTTTAAAGCAAACACCACAACATCATATCATTTCATCTGTTCAAAACATGTTGTGGGAAAAGACTCAAGCAGAGGAAGAGAGGGCCTGTAAGGCCTGGACCCAAGCTCTCCATGTAAACCTAACAAACACCAGTTGGGAGAAAATATATTGTAGCATACACAAATGTTCTATCAATCAAACAAAATAATCTCCCAATGGTACCGCACCCCATCTATCCTAAAAAAGTATGATGCCTCCAAATCTGATCAATGTTGGAGATGCCAACAAGCAACTGGCAATCTCCTGCACATATGGTGGGAATGCCCATTCATTCAAGTTTTCTGGAAAAAGGTTGATACACAAACAAACAAAATAACCACATGCTCTCTTGACTATACACCTGCACATTTCCTACTGCACCATCATGTCTCTAATGATGTTCCATACTACAAATCCCTAGCGATGGTGCTAGTCAAAGCAGCTAACATGTGCATATCTAGACTCTGGGGCACCACCAAAATCCCCTCCATGTCAGACTGGTACACACGGATAAATAAAACAGCAGAGATGGAGGAACTCATCACGGTTTCACATTACTCCCCCCACAAATTCACAACCACATGGGCTGCACGGATTCACTTCAAGACTTCCAATGACTATTCACAGATAATGGGCCCCCTTCCATTAAATCAGACTTCAACACTATACCAGCCTCTTTTCAGGACAGGTTCAAACTCACCTAATATTAACTGCTCATTGCAGAACATGGACAAGTTCGGTTGAAACAATGTCTTGCCTCTAATACAAAAAAAAGTTACACCATTGAAAACCTCTTCTACACTCAACTGGAATACATTCAGAGAATTAAACACCAAGATACGTAAATTCACTTAGATACATAAATTCACTTAGACATCTTGCCATTTCTCCATTTTGAATCACAAAGAGCAGTGCCCCTAACCTATACTCCCACCCCCTCTTCCACCCAACCCCCCTTTTCCTTTTTTCTCTCTCTACTTCTTTTACCCCCCCTTTAAGTTTCAAATACAAAAGAGCACTCTCCTCAGTGCCAGTGCTGGACACTCGCACTTTGGCAATTGAAAAATATTATGTAACAAGATCAATTCCACAAAATATGTATAACTTACAGAAGCTCCTAATTGACATATCTTTCACTAGGTTATCTACATCAGACAAAACTTACCCTCAAATGACAACCATACCTCCTGTCTACGATAGCCTTAATCTCTCTCTCTTTCAAATTCCATTGTTATGGCTAACTTCAATTAGTAGCATCAAAGATATACAAGTACCATCATATTTTCATTGTTCACCTGTAATTGTCATTTTAACTTATGGCTTTATTTATACCCTGTACTGTATATCACGTTTAACATCTCACAACATCATATTGGTATTGTAACCGTAAAACAGTCATATGTTGTTAACTTGTATTTGTCTCAATAAAACTTGTTTGGAACAAAAAAAAATCCCCATAGGCGATGTTTAAAAATTTCTACAGGTTACCAGTTTTGAGTTACAGAGGAGGTCTAGGGCTAGAATTATTGCTCTTGCGCTATCGATCACGGTGATACCTCACATGTGTGGTTTGAACACTGTTTTCATATGTGGGCGCTACTCACATATGCGTTCGCTTTTGCACGCAAGCTCGTCGGGACAAGGCGCTTTAAAAATGTATTTTATTTTTTTTCTTATTTATTTTACTTTTAATTTTTTATTTTGGCACAAAAATTTGGGTCACTTTCATTCCTATTACAAGGAATGTAAAGGTTCCTTATAATAGAAAAAAAGCATGACAGGACCTCTTAAATATGAGATCTGGGGTCAAAAAGACCTCGGATCTCATATTTACACTAAAATGTAATAAAAAAAAAGTAAAAAAAAAGGAGAAACCTGCGCTACTAAGCAAAGAAAAAAATTATTATATATAATAACTGCAGCTGCAACAAATACCACAAATATCAGTGAGGTGTAGACCAAAATTATATAAAAAAAAGGGCGCTTGCATTAAATGGCATGTCTCATTATATCAATGTTCATAAAAAAGATCATGAAGGAAAATGACTCCAAGTGAACAGTATCACTATACTGTACAGTATAGATAATGTGCAAAATCAATGCTAAGAATTCATATATATTGATTACAATAAAATTACAAAAAATTCAAAAAATAAAAATAAAAAAACATTCAATTCATAACACTAAATATAAATAAAAAGTGCAGAGAATAGTATTCAGGCTCAGTCCAACCCAAGGTGAAAAATTGAAGATTTGGAATTGCATAAAAAAATCCAAAATCGCACAGGTAGAAAAACGCATATCCAGAGTTCATTCAAAACATCCCATATGAGTAGGGGGAAAAGTAGAAGGATGTGAAGAGAATTTTTTGCAAATGCAGTGCAATATGGCTATCTACTCCAGCTAGCCATATTGCACTGCATTTTGTCTTCTTAAATACCAACAAAGAAGCTCCAATCCTACAATTGTGTCATTTGAAGGGTTTGTGTATTTTCAATGTTACCCTTGAATCAATATGAAAAAGACCTTCTCCCATCTGTACGGAATTTTCAAATAATGTTTTTTCATTGATCAATGTCTCCCAGTGCCCAGCTTCCCATGCCTTTTTTTTTTTACAGTAGTTTTCTTATTAGCCCTAAACAATTTCACCTCTAAAAACTTTAGAAGGATTCACTTCTAAGTTTGGGTTCAGTGAATTTGCAGATTTGCTAATCTGGGGAAATAATTTATGGGACATGCAGCGTCCCTCCTGCCCAACAGGAAAACTACAAACTGAAACTGTGAGATAAACTTTCTTCTTTTTTATGGTTCCATGTTTAAATGGTGACTTTATTTCTGCAACTGAATGACAATAGCCACGTATAATGAAAAAAGACTGCATATACAAAGACTAGAAAAAATAGGCATTTTTTTGCATTCAAGTATTTTTGCATCTGACCACAGAAGGCGGGAGGAATGATTGTTAAACTTACCTGTTTTTTTTTTTTGTGGGGCTAGTATTTGGACAACCAGAATACACAATGCTTTGTGCAACATAAGAAAGGTGATTGCTAAAGCTATAGGTGGTATTACTATTATTTTGTGAGTACAGGAATCTGAGTGAACAGTGCTGTGTAAAGGATAAGAAGAGTGATCGCCAGTCCTACAATTGTTCTGTGTATGTGCATTGGGAGGGTACGTTGCAAAAAGGGGAAATCAAAACTAAGAAAAGAGCCTCAGCAGCAAATCCTGTCCCCAAAAGTGATGTGGGTGTCTGGGGGGCTTATTGGAATATGAAAGCCCTTCTTTAGAATAAATCCCAACCCCCTTGCTGCCTTCATGAATAAGTATGGGGTACATAGTCCATTTTCCTCAGTATTAAAGAAAAACATACTCACCATAGAAAAAGTTATTTATTAAAATAGATAAATGATGTCCCTCATTGGCCAAATTACATCACCCATGTCTCTTGGCACTGTGTTTTGCATTCCATGAGCACAGAGGAGCTGTCATTTGTGATAGAATTAGGGCAGTATCAGCATGGCAGGGGGTCCACACTGGTTTACACTACTGAACCTGTTTCTAAGGATCTACACCACTAAGTTACATTATTGACATTGGATTTACATTGGGGGGCATTGCTTATTCATTTGTTCATTTAAACAAAAGACCTTTTCTATGGTATGGATGTTTTTATCCACTATTTCTTTCTATGTGGGAATAAGTAAAAAGAGGTACAATGTACCCAAAACACATTCATGTAGGGGGGTGGTCCAGATATCTGAGGGTCCCCTTTTTCTAAAGGTTCTTCCTCCCCATAGACCCTTTACACACCTTTTGGAAGATTGAATGTGGGAATGAGGCCCATGTCCTTATCAACATTTATTATTGGTTACACGGTGGGTGATCTTGAAGTGTCACAACAATTAAGGAGATACCTAGCGCCCATAGACATTAAGACCTCAATACAGAATAGTGACCGTTGGTTTTAGCTTCAGTAAGTCGTTTGTGAGTTTTAGGAGAGCAGTTTCTGTGGAGTGTTGCGGGCAAAATCCAGACTCAAGGTGATCAAGAAGGTTATTCTCAATGAGGTGGTCACTCAGCTGGTTGTAGACTAGACGTTCAAGGAGTTTGAAGGCAAAAGGGAATTAGGAGATGGGTCTTAGATTGTTAAAGCGGAGGTCCACCCACCGCTGCAAAAATTAAAAGTCAGCAGCTGCACATACTGCAGCTGCAGACTTTTAATAATCGAACACTTACCTGTCCTGGAGTCCAGCGATGTCGGCACCACAGCTGGTGTTTCCATCAGCTGTCGGGTGCATGTCTCCTCCATTGTGAGTAAGGGAACCTGGCAGTGTAGCCTTTCGGCTTCACGCCAGGAACCCTACTGCGCATGTGTGAGACTCCGCTATTCTCTCCTACTGGCCCCGCGACAGGCGGAGGAAGAGGGAGCCCCAGCCATGACGTCAATACCCGCGGCTGAGGCTCTCGGAAGTGGGGAAAGCATACCTATGGAAGACAGTGTGACAGACCTATCCGGGAAAGAGACTTTTGGAGGGGACTGTATGCAAGCCTCTTGCCGATCGATCGGGGGCCCTTGCTTTTGGGGGAACAGTGCATTCTGTGAGCTGTATGCCTGGGGATACTGGATTTGCCATATTGGAATAGTGGCTGATTCATAATGCTGGGACAGATACTGTTAGGAGATGCTGATGTAAATTCCAACACCTGTCTGTCTATTGTCTGTTAAAATGTGGATTGTAAATAAGTCTACTATGGGATCTAAGAGTCATTAGATCCCTATTGTTATTTGTGTTAATTAACTCTGCTATTGTGTGAAGAAGAGTCTATGTTGATTGTGATAATGTTGATTGGATTTTCTGAACTACAAGACGTCCAGTCTGGCCTAACGGTCATGTCTGAGTCATCTAGTCTGTCTAAAGGGATTAGTTAATTAGCTCATGTTAATTAGGTTAATTAGGTTACAGCTGTATTGTTAGAGTAATATGAGCAGGAGGTCTGCACCTCCACTTTGAGTGTATAAAAGCCTGTATTTTGTCAATAAAGATAGATTCCTGTTTGAACTTACATACAGCCTGCCTGGTGTTTGTTCTGAGCTACCACAACTGGACTAGAACGGCACAGAGCTGTGGTTCTAGTCCCGGACCATTGGATGACCGAACCATCAGACGTTGCAATCTGATTCAATAGCTGCAGAGGAGTGTCAGGAGAGTGGAACTGAGCGAGCAAAGGGGCTCGTTACATTGGTGGCAGCAGTGGGATTTGCTCTCCAGTTACTGGGACACTCCAAACCAGCCTGCAGGAGAGCCACGCTGAAAGACTTACTTGAGAGCCCTGGAGGGAATGGTGGGATCGTGCTTCCTTGCCGTGAACACATCCAAACCATCACCTGGATCCAAGGTAGCAGGATAGCAGGAGAGGAGAAATACCAGCCACCATGGATAAGGAATTCAGAAGGAGGTTGCGAGAGGAGATACAGCACAGAGGACCAGTATCAGAGCAGGTCCTGCTAGGATGGTTTGATTCTGTCTGCTGTGAGCTCTGGAAGGAAGCGCTAGCCCGTGAGCAGCGTAACCAGGGAGAAGTTCACCCCTCCGTCCATGTGAGGTACTGGTCGCAGTATGAAGTGCGAATGCTGTTTTTGGGGGAACAGCCGAACCAGAAGTGGACAGCCGAGTTAAGCAGGCTGATCCGGGCAGAAATGCAGTTGGACAAGAGCTACAGAGCCCTCCAGTGGTATGTAGCCCAAGTGTGCCCATGGACAGCAGATGACAGCCCCACGGAAGGCTTTGACTACGATGGCCTGGGATTGTTATACTGGAGGCTGTCCAGGGACCCTGACTTTGGAAGTGATCGGGAGGGGCGTTTGGAGGAAATAATGGAGCATAGAGAGCGGAGACTGAATGTCTCAGAAGTGCACTGGGCACTGGAAGATTTGGAGTTTCTGGCCGTTCAGGAATGGGAGTTGGAGATCGCCTACAAACAGCTGTTAGACTCTGCTCAGCAGCAGGGTGGTGCTCCCTTTGCCTGGGACTATCAGGAAATACCAGTTGACAACTCTGAAATCCTGGCTGAAGAGTTGACAATGTGGCAGAGTAACAGTGTGCTTTGCCAACCTGGCCCCGCAGCTATGGAGGCGGAGGTCTTATGGCAGATGCAGCAAGTGCTGACTGACCTTGATGAACCTGTTTCTGCATTGGATGATCTTGGATGGAGGAATGTGCCTGTCCAGCAGAATGCCAGAGAATCGGCAGTGGAAAATCTGAAGATTGCCGTCCCCAAACCTGAAGTGCTGACAACAGGGCAGAGCTCTGCTAACCTCTGCCCAGCACTGATAGCATCTTCTGGGTTCCATGGAGAGGAGATGGTGAACCTTTATCCCCAGACACCAGTTGCAGAGACAGGGGATTTGATAGACTTTTCTGCTGAGGAAGAACAACCTGGTGAGCCTCCAGCAGAAGAAGAGCTGTTATTAGGGCCAAACCTTACTGTGCTCTGCCCAGCACTGATAGCATCTTCTGGGTTCTACGGAGAGGAGATGGTAAACCTTTATCCCCAGACACCAGTTGCAGAGACAGGGGATTTGATAGACTTTTCTGCTGAGGAAGAACAACCTGGTGAGCCTCCAGCAGAAGAAGAGCTGTTATTAGGGCCAAACTTCACTATGCTCTGCCCAGCACCAACAGAAGTATCTGTGAAGTCACAAGGAACTTCCCCAGCTGAAGCGTTGGCAACCGGACAGAGGATCCAAGATCTCTGCCCTACACCTGCGGCGGTTCCGGAGGCTCAGGGTGAGAAGGAGGTGGTCACTTCCCAGCAGCAGATCAGGATACAGGGGAAGAAGGGAGAGGAGGTGTTCGTCGTCCCTCCCCAACAGTTAGCCAGAGCAGATGGTGTGGGGTTTCCAGCAGAAGGGCTGGCAACAGGGCCGAGTACTGCTGGACTCTGCCCTCAACTAACAGAGGATGGATGTCCTGTGAAGGTGGATGGGACTTCAGTCTCCACCTGTGTACCCCAGGGATGCTGGGCAGTCAGCCCAGATCCCCAACAGCATGACGGAGTGAGCCCAGACACCCTGTCTTCTCTCCAGCGGCAGAAAGGACTCCAGGGAGAAGGGCCAGTCCAGGCCTCTCCCCAGCGGCACATATGTTCTCTGAGAGAGGCAGAGGTTGGCTAGGTGAGTAATGCTTTGTTTGGAACAATTTGTTTGGGGTACTGTGTGGGTACAGGCATTAGAGGACTGGAACTACTGACTAACTTCGGAGTCAACCCGTCTGGGGTCTCCTCCTGTGTTAGTCTCCTGCCGAAAGGGGAGAAATGTGACAGACCTAGCCGGGAAAGAGACTTTTGGAGGGGACTGTATGCAAGCCTCTTGCCGATCGATCGGGGGCCCTTGCACTTGGGGGAACAGTGCATTTTGTGAGCTGTATGCCTGGGGACCCTGGATTTGCCATATTGGAATAGTGGCTGATTCATAATGCTGGGACAGATACTGTTAGGAGATGCTGATGTAAATTCCAACACCTGTCTGTCTATTGTCTGCTAAAATGTGGATTGTAAATAAGTCTACTATGGGATCTAAGAGTCATTAGATTCCTATTGTTATTTGTGTTAATTAACTCTGCTATTGTGTGAAGAAGAGTCTATGTTGATTGTGATAATGTTGATTGGATTTTCTGAACTACAAGACGGCCAGTCTGGCCTAATGGTCATGTCTGAGTCATCTAGGCTGTCTAAAGGGATTAGTTAATTAGCTCATGTTAATTAGGTTAATTAGGTTACAGCTGTATTGTTAGAGTAATATGAGCAGGAGGTCTGCACCTCCACTTTGAGTGTATAAAAGCCCGTATTTTGTCAATAAAGATAGATTCCTGTTTGAACTTACATACAGCCTGCCTGGTGTTTGTTCTGAGCTATCACAACTGGACTAGAACGGCACAGAGCTGTGGTTCTAGTCCCGGACCATTGGATGACCGAACCATCAGACGTTGCAATCTGATTCAATAGCTGCAGAGGAGTGTCGGGAGAGTGGAACCGAGTGAGCAAAGGGGCTCGTTACAGACAGTTATGCTGTCCCCCCTCCCCCGGAAAGGTGCCAAATGTGGCACCGGAGGGGGGGGAGGAGTACAATGAGTGGAAGTTCCATTTTTTGGTGGGGTCCAGTGAGGCGGTTAATGGTCTTTTATAATCATAACTAGGTTACTAATACAGAACTACAGTATCAGGGGATACACATAATTACAGTTAATGTGTTTATTAAAATATATGTTGCTCTAATGTATTCAGGTTGGACGTTGTTTGACTTTTTGGCCTATATAATGCAAATTACACACAGTAAATTCCAGGAGACAAGAATTCTGGACACCATAGAGATTTTTTTGTTAGAGAATCAATTATCTAAATTAACATTGTAGGCAATGTTGGTATCAGCTTAATGTTTTTAAATGGCCAATTCTCATGTTTTGGGTGTATCTTTAAGCAGAATTACATTTTTTATTTCACACATGTTTGACATATTATAACGCTGCAGGGCTCTCTTTAAAAATGAGCATTCTTCTTGATGTTTTAGCTTTATACATAGCAAAATTATCATAAAAAGTAACTGACACCAATATATAATATATTTCATAAAAATATTATGTGCTTCTGAAAGAAACCAACACAAATACCCTCAGGTACTCACATAATAACTATCAAGTGATAGAAAAAGTGGATTTCTATATTTCAGCAGCACTACCAAGCTTTATTATAGGTTGTGATATCTTTTTAATGAATCAACACCGGAGTTCCTCACAGATGATGTTACAGCATACAGAGCTCTGAGTGTCAATGGGGTCTCTTCTGTAACTATAAAATAACTGGAGAAATGTGTATGTTATTAAAAGCTCAGTGTTTGTGATTCACTGGGCAATGCTAGGGGTTAAAGTGTCACTTTCTGTCACAACTTCCATAAATGATAATGTTTAGTTAACCTTTACAATAAATGGGTGAATTAATATCTTGGTATATGGTATTAAGTGGCAGAAATGTGGATCAAGAGGTTGAATGTAGTGGAAATAAAAAAAAATATATATAGTCTTTCTGTAGTGCAATTAATTAATTTACCTTTACAATCACTTTAACCTGTGGTTTCCGATAGACTCTATATTACATTGTGCATTTTTGGTGCGTTTTCTTAAAGCACACCAAATGTTTAAAATGTGTATTTGTGTATACTGTATTAGGCTCTGTTTCCACTACTGCGAGTTGTTGTACGACTTGACACATGTGAAGTCACATGACAAGTCAAAACCCATGTATTTCAATGGTCCCCGTTCTAATTGGTGCAACTCAAGTCACAGTGACTCCAAAAAAGGTTTTTGCACTACTTTGTTATGACTTCATTGTGACTTGTTCTCACATGGTTCTCACCGGTCGCATGACATTGCATCAAAAATTGCATTGCAAAGTCGCACTGTAAATCGCACAACTTTGGGGTCACAATAGTGGAAACCTAGCCTTAGTGCTTTCCTGATTTATAGCTATTAGGGTTGTTTCACATTGCTGTGCTGCAGTTTGGCAGCAGCATGGGTATAACATAAGTGTTCCTGTGTTGTTTCTGCAGTTAACTCATGGTTTCCCAAAAACTTTGTTAGATTTCACATTTTTGGTGCCTTTTCTGAAAGTGCACCAAAAATGCAGCATGCAGGACTTTTGGTGTGCTTTAAGAAAATGCACCAAAAATGCACAATATAATATGGGGTCTATGGGAAAACTCAGGTTAAAGTGATTGTAAAGGTAAATTAAAAAGCCAATGGTTCCCGGTGCCTCAGCAAAGCCAGCGAGACGTGGAAGTGAAGGGAGAGAAGAGCTGCAGACGTGCACAGCACTGGATCGAATAAGGGCTCAGGAAAGAAAAAAGGGGGGGCGGTGGAGGGGGATTCTGACACCTAAACATTTTTTACCTAAATGCAATGAATGCATTTAGGTAAAAAATGTTTAGGCTTTGCAACAACTTTAACTGCACAAATACCAGGGGTACACTGCGCTGCAGCCAAACCGCAGAACAGCAGTGTGAAATTACTCTTAAATACTTGTTTCTAAGCTTTCAGGTGTTATAATACAAGTCTGAAAAAAAAAATACTCAATATTATGAGGCTGCATTTGCGCTTTACACAAGTGGCTTTGAATGTGCAGTTGAGCCAGGAGAATAAAGCAAGATTTTCCATAGCTCTGCATACCTTCCAAAAATGAGTACAATCTTTTGTTTTATGGATTTATGATGGAAGTGAGACATGCAGATACACTAAAACACTGGCAAAAGGCTAAAGATCCATATCAAAAGTGTATTAATTAAAAGGCAAATACATCATTATAAGCTCCTTGAAGGCAAGGACTGATGTGAATGTACATTATATGTATAGTGCTGTGTAAAATGACAGAGCTTTATAAATACCTGTAATAAATAAATAAATGAACACAGCAGACAATCAAATGTATTTTGGTCATTAAGTCGTAATCATGACCACTTGTCATTACTGTTTATTCTCTATAAAGACTCCCAGTCTATCAGGAAATAGGAAGAGAATGTTGATCTGTAGTCAGGGACGTTGTTAGGACTGTAAAAAACCTAGGGCATCTATGAGCAGCCCAAGGGTTGTAGTAATGTGGCGTATGTAGCTTGCTATGGTGAACATTGGGTGTGGCCGAACATGGTTAACATTGAGATGGGCTTAAAGGGACATGGTTAAGTAAAACCTCAGCTTCCTTGTATCTATAAAATATGCTTTGATTACTGTGACACAAACAAGCATTTACACACATGTATAAACCTCAGCACCATCATTTAAAAAAAAATGAAACACTTCAATTACATATGCTTTTGTGCACACTGAAAATAGACAGAGGGATAACACTTTTTCCGAGCCTAAGTACTTAATTAAAATAGTTAGCATTTGACAACCAACAACTGCTGAGACAATGAATGCTTTAGTCAAAATATGTATTGTTTGCACAGAGTGTTGCAGCCAGCGCTTGGTTTTGGAGTACATAACTCAGGGTGAAGGGGAAAGTAATGCAAAGAGTTCAATGATCAGAAGTACATGATGCACAGAGTGCAGGGGTCATGGGTATGTAATGCACAGAGTACAGGGGTCAGGAGTATGCCATGCACAAAATTCAGGAAGGAGTGGGGTGTGTTTAACACACCATGTGCAGAAATGTATAATGTACAGAGTGCAGGGGTCAGGAGTGTGTAATGCGCAGAGTTTCAGATAACAAAATAAAGAGGGTGCAGGAGTCAGGGGTGTGTAACACACAAAGTGCAGAGTTCAGGAGAGTGCAAATATCCTCCCCTATAAGCAAAACTCTCCCCAGTTTTCCCCTCTCTGAAAAATTCCAGCACTAATTTGCACACCTACTCCTCTTAGCACAAATCCTCTTCCCACCCCAAAATTCCCCCTCCCAACACAAATCCTCCCTCCTCCACCTAAAATCCCCCCTCCAAGCCAAAGTCGTCAACCCCCCAAACCACTCCTCACAGCACAAATCCTCTTTCCCCAACCCACGCCCCCCCCCCCTCTAGCACAAATCCTCTCAACACAAGCAAATATTTGTTATCTCCCAGGTCACTATGTCCCCCAGCACTATGCCCCCCTTCCTCCCTGAACTTACAGAACTCAGATACAGTGTGACAGTTCTTCACAGGCTCCCCTTGTCTTTTGTAATAAGACACATCAGAGCTTATTGAAGTCTATTGCTGTGACAGGCACCCAGAAGAGAGAGAAGCTGGCTGCTGCAGTGGTGGGAGATCCTGGTATTGGGGACCTGGGGCACCCACAGGGGATGCAGGGCATGTAACCCGGATGCTAGACAGTAATTATGCCCCCAGACAAAACAAACATTTAAAAACATTGTAGCAAAAAAATGCAAGAGTTTTACTCCATTATAATCACAAATATGGATGAGCCGAACACCCCCCTGTTCGGTTCGCACCAGAACATACGAACAGGAAAAGATTTCGTTCGAACACGCGAACACCGTTAAAGTCTATGGGACACGTACATGAACAATCAAAAGTGCTAATTTTAAAGGCTTATATGAAAGTTATTGTCATAAAAAGTGTTTGGGGACCCGGGTTCTGCCCCAGGGGACATGGATCAAAGCAAAAAAAAGTTTTAAAAACGGCCGTTTTTCGGGAGCAGTGATTTTAATAATGCTTAAAGTCAAAAAATAAAAGTGTAATATCCCTTTAAATTTTGTACCTGGGGGATGTCTATAGTATGCCTGTAAAGGGGCGCATGTTTCCCGTGTTTAGAATAGTCTGACAGCAATATGACATTTCAAAGGAAAAAAAGTCATTTAAAACTACTTGCGGCTATTGCATTGCCGGTCTGACAATACACATAGAAGTTCATTGATAAAAACGGCATGGGAATTCCCTACAGGGGAACCCCGAACCAGAATTTAAAAAAAAATGATGTGGGGGGTCCCCCTAAATTCCATACCAGGCCCTTCAGGTCTGGTATGGATATTAAGTGGAACCCCGGCCAAAATTAAAAAAAAAATGATGTGGGGTTCCCCTAAATTCCATACCAGACCCTTTAGATCTGGTATGGATTTTAAGGGGAACCCCGCACCAAAATAAAAAAAAACGGCGTGGGGGTCCCCCTACATTCCATACCAGACCCTTCAGGTCTGGTATGGATATTAAGGGGAACCCCGCACCAAAATTTAAAAAAAAACCGGCGTGGGGTCCCCCCAAAAATCCATACCAGACCCTTATCCGAGCACGCAACCTGGCAGGCCACAGGAAAAGAGGGGGGGACGAGGCCACATGCCCAGGCCACATGCCCTCAACATTGGGAGGGTGCTTTGGGGTAGCCCCCAAAACACCTTGTCCCCATGTTGATGAGTATAAGGGCCTCATCCCCACAACCCTGGCCGGTGGTTGTGGGGGTCTGCGGGTGGGGGGCTTATCAAAATCTGAAAGCCCCCTTTAACAAGGGGACCCCCAGATCCCGGCCCCCCTACCAGGGTACTTACCCCTACCATTTCACTAAAAAACTGTCAAAAATGTTAAAAATGACAAGAGACAGTTTTTGACAATTCCTTTATTTAAAATTTAAAAACTGTCTCTTGTCATTTTTAACATTTTTGACAGTTTTTTAGTGAAATGGTAGGGGTACAAGTACCCCCTTACCATTTCACACAGGGGGGAGGGGCAGGATCTGGGGGTCCCCTTGTTAAAGGGGGCTTCCAGATTCCAATAAGCCCCCATCCGCAGACCCCCACAACCACCGGCCAGGGTTGTGGGGATGAGGCCCTTGTCCTCATCAACATGGAGACAAGGTGTTTTGGGGGGCTACCCCAAAGCACCCTCCCAATGTTAAGGGCATGTGGCCTGGTATGGTTCAGGAGGGGGGGCGCTCTCTCGTCCCCCCTCTTTTCCTGCGACCTGCCAGGTTGCGTGCTCCGATAAGGGTCTGGTATGGATTGTTGGGGGGACCCCACGCCTTTTTTTTTTATTTTGGTGCGGGGTTCCCCTTAATATCCATACCAGACCTGAAGGGTCTGGTATGGAATTTAGGGGGACCCCCGACGTCATTTAAAAAAAAAAAATTTTGGCCGGGGTTCTCCTTAATATTCATACCAGACCTGAAGGGCCTGGTATGGAATTTAGGGGGACCCCCACGTCATTTTTTTTTTAAATTTTGGTTCGGGGTTCCCCTGTGGGGAATTCCCAATGCCGTTTTTATCAATGAACTTTTATGTGTATTGTCGGACCGGCAATGCAATAGCCGCAAGTAGTTTTGAATTACTTTTTTTCCTTAGAAATGTCATTTTGCTGTCAGACTGTTCTAAACACGGGAAACATGAGCCCCTTTACAGGCATACTATAGACACCCCCAGCTATGAAATTTAAAGGGATATTACACTTTTATTGTTTGACTTTTAGCATTATTAAAATCACTGCTCCTGAAAAAACGGCCATTTTTAAAACTTTTTTTGCATTGATCCATGTCCCCTGGGGCAGGAACCAGGTCCCCAAACACTTTTTATGACAATAACTTGCATATAAGCCTTTAAAATTAGCACTTTTGATTTCTCCCATAGACTTTTAAAGGGTGTTCCGCGGCATTCGAATTTGCCGCGAACACCCCAAACTGTTCGCTGTTCGGCGAACAGCCGATGTTCGAGTCGAACATGAGTTCGACTCAAACTCGAAGCTCATCCCTAATCACAAAGAAAGCATAGCAGGCATCAACTATTCAAAAGAAGATATGAGTTAACCACTTGACGACCGCCTCACGCCGATGTACGTCGGCAAGGCGGCACGGACAGGCAAAATCACGTACAGGGTACATGATTTGCCTTCCGCGGGTGGGGGGTCCAATCGGACCCCCCCCGCCGCCCGAGGCGGTCCCGTTCTGTCCCCCGGCGATCAGAGACGAGGGGGAGGCCATCCGTTCGTGGCCCCCCCCTCACGATCGCCGCCGGCCAATGGGAACACTCCTTTGCTGCTGTATGCTAAACAGCAGCAAAGGAAGTGATGTAATCTCCCCTCGGGTCGGTAGTTTCCGTTCCGGCCCGAGGAGAGACGACATGTGAGTGAGTGCACCAACACACACACACACAGTAGAACATGCCAGGCACACATTACACCCCGATCCCCCCCCGATCCCCCCCCGATCGCCCCCCGATCCCCCCCCAATCACCCCCCCCCCCGTCACAAACTGACACCAGCAGTTTTTTTTTTTTTTTCTGATTACTGCTGTGTCAGTTTGTGACAGTTACTGTGTTAGCACAGTTACTGTTACCCCCCTGTAGGTCTAGGGTACCCCCCTAACCCCCCCTAATAAAGTTTTAACCCCTTGATCACCCCCTGTCACCAGTGTCGCTAAGCGATCATTTTTCTGATCGCTGTATTAGTGTCGCTGGTGACGCTAGTTAGTGAGGTAAATATTTAGGTTCGCCGTCAGCGTTTTATAGCGTCAGGGACCCCCATATACTACCTAATAAATGTTTTAACCCCTTGATTGCCCCCTAGTTAACCCTTTCACCACTGATCACTGTATAACCGTTACGGTTGATGCTGGTTAGTTTTTTTTTTTTTATAGTGTCAGGGCACCCGCCGTTTATTACCGAATAAAGGTTTAGCCCCCCGATCGCCCGGCGGTGATATGCGTCGCCCCAGGCAGCGTCAGATTAGCGCCAGTACCGCTAACACCCACGCACACAGCATGCGCCTCCCTTAGTGGTATAGTATCTGATCGGATCAATATCTGATCCGATCAGATCTATACTAGCGTCCCCAGCAGTTTAGGGTTCCCAAAAACGCAGTGTTAGCGGGATCAGCCCAGATACCTGCTAGCACCTGCGTTTTGCCCCTCCGCCCAGCCCACCCAAGTGCAGTATCGATCGATCACTGTCACTTACAAGGCACTAAACGCATAACTGCAGCGTTCGCAGAGTCAGGCCTGATCCCTGCGATTGCTAACAGTTTTTTTGGTAGCATTTTGGTGAACTGGCAAGCACCAGCCCCAGGCAGCGTCAGGTTAGCGCCAGTACCGCTAACACCCACGCACGCACCGTACACCTCCCTTAGTGGTATAGTATCTGAACGGATCAATATCTGATCCGATCAGATCTATACTAGCGTCACCAGCAGTTTAGGGTTCCCAAAAACGCAGTGTTAGCGGGATCAGCCCAGATACCTGCTAGCACCTGCGTTTTGCCCCTCCGCCCGGCCCAGCCCAGCGCACCCAAGTGCAGTATCGATCGATCACTGTCACTTACAGAACACTAAACGCATAACTGCAGCGTTCGCAGAGTCAGGCCTGATCCCTGCGATCGCTAACAGTTTTTTTTGTAGCGTTTTGGTGAACTGGCAAGCACCAGCCCCAGGCAGCGTCAGGTTAGCGCCAGTACCGCTAACACCCACGCACGCACCGTACACCTCCCTTAGTGGTATAGTATCTGATCGCATCAATATCTGATCCGATCAGATCTATACTAGCGTCACCAGCAGTTTAGGGTTCCCAAAAACGCAGTGTTAGCGGGATCAGCCCAGATACCTGCTAGCACCTGCGTTTTGCCCCTCCGCCCGGCCCAGCCCACCCAAGTGCAGTATCGATTGATCACTGTCACTTACAAAACACTAAACGCATAACTGCAGCGTTCGCAGAGTCAGGCCTGATCCCTGCGATCGCTAACAGTTTTTTGGTAGCGTTTTGGGGAACTGGCAAGCTCCAGCGGCCTAGTACACCCCGGTTGTAGTCAAACCAGCACTGCAGTAACACGTGGTGACGTGGCGAGTCCCATAAGTGCAGTTCAAGCTGGTGAGGTGGCAAGCACAAGTAGTGTCCCGCTGCCACCAAAAAGACAAACACAGGCCCGTCGTGCCCATAATGCCCTTCCTGCTGCATTCGCCAATCCTAATTGGGAACCCACCGCTTCTGCAGCGCCCATACTTCCCCCATTCACATCCCCAACCAAATGCAGTCGGCTGCATGAGAGGCATTTTCTTTATGTCCTCCCGAGTACCCCTACCCAGCGAACCCCCCAAAAAAGATGTTGTGTCTGCAGCAAGCGCGGATATAGGCGTGACACCCGCTATTATTGTCCCTCCTGTCCTGACAATCCTGGTCTTTGCATTGGTGAATGTTTTGAACGCTACCATACACTAGTTGAGTATTAGCGTAGAGTACAGCATTGCACAGACTAGGCACACTTTCACAGGGTCTCCCAAGATGCCATCGCATTTTGAGAGACCCGAACCTGGAACCGGTTACCGTTATAAAAGTTAGTTACAAAAAAGTGTAAAAAAAAAAAAAAATATGAAATAAAAAAAAAATAGTTGTCGTTTTATTGTTCTCTCTCTCTCTATTCTCTCTCTCTATTGTTCTGCTCTTTTTTACTGTATTCTATTCTGCAATGTTTTATTGTTATTGTTATTGTTATTATGTTTTATCATGTTTGTTTTTCAGGTGTGTAATTATTTATACTTTACTGTTTACTGTGCTTTATTGTTAACCATTGTTAACCATTTTTTTGTCTTCAGGTACGCCATTCATGACTTTGAGTGGTTATACCAGAATGATGCTTGCAGGTTTAGGTATCATCTTGGTATCATTCTTTTCAGCCAGCGGTCGGCTTTCATGTAAAAGCAATCCTAGCGGCTAATTAGCCTCTAGACTGCCTTTACAAGCCGTGGGAGGGAATGCCCCCCCCACCCCCACCGTCTTCCGTGCTTTTCTCTGGCTCTCCTGTCTCAACAGGGAACCTGAGAATGCAACCGGTGATTCAGCCAGCTGACCATAGAGCTGATCAGAGACCAGAGTGGCTCCAAACATCTCTATGGCCTAAGAAACCGGAAGCTACGAGTATTTCATGACTTAGATTTCGCCGGATGTAAATAGCGCCATTGGGAAATTGGGGAAGCATTTTATCACACCGATCTTGGTGTGGTCAGATGCTTTGAGGGCAGAGGAGACAATTTTTTCAAAAAAGAGTACCTGTCACTACCTATTGCTATCATAGGGGATATTTACATTCCCCGAGATAACAATAAAAATGATTAAAAAAAAAAATATGAAAGGAACAGTTTAAAAGTAAGATTAAAAAAGCAAAAAAATAATAAATAAAAAAAAAAAAAAAAGCACCCCTGTCGCCCCCTGCTCTCACGCTAAGGCGAACGCAAGCGGCGGTCTGGCGTCATATGTAAACAGCAATTGCACCATGCATGTGAGGTATCACCGCGAAGGCCAGATCGAGTGCAGTAATTTTTCCAGTAGACCTCCTCTGTAAATCTAAAGTGGTAACCTGTAAAGGCTTTTGAAGGCTTTTAAACATGTATTTATTTTGTTGCCACTGCACGTTTGTGCGCAATTTTAAAGCATGTCATGTTTGGTATCCATGTACTCGGCCTAAGATCATCTTTTTTATTTCATCAAACATTTGGGCAATATAGTGTTTTAGTGCATTAAAATTTAAAAAAGTGTGTTTTTTCCCCAAAAAATGCGTTTGAAAAATCGCTGCGCAATTACTGTGTGAAAAAAAAAAATGAAACACCCACCATTTTAATCTGTAGGGCATTTGCTTTAAAAAAATATATAATGTTTGGGGGTTCAAAGTAATTTTTTTGCAAAAAAAAAAAACTTTTTCATGTAAACAATAAGTGTCAGAAAGGGCTTTGTCTTCAAGTGGTTAGAAGAGTGAGTGATGTGTGACATAAGCTTCTAAATGTTGTGCATAAAATGCCAGGACAGTTCAAAACCCCCCCAAATGACCCCATTTTGGAAAGTAGACACCCCAAGCTATTTGCTGAGAGGCATGTCGAGTCCATGGAATATTTTATATTGCGACACAAGTTGCGGGAAAGAGACAAATTTTTTTTTTTTTTTTGCACAAAGTTGTCACTAAATGATATATTGCTCAAACATGCCATGGGAATATGTGAAATTATACCCCAAAATACATTCTGCTGCTTCTCCTGAGTACGGGGATGTGTGAGACTTTTTGGGAGCCTAGCCGCGTACGGGACCCCGAAAACCAAGCACCGCCTTCAGGCTTTCTAAGGGCGTGAATTTTTGATTTCACTCTTCACTGCCTATCACAGTTTCGGAGGCCATGGAATGCCCAGGTGGCACAAAACCCCCCCAAATTACCCCATTTTGGAAAGTAGACACCCCAAGCTATTTGCTGAGAGGTATAGTGAGTATTTTGCAGACCTCACTTTTTGTCACAAAGTTTTGAAAATTGAAAAAAGAAAAAAAAAAATGTTTTTTCTTGTCTTTCTTCATTTTCAAAAACAAATGAGAGCTGCAAAATACTCACCATGCCTCTCAGCAAATAGCTTGGGGTGTCTACTTTCCAAAATGGGGTCATTTGGGGGGGTTTTATGCCACCTGGGCATTCCATGGCCTCCGAAACTGTGATAGGCAGTGAAGAGTGAAATCAAAAATTTTCACCCTTAGAAATCCTGAAGGCAGTGATTGGTTTTCGGGGTCCCGTACGCGGCTAGGCTCCCAAAAAGTCCCACACATGTGGTATCCCCATACTCAGGAGAAGCAGCTAAATGTATTTTGGGGTGCAATTCCACATATGCCCATGGCCTGTGTGAGCAATATATCATTTAGTGACAACTTTATGAAAAAAAAAAAAAAAGTGTCACTTTCCCGCAACTTGTGTCAAAATATAAAATATTCCATGGACTCAAGATGCCTCTCAGCAAATAGCTTGGGGTGTCTACTTTCCAAAATGGGGTCATTTCGGGGGGTTTTATGCCACCTGGGCATTCCATGGCCTCCGAAACTGTGATAGGCAGTGAAGAGTGAAAGCAAAAATTTACACCCTTAGAAAATCCTGAAGGCGGTGATTGGTTTTCGGGGCCCCGTACGCGGCTAGGCTCCCAAAAAGTCCCACACATGTGGTATCCCCATACTCAGGAGAAGCAGCTGAATGTATTTTGGGGTGCAATTCCACATAGGCCCATGGCCTGTGTGAGCAATATATCATTTAGTGACAACTTTTTGTAAATATTTTTTTTTTTTTTTTTTTGTCATTTTTCAATCACTTGGGACAAAAAAAATAAATATTCAATGGGTTCAACATGCCTCTCAGCAATTTCCTTGGGGTGTCTACTTTCCAAAATGGGGTCATTTGTGGGGGTTTTGTACTGCCCTGCCATTTTAGCACCTCAAGAAATGACATAGGCAGTCATAAACTAAAAGCTGTGTAAATTCCAGAAAATGTACCCTAGTTTGTAGACGCTATAACTTTTGCGCAAACCAATAAATTTACGCTTATTGACATTTTTTTTACCAAAGACATGTGGCCGAATACATTTTGGCCTAAATGTATGACTAAAATTTAGTTTATTGGATTTTTTTTATAACAAAAAGTAGAAAATATCATTTTTTTTCAAAATTTTCGGTCTTTTTCCGTTTATAGCGCAAAAAATAAAAACCGCAGAGGTGATCAAATACCATCAAAAGAAAGCTCTATTTGTGGGAAGAAAAGGACGCAAATTTCGTTTGGGTACAGCATTGCATGACCGCGCAATTAGCAGTTAAAGTGACGCAGTGCCAAATTGGAAAAAGACCTCTGGTCCTTAGGCAGCATAATGGTCCGGGGCTCAAGTGGTTAAAATACTGTATCTCCCACTCTAGGAGTTTGTGATGGTTGTCCAATGCCACTGGAAAGCTCTGTTGACTCCAATAACTCTGAATGAGCTCAAATGTAATGCAGGGAAAATTATAAACATATTATAACATGAACCACATTCTGTGTAAAAACAGCAATGACCTTCAGGAAAAAAAACATGAGGAAAATACATAGAAAATACTGTACATAAAACCTATCAAGAAATAAATACATGATTAAAAATAACACAACTGGATATTTAGTATATCAACACACATATACCAATGATAACCATATTTGCCCACTAACCTGGGTAAAAAACCTGTTAAAATATACAAATATATATATAAATATATATTGACCATACACTGCACACTACATCAAATTGGTCTGCATGGCTGTCATCCCAGAAGGAAGCCTCTTCTAAAAATGATGCACAAGAAAGCCTGCAAAAAGTTTGCTGAAGACAAGCATGCTAAAGACAGGAAGGATTACTGGAACCATGTCCTGTGGTATGATGAGACCAAGATAAACTTATTTGGTTTAGATGGTGTCAAGCGTGTGTGGCGTCAACCAGGTGAAGAGCTAAAGAAGCTGAGGGTAAAATTTATGAACTGGCCAAGCATGTCTCCAGACCTAAACCCTATTAAGCATCTGTCGGCACCCAATGGCACGTTCAAATGTGGGGATTGTCCCCGGTGCCCTTGGTTCCACGAAGGTAGATACTTTGCTCTACCTAACGGGGAGACCCTTGTCCCACGTACTTTTGCCAAGTGTGGCACAAAAGGAGTGATCTACTTAATGAATTGTACATGCCAAGCATTTTATGTAGGCAAAACGATCTGGGAATTTCGACAAAGAATCGGTGACCATCTATACGATTCGGAAAACGGGAAATTAACTACGATTGGCCGATACATCGGCCTGTACCACAGATTTGACAACTCAGTCGTCAAGTTTCTGGTATTGGAGGTAGTTCATCCTAACCCTAGGGGTGGCGATTGGGATCGCTCGTTACTCCAAAAGGAGGCCCTTTGGATCGAACGACTCAACGCCACTACCCCCCCTGGTCTTAACGAGTCAGTATCATATAGGCTTCGGGGTGTCCATTCATGTGTGTCTTTTCTATCCCCTTCCTGTTTCCTCTCCCTCCCTCCTCCCCTACTCTTCCCCCCCCCTCCCCCCCTTCCCCATGGTGTCTTCACTGATTGTTTAGGATGCTTTAACACGTAACATGTTCACCTACCTGTGACCACCCTTGATATTGTTGGGACAAAGGTCTTTAGTGACATGGATAATTACTACATATTGTTATTTTATGTTTAGTTTTTGTATTAACAATTGTGTCAATAGTTGTTATTATTACTGTTGTTTTTAAGAATTAAAATTGCTGTTAAAGGACAATCTCCCCCGCTCCTATCAGGACCTGTTGGTGTTTGTCAGGTCCCGGTCCTTCTCCTCGCGGCGGACGCATGTTTGCCCTGGCAGCTGTTTGCTGCTTGTGTCTCCGTGTCTGGGAACTTGTTTCCCTTTGACAGGAGCGCGCGCTGCGCAGTAGCACACTTATGTGCACCTGCGCAGTGCGGGCAAACAGACCCGGTGACGTCAGGGACCGCCTACGTTGGCGTGCCCTGACTTCCGGGTTGGGGAGCTCTTATAGCGGCCAGCAATGGCCGCTATGCAAGCCGGACAGCTGCCTGACGCGGATCCTGCTCTGGATTATTATACACAAGGTTAGTGCTCTTTCCCCCTCTGCATACTATCTGACTGCCTGTTCTCCTGTTCCGTGTCTCTGGATGACTGTGGCTCTTGACGCCCACTCTATTTCCTTATATGCTTATATTCCCTGACATCTAACTCACTCCATCCATGGCTATGTAATCCCCCATTCCCTATGGATAAGCTTGATTGTGGCTTTGCATGACTGTAGCGTTTAACGCTCCTTTCATTACCCTATATGTCTACAATCCCTGATATTCAACTTACTCCATCCTGGGCTATGTAACTTCCAATACTCTATGGACGTACCCTCATAGTCTTGAGAGGGAATCACTATACTTATCTGGCTGATTCTATTACTCTCTTCCCAATTAATTTTCATTTTTCTATATCAGTATCCTATTTCCACATGAGACTGACTTCTGCAGTATATGTATGTTTTATTACTGACACCTGTAGAATAATCCTCTCTGTTGCATTGTGTTGAGTAATCCTTTTCCCTCTGGCTATAGTGATCTCCTAGGGACGCACCCACGGCCCTAGCTACAGGGGTGCTCAAAGTTATTATGTTCCTCATGATCCCGTTGACCCACGGCCTTATAGGATAATCCCAGCTCTTGCGTCACACATTATCTTAAGTTTTAGCTGGTGAGTGCTAGCCCTGCCACCGTCAGTGTGCAGTTTTTTGCTATAATCTCCACAACCCTCAGTACTTGCATGGATGGTGGTTTTTGGGTTTTGTCTCCCCCCCCCTTGTTTCCTCCCTCCCTCTCTTCCTATCCCTTCTTTCCCCCCTCTTTTTTCCCCCTTTTCTCCCACCCTCCCCCCTCCCTCTCTCTCTTTCCTCTCCTCCCCCAGTCCTGCCTACCTCCTGTTCCCCCCCCTTCTTTTCCCCCCCCTTTCTTTCCTCCCCTTCTTTCCCCCCCTCCTTCCCTTCCCTCTGTTTCCTCCCCCCTCCCTTCTCTCCTTCTTCCCCCTTGTTTTTCCCTTACCCCTCTTTCCGTCCCTACCAGCCTTCGCCCCCCTTTTCCCTGTCCTCCTTCTCTCTCTTCCCTGGTACCCCTTTACCTTTCCCTCCTCATCCCCGTTACCCCTTCACTTTTCCTCCCTTGTTGTCCTTCCCCCCTCCCTCCCTTTTTCTTCCCTGTCCCTATCCCTATCCCCTCGTCCTCTGTATGCTCCCTCCACTCTTTCCCCCTTTCCCCCCCTTTGTCTCCCCCCCTATCCCCCCCCTCCCTTTTCTCCCCTCTCCCCCTTCCTGTTTCCCCACCCTATCCTTTTTCCACGGAATTTCCTCCACACACCACTATCTTGGATTATTTTAATTGCATGTCATGGGCACACTTCTCCTTGATGTCACAAGATGGTGATATTGATAATCATCTAATCCAACAGTTATCCATCAGAGGCTGTCTGCCATCCCCTGTGTCTGCCACGGGGCGAATTATATGGGGTCCTGTATGCCCACAGGAATCTCCTGAACGGGTGAGCTTGTCCTTATTCTCATATGTTCTGTATGAAGTGTTTTGACATTTTTTTAAGTACTGTGCTGCAACAATTTGATATACACATATATCTATGTTAAAATTAAAACTACTATTTTATGTTACGCTGTAGATATGGTTCTCCTGAAGAAGCGGTGTTAACCGAGAAACCGGTCGAGAATAAAAGTTGACACACATTTGCCATTTAAAACTGTGCGGAATCCACTGGCTCAGACTATGTGGTACCTCCTTTTTATGGTTATCTGTAGTGCTGTTGTGTATAATTGCAATTGTATGTGAAATTGTATTTTTATAAACATTTTTTCCATTAAAAGTACATTTTTATAAAATATTTTATATTTTCTTTTGTCTTACACTTACCATTGTATAACGATATTGAGTACCGTAATAGTCCCCCTTTTCTTCCTGTGGTGGGGGTGGAGACGCTAGCTGACAGTAGCAGCAACTGCGGCTATCGCTCTGCCCTCTTATGTCCTTTGATCTTGATATTTTGGGATGATGGTACTGATACCTATTTAAACCTCTATGATAATATAGGCCCTTCACTTTGTAGCTCCTTGATGTCGTCATGGAGGAGTGTAAGAGGACTCCAGTGGCAACCTGTGAAGCTCTGGTGAACTCCATGCCCAGGAGGGTTAAGGCAGTGCTGGAAAATAATGGTGGCCACACAAAATATTAACACTTTGGGCAAAATGTGGAAGTTTTCACTTAGGGGTGTACTCACTTTTGTTGCCAGCAGTTTAGACATTAATGGCTGTATGTTGATTCTTTTGAGGGGACAGCAAATTTACACTGTTATACAAGCTGTACACTCACTACTTTACATTGTAGCAGTGTCATTTCTTCAGTGTTGTCATATGAAAAGATATAATAAAATATTTACAAAAATGTGAGGGGTTTACTCACTTTTGTGAATATATATATATATTTTGTGATCTGAAGGGTTGTTAGCTCTCGTGGTAGATGCATTTTTTTAAGTGAGTTCCCGTCTGTCTGAACTATGTTTACCACTTGCCACACACCCACAGTACTTTTAGTGCTGCAGCGGCAGGCATAGCAACCTACTGTTACATCGTGGTGTGCATTCGGACTGGCACGCCCCCAGGGGTGCTGAGCAGGAAGGTCCTGTGACCACTGTGTCAGGTGGACACAGCTGATGATGGTGCTCCATACCCACCCGCTTACAGCAGCCAGGGGATCATGTGATTGCTATGATTGGTCATAGCGATCAAATAATTACATGTAAACAAAATAGTTCTGAATGGCTTTCACAGCTATCACATGGTAGCTGGGCCAATCATAGCACCCTGTGCCATGTGATTAACTGTAGCCAGTCACAGACCACAATAGTAAGTGAGCTGTCATAAATGAAAGTCATTCATGACAGCTCAAACTATTGCTTATAACAGTGATCATCACTGTTATAAGCAATTATAGTGTAAAACATCCCTGATTCCCACGCAGGGGTTTCAGCTTCACACAAAACAGTATTAACCAGAAATGCTGAGCCACCTGGCTCTTCAGCCAGCATTGCTTCTCTCTCTAGTCTCCCGACCATGGGCTGCTCAGATTTGCTCAGTCTGTGCTTGTAGTACCTCGCTGCATGGGGCCCACTCCTGGCCTCACTAGATAGGCTTCTCCCAGCACCCTAGGCTCTCCTACTAACTTGTTATTTGTCTCTGCTTGCTAAGCAGTTCAGATATATTTTATGTAGGCTCAAACAAATTATTGTCTTTGTCTATATTTTGTTCACAGAAAAATATATGTAATGAGGTTTATGTATGTTGTACGATTTTCTTCTGTGGCACAGTACCTAAAGATACTTTGTCACTAGACCATTTATTTAAACAACAATCTTATCATACGATTATAAGGGCATTTCTTATACTTAAAGCATGTTCTTTACCTGTAAAAGCCTCCCTTGATTATAGGTATCCAAAAACCCTGAGACTGCTGTTGGGGGTTACATTCTTGGTTGGTATGTCAGCAGACTTAGCAGACCTAGCAGACCTAGGCAGTCCATGGATGAGTCAATTTTTTCATTCAACTAGAGGGTTGAATGAAAAAAAAAACTGCTTGATTCCCTCATCCACACACTTGAGGTGGATGGGGAAATCCTCCCTGCTGAGATATTGAATTCTGTCATCAGGGAAATTTCAGTCAGAATGCAATGATCAGCATTGCAGGCTAGTTGTACAGAAATCAATCTGCACAACCTCCCTGCCCATACATGGATCAAAATGTGGCTGTTCCTCGCTGAGCCAGACAAATTTTGATCCATCTATGGCTGGCTTTGGAGCTGTCTCTCAAGTGACACTCTTTCTATCTCCCTCCACTCCTTCCAAGCAAGTTATATGAAAAGTTAATCAGGAAGGTGAAGGGAGGAGAAGAGAAGCTGGGCTAGCACAGAAAAGAAAAATCCAAAAAGAGGGGAGGATTATGATGTGCAAGGAGGGAAGCTGTAGTGCAAGAGAATTGACTCTTTCTAGAGTAGACAATTTTCCAGGAAAGGAACATTACAAATAAATAAAATAATGTATAAAAAAGGAGCAACAATGTAAGTAATTATAAAAAATGTTCACATAAAATTGATCGGCGCAGTAATCGATCTTACAAAATACAATTTTGAAAAGTCCCATTGGACATAACATGTACGGGAGGTGGAGTTTTTCATGTGACATCATCTGCTGCTATCCTGAGCCCACACAAGAGCGATGGATCTGTACTATTACAGGCTTACTTGCAAGTCAATTAAATGTGAGTGTTTTTAATTGTGTTATCAATAAAATTAGTGATTGTTATGCCGCGTACACATGAGCGGAAATTCAGCCAGCAAAAGACCGATGAGAGCTTTTGGTTGGAAAATGCGACCGTGTGTATGCTCCATCGGACTTTTGCTGGCGGAATTCCAGCCAGCAAAATATTGAGGGCAGGTTCTCAATTTTTCGGTCGGAAAAAGTTCCAATCCCAAAATGCGTTTGTGTTTATGCAATTCCGAGGCTCAAATACTCCCGCATGCTCAGATTCAAGTACGAGTCGGAAGTGCTCGGTCTGGTAAAACTACCATTCATAATAGAGATGGCACATTCGTCACGCTGAAATTTTTAAAGAATTAAGTTGTTTTCCTGACGCCGCCATGGCAGCACACACTGGGTTGTGACCCCGCCCCCACAAACTGACAGGATTGGTTAACTATAAATTTGAAGGGGAGACACCCGCTGCATTCTCTTTTTTTATCCTCACCTGACAGATTGGGATGAACAAGGTTTCTCCTATAACAAGGTTTCTCCTATTTACAAGATCAAGGAAAAAGCCTCTTACCGCCCTTCCCCCAGCAGTTTCAAGCCTCTCCTGTTTGGAAGTCCCTCCTGTACAGTCTCTAAAGGAGCTTCTATGGAGGGAACCCCCGTTCTGGTGGTCTCAGGGGGCCTGGATATCTGGCACAGCAAGCTTTAAAAAAGCTTCATAATTTTGCAGTGGTCTCCTCTCTTATCCTGCCTGTCCTTTTTCTCTTTCCATTTAGTGTTGTTCCCCTGCTTAGGGGATTGCTGGTCCTTGTTGTCCACTGCCTGTGGAGCCGTCATGGCCCCGTACACTCCTCCTCCGCTCTGCACATGTGCAGAGCTAGGTTATTGCCTATGACAGGCTGTGCCCTTCTCCAAGATGGCGCCGGGACACTCGGGATGCTACTGCGCATGCCGCGACGGCGGCGCCAGATTTAAAAACACAGCTTTTCCTGTGTATTTGCTGTAGCTGCTCAGGAAAACTGGATTTTGCTCCTGCTTGCCAAAATTTACTCAGCAACTTAGGTAAGTCATACCCACTGCCCCTAGGCTCTCTCCAGCCCTTCCTTTCCTAAAAAAAAAAAGTTTTTCTTTCTCCTTCAGGCTGCCTATCACTATTACGATGGAGGCCACTGTCCGCGCAGACCATCATCAGCAAACTAGGTAAGAGGCCGTCCATCAGGGCTAAGTATTGAAGAAGGGGAGAAAAAAGAGAGCCGGACCACTAACGCTGCGTTTTGGCAGCACTACCAGGTCAAGAGCCACAAGTTCCAGGCATGGAAGAAGATCAAGTCATGCTTCAAGCAGGAGGTCCAGCAGAAGCCATTCAAGATCTTCCACCCACCACCGAAGACATAGCTGCTCACGCCACAGCCGCTCACGCCACAGCCGCTCACATCATAGTCGGGCACACCGCAGACGGTCACCTTCATCACACCCCCAGAGCCGCCACACGCGTCCTGCAGCAAACGCTTGCTGGGTATGCGGCGCGTCCGCCTTGCCAGATAAACTAGCCTGCTGCTCATGCTTCAATGAAACAACAAAGGGTAAGGTGTCAGAAGCAAGGGTGGCTACGGAGCTCATAAGAGAATCTGTACGGGAATCCATACTAGAGACAACGGCACTGCTAACGGATAGGCCTGCTCCCAGCACATCATCAGCAGACTTCCATCGCACCCAAGCCTCAGAATCCTCCTCCAGAGATGAAGATCAGGAGATGTCCACAGGCTTCGATTTTTCCCTAGTTGAACCTTTTGCAAAATCAGTTAAGGAAGCGGTTGGCTGGGAAGAAGATAAAGTGGAACCGCAAAAGGTTTGAAAATATTTCCCAAATTTAAAAAAGGATCCAGAATACTTCCCTTTTATAGGTGAACTGGAAGATCTAATTAAAGAGGAATGGGAAAGATCTGATAAGCGGTCCAGTCTCACCAACAGACTGGCAAAGATGTACCCCTTGAAAGAATCTAAAGTCAATTCATTGATTAACGCTCCCGTCGTCGACTCCTCCTTGATTCATCTTGCCCGGCAGGTCACTCTGCCAATGGAGGACACAGTTTCCTTTCGTCAAGTTCTTGATCGGAAAATGGATCTAGAATTGAAGAAAGCATATTACACAGCCGGGGGCGCTTGCAGGCCAGCGATTACCACGGCGGCAGTAGCTAAAGCCATTTCAGGATGGGCAACCAGGATGGAGAAAGACCTTCAAGACGGCACTGAATTAGGAAAGATAATCTCCTCTCTTCAGGAAATTAAGTTGGCAGGCGACTTTGTGGCGAAAGCCTCAGACGATATTATAAGGTCTTCAGCAAGATCAATGCTAGCCTCAGTCATGGCAAGAAGGGCCTTATGGCTGAAACCGTGGATGGCCAAAGTTGGGATTAATTCCCTCTGACAGGAGACCCAAGGCCCAAAAGGGTCCGTCCTACAGACGTAACCTTCCCGATAAATACAGGGAAGCTAAATCCTACTGTCCCGGTAGGGAATATAGAAGGGACTGGAAAAATGCAAGGCCTTCCTTCCTGAGGATGCAGAAGTCCAAGACTACCCCGGCAGGAGAGTAGCAGGAGTCCTTTTGAGGATTTTCCTGCCCACCCGGCACAGGTGGGCGCCAGGCTCAAAAACTTCATACAGATCTGGTCAAGTCATGTAAAGGATCTGTGCACACTATTCACAATCAAATTTTGACACAAATGGAAGTTTATGGGCAGACTCCCAGAAAATCAGTTCCAATCAACCAGACTGCCATCCTCGCTAAACAAAAGGAGGTTGCTAATAAATTATGTAGCAGAATTGAAGCAAAAGGGAGCAATTCTGGAAGTTCCATCATGTCAACAGGAGAGAGGTTTCTACACCCCCTTATTTTTGGTAAAGAAGAAGACAGGAGACTTGCGGCTTGTACTGAATTTAAAAAATCTCAACAGGAACATCAAAATAGAGTCGTTCAAGATGGAAAGCCTCCAGTCCATACTTCTGGCAGTGAACCTGGGCGACTGGATGCTATCAGTAGATTTGTCAGACGCTTATCTACATATGCCGATTCATCCCGCCTTTCTGAAGTTTCTTCGATTCACCATCAACCAATGTCACTTCCAATTCCAGTGCCTCCCATTCGGCATCTCTTCAGCTCCCAGGACATTCACCAAGGTCCTGCTACCCTTAGTTGCGTTCCTCAGAGAAAAGGGACTTCAAATTCACCATTATTTGGATGATATCCTGCTTTTAGCAGAATATCGGGAAACTCTGCTCTGTCATTGGAGAATTCTACTCACGACTCTCCAAGACTTTGGTTGGCTAGTCAACTGGAAGAAGAGCAGTTTGCAACCCACACAAAATATGGTATTTCTGGGAGTGAATCTGAATACCAAATTGAACAGGGTAAAACTCTCTCAAGAGAAAGTTAAGCCTCTAATATAGAAGATGCGGAAATTATTGTCAGCAAGGCATCTACCAGCCAGAGCCTGTTTAAGTGTGCTAGGGTCCATGTCTGCAACTCTAATCATGGTGCAGTGGTCACAATGGCACATGAGAGTCCTGCAAAACTCCTTTCTAAGGTAGTGGGATGGAGTATCGATGCATCAGACCATTTCCAGATCGGTGAAGCAATCGGTATGGTGGTGGACACACCTGAGCAACCTCAGAAGATACAGACCGATAGTTCCACCAGACCCGGAAGTAGTCACTTTGGATGCCTGTCAGAGCAGTTGGGAAGCCCACTTTCGAGATCAAGCAGCTCAGGGCCGATGGCAGTACCAGGACCAGGGTGTAGTATTGAATATACTAGAGCTCAGGGCAGCTTTCCAGGCTCTCATGGCATTTGCACCAGTCCTGAGAGGGAAGAATGTGCTTATCCGGATGGACAACAGTGTGGCAGTGTCCTATATCCAGAAGCAGGGGGTACCAAGAGTCACACGCTGATGGAGGAAGTCCGTCCTATCTTGGAATGGGCACAGGCACACCTAACAGACTTAAGGGCAGTATGTGTCCCGGTGGCACAGAACATGTTAGCCGACTATCTGAGTCGAGAGACACTCTCAAACAACTAATGGTGCTTGAGCCTCCAGGCCTTTTCCCTTCTTACGAAGACTTGGGGAATGCCAGAAGTCGACTTAGCAGCCACACCTGCAAATGCCAAGTGTCGGAGGTTCCTGTCAAGAGCATTGTTCCCATTAGCCAAGGGAATAGATTGTCTAATTCACCCATGGAACTTCAAGTTGGGGTACATATTCGCTCCAACCCCGCTAATTGCGAGGTTCCTGTCCAGGCTCCGGAGATCTTCAACTACAGTAATCGCTGTAATCCCACTTTGGCCTAGAAGACCGTGGTTCATGGCCCTATTGCAACTCAGCCTTCAGCCTCCAATTCCTCTTCCAGTAACCCCAGATCTGCTATCTCAAGGCCAATTCCTACACCCAGCTCCGGAGAAGTTGCATCTGATGGCCTGGAAGTTGAAAGGGCTAGGTTAAGGGAACAAAACTGTTCTCAGGAAGTAATATCAATCCTGATGCAAGCGAGGAAAACTACCACCAACACCACCTATACAAGAATTTGGAGTAAGTTCTTTTCCATGGCACAGCAGAAGGGATGGAATCCCGTTTCCCCAGAGCCTCCTCAAATTTTAGAGTTCCTCCAGTCAGGAGTTGACAAAGGCTTACGTTCAAGTACCCTAAAGGCACAAGTATCCGCTTTGTCTACCAAAACAGGCACTAGATGGGCATTACACCCTCTGGTAATCCAATTCCTGAGAGCCTGTCTGAAGATCAAACCTCCCAAGAAACCAGTTTTCCCATCATGGGACCTCTCAGTAGTCCTCGATGCCTTCTCCAATCCTCCTTTTACTCCATCTGAATCAATCTCACTGTGGGATCTAACTCTGAAACTGTCTTTTCTCATTACAATTACATCAGCAAAGAGAGTATCTGAAATCCAAGCACTGATGGCATCGGAACCTTACTTAGTGTTTTTTCCTGATAGAGTGGTACTGAGACCTTCAGACCACTTCATCCCGAAGGTAGCATTTTCCTTCCATTATAACCAAGACATTGTCTTACCATCCTTTACTAATAATCAAGGTAAACCTCATCCGCTGGATGTTAAAACAACCATCATTAGTTACCTTGCGGCTACAACTCCTTTCAGGAAGACGGATTCTCTCATGGTCATTCCTCATGGAAACAGATGAGGTCAAGCGGCTACCTCACATACTATCACCTCCTGGTTAGTCAAATCCATCAAGAAGGCATACTCCATTCGCCATCTGGCAATTCCTAAAGACATCAGGGCTCACTCGACCAGGGCAGTGGCTACCTCCTGGGCAGCATATTGCAGGGTCTCACCAGAGACGATTTGCAAGGCAGACACACTTTCATTTCTGGAAAAGGGGAAAAGCTCAAACTGTGCTACGGTAAATAGTAAACTATAACACTTTCAAAATTGACAAATAAATAAAAAAATATAATAAATGCATGAGGAACAGCAGCAATTCTCCTGTATAACAAACACAGTGTACAACAATTAGAAAACCTAGAATCGCGCTAAACAAGTGAGTGAATATGTGTCATCATATAATGACCAATCAAATGAACGGTCATATGCCTAGTGAGTAGAAAAATGAACAAAAAGTGTACAAATTAAGAATGATAAACTATTGGGCACCCCACCTATTCATGTGGGAATGTCACACCAATATTACAATGGCAGTGTAATAGGCAAAAATTATAAATAATAACTACAGGTAAGTGTCAAAAATAGCCAGAAGGCGTTATCCCCGTGATAAAAAGTCCATCAATACAAAAGTGTCTTTTACAGATGATAAGAAAAAAACTTGTGTAGAGGATCCACCACCGGTGAGTAAGGGGTAACTGCTTACCAGAAGCCCACGATCCCCCACTACAGAGGATCACGGGAAGCCTGTATACAGAGAAACCTCGCAGAGCACATCAAAGGGATCAACTGTTATCAGTGAAGTAGGAATGATGCTGCGATCTCCAAAGCTCCTCAACAGGACTCCTAATCATTCAAAATTCTCCTCATACCATTGTGGGGTCAAGGATGGATATACATGGCGGAAAGAGAAATAAATGCTCCATAGTGTAAAAATCTTCTAGTTTATTAAGGATAAAAAAGTAATGCACTTACATAAAAAGCAGAGTAGCAAGCCTTGTTGTCTGGTGCGCCGGCCAGTAGCACACAGACCAATCCGTCCTGCTGAATGACCAGTTGCAACACAAGGTGATGTCAGTGCATCACTCCGCCCTACGTGGCGTTTCGTGATAGGTCACATCGTCCAGGGGCATGGGCGGCATGCTGTGTCACATCTGTGTCGACATTCAAGCCGAAGGGGGTATACGTCCTGAGTCTGTATATCCAGGCCATCTCTTGTTTTGAGATTTCTCAAACTAACGAGCTACCCCTCCAATGGGGTCTATATTTATCAATCCCTATAAACAATGTGTTTGATAGATCCCTATCATGTGCTTGGTCGTAGTGCCTAGAGACAGGGTGTTTGTCATATCCTCTCCTGATGTTACCAATATGTTCATTTAATCGCACACGCATTGCCCTTTTCGTCCTCCCTACATACTGTAGCCCACACGGGCACTGTATGAGGTAGACCACACCTTCAGATGAGCATGTAATGAAAGGTTCCACATCAAAGGTCCATGAGGTGCTGGTTGATGTAAATGTACAGATCTTTTTCTCCTTGCACCTATTAAGAGAACAAACCTGACAATTCCTACACCTATAGTAGCCCGTGAGATTTTGAAAAAACATTTGTTGTTTTTTGGGGGGTCTTGGACACTTGGAGCAATTCTACTAGCCAGGGAGGATGCCCCCTTGAAAATAATGTGAGGCCTATCCGTCAAAACCGTGTACCTGGTCACTAGTCAGCAAGTGCCAATGTTTTTGAATCAATCTCTTGACACTATGGTGTTGCACAGAGAAGGTAGTAATAAATGGTGCAACAAAAGGGTCAGCCTCTCCATTGGGCGGTTTGTCCGCCAGCAGTGATGATCTATCCTTGTTGCGTGCTACTTGAACCGCCTGGGACAGAAATTTTCGATCATATCCCTTCTCCACAAATCTACTAGAAAGAATGGCCGCCTGATCTTCAAACGTACCAATCTCAGTGCAATTGCGTCTGAGTCGTATAAATTGGCCCAAAGGAACTGCTCTTAGCCAAGGTTCATAATGACAGCTATCAAGCGAAATATAAGAGTTCCTGTCCGTTGACTTGAAAAATGTGGATGTTACAAATCTATCCTCAGAGATCCTGATTTTCAAATCAAGAAATTTGATTTCTTCCTGGCTCGCCTCAAAATTGAGTTTAATCCCTCTGGTGTTATTATTGAGGCCCGCCATAAAATCAAAAAGATCAGACCTATCACCATCCAATAGGAGGAGGACATCTTCGATATATCTGGTCCATAGGAGGGTCCTCCTCCCACTTGGCCATGAAAAGGTTGGCTAAGCTGGGGGCATATTTGGCCCCCATAGCCACCCCTCTATCTTGTCGGTAGAACTGATGCTCAAACCTAAAATAGTTGTGGCTTGCGGCATACTGTAACAATTCCATAATGAAATCAATCTGAAGTGAGACCAGACCAGAATCTCTCTCCAAAAAAGCCTGACTGCCTCAAAACCAGTAGATTAATTACCTGTTTAGTATCTTTAATGTAAGATGGGACTTTTCGGACCAAAGGTTGTAGGTAATAGTCAATGTACTTGCCCACCTGGGGACATGACAGAATCAGTGCCACTCACTATTGGTTGTCCCGGGGGGCAAGTCTGATTTTTATGTATCTTGGGGAGATAGTATATGACCGGTATGCAAGGAGCATTCTGTACCAAAAACATTCTGTACTCTCCTTTTCATTCAAGATACCCCTACAAAAACCTCTGTCAACAATGGTTTGGAGTTCCCTCTTATATTTCAAAATAGGATCCCTACTCAGAACGGTAAAGGTGTCACTATCGTCCACAATGCGGTGCATCTCTTTTAAATAGTCACAATGGTCCAAAATGACAATCCCTCCACCCTTGTCGGCTGGTCTTATCACTAAAGATTTATTCTTACAAAAGTGATTCTAGGCCAGCCTTCAAATCTCTCTGCATCTTAACCTTTCTGACCTTCATCTGATCTAGGTCTCGTAGGACTACATCTCTAAAGACCATAATAGAGGGTGCCAAAGAGCCTGGTGGGTTAAAGAGGGATGCATTAGACAGATTAGAGTGTTGATACTCTAGTCTGATGGCATTATCCTCCCTAATGGGGTTAGAGATCATATATCGTTTTATATTCAGTTTACGGACGTACTTGTGTACGTCCATGTATGTTTGAAATTTGCTCATGCTTCTAGGAGGAGCAAACTTCAGACTCTTGTCAAGCAACTTGTTCTCAGGGTCCGACAGTATTTGTTTACTCAGGTTAAAGATCCCAATTCCTAGGTCCTTTTTCTTTTTAATTGATCCGCCTCCCCCCTCTGACTCCTCTCATCGTTCCATTATTATATGATGACACATATTCACTCACTTGTTTAGCGTGATTCTAGGTTTTCTAACACTTTAATTTCTCACTATAGAGTGGACTCTGCTCACTTGGCTATGGCAGACTTCCGTAGATCTGTTGTTAGAGGAAATTCTTCCTCATTATAAGGAATAAATATTATTTTCTTGCACCCACCCGACTGGCGAGTTATTTCCCAGTGTGTGCTGCCATGAAGGCGTCAGGAAAATGGAAAATTGTATACTCACCTTTCCGTAATTTTCCTTTCCTGACGCATCTTCATGGCAGCACACAAAATCCCACCCCGTGATATATACACAAAATGCAGCGGGGTGTCTCCCCTTCAAATTTATAGTTAACCAATCCTGTCAGGTTGTGGGGGAGGAGTCACAACCCAGTGTGTGATGCCATGAAGATGCGTCAGGAAAGGAAAATTACGGAGAGGTGAGAATACAATTTTCCGTTTTGCTGCTCATATTCACACAGAGTTCTCACAAGCTTCTTTCTTTATTATTTCTCGTGATCTCATGAATAATCTTTTTTGTTTTTAAAGCCAGATCTCCATAATAATGTTTGGAATTATTTTTTATTGTCGTTTTATTTTTTTTTAAATCAAGAACTCCTTTTTTTTGGAATTTTTGAAATTATTTTCTAGTCATCTCCATAATATTTTTTTTTGTGTGTCATGTTTCCACAACAACATTATTATCTTGTATTTTTAAAGCTCAAGGAGGTTGAAGTCCCCTGTTAATTTGACATTGTATTTTTGAAATGTACAGTACCTGCCTACTCAAAAACTGTCCTATTAGAAGAAAAAAACACATAGGCAAGTATTTTCAGAGAGGAAGACAACACTGGAGAAACTACTGGAATTTGCGAAGCCTTTCTACCCCAGGGCACACATTTTTGAAAATAAAATTGGTAGCTTGAGAAGTCCATATAATTGGGAGCTTCCAGAGATCATGAACAGCAGCAGGTGACATATATGTCCCCAGGCTGTGGTACTGCCACAGCCTGCATCTTCTGTTAGACCAGACTGAATCCAGGCTATCACTTTCTTGTCTTCCCTGCAGCCTTCCCTCCACACTTCCTTGCATCCTTCCCTGCAGCCTTCGTTGGAGGCTGTGGCTCTGGAGGTGGACTTGTGGCTGGAGGAGGAGAAGGAGGAGGAGGAGGAGCACACATCAGTCCATGTTATCACTTATTTGGCCAGTCAACCCCTTCTGAATGGCCTTAAAAATACATTTCTCACAACTGAAGCATTGGCCCTCCTCCATTTGCTGAAATTTAGCAGCTACATAGCAGCCATAGGTCTCTTCAGCATCGGGGGGGCCTTTCAGGACCGCATTAGCATCCTTAATGAGGCCCAGTGCTGCCTTCTCGACATTACTCCCCTTCCTGGCCCTTTTTGTTGTAAGGCGGAGGGGAGGCACCTGGGATTGGGTGAGGCTATTGGGCCCGGCCACCTCCTGGCTGACACTTACCCCCGCCTCCTCCTGCCTGCCACATTCCAGAGCCTCGTGCTGGCTGAGGTCTTCCTGTGTAAAAAAGGGACATAATTTTAGTTTTTGGTTCATCAATCACACACAAATTTCAGTTCATGACTGTTGCAAATTGAATGTTAATAAATAGAAAATAGTATAATTCTGACCCTAGCATTTTTCATTCTTGTCCCGATCATTTTTGGCCCCTACTGTCTATTGATATGTCAAACACTTTTTGTTAAATCATTAATTTGTTAGCAATAATAACATCTAATTAACAACAATCATTTTTGGACAATAAATATTTTAAAAAATACTATACCTGGCTCCAGCTGGGCTCCTCAACTTCTTCCAGGATGGAAGGCCCAGGTTGGTCCTCGGAAGCCTCAGCTGGGGTTGAGGGAAGGGTGGAGGGAAGGGTGGATGGAAGTGTAGAAAGTGATTCCCTGGCTTCCATCTAGTCTTCCAGAAACCGCATCCTGTTGTAGTACCACAGACTGGATACATACACAGCTCCTGCAGCTCCTGATCTCATGGAAGCCTGGAATTTATTAAGCTCCTTCATATATGTGCTTCTCAAGAAACCAATTTTCTTCTCCACAAACTCGATGTCTGCGTTGAGGACCTGCGTCTTCACAAATTGCAGCAGTTTCTCCAGTGATGCCTTCCTAGCTGGTTTATTACGATATAAGCGGTTTTTAACCTCCTACAAATTTTTCATATCCCTGTATCTGTCTATGAACTGGTCCATGAATTCAGGGTCTTTGAATTGTTTCATATTTGCTAAAAGACAAAACACAAGACCAAAACACTAATATCAGGCTAAACTCTCCTAATCTTATCCCATTATAGGCCTCAATCTAGAATGAGTATAGGCCACTGATGTCCCAAGTTAAAATGTTACCTTCGTTATAACTTTCAGCGCTTCCTCCACTCACAGATCGTAAGTACAACACACGCATGTTAGCTTTATATACACTGCACATGCGTGAAACTTCGCCTGCGTCGCCCACCTCTGACATTCTTTCTAGAATATTCACTGCCCCTTCTCTTTCAGCGCAGTGGGAGATGATATGGCGGAGACACAGCAGGTGCATAATAGCAGTAACAAGGAGGAGGAAAGTCCGAAGCAAGAAACGTCCTGATCCCAGAGGAGAAGATTTAAGGCCTCCAATATGTCCTTTGGTAAGATGGTGGAGATGGTGGAGATGGTGGACATATTGAAGAGGGCCGACTATGATGGGAAGTATGGACCTTACCTAAACCCAAATGTGAGAAATGGCAAGATCATGACTAAAGTTGTAAAGAGTCTGCAACGAATTCTGGGGTACGACGATCCAAGGAGCAACTGAGGAAACACTGCTCAGACCTCAAATTGAGGGAGCAAGTTCAGTACAGAAGGATCAAGAAAGTGCTTCTAAAAAGTAAGTACCGTATTTATCGGCGTATAACACGCACTTTTTTCCCCTTAAAATCAGGGGAAAGTCGTGGGTGCGTGTTATACGCCGATCCCCGCTATCGCTATGTGAATGTCGGCGATCGCCGCCGACATTTACATAGCGAGTAGTTTCAAATATGGCGCCGCGGACTTCGGAAGGACTCGGCGGTGCTGAACGAGCGCCGCCGAAATCACAGAGCCGAGATACACATAGTCGGGTGTATTCGGCTCTTTCCGGCGCCGCTCACTGTCACGCCCAGTCCCGCCATTGGACCTGTGTTATGTCCATCATAGGGCGGGACTGGGCGGGACTGTGAGCGGCGCCGGAAAGAGCCGAGAACCCTCGGCTATGTGTATCTCGGCGGCGTTCGTTCACTTCCGCCGGCGCCGAGTCTCCCTGAACTCCGCGGCGCCATATTTAAAACTACTTCTATGTGTATGGTGGCGGTGGCAGCGGCAGGAGGCATGGACACTAGGCTGCACTGGGGACAAGGCTGCATTGATAAGGCTGCACTGGGGACAAGGCTGCATTGATAAGGCTGCACTGGGGACAAGGCTGCATTGATAAGGCTGCACTGGGGACAAGGCTGCATTGATAAGGCTGCACTGGGGACAAGGCTGCATTAATAAGGCTGCACTGGGGACAAGGCTGCATTGACAAGGCTGCACTGGGGACAAGGCTGCATTGACAAGGCTGCACTGGGGCAAAGCTGCACTGACAAGGCTGCACTGGGGCAAAGCTGCACTGACAAGGCTGCACTGACACTGAAAAGGCTGCAATGACACTGAAAAGGCTGCAGATGAACACTGATGAGGCTGCATTGATGGGCATTTTAATGTAAGTTTCTTTTCCTTAAACTTCCCTCCTAAAAGTTTTTTTCCTTAAAATTCTCTCCTAAACTTGGGGTGCGTGTTATACGCCGGCGCGTGTTATACGCCGATAAATACGGTAGTTGTCGTGTTTTCCTATTATTATTATTACTTGCATGCTGCTCTGTGTGCTTTTCTTTACTGTTGTACAGTTTAAAATGGCTACTTTCATGTTCGTAGGCACAGTAATCAGTCGTAAGAAACATTGTTTGTTTGCCAACTAAATACAATGTTTTGGGCAGATACAGGGTTAACTAAATCTGGTCATGCTAATTTGTATTAAAAGAAGTTTAGGACATTGTTGTCTAGATGTGTTTGTAACTAGAATGAATAGCAACTTGATTCAGTGTAATTTAAGGAGAGGACACTCAGTTTACACATCTGAACTCAGGAGCACTACTGTGGGACACAAGAACAAACTTTTTAAGGTATCCCACACAGGTACTCCAGTGGATACTTGGGGTGTCTACATGTGTGAAACTTGTCCAAAAAAGGAAAGTATTCCAGCTCAGTTAAGGGGATTTATCATGTCTTCAACTTGGAACCATGCCCAAACAGACAATTGTACCCCACTTCCAAGCAATGTTTCACATTCATATTTCTGGGCACAAATATCTGTGTGCTAAGTATACCTTTTGTTTCATTCTCATAGGGGAGAAAAGACTCTGGATGTTGGAGGACAAAAGAAACCCCCCACCTCCGAAAGAAGGGGAACAAAGGACACGACATCTGAGGATGCGGAGGAAGGAGAGGTGGAATAAGTGATTGAAATTGTCAACCACAGGGGCAGGAGGCGGAGCCTAGCAGAGCAGACATGCATTGTTAGAGCTCCACACCGCTGAGGAGAGAAGAGAAGGACAAAGCGGAGCCTGCAGGCTCAAAAGGTATCCATTTGAACCTTTTTGCCATAGGGAACAAACTGTGAAAGTTTGGGCAGGAAATATGGTACTGGGAGGAAACCGTGGCAGAAATAAAAATCACCTCACAAAGAGCTCACAGGCACTCACTGCAGCTGAAGCAGCTCCAGTCACCTCACAAGATACAGCATCAGGGCGCTCTCACAGACAGAAAATGTCACAGCAAGACTCTCCATTTGAGTCAGATACAGAACAAATCCTCTCACAAACTTCTCCACAAGCCTCCTCAGTATCCCCAGTAATATTATTACAATTTGAAAAGATGCTTCATAAGGCTTTAAAACAAACCTCAGACCAAATAACAAAAAGCCTAACCAAAGAAATAAGAGAGCTGGGAAACCGCACCGCAGCCTTAGAAATAAAAATGGATGAAATTGAAATTACAACCCAAGAAAATATAACAGAATTGGAACAATTAAAAAAAGAGAATTTAATACTTCAAACTAAGCTCGAAGATTACGAAAATAGAGCCAGACGTTCAAACTTACGTATAAGGGGAATACCTGAAACTGTGACAGACCTGCAATCTACTATTACTGCTCTATTACAAGAACTAAAGCCAGATATCCCTATTGAACGTTTAGAACTGGACAGAGTACACAGAGCCCTCACAGCCAAAAAGAAAGATGGACCCCCACATGATATAATCACAAAATTTCATTATTACAGAACGAAAGAACAAATACTAATTGCTGCAAGAGAAAAAAAGGAACTTAATTTTCAAGGACACAATTATCAAATTTTTGCTGACCTATCCCAACTTACTATTACTAAAAGACGATCCATGAAACCCCAACTAATGGAACTGCAACGCCACAACATTATGTATCAATGGGGCTTCCCCTTTTCAGTCAGATTTAACTACCAAGGTACAATTTACAGAAGCAGATCAGCAGATGAACTACAACAAACCCTTTTAAAATTAAATCTGACAGAACCCACAAGCAGCAACACTCCCACACGCAGAAGAATGGCATCATCTTCACCTTCAGGCAGCACCCAGAAAATTTCAGAACAAAATGGGAATCATCATTCTCACAAAAGAGGCCGTTATGCCACATCATCCATGAACCAAGAAGATTCAATGGACTGACATCCTAATTCCTGATATCTCTTCATTTATTATACTAAGAGATGGTTCTCTATAAAAAAACCTATATTTATAACTGAATGTAACTGCATTCTGATAGTCACACACTGTGTGGGATCATGTTACATTCCAGTTATATTTCTTATTACTTCTGATTCATATAGCCTTAGAATATATAAGTGAAATAAGGAAATTCTTGTTCAGTTATATATTATCAGGTAATAACAATAGATTTATTACTTTTTAGGACAAATATGTTCAATAATCCAGAAGTAATGGAAGCTTTTTCTTTCTTTTCTTAAAACAAATATATTATTACCTAACTAGTTCCTAGAATTATGTTTTTGTTTATTCTAATCTGAAGCAATACAACCTCAATTTTATGAGTTAACATATCTAAACAGTTACATATGAATAAAATATGTAATTGTTTACTCTAAAAGGGTTAAAATCCCAAAATAATTCAAACTATCTTCATCAATACCAAAGTTATTAACAGTACCTTTCTAACTGAATTATTTAGCCTAGGGCAAGACTAACCATATACAACCACCCTGGAATAAATAATTTCAACAAAAACTATATTCTGCACTCCAATTAATGAAAGATCATTTTGATGTCTTTTGACATAGCACTTCTCTCCTGTAAGCGGAAGATCCGTGTACCCCCATTAGCCCTCCTCATTCTCCCAACCATATTATGTGGGAGTGTGACGAAGGCACTTATTCCCCTGAGAGAGATATTTATTCTCTTTCACGGGTAAATTGTGATTACTTGCAAAAAATAATTTATACAATGTATCATCTAATCTCATATGTTTTTTGTTTACTCTTTACTCCAGAATTCACTGGTTTCTTTTCTATCTATTCATCTCTTCAGTCCACACAGGTTGATCTGTGCAGTCAGCTCTGCATAACAAAAAGTAAGTCAAAACTATTTTATTTATTGCCATGGCACCACTGAATATACTTTCCCTGAATGTTCAGGGAATAAATGTCCCTCAAAAAAGGACCAAAGCCTTCCGTACTTTCCATAACAAGAAGGCTCACATAGTATGCCTCCAAGAAACACACTTCACCAAAGATTCTACTCCAAAATATATTTCTCCTTTTTATCAACAAATTTACACGGCTTCTGCCTGTACCAAGCAAAGGGGAACTCTAATTGCATTTCACCGATCCACACCATTCACCTTATCATCAGAAATTAAAGACCCAGAAGGTAGATACCTGATACTCATGGGTTATATAATGGATACAGCAATCACTGTGATTTCCTACTACGCTCCTAACAAACAACCTACACCATTCCTCTCACATATATTACAAGTGATTAATACACACAAAATAGGAACAGTGATAATGTGTGGGGATTCAAACCAGGTCCTCCTCCCATTTCTAGATAAATCACCTTTTACACCATCCAAAATAACCTCTAGATTACCTTTTTCTCAACTTCTTTCCAAATACAATCTGGTAGATTCATGGAGAGAAAGTAACCCAATGAAAAAGAAATTCACTTATTTCTCGCACCCTCATCAAACCTTCACCAGAATAGATCATATTTTTCTAACAATAGGAATGATACCAGAAATTATTGCATCAGATATAATTCCGATTCCGTGGTCTGACCATAATGCAGTATACACTACTATAGCCTCAGCCATACCAAAAACGCATGACCCAACGTGGTACTTACCGGACATAATGCTCAAACACCCACTACATCAGATGGCCATTGAACAAGCTTTAAAGGAATACATATCAATTAATAATACAACAGACATCTCCCCAATAACACTGTGGGAAGCTCATAAGCCTGTCTTGCGTGGTACAATACAAAGACAAATGGCACTATTTAAACGGGAACGCAAAAATCTAGCAAAAAAACTAGAACTCAATTTTAATGCAGCCTACATATCATTTCAAGATAATCCATCTCAGAGTACAAAATCTCATCTGGAAAAATCTAGATTGGAATACGATCTATTTCTCACTGAGTCAGTTGATAAATCCCTCAAACGCTCCAAACACAATTTCTACATGAATACAAACAAACCAGGTACATATTTGGCTCGGGCATTAAATTCAACTAACAAATCTTTCAAACCAATACGTTTGAAATTATCAAAAAATGTTTACACTTGTAATCCAGTTAAAATAGTCCATAAATTTCACTCACATCTCGCAACTTTATACAAGACAAACAATGAATTTAATCCTACAGAGGCTGAATCCTTCTTCTCAAAAATAACCTTACCTGAGTTATCTCAGAATCAAAAAAGCAGTTTGGATGAGCCTATAACTATAGATGAAGTTGCTAACGCCATAAAAGACCTAAAACTTAACAAAAGACCAGGCCCAGACGGCTACTCGGCTTTATACTATAAAACATTCTCAGAAATACTCTCTCCCATTCTCACTGAAACTTTTAACAAACTTCTAGATGGACATTCTTTTCGGCAAGAAACACTAATGGCAATTGTTTGTATGATCCCAAAACCCCTTTCTGATGATACTTCCTGTGTGAATTATCGGCCTATCTCTCTGTTAAACCTCGATATTAAATTATTAGCAAAAATAATAGCAAAACGCCTCAATAGCATTATAGGAAAATTAATACATAGAGATCAAGTAGGCTTCATGCCAAATAGACAGGCAGGCGATAATATACGCAGGGCAGTGTTATTGGCACATATTGCTAAAAAACGGAAAATCCCTTTATGTTTTCTATCTCTCGATATTAAGAGGGCATTTGACACAGTATCCTGGCAATATATGCAATATTCATTACAAAAATGGGGTTTTGGACCCCACTTTTTAACATGGATCAAAGCATTATATAATAAACCCAAAGCCTATATAAAATATGCTGGATACAAATCTGAAGCCTTTAATATCGAAAGAGGTACCCGACAGGGTTGCCCATTATCTCCCTTATTATTTGCCCTTATACTCGAACCCATGGCCCAATACATCAGAACAAACCAAACTATAACTGGCATTGAAGTAGGAGGTATTACACACAAATTATGTATATTTGCAGACGATATATTACTTTTTCTATCATCACCACAGGTCTCTGGTCCTAACTTAATACCAGCTCTTGATGGGTTTGCAGCCCTATCCGGCCTTATGATTAATCCTAAGAAATGCCTAGTGCTTAATATTTCACTCACAAACATGGAATTGATCCCGGCTAGGGCTGCACTCCCATTCACATGGGCAGAAAAATCAATCCCATATCTTGGAATTCATTTAACAGCATCTCATTCTGACTTATTCTCAACCAATTATCCTCCTGTATTAAGACAGATCACAAATCTAATAAAACAATGGTCGCAACTTCCTTTATCCTGGATAGGGAAGATTAATGCAATCAAAATTACTATTCTACCCAAATTGCTTTATCTATTCAGAGTCCTCCCTATTCCAATTCCTTCCTATTTTTTGAGAATAGTACAAAAAAGAGCAACTTCGTTTATATGGGGCTCTTCTAAACCACGTATACCTATGCACACACTACATCTTCCCAAAAATAAAGGAGGCCTGGGATACCCTAATTTTACTAACTACTACAGAGCAGCACATTTGGCCAATCTGTCCAAATACCATGCAAAACAGGAAATCCCATTATGGGTATTTATAGAGGCTTCAGAAAATGACCCTCTATTAATATCAAATTTATTATGGCTTGATCCTAAAGACCGCTTTAAAATTCATAATCCCATAACTAAACACTTCTTATCTCTCTGGGATAAACTAAAAACCAAATATCAGTTACAATCTCCACACAATCCTCTCCTTTCTTTTATCAGAAATCCGGCCTTTTATCCGGCATGGATCTACCCAAATTCTTTTAAAGCTTGGACAACATCAGGCATTCAGACACTAAATGACTTCATAGCATCTAAATCATTCTTTTCATTCCCATCGCTTAGAGAAAAATATGATCTACCAAACTCTGAGATATTTAGATATCTCCAAATCAAAAATTTCTATACACCATTCCTAAAGGGGGATACACCATTATCCCAATTATCCATTTTTGAATCAATCTGTACAAAAGATCCATTTGCTAAAGGTACAATTTCATCACTTTATAATCAATTATATGGAGTAGCAAATCTTAATAGACCCTCTTACGTTCAGAGGTGGGAGGAGGACCTGGGACGAACTTTAGAAGACACGGACTGGTCTAACATATGGCTCACATCTAAGTCATCTTCACCCAACATCTTAGCACTGGAGACAAATTATAAAGTCCTAACTCGCTGGTACCTTGTACCCGCTAGAGTGGCAAAATATTCACCTAATACCTCAGCTCTTTGTTTTCAAGGATGCCCAGAAATAGGCACATATTTACACATATGGTGGACATGCCCAGTAATCCAAACCTTCTGGAAGGAAGTCTTCGTGATTGCATCTAAAATATTTAAAAAAATAATACAACCAGATCCATATTTAACTTTACTTAATCTAAAACCGGAATGGTTAACACTCTCTCAATTCAAACTTATGATCCAATTAATAATGGCTGCAAAACAAACAGTGGCCAAGGCATGGAAATCTCCTACATTGGTACTAGCAGAAACAATTCACAGAATGAATAATACAATGTCCCATGCTAAGATGGTAGCCATCGATCAAAATCAAATTCCAAAATTTGAAAAACTTTGGCATCCTTGGATAAAACAACAGTTCCTGTCAAACTTCAATGACTCTGTCCTGTTGCCATGGTAACAGATTAAATGACTTACAGAGACACCCATTCTAAGGCTTCAAAGAGAACTAAAAAGAATAATAAACTGACGAGCGGGACAACCTTGTGGACCATACCTCTACCTTTCAACCCTTTTTCTTCTTTCTCTTTCCTTTTCTCCACCTTACGATTAAAGCTCATTATCAGAATTTATTTGACCTATATACACTCTACTTGTAAACAATATGTATAGTAGGTATAAATCATTTAAATACCTACAAAAGTAACTAAGGAAATGATATATATCTTTAATTTAGGTTTACGTGAACCCAATGTTTAATATTTGAAATTTCATGATATTTACCTATATAAACCCTACTGTAAAACAATGAGCTTACTTTATAGATCCTTGTAAACTTACTTTATGTATCTTTATAACATTGTATACTCAATAAACTTCTTTTGACAAGGAAATTGTCAACCACAACAGGTCAGTGTCTGACACCACAGTTTCAGGTAATAGATGTATGCCTGCATATTTATAATACATTGTGTGTATTTTTATTTTAGGTGATGTGCAGGTTGTGGAAGAACAATCTAATCATTTCATCAATGAAAAAACCAAGGAGGTTGAACAAAGACTGAAGAACATGACTGATATACTAGGGAGAATCTAAATCCAAAAAAGATTACACCTTTTTTTTGTAAAATTTCTCTAAAGTTTTAATACAGTTTAAAAGCCAAATTTGGAAGATGCACACAGTGTGCCAACATGTGCTATCTGCCATCATGGGATTTCAATGTACGCGTTTTGTGGGTGCAACCCCTTCCTCCCAACTCTAGTAGGTGAGAGGAAGTGGTTGCACCCCCAAAACACATCCATTGATCCCCCATGATGGGAGATAGAAAATGTTGACATTAGGTATGGGATCAGAAAGGAAAACCCCATTTTGACTCACAATTTGTGTGCATCTTCTAAATTTGGCTTTTACAGGGGTGACTTCACCCCATCTGATGAAGGCAAGATCAAGACATTTTTCACAATATAATGTCTGATATTGCTTTCATTTTTGCAATGCTGAACTTTGTAAGTTCCAGAGTTGTGTATGTTATGTTTGGAAACATGCCTGTTTCTGTACCTTTTTCAAAAATTTCAAGGTAAAACTTTTAAAAAAATGTGTTTTTTTACCACAAAATGTTTTAGAACGCACATGTGAATGTGCACGGAGTAAAAGGCTTTCTACTCAACAATGTGTGGCTTCTTCTTTCAATGCTCAATAACACTTTTTGTATTACGTTGGTATTTACAGTGACAATGGGTGTTATTTAAATAATGTTAAAACCACTTGGCATTACAAGTGCACTAGGAGAACCTAAGGGACAGATAAAAGAAACACAAGCAGTAAATCCAAATCAAGATTTTATCATATCAATTTTTTTTATTTTGAAAATATTTATAAATTAGCTGGTATAGCAATGTCCCCCCTACCCATAAAATATTCCACATATTTTTCACGCACTTCACGGGTGCTTTGGGGGGGCAAGTCAGGATGGCCAGCTTCCAGAGCCATCATTGGATTCTCATAAAGTCCGGCCTCAGGCCCAACTGTGGCAACATAACCAGGTGCATTTCGCTTTAAAAAGTTGTGCAGTATGCAGCAGGATAAAACTATGCGGTTACGTTTGTACTCCGCCATGTTAATTGATGTTAGAAATAAGCGGAACCAGCTGGCCATTATCCCGAAGGTATTCTCCACGACTCTTCTGGCTCTGACCAGCCGGTAATTAAAAACCCTCTTTTCTGGGGTGAGGGTCCTCTGGGGGAATGGCCTCATCATGTGATCACCCAGACCAAATGCTTAATCAGTGATAAAAACAAATGGGAGTCCTTCCACGTTCTCTTGAGCAGGTGGCAATCCCAAGTCACCACTCTGGAGACGTCTGTAGAACTCAGCCTGGGCAAAGACTCCACCATCTGACATGTGGCCATTCTTCCCCACGTCCACATATGTCGCTGACACCACCGCCATCAACACAATACTATGAAACCCCTTATAGTTAAAATAGTATGACCCTGAATGGGGTGGTGGGACAATGTGGACGTGTTTCCCATCGATTGCCCCTCTGCAGTTGGGAAAGTCCCAATGATGAGCAAAATGGGAGGCCACAGTCTGCCATTCCTGTGGCGTTGAAGGAAACTGTGGAGTCAAATCAAAAAGAAAAAATTAGTAATTTTACACATAAACATTGCAAACGGATTAGACACAAACATTCTTGGCCAACATCAGTATAACATTTATTTTAAGGAGTATTTAAAGACAAAAATATAAGGTCCACTTATCAGATTCCTCTCCCCTCTGATGGCCCATTGTAAAAATTTTAGGGGGGTTCTAAATGAGTTTGGGAGCCAACAAAAAGCCTCTGGCACTCTGCCTGAATTTAAGGACAACAACAACATTTGGACACATTTTAGGGGGTGTTTAGGGTAAAATACTACAATGGAGCTGACAAAATACATTGTTAAGTGACTAGGCTAGGTGTATATAGGCCCAGGATAGCATGCTGGGAGGTTAGTGAAGGCAAATATGCATGAAGGACAAAAAAGGAGCATTAAAAGATTACAGCATGCATGAGGATAAAGAGGACATTCACAGCATATTACAATCAGGGTAATTATGGAATGATGAAAGAAATACAATACATTAGAAAATATTAAATACATATAATGTGATGTTAAAGGAGAAAACTTACCCTAATATAGTCCTTCTGCAGGAGCTGAATGATGGCCGAACAGGTCTCTGGGATAATGATCCCCAGAGCCTGGGGGGAGATGCCTGTAGAGAACTTGAGGTCCTGCAGACTTCTCCCTGTCGCCAAGTACCGCAACGTGGCCACTAGCCTCTGCTCGGGAGTGATGGCTTACCGCATGCAGGTGTCCTGCTTCATAATATAAGGGGTGAGCAAAGCCAACAAACGGTGAAAAACGGGGTCAAAATTCCTGAAATAATCAGGGTTATTCTCCTGGATCTCCCGCAGCAAAGGCATATGAGAGAATTGGTCATGCTGGAGTAACCAATTCTTGGTCCATGAACTCCTACCCACCCTGTTCATGGACTGGGCTTGGGTCAAAGTAAGAACCCCAACACCAAGCCCCTGCACACCACGAACTCTACAACGAGTATGTAACCATAACATAGCTTCAAAACGGACGACTGGTCAGAACAAACTAAACAGAATGCACTGAAGAACAGCAAGGCCTGTAAACAGCGAGCTGAAAATGAGTAATGAGCGGACAAGAAAGCACTGAAAAACAGATACGAACTGACTACACGCACTGAAGACCAGATACAAACCCACAAGCACAAACTGAACAGCAGTAAAACGATCTGAAAAGGCACAAGTCTGAAAAGCGCGAATCATCTCTCACCAAACTTCTACTAACACGAGATTAGCAGAAGGAGTCCAAAGGGTGGCACACTGGGTATTGAATTTCCTTTTTCTAGTCCTATCGTACGTGTTGTACGTCACCATGTTCTTGATGGTCGGAATTTGGTGTGACCTTGTGTACGCAAGACAAGCTTGAGCGGAATCCCGTCAGAAAAACCATCATAGCTTTTTCTGACCAAAATTCCGATCGTGTGTACACGGCATTACAGAGAGCACTATTAGTCTGCTTTCCTTTGTATATTACATAGGGGGACTTGCCTATATAGGAAGCATTAAAGCTGGATGCCTTGGATGTTTTAACCCTTTGGGTAAAGCACATTTGACCATCCTGTATGTAGAGGGGTCAACATTCTGAGGTGAGCGGCCTGTGTGACTATTAGTGGTAGAGATTTCACCTGAGGTGGCTGATGTTTCTCACCTATTTACTGCCTATCAGGAATCCCTATAGTGGAGGGACTCTTGAGTTTTGGAGTTTGTTTTTCTTCATTGGACTCCTTTTGATTATATAATCATATAAAATACTTGACTTTTCTGTGTTTTATTCAATTTTTATCAGTTAGTAACATGGTACCTTTCAGGCATATTTTGTATTCCTCCTGTAATAGTTGTGCGCATTGGGCCCATGAAAAGCTGTATGCCACATCCATTTTGATTGTGTCTTAGCTCAGCCATATTGTCATGTGATGGGCATAACCACGGTGACCTTGCCCCCACTTTTCTTTCAGTTATACAATACACAAACTGTTAACTGATGCCAGGTCCTTATCAGCCCATGGATTGAACACACACAGACCCTTTCCATTAATTAATCCACATTCCCATCTGAAAACCCTAATAAAATTGTCACCGTCTCGCAAGCTTGGGCAGAGAACTAACAAATATACCGGTCATAAATAGCCCAGTTGAAGGGGATGGCCAATACACATCTGTGCTAGACTGGTTAGCAGTTATAACTCTGAAACTTTAGCATGTTTCATAACTCATGAAATAATAATAGCACAGCCAGAATCTAGACATATTTATCTTCCTCAGGAAATTTGTAGCGTTATGAGCCCAAACAATGTTAACCTAGAAATACTGGGAGCAAAACCAGTCCAATTCATCTCCTATGTCAACTTGGCATCCGAAACCTGTCAAGTTTATATTCATTTTGAAGCTAAATTCAGGCTGGACAGTAATCTGCATGTTAGCAGGCTGTGCCAAATCGGTACTTAGAGATATGAGTACCTATAGAAAACTTTGTCTTGGACATAACCATAAACATTGTGACATCCCAGAAACCAATCATCAGACACTAAATTGGTACGATGGCCTCTGTCAACATCCCTTTGATACCAGAGAAAAAGGGAATGCCAGGACAGTTTGACAGTTCACATGTACCATCAACCAAGGAACATTTGTCAAGTTATGAGAGTCAATAACACCTTGCTCATTGACTGAACTCTGCAAAAATCAAGGGCTTTGCAAGTATTTTAATTTTTTCACCTCTTGTCTTGCTGCTGCTTGTTTTCTTTGTTACTTTGTGATATCTTTGTTTTTTGTAAATATTTTATTTGCACAATTTTGACCTTTTTCCTTGATTACTACTTCAGGTCCACCCTATTGCAGTTTTACTGCTACAGGGCAGCACCTGTGCACTTGTGCACATATATATCACACACAGTTGGAGAACAGTGGCAGGTACCATGGACTTGATGTCAACCGGCACTCACAGGTGATCGAGCAGAAAGGCAGAATAACGGTCTGACTATATAAACAAGGCAGATCCCTGTTCTGACAAGAGGGAAAGCATAGATCCTGTGTCTCTGGAGAGCAGGGACTAGGATCCATGTCTTCCCCTAGTAAAAGCATCTCCCACAGTTTGGTTAAATACAGGCTAGGCACACAGTTAATCCTTTGATCGCCCCTGATGCTAACCCCTTCCCAGTCAATGTCATTTGTACAGTGATAGTGTATATTTTTTAGCACTGATCACTGTATAAGTGTCACTGGTCCCCAAAAAGTGTCAAAAGTTTCAGTTAGTGTCAGAATGTCCACCACAACATTGCAGTCCCCGCTATAAGTCGCTGATCGCTGCCATTACTAGTAAAAACATAAATAAATTAAAAAAATTAAAATATCCCATAGTTTGTAGACGCTATAACTTTTGCGAAAACCAATCAATATACGCTTATTGTGATTTTTTTTTTACCAAAAATATGTGGTATAATACATATTGGTCTAAATTTATGAAGAGATTAGATTTTTTCCATTTTTTTATTGGATATGTTTTATAGTAGAAAGTAAAAATTATTGTACTTTTTTCAAAATTGTCGGTCTTTTTTTTTGTTTATAGTGCAAAAAATTAAAAAAAACGCAGAGGTGTTGAAATACCACCAAAAGAAAGAGCTCTATTTGTGAGAAAAAAATGAGATACATTTTATTTGGTTACAGCCTCGCATGACCGCACAATTGTCAGTTAAAGTAACGCAGTGCCGTATCCCAAAAAAATAGCAAAAAATTGCCTGGTCATGAAGGAGGGTAAATCTTCCAGAGCTCAAACCATCTTTTGGAAAATGTTGAAATTGTCTCCTAATGCATTAATGCAAACTAAAAGAATCCGGTCTCTTGAGGAGTGCTACTGTAGTATAATTCTCTGAACATACCTGTCTGTGGTGACAGTATGTTTTACAAACGTTTATTCTAAAATCATGGTTGGTATTACTAAGATTGTGAGTTTCTTCCTTCTCTGTAAAAAGGTGGTGGTGGTAGCTTAAAGATTTAATTGCTTAGTTAACTTAACCCAGTGACAATCCCTCTCAGTCTGCTGGCACCTAGATTGTGGTTCCATGAGCTGGAAAATCTCTGTGCAGAGTGCAGCTGAGAGGAACATTGTTACATAAGTGACAGTGTGGTGTGAGATTGGCCAGTCCTTTGTCATGAGTTGGTGAGAAGTTGGTGAGAGGGGCAGGAGTCAGATATGCACGTTTCAACACAACTCCCACTGTACATAGTGAACTAGTTCAATCTAATGTTCATTTTTGTGTGTTATTTGTGCCTCAGAATTCTTTCACAATCTCTCCAATGCCCATGTTTTTAGGAAGGTTCTAATATGCCTTGCAGGTGTTACCTTACAAAATATACTACCGTATCCAGGAGTGAACTTTGTGTCATGCTTTCCTTAAGGGGTGCTATATAAGACAGTTTGACTTATTATGAAATTCACTACACTTATTTAGCGTGTAGCCAAAATTAGCTGGAGACATTATGGGGGAGTTCTGTCCATCCATCATTCCTGATATTACAAGAAATACTGCATATTGTTCCATAAGTGATGCTCTGGTTTTCTTTTTTTCTTTTAAATATTAACATATGTAAAGTTTAGAAAAAAAAAAATGGCTGAATTCGATGCATATGAACATGTAAAGTATTTGTTAATAGGAGAATCTCAAAAATGTTGCACAAAACCACATGACAATTAAACTGTGACTGAATATACCTTTGCACAACCAAATATATTTCTGTTGTGTTTACATCAATAAAAAAAAAAAAAAAATCACTGATTACACAAATATAAATTGCAATCAAAAGTTAACTGAATTCATGTTTTTAAACTTATGTGAAAGATAAAGTCCACAACCAATGTCCACAAATAGCCCAAAGGGCTGCTAATGCATGGTATAAAAATTGTGCGCTAAAATCAAGCCTTCAGTGCTCCCAACTTTCCAGATCACTTACCGCAAATATATGATCTCTGCCTTATAGATATCAAATGTGCTTGTTAAAAGGGTTAAACCCCACTGGACACACTGTATGTTTCCTGTGTTTTACTGTATGTTTCACCTTCTGGAATATAGCCAATATCCTAGAATGCACAGTCCCCACCCAGGTGTAATAGGAGAAAAAGAAAACCAACATAGAGCAATAATTACAATATAATATAGCACTTGTGCTTTGAAGTCAAAACATTTGGTGCTTACAACTATCCAAACCCCCAAAAGTGCCAGCTTCTTACCAAAAATATATGATCTTTACAATATAAAAGAGATCAAATGCACTTGTAGAAAGGATTAAACCCTGTGTTATCCACATGCTTCTCCTTCTGTAACACAGCCAAAACTCTAGGACGCACAGCTCACAAATATCATAAAAGAGTCAAACTCTACACCGTTTTACACTGGTGGGCAAACTAAAAAATTACTGGCCAAAAGCCCTGATCCTACGTGCGTTATGTCTCACAAGTTTTATACTATGTGTGACCACTGGGTATGGACTTTATTTCTCACATACGTTTTATGAACAACTGTTTTTGGTAACTTTTGATTGTATTTTATATTTGTGTAATCAGTGCATTTTGTATTATTTGTATTAATGTAAACACTACAGAAATATATTTTGTTCTGCACAGGTATATTTTTTCAGAGACTAGTTTTCACATGGTTTTGTGCATCATTTTGGTTTTATAGTTAATACTCTAGTTCCCAGATATACACTGTACTTAGCACTATATAGGCAAACACCAAGTGCATAGGATTTTCTGTTTTATATAAAATATATGATTGTACATATGGAAAACAGCTAATGTGATATTAGAGCTATCCATATCTTATGTTTCTATTCATTTCCAGAAAGGATTTTTTTTATTTTAATTTTAATATATCTTTATTGAAAAGTTGTGGTTACAAAATACACAATAATCCGGTGATGTGCAATAACGTAGTGGTTGACAACAAGAGAGGTGAAGCGGGGACGCCTGAGCCGTGAGCTCCATAACGCCAACTGGACTAACAGTGCCGAATGGGCTCCTAACTACCGCCGCACAGCCCATCGAGAACACAGCACATACTCGGGCACTCCGCCGCCACGATGTCCTGCAAAATTGGCCAAAACAAAGGCCCAAAACTCCTGGAATTCTTCTCCTTCCAGCCCCGCCGGGCACAGGGAAGGAGCCAAGATGGCGCTACTGGAGCAATGGCGCGGCACTTCGCGGCCTATACAGACACCCCTAATGGCCATCCACGCAAGTATTTCAGGGTGGATCATTAGCTTCACCTCACCAGGAATCCTCTCCAGCCACCCCGGTTCCCCATAGTCCAGCCAAGTCCAGGATGCGGATGGTTCCTAATTACCAGGCCTCAAACACAGTGAGTACAGGCCTCCATAATGAAAATGCTATTTCCTCACTACAATCCTCTATAGCTCAATTCCCAACCTCAGGGCAGCCGGTGCTAGACACCACTATGAAGGACATGCTGTTATCCCTACAATCCTCCTTGATGACTAATCTGTCCTCACTGATTGATAGATTTCCCTTGTAAATTAAGCATATGGATAATAGAATGATATTCATAGAAAACAAAATGGAGGAATGTACAGATACAGTAAATGATCTTGTTGATGCATATACTGAACAAAAGGATGATTCTCTGTGGATTAAAGCAAATCTAGCGGACCTCGAGGACTGTTCCAGATGCAATAACATTAAATTTTGCGGAATCCCAGAATCCATCCCACCTAAAGAGTTGCACAACTACACCGTGTTCTCTAGCATGCTGCCAGAGCTTTCTCCAATTGAGCTCACCATAGATCGTATTCATAGAATACCTAAACCTTGCCACCTGGAAGCAGACATCCCCAGAGATGTTCTGTTGAGGATTCACTTTCATCAAGCAAAAGAACAAAACCTCTCAAAAGCAAGGGAACTGTCCCCTCTTCCAGCTCCATACTCAGACATTCAACTATATGCCGATCTATCACAGTACACGCTGCAAATGAGGAGGCAACTAAAAATGATCACTAAGGCCATGAATGGCCACAAAATAATATACAAGTGGCGCCACCCAGTAACCATTTTGGCCACCCCCAATGGCATCTATCACACTATATCCACTCCACTATATCCACTCTGGATGGCGGTCTGAAACTTCTCCATGCCTGGGGAATCATACCAGAGCCTCAACATAACCAACCTGATCCCCATGGAAAACCCAATCCCTTTTAGTTTGGTCAAAATCAGGGGCATGGTAAGAATAGACATAAATTAATTAACTTGCCCAGAAACCAACTACATTGAACATCAGTTCTAAGTCCGGTCTGGCCATATGCTCAGTTAAACACTTGCTGAACTTTTTCCCCCAAGATTGATCAGCTGCTCCCAGAGCTGTATACTGCTGATATACCTGTTTGTCTTACCTGAAGTATTTTTTGCTGTTTTACATTTCTGCTGGGTTCACCGTGCCCTCATCTTTCTGAACACTGATCGATTTAGTAATTGCAAAGTTGCAGCTCAATACCTGACGCATTTTTTACCTGTATTAGAATCTTGCTAGTACCAAGTCTGCAGCACCGTTAAGAGAACCAATTAACAAAGCGCTTCTCATCGTTATCCGGATCCCCGAGGACCAACATTCTAATCCCCAGCAACTGTAAGTTTGTTATAATCCTATACCTCTGCACCATCACACATCAACATGGATATCAACATTTTGTCCCTCAATGCAAAGGGTTTGAATCATCCTGCCAAACGTGCCTCTCTTTGGAAAACAGCACTTTCCCAAAAATATGACGTTCTATGCATCCAAGAGACTCACTTTGCCAAAAATGCATCTCCACAGTGTAGCCACAGACAATTCCCACATGTATTCTGAACCAGCTATACCAAAAAACAAAGAGAAGTCACGATAGCCATTTGGAATCATCGCCAGATGTACTTCCTCAAAAAGACTCTTCGGTCAGCAAGGAAAATCCAACAAGGTCACATGTTAATCTGTGGTGACTTTAACCTAGTCCCTAATATCGACATGGATTCCACTGCAGGGTCCAAACGTCATGCTCCTCCTTTGGATAAGTGTATTGCTACTAATGAATTGTATGATGTGTGGAGATGTCACAGGAGTGAACGTGATTTCACTTTCCTTTCGCCGCGCCACAACACCTACTCACGAATTGACTTATTTTTGACTGATAAATGGCTATTGCAGAAAATATCTAGCTCCACCATTCACACCGCCACCTGGTCAGATAATGCTCCTATTAGCATCTCAATATCCGCTACCTCCCCACAACCCAATTCCTATATTTGGAAGGTAAATAATTACCTCCTCAACACTACATGTTATTCCACTCCAATTAAACAACAAATAGAAGAATTCTTCCTACTCAACAAAGCATCAGTCTCTGACCTGCTGGTGGTGTAGAATGCTCATAAAGCTGTAATTAGAGGTGTATTTCTTCAAATGGGTGCTAGGGCAAGAAAACAAAGAACTCAAAAACTAGATGAACTGACAGCTGACATATCAGCCGCTGAATCCTTGAACAAACTAATCCATCTCCTATCCTCCAAGCTAAAATCTTTCAACTATGTCATGACTTAAGATCCCTACTCCTTGAGTCATACGTTAAAACCTATAAAAACCTCAAAGCATCCACCTACACTACAGGGAATAAAGCAGGCAAGGCCATTTCCCTATGGGTACAAGGTCATAGAACAAAAACTAAAATCCCATTTCTATACCACCCTCACACCAACGAAAAACTACTTAAACCTCACTCCATTGCCAACGCCTTTAGTGCATACTACAAAGATCTTTACAACCTTAAAGATGATCCACTCACACACCAACCATCACCGGAAGAAATCCAAGAATTCCTAGACAACACAAATCTTCCTTCTATAACCCCACAACAGCTTTTATCACTAAATGAACCTTTCACAATATCCAAAATATTACGCGTAATTAACAAACTTCCTAATTCCAAATCCCTGGGACCAGATGGCTTCACTGGGGAATACTACAAACTTTTCCAATCCATTTTAGCCCCTACTCTATGCCAAACCTTCAACTCTGCTTCATTCCCTGCTGAAATGCTAAGTGCCATGGTTGTGACTCTACCCAAACCTGGTAAAGAACCCACAACACCGAAAAATTTCCATCTTATCTCCTTACTTAATCGAGATTTAAAGATTTATGTCAAACTTATAGCCAACAGACTAGAAGATATACTACCATCCCTTATCCACAGAGACCAATAAGGTTTCACAAAAGGTCGTCAAGCCTCAGACGCCACTAGAAGAATGATCAATATCATTCACCATGTAGAAACCAATAAAAACCCTTCCCTTTTTCTATCTCTAGACACTGAAAAAGCATTTGATAGGGTACATTGGGGATACATTTCATCAGTACTACACAAGTTTGGGTTACAAGGACAAATCCACAACACAATAATGGCCCTATACTCTACACCCTCAGCCAAGGTGTTCTCCGCAGAAAACCTTTCCATACCATTCCGAATCTCCAATGGTACAAGACAGGGGTGCCCACTCTCACCCCTCATATTCAATCTTATTATGGAACCTCTAGCTGAAAATATCAGATCTAACCCAAAAAATAAAGGAATACCCCTTGCTGATCTGAAACATAAAATACTGTAAGTCTCTTTGCAGATGACGTTATCCTCATGATTAATGATCCTGACCGCTCCCTGCCCGAGATCCAGAAGACGCTTGCCTGGTTTAGTAATATTTCTTATTACAAAGTGAATGAGACTAAATCTTATATTCTAAATTTAGGAGTGAATGACTCTACCAGCGAACGCCTTAAACAGCACTTCCCTTAAGCATGGGCGGAACAAAGTATTACGTATCTGGGGATACAATTAACTGCCTCGAGGACATTATTTCCATTAAACTACTTACCATTCCGAACTACATTCCAAGACAAACTTACCAGGCTGGCGTCTTTTGAGTTTTCGTGGATGGGGCGATTAGCAACATTCAAAATGTTTCACCTCCCACAAATACTCTATCTTTTCAGAACTCTCCCAACCCCAATACCCATTAAATACTTCACATCACTACAAACAATTCTATCTAAATACAATTGACAGGGCAAAAGAGCTAGATGCAGCCATGAAAGACTGATCAAACATTGTATAGCAGGAGGGACAGGTTATGTGGACTTTTAAGACTACTACATGACCTCAATCCTCACACAAACAAAAGAATGGTTTCGACCAGCCACCTCATTGACGTGGTGAGGGCAGATCAAAGCTGCTACATCCCTAGGAAATAGTCTCTCCTCATGGCTATTTTCTACAACTCTAATAGGGCGTACACACGGTCGGACTTTGTTCGGACATTCCGACAACAAAATCCTAGGATTTTTTCCGACGGATGTTGGTTCAAACTTTTTTTGTCTACACACTGTCGCACAAAGTTGTCAGAATTTCCGATCGCCAACCACGCGGTCACGTACACCACGTACGACGAGACTAGAAAAGGCCGGTTCAGAACCAAGCGCGACACCCTTTGGGCTCCTTTTGCTAATCTCGTGTTAGTAAAAGTTTGGTGAGAGACGATTCGCGCTTTTTCAGACTCGTGGCTTTCAGATCGTTTTCTGCCGTTCAGTTTGTGCTTGTCTCTGGGATGATGATACCCAGAGCCTGGGGGGAGATGCCTATCGAGAACTTCAAGTCCTGCAGGCTTCTCCCTGTCGCCAAATACCGCAGGGTAGCGACCAACCTCTGCTCTTCAGTGCGTGCAAGCAAGTTCCGCGTGACTTTAGGTAGTCATTGTATTCTTGTTCATTCGTTACTGTTTTTCAGGTCGCTCTTCACAGGCCTTGCTGTTCTTCAGTGCATTCTGTTACTTCGTTCTGAGCAGCCGACCATTTTCTAGCCATGTTTCGTATGCGTACTCCTCGTAGAGTTCGTGCTGTGGGACTTGGTGTTGGGGTCCTGACCTTGACACAAGTCCAGTCTATGAACAGGGTGGGGAGGAGTTCATGGACCAAGAATTGGTTGCTTCAGCGTGACCAGTTCTCTCATATGCCTTTGCTCCGTGAGATCCGTGAGAATAATCCTGATGATTTCAGGAACTTTCTCAGGATGATGGACCCCGTGTTTCACCGTCTGTTGGCTTCGCTGACCCCCTATATCAGCAGGCAGGATACCTGCATGAGGCAAGCCATCACTCCGGAGCAGAGGTTGGTCGCTACCCTGCGGTATTTGGCGACAGGGAGAAGCCTGCAGGACTTGAAGTTCTCGACAGGCATCTCCCCCCAGGCTCTGGGTATCATCATCCCAGAGACCTGTTCTGCCATCATACAGGTCCTGCAGAAGGAGTATATGAAGGTAAGATTTTTATCCTTTTATATCACATTTTATTGTATTGAATGTTTGCTAATATATTGTATTTCTTTCCTCATTCCCTAATTACCATGATTGTAATATGCTGTGAATGTCCCCTTTGTCCTCATTCATGCAGGATTTTTATGTAGTTATTATTTTACGTCCTTCACACATATTTGCCCTTCAATAACCTCCCCAGCATGGTGTCTCCTGCCCTATATTCACCTCATGTAGTCACTTAACAATGTATTTTATCAGCTCCATAGTAGTGCTTTACCCCAAACACCCCCTAAAATGTTTGGAAATGTTTTTTTTTATTTAAATTCAGGCAGAGTGGCAGAGGCTTTTTTTGTGGTGTCCCCAAATAATTTTTAGTAACCCTCACTCCCCCAACTGCTAAGTCAGCTGATCCCAATTCTCTATCTATCCTCAATCATCTATCTGCTGACTTTGCCAAACCCATACACACTATACCAATCTCTTTTGTGGTCAGATGTATGGAGGAATTCCCCAAAGCATGTAGTGCAAGGGCCTGCCTGTATACTTTCCAATGGTACTGTTTAAAGTATTTGTGTCCTATTATTATCTTGACAGGTAATAGCAGAATGTCCAAATGTCCTCAAATGTGTACAATGTGTATTTATATCTTTGTATTATGACACTTCGTACCTGTCCAGTGGGCTGCCAATAGTGTAACTAAGGAGGGGCTGTTCCAAGTAATACCCATTATTTAGGCATTCATCTCTCAATGAAGTGAAGAGGGTTACATGTCGAAGATTTCCACACCCCCATAATGTTAGAAATGGCCCATGAGAGGGGGGGGATATGATAGGTGTACTTTGGCCTTGTTAAATTCCCCTTACTAAATGCTATCTGGAGGTTGCCCCATAATGTTTGTGTCTAATCTGCTTGCCATGTTTCTGTGAAAAAATAGTAATGTTTATTGTTTTTTCCTCAACAGTTTCCTTCCACGCCACAGGAATGGCAGACTGTGGCCTCCCACTTTGCCGAGCGGTGGGACTTTCCTAACTGCGGAGGGGCAATTGATGGGAAACACGTCCACATCGTCCCACCACCCAACTCGGGGTCGTACTATTATAATTACAAGGGGTTTAATAGTATAGTGATGTTGGCGGTGGTGTCGGCTAATTATGACTTCTTGTATGTGGACGTGGGGAAGAATGGCCGGATCACCCAGACGGAGTTCTACAGGCGTCCCCAGAATGGCAGCTTGGACTTGCCAGCTCCAGAGGACAATGTGGAAGGACTCCCATTTGTGTTCGTTGCTGATGAAGCATTTGCGCTGGGGGACCACCTGATGCGGCCATTCCCAATGAGGACCCTCACCCCGGAACAGAGGGTTTTTAATTACCGGCTGGCCAGAGCCCGAAGAGTGGTGGAGAACACATTTGGAATCCTGGCCAGCCGGTTCTGACTATTTCTGACACCCATCCATATGACGGAGTATAAACTGAACCATATTATACTGGCGTGCTGTGTTCTCCATAACTTTTTAAGGAAACATTCGGCCAACTATGCTGGCTCAGTTGGGCCTGAGGCCGGAATCCTACATCAAACCACACTGACGGCGCTTGAAAGTGGCCGTCCTGGCTTGCCCTCCCTGAGTGCCCGTGATGTCCGGTTACACTACCTGGAGTTCTTTGCAGGTAGGGGGGCTATCAATATGCCAGCAAATATGTGAAGCCTTTTTATAATAAAAAACAAAAAGAAAGTCTTTGTGGACATTTACTGCTTGTGTTTGTTTTAGCTGACCCTGACAGAAATGTTTTGAGTGCAGAAAATGGCATGATTGTGTAACCTTATACAAAGCACTGTTGGCTGTTATTTACTAAATGCAAAAACACATTTCACTACAAGTGCATTTGCAACTGCACTGAAACTGCACTTGTAGTGCAAAGTGGATTTGCCCTTAGGAAATAACCCCCATTTTCTCAGAAAACAACAATTACATCACCCCAAAAGTGTTGTAGCGTTGAGACAATAATCCACACATTCTTGATTAACAATCTTTTTAATACCTGCACAATCACATGTGCATTTACCAAAGGTTTTTCAAACAAACCAACATGTTTGTTGTATAACAATTTTTGTGGTGGCATTATTCAAAATCAAAATGTCCATTTTATAGAAAACAGGCCTGTGTAAAACCAACAAGAAAGACACAAATCTTGAACTTACAAACGTCGAGGGGCAGGAGGCGGAGCCTAGCAGAGCAGACATGCATTGTTAGAGCTCCACACCGCTGAGGAGAGAAGAGAAGGACAAAGCGGAGCCTGCAGGCTCAAAAGGTATCCATTTGAACCTTTTTGCCCCAGGAAACAAACTGTGAAAGTTTGGGCAGGAAATATGGTACTGGGAGGAAGCCGTGGCAGAAATAAAAATCACCTCACAAAGAGCTCACAGGCACTCACTGCAGCTGAAGCAGCTCCAGTCACCTCACAACATACAGCATCAGGGCGCTCTCACAGACAGAAAATGTCACAGCAAGACTCTCCATTTGAGTCAGATACAGAACAAATCCTCTCACAAACTTCTCCACAAGCCTCCTCAGTATCCCCAGTAACACTATTACAATTTGAAAAGATGCTTCATAAGGCTTTAAAGCAAACCTCAGACCAAATAACAAACAGCCTAACCAAAGAAATAAGAGAGCTGGGAAACCGCACCGCAGCCTTAGAAATAAAAATGGATGAAATTGAAATTACAACCCAAGAAAATATAACAGAATTGGAACAATTAAAAAAAGAGAATTTAATACTTCAAACTAAGCTCGAAGATTACGAAAATAGAGCCAGACGTTCAAACTTACGCATAAGGGGAATACCTGAAACTGTGACAGACCTGTAATCTACTATTACTGCTCTATTACAAGAACTAAAGCCAGATATCCCTATTGAACGTTTAGAACTGGACAGGGTACACAGAGCCCTCACAGCCAAAAAGAAAGATGGACCCCCACGTGATATAATCACAAAATTTCATTATTACAGAACGAAAGAACAAATACTAATTGCTGCAAGAGAAAAAAAGGAACTTAATTTTCAAGGACACAATTATCAAATTTTTGCTGACCTATCCCAACTTACTATTACTAAAAGACGATCCATGAAACCCCAACTAATGGAACTGCAACGCCACAACATTATGTATCAATGGGGCTTCCCCTTTTCAGTCAGATTTAACTACCAAGGTACAATTTACAGAAGCAGATCAGCAGATGAACTACAACAAACCCTTTTAAAATTAAATCTGATAGAACCCACAAGCAGCAACTCTCCCACACGCAGAAGAATGGCATCATCTTCACCTTCAGGCAGCACCCAGAAAATTTCAGAACAAAATGGGAATCATCATTCTCACAAAAGAGGCCGTTATGCCACATCATCCATGGACCAAGAAGATTCAATGGACTGACATCCTAATTCCTGATATCTCTTCATTTATTATACTAAGAGAAGGTTCTCTATAAAAAACCTATATTTATAACTGAATGTAACTGCATTCTGATAGTCACACACTGTGTGGGATCATGTTACATTCCAGTTATATTTCTTATTACTTCTGATTCATATAGCCTTAGAATATATAAGTGAAATAAGGAAATTCTTGTTCAGTTATATATTATCAGGTAATAACAATAGATTTATTACTTTTTAGGACAAATATGTTCAATAATCCAGAAGTATTGGAAGCTTTTTCTTTCTTTTCTTAAAACAAATATATTATTACCTAACTAGTTCCTAGAATTATGTTTTTGTTTATTCTAATCTGAAGCAATACAACCTCAATTTTATGAGTTAACATATCTAAACAGTTACGTATGAATAAAATATGTAATTGTTTACTCTAAAAGGGTTAAAATCACAAAATAATTCAAACTATCTTCATCAATACCAAAGTTATTAACAGTACCTTTCTAACTGAATTATCTAGCCTAGGGCAAGACTAACCATATACAACCACCCTGGAATAAATAATTTCAACAAAAACTATATTCTGCACTCCAATTAATGAAAGATCATTTTGATGTCTTTTGACATAGCACTTCTCTCCTGTAAGCGGAAGATCCGTGTACCCCCATTAGCCCTCCTCATTCTCCCAACCATATTATGTGGGAGTGTGACGAAGGCACTTATTCCCCTGAGAGAGATATTTATTCTCTTTCACGGGTAAATTGTGATTACTTGCAAAAAATAATTTATACAATGTATCATCTAATCTCATATGTTTTTTGTTTACTCTTTACTCCAGAATTCACTGGTTTCTTTTCTATCTATTCATCTCTTCAGTCCACACAGGTTGATCTGTGCAGTCAGCTCTGCATAACAAAAAGTAAGTCAAAACTATTTGATCTATTGCCATGGCACCACTGAATATACTTTCCCTGAATGTTCAGGGAATAAATGTCCCACAAAAAAGGACCAAAGCCTTCTGTACTTTCCATAACAAGAAGGCTCACATAGTATGCCTCCAAGAAACACACTTCACCAAAGATTCTACTCCAAAATATATTTCTCCTTTTTATCAACAAATTTACACGGCTTCTGCCTGTACCAAGCAAAGGGGAACTCTAATTGCATTTCACCGATCCACACCATTCACCTTATCATCAGAAATTAAAGACCCAGAAGGTAGATACCTGATACTCATGGGTTATATAATGGATACAGCAATCACAGTGATTTCCTACTACGCTCCTAACAAACAACCTACACCATTCCTCTCACATATATTACAAGTGATTAATACACACAAAATAGGAACAGTGATAATGTGTGGGGATTCGAACCAGGTCCTCCTCCCATTTCTAGATAAATCACCTTTTACACCATCCAAAATAACCTCTAGATTACCTTTTTCTCAACTTCTTTCCAAATACAATCTGGTAGATTCATGGAGAGAAAGTAACCCAATGAAAAAGAAATTCACTTATTTCTCGCACCCTCATCAAACCTTCACCAGAATAGATCATATTTTTCTAACAATAGGAATGATACCAGAAATTATTGCATCAGATATAATTCCGATTCCGTGGTCTGACCATAATGCAGTATACACTACTATAGCCTCAGCCATACCAAAAACGCATGACCCAACGTGGTACTTACCGGACATAATGCTCAAACACCCACTACATCAGATGGCCATTGAACAAGCTTTAAAGGAATACATATCAATTAATAATACAACAGACATCTCCCCAATAACACTGTGGGAAGCTCATAAGCCTGTCTTGCGTGGTACAATACAAAGACAAATGGCACTATTTAAACGGGAACGCAAAAATCTAGCAAAAAAACTAGAACTCAATTTTAATGCAGCCTACATATCATTTCAAGATAATCCATCTCAGAGTACAAAGTCTCATCTGGAAAAATCTAGATTGGAATACGATCTATTTCTCACTGAGTCAGTTGATAAATCCCTCAAACGCTCCAAACACAATTTCTACATGAATATAAACAAACCAGGTACATATTTGGCTCGGGCATTAAATTCAACTAACAAATCTTTCAAACCAATACGTTTGAAATGATCACAAAATGTTTACACTTGTAATCCAGTTAAAATAGTCCATAAATTTCACTCACATCTCGCAACTTTATACAAGACAAACAATGAATTTAATCCTACAGAGGCTGAATCCTTCTTCTCAAAAATAACCTTACCTGAGTTATCTCAGAATCAAAAAAGCAGTTTGGATGAGCCTATAACTATAGATGAAGTTGCTAACGCCATAAAAGACCTAAAACTTAACAAAAGACCAGGCCCAGACGGCTACTCGGCTTTATACTATAAAACATTCTCAGAAATACTCTCTCCCATTCTCACTGAAACTTTTAACAAACTTCTAGATGGACATTCTTTTCGGCAAGAAACACTAATGGCAATTGTTTGTATGATCCCAAAACCCCTTTCTGATGATACTTCCTGTGTGAATTATCGGCCTATCTCTCTGTTAAACCTCGATATTAAATTATTAGCAAAAATAATAGCAAAACGCCTCAATAGCATTATAGGAAAATTAATACATAGAGATCAAGTAGGCTTCATGCCAAATAGACAGGCAGGCGATAATATACGCAGGGCAGTGTTATTGGCACATATTGCTAAAAAACGGAAAATCCCTTTATGTTTTCTATCTCTCGATATTAAGAGGGCATTTGACACAGTATCCTGGCAATATATGCAATATTCATTACAAAAATGGGGTTTTGGACCCCACTTTTTAACATCGATCAAAGCATTATATAATAAACCCAAAGCCTATATAAAATATGCTGGATACAAATCTGAAGCCTTTAATATCGAAAGAGGTACCCGACAGGGTTGCCCATTATCTCCCTTATTATTTGCCCTTATACTCGAACCCATGGCCCAATACATCAGAACAAACCAAACTATAACTGGCATTGAAGTAGGAGGTATTACACACAAATTATGTATATTTGCAGACGATATATTACTTTTTCTATCATCACCACAGGTCTCTGGTCCTAACTTAATACCAGCTCTTGATGGGTTTGCAGCCCTATCCGGCCTTATGATTAATCCTAAGAAATGCCTAGTGCTTAATATTTCACTCACAAACATGGAATTGATCCCGGCTAGGGCTGCACTCCCATTCACATGGGCAGAAAAATCAATCCCATATCTTGGAATTCATTTAACAGCATCTCATTCTGACTTATTCTCAACCAATTATCCTCCTGTATTAAGACAGATCACAAATCTAATAAAACAATGGTCGCAACTTCCTTTATCCTGGATAGGGAAGATTAATGCAATCAAAATGAGTATTCTACCCAAATTGCTTTATCTATTCAGAGTCCTCCCTATTCCAATTCCTTCCTATTTTTTGAGAATAGTACAAAAAAGAGCAACTTCGTTTATATGGGGCTCTTCTAAACCACGTATACCTATACACACACTACATCTTCCCAAAAATAAAGGAGGCCTGGGATACCCTAATTTTACTAACTACTACAGAGCAGCACATTTGGCCAGTCTGTCCAAATACCATGCAAAACAGGAAATCCCATTATGGGTATTTATAGAGGCTTCAGAAAATGACCCTCTATTAATATCAAATTTATTATGGCTTGATCCTAAAGACCGCTTTAAAATTCATAATCCCATAACTAAACACTTCTTATCTCTCTGGGATAAACTAAAAACCAAATATCAGTTACAATCTCCACACAATCCTCTCCTTTCTTTTATCAGAAATCCGGCCTTTTATCCGGCATGGATCTACCCAAATTCTTTTAAAGCTTGGACAACATCAGGCATTCAGACACTAAATGACTTCATAGCATCTAAATCATTCCTTTCATTCCCATCGCTTAGAGAAAAATATGATCTACCAAACTCTGAGATATTTAGATATCTCCAAATCAAAAATTTCTATACACCATTCCTAAAGGGGGATACACCATTATCCCAATTATCCATTTTTGAATCAATCTGTACAAAAGATCCATTTGCTAAAGGTACAATTTCATCACTTTATAATCAATTATATGGAGTAGCAAATCTTAATAGACCCTCTTACGTTCAGAGGTGGGAGGAGGACCTGGGACGAACTTTAGAAGACACGGACTGGTCTAACATATGGCTCACATCTAAGTCATCTTCACCCAACATCTTAGCACTGGAGACAAATTATAAAGTCCTAACTCGCTGGTACCTTGTACCCGCTAGAGTGGCAAAATATTCACCTAATACCTCAGCTCTTTGTTTTCGAGGATGCCCAGAAATAGGCACATATTTACACATATGGTGGACGTGCCTAGTAATCCAAACCTTCTGGAAGGAAGTCTTCGTGATTGCATCTAAAATATTTAAAAAAATAATACAACCAGATCCATATTTAACTTTACTTAATCTAAAACCGGAATGGTTAACACTCTCTCAATTCAAACTTATGATCCAACTAATAACGGCTGCAAAACAAACAGTGGCCAAGGCATGGAAATCTCCTACATTGGTACTAGCAGAAACAATTCACAGAATGAATAATACAATGTCCCATGCTAAGATGGTAGCCATCGATCAAAATCAAATTCCAAAATTTGAAAAACTTTGGCATCCTTGGATAATACAACAGTTCCTGTCAAACTTCAATGACTCTGTCCTGTTGCCATGGTAACAGATTAAATGACTTACAGAGACACCCATTCTAAGGCTTCAAAGAGAACTAAAAAGAATAATAAACTGACGAGCGGGACAACCTTGTGGACCATACCTCTACCTTTCAACCCTTTTTCTTCTTTCTCTTTCCTTTTCTCCACCTTACGATTAAAGCTCATTATCAGAATTTATTTGACCTATATACACTCTACTTGTAAACAATATGTATAGTAGGTATAAATCATTTAAATAACTACAAAAGTAACTAAGGAAATGATATATATCTTTAATTTAGGTTTACGTGAACCCAATGTTTAATATTTGAAATTTCATGATATTTACCTATATAAACCCTACTGTAAAACAATGAGCTTACTTTATAGATCCTTGTAAACTTACTGTATGTATCTTTATAACATTGTATACTCAATAAACTTCTTTTGACAAGGAACTTACAAACGTCACATTTGGTCGAATTTGAAGGCAATATCAGACATGAGTATTTATAAACTGTGTTTGATATTGCGTTCAGATGGGGGGAAATCACCCCTGGAAAAGCCAAATTTGGAAGATGCACACAAATTTCCCAATGTCAACATGTGCTAGCTGCCATCACGGGGGATCAAGGAACGTGTTTTGGTGAGAAACCCCTTCCTAACCGCTACTTTATTATTGAGGAAGGGGTTGCACCCCCAAAATGCCTCCATTGATCTCCCGTGATGGCAGATAGCACATGTTGGCACACTGTGTGCATCCTGCAAATTTGGCTTTGTGAAAAATCACAAAAAGATTTAGCACATTGTAGCACACAAAAGAAGAAATTGATTTGGAGGGGTTTTAAACTCGCCCCAAAACATCAATGATGTTTTTATATTTTGGAATAACATCATTGATGTTATGCTTGATGAATTCCAATTGTAAATTACACCCCATGATCTCCCCGATTAGGATCTGGGCACTTTCGATGTGAAAGGATCTGGATCCACAACATCACGATCACCTAAAAAGAGAGGAACCCCAAAATAAATTTTGTTTAAAAAAAATGCCGCCATCCATTTCTTATCTGTGCCTGTGGTTGCAGACACTCACCTGTTGTGGTGACTAGTTCCACCACATCTTCCTCCTCCTGCTCAGCTTGTGTTGGGGGGATTTCCCCTTCTTCCAGAGTGGGGGGCTCTGGTCTCCTCGGATGAGGGGTGTCCTCCGAGTCTTTTCTCCCCTATGTAAAAAAACTTAGCACACAGATATTTAATGTCAGAACTATAAAGATGAAACATTGCTTGGAAGTGGGGTACAATTGTCAATTTTAGCAGAGTTCCAAGATGTCGCTTTTTTAGTGTCCTTTGTCAAGCTGCAATACTTTACCTGTTTAGTACAAGCTTCACAGATGGAGACCCCCCTATAGTATACACTGGAGCACCTGTGTGGCCCCCCTAATAAAAATGGTGTTCTGGGGTCCCACACTAGTGCTCCAGTGTCCATATGTGTAAACAGCTGCTGAGTGTCCTCTCCTTACACAGAATCTAGTTTGCATTTCATTCTAGTAACAAAGCTATCTACACAACCCAATTCTTTGAAGACAAGTATAGGGCGTCAAAATGGTGGCCAAATGCATATGGGCTAAACAATGGTATTTTATAGTTGGAACGAAAAATGTTTGATCCGAACGAATAATGTGCCCATGAACATGAAAGTTGCCATTTTAAACTGTACAACAGTTCCTAAAAGCACATGGAGCAGCACGAACGTAATAAAGACAAAAAGAATAGGAACACAGCACAACTACTTACTTTTTTGCAGCACTCTCCGGATCTTTCTGTACTGCTCATGTTCTCGTAATTTCAGGTCCGACCACCGGTTCCTGAGCTGATCTTTCGATCGTCGTACCCCGAAATTCCGGTGCAGACTCCTGACCACTTTCGCCATGATCTTGGCCTTTCGGATATTGGGGTTGGGGTAAGGCCCATACTTTCCATCATAGTCGGCCTTCTTCAGGATGTCCACCATCTCCAACATCTCCCCAAAGGACATATTTGAGTCCTTAAATCTCCTTCTGGATCGGGACGTTTCAGGCCCTTCCTCCTCCTCCTCCTCCTCGTTGCTACAATTAGCACGCACCTGCTGTCTATCCGCCATGTGCTCTTCCCCCACTGTGCCGAATGAACAGGGGCGGGGAATAGACTAGAAAGAACGTCAGGGGCAGGCGGAGTTATACGCATGCGCAGTGTGTATAAAGCGTAACACACGTGCATATTACGTACGATCTGTGAGCGGAGGAAGGAGCATCTGAGACGCCGATCGTGATAACGAAGGTAAGATCTAAACTTGCGCCTATACTGCTTCAAAATGGAAGCCTATATTGTAACAAGATTAGGGGAGTTTTGCCTGACATTAGGGTTTGTCTTGTGTTGTGTATTGCAGAGAAAATGGATGGGTTCAACGACCACAATTTCCTGCCCCTGTTCATAGACAAATACAGGGAGCTGCCCTGTCTGTGGCAAGTGAGACACCCCCACTATAATCACAAGAAGAGGCAGGCAGCGCTGGAGAAACTGCTGGAGTTGGTGAAGCCGGTGGTCCCCACAGCAACCATCCTCTATTTAAAAGCCAAAATTGGTGGCCTGAGGAGCACATATCTTAGGGAGCGCAAGAAGGTCACGGATTCCCAGAGATCCGGAGCTGCAGCAGATGACATTTATGTCCCCAGGCTGTGGTACTATGAGAGACTGTAATTTCTGTCAGACCACACTGAAGTCAGGGAATCCCTCTCCACTCTTCCTTCCACGCTTCCTTCCACCCCAGCTGAGGCTTCCGATGTCCAACCTGGGCCTTCCAGCCAGGAAGAAGTGGAGGAGCACAGCTGGAGTCAGGTATAGCATTCTTCTACAGATTTCTGGGCAATAAATAAATTATGTTTACTAGATGTTATTATTGATCACTAATTACTGATTGAAAAAAGTGTTTTACATATCAATAGACAGTAGTGGGCACCCAAAATTGAGACAAGAATGAAAAATGCTGGGCTCAGAAGGATAGTCTGTTATATTTGTTAACATTCAATTTGCAGCAGTCAGGAGGTGAAAATTGTGTGTGATTGATGAAGAAAAAACTAAAACTATGTCCCTTTTTCATACACAGGAAGACCTCAGCCAGGAGGAGGTTGTGGAATGTGGCAGTCAGGAGGAGGCGGGGATTAGTGGCAGCCAGGAGGAGGCAGGGCTAAGTGTCAGCCAAGAGAGGCCTGGGACCAGTCGCAGCCTGACTGAGTCTCAGGTCCCTCCCCTCCGCCTGCCATATAAACGAGCCAGGAAGGCCACTCCGAGTCCCGTGCAGGATTCAGCGTTCAGGCTGAGGAGGCTTCTGCGTCCCTCAGAGCCTTACCAACTCCTGAAGAGGCCTTTGCCTGCATGGCTGCCACCAAATTGCAGGGCATGCAGGAGGGGCAACGCAAGCTCTGTGAGGACCTGCTTTATAAAGTCCTACGTAAGGGGGTGAGTGGGGAACTAACACCCAAGACCGACGTGGTTGAGTTGGACCATCCTCCTCCTCCTCCTCCTGCTGCCACAACTCCACCACCACAGCCACCGCGTGGAAGGAGGCGTGGAAAGAAGACCAAAGAGTGATGGCCCTGGGTTCAGTCTGGTCTGACAGAAGATGCAGTCTCTCGTATGACCACAGCCTGGGGACACAGATGTCATCTGCTGCTGTTCATGATCTCTGGAACTTCTGGACCAGACTGCCCTCCCTTAGATAAGGACTCCTCAGGCCACCAATTTTGCTTAAAAATAGTTGATGTCTGCCTTGGGGGTACAAGGCTTCATCCACTTCTGTAGTTTCTCCAGCGTTGCCTCCCTCTTTGTTTAGTTGTGAGCCGTTAATAACATTTTTTAGGTAAATTCTACTCTCCTGTGTGTGTTTTCATCCAAAAAGGACAGTTTGTTGGTGACGATTCAGGTACATTTCTAAAGTACAATGTGAAATTAACAAGAGACAACAACACCAAACAATCTCCTACAGATTAAATAGAACAACATATCAATGGTGTTGTGGGAACTTGTCACAAAAAACACACACAAACATTTTCGGGAGTACAAATCAAAATCGCAAACAAAATAAAAATAAAATACAAACACAAAAAAAGAATCTACATTAAAGCCAAAAAATATATAAAAAATATACAAAAATATGTTGTCAGATGTGAGAAATCAAAATATATTGAGGGAATCACGATAAATAGTAACAAAATAAGTTTGTGAGAAGTGTGTGTGAATATGAGCAGCAAAACTACTTAATTCTTGTCACATTATAAAGAAGAAGAGAGTGCGCTGTATTAAACCATGTTTAACATTGGAGCGTGACGAAAGTGCTGTATCCATTGCGAACGCTAAGTTTACCAGAACGAGCTGTTCCGTCTTGGAATTTCTTCTGAGCATGCGTGGCACTTTGTGCGTCGGAACAGGCCACACACGGTCGGAATTGACGTGATTGGATTTTGTTGTCGGAAAATTTTATCTCCTGCTCTCCAACTTTGTGTGTCGGAAAATCCGATGGAAAATGTCAGATGGAGCCCACACACGGTCGGAATTTCCGACAACACGCTCCGATCGGACATTTTCCATCGGAAAATCCGACCGTGTGTACGGGGCATTAGAGAAAAAATTCCCTCTGGAATCTCCCCAACAATGGTAACAACACTTAAAACATTGAATAGGTTTGTGACTGGAAGCCTGAACCACCCTCTGAATTTGGAGATATAATCCCTTTGGAAACATTGCAGAACTTAATGCAATATACATCCTACTCCCAAAGGAAAGAAAGGGGCATGACATACATATCATACCTGCTCTACATGCACAAAATCAAACCATTCCCCACATTACAGAGAGTTTCATCTCCCAAACTCTGACATATTCCTATACATACGTACCAAACACTGTATTGCCTCGCTCAAAAGTTGGTAATGCAAAATCCCCCAAGTGGCCTGGACATATTTTAGAACCCCTGCACCACACCAAAAAGGGATATCATTGTTTTACAACCTGATACAGCACAAAAACATTTTTACCAAATCCACTTCACTACTTACATGGGAATCAGACTTGGGACAATCATACACAGTGGATAACTGGAAAAAAAGCATACAAATCCACATACAAAGCCACTTTCTGCTCAACTCTGTGGGAACTAGCAGTCAAACTGACACTCCATTGGTATCTTACTCCCGATAAAATAGCAAAATTCAACGTGAACCTTGACGACTCCCGCTGGAGGCAATGAACAGGAAGGAGATATGTTACACATATTCTGGAACTGCCCCAAACTGGCACGAAATTGGTCCTCAATATTCTGCTTACTCTCTGACATAACACAACTCACAATACCCATGAAACCCTCCCTAGCACTATTGTCCCTAGAAATAGAGTACTACCCTAACCTAATAAGAAATATAATACTTCATATCCTCTTATCTGCAAGACTCAGTATTACTAGAAAATGGAAAGAACCAGAACCACCCACAGTAAGCGAAGTGGTGCAAACAACCCACGTTCACTTCTCACATGAAACCATACTAGTGCTACGACACAAAAGCAAATCACATTATCTTAAAATGTGGCAACCATGGATTAGTTGGACTAGTTCCCCAGGAAATATTGAAATCATTAGTTCTCAACCCTGATAGATAGCTCCTACACAGTTTCTCATTAACGGGGGGGCATGTACCTCCTCCTCCCTCACTACATCTTTACGAGCAGATGCTCAGCACGAACACCCAACACCTATGGAAATTGAGGTTTTTTTTGTTTCTATTTACTAATGTACTATAACTACGATTGTATCTGTTTGAAACGTAAAGCAAGAGATGACTATCGTCCACTATATTTGTTTGTTTGTATGTCATATGCATACCGCTAAAATGATTTTTGTATAACCTTGTATTGTATGAAATCTTTCAATAAAAATCTATTGAGAAAAAAAAATGCTATACTGTATAGCCTACAGTTTATTATCTCTCTAGGATTCTTACATGGCCTGGTCCACCACAGGACTTTATCCAACTCTGGCACCATGTAACCAATTCAATTACTAGAAAAGAGAAGACAGGTAACAATTCTCCTCTCTGATTTTTGTGAAGCCTTGAATTGCCTTATGGAAGCACTAGTTATACTGTAAGTACAGAAGAATGAGAGAATCTGCCAATGCTCAATTTGCATGGGGGGGGTGTATTTAATTTATTGAATCCTGCATAAGATCTGCAAAACCCGAACTTAGCATTCAACTTCACTGAAGTCTAAAGAGCAAAATGTTACTACTAATTTCTGGTGATTTTCAAAGCTAATAGCATGGGGAGCTAGGCACTGCCATGGAGGATATGTATCAATTAAAAACAAAAAGCAAAAATGTACAGCAAAGAGGGGGTATTTGCATGCAGCTTAAAGAAAATGCACAAATCCTTCAATCAAATAACATGCTTGGGGGTGCCATAACGTATAGTTAAAGTGTTTGTTACCCTAAAAAAGAAAAAAAGGATTCTGTTTCTTTAAAGCATGAATAACAGCACAGTGCTTGTGCTGTGTAATTTGGCCTCTTCTATCACCTAAAATACCTAGTTGATCCTGCCTATTTCTGCCCTCCCCCTGTAAACTGAACACGGTTTATCATGGCTGCTGACCCCTGACACCTAGGTCAATTTTTGTGCCTCATCCACAGCTCTTCTCTATGCTCTCCCCATCCTCTCCCCCCTCCCTGCCTGTCAGCTCTGTGTGTGATCCACCCCTCCTCTTCTAGCACCGTTCTGAGCAGTATTCAAAATTACTGTTTACAATCACTGCCAGCCCCTCTGTTAAGATAACATGAAGTATACAGTGTATCTTCTCGCCGATCATCGGTCACGTGACAACCAGTAGCTGTCTTCCTCCGATGTATGCACTACAGGGGGAGGTCATGTGGCCGCCCAGCAGACGTCAGAGGGAGATCTCGGCCCCTCCCTCTGTAGTACATACATCAGAGAAAGAGAGCAATGGGCAGTCACATGACTGCTGATCAGCGAGGAGTAATAAGATATTTAGAAGAAGAATTTTGTTGTTATCCTAGAAGAGGGGTTGGCAGTGATTGTGAGAACTGCCTTTACAACCTTTTAAATGTTTTCAGTTATCATGTTATTTCCCATAATGATTTTAATTTTAAGTTGTGAACTGGCATATGTGGTTTGTAGGAGAAAAAATGCCTGTTGTCACACATATGTAGTGGTACCCCTGTAAGGGCTGCTGACTGACTCTAAACCCCACTGGCCACCCCGACTCTGCAGATCCTCTCTTACCTTTGGCACCTCAGGTTCCATTTTCTCTAATTGTGAGATTGTCAATGAAACCCACACACAATATAACTGAACAAAGAACACAATAATGATTCACTATATAGTATATTTACCATAACCCTGGAACCCGTCACTTCAACAGCTGTAGTAATAGACAGAGTCTCACACAAATTGTCAATTACCCACTAAGAAGTTTCCTAAGAAAATGGTTAGCACAATAAACAGTATGATAACTCAATATAAAAAGTGACAATATATAACAGTCAATGTGTACATGAAACTAATAACTCAATGATCGGAAAGAGAGCCGGGGGGGGGGGCGTGACCGGATGTGTGACTGGATGCTGGAGTGAGTGGAGGCGAGGCGAGCGTGAGCTTCCCCCAGCCCGATGCCTCCGTGTCTGTCTGTTATGCCTAGCGCCCGGAGCCTGCCTGAATGAGCTCTCTCCCCCTGTGGTGTGCTTCACTGGCTGCTTGCCTCTCCTGCCCGCCAGTCCGAGACGGAGTGTGATGCCGGGATTGGGGTACGTCCGCCCGGGATAGGAAGAGACCCGAGCCCTCGGAGCGGGGAGAAGGGGGTCGGGCTTTCTGCTCGAGCGGTCGCCCGAGCAACGCTCCCGTCACCAGCGGGAGGAGACGGCTGAGACAGTGTGTGTATAATACGGGAGGAGCCACAGCCACCGCCAGGAGTGCTCATGTGTGAGCTACACTAAGGTACCGCCTGTTAATTTCTGCTACTATCACTGCTACCACTAGCTATTGTGCTTACCAAAAAGTGGACCATCTCCCCCTGCTTTCCGATAGGCGGACCACCACCCGGACAGTGGGGGGGTGAAGACATAGGCGGCCCACTATACAGACTCCCAGCGCCTTTTCATCCTAACTAGTGACAACATACCTTTTTGTTAGTTTGTTTATCCCTGGTCGGTCAACTAGTACTAATATCAGAAGGGCCTACCTGAACCTCCAGGTGCCGACCGAGAACATAGGGTCTAGAGCCATACTGTCCCTGGACACCGCCAAGGCTTTTGATAGCCTAGAGTGGGACTACCTCTGGTGGGTACTTGAGAGGTTTGGATTTGGCCCTGTATTTATTGGCTGGTTAAAGATCCTCTACAGAAATCCCAGGGCAAGACTTAAGTTAAACAATGATTACTCGGAAAGTTTTTCCCTCGAAAGAGGGACGAGACAGGGGTGCCCTTTGTCTCCCATGTTGTATGTTTTAGCCATGGAGCCACTGGCGGGTGCGGTGAGATCATCACCTGAACTGCAAGGATTTCTTAGAAAAGGGCGGGAGGAGCGAATAGCGCTTTTTGAGGACGACGTCCTATTTTTCCTCGGAGACACGACTTCCTCACTGGAGAAGGTCATGTACCTTGTGGAGGAAAGTTCTCAGGGTTAATCATTAATTGGGAGAAATCGTCGCTCCTGCCGGTTGATACATTGGTTAGCCCGATCCTGACTAGCTTGCCCCAACTGAAAGTCACTGAGAAAATGAAGTATCTCGGCATTGTGCTATCCAGGGACCCCAGCGTGTTCATCGAGGATAACCTGGCCCCCCTCCTGTTAAAATTTAAAAAGAAATGTGATATTTGGAGCAGACTCCCCCTGTCTGTGGCGGGTCGGGCCAATTTGATTAAAATGGTTTGGCTACCTCAGCTGCTATACCTGCTCCATAACTCCCCAGTTTGGATTGGAGAGAAGTGGTTCCAAAAAATTCAATCTCTCTTTGGGAAATTAATATGGAAAAAAGGGCAGGCCAGGATAGGCCTACAAAAGCTGCAGTGTCCTGCCACGGAGGGGGGTTTGGGGGTTCCCCACCCCTTTGCCTACTTTCTGGCAGCCCAGTTGCAGCAGCTGGGCGGATGCGATATTGATGGGAGGGGAAGCAGGAGTGCCCAATTTATTTTGCAAGGTTGCCCACATAGCTCACTGGTGGAAGCACTGGAGGCAGAGTCACTACAACGAGAGATCCCGACTCTTAAAATGACCACCAGGGTTTGGCAGACAACCAAGCGAACAATGGGATATAAAGGAATCTCAGAATATTCACCAATCTGGAACAACAAGAATTTACAGGAATTATTATCTGTTAATAGTAACAGGCTGTGGGTAAGGTGTGGGATAAGCCGGCTAACACAGTTATATGAGGGGGGTATCTTGAAATCTTTCGAGGAATTGAAATATGAGTATGGGATTCCAAATTGTGCATCCTATACCTATTTACAGATTAGACATGCCTTGAACAGGCAGTTTGATAGGCAATCTCCCATATGGTGTAGGACTCCGCTGCTACACACTATAGTTAAATCAGAGACCTCCAAGGGGCTAATCTCAAAGATATACACCCAATTAATAAAGCGCATAAATACGCAGGTAGGCCTCCCTGGGGGTAGGGTCAGATGGGCAGCCGATGTGGGGGCGATAACGGACGCTGAGTGGAAGAGGATTCTGGAATTTGGTACTGAAGTGTCTGTCTCGCCTTCACAAATGGCCTCCCATCTGATGCTGCTACATAGATCTTATTACACTCCAAAAAAGCTTTTTATGTTTGGCCGTAGAATTAATGACGAGTGCCCTAGATGTAGAAGAACAGGCGACTTAATACACATGATGTGGCGGTGCCCAAAGCTAGTCAGGTACTGGTCCGAGATTTTAAAGAAAATAAATATAACGTTCAAAACTAACTTAGCGCTTGATTCTAAGACTTGTGTGCTTGGTCATGTCAACAATGGGCTGAGAGACAGGAGCACAGCGGTGGCCGTAGCTAGATGTTTGTTCCAAGCGAGGAAATTAATAGCGCAGCTCTGGCAATCAAGAACTCCTCCGACTTCGGAGGATTGGATTAGAATAGTTGACTCCACAGTGTGGTGTGAGAGGACGTTCTATACTAGGGCTGGCAATTATAACAAGTTTGTGAGGTTGTGGAGTCCGTGGGTCCAAGTAATGCCGTGCCCGCAAGCAGTGCTATCTGAGAGTGTTCATGTCTTTAGTAATGGGGCATTGCTATACTAGGTGCAACTTAGAGTTAAGAGAGAACATTGTACAGTCTTGTCGTTGCCCATCAGGTGCGCCCGGATATTATGGGGGGTTATTAAGGGAGGGTTACTGGGGGGTGGGGGGATGGTTCAATCACGTGAAAAGGTAATAAAATATACAAATATGTATACGGTCATGGTAGGAAGGTGGCTACTAGGTCCCGGGGTACTAATTGCATGATACGGGCCCCGCAGTTTGGGACTACTGGTGTCACCTACAAACTGTAATGCAAATTGTAATTTCTCACCTAAAGAGGGAATTAAAAAAGAAAAAAAAAGAAAAAAGAAAAAAGGGGAAAAAAAAAAAAAAAAGAAGAAGGGGGAATAATTATGGAATGCCACAATGATGTGACTAGATAAGAGACGTATATGAGCACCAACCTGAAAGTAGTCTCTGGATAAAGTAGACTGATGTGGCAAAAAAAAAAAAAAAACTTTACTTTCAAAATATTTTATTGAATTTTAAAGCATATAAAACAATATAAGACAATATAAAGCAAATCAATACAATACAGTCCCCTTTGGGGGGTGCAAAATATGCCAAAGACATAAAATATGTATCAGGAAAATGTCTAACAGATTGAAAGGTACCCCAGAAGCCCATATAACTCTTCCAACTGTATATTATCTGCCCGGCCTAAGGACAAAAATGGGAGGGGACAAGGAGAGGTTCCGCCAGCACCCCAAAAGGGATCATGCTGTGCCCGGCCAAATCTCTACGAGCCCCCAGATTCAAAACTTCACCAGTCAGGCCTGGTATCTAGCAAAAACAATAGGGTTGCTATGACCTGATTCGCTAGCCCCAAAGGGTTTGTCCTCCTAGTGAAGGACATGTTGCACTGATGTCAGAGAGACTCTCCGTGTACCTAAGAGGGTTGAGCGGAGGGGGGGTAAAAAGAGGGGGGAGGGGGGCGTGGCTTGGCGCGCGGCTTAGATGGAAGCACTGTAGAGGAGCTCCGCTCAATCACACGGCCTTTCAGCCTGATACCCGTCCTCAGAGCCGTCAATGCCGGGCAGAAAGCTATATAGCACTCCCCAGACCCGTCCCCGCCGTGGACAGCCGCCATCCGCTGCTCGAGACATCGCAGATTTGTTTAAATTACAGTCATCAGCGGGCAGCAGCAAGGCCGGTCTCAAGATGGCGCCGACCCAGCGCAGTACACAACACGAGGAGGATTTCAGTGGCGACTCGGAGTCAGCACAAGAGGACACAGGTAGGGGGAAAACTAGATCAAACAAACCCCTGACTTATGCGGACATGTCCTGCTTTACAGCGGATATAAAATCCGCATTCTCTGCAGCAATTACAGACCTTAAAACTAATCTAGTAGTCCTCACAGAAAAAATAGCAGCAACAGAGCATGCAGGGAGACAAAGAGATAAAGAACTCCACAGACTGGACAAGGTTACAGTCTCCCATGCACAACATTTTATTGATATGAACAGGCATCTGGAGGACCTCGATAATCGCGGAAGGAGGAACAACATTAGAGTCAGAGGGGTCCCAGAATCAGTTGAGATCGATCAGATTACCCCTGCCCTCCAGAGAATGTTTAACAGTTTACTAGATCGTCCAGAAGATACAGTAATTGAATTCGTAAGGACACACAGAGCTCTTAGACCTAAGGGCCCAGAAACGGCACCCCCTAGAGATATAATTTGCTGTTTGCAGAACTTCCAACTAAAAGAGGACATAATGCGTAAAGCTAGACGAAATGACAGAATTATTTTCAACGGTGAAACCATAATGCTGTTTCAAGATTTGTCACAAATCACGCTGAAAAATCGCAGGGCCCTGCGACCTCTACTTGAAAAACTCAGGGACAGAGATCTTAAATACACGTGGCGTTTTCCTTTTGCACTTATTGTTGCCGCAAACGGACACCAACATATCCTATGCACTCCATCGGATCTGCCGGATTTTTGTGAAGGCCTGGGACTAGACCCAGTAGAACTACCTGACTGGTATGCTGACTTTACACTACCCCCACATGATAGGAGTCCAATTCATTCTCCATTCTCCACGCCAGAAAAGAGATTTTCCAAAAAGATGAAGCATGGAAAGTCTGGAGGATCCAAAGCTGGCACACCAAATCAGAGATTTGCCCGGGACCGAAGGATAAAATTCAGTGAACCCCACCGCATCACCAGTATGAACTGGAACATTATTCTCCGTGTGTAACCAAGAGAATTGTGGGTATTATGAACTCTCTCTCAAGCTATGATATGATATAAGTCAGACTTTAGTTATTGAATAATGATAGCTATCTATTGCAGAGGTCGAGGACACAGATCGCAATTACATACCCTGCTCTGGCTCTGAATGTAATTATATACCCTACATTGACTTTGTTAATAAATATACACCCTGCTTGGAATAGTTAGCTAAGGCAGAACCATGAGAGAGAATACTGGCGACCGCTGGACTCATATGTTTAGTTTGGGCTATGGGCCTACTGTCTGTTAAGTTAAATTTTACTTTTCAATAATATCAGTTATGCTTATGCGATTAGATAGGAGACTCCGTCCCGACTGCGGAGGTCCCCAGTGCAATTGAGGTTCATTATTTCTATATTTTTGCTGGGAGGGGGGACCAGCGGTACACATGGAGAGCTGTGTGGGTTGGAGGGGATGTGGATAGAGAGGATGGTTTAGAGTGACAGAGTTTTACACTTTTGAGGAGATGGACGTCTGGGTCGCTCACAGATTTGATGGGTGGCGATGACGTCGATCAAACGGGTAGATTAATTTAAGATTATATTATAGTATAAGCTTATATATAGGCTGTGTGAGTTGATATTTTTGGAGGTACAAATAGCTGTTGGTTCTTAGTACATTTAACTGATTACTCTCTGAGTAGCCGCCTCCTACTTTCCCCACAAAGTGAACGGAATCTCGGGAAGGTTTCCAGATTCTGATTCCACTACCGAAGTCTAGATAGGGCTCTATCTAGAGATAAAACATAATTCTCCATTTTTTTTCTTTTTTTTTTTTTTTTTTCTCTTCCTTTAACTTTTAAGTTATACCTAACTACATTGTTAGTCTACGACAAGAAGTCTAATTAGCATTTCAGTTTACATTTCAGACATTCTCGGACTGGATCACTCCTGAGTCTTCATCATGGCATACACTTCACTGGGATGTCGACCAACAGTGATATCTCACAACGTCAAAGGGTTAAATATACCAGAAAAGCGCACTACCCTACTCAGAGAAATTAAGCGAGGTAAGCCACATTTTGTGTTGCTGCAAGAGACACACTTTAAGACACACCAGATACCCAGACTCACCGACTCAACTTTCACAAGAATATTTCATGCTACTAATGATTGTGCCAAATCAAAGGGAGTCTCTATATTAGTGAGCAAGGACGCTCCCTTTGAGTTGACGGAACAAATGATTGACCCAGAAGGCAGATTTCTGTTTCTAAAAGGGACATATGAAGGTACTCCTATTACTATAGCAAATGTCTACTTCCCAAACAAGGCACATTTAACTTTTTGTAAAAAGGTGGTTCACCAGCTCCAGGGGTTCACCTCCGGCTGCTTAATATTGGGAGGAGACTTCAACATCCCTCTGAATCCATTGACAGACACCTCGAATGGTGTTACTAGCATCAGATATAGGATACTTAAAAGTATTAAAACACTCTTACATTCCCTTCAACTAGTGGACTCCTGGAGATTTCTCAACCCGGATGGGCGAGATTTCACCTTCTACTCGAATCCACACAAGAAATATTCCCAGCTGGATTATCTCTTTATCACACAATCTGATCTTCCTGTCCTGACAGAGGCCCATATAGGGGTACAGTCCATTTCGGATCATGCCCCCATAGCTTTGTCCTTAGACCTAATTAATTCATCGCCAAAACCTCAGATGTGGAGACTAAACTCTTCCATACTGTCTGATCCAACTCTCCTGCCCAAATTGACTGATACTCTCAAAGACTATTTCATTCACAACAACACCCCAGAGACTGATCCTCTCATAATCTGGGAGGCCCACAAATGCACAGTAAGGGGCGAATTGATAAAAATGGGTTCTCAACGTAAAAAAAAAAAGAGAAAAAGAAATTAAAACATTATATGAGCGTATCCATAATCTTGAATCTTTACATAAACAATCCCTATCAGTCAATTCCGCCACGGAGTTGCTAGCCACTAGGAAAGAACTGCAGCAAATTCTTGATAACAGGACTAAACGCTTCCTGTTTTTCAAAAGAAGATTATATTATGAGTCAGGCAATAAGACAGGGAGAGCTTTAGCCAGAGCTCTATGAGATCATAAGTATGGCAACACCATTACGGGCATTAAACGAAAGCAAGGCACATTAGATGTTACCACAGAGGCAATAGCAAAACACTTTCACTCATTTTATACCGATCTTTACAACCTACCACGACAACACAGACAACCAGACATGATAGGAGACAGAACTCAGATCATACAAGATTTCCTGAATAAAAGTGGACTACCCTCACTTGATGAAATAGACGCTAATGCTCTCGAACGCCCGATAGATTTAACAGAAACTAGAAACGCTATCAAACACCTGAAACTGGGCAAGAGCCCGGGACCAGATGGTTTCACAGCCATTTACTATAAAACTTTCATAGACTTATTGACAGACCCATTGGTGGGGGCATTGAACTCCATGTCCAAATCCAGAGAAGTGACTCCAGACTTACTCTCTGCCTTCATAACGGTAGTACCGAAACCTGGTAAGGATCCCTCGGAGTGTGCAAGCTATCGCCCTATCTCATTGCTTAATCTGGATATAAAGATATTTGCAAAGATACTCGCCGAAAGATTAAGACCCCACCTACAACAGCTGATCGGACCAGAACAGGTAGGCTTTATGCCAGGTCGCGAGGCTAAAGATAATGTAATCAAGTCATTGCTCCCAATTCACTCAGCCAGATCTCATGACACAGAAGGCCTTCTCCTGTCAACGGACGCGGAGAAGGCCTTTGATCGCGTGGCATGGGACTATATGCTGGCAACATGTAGACATGTCGGTCTGGGCTCTAGAATGATGGCGTGGGTCTCAGCTTTGTATCAAAATCCAACAGCGAAGCTAAAAATAAATGGCACACTTTCCGAGAAGGTCCATATTACTAATGGGACGAGGCAGGGTTGTCCCCTTTCACCCCTCCTATTTATATTGTCATTGGAGCCTTTTATCAGAACGATCAATGCTGACCCTTCTATAACTGGCTTCCGGGTATTGGACAGGGAGTTCAAGATAGCTGCCTATGCGGACGACTTATTATTCTTTCTAACCAATCCCCATGTTACCATTCCCAACCTATCTAGAATGTTCACACATTATGGATATATCTCCAACCTAAAGATAAATTACTCTAAATCGGAGGCCATGAACGTGACTCTACCGGAACACACGCTAAGGTCCACAGTAGAGAACTCCCCCTTTAAGTGGGACTCTAGGTCCTTGAAATACTTAGGTATTAAATTGACACCTAAAATTGAGTCAATTTACGAACATAATTTCCCTCCATTAATCAAAAACATTGAAAGGGATTTAGCCAAATGGCATGCCGGAACCTTCTCCTGGTTTGGCCGAGCAGCCATTGTTAAAATGACTGTCCTCCCTAGGCTTTTATATTTCATGCGTACTTTACCAATTAAACTACCAAGTAGTATGTTTGCTAGTCTACGCTCCATGCTCTTGAGATTCATTTGGACACATAAAAAACCAAGAATCAAATACACAACTTTAACAAGACTAAAAGAACATGGAGGGATGGGTCTGCCCAACTTTAGAGACTATTACTTATCTTCCCATCTCGCGGGAATTATCGATTGGCATTGCCACCAAAAATCTAAAGATTGGGTTAATTTAGAAAAGGATCTTAACTCTATCCGGCTGCAATTTGCGCCTTGGATACCTTGGTCAGCATATCCGATCGACTTAAAACAACACCCCCTAACAGGAACCACTCTAAAATTGTTCCATGAGCTAAATAGAGAGAAAATGACCTCTTCTATACCGGGACCGCTTACCCCACTATTAGATAACCCTGATTTTATCCCAGGGATGAGGAACCCTCAACTCAGGTCACAAAGTCACAATAAACCACTTTTAGCCAGAGACTGCTACAAAAACGGTGGAATTAAAGACTTTTCCACCCTTAAAGATGATAACAACTTACCTCAGATGCCTTTTTGGGCATATCTTCAAATCCGAAGTTATCTTCACAACAGGGGTAGACTAGGAAATTTCTCTAGACCTCTGACGGAACTTGAGTCGGTGTGTCTCTCTAGAGAGAAGGTTGACAGAACAACCTCGCTAGCTTACGCCTGGTTACAAGAAGCTAAAAGACCAACAGATGACAGACTCAGGAGGAGATGGTCCGAGATAATACAGGTAAATATCTCTTCCAAACAATGGAAGAATGCATGTATCTTAACACATAAGTGTTCAATTAGCACTAAAATGCAGGAAACAGCATACAAGTTATTGGTACTTAACTCCAGTGAAGCTGAGTAAGTGAAACCCTCAGATATCGAATTTGTGCTGGAGATGCATGTCAGACACGGGCTCCTTATTCCATATTTGGTGGCAGTGTCCCCTAATTACTCCTTTTTGGGACAAGGTAAAGGAGCTAATTTCAGTAATTACAGCAACTACCTTAACACTTGACGCGGCTTGTTGCCTGTTACACATCTCAACTTGGCCACTAAAGAAATACAAACACTCTCTTACAAAACATTTATTAAATGCTGCGAAATCGCTTATTCCGATTCACTGGAACTCCACTAAGATCCCTACGATTGTAGAATGGATCCACAAAGTTGTAGAAATTTATGAAATGGAAGACACGCTAGCACAGTCCAATGAACAGGTAGAAAGATTTCATAAAACATGGCAACCATGGACGACTTTTAAATACTCGTCAGCCTTTAAAGAGTATACAGCTGGAAACAACACCGAGACTGATATTGTATGAATAATTAATTAATTATCAGTTAGGAACCCTGATTGGTCAAGAAAGGAGTATATATGTAGACGAGTACTATTCCCTACGCTTGATTTTTTTTTTTTTTTTCCTTCAGTTTTCCTTCTTCTCCTTATGATTTTTTCTCTACTGTTAAGATAGTACATAAGTCAGGTAACTATATTATTACACAACAGTTCAAGGAATCTAGAATAAATAGTTGGAGACATGCAAGCTATGGAGAATTTAAAAAGAAATGACCCAACAGAGATGTCTAGTATATGCAGATCCATCTTTGAGTGAATACAAGGTTGAATATTTACATGTTCCTTAGTTACATGAAGCTTATTGAATTAAGAATAATTTGATGTGATTATTGAAAACCTGAATTGTAATGAAACATTTTATTTTTCAATAAATAAAAAAATTTGTTATGTAAAAAAAAAAAAAAAGAGGGGGGAGGTGGGGAAAAAAAAGAGGGGGTGGAGAAGAGAGGGAAAGAGTAAAGAGCCTATCAACGGGAGAGGAACACTTGTCCCCCGGTGAACCGAGGGACTTTACAGTTGAACTCCTGGTATAAGGGAAATGCCCATATAATGGGCCCATGGTTCCCAGATAGCTTCAAATTGCGTTTTAGTGTTGTGGAGAATGCTGGAGAGTTTCTCTTGGGACATGATCCAGGATATTTTACATGTAGCAGCCTTGAAGGAAACCTTGGATTGTTTCCAAGCTTTACAATGGTGAGCTTGGCACCAAGGAGGATGAAGTGTATTAATTTGCGCGTCTGTTTTGGTGTTTTGGGTAGATTTGCATTAAGAAGGGCTATGACTGGGGTTTTCAGAATCTGAACTTTCATAACTTTTCGGATCAGGGAGAAAATCTTGCTCCAATAGGGCCTTAATCTCGGACATTCCCACCATATGTGGGCTATGGAACCTGAGAGTTGACACTCTCAGAACCCCCGGGGAACATTTTGGCCAGTCTGTCCGGGGTAAGGTACCATCTGGTAATGACCTGGAGACTAGATTCAATTTGAGAGACATTCTTAATGCCCTTGAAGGATCTATTAAAGGAGACCCTCCATCTCTCTATGTCCCAGTTGAGGGATAAGTCGCTCTCCCACACAAGCATGTATGGGGTCTTTGTGGATTGGTGGGGCAGTGACTGATAAATGATGGAGATTCCGCCCCTCTGTTCTGTGGACTGCCCACACCATAATTCATACGGTGTGAATCTTGGAGGCAAGGGTTTCCCCACCCAGATTTGGTGAAGGAAGTGGCTTATTTGGTAAAATCTATAACGTTCTGAATTCGGGATCTCTAGTTGATTTACACAAAATTCCAGGGATATAGGGCCATTGGAAGTGAAGAAGTGTCCAATTCGATACAACCCCTTGTCCAACCACCATTTAAAGGCTTTGTTGTCTAGGCCCGAAGTAATGTCAGAGTTATTGAAGATGTGTGCTAGGGGGCGGCTGCTCGAAGTTAATACAGGGTTGTTTCTCAAATTGTCCCAGATTTTCATTGACTGAGAGAGAGTAGGGGATAGGATTGGGGGACGGATTCTTGGGGAACCCAGAGTAGGAAGTCTAGGGTGTAGGATGGAGCTGCCTGCCTTTTTATTTGAATCCAGTCTGGTTTCTCTGCCCTAGAGTAGACTGAGGAGAGCTGGGCCAACCTGGCAGCTTGAAAATACCAGAATAGCTGGGGGAGCCCTAAACCCCCCTGTGATCTGGATAGGAACAGGGTTCTTTGCTGGATTCTATGTCCTCTCCCTCCCCATATGAATTTGTTGACTTTTCTTTGGAATGCAGTCAAGTGATCCTTTATAATGTTTATTGTAAGGGCCCTGAAGAGGTAAAGGAGTCTTGGTAGTAATGTCATTTTTATAGCATGAATTCTCCCAAGCCAGGATACCTCCCCCTTTGTCCAGTTTCCTAAGTCAGCTTCAAGCTTACGGTATGTGGGTGGGAAGTTAGCAGTGTATAATTGTTCCATTTTTGCTGTGAGTTTAATCCCTAGGTAATCAATGGAGTCGTCAGTCCACTTAAAGTCAAAGGCGCTTTGAAGTGAAACTACTATTTCTGTCTTGAGTGAGATGTTTAGGGCATAGGACTTAGAGTAGTTCACCTGTAACCCTGATATCGCTGAGAACTCCTTCAGGAGTTTGCAAAGGTTTGGGAGGGAGGTGATCGGGGACGTGATGAAAAGGAGCATATCGTCCACACATAGACCACATTTGTGGACTTGATTCCCACAGGACACGCCTTGGATGTTGGGATTAGAGCGTATTGCATTGCCAGTGTTTCAATTGCCATGGCAAAAATTAGAGGGGAGAGAGGACAGCCCTGTCTAGTGCCTCTTGCTATATTAAGGGGGTTGGAGTACTGGCCTTGTAGGTGGATCACCGCCTTCGGGGTGGAATAAAGGGATCTAAGAACCCCCAAAAATTGGGTCCCAAAACCCCACTTCTCCAGTAGGGAGAATAGGTAAGGCCATTCGATCGAATCAAAGGCTTTATGTAAGTCCAGTGATAGGATCATTCCTTCTTGCTTGGGGCCCCCTTCCCAATTAGTTTGGAGTAGGGAGACTATGTCGACCGCCCTCCTAATTTGGTCTGGCCCTTGCCTGCCTGGAATAAAACCCACCTGGTCTTTGTGGATATAACATTTAATAAAGGAGGCTATACGGCTGGCGAGAATTTTTGTCAAAATTTTCAGGTCATTATTAATTAGGGAGATGGGTCTGTAATTTTCAACTTCCTCATGGTTCTTGTTGGGTTTGGGGATTACTGAAATGAACGCAGTGTTCTTTTTTTTTTTTTAAATAGAAATAGAAATTTTTAATAGAAAAAATGACAGTTATGCTGAAATGTAGTAGAAATGCATAACAATGACAAAAGATTTGTAACCTAGGGGTGGTGTAGTATGGCCCCAGAAGTGGGGGGCAACAACAAGCATGTAATAACCATTCAAAGGTATTAACCTTCTATTTGAGAAAGAAGAAGAAATAACTGGATGGATCTAAGTAGGAGGGGGGTTCCTAGGATTACCATGAGGCTATTGATGGATGATTCCAAAATAGGGTGTGGGGTAGGGAGAAGTGAGGGGAGAAAAAAAGGGGGGGTAGGGGAGATTGAGCACCAAGTTCATGATATAGATGTAGAATGTAGCCTGGGGATAGACAGTGAGGTTAAGGCTGTGATTTTAATAATATCGGTCTCCACCTTCCTGTGTGGAGGAAGATAGGGGGTTGGTGGGTGAGAGAAGGTCTCGCACGTTGGTGCAGGACTTGACAGGAGTTGGATTCCTTGTGTTGCAGATCCTTAGCTTGGAGGAAGCAGCTCCACCTATGATGTAGGGGAAGGCTCATGATATGAGAATGAGAATTTTCTCGAAATTCGCTATATCCATAGGAGTGAGTGTTGAGGCCATAAAAGCACGCTATTTGTGGTAGAAACGTGATCTGGTCTTTGCATGCGTTAAATCCATGTTGATCCTGTCTTTGTAGAGTAGTTGTAAAAGATCTCTTTTGATTTGAGAGGTGTTTGGGCTAACGTTGGAGATCCAGTTTTTCAGGATGGCTCTTCTAGCGAGTAGGAGGCATATCAGGGTCCAGTCTTTGCAAGGGGGGTAGAGTTGGGTGACCAGGGTAATAGCTGGGGGTCCCAGTGACCAAATATGAGAAGTAGGGGGTCTTTAGGTAGTTTCAGCAGGGTCACCTTGAAGATGTATGATAGGACTTGAACCCAGAAGGTGGAGATGTAAGTACGTGACCAGAAACGATGAGTCAGTGAAGGCCTGGGTTGTTGACAGAGGGGACATATGGGGGCGGTTTGTGCTTGTTTGTTTGAGAGGAAAGGTATATGAGCACGATGAAGAATCTTCAATTGGGTTTCCCTCCAAGATTCGTTGGGCACCAATTTGTGAGTGGTGTTGAGACCTTGAAGAAGTTTATCTACTAGCTCGGTGTCTGGGAAGTCTTTTTCCCAGTTGGCTGCTGATAAGGACGCTAGAGAAGGAGTGGATTTCAGGAGAAGAGGCTGATATATGTCCGATATTTTGTATGAGCCCTCTGAGAGAAGGGTGTCCAAGAAAGACGGCTTGAATCTTTTGCTATCCTGTCTGCAAGCGTTTTTTAGAAAGCTGATGCATTGACCTTAGTGAAAGACGTGTGACTGAGGAAGTGAGAACTTCTCAGCTAAAGTTTGGAAAGAGATGGGGAGACCAGACTCTAAGTCACAAAGCGAGGAAAAGTTGGTGAGGCCGTTCCGCTGCCAGGTGGCATAAAGCTGGCGTTCCAGACCAGGGGGGAAGCACGGGTTTCCTTGTATTGGAAGGTGGCTGGATATGAAGGGTGAGAGTTTAAGGCTTTTCCGGATTTTCCTCCAAGCTATGGCTGTGTCTCAGAGTAAGAGGTTATGTTGAAGAGGCGGAGGAATGGATTTCCACTTGCAGTGGAGGAGGGCTACCAAGGAGTATGGGTGAACCATCTAAGTTTCCAAGGGAAAATTGGAGTAGCAAGATGTTTGGGCTACCCAGTCCAAACTTATCCTCAAAAGGCAGGCTAGATTGTAGGTTCTGACATTTGGGAGACTAAGACCCCCTTCGCATGTGGGAAGATATAACTTTGTGAATGCAATGCGTGGTCGCCTGTTTCGCCAAAGGAATTTGGAGATGGCAGCATTGAGAGATTTTGTGTCTTTATGGTGCAGAAGCAAAGGAATGGTTTGAAGTGGGTAGAGTAGGCGGGGGAAACTGACCATTTTCACTAGATGGCATCTTCCCAGGAGCGAAAGAGGCAGATCCATCCAGTTGTTTAGTTCTTGGGAAATTTTTGTGAGCGGAGGGGGATAGTTGAGGTGATAGAGAGAGGAGGGTAATTTCCCTATTTTTATTCCTAAGTAGGTGATGTGGGATTTTGCGACTTAGAGTATGGATTTTGGAGTCCAGGAAGGGTTAGACAGGGTGCCTATGGGGAGGATTTCACTTTTGTTGTAGTTTATGCGAAGGCCCGAGCATAGTCTAAATTGATCAAAGATCGATTTAATCGTGAGCATGTCAGAGGAGGGGTTTGCTGAGAATATAAGGCCATCGCTCGCGAAGAGTGAGGTACGAAGTTCGTGTTTACCGATGTTAATGCCATGTAGTGGGGCTATGTGGGACAGATATCTAGACAGGGGTTCCAAAGCAATGTTGAAAAGGAGTGGGGATAGGGGGCAGCCCTGCCGTGTGCCTTTGTGAAGACGGAATTCGTCCGAGAGGAGGCCTGCCGCTACCAGCCTAGCTGCTGGGGGGGGTATACATGGTATTTATAAGGTGGGCGAAAGGGCCTGAGAATCCCATTTTAGTCATGACCATGGAAAGCCATTCGTAACTAACGTTATCGAAGGCTTTCTCCGCATCTAGGGTAATGATAGCATAATCTCCCTCTGGGTTACATTTGGCGTGTTCCAGGGCCATCATCACCTTTCTGATGTTCATGGTGGCCGTTCTGCCCTTCACGAACCCTGATTGGGCAGCATGTATCAGAGAGGGTATGATGTCGGCTAATCTGGTGGCAAAAATTTTGGAGAGGATCTTGACATCAAGGTTTAGGAGTGAGATAGGTCTATATGAGCCTGGTTCTTGTGGGTCTTTACCTTTTTTGGCCAATAATTTAATGATGGCTTGGTTACCCGTGGGTAGGTAGGAGCCGCCTGACCATATGTGATGGTAGACTTTGTGGAGGGTGGGTTCTAAGAGTGTTTGTAGGGATTTGTAGAATTCACCTGTGAAGCCGTCTGGGCCTGGGGCTTTGGATGGGGCTAGGTTTCTAATGGCATTGGAAATTTCAGGGAGGGAGATGGGTGCGTTTAGAGCATCTAATTGAGAGGGAGAGATTTGGGAGAGGGTTATTTTCTCAAGAAAAGAAAATGCTGTTGCTGTATCTATGGGGTCCGCCACGTAAAGAGAGGAGTAGTATTGTAGCATGGCTTTGTTTATGCCTTTTTGAGTGGTTTTAATGTTACCCGATGTGTCTCGGAGGGATGTAATATAGGTCAGGCAGTTGGATCCCTTACATAGTCTTTAAAGGAGTTTACTTGCCTTATTGCTGAATTTGTGAAGGGTAGCAACCATGTGTGCTTTTTTGGTCAGTTCAAGAGTTTCAGCCCAAGTGCCAAAAGATTGCTTTGCTGACAGCCATGTCTTCCTATTGTTAGGGGAGTTGTCTATCTATAGGGATCGTTGGGCCTGATGCAGTCGGGAGCTGGCTAGTTTGTAGCTTTTGAGGGTGTTTCTCTTGAAAGAAGCAGCATAGGATATTACACATCCTCTGAGGAAGGCTTTGCCTGCTTCCCAGAATAGATTAGGGTTGTCAGAGTGCAATGCATTGGTTGAGGTGTATTTAGACCAAGCATTTTCCATGTATTGTCGGAAGTCAGAGTTATTGTGAAGGTAGGATGGGAATCGCCATATTTTGGGATTCGGGTGTAGATCAGGATTGTCGATCGTTGTCGAGACAGGTGCGTGATCAGATATAGCAATGTCGTGTATGTCAGCGTCAGATATCAGTGGGATAAGGTCGTCTGAGCAGAAGAGGTAGTCAATCCTGGTGAAAACATTATGGGGGTTGGAGTAGAAAGTGAATTCTCTATCAGCTGGGTGACGGAGGCGCCAAATGTCATGTAGATGAGGGAGTCCATCGTGGAGACCAAAAGAGTTTGCGTATCGGGGTCTGGAGGGGAGTGTGGGCATTTGGGAGTAGATCTATCGTTGATCAGATGAATTGTAGAATTGAAGTCCCCGCTGATTATATGTGGGAGGTGTGGGTCACGAAGGAGCCAGGTCGAAAGTTCACTAAAAAACTGTTTAGTAGGGTTATTGGGTGCGTAGATGTTTGAGACTATCAAATCTTTGGTCCCTAATTGAATGTGGGCTGAAATAAGGCATCCCTGGGAATTTGATTCAACAGAGAGGACCGTGCAGGGGAGGTTTTTGTGTAAGAGTATCAAAACCCCTGCTTTGCGTCCATTTGAATTGGAGCCTAGGACCGTGCCCACCCATAGTTTTTTCATACGGTGGAAGTCTGGGGTGGAAAGGTGGGTTTCCTGGAGTAGGGCAATGTCGGTCTTCAGTCTTTTAAGATGGCGAAGGATTTTCATTCTCTTATTGGGGGAACGAAGCCCCTTCACATTCCAGGAGACTAATTTCATATTGGGGGGGTCAGAAGGGGGGTATGTGCTGGTGTTATATGAGTTGCGTGCACTAGTATGTGGTGGTGGGCTGCAAGTACATGCGGGGATATGGGGGAGTTTAGGCTGTCTGAAAGTATGGACTTAATGCCAAGTGGTGTATATGTATCATAGGATGGGGGTGCATAAGGAAGGGAGGGGTTCAGAAGGAAGGGAGGTAAAAGAGAGAAACAATAAAACATATTTGAGAAACTTCACTTTTTTCCGCATGGAGTCACTGTGTAGGCCAGCTCCCATTGCAAGACCCATTGACTGCTGTACTTAAACCCATGTTTAAGGGGGTGATGCATGTTGGCAGTTTGGGTTGTGCACAGGGAGAGTGGTCTGAGCTACGCAGGGAAGCCAGGGGAGAAAATCATTGTATAAGATAAAACAATAAACCAATTTAACTATTCAGCAGTATGTAGAACATTAGAAACAACTTGGCCTACCAGTAGTCGAAGTACCTGGGGAGGAGGAGAGAACAAAACTAAGAGAGTAATAGAAATTTTAGTGAGAGTCGTCTCGGTTAGGGTTGATCCGGCATGGCCGGTTGAAGAGCAATAGTGAGTGAAGCCAAAATAGAGCTGTGAGAGTGTTCTTCAACGAGGTGTGGAGCAACGTTGGTTTGGGTCAGAGGCTCTAAACCGTTTTGGAGAGTCTTTGCTTGGGCTCCTTTGGTCTAGAGCACGGTTGACAGGAGCTGCTCTGGAAGAGGGGTTGAGGTGGGGACCTGTGCGAAGTGATCTTAGGAAGGCCTCCACCTCAGGTGGATTATGAAAGGAGAGCTGGTTGCCATTAGGGGCTTTGAGTCGGAGGGTAGCTGGGAAAGCTATGGTAAATTTGATTTGTTGCTGGTGTAGCTCCGAGTAAATTTGTTGGAAGGCTTTCCTTTTCTTGGATACTTCAATGGAATAATCCGCGAAAATCAGGTTCTTTATTCCGTCGATCTGGAGAGATCTGGATTTCCTGAATTTCTGTAAGATGAAAGCTTTGTCTGAGTAGTTGAGGTATTTGGCGATTATAGGTCAGGGTGATTTGCGATCGGAGTTAAAGGTTCCCATGCGGTGGGCACGTTCTACTGCGAAGGGGCCTGGAAGGCCTAGTGCTTCGGGAATGTGCCTCGCACAAAAGTCCGTGAGGGCTGAACGCAAATGGCAGGTTACTCCTTCTGGGTCTATTTTCCAAATCGTCCAGTTTCTCTAGAATATATTTGTTTGTCTTGTCTTGGGCCTGCTCTGTGGATTGTGACTGGTACAATTCTTCCTCTATATTAGCTATGCGATGTTCAGCCTCAGCCTGAAGGCATGTTCCCCTAGCTGGGCCTGGAGCTGTTGCATGCCTGTGCTGACAGCTTTCTCCACAGAGGCTGTTATCATTGGGGAGAGGAGAGCTGCCACAGCCTGTGCAATCAGGTCTGTGTTATGGGCCCCTATGTGCTGAGTTGGAGTGTCAGCTAGTGAGGAGGAGGGGGCCGAAGCGCTGCTTACCTCCATGTTGGGCTCCGTTTGTGTGAGTGGCTCCGTGTAGGCCGAAGCCAGGTCCTTGATTTGCGGCTGTGCCGTTCGCGCCGTCGCAGCCGCGTACAATCGCTGACGGTTTTTTCTACAAATCAGTCCACCTCGTGGCCGGATGGTAGGTGGAGGTAGTGCCGGTGAGTGTGGTGGGTTTGCGGGCTTTATAGGCTGGTTTTTGGAGTCGAGCTGCAGGAGCTGAGGTGAAGAGCAGCTACTCCATGCGGCGCTGGAACCGGAAGAATGAACACAATGTTCAAGTGTGGATCTAGGGGGGAGCTCTTTTGGAATTAAAGAATTTTGCCATGTGGGGGACCAAAATTTCTCTGAATGTCTTGTAGTAGGGGACTGATAGACCGTCAGGACCCGGAGCTGAGCCAGTCTTAAGGCCTTTGATAACCTCCCTTATCTCCTCCTCTGAGAAGGCTTCTTCCATTAAGTCTTTGTGTTCCATGGAAATGGAGGGCAACTGGAGGTTCTGAAGGAAAGAAGTGGTCAAGGGGCCTCTATCTGATTGGGTAGAGTTGTAAAGTTTGGAGAAAAATTTGTGGAAGGCAGTCATGATTTTGTTTGGATTGGCTGTTGGAGGCTGTCCTGCTATACGAAGTTTGGGGAAAGTATGAGAGTGGTATTTGGGGGTTAGCTTAGCGGCTAACATCGGCCCTATTTTGTCTTTTTGGTAGTAATATTTGGCACCACTCCAGCGAATGTGTTTCTCCACTTTGGCTGTTAATGCTAGATTGAGCTCCAGCCTGATCGCATCCAGTCGGTCTGTTAAGACCTTAGATGGATGTTTTTTGTGTTCGTCTTTTAAGGCTACAAAGGATTTTTCCAACATGTGGATGTCAATCAGATGCTCCTTCTTGACCTGGGTCACTATCCGGATGAGCTTGCCTCTAATGGTAGCCTTGTGGGCTGCCCAAAGGGTCTCGGGGGAGATGTTGTCTACATCATTTAAACAAAAATATTCTTTGATGGCATCTGCAATCACCTTGGTATGAATTTGGTCGCTAAGGATCGATTCATTAAGTCGCCAGTATGAACCCCGTTTCCCAGTAAGTGTGTTTCTCAGGGACAGGAGGACCAAAGAGTGATCTGACCATTCTGTGTCCATTATAGAAGCCTTATTAGTCAGGGGAATGAGGTTTGTTGGAATAAGTATGTGATCAATCCTGACGTAGGATAGGTGGGGGGAGGAGAAGTGTGTAAAGTCTCTACTCTTGGGGTTCAGTTCCCTCCAAATGACTACTAGGCCATTGGTGTGAAGGATTTTAGCTATTCTACTGCTCAGTTTCGTGGGGCGTGTAAGCTGGTCCTTAGGGGGTTTCGTTTTATCTAGTCCCTGGTCAAAAGCCACATTGGAGTCTCCCCCAAAAATGACCTTGTCTTCCAGGAGGGGGTTTAAAGTTGTAAAAAGGTTCTGGAAGAAAGTGGCTTGTCCCTTATTAGGGGCGTAGTAGGAAATTATAGAATAGAGTATTCCCTCTATAGTGCCCTTTACAAGAATAAACCTTCCCTCTGGATCCCTAAAATCAGAGATGTGGGAAAATTTGCAGTTTTTTGAGAAAAGAATTGCAACCCCTTTCGTCTTGTTTGGTGCGTTTGCAAGGTGAAAGGATGGGTAGTGTGAGTGAAGGAACTTGGGGTTGTATCGAAACGGAAAGTGTGTCTCCTGAAGCAGCACTACGTTCAGTTTAAGGGATCTGTAGTATTCAAATGCCACTCTCCTTTTCCTTGGGGAATTCAGGCCCTGAACGTTATGAGATGCCACCCTGAGATCCACTCCCTTTGTTATCTTGTCAGCCATGGGAACAGAGGGGGGGGACCATCAAACTGGCAGCCACTTACCTTTCGACGCCTTCTACCTTCGAGAAGAGGATGGTAGGTGTTGAGAAGACCTTTATTGGTTTGGAGACTGAATGGAGTCGTCTCCCGTTGATAGGCTTGAAGAGAAAAGAAGAATAAAAGGGGGAAAAAGAGGGAGGGTAAATAAAACAAACACGAGAACAAAGATAAAGACAAGGGTCTTCTAACAAGACCCGTGGTGAGTGGCGGAGGGGATATCCGCCAAACCCCAACTCTTAATCGTCGGTCACCCTTGGGGGTTGACCGACAACCCATGCCAAAAAAAACAAACACAATTGGTTTTCCAGGAATGGGTGGAGGCACAAGGGGGCCACCCGGACCCTTGCAACAACATGTGATTGAAACAAAAACTTTGCACAACTAAAATATGGTCGTCTTCGGTGCAATCCACCATTAGCACAAAACAGAGAGTACAAGTAAAAATAATAACAAATAGTAGCTGTAGAATAAGCCCCCCACACACGGCGCCCCCAGGTCCTATCTAATCCCCCGCCTAGCAGGGGGAGGAGGCCGGAGAGGCCAGGGGTGAAGAGGGCAAAAAGGGATCATGCCCCAACAATCTGAGTGGGGAGTAAGGGTTCTTTGATGTAATGTAGGAAAGAGGCCCCCTAGAGATTTGGACCTATCTGGTCCAATCACCACAGAACAAACCTGGGGGGGGAACCCTCGTCTCCCAGGGGTAACAGTTCCTTTCGGATTTGATTCCCCGACGGGAAGGGAGAGGAAACCAAAATCATGCTTCTGAATTGGCTGTAGTGCAGGTGGGCAGTAAGCCACTGAAGTCTCTCCACTTTGGATGGTGGGAACTTGTGGTAGAGGGACCATGAAAAACAATGTATATCAGGAAACTGGGGACTGAACCGATCCAAAATTTGGGTTTGGAGCTCCAGCTCCATCAACAGAGGGGACTTCTGTCCCAAAAGGAGGTGCCCGTGGGAGGGTATTGGAGTGAGGAGATTTAAACGACCTCTTACGGTGGTCTTCAGTCCTTGCACTTCTTAGAGGGACCCTTGTTCCAAAGAGGGGAGACTGGACTGGCAGGAGGGGGACGTTTGGATGACCCCGAGGTCGACGTTGAGTAGTCCATGGGTGCCTCCTGCGAGATTAATTTCAGGGACAAAAACAGCCTTTCACCATCAGGAAGGTTGGAAAAGGAGTGAGTTTTTCCATGGATTGTGAACTTCACAGCAAAGGCAAAGGTCCAGCGGTACTTAATGTCCCGTTGAGCTAAGACCGTAAGGAGAGGTTTGAGAGATCTTCTTCTGTGAATGGTGGATGGAGCTAAATCTGCGAATATCTGCATCTGGTGCCCCTGGTGCTGTAGTTTAAGCTTCAGGCGTGATTGGCGCATGTCCTCCTCCTTGACAGCAAAAAAGTGCGGTTTAATGATTATATTTCTGGTGTTTCCATCTTTTCTGGGGGGTCCCAGAGCCCTATGCACTCTGTCTAGTTCTAGACGGTGTGGCGGGATATTTGGAATGAGCTCTGAAATAATGTCCCGTACCGTGAGGGGGATATCGGTGAAGGATTCCGGAAGGCCTCTAATTCTAAAATTGTACCTCCTGGACCTATTTTCAAGGTCGTCGATCCTGGAGAGTGCCGTATCAAGTTGTGCCTGGAGGGTCTAAATGTGCGCTGCATTTTGGTTGGTTCTGGAGACTGTACTTTCTATTTTGTCCTCCATGGCCTCTATTCTGGATCCCAAACTAGTGAGATCCGATTTAATAGTGTTGGTGATTTGGGTTGCTGTGTTGGCCATTTCTCTCTCTAAAAGAGTAGAGAATTTAGCAAAAAGGTCTTCCTGTAGTGTGGTGATGTCCCTGACTGAAAAGCCAGGGGACGGGTTAGCAGTAAGGTGATGTTGAGAAGGCCCGGACGGAGATAGTGCATAGCCCTCCATATGCAAGCCTACCAAGGACTCCGTGGATGCCGGGGAGGGGGCCTGGGGCTTGTGGAAGCCATGAGGGAATGCCTGGGACATGTTGGGGGTGCCCTGGGCCGCTTGGGCATAAATCAGTGTCACTGGGGTAAGAACTGGCCTGTTTTCTGGTGCCCTGGCCTGTAAGGCCGCATGAGGCTGGGTAGATTCAGTCCTGGCGGCTATCTTGGTACACCCGTCCTCCCCCACCGAGTTGAATTGCGGCCCAAGGTCCCGTCGTGCCAAGGGACCGGACATTCCAGAGTGATCCCCCAAGGCTCCCGGACCCGTTAAGGTAGGTGGGATGCTTCCCAGTGGGTTATAGTGCTGCTTGTGCGGCTCATCTGTCCAGGGTGGCGTGGAGCTCACGGCTCAGGCAGCCATAACAGAGCTCTCGCGCATGCGTGCTCCATGCAGCATTAACTATATAGCACAGGGAAGGCAACGCTGAAGTTCCACTGTATGCAGCCCATGGATAAGTGAGATCACTTCTGTGGGACTACAAGTCTCACCAGTAGTCTATAGCTGACACACTTAGTCAACAGTACACTATATTGAGCTGGGCAAGTGCCCACTCACCACAAAAGGCCCAGATGCTTGCAAGGCTCCTTTCCTGATATCTCAGTCCAATCCAAGCTGGCGCCATCACACCGCACCGCACCGCTCCTTCTGATGGCTAATGACTGTAATGAAGGAAACCTCTAGAAATCGTGGGTTCTCAAGTTCATCTGCACGCTGGTCCAGCTGACAGTGCTCTGGAACTCCTCAGAGGCCAAACGATTCTGCTCCGCAGCTTACAGGCCGCAGTCTCCCAGTCACGCACAGACCCCACTGCAGGCAGGTTTTGAATGGCGTCCCAAGAGGCCAGAAAATGGCCCTTTTTATTTGCTTGCCCAGCAGGCCGTTCTATGACCTGGCATTGTGGGTAGATCAACTGGGCATTGTGGGTCAGTAGTTCACAGCATGAGTCACTTCCTCATTAAACTACATCTCCCACAATGCTTTGTAGCGTGGCTTTACAGAAACCAAACAAAAGTCTTACACAAGAACACTAGAGGGAGCCAAACTCACTTATAACCATCACAACTGTAATGCTGTGTGGTCTGGGGGGGCTGCAAACAGCACTGGAGGGGTAGAAGGTAGTGATTGGCTTCCCAGAGCTGGACAGGCCACAAACAGCAATCATCTGCAATGGACATTTTATATTTACTAAGATACGCTTTAAAGAGTAATGCCCTGTACACACTGTCAGATTTTCCGATGGAAAAAGTGCGATCGGATTGTGTTTTTGGAAATTCCGATCATGTGTGGGCTCCATCGGACCTTTTCCGTCTGAATTTCTGACACACAAAGTTTTAGAGCAGGATATAAAATTTTCCAACAACAAAATCCGATCGTTTAAATTCCAATCGTGTGTACACAAATCCGATGCACAAAGTGCCACACATGCTCAGAATAAATTAAGAGATGAAAGCTATTGGCTACTGCCCCGTTTATAGTCCTGACCTACGTGTTTTACGTCACTGCGTTCAGAACGATCAGATTTTCCGACAACTTTGTGCGACCGTGTGTATGCAAGACAAGTTTGGCCCAAAATCCGTCTGAAAAAATCCAATGGATTTTGTTGTCAGAATGTCCAATCAATGTCCGATCATGTGTACAGGGCATAACTCCACTTTTGTTGAGAACAACACAATCCCCCCTGGGTGAAAAATGTACATTGCAGGGATTTTACAAACTTTGTTGCAGATTCCTACCTTTTCTTACGCTCAAGAAATAGCTGTCTGTTGTTTATGTCAATGTGCACAGTGAATCTGACTGGGACTGACTTTTTCAATTGGCTGATGAACTTGTAGTGTTCTAATTAACCGGTTGGGAGTTTTATTATTATTATTATAATACAAGATTTATATAGCGCCAACAGTTTGCGCAGAGCTTTACAACATGATGGCAGACAGTACAGTTACAATACAATTCAATACAGGAGGAATCAGAGCCCTGCTCGTTAAAGCTTACAATCTAGAAGGGAGGGTCAAGTGATACAAAAGGTAATAACTATGGGGGATGAGATGAGGGAGAAAATCAAAGTACAATTGTTAGGTGGAGGCAGGAAAGGATTCTCTGAAGAGGATGATTTTTAGGGATCATCTAAAAGCAAACAGAGTAGGAGATACTTGGACATATTGGGGTAGGGAGTTCCATAGGATGGGAGAGGCTCTGGAAAAGTCCTGGAGGCAAGCATGGGAGCTGGTGATGAGGGAGCTAGAGAGCAGGAGGTCTTGGGAGATATGAAGAGAACAATGAAGTTGGTACTTTGAGACTAAGTTAGTGATGTAGCGGGGGGCTGAATTGTGGATGGCTTTGTAAGTTGTTGTTAGTATTTTGAATTTAATTTGTTGGGTGAGCGGAAGCCAATGGAGGGAATGACAGAAAGGAGTAGCAGACATGGAGTGGTTGGTAAGGTGGATGAGCCTGGCAGCAGCATTTATGATGGACTAAAGGGGGGATATCCTATGTAAAGGTAAACCAATAAGGAGAAAGTTGCAGTAGTCGAGGCATGAGATGACTAGGGAGTGAACTTGGAGCTTTGTGGTGTCATTGGTTAGAAAGGGATGTATTTTGGAGATGTTGTGGAGGTTAAGGCAGCAAGGTTTAGACAGTGATTGGATGTGGGGCCTAAAGGATAGATCAAAGTCCAAGATTACACCTAGAACCTTGGCATGCGGGGACAGTTTGATAGTTGTGCCATCAATCTTGACAGAGGGATCAGGGGATGGGGCACAGGGGGGAGGAAATTGAATGAATTTGGTTTTTGATAGATTGAGTATGAGGTAGTGGTGTGACATCCAGACTGATATGTCTGTTAGTGCCATCTGTTTGCCAAGTTTTTAGGGGTCGGAGCCTGATTCTGTGTGTAGTGAGGGGGGCCAGTGTGTCCATTGAGGATGACAGTGAAGCATTGTAAACAGAAGTGTCTAGGTTGGGGCAAGGTGAGATTTTGTCGTAGAGGTGGTCAGTAGCAGAGTAATGAAGAGAAGGATGGAGATGGCAAAGATTTTTACGGGTAACAGTTTGGTGGTATGAGGGAGAGCAGGTGGAGGAGAGATAGAGAGTAAAATGAATAAGGTAGTGATCAGAGAGATGAAAAGGATAGTTGGAGAGGTTGTATGGAGTGCATAGGTGGGAGAATACAAGGTCAAGTGTGTTGCCATCAGAGTGGGTAGAAGCATGTATCTATTGCTTCAGGTCAAAGGAGGAGGTTAGACTGAGAAGTTTGGAAGTAGCAGGAGTGTGAGTATCTCACCAATAATAAGGATGTTTAAAATAGGACTTGTATCTTAGTGCAGACTTCTGGTAAACATCAGTGAGTCAATCACACAAACAGGAAATTACATTTCTGGGGGTGTACCATACACTAACAGTGTATGTAATGCTTCCAGGTTGCAAAATTGCATTGCATTTTACAGACAATTACAGTGTTGTAGATTGAAAGGAAAGGTAATGTTTAATAGCATTCAATTACAATATGGATTTTGTAGCGATTGTATACGCTATATTTTTTATTTGCTATTTTTTGCCCATGAAAGTGGAGTTACTCTTTAAGAAATTCCACAATACATTATGTATTCCCATTCACACAACATATCTAAAAAAACTATTTTTAACATTACTTATTACCTTTCTGGTCAATTATTTAGAACAAGTATACAGGGTTGCAAGCTATTCTGAACAATTTAAAAATGGGGACAGACTGGGGACAAACTGAGATAAAGTGCAATAAAGTGTTACTAACCCCAGTAATATGAAAATAGCCCATGTATTATAAATCTTCTTTTTACATTAAAATACTGCCACTATATACCTTTTTGGCTAATCTGTATACCATGGTCACGTGATAAACTGCAAGGTCCATCCAGTGCTGAGAGTTCAGGTAGGAGGAGCTTTCCACTATAGCATGTGTCCATGTGCTGTTATGCGAGGTGGATCATGCATGAATTAAAATGTAACATCTCACCCACTGTGTTCTTTTTTAGTTACTAGGCATGGAGGAGGAGACAGGGCCTGGGCTGTGATTTAGGATCTATATACACACTCACATGTGTGATGTCATATCATGTGACCTAAAAGCTTAGAGACCAAACTGAGCATATACAGGAGAACTACCCTTACTGTGTATTATCTGGCCTTGCCAAGAGAGAACCCACAGGGGGGAGGATGTGCACATACAGGATAAAAGAGCCTTTTTACACAATACAGAGGATTAACCCCTCAAGTTTCCACAGTGAATATAACAAGCATGCTATTCTGAATATACAGCAGAATTTACTGTTGTGGGTTTAATAACACTTTAACATACAATGCACCACTCATGCTATGGGATCTTTAACCTTTTGTTAACCCTTTGTTAGGACAGGTAATGTTTACATCTAGTTTAAAGCCAGGTACACACAGGCTCAATGTCGGGAGACATTTGCCAGTTAAACAAAAACAGCCGACATTCGGCCCATGTGTATGTCGACCTGTTCAACAGAAGCCGGCTGTTTGGAAAACCAACAGCCGACCGCATCCCGATCAACACTCTCAGCCAGGGCGTCCTCCTGTCACAACACAATTGCTCAGCGGGGGAGATCACTGTACTTACCTCACATAGTGAGTACAGCGGCTCTGACTGGAGCCATCAGTTTTTTTTGTTCAACCCACTGGGTTGAATGGAAAAAAAACATATAGCATGTACCAGGCTTAAAACTGGTAATGGTGATCTGTCAGCGCAGTGCAGACAGATTTATTTTAGGTTAAACCTTACTCTCTATCCCCCACTTAAACATTACATAGAAGGGAAAGCCATGTAGGATTTTTCTTTCACATATATTTTATTGATTTTCAAAAGATTTGAATGGGTACATTGAGGAAAAAGCATAGAAAACATATACATTGTTTGACAGCTGGTATGTCAAGTACACTGAGTAGAGATGAAAGGAAAGGAAATATATACAGTACATACATTCAATTAAAAAGGTGTAGATGTCAGCCTTAGTTAGTTAGTTGAGTGGGGAGGGAATCTGTCTGTAGACCTAACTGGATGCAGATGACAATACAGAATGTGTGGATGGAGGTCTGTAAGTATAGTTGTTTAATGGGAAGGGTATTATAATGGGCTCTGATAACACTATAGTAAAGAGGGGGGAGGGGGGGTTGAATTTTGATTGTAATGCAACAAAAAAAAGTATGAGGCGTAGAGAAAGAAGGAAGGCATTTGGTGAAGAGGGGGGAGAAGGGCCAGTGAGACCTCGGCAGGCACTCCGTTTGTATAAAGCCTTTTTGGTGTCACCATTATAGCAAGAGTAGGGGGTAGTCAAGGTTCAGGGTGCAGTTGTAATTATGCCAAGGTGACCATTTTTAAAAATTTAGGGTGAGTATTGTTTAATATTGAAACAAGTTTCTCATGAATTATGGTACTCATTATTATCTGCTTCACCTCCATGAAGGTCACAGTGGGCAGTCTCCAGGCATCAGCGATGGTTTGGCCTGTAACTAGAAAATAAAGGTTTTTAGTTTCATTAGTGGTGAGTCAGAGGTTGATCTGTTGAGTAAGGCTTCCCAAAGGTTACGAACCAAGTTTTTATTAAAGCGCAACTCCACTTTTGTTGAGAAAGAAAACATTCCCCTCTGGGTGATCTGGCCTTTTTGGTGTCACCATTATAGCAAGAGTAGGGAGTAGTCAAGGTTCAGGTTGCAGTTGTAATTATGCCAAGGCGACCATTTTTTTAAAAATTTAGGGTGAGTATTGTTCAATATTGAAACAAGTTTCTCATGAATCATGGTACTCATTATTATCTGCTTCACCTCCATGAAGGTCACAGTGGGCAGTCTCCAGGCATCAGCGATGGTTTGGCCTGTAACTAGAAAATAAAGGTTTTTAGTTTCATTAGTGGTGAGTCAGAGGTTGATCTGTTGAGTAATGCCCCGTACACACGGTCGGATTTTCCGATGGAAAATGTGTGATAGGACCTTGTTGTCGGAAATTCCGACCGTGTGTAGGCTCCATCACACATTTTCCATCGGATTTTCCGACACACAAAGTTTGAGAGCAGGATATAAAATTTTCCGACAACAAAATCCGTTGTCGGAAATTCCGATCGTGTGTACACAAATCCGACGGACAAAGTGCCACGCATGCTCAGAATAAATAAAGAGATGAAAGCTATTGGCCACTGCCCCGTTTATAGTCCAGACGTACGTGTTTTACGCCACCACGTTCAGAACGATTGGATTTTCCGACAACTTTGTGTGACCGTGTGTATGCAAGACAAGTTTGAGCCAACATACGTCGGAAAAAATCCTAGGATTTTGTTGTCGGAATGTCCGAACAAAGTCCGACCGTGTGTATGGGGCATAAGGCTTCCCAAAGGTTACGAACAAAGTTTTTATTAAAGCGCAACTCCACTTTTGTTGAGAAAGAAAACATTCCCCTCTGGGTGATCTATGTAGATTATAAGGATTTTAACAAACTTTGTTGCAGATTCCTACCTTTTGTTATACTGAATAAATCACTGTTTGTTCATCTGTGCAGAGTGAGGCTAATGGGAGTGGTTTTATAATTATTAACCAGCTGTGCACCTGCAGAGCTCTAATGAGGCAATATGCTGGGTCTGTTTAACTTTAGATGTGTTCCTATTGGGAGTATCTTATCAAAAATGAAAATTTTGGTGCAGGGAATGACAAAAATCTGACTTGTATCTTAGCGTAGACTTCTGGGAAAATCAGCGAGCCAATCACACAAGCAGGAAATTATGTTTCTGGGGGTCGTTTTGCACACATTCTGTGTACAGAACAACTCCATGTAGCCATATTGCATTGTATTTACAGAAAATGACAGCAGCTGCAGATTGAAAAGGAAAGGTAATTTTTCCTTGTCAAAAGAAGTTTATTGAGTATACAATGTTATAAAGATACATAAAGTAAGTTTACAAGGATTTATAAAGTAAGCTCATTGTTTTACAGTAGGGTTTATGTAGGTAAATATCATGAAATTTCAAATATTAAACATTGGGTTCACGTAAACCTAAATTAAATTAAAGATATATATCATTTCCTTAGTTACTTTTGTAGGTATTTAAATGATTTATACCTACTATACATATTGTTTACAAGTAGAGTGTATATAGGTCAAATAAATTCTGATAATGAGCTTTAATCGTAAGGTGGAGAAAAGGAAAGAGAAAGAAGAAAAAGGGTTGAAAGGTAGAGGTATGGTCCACAAGGTTGTCCCGCTCATCAGTTTATTATTCTTTTTAGTTCTCTTTGAAGCCTTAGAATGGGTGTCTCTGTAAGTCATTTAATCTGTTACCATGGCAACAGGACAGAGTCATTGAAGTTTGACAGGAACTGTTGTTTTATCCAAGGATGCCAAAGTTTTTCAAATTTTGGAATTTGATTTTGATCGATGGCTACCATCTTAGCATGGGACATTGTATTATTCATTCTGTGAATTGTTTCTGCTAGTACCAATGTAGGAGATTTCCATGCCTTGGCCACTGTTTGTTTTGCAGCCATTATTAATTGGATCATAAGTTTGAATTGAGAGAGTGTTAACCATTCCGGTTTTAGATTAAGTAAAGTTAAATATGGATCTGGTTGTATTATTTTTTTAAATATTTTAGATGCAATCACGAAGACTTCCTTCCAGAAGGTTTGGATTACTGGGCACGTCCACCATATGTGTAAATATGTGCCTATTTCTGGGCATCCTCGAAAACAAAGAGCTGAGGTATTAGGTGAATATTTTGCCACTCTAGCGGGTACAAGGTACCAGCGAGTTAGGACTTTATAATTTGTCTCCAGTGCTAAGATGTTGGGTGAAGATGACTTAGATGTGAGCCATATGTTAGACCAGTCCGTGTCTTCTAAAGTTCGTCCCAGGTCCTCCTCCCACCTCTGAACGTAAGAGGGTCTATTAAGATTTGCTACTCCATATAATTGATTATAAAGTGATGAAATTGTACCTTTAGCAAATGGATCTTTTGTACAGATTAATTCAAAAATGGATAATTGGGATAATGGTGTATCCCCCTTTAGGAATGGTGTATAGAAATTTTTGATTTGGAGATATCTAAATATCTCAGAGTTTGGTAGATCATATTTTTCTCTAAGCGATGGAAATGAAAGGAATTATTTAGATGCTATGAAGTCATTTAGTGTCTGAATGCCTGATGTTGTCCAAGCTTTAAAAGAATTTGGGTAGATCCATGCCGGATAAAAGGCCGGATTTCTGATAAAAGAAAGGAGAGGATTGTGTGGAGATTGTAACTGATATTTGGTTTTTAGTTTATCCCAGAGAGATAAGAAGTGTTTAGTTATGGGATTATGAATTTTAAAGCGGTCTTTAGGATCAAGCCATAATAAATTTGATATTAATAGAGGGTCATTTTCTGAAGCCTCTATAAATACCCATAATGGGATTTCCTGTTTTGCATGGTATTTGGACAGACTGGCCAAATGTGCTGCTCTGTAGTAGTTAGTAAAATTGGGGTATCCCAGGCCTCCTTTATTTTTGGGAAGATGTAGTGTGTGTATAGGTATACGTGGTTTAGAAGAGCCCCATATAAACGAAGTTGCTCTTTTTTGTACTATTCTCAAAAAATAGGAAGGAATTGGAATAGGGAGGACTCTGAATAGATAAAGCAATTTGGGTAGAATAGTCATTTTGATTGCATTAATCTTCCCTATCCAGGATAAAGGAAGATGCGACCATTGTTTTATTAGATTTGTGATCTGTCTTAGTACAGGAGGATAATTGGTTGAGAATAAGTCAGAATGAGATGCTGTTAAATGAATTCCAAGATATGGAATTGATTTTTCTGCCCATGTGAATGGGAGTGCAGCCCTAGCCGGGATCAATTCCATGTTTGTGAGTGAAATATTAAGCACTAGGCATTTCTTAGGATTAATCATAAGGCCGGATAGGGCTGCAAATCCATCAAGAGCTGGTATTAAGTTAGGACCAGAGACCTGTGGTGATGATAGAAAAAGTAATATATCGTCTGCAAATATACATAATTTGTGTGTAATACCTCCTACTTCAATGCCAGTTATAGTTTGGTTTGTTCTGATGTATTGGGCCATGGGTTCAAGTATAAGGGCAAATAATAAGGGAGATAATGGGCAACCCTGTCGGGTACCTCTTTCGATATTAAAGGCTTCAGATTTGTATCCAGCATATTTTATATAGGCTTTGGGTTTATTATATAATGCTTTGATCCATGTTAAAAAGTGGGGTCCAAAACCCCATTTTTGTAATGAATATTGCATATATTGCCAGGATACTGTGTCAAATGCCCTCTTAACATAGAGAGATAGAAAACATAAAGGGATTTTCCGTTTTTTAGCAATATGTGCCAATAACACTGCCCTGCGTATATTATCGCCTGCCTGTCTATTTGGCATGAAGCCTACTTGATCTCTATGTATTAATTTTCCTATAATGCTATTAAGGCGTTTTGCTATTATTTTTGCTAATAATTTAATATCGAGGTTTAACAGAGAGATAGGCCGATAATTCACACAGGAAGTATCATCAGAAAGGGGTTTTGGGATCATACAAACAATTGCCATTAGTGTTTCTTGCCGAAAAGAATGTCCATCTAGAAGTTTGTTAAAAGTTTCAGTGAGAATGGGAGAGAGTATTTCTGAGAATGTTTTATAGTATAAAGCCGAGTAGCCATCAGGGCCTGGTCTTTTGTTAAGTTTTAGGTCTTTTATGGCGTTAGCAACTTCATCTATAGTTATAGGCTCATCCAAACTGCTTTTTTGATTCTGAGATAACTCAGGTAAGGTTATTTTTGAGAAGAAGGATTCAGCCTCTGTAGGATTAAATTAATTGTTTGTCTTGTATAAAGTTGCGAGATGTGAGTGAAATTTATGGACTATTTTAACTGGATTACAAGTGTAAACATTTTTTGATAATTTCAAACGTATTGGTTTGAAAGATTTGTTAGTTGAATTTAATGCCCAAGCCAAATATGTACCTGGTTTGTTTGTATTCATGTAGAAATTGTGTTTGGAGCGTTTGAGGGATTTATCAACTGACTCAGTGAGAAATAGATCATATTCCAATCTAGATTTTTCCAGATGAGATTTTGTACTCTGAGATGGATTATCTTGAAATGATATGTAGGCTGCATTAAAATTGAGTTCTAGTTTTTTTGCTAGATTTTTGCGTTCCCGTTTAAATAGTGCCATTTGTCTTTGTATTGTACCACGCAAGACAGGCTTATGAGCTTCCCACAGTGTTATTGGGGAGATGTCTGTTGTATTATTAATTGATATGTATTCCTTTAAAGCTTGTTCAATGGCCATCTGATGTAGTGGGTGTTTGAGCATTATGTCCGGTAAGTACCACGTTGGGTCATGCGCTTTTGGTATGGCTGAGGCTATAGTAGTGTATACTGCATTATGGTCAGACCACGGAATCGGAATTATATCTGATGCAATAATTTCTGGTATCATTCCTATTGTTAGAAAAATATGATCTATTCTGGTGAAGGTTTGATGGGGGTGCGAGAAATAAGTAAATTTCTTTTTCATTGGGTTACTTTCTCTCCACGAATCTACCAGATTGTATTTGGAAAGAAGTTGAGAAAAAGGTAATCTAGAGGTTATTTTGGATGGTGTAAAAGGTGATTTATCTAGAAATGGGAGGAGGACCTGGTTCGAATCCCCACACATTATCACTGTTCCTATTTTGTGTGTATTAATCACTTGTAATATATGTGAGAGGAATGGTGTAGGTTGTTTGTTAGGAGCGTAGTAGGAAATCACTGTGATTGCTGTATCCATTATATAACCCATGAGTATCAGGTATCTACCTTCTGGGTCTTTAATTTCTGATGATAAGGTGAATGGTGTGGATCGGTGAAATGCAATTAGAGTTCCCCTTTGCTTGGTACAGGCAGAAGCCGTGTAAATTTGTTGATAAAAAGGAGAAATATATTTTGGAGTAGAATCTTTGGTGAAGTGTGTTTCTTGGAGGCATACTATGTGAGCCTTCTTGTTATGGAAAGTACGGAAGGCTTTGGTCCTTTTTTGAGGGACATTTATTCCCTGAACATTCAGGGAAAGTATATTCAGTGGTGCCATGGCAACAGATCAAATAGTTTTGACTTACTTTTTGTTATGCAGAGCTGACTGCGCAGATCAACCTGTGTGGACTGAAGAGATGAATAGATAGAAAAGAAACCAGTGAATTCTGGAATAAAGAGTAAACAAAAAACATATGAGATTAGATGATACATTGTATAAATTATTTTTTGCAAGTAATCACAATTTACCCGTGAAAGAGAATAAATATCTCTCTCAGGGGAATAAGTGCCTTCGTCACACTCCCACATAATATGGTTGGGAGAATGAGGAGGGCTAATGGGGGTACACAGATCTTCCGCTTACAGGAGAGAAGTGCTATGTCAAAAGACATCAAAATGATGTTTCATTAATTGGAGTGCAGAATATAGTTTTAGTTGAAATTATTTATTCCAGGGTGGTTGTATATGGTTAGTCTTGCCCTGGGCTAAATAATTCAGTTAGAAAGGTACTGTTAATAACTTTGGTATTGATGAAGATAGTTTGAATTATTTTGGGATTTTAACCCTTTTAGAGTAAACAATTACATATTTTATTCATATGTAACTGTTTAGATATGTTAACTCATAAAATTGAGGTTGTATTGCTTCAGATTAGAATAAACTAAAACATATTTCTAGGAACTAGTTAGGTAATAATATATTTGTTTTAAGAAAAGAAAGAAAAAGCTTCCATTACTTCTGGATTATTGAACATATTTGTCCTAAAAAGTAATAAATCTATTGTTATTACCTGATAATATATAACTGAACAAGAATTTCCTTATTTCACTTATATATTCTAAGGCTATATGAATCAGAAGTAATAAGAAATATAACTGGAATGTAACATGATCCCACACAGTGTGTGACTATCAGAATGCAGTTACATTCAGTTATAAATACAGTTTTTTTATAGAGAACCATCTCTTAGTATAATAAATGAAGAGATATCAGGAATTAGGATGTCAGTCCATTGAATCTTCTTGGTCCATGGATGATGTGGCATAACGGCCTCTTTTGTGAGAATGATGATTCCCATTTTGTTCTGATATTTTCTGGGTGCTGCCTGAAGGTGAAGATGATGTCATTCTTCTGCGTGTGGGAGTGTTGCTGCTTGTGGATTCTGTCAGATTTAATTTTAAAAGGGTTTGTTGTAGTTCATCTGCTGATCTGCTTCTGTAAATTGTACCTTGGTAGTTAAATCTGACTGAAAAGGGGAAGCCCCATTGATACATAATGTTGTGGCGTTGCAGTTCCATTAGTTGGGGTTTCATGGATCGTCTTTTAGTAATAGTAAGTTGGGATAGGTCAGCAAAAATTTGATAATTGTGTCCTTGAAAATTAAGTTCCTTTTTTTCTCTTGCAGCAATTAGTATTTGTTCTTTCGTTCTGTAATAATGAAATTTTGTGATTATATCACGTGGGGGTCCATCTTTCTTTTTGGCTGTGAGGGCTCTGTGTACTCTGTCCAGTTCTAAACGTTCAATAGGGATATCTGGCTTTAGTTCTTGTAATAGAGCAGTAATAGTAGATTGCAGGTCTGTCACAGTTTCAGGTATTCCCCTTATGCGCAAGTTTGAACGTCTGGCTCTATTTTCGTAATCTTCGAGCTTAGTTTGAAGTATTAAATTCTCTTTTTTTAATTGTTCCAATTCTGTTATATTTTCTTGGGTTGTAATTTCAATTTCATCCATTTTTATTTCTAAGGCTGCGGTGCGGTTTCCCAGCTCTCTTATTTCTTTGGTTAGGCTTTTTGTTATTTGGTCTGAGGTTTGTTTTAAAGCCTTATGAAGCATCTTTTCAAATTGTAATAATATTACTGGGGATGCTGAGGAGGCTTATGGAGAAGTTTGTGAGAGGATTTGTTCTGTATCTGACTCAAATGGAGAGTCTTGCTGTGACATTTTCTGTCTGTGAGAGCGCCCTGATGCTGTATGTTGTGAGGTGACTGGAGCTGCTTCAGCTGCAGTGAGTGCCTGTGAGCTCTTTGTGAGGTGATTTTTATTTCTGCCACGGCTTCCTCCCAGTACCATATTTCCTGCCCAAACTTTCACAGTTTGTTCCCAGGGGTAAAAAGGTTCAAATGGATACCTTTTGAGCCTGCAGGCTCCGCTTTGTCCTTCTCTTCTCTCCTCAGCGGTGTGGAGCTCTAACAATGCATGTCTGCTCTGCTAGGCTCCGCCTCCTGCCCCCTCGGAAAGGTAATTTTTAATAACATTCAATTACAATATGACTCGTGTTACAATTGTATATGCAATATTATTTTCTTTTATATGCTATTTTTTTCCATGAAAGTGGAGTTACCCTTTAAGTATGTTCTCAGCAAGTTGTATACAATATACACAATCCACCAACTGAAGGCCCATTGTTTCAATTTTGCTGTAGGATAAAGTCTAATATAGGTAGTCTGAGGTAAAATAAAATTGTAGATGTTCTGGAGAATGCTAGATTATATTTAAATAGGATCATATTGGGAGTTCTAGTGTAGTGTGGAGAGAGGCTAAAGGTGATGTTTGTGCTGCTGTGTAGTATTTCCCCAGGCTGTGAATTCTAAATCTGCCCATAGATGGATCCAAATTCAGCTGGTTCAGCAGGGACTGGTTGAATTTTAGATCCATGTATGGGCACTGTGGTTGTACAGAAGTAGAAGTTGGGTCCATTATTTCTTGTTCAACCCACTAGTTCAATAAAAAAAACTGACCCATCTATGGCCCATATATGTGTCCCATGTGAATTTCAGAATTTTCTTTTGTTCTATGCAGAAGATATGACTAGTGTGACATTATGAAAGGTGAGGTGATAGCTGGACGTTATGTTTCACCTCGCATTCGTTCATTTGCTGAGAACTATGGTGGAATATGGTCTGGGTTTTACCAGACACCTTGGCAGGGTTGGTTCCAGACCAAATTTTGCAGTCCACCTGTGTCCACCAACAGATGGTATAAATAAAGCAGGACTATAGCAAAGAATTGCTCTTGGCCTGGGACTCAGGAAGCCAAAACCTGAGAGAGCTGCTTATGTGACGTTTGCTTTATGAGAGAAAGAAAAGGTTTGCATTATATTTGTTTTCTGGGTGACTGGGAGAAGCCGTTCACCTCTGAGTTAGGAACCTGCAATGTTTAGTTAGTGCCTGGATGGCAAGGATGGATGTTTTGTTTGTTTAAATTTCATGCAACCTTTTAAAATAAAACTGGCTACAAGTCAGATTTTTAAGAAACCTACCTTTTTCCCAGGGAAGGTGATCCCCCATTGAGCTAACCCCTGACACTAGGTATGGGAATATGTAAGACCCTAAAATAAAACAGAATCTTGTGGGGATATGACTTTTTTAAGCACGTGAAAAGTAAAAAAGGAAATATTTAAATTATGATATGTAAATGTCCTCAGCTTTATAGAAATTGGCCAGTGGCATACCAGTTTAATAGCATAGTTTGTGATCTTTTTTCGCAATACTACACTACATTGTCATAAAACTTAAATAAAGTATGAAAACAGAGTCCACAAAAATCATAACCTATAATTTCCAAAACTCCCTCCAATTCCTGTATCATTCATTATTCACCAATCCCCCCCACACCCAAAAAAAAAAAAAAGACAAACTTCACTTGTATGTCTGATAGAAATTGGCCAGCATCAGGATAGTATGCAAACAAATGAGAAAAAAAAGCAGGAAGAGACAAGGAAGGTTTTATCTTGATTTGAAAGACAATAGCCACAAATAATGTATAGCTCCAGATGGTAGTGGGCATCAGTTGCCATTTGAAACTGTAAAACAAGAAGCTAGACCCCCCCCCAAGCCTAGTGGTTTGATCTCACTTCATCCAAGCCCTTTGTGCTGAAACACCCCCATATAATCTGTTGGAAATTTCCTAGCCTGGGTTGCCCCAGAGTGACAAATTCCAAGCCACAATTTCTTTTTTCTTTCTTTTTTGTATTTACTTATGATATTTTTAAATTAAAAAATCTAATTTATTTATATTTTGTATTTTTTTTTATTTTTGGTATTGATGCAGTGGTTGGGCTGTCCATTGAAAAAAGACCAGTCACATGCACAGTTCATCTGCTTTACCATCATAATTTTTCTCCTTGCAGGTACTCAGCAGACAGTTGTATTTATATATATATATATATATATATATATATATATATATATATATATATATATATATATATATATATATATATATATATATATATATTTTTTTTTTTTTTTTTTTTTTAATTTTTTTTATTATAGTCAGGGCACTACATGAATAGCTTCAAGGATCTGATTTTTTTCACCCCACTAGTGGCTCACAAACTCCTCCCAGGCACAGAGCAGCTACTTGTCTGCAAATCCTGCTAATGAACCCTTTTCCTTTTCTCCCCTTTGTGATTACATCTATAGACTACTGGGTGTCAAGGAGGTACAACTGACTAGATGTGGCCTAATATTTGATTGAGGTACAAGCCTGCTCTACTGCATGTGTAATGTCAGAAAGGTTCTTCAAAGCAGTGGGAGATGGGGGGAAGGAGAAGCTAGCTTTAAACACACAGCAATTGTTACTGATAACATCAATACATTTATTTTATGTACATTTAATCAAGAAAAGGAATATGTTTATCAACATATCAACACAGCATATGGCATCATGCTTTGGAATGTTAATATAGGGATTGCAAACAGGATGGGCTTAAAAAGAATCTTTAAGGATAGAAACATGGCAACTGTCATTAAAATTTACAGATGAAGGCTACTCAATTACTGATCAGGAAATAACACGCAGAATATGAATTCAAAATTTACAACACTTCACTGACTGCATGATTGTTCCAGGTTTTTGGTTCACTAAATAGTCCAACTATTGCAAACCTTTAAAAACAATTTTGCAATAGCAGACTTATATTTCTATCTTCAAAAGTTCACTTGGACAGTAACTTGATTAGCTGATGATTTTATCAATGGCACGGTTGATAAGATACAATATTGTGGAATGTTATAGCATTCTCTGAAATTGCAAAATTGTGTTTTTGGTGACATGTCCATACTAGCTAGACCCAGATCCTATCTTTAACACATATTCTATTTTATACTACTGTAAAATAAAATACAGCAGAACTTATTACAAGGCACTACTTTCAACACAGGCTTAAGAGTTCTCACCAGAACCTTATGGAAAGGGTGAACCCAACTATTTTTTTTAAGGTCCAGAATTCAATAAACTGACCAGCTATCCTAGTCAGGATACGACTAGTCAGAACACTCCAAACCCAGTGGCCAATGGTGATCAATTTTCTTTGGGGGGGGGGGCGGCCCGCGGCCCCCCAGCCAGCCAGCCAGCCAACCAAAACCCACCCCCCAGCACTCAATCAATCGCTGCTTCCCTCCCCATCGCTCGCCCTTTGCCAGCCAGGCCCCTCGCCAGCCCCGCACTTACCCCATCCAGGTTACAGCTTCAGCGGCTTCCCCCCTGTGTCTCCTCCCGAGTGTCAGTGGTTGCTTTTCATCCTGGCCAATCAGGACTTTCAGAAACCATGAATCAGACTGAGACAGAAGTACAGTTAAATCACATTTGTTTAATAATAATAAAAAGGTAAACTGAGTAAACATAGTCAAAACATAACCAGAGTTCAGGAACCGGAACAAATAATCAGACAACCAAAACATCAGGGAGCCAGAGATGAGCGTAGTAGAACAGCAAGCAGGATCTGGAGCCAAAAAGAATGTCAGCCAAGCAAGTCTTTAACAGGAATACAGGAGAGCGTCTCTAGAGATGTGACCAAGGAGAAGGCAGAGCTCATCTGGGCTGGGCAGTTTAAGTAGGCAGGATTGATGAGCAGAATATCATAAACTTGTGAGTCACTGTGAAGAGAAAGGAGCTGGCAGGAAGGGCTGAGCCCAGCCCTGACAGTACCCCCTCCTCAGTGACCCCTCCCCCTTGTAGGACCACCAGGATTGAGGGAAAAAGGCCAATGAAAATCACAGAGGAAGACATGGGCAAGTACGTCCAAGGATGAGACCCAAGAGCATTCCTCCGGACCGGACCCTTTCCAATGCACCAGGTACTGTATGTGCCCATGGAACCTACTGGAGTCATCAATGGACTGTACTTCATACTCCTCATGGTTCTCAACCTGTACAGGGTCAGCACGAGGCACCGAGGTGGTAAAACAGTTGCAGACTAAAGATTTTAATAAGGAGACATGAAATACATTCAATATACGCATACTAGAAGGAAGGTCTAAAGCATAAGCCATTGGGTTAATCCTGCCAAGAATATGGAAAGGCCCAATAAACCGAGGTGCAAACTTCAGAGAGGGAACACAAAGTCGAAGCCAGACCCTGTCCCCGACCTGGCAGGCAGGCGTCTGCAGTCAGCATAGAGTCTGTACCTATCATTAGCATGTCGCAAAGCCTCCTGGACTTGTAACCCAGTGGAACAAAGACCACGGAGATGCTCCTCTAATGCAGGAATACTCTGCGGAACAACTGAGTCAGGCAACATGGAAGGTTGCAAACCATAGTTCACCATAAACAGTGACAATCAGGAAGCTGAATTCAAGGCACTATTGTGAGCAAACTCCGCCCATGGTAAGGGGTCTGATCAGTTGTTATGATGATCAGGAATATAGCAACGTAGGAATTGCTCCAAGGGGTGATTGGCTCATTCTGTAGCCCCATTAGACTGCGGGTGATATGCAGAGGAGAAAGCAAGCTGAATTCCCAACTGTGCACAAAAGGCTTGCCAGAACCGGGACACAAACTGACTACCCGTGTCCGAGACAATCACCTTGGGTAGCCCATGTAAGCAAAAGATCTCCCGAGCAAAAATGGAAACCAGTTCCTTAGATGTGGACAACTTCTTAAGTGGAAAACAATGGGACATTTTCGAGAACCGGTCAACCACCATAAGGATAACTGTGTTGCCCTGGGAGTTGGGTAACTCCACAATGAAATCCATAGACAGGTGGGTCCGGGGCCTCTTTCCATTGGGTATGGGTTGTAGGAGGCCCACTGGAAGGTGTTGTGGAGTCTTAATCTAAGCACACACAGAGCAGGCAGCTACAAAGGCAGTTACATCAGCACGTAGACTAGGCCATCAGAATTGTTGGGAAATGGCCCAAAAGAGTTGATTCTTCCCAGGGTGGCCAGCAGCCTTGAAGAATGGTAAGTCTGCAGCACAGCGATAGGGAGACTCTCTGGGACAAAGCAGCAGTCACAAGGTTTCTCAGGAGGAGCATGGACCTGAACAGCAAGAATTTTGTCACCCAAAGGAGAAGTGAGACTGGTGCAAACCATTGCCAGAATACGATACATTCTTAGTACCGGGTAAGAATGAGACAATGTAATTGAAACTTGACAAGAAAAGAGCCCATTGCACCCTTCTAGGAGAAAGGCGTTTAGCCTCAGACAAGAATGCGAGATTCTTATGGTCAGTAAGAATGAGAACCGGCACAGTGGTACCTTCGAGGAGATGTCTCCATTACGGATGAGCTTCGAGTTCGAGCCGAACCCATGTTCGACCGTTCATCGAATTTCAAACGTTATGGGCCGTTCGTGCCAAATTCAAGTGGCGCGTCATGGCCCATAATTCACTATGCACTATGACCCGCATGCTTGGCCAATCACAACGCCGTCTGTACAGAGAGCCATAATTGGCCAAAGCCAAGGTGGCTTTGGCCAATTATGGCTCAGGGGGTTTAGTACATGCCCCACGCTATATAAGGCCGCCTGCGTGGCTGCCTTGTGTAGTGTGTTGAAGAAAAAAAAGGAAATGTCCCCATGAGGGGTTTTCTAGGCAGAAAAAAAAGGGTTGAGAAAATACTATAGAAAAAAATATGAATGATAGAAATTGTTTTTATTGTAACAAAGTATCAAAAAAGTAAATGTTGGACATAAGAGCTCAGAGCATGAGCTGTAATTTATTATAAAAATGACATAACAACATAACAATACACAGTAGTTTACAATGCTCAAGTATAAGGATAAGATGGCGCGTGATTCCTATATATGAATTCTGAAGCGTTTCGACCCCACCGGATCTTCTTCAAAGGATTTTGAGCTGCAGAAATGTTAACATATATTGAAATTCATAGTTGCAATCAGAAGATGCAAAAAGAGAACAGTAATAAACATTATAATATGTAGTTACCTATCACATTATATTGAGCAATGTTTTATTAGAACCTCTAAAAGAAAGCCCCTTAGCTTGAACCGGGATTACCCGGGTGGCCCGTGCAGTCACAAGATGAAGCCTGCACTAGGGATATTGTGCTTTCAATATTCAGTATTAAATAATATAAGACAATATACAAGGGTAAAAGAAGGGGAGTAGGAAAGGAAGGCGGCTGAAGGGTATAAGTATAGTGTAGCTATTTAATTTAAATGTCTATGATACATTATCTCTAATGTTAGTCATTATTGAGAAAGTGAGTGAAGAAAAAAAAAAAAGGGAGGGATAAGAAGGGGAGGGAGGGATAAGAAGGGGGGGAGGGGAGGGAAGACCGGGGTGAGGTGACTAGGTGAGGGAAAGAGGGGGAAGGGAGGGGAAGAGATAGGGGAGTGAGGAGAGAGTGAGTGGGGAATAAAGGGAATGGACCAAAGGGAGGGGAGAAGGGAAAGGGGGAGATGGGGGATGAACAAAAAAAAAAACCCTGAAAAGTGAATGTGGTAGTGCCGTGTGATGTGCTGATTGTGGAATAATGTGCAATGAGGGGGAAAGCAATCAAAATCAAACATGAACACATTGAAGTAAAACAAAACTAAAAAGGAAGTGATGTGAAGGATGGGTGAATGTGTGAATACTAGAAGACATGAACAGTGATAGAGTGAATACCTGGTGTGTAATGGGGGAAGAACTTTAGGGGGAGAAGTCGCCCTGTGGATCTTCCGACTGGATATGTGGTGTGATGAAAATCTGTAAAATCAAACAATATGCCAATGGGATAATGGGAACATCCCTGGTATAAAGATGGCGAGGGGGCATGCATATCGTGTCCCCTAAAAAGCAGCTAAAATAATGTTCTTACCGGTCTTCAGTCAGCGCTTCAGCTGTGTGGCTGTCTAAATGGAGCATTAGGGATCAAGACAAGATCCCCAAAATGCTCCATCCCTTTATATAGAAAGTATCCTACCTTTTGATGTATCATCCCAATAATGTGCAGGTGCTAAGGATCCGCCTATCCCATTATCCTCACTGGTGGGGATAGTGTCACATGACAGCACTCCATGTGTGGCTCCCCCAGCGTTCCTGAAGATGGATCACCCAGGGTTGACTTCATTTCCGCAGCAATTGCGTAACGGCGCGGCGCCATGTGCACACACATGCGCGGGTATGCCATGGCATTTGGGAATGATCCGAAATGCCGCTGTGCCCCCCCATGTGCCCACTAAGTGGTGCTGCCACCTAGTGGGCACATGGGTGGGCACAGGGCCCTTTGTACCCCCCCACCCTGCCAGGAAGACATGTAGAGGGAGAAGCCACCACACCGGACGGGCCAATAGCCAGGGGTCAAGGATCAAGCTATTAGGGGGGAAATAACAAGTGGGGAGAAGGAGAGAAAGAAACTGACAACTAAGCATACATAGACATGGATGCCATTCTGACATACATAAATATCTATCACATAAATATTGATAATACAATGTTTTAATTAAGAGTTATAGTAACAACGAATTGTCAAGTTCAAAAAAAGAGAAGGTCTGTTATGAGCAATGAGCTGCTGTGGTGCAACCGGGCATCCACATAATATCTCAACAGACAATGGGGTATATATGGAAGATAGTATAGACTAAATTGATACCATAACATCAAAAGACTGAGACGACATTGGTTGAACTGTCTAGGACATTGTCTTATCAAAGTGCCCATCCACTATAGATAAAATAAATGATTGAAAAAATAATAAAATAAAATAAATTAAAATAGAATGATATACAAGGAATAAACAAAAAATAATGAAACACAACATAATAAATTGCATTATTATTTACATTGGTTAGGCTAACATATCTGTACCTGGGTAAAGAACCTGGATACAGATATATATAAGTGTCAACTTTAATGTGTTTTGCCTGAGGAGAATCCTTGTAAAAAAGGAGCAAGCGAGATGGATTCGTTGAGGCTGGGGAGCGACGTGGCCTGTACCTGGAAGATCCATTTCTGTTCTTTTTGTAGTAGGACCTTGTTCCAGTCGCCTCCTCTATCTGGTATGTGCATCCTGTACAGGGCTGTAAAGGTTACTTCGGGCACAGTATAACCGTGTGCAACAACAACATGTCTCCCAATGGGGAGATATGGATTGCCTATTTGCATACTGTACGTATACTTGGATATACGTTTCCAAAATTCGTTTTGCCTACGTTTTGCCTACGCACTCACACTCCATGAAGTATACCGCACCTCGAGTCTGGCAATTCACAAAATGTGAGGGCGTGAAAGTTTCTCCATTGGAAAGACAAAAGGTCCTTTCTTTCCTTATTAGTGGACAATGAGCAGTGGAGGATTAAGGTGGTCATGGGCCCCTAGGCTGCTTTTTGTGTGGCCCCCTCCTAAGAATGCTTTACCAGAAAAGAAATTATTTAGTGCCATGTGTAAAAGGGTAGACCTATATTACACGCCTCAAGTGCAACTCTCAGGTCAACAGCCCAAACACATTCAGACATGAGCCTACTATAAACAGCAATGCCACAGAAAAAAAGCATTCAAAATACACCTGCAAGCTGGTAACAGATTTTACCTTTCTAAACCAACAGTTAGGCCAAAAACGTCTGCAACAGCTCCTGTTTAACTGAGCAAAATCACAACATCCTGACAGAGACCATTCGAAACGCTGTGTAATATTCCATAAAAAAAAAGCCATACAAATACCATAAACAGCAGCAGCACATAAAAGCAAGCAATAATCAACAGCAGAACAATCATAAGTTCGAATGGCAGGAAGTGCCAGCATCCATCGGCGCAGCCTGTCCATCGGATACCACTGCAATCCAGGAAATGGACCAGACTCACTCCCAGGCTTGTTCACTATGTACCTTTTGTGAGTACCTATTTACAGTTTTATAAAACTCCATGTTTTTTACTGCACTTAGAGTTTCAGGAAAAAAAACTTCCCACAGCCCCCTGCACAGTACACAGACCCCTTTCCCTGCACAGTACACAGACCCCCTGAACAGTACACAGACCCCTTTCCCTGCACAGTACACAGACCCCCTGCACATAATACAGACCTCTTTCCCTGTACAGTACACAGACCCCTTTCCCTGCAAAGTAGACAGACATCTGCATAGTACACAGATCCCTTTGCCTGCATATCACACAGGCCTCTTTCATTATAAAGCTCCCCTGCACTCCCAGGAGACCCCCAGTATTCTGGGAAAGAATACTCTAAAGTTGAGAAAACATCACTGCCAGCCCTTTCTCATACACCGCTCCTCCTGTGTCACTCATTTTAAATCAAAGCTTCTAAATACCTCAATTAACGCCGTTCTTCGCGACTCAGTCATGTGACTGCTCTCCTCTGCTGTTTCATTGACGGTCACATGACCACTCTCCTCCTGCAATCAAAGGCTACACTCGGGAAGGAGGTGGTGCGGGAGGAGGAGAGTGGCCAGACAGAGCAGCTTTAATTGAGGTAAAAGAGACTTCCATTTACATTGAGAGTGACACACGAGGAGCTGTGCATGAGAAAGGGCTGGCAGTAATGTTTTCTCAAATTTAAAGTATGCTGGCAGCGTTGTCCCAGGGCCAGGAGAGGCGGTACAGCTGGCCTGACACCCCCCAAATGGGTGGCACCTGGGGCGGACCGCCCGATCCCCGCCCCCTGTTGGTAAAAAAACATTTATCGGCGTATTCATATAACACGCAGGCATGGTTTTTATTCTACATATACATAAATATATATCAATTAATAAAAATATCATGGCCAATCAGGGGCCCTTGCACACGTGGGGATCTAGGCTGCAGCCTAGACCACCCTGTGCATTAATCCGCCTCTGACAATGAGAACAATGTCAACATGGGAAGGAACCAGCAATGGGACAGTGACGAGATCTTTTACGTTCATTTCTGTATTCACTTTGGACAAGTCTGTCCTTAATAGAAGTCACTCTCTTGAAAGTTATGGCTGGATGGTTGGGAACAAAGTGCTTTAATTTGGGATCATCAGTTAGGATGTTCCAGTGTGTTGCGGCGGAGGAGAGAGAGACAGAGAGACAGCGTCATTTGATATAAGTTAGATAGAGTAGGCAGGCGAGTCAGTTAGCTGCACTTACAGTGTATTGTGTATATATGCATCCTAGGTGTTGTGTGTGTGTGTGTATATATATATATATATATATATATATATATATATATATATATATATATATATATATGTATATATACTGTATTCAGTTTAGCTAGATCTGTTCCTGTTATTCTCTTCCTACTGGCAGGCAGGTGTTTTTACAGTTTACATTTACAGCTACCGGAAGAAAATTGCTGGTGTTCTTCTGATCCTATTAGCTACAGTATTTACAGTTAGTGTAGTGCGTCCTCTGCACAGTGTGCACCTAAAGCTACCTGAAGACAATTGCTGTTGTTCTGATCCTATTAATACCACAGACAGGCAGCTACAGTATTTACAGTAAGTGTACTGTGTCCTCTGTACAGTGTGCACATAAAGCTACCCGAAGAAAATTTGTGGTGTTCTGATCCTATTAATACCACAGGCAGCAGGTAGCTGCAGTATTTACAGTTAGTGTGGTGTTCTCATACTAATAATACTACAGGCAGGCAGTTGATTCTGCTAGCTGCAGTATCAGAATATATATATAAATATATATATATATATATATATATATATATATATATATATATATATATATATATATATACACACACATATACATCCCAGCTTTGTGCAGCTACATCTCACTGCAGGCCATTAGTATGTCTGGAAGGCCAACAAGGAGAGGCAGACAGTCACAAGCCAATAAAAGAGGGCAAGCAGGTTCTGTGTCTAGAGGCAACAGTGCTGGTCATGGAGACGGTGCATCCTCATCAGCACGTGGCCGTGTAGAGCCGCATCATGCGGAAGACTTGGTAGAGTGGATGACCAAGCCGTCCTCATCCTCCTCATCGTCTCTCACCCAGGCTCAGAGTATTTTGTCTGGCAAAGCAGCTGCCTCTTCCCTTGGCTCAATAGCATCAGTCACTTCTTCCATAGCCCCACCATGTCCTCCTGAGGAGTCCCCACAACTGTTTGACCACAGTGTTGGATACATGCTCCAGGAGGATGCCCAGTGTTTTGAAGGCTCCAATGATGGTACACAGCTAGAGGAGCCCAGAGAGAGGGGGTGCCCAAGAAGGACAGCAATATGGCAGTCATGTTCCCCCAACTGCAGCATACTGCCAGCTTTGCTCCAGTGATGAGGAGGGAGGGGATGATGAGGTCACTGACTTCACGTGGGTGCCTGATAGCAGAGAGGAGGAGGAGGAGGCACATCTCCAATGAGGCAGGATACCCTCCAGGGGCCAGCTTAAGGGCAGCACACCGACTGCATCACACTGCAGAGTTCCGCATGTGCAGGGCGCTGCTGTCTCTGCGCGTTATTCCAAAAGTTCTTTGGTGTGGGCCTTTTTTGAGACAAGTGCATCAGATCTCACCACTGCTATTTGCAACATATGTCTCAAGCGTATCTCACGTGGCCAAAACTTTACCCGCTTGGGCACCACATGCTTGACCAGACATATATCGACTTGCCATGCAGTTCGTTGGCAAGCGTACCTAAAAGCGGACCTCTCCTTGTTCCTCATCAGCTGGGATCTCCAACCCCACTATACCTTCAGTCCTCTCTGAAACCTGCACTGAGAGGAATGAAGGTGTAGAATTAGGTGTCACAGCCAAGTACTTGGGGGCAATCTGCTATCGGTACACCAACGTCAGATTGTACCATCAAATTTCCCTGCCCCAGCTGCTGCACTGCCGAAAGAAGTTCGCTCCCAGCCATCCACATGCCCAGCAGTTGAATGCTAGCTTGGCTAAATTGCTCTCTTTTCAGTTGGTAGACTCTGCCCCCTTCCGTGAGTTTGTGGAATGTGCGGTTCCTCAGTGGCAGGTTCCCAAACGCCACTTTTTCTCACAGAAGGCTATTCCGGCTCTCTACCGGCATGTGGAAGGCAATGTCTTGGCCTTGCTGGACAGGGCGGTCAGCGGTAAGGTGCATATTACCGCTGACTCATGGTCCAGCAGGCATGGACAGGGATGTTACCTATCTTTCACCGCACACTGGGTGACTCTTCTGGCAGCTGGGAAGGATGCAGGACAGGGTGCAGTTGTGTTGAAGGTTGTTCTGCCACCACGCCTCCAAAATATTACTAGTGGTGACTCTGCCACACCTCTCTCCTCCACCCCCTCCTCTTCTTTTTCCTTCATGGCCTTTTCCTGTGCTGATTTGTCCTCGGAACCAGCGGTGCTCTGTAGGCATTCAAGGAGCTACGCAAGCACGCAGGCCAAAAGATGCCATGCGGTGCTTGAGCTGGTGTGCTTGGGGGACAGGAGCCACAGTGGGGTAAAGATTCTGTCACCTCTGCAGGTGCAGGTTCAGAGGAGGTTGACACCATGCCAGCTTAAGGCAGGTATGGTGGTTTGCGACAATGGCACCAACCTCCTCTCCGCCCTCCGACAGGGACAACTGACCCATGTGCCCTGTTTGGCTCACGTCCTTAACTTGGTGGTGCAGCGGTTCTTGGGCAGGTACCCGGGCTTACAGGATGTCCTGAGGCAGGCCAGGAAAGTCTGTGTGCATTTCCGCAGGTCATATAATACCAGTGCTCGGCTGGCTGACCTCTAAAACGAATTTAACCTGCCCAAGAACGGCCTAATCTGTGACATACCCACCAGGTGGAACTCAACGTTGGCCATGCTGCAGCACACAGCAGAGGGCCATCAATGAGTACATATGCGACTATGGCACCAGTACAGGGTCAGGGGAGCTTGTTTTTTTCCCCATGCCAGTGGGCTATGATCAAGGATGCATGTACTGTCCTGTCACCATTTGAGGAGGCCACGAGGATGGTGAGCAGTGACAGTGCATGCATCAGTGACACTGTCCCCCTTGTCCACCTGTTGAAGCACACGCTGCGTGAAATAATGGACAGGGCACGTGAGGCAGAACAGAGGGAGGAAGAGGAAGACTTCCTTACCTCTCAAGGCCCTCTTTATCCAGACAGTGTTCCTGCGTGCCCGCCGATCACACAGGAAGAGGAGAAGGAGGATTGTGTCAGCATGGAGGTGGAGCCTGGCACTCAGCATCAGCAGCAGTCTTCAAGGGATCATTTACAGTCTGAAGAAACCCATGGACTTGAAAGTGGCTGGGAGGAGGTGGCTGCGGATCATGTCGTCCTTAGTGACCCAGAGGACTTTGGACCGAATGCCTCAGCAAACCTACGCTGCATGGCCTCACTGATCCTGCAAAGCCTGCAGAATCCTCGTATTCGTGGTATCAAGGGGAGGGATGATTACTGGCTGGCAACCCTCCTTGATCCACTTTAAAAGGGTAAGGTTGCAGACCTTATCTTGCCATCGCAGAGGGAGCAGAGGATGAAACATCTTTGGGAGGCCTTGCAGAAAGGTTTGTGCAACTCGTTTCCAGAGCCTGGGAGGTTACAATTTCCTGGTCCTCCTGGACAACGTGTTGTTGAGGCTTCGGTCAGTCACAGAAGGAGCGGTGGAGAAGGTGGCCGTCTGACCGATGCGTTCAGACAATTTTTTAGTCTGCAGCCCCAAGGTCTGATCGGTTCCAGCAACCATCGCCAGTGTCTGATTCACATGGTGCGCGATTACCTAGGGGAAAGATAAGACTTGGACACCTTTCCCACCGAAAATCCTCTGGGTTACTGGGTCTTGAGTATGGATCACTGGCCAGTAGGGATGAGCCGAACACCCCCTTGTTCGGTTCACACCAGAACTCAAAAAATTTGTTTGAACACCGTTAAAGTATATGGGACACGAACATGAATAATCAAAAGTGCTCATTTTAAAGGCTTATATGCAAGTTATTGTCATAAAAAGTGTTTGGGGACCTGGGTCCTGCCCCAGGGGACATGGATCAATGCAAAAAAGTTTTAAAAACGGACATTTTTTCGGGAGCAGTGATTTTAATAATGCTTAAAGTGAAACAATAAAAGTGTAATATTCCTTTAAAGTTCGTACCTGGGGGGTGTCTATAGTATGCCTGTAAAAGGGCGCATGTTTCTCGCGGCTATTTATATATTGCCGGTCCGACAATACACATAAAAGTTCATTGATAAAAACGGCATGGGAATTCCCCACAGGGAAACCCTGAACCAAAATTTAAAAGAAAAAATGATGTGGGGGTCCCCCTAAATTCCATACCAGGCCCTTCAGGTCTGGTATGGATATTAAGGGGAACCCCGGCCAAAATTTGAAAAAAAAATGGCGTGGGGTCCCCCTCAAAATCTATACCACACCCTTATCCGAGCACGCAACCTGGCAGGCTGCAGGAAAAGAGGGGGGGACAAGAGAGCGTCCCCCCTCCTGAACCGTACCAGGCTACCTGCCCTCAACATTGGGAGGGTGCTTTGGGGTAGTCCCCTAAAACACCTTGTCCCCATGTTGATGGGGTCAAGGGCCTCATCCCCACAACCCTTGCCCAGTGGTTGTGGGGGTCTGCGGGCGGGGGGCTTATCGGAATCTGGAAGCCCCTTTTAACAAGGGGACCCCCAGATCCCTGCCCTCCCCCGTGTGAAATGGTAAGGGGGTACAAAAGTACCCCTACCATTTCATAATAAAACTGTTAAAAATGACAAGAGAGAGTTTTTGACAATTCCTTTATTTAAATGCTTCTTCTTTCTTCTATTTTCTATCTTCCTTCGGTTTCTTCCTCCACCTTCTTCTTCTGGTTCTTCCTCCGGTGTTCTCATCCTGCATCTTCATCCACGGCGTCTTCTTCCCTTCTTCTCGGACCGCTCCGCATCCATGATGGAATGGAGGGAGGCTCCTGCTGTGTGACGCTTCTCCTCTTCTGATGTTTTTAAAGGAATAAAAGTCATTTAAAATTGCTTGCGGCTTTAATGTAATATCGGGTCCCAGCAATATGGATGAAAATCAGTGAGGCAAACGGCATGGGTACCACCCCAGTCCATTACCAGGCCCTTTGGGTCTTGTATGGATATTAAGGGGAACCTCGCACCCAAATTAAAAAAAGGAAAGGCGTGGGGCCCCCAGGCCCTATATACTCTGAACAGCAGTATAGAGGTGGTGCAAACAAGACAGGGACTGTAGGTTTGTTGTTAAGTAGAATCTGTTTGTAATATTGAACCGGTAAATTTTTAAAGTGTAGCTCCAGCCGAAAAATCTATTTTTAAGCTTTTTGGAAAAAATAGGGAAGGGTTATCACCCCTGTGACATTTGTTTTGCTGTCTGTGCACCTCTTCAGAAGATTTCACCTCACTTTCTGTCTCAATGACAAATGTTTTTTGAAAATGTGGGGTTTTTAGTGAAACAAGGATTGGTGATAAAGCATCAGTGAAGAGGAGACACGATTTTCCCATATTAACTCTTACAGGAGAGAATTTCCCTTCCTAGGGGTAGATTTCATCTCACTTCCTTTTGTCTCCTTCTGTTTGCAAGTAGGAGTCGTTTTGTAAGTTGGATGTTTGAAAGTAGGGGTCTGCCCTATATACTCTGCAGAAAATGGGGCCTTAGGTGTTGGTGTTGGCACAACACTGTAAGCCCTCACAGTTACTCTTGGTGGGCGCAGGAACGGGCCGTGCTGTGAAATATTAGATCAAGAATTGTAAGTACATGTCCCTGTTGAACAGGGGCAGAAAAATTGGGTCTTAGGCACTGGTGCCACAACACTGCATCCCCTCACAGATGCTATATTTGGAGCGCAGGAACGAGCCCTGCTGCAAAGTATTGCATCAAAAATTGTAATTACACGCCCCTGTTAAACAGGGCAGAAAAATTGGGCCTTGGCCACTGGTGGCTGTGCCCAGAACCAAAAATGTTCTTACAAGCTATCAGCATGAAAATTGAGGAGGAAGAGGATTGTGACTCAACATAACAGGATAGTCACTCAGCATCAGCATAGGCAGTCTTTAATGCTGGATGCAGGACAGGGCAGTAGCTCAATTGAATACTTTGCAAGCTCTGGCCAGTAGGGATGAGCTTCGAGTTCGAGTCGAACTCATGTTCGACTCGAACATTGGCTGTTTGCCCGTTTGCCGAACAGCGAACAATTTGGGGTATTCGCGGCAAATTCGAAAGCCGCGGAACACCCTTTAAAAGTCTACGGGAGACTCGGTTACGTCCCGGGTGGGCAAGTATATAGATCACTATCTACAGCCCCTGGTCCAAAAAGTCCCCTCGTTTATCAAGGACACAAAACAAGTTAACAATATGTTATCTACCATCACTCCAAACAAAGGATTATGGTTGGTCACGGCTGACGTAAACTCGCTTTATACCATCATCCCCCATACTCTGGGTCTAGAGGCGGTTGAGCTATATTTGACTAGAGGGTCTGGCCTGGTTCCATCTCAGATCAATTTTATCATGGAACTACTAGAATACGCGGCCAGCCACAACTATTTCTGATTTGACCATCAATTTTATCGCCAGGATAGGGGGGTGGCTATAGGGGCTAAGTTCGCCCCTAGCTTACCCAACTTATTTATGGCCAAGTGGGAGGAGGACGTCGTCGATGCCCAGGGTAGACCTGAATTGGTCCTTTGGGACAGGTATATTGATGACGTCCTCCTCCTATGGGAGGGTAGCGAGGTTGCACTCCATGACTTTATGTTGTACCTTAATGATAACAACAGAGGTATTAAGCTGAGTTTTGAAGCCTGTCTTGAAGAAATACATTTTCTAGACTTAAAAATTACCATCAAAGGTGACAAATTTGTAATATCTACTTATTTTAAGCCGACAGACAAAAACTCCTACATTCCCCTAGATAGTTGTCACTATGAACCCTGGTTGAGAGTGGTCCCTTATGGTCAGTACGCACGTTTAAGACGTAACTGTACTGAGGTTGAAACTTTTGACAGCCAGGCAACTATTCTCACCAAGAGGTTTATGGAAAAGAGGTACGATAGGGATGTCTTGTCTAGTATGTTGAAGTCAGTGCGTGACAAGGACAGGATGTTGCTCCTAAGAGATAAACAACAAAATAGGGATAACATCCAATTTTCCTTGCCATTCATTACAACATCGGAGTGTCAGGAAGTTGATACAGAAACACTGGCATATCTTGACCAGTGATCAAGTCCTTGGCACAATATTACCAAAGAACCCTCAGGTTGTATTTAAAGGAACATCTTCGCTTGGTAATAGGATTGCCCCTACGGTCCAAGACTCACCCAGTATAAATAGATGTTTTTTTCAGAACCTTACTGGTTACCATAAATGTAAAAAGTGTCAGGTCTGCACTATCAATAGGTGTAGAGACAGAAAAATCTGCCAGTTCACCTCTACTAGTACCTCACGTACATATAAAGTAGAACCTTTTATAACCTGTTCATCCAAAGGTGTAGTCTACCTCATACAGTGTCCATGCGGATTACAGTATGTGGGGAGGACTAAAAGGGCTCTTAAGGTCAGATTGATCGAACATATAAATAATATCAGAAGGGGTTTTGACAAACATCCAGTATCAAGACACTATGATGAGGTACATGGCAGAAACCCCTCCAACACATTGTATATGGGTATTGATAAATATAAACCCCATTGGAGAGGTGGGTCATTGGTCAGAGAGATTTCGAAATGTGAAATGTCCTGGATAAATAGACTCAAATCATACATTCCGTTTGGACTTAACGTTGACTCAGATGTAAAAGCTTTTATCAATAACTCTTAAACATTATTTTCTCTATTTGGTTGGTCCAACCCACTGTAGGGTTGTTCTACTGTTGTATTGTGGAACGTGGGGTTTATTAGGATGTTCGTTATGAGCCTCCCTTCACCAAGTTCCACAAGTCTTTTTTATTACTATTGTTCAATTTCATCGGGTTGTTGCTATTTTATTTATTTTACATCAATTCATTTATTGATTTATTTACTTGTGGCAACAGTCAGGGGTACTTCGGAATCCCCACATAATGTTCTAGTGATTTTATTAGTTATGTTTTAATCCTAGTGTTTTATATTTAATGACATTTTTGCTGTGCATTCTGGTGTTGTACACTAGATGTCAATAATCTTGATTGTGGTAGTGGCCCCAATTGCCAAAACCACCTAATTTCCGGTTCTGGACTATCCGTCAGGACTCAGGACTTTGTATGATTATTTTTATGTCTATTAGAGTAGTGGTTGGTGCCAGTTATTTGAGCATTTACTTACACATAACCACAAGGCATGGATTTCACTATTGCTGTGATAGACAATACACCCTTTGTGGGTGTGATTGTGCAAACTTCCTATCACACTGATTGCATTTCCTGCTACAGTTTGTGTTTGGTAGAGCACCGTAGCGCTACTGGAGTTTTGGCTCTTGCTTTTATTATTCATTAACATTTTATTATTCATTAACATTTACATGCCATTCGTTTCTGGCCCTGGGGTCCATAGTAAGCACTGTAGACGCCTATTGGTGAACTGAGGCTCAGAGCGAGGCTTGGCTACGATGCTTTGGTATTTAGGGAGGTGATGAAGCGCGCCGCCCATGCCCCTGGATGACGTAATTCCATTACGAAACGCGTAGGATGGAGCAGGACTACACGCTGACGTCACCTCCAGTCATTGCTCTTACTTCCAGCAGGACGGGTCTGTCCGAGTGTGTTCGGCCGACACAAGGGACTTTAGGCTTGTTTTTGAAGCAACTTCTGTAAGTGTGTTTTTGTCTTTTTTATCGAATAAACTTAGAAGGTTTTACACGATCGGAGCTTTCTAATTTTGTGTTACATGCTATGCATTCCATCTGAGCCGATCTGTTTAATGTGACGATCCGAGGTTCCAGCAGCAGACCAGCACAGGGGATATACACTTAATCACAGCTGACATGCCTCTCACGATCCTCTGTAATGGGGGATCACGTCTGTCTGGTAAGGAGTAACCCCTTTTATACCGTGGTGGATCACATTTTTACACTACACGGTAGCTAAAGACCGTCTCATGCGGACTTTACTGCTTGTTCTTCTGTTTTGCATGGGCGGATGATATCTGCTATTAGTGATTATAGAGACTTTACAGTTTGATTTTGTCTGGCACAGAGGAAACATGGACTTTGACGGGGCACAGATCACCCTTCTGCCTGATGTTTCCCGGAGGACTCTCCAGATGCGTTGTTGCATGAAGCCCCTACTGGAGAAACTTAGAGATCAGGAGATCACTTACAAGTGGGGCCACCCCTTTCACCTCATTGCACGCAAGGGAGACCGCTCGTATACCCTTCGGCATCCCGTGGATGTCCCTGCTTTCCTCAGCTCCCTCAAATTGCCCCGATGTTGCTTCCCAACTGGCTAGCATTTGTTCTTCTGCCAAGCAACTATAACCCTTCTGCCAACCCATCTGGCAGACCCCAACGGTCCCGGCGCAATCGCCAGTCCCAGCGCAGAAATCCGCAGGCTCCTCAGGACAATGAGCCTTGAGCCTTCAAGGTTGGACTTGTTTTAAGGATGAAGCTAATGTGACAGACCTAGCCGGGAAAGAGACTTTTGGAAGGGACTGTATGCAAGCCTCTTGCCGATCGATCGGGGGCCCTTGCATTTGGGGGAACGGTGCTCTTTGTGAGCTGTATGCCTGGGGACCCTGGATTTGCCATATTGGAATAGTGGCTGATTCATAATGCTGGGACAGATACTGTTTGGAGAAGCTGATGTAAATTCCAACACCTGTCAGTCTACTGTCTGCTGAAAATGTGTATTGTAAATAAGTCTACTATGGGATCTAAGAGTCATTAGATCCCCATTGTTATTTGAGTTAATTAACTCTGATATTGTGTGAAGAAGAGTCTATGTTGATTGTGATAATGTTGATTGGATTTTCTGAACTACAAGATGGCCAGTCTGGCCTAACGGTCATGTCTGAGTCATCTAGTCTGTCTAAAGGGATTAGTTAATTAGCTCATGTTAATTAGGTTAATTAGGTTACAGCTGTATTGTTAGAGTAATATGAGCAGGAGGTCTGCGCCTACACTTTGAGTGTATAAAAGCCTGTATTTTGTCAATAAAGAGAGATTCCTGTTTGAACTTACATACAGTCTGCCTGGTGTCTGTTCTGAGCTATCACAACTGGGTTAGAACGGCACATAGCTGAAGTTCTAATCCCGGAGCATTGGATGACCGAACCATCAGACGTTGCAATCTGATTCTATAGCTGCAGAGGAGTGTCGGGAGAGTGGAATCGAGGGAGCAAGGGGCTCGTTACAGAAGGCCCTCCCTGGACTGGGGAGATCCCCTCTGTATGTAAGTTCTGCACTTCTTTCCCATTGTTCCTGTTGCCTCATCTCTTCAGACTGGAGACTCTCCTCGGGGGTGACCTCTGGCTACCTTAGACTGACTTTCACAGACCCCCTTGTTTTAACCGTCCCATGGAAGGAATTCTGGGTACCTTTGGTTTAGAACCAACGTCTCTGGGGGGGTCAATTAGACTTATATGGCGGTTTCACATGGCGGCTGGAACTGGAAATGGTTGGGCCCGGCTGAGCCTAACACCATAGACAGGGAATGCTGCATCACCTCAGTAAATGTTCGGGGGCACGATACCCACCGGTTTCCCACTTGCCTTGCGGGTTTGACCTGCAAGTAGGCAAATACTGGCTCACCCAGAACACGGTGCTCATTATTTCAAATACTTATGAATGGTTTGGGGAGATGGGGGGGGTCTCTGTGGTGCTGTGCGGAGCACATCCTTACCCAGCGGGCTTTGGTCAGACTGTAGGACCACAAACGCCCGCTCTGGCACCAGCTTCACGGATGCCTCTCCCTCCTACCTGTTTGAGTTTAATTTTCACTTTTTGAACACTTTTTTTCTATGTTTGTCAATATATAATAGCATATAGTAAAGTGTGCCCGACTGGCGGGGGGTGTCCTGCTGCATCTGGCCTCAGGTTTTTACTGGGGGGTTTCTTCTCCCCCCCTTTTTTTTTGGCTCTTAAGATGCAGCCACGCACTCCCCCCCTGATCTGGTACACTTCTGGGTAGCCTTGGCTCATGTGACAGGGGGGTCTCCTCCCCCCCACAGATGTGGCCCTCATGGGGGCCCAAAAGATGTACTGTTCTAGGCTCAAATTCATTCAGCGTTATTTGATTAAGCAATGGAGCCACGGTTTGCTCTCATTGGGCAATGCCTCTCTGGGAGCTAGCGTTCTTCCCAACTGTTAAATTTTAATTTTGTGATGACTTGAGAATGTTTTCCTTTTGCTACCACTTCCAGTACTCTCTGAAAAATGTTTTTCCATTTTTGTTTTTCTGTTTTGGTTATTTCATTAATGAGAAGCTTAACATTGTAATGTGGCTCCTATTTGGACTGCCTTATATAGGGGCCTGTTGGGGGGGGTCACGCGCATCGGGGGTTCAACCCCTGAAGTGCCTTACCTCATCCCCCACTAGGCCTTAGCTGCCCTAATTGGCAGTGACCCTCCGTCTTGAGATTTAGTTTTCTCCCACCCTTTCTATACCTCTCCCACCCTCTCCACTCTATTCCACTCTGGTATTCTCTCATAGTCCCTTTCCACCCCTCTCTTCTACATTCCCTTCCTTTAGTCTAACCTCCCCTCCCCACACTATCTATTGTTCCAAGATCCTGGCGAGGACCCCTCTAAAAATGACATTGAAATTTGTATCCTGGAATGTGAAGGGCTTAAATGTCCCAGAAAAACACTCCAGCTATCTTGCTGAACTCTGGAGACAAAGGCCTCAAGTAGTGTTCTTACAAGAAACCCATTTCTGGACAGACAGGATCCCAAGACTATACAATAAACATTTCTCAACAGCATATCATAGTGTGTCACCCTCAACAAAATCAAAGGGCACGAGTATTCTCCTGGCCAAAACTGTACCCTGGCAGCTGTTAGACCTCCATACTGACCATGAGGGCAGATACCTTTTTGTAAAGGGTACACTTCAGTCACAGACATTCACACTGGCTAACCTGTATCTGCCGAATGTGGATCAGCTTTCAGCACTTGAATCATGCCTAGCTGCCTTGACTTCCTTTGCAGAGGGAACTCTGGTGTGAGGGGGAGACCTCAACCTCACCATTGATCCCCACACAGACTCCTCGACGGGCTCCTCGGCCCTGTCCCGGAGACCCCGAAACCGAGTTAGGGAAATGTTGCACTCACACCAGTTAGTGGATATCTGGCGTATCCTTCACCCGCAGGAGAGGGAATATACCTTTTTCTCAGCGGTTCATGGCTCGTATTCCAGGATAGATCTCTTCCTAGTCTCCCACGCCACAATCCCTCTTGTCTCTAGCGCCCAGATTGGACATATTGCGCTCTCAGACCACGCTCCAATCTCCTTACTCCTTGTCTCACAACACCCGACACCTAGATCAGCCACATGGTGACTAAATGAGTCCCTAGTACAGGACCCCGAGGTTAAGGCGGACATTCTATGAAAACTAGACCTTTTCTTTGAGTGTAACAAAAACTCGGTCCCTAACCCTCTCTCTGTCTGGTCAATGCACAAGTGTTACATTAGAGGTATATTCATTAAACATGGACACAGACTTAAGGTGGCTAGAGCAAAAACGCTGTCTGAGTTGCTTGCAAAACTCCATGACTGCGAAAAATGCCATAAATCACACTTAGATAAGGACCTAGAAGCTGAAGTAACTAATCTCCAAGAACAAATCAGGGAACACTCCTTATTTCAATCTAAGAACAGTCTTTTGAAGGCATGCAGAACCTTTTATGAATACGGAGACAAATGCAGCAGAGCATTGGCGAATGGCAGAGTCCTTTCATTTTTTTCTATGAGGCTCTCTATAATCTACACCCCCGCACCTCGGCGGACCATCCCCGGGATAGGATGGAGGCAATAGATACTTATCTTGTGACGGCAAATCTGCCCCCGCTCAATGATAAGGAGGTAGCTTTGCTCCTGCAGCCTATAACCGCAGAACTTGTGAGCGCTATTGCCGGGTCTCCAAATGGAAAAAACACCAGGCTCTACAATTTCCTATTACAAAGCCTTCCAAGCACGATTGGTGACCCACTTTGTCACCGCCTTTAACGCAATCCTAGACAACCATACCATGCCACCGGACCTTTTGCAAGCAAGCATCACTGTTATCCCTAAGCCAGGAAAAGAACCGCTTCTTTGTGCAAGCTACAGGCCTATTTCCTTGCTTAATTGTGACCTTAAGTTGTTCACCAAAATTCTGTCTGAGAGATTAGGCTCTGTCCTCCAATGTATAATCCCCCTAGATCAGGTTGGATTTATATGCAATACAGAAGCACAGGATAACACAACAAGGGCAATAGATGTTGTGGCAACGGCCAAATGTCTTAACATCCCATTCATCCTATTGTCTACAGACGCCGAAAAGGCATTCGACAGGGTGAACTGGACTTTCCTCCTAGCCACCTTGTGACACCTTGGGATGCCAACCTCCATTCTGTCCTGGATTTCTGCCATATACTCCACCCCACACTGCAAAGGTCAGGGTAAACGGAATGACTTCCAGCCCCTTTGCTAGAAGTATTGGCACAAGACAGGGATGCCCGCTTTCTCCACTCCCCTTCATACTTTCCCTAGAACCACTACTGCGACACATTAGGCTTAACCCTGATGTTCGAGGACTCACAACTAACACTTACCACCATAAAATTGCTGCCTACGCGGACGATCTTCTGTTTTTACATCTCAGAGCCGCATACCTCTCTCCCGGTCCTCTTAGCTGAAATGCGCCAATATGGCAATCTATCGGATTTCAAAATCAATTTGCAAAAGTCAGAAGCGCTCAACATTTCCCTCACTCCTGGCTCCCAGGCTCACCTTGGTAGTAACTTTTCAATTCCGATGGACTCCTCAAGCTATCCAATATCTAGGCACTAAGATCCCTGCTAACCTACATCTCATCTACCAACTCAACTTCCAGCCCCTCCTGAACATTTTCTCTTCAGATTTAGACAGATGGAAGAGCATGGTGGTTTCCTGGTTTGGTAGATGCAATATTCTAAAGAGGAACATAATGCCAAGGCTGCTCTACCTTTTACAAGCTTTGCCAGTTAGGATTCCGCAGAGCTTCTTTGGTAAGCTCCGTACAATTTTCATTAATTATGTCTGGCAGGGCAAGCCTTCGCAACTTAGGAGATCGCTTCTGCAGCGGCCAAAACTCAGAGGTGGGGTTGTCCTCCCCGACCTGGCCCTTTACTATACTGCGGTCCACATGAACAGAGTAGTGGACTGGTGCAGACACTTACCCCATAAATTATGGGTCCGCCTTGAACAGGAAACGGTGCCGATTCCCTTAGCAGGCTTACCTTGGAGCGGGACCCGGTTCTTGCGATTTCCCTCACCGCATCCATTGATCAAGCCCACTTTGCAGGAGCTTCACAGATACTTCAGGATAGCAGATACGGCCAGCTATCCCTTCCCATTAATGCCCATAATTGGACACCCGGACTTTACACCAGGTATCACTGACAGGTCCTTCCGGCTCCAATCAGACTGGAGCCTGGTTAGAGCCTCTTCTTTTCTTGGCCCTTCTGAGCGGGTTGACCCCTCAGGCCTATATCCAATCTTTAATTCCTCCATTTTGGGCAAGTGGAAGATTTCACAACTTTCTCACTTTCTCCGATCCCTCCCTGAAAACGGTTGTTTCCGTAGACAGCTTACGTCCTTCGTAGACCTGTGCCTGGGTGATTAACCCATACGGAAGTCCCTCTCCTATTCTTACAACATCTTACTTGCTCATACATCTCAACATGACCCCCCATATTTGAGGAAATGGGAGAGAGATCTCAACACCACGTTTACTGAGGACCAAAATAATCGTATCCTCTTCTTTGCACATAAGTCGTCCTTGTGTAGCAAGTATCAGGAGATCACCTACAAGATTCTGATGCACTGGTATAGGATTCCTTCGGTGTTGGCGTCAATATTCCCAGGACACAGCCCTCTGTGTTGGAGATGTGGTACCCAAACTGGCACATTACTTTACATCTTCTGGGAATGTCCAGAATTGTCCCTCTTCTGGAGACAAGTTCTACAGATCATTCATAAAGATTACAGACGTCTTTCTTCAAGATAATCTGGCAGCAGTACTCCTAAATCTGACGGCCATGTCTTGTAAGCGATATCGCAAATCCTTACTGAAACACCTCCTGAATGCAGCCAGGGCATGTGTCCCCAGCGTATGGAAGCAACAATCTCCACCAGTGGAGTCACAGTGGTTTGCCAGGGTGTGCGATATACAGTGGATGGAGCATCTTACAGCTGCCCTAGGGGATAGAGAGGAGGAATACAACACCCGATGGACATATTGGGATCTGTCTTGATTCTCGGATGATCACAAGTCCCACCTTTGAGTATATCTGATGGTCTTGGGCTATTTACCTTGCCTTCGACCTTGCCAGAGCTTTCTATCCCCTCCCCTCCTTACTTCCCTTCTACTGTTCTTTCTCTCTTCCCTCCTATATTTCCATCCCCCATTGACACCTTCGGTGTCGTCCACTTTTCCTTTCTAATAAAGAGAAAATTCCCTCAGTTTGCAGGGTTCCATTGGTGCCATTCCTGCAAATCCAGGACCAAGAGTCACACTTTATAGGAGGTAGACTGTTTGTTTTGTTTTAGTCCTCTGGAGTTCAAGGGCTCGGTACCTGCCAATTAGTGTTACCCCTCAGGTTGTCGTTCTTCCTCCCTATTGTTATTACCCAATGGTATACATAAGTCCAATAACATTAACCCTCTTTTCAGTTTGGTGGTTCAGATTAACATACAGGACATAACTGTTGCGGAGTCTCTAGACCACAGTTTCCTGAAGTATGACATCGTTATGGAACCTTGACTGCCATGTCACTAATGTATGTAGTCATTTTTGATAGGTTTCTGTTGTTGCCTTTCATTTGATGTTGTCGATTGACATGTGTGATATAATGCCATTTTGTTTAACCTGCATACCTTAAATAAAGATTTAAAAAAAAAAAAAGGTAACATAGGATCAGGATGTGCCAACACAGGAGCAGAAACAAAGGCAGCCTTGAGACTCTCAAAGGTCTTAATAGACTCCGGAGAACAACTCAGTGGGTTACCGTCCTTTCTGGTCATATCAGTCAGGGGCTTGACCAGAGACAAGAAGTTATGAATAAACTTCTGATAATAGTTGGCAAAGCCAACAAAACGCTACAGAGGACGTAAACCCACAGGTCGGGTCACTGTAGCAATGCTGAAAGTTTCTTTGGGTCCATTGAAAAACCAAAAGTGGAAATGACAGGATTTTAACCTGTTTACGATGGAATTCGTACTTCTTCTCCAGTTTACAATAGAGATTGTTCTCTCTTAGTTTCTGATGCACACAACAGACATCTGTGTGGTGGCTCTCCAGGGACTTGAAAAATATGAGGATGAGGATATTGTCGAGATAAACCACCACACATAACTGTAACAAATCTCGGAGGACATCGTTAATAAATTCCTAGAAAACTGCCAGAGCGTTACAAAGGTCAAAAGGCAGCACTCCTCCATGGCCCTATCCTCCAAGACCGACAAAGGGTAAACCCGGCCATGAGGGGGTATGGCACCAGGTTGAAGGTCAATTGCGCAATCATACGACCGGTGTGGAGGCAAACTTCAGGCTTGACCTTTGTCAAAGGCATTGCTGAAATCGCGGTACTCCTCTGGCAGGGAGGAGAGTGAAGAGGTGCACAGGACCTTGGCTACCTTGTGGAAATATGACCAGGAGAGAACCTCAGCATGGAGCCAATCAAAAGGGGTTGTGTCTCTGAGGGGTTGTCTCTGTAACCAAGGATAACCAATAACCATCGGAAACTTAGGTGAGGAAATAACTTGGAATTTGATTATCTCGTGGTGAAGAGCCCCTACAGCCAGGTCACCCATCAAGAGCCTCAGTGGCAAGTGAAGTGTCACACAGCTGAAACCTACTTTGCTTCTGTCCGTGGGAAACACCTGGGGCAGCATCTCAAAGTATATCTCAACCTGGCTGTGAAACCCTCTGCATTGGACTGGATTGCATTGTACCCCCAAATTGCTGGGGAAATGGAGCGGAACCAGACATACCTCTTATAGGAGGTAGTACCCGAGGTGGGTGCCTACACAGACACTGGAGCAGCAGCAGGGATGGCCTGCAACACAGGTTGTACCGGAGCAGCCACAGTGGGAGATTCCAGGTCAGTTTTTAACAGCATGGCAAACTGATCCATGCGGTGATCCTGCTCATCCAATCTGGAAAAAATATTACCAACAAGTGGATTGACTGCATCTTCTCAATTCATGGCCTTCGCCTACTATCAGAAACCATGAATCATTGACTGCATCTTCTGAATTCATGGCCTTCGCCTACTATCAGAAACCATGAATCAGTCAGACAGAAGTACAGTTAAATCACATTTGTTTAATAATAATTATAAAATCGTAAACCGAGTAAACGTAGTCAAAAACATAGCCAGAGTTCAGGAACTAGATTGGATAGTTAGACAAGCCAAAATGTCAGGAAGCCAGAGATGAGCGTAGTAGAACAGCAAGCAGGATCTGGAGCCAGAAGGAATGTCAGCCAAGCAAGTCTTTAACAGGAACACAGGAGAGCGTCTCTAGAGATGTGACCAAGGCAAAGGCAGAGCTCATCTTGGCTGGATGGCTTAAGTAGGCTGTCAGACTTTACTTACCAGACCGGTGAGTCCGCTTGGGCAGAGGGTGGTCTCCCATACGTATCCCACTTGCGGCCCCTGGTAGAGTGGACAGGAGGCACGGGAGTAAGGAATGGTAAGAGAGCCTGATGAGGGATCCAGGTGCTGGATGGAAGAGGAACTTCAAGCAGCAGATGGTGAACTGGAACACAGGCAAACAGGTGCTGAGCAGGAGCAAGCAGGCAGGTCAGGATACAGGCAGAGTTCAGCAACAGACAGGCAGCATGGTACAAAAGAGCAGGCAGAAGGAGGGTCAAACAAGCCAGGGTCGGGTACAGGCAGCAATCAAAGGAGAGTCAGAGGCAAGCCGGGTCGTCAGGAGATCAGGAACACAGGAACACTGGAACAGGTAATGGGGAGCTAAGGAACTGGAAGCTGATGATCAGGCAGCACTGAGCAGAGTGCATGGCAAACCTAAATAGGCTGATTGGCGCCAAACAGCGCGTGCACGCCGATGCTCACAGGCGCGCACGCCCGTGCGCTCACGTGCCCGCACGCCAGTACACCGACTAGCGCCTGCAGGGACATGCACAGCAGCACGCACAGGAATGCACGCACCGGCACGCACCAGCACCGCGACCAACCAGGTGAGCTCTCTGACAGTGCCCCCTCCTAAAGGGCAGCCTCCGGATGCCCAACTGAGCCAGCTTGGAGGCATGAGCGTTCTTGAAGGACCGTAAAAGTTCTGGGGCATGCAAATTGCTCTCAGGCTCCCAGGAGTTGTCTTCCGACCCATACCCCTTCCACTTGATGAGATATTGAATTCTGTTGTTCCTCCTTCTACAATCCAAAATTGTCTCAACCTCAAACTCTTCTTCATCATTAATTATGACAGGTTTAGGTGGGTCAGTCCTGTGGCCAGTAAAGGGATTCGGAATAGCAGGCTTCAACAGAGACACATGAAATACCGGGTGTATTTTTAAAGAATCAGGCAGATCAAGCTCATATGCAACATCATTTATCTTCCTCTTTACAGGGAAGGGACCCATGAATTTGGGGCCCAGTTTCCTTGAGGGACAGGCCATTTTTAGGTTAATGGTGGATAACCACACTTGGTTGCCGGTTTCCAGGATCAGTTCTCCACGCCTCTTCCTATCATACATCTTTTTGTTGTACTCTTGAGACTTGGCCATTGTTTCCTGCAAAAGCTTATTGTTAGAGGAGAAAAAATCCATGGTTTCAGCATCTGCAGGAACGGTACACTCGGGTAAAGAACTCAGAAAGAAGGAAGGATGAAAACTGTAGTTAGCAAAGAATGGCGTTTGGTTGATAGCTGAATGCAATGAGTTGTTGTAACTAAACTCTGCAACAGGTAGTACAGAGACCCAGTCGTTTTGCGAGAATGCAGAGAAGCAGCGAAGGTATTGCTCTAGGGTTTGATTGGTTCTCTCTGTTTGCCCATTTGTCTGGGGATGGTAGGCTGATGAGAATGCCAACTCTATTTCCAGGGAACCACAGAAAGCCTTCCAGAACCTCAAAGTAAATTGGACTCCGCGGTCAGACACAATACTTCCTGGGACTCCATGCAGCCTCACCACTTCTTTAACAAAAATCTTTGCAGTGTCCATGGCTGAGGGTGTGCCCTTCATGGGCAAGAAATGTGCCATCTTAGATAGCCTATCGATGACAACAAAAATGGTGGAAAATCCCTCCGATGGAGGGAGTTCTACGATAAAGTCCATCGATATCCTTTTCCTTTGTCTCTCTGGAATGGGTAAAGGTTTTAGTAGGCCCCTAGCCTTTGTCCGGCTGTTTTTGCTTCGGGCACAAGTGGTGCATGAGTCCACATAACTTTTGCAATCTCTGGACAGTTGGGGCCACCAAAAGGTGCGCTGCACCAACTCTATAGTTTTCAACACGCCAAAATGTCCAGCTAATTTATGGTCATGACAAAGTTCCATCACCGTCACCCGTAAAGGTGCCAGGACTACGATTTTATCTTCATGCCAAAACAGGCCGTCACTCAGATTGGTTTCAGGATATGGGGACATTCCCACAGAGGCCTGTTTTATCTGGGTCAAAAGGTCCACTTGAAGGAGCAAAAATTTTCCAGAGGGAAGGATCGTGTCAGGAGGCCCAGTCTTTTCGGAATCCAAAAACATACGCAAAAGCACGTCTGGCTTAATGTTCTTCGAACCTGGTCTATAGGTTATATGGAATTGAATTCTGTAAAAGAAAAGTGCCCATCTGGATTGCCATGGTCTCAATCTTTTGGCTGTCCTCAAATATTCCAGATTTTTGTGATCTGTATACACCAAGATGGGATGAGCAGCACCCTCCAGAAGGTAACGCCACTCCTCCAGAGCCGATTTGATAGCAAGAAGTTCCTGATCTCCCACATCATAGTTCCTTTCCGAGACTGAAAGCTTGAGAGTCAGAGGCAAGCCGGGTCGTCAGGAGATCAGGAACACAGGAACACTGGAACAGCTAATGGGGAGCTAAGGAACCGGAAGCTGATGATCAGGCAGCACCGAGCAGAGTGCATGGCAAACCTAAATAGGCCGATTGGTGCCAAATAGCTCATGCACGTGCACGCCGATGCTCACAGGCGCGTACGCACACGCACGCACCCTCAGGCCAGTACACCGACTAGTGCCTGCAGGGACATGCACAGCAGCATGCACAGGAACGCGAGCGCCAACGCACCCCGATGCGCACCGGCACTCACCAGCACCGCCACCAACCAAGTGAGCTCTCTGACATAGGCAGGACTGACAAGCAGGATATCATCAACAGGTGAGTCACTGTGGAGAGAAAGGAGCTGGCAATTAGCTGACAGCTGAGCGTCCAGCTTTGAGAAAGAAGGGCTGAGCCCAGCCCTGACAGTGGGTAATCAGGTCTTAGGGCTCCCGGAAAATCGTGTCTCAGGGCCCGTGTCCTGATTTGCCGGGAGGAGAAAAAAAAACATTTGAATCCATGTGTCCGGCGCCCTGCATGTATAGATTAGGGGCTGAGTGCATGGATTAGGGGTTGACGCTCCTGCGCCCTGCATGAGCGTCCGCCACTGTCCAAACCCCACATCTTAGTGTAACATGCTTCATACTTTTCACTGATGAAGGCCAATTACTCTAAAACAATAGCATGCAAATGAAAACACAGTACACTTTATAATAAGATGAGTGGAATGATCTCATGCAGCCTCTTTGTACATATTGATTCTGATTTCCTCTACATCACCATAAGTTGGCTTGCTAATACTAAAACAAAATCCAACTAATTTTATGATCTACTCTTGACTCCTTAAATTGAAAATAATTTCTCCATAGGCCATCATATGTAGCATATTTGTATCAGTCCTGATAAATGTGCACTGAATATGTGCATACACAGTTATAAATTAGCCAAATGTGAGATTAATAACTAATAAAAGACTTACTATAATTGTTTACTGGTGCCATATAATGAACAATCTCCAAACTGAGTTTTGTTAAAACAGTTTGTAATTGTTTTTCCACAACACATTTTCCCCATTGCTTTGCTAAAATCTCTTTAACAAATCAAATTTGCATGGTTTCTGCAGTGAAAAGAAACAGTGGAGGTGTTTTATTGCAGATTTGAAACATGCAACGTGATTTCAAGAAAATAAATTGATCAGCCAACCAAGAAACTGCCTCTAAAAATTGTTTAGATGCCATGTGCTATTGAAGTGGATATTAGTTGAAACACATCAAGAAAAACCAGAAAAATATATATTTACCGTGTGTTAAACTACAGTCACTTAAGAAAAAGCTGGATTTGAAATTCAAACCAGTCTAATGGTTTACTGGGGGAGGGTGCTGTTAAGTATTCAAGTCATGTTCTTTACAAAGCCTTTAGGCATTTAACACAATAGCAAGATGCCTTCTTAGCTCCTTTGCTGTTGAAAAGAGGCCTGAAACGTAACACGTTACAATGCAGTGACAGTAAAATGAATACACCTGCCCTTACACAATTCCTGTTTCTTATTTCACAAAAGTATCCAAGCCAGTTTCCTGTTAGTTAGACCCAGGCTGCAGTTATTATGGCTGATGCATTATTACACATCCAATCCATATCTGTATAAATATTTAAATAAGTAAAAATGAAATTTTCTTTAACAACACTGTTTATAAAAGATACATTTTCATTGAGTAATAGAAAAGCTAGAAGCATGGTGCATTAAGATGACATATCAAACTACATTTTCCAACTAGGCTTATTCTCTGCTACTTCAGACTGTTTAGCCAATGCCATTAATCAAAATCCTATAGCAGAAAATGCATGCATAAGTCCTTCACATTTGTTGCCATGGCAACTATTCAGAGTTTTCTTTATGTGTCAGACAACATCAGTGGAGATAAATTCTATTGTTTTCATGCTGACACTTCTTTCTGTGTTGCCTTAATCCATAGAAAAAACCTTTGCTTTGTAGCTAAAAAGACCACCCAACGTACACATAATAATCACAATTTAAAGCAGTCAATGTGCACATATTCATAATTTAACAATAAAACACAAAACATCAGAATACATACCATTGTACCATTAATGGTGCTTATGTAAATAATTGAAGATAATATCACAAGCACTTTATCACAAAATGATTGTTTTGACATTGTATCCAAATGAAGGATTAATGTTACATAGGCTTTGTCTTAAAGAGACATTATTTAATATGTGCTTAAAAAAAACTAAAATAAGGATTTTAATTACAAAAATATGTGTGTGTATATTCCTTTATACTGTAAATCATTATGTTAAAAATATGTACATCTATCTATCTATCTATCTATACATTATGTAAAATAACCTAGTTTCAACTAATGCATTATTCTTAACAATGTTTATCAGTAAAGCATTTTTTCATCTATTTCTCTAGACTCCTTTTTTGAGCTGACAAAGCTCATTATCATGATATACTGCAGAAGAGTTCATTTAGGATCCTTCGCAACATCTGTTCCTGGGAGTGCTTAACCTAAGGTTCTCATCTGAAAGAACATAGATTCTTTCATTACATCCAATCTTTTTTTCTCATCTTCTGGTATCAGAGAAACACAGAACAAATATTTTATTTGATGTGTTTGACATGTTTTCTATGGAAATTTTAGATTTTTGTTTATTCAAACTTGCAGGCATAAATTTGGTGCAGAATAGTAAACCTTATTTAAACTTTTTGGAAGCCTATTACCTTAAATAAATAATTTCCTTTTCTAATTAAAATTAAACCATTTATGGAATATATGTAAGCATTAGCATTAAATAGCCTTAAATGTTCATTAGCTTATTTCCTTGATAACCCAATGTTCTTTGGGCTAGCCACTTGCTCTGAGCACAACCAATCAAACACCGATACTGGGACTGCATGCATGTGCATTCATTTCTTATTGCATGGGCCTGTGTGATACTGTGGGCAGGTAAGGGAGAAACAACAGGATGAGGTAGTGGCCTACAGAAATTAGAAAGCCTTCCTCATACTGAAAAAAAGTTGTAAGTAATAGTAAAACATTAGTTGATATTAAGTCAAGTTTATTTAAAAAAAATATACATATGGTGGATAATTACCTGCCATTGGGTGGATTATGACCAGTCACTGCTGGAGCCCTGATAATCCCAGTGCGAATCTCCCAATGGAAAGCCTGCTAGGCTGTTCTTTATTATTAGCATTATGAAGCTCTTAAACGTGCTTGTCCATGAGAGTCGGGGTTGTCCACATTTATCACACGTATCTCTATTCTGATATTGGGCTCTATTTTGTGCAGTATCTTTGTGCTGTATCTATTTATAAATCCTTCTATGTAATTCACTGTTACATTTTGTATGGCACTACGGTTTGGATGACACAATTGGAATGTTCTATCCTATCTATATCTCTTAAAAATCAAAATAATATTGAACAAGAAAAAATATAAATAATAACAAAGGAAATGTTATGTAATATGGATAATGCAAGCCTCGACAATACAATTGGGGAGATTTACTAAAGCTGGAGTGTGCAAAATCTGGTGCAGTTCTGCATAGAAATCAGCTTTCAGGTTTTTATTGTCAAAGCTAAATTGAACAAGCTGAAGTTAGAAGCTGATTGACTACCATGCACAGCTGCACCAGAGTCTTTGTGCACCAGTTTTAGTAAATTCCCCCCAATATGTAACTCCCGAGCTCCTCCCTTGGAATCTCTACCCACTCTACCCAGAACATCTGTATGCTCCCCTCCCTCCTCTTCTTCTTCCTCTATGGCCTCTTCTGCAGAATTGTCCTCTGAACCAGCACTGCTCCGTAAGCACTCAATGGGCTACGCAAGCAGTCAGGCTAAATGATGCCATGCGGTGCTTCAGTTGGTCTGTCTAGGGGACAGGAGCCACGCTGAGGCAGAGATTCTGTCAGCTCTGTAGGGGCAGGCTCAGAGGTGGTTGATGCCATGGCAGCTTGAGTTCGGAATGGTTGTATGCGACAATGGCACCAACCTTCTCTCCGCCCTCCAGCAGGGACACTTGACCCATGTTACATGCTTGGCACACGTCCTGAATTTGGTGGTGCAGCATTTCTTGACCAGATACCCAGGCTTACAAGATTTCCTGAGGCAGGCCAAAAAAGTCTGTGGTCATTTCTGGCAATCATACAATGCCAGTGCTCAGTTGGTTGACATTCAAAGGGAATGTAACCTGCCCACCAACCACCTCTTCCTGCTGGAGCACGCGGTTCATGGAATCATGGACAGGGTACTTGAGGCAGAACAGTGGGAGGAAGAGGAAGACTTCCTTTCCTCTCAAGGCCCCTTTATGCAGATAGCATTCCTGCAGGGCCAAGAAGAAGAAGAGGAGGAGGAGGAGGGTTGTGTCAGCATGGATGTCAAGGATACCACGCAGCAGTCTTCAAGGAATGGTTTCCAGTCCCCAGAAACCCAAGGAGTTGTACGTGGCTGGGAGGAGGTAGTTCCTGATAATATGATCCTTAGTGACCCACAGGACTTAGAATTGAATGCCTCTGCAAACTTACGCTGCAAGGCCTTCCTGATTCTGCAAAGCCTGCGAAAGGACCCGAGGATTCGTGGTATCAAGGAGAGGCATCATTACTGGCTGGCAACCCTTCTTGATCCACGTTACAAGGGTACAGTTGCAGAACTCATTCTGCCTTTGCAGAGGGAGCAGAGGAAGAAACAGCACATCAAAGATCAAAGGGTTTGGATTTTAAAGGTGCAAAGACACAATAACAAAAATAGAAACATATTCAAATGTATTTAGAAGGCATTAAAATGACAAAAAGACATAAAAATATCCAATATGATGATACAATACATAGACAGATGCATTCTGATTGAATCACTACATGTTTTGTCACACTGATGGCTTCTTCAGGATATTATTATCAGGCACTGTACATATGGTCATTAAAGGTCAAGAAATAGAGAAGATTTTTTTTTTTTTTTTTTTTAGAGACAAGAAATATATTACATCAATCACATATATTGAACATATAAATACACCTTTTATTTAATTTCCTACATTGGCAAATAGATCGAGCAGTAACTCCTGAGTCAATGAATACCTGTATGTTCAATGAATACATTTAAAAGGATTACAGATGTTTCAGAGTCATAGGGGTGAATCCACTTGGATCATTTGGTGAAACCATAGAGAGAGATATAGATAGATACCCCCTAATGGTCCATCTATGGGGAAGATAACAGTCAATATCAATATGATAGAGATTAATCAATTCTAAATATATGGCAGAAAAAGCCTACCTGAGGCTAACCGCATATGTAACAAGCTCAAAATATTGTACAAGCCCCAGTATCCAAGTTCAAGTTGCCTTCTTAAGTGAGTGGAGAAACCAAAGGGGGGGTTATTTCAGTAAGGCTCCAATTTCTAAGGAGCCACCTCTTAAACACTAAAAAAATAACCAAAATCAGAACAAATAAATCTCCCAACAACAAAAAATTAGACCAAATACATGTTGCCTCCAAGAGAGCTAGATTACCTGCCGTGGAAAGATCACCAAAGATCCTCTCCCCCTCCTATGCTGGACCGTTGCAACTGATATGTTGCTGGCATCCTTATATACCCCCCTCCACCTCCAATGACGACAAATAGCACAATATGGAGGTGTGGATGACATTTGAAGCCAGTGCGCATGCTCAGGCCATGCTGGACGTGACGTCAAAGACGTCAGACGTCCCGCATAATGATGCGGGTGCCGGTGCCATGATGACAACAATGTCCAAAGGGTGGCATGCTTAAAACTTTAGCCCTATGCTGCCTGCCAGAAACCGCACCAGGAGTGGTAAAGGCCACAGATTTCTCAGTGGGGATCAAGGCATACACAACTGACAAATGGCGCCACCTAGTGGAGTGCACTAGAATGATGCCCTGGGTGTTCGTATGGTCACCTGATCCAGATCCAATCCCCAGTGGTTCAATCTGACAGCTAAACATCAATAAGTAGAGATATCTCAAAAATGAGAAACTGTCATGGTTATACAATAGAGTTTTGTCTGTCAGCTTACCTGTCTCCATTGTTCATCTCTAGAGACCAGCTGACTCTCACCTGACTGCTTTTATTAACTCTCCTCTAGCATGGCTCCACCCCAGCTCCTATCAGAAAACTCTATATTAACCTCTGCACTGCAGGCCAACCCTGCTGATCAACCTTTGTGTGTTTTGGCTTACTGTTTCCTGCCTGCCGTGTGCTCTACGTTTTCTTCTGTTATCGACCTTGGCGTGTTCTCAAATATTCCTATCTGCTCATGACCCTGACCTTTGGCGTGTCCCTGACTATCCCTGTTTGCCTGTGACCCTGAACCTTGGTGTGAACTCTGTTGTCCTTGTCTGCTTGTGGCCCCGACCTTGGCTTATTCCCTTACTATCCCTATCCTCCTGTTGCCTACTGTGGATGTGAGCTGGGGGACCCTGGGGGACACGACCTGGAGCCAGTTGCAGCCCAGTCCATCCTCACCACTAGAGGCTCTGGTGAACACCTGCTGGCTCTTAGACTCTGTGCCCCAGGGAATCTTACACTCTAACCCCGGTGGGATCCGTGTTGGTGTTCCAGCGGCCCTGCCTTCCTTACCACCCTGACTCCCGTCCGCAGCAGTCAGCCGTAGGTCCACTACCTTGCGGTGCACTCCTGTTCCCAAAAGTGTGCATCTGTCACCTAGTCTCAAGGTGACCTGACAGTTTGATCAGCCATGGACCCGGCTTACCTGCCGCTTCCTGCAGCTGATCCATTGCAGGGCATAGTTCGCAGACTCGAGACCCAGAAATCTAATCAGACTCAGGTGATGTGATTCCTTCAAGATCTGGCTTCCCGCTTTAAGCAGCTCCAGGTCTCCTTGGGAAACCCGAACCTGCAGCCTCAAGTACAATCAGCAGCTGCACCCATCATACCAGTCGCAGCCACACATTCATATTTACTGCCAGCTCCGTCCCGTTTCTCTGGGGACTCCGAGGCCTGCGGGGGCTTCCTCAGCCATTGCACCATTCATTTTGAGCTCCAGCCTCAAAACTTTCTGTCTGATCGGGCTAAGGTAGCCTATATAATTTCCCTCCTCTCTGGTGAAGCTTTAGCCTGGGCTGCCCCCTGTGGGAGAAGAATGACCCAGTGGTTTCCAGCCTGTCCGACTTCTTGAAGCTCTTTTCTAATATCTTCGAGGAGCCAGATCGGGTTTCTTCAGCGGCTAGTGCCCTTTTAAGCCTTCGCCAAGAATCTTGTTCAGTGGGACAATATGCGCTTCAGTTCCATATCCTCACAGCTGAATTGAGCTGGAACAATGAGGCCCTGGTTGCAACCTTTTTACATGGCCTATCTGACCGAGTGAAGGACAAATTGGCAGGAAGAGCCATCCCCGCCGGTCTGGACAATGTAATTTCCTTGTGCAGTCAGATTGACATTCGTTTCAAGGAGAGTTCCCTAGAAAAAAAAACACCAGCACCCCCCTAGGTCATAGTCAGCCAGGACTTTTCCCCCGTTGCCCTGTGGAGCATCCTCTGCCTGCTGAGGAACATACGCAGCTGGGCCGGACCAGACTAAGCCCCAAAGAACGTGCTAGACACAGAACTCTGGGCTTGTGTGTTTATTGTGGGGGCAAGGGTCATTTCCGTGACTCCTGCTCGCTTTGTCCGGAAAAAAGCTCGGGTCTAATACATTTAGAAGGTGGAGTATTGGACCCAGAAACATCACCTTCTCGTCTTCTTCTTCTGGTGTTCCTCCATGTAGGCCCTTCTCCCCAATCGGTCCTAGCATATCTGGACTCCGGGGCTGCCGGCAATTTTATGGACTGGAGAACTGCTTCTTCTATGAAGCTTACCTTTTCTCCCCTCACTACATCACTGGTAGTCTTGGCAATTGATGGCACTGTGCTCCCAGGGGGCCCTATCTGTTTCCAGATACTACCTATTAGGATGTCCGTAGGGATACTCCACCAGGAGTGGATTTCCTTCCTCATTCTACCCAAGGCCTCTACCCTCATTGTATTGGGCCTTCCTTGGCTACAGCTCCACTCTCCACATGTGGACTGGCTCTCTGGGCTGATCCTGGCTTGGGGTCCTTCTTGTTTCTCATCCTGTCTTCTTAAGGTGGCCCCCAAGGAGAGACTTCCCATTGCTACCACATCCATATCTTCTGATCTTCCCGTGGCATACAGTGATTACCGGGATGTGTTCTGTAAGAAGTCTGCTGAGGTGCTTCCTCCCCACAGATCTTTTTACTGTGCCATTGACCTTGTCGCTGGAGCAACTCCTGCCCAGGGGTCGTACCTACCCTCTGTCCATTACAGAGACCCAGGCCATATCTCATATCTGGAGAGAGGTTTCATCTGGAAATCATCGTTGCAGGAGCAGGGTTCTTTTTTGTTGCCAAAAAGGATGGTACCCTCAGACCCTGTATCGACTATCGAGGGTTAAATGCAGTGACTATCAAAAATATATACCCCTTACCGCTAATATCTGAGCTAATATCTGAGCTATTCAACAGGTTGAAGGGGGCTTCCATTTTCTCCAAGTTGGATCTCAGAGGTGCATACAATCTCATTAGAATATGGGAAGGTGATGAATGGAAGACTGCGTTTAACACTAGGGACGGGCATTAAGAATACCTGGTTATGCCTTTGCCTTTTGGTTTGTGTAATGCTCCAGCTGTGTTCCAGAACTTTGTCAATTAAAAAACTTTTTACAATCATTTCAAGATTTCTACAATAATTTGTACAAAAAGGGAAATCCCATTGAGGAATCCAGAATTGAGGCATTTTTGGCAGAACTAAAAATTCCTCGCCTCCAGTAAAGTCATGCTGATCTGATGGATGCACCTTTCTCCACAGAGGAAACCCTAGAAGTGATTAAAAATTTAAAAACTAACTCCGCCCCAGGCCCATACGGTTTTCCCAACATCTATTACAAAACATTTGCAGACACTCTAGTTCCTCATCTCAATAAATTTTTTAATTCTAAAAGAAAGGGTGAAGCCATCGAATCCCATGCAAATTCAGCCTTCATCTCAGTTATCCCCAAACCTGATAAGGACCCATCTCTAGTAGAAAACTATAGACCCATTTCCCTTATTAACAATGATCTGAAAATCCTTACCAAAATATTGGCCAATAGACTAAGCTCTTTTGTAGGACAATACATTTGGACCGGGTAGACTTCATCCCAGGGAGACAGGGCCCGGACCAAATTAGGAGGGCGACTGATATCGTTTCAATCCTTCGGTCTGCCTGGGATGGAAGCCCTCAGCAGGAGGGCCTTCTGTTGTCATTAGATTTACAGAAGGATTTCGACTCTCTCTCGTGGTCATACCTGTTTGCTACCCTCCGGAGATGGGGGTTTGGTGAATATTTCATGGGGCTTTTACAATCCCTATATTCAAGTCCGGTGGCTAGGGTTAAACTCCAGGGCTTCATTTCCAATCCCATCCTGATCTCTAGAGGGACCAGGCAGGGTTGCCCTCTCTCCCCAATAATCTTCGCTATAGCGATTGAAACTTTGGCCATAGCATTCAGATCAGATGTAAACATCCAAGGGGTTAGGTGCGGGCATTCAGTCCACAAATGTGCTCTCTTCGCAGACGATATTCTGCTCTTCATGACTTCCCCAATCACATCATTACCTAATATAAATGAGCTTTTAGACTCTTATATCTCAGATCTACAAGTGAATTTGGCTAAATCACAAGCATTGAATGTTTCACTTCCCATAGCCCTAGCTGATCGATTGAAACATTCTTTCAAATTCAAGTGGAGCGACAGTTCAATTCGTTATTTAGGGGTAAACCTTACTTCAAAATATGAACTTCTATATCAAGCAAATTTTCCCCCCATGTATTGTAAACTAGAAAAAGATCTTCACACTTGGTCCTCACACAACATCTCCTGGATAGGTAAAATTAATTCCATTAAAATGACTCTATTACCTAGATTACTCTACCTTTTCCGATCTCTCCCAATTCCTATTAGGAAAGATCATCTTAAATCATTCCAAGGCAAGATAATCAAATATATTTGGGGCAAAAAGGGATACAGACTAGCTAGAAAGGTCCTTTACAGCCCTAAAACGCGAGGAGGACTAGGTCTTCCAGATCTATTTAAGTATTATCAAGCAGCCAGATTAGCTCAACTCCCAATGATCTACTTTAGACGCGAAATCCTGGACTGGATCAATATAGAAAGACAGGCGGTTCCCACATACACTTTAGACTTCCTTCTTTGGTCCCCTCACAAATCTAGACCTCCTATCATGTCCCCCACTCTATCACATTCCTTGCGGCTATGGGATGATTTAAAAAACTTACCTTCTCTGATATCAGAAGTACATCCGCTGGCTCACATCTTTCACAATCCCCTCTTCAGACCAGGTATGGATATCAAATCCTTTCAATGGTGGTCGGATAAGGGGATGTATAGGATAGGACACTATTTCACGCCTTCGGGCCCTGTCTCCCTGAAATTCTGTATAGAAAAGCTGGACATGCCTGAAACTGAGAAATTCAGATATTATCAAATTTCCCACTTCCTTTACGCAATTTGGAAAAACAAACCCACCCCCCCGGCCTTCTCTAATTATGAACGTTGGTGCGGGCAGGGTACAGAGCAAAAAGGGGGCATTTCCACAATTATAGTTTTCCTTATTAGAACCCACCGACAAATTTTCATACATGGAAGCCTGGGAGAGGGACTTACAAGAAACCTGGGACCTGGAGGAATGGCACAGAAGAGGAATAAGAGCTCATAAAGGTATACTGAACATTTCATTAATAGAAGCTAATTGGAAAGTGATGACTAGATGGTATTTGGTTCCAGTAAGACTGGCTAAGATGTTTCCCTCTTCATCCCCTCTATGCTTTAGGGAGTACCAAGCACAGGGTTCTACGCTTCATATTTGGTGGGAATGCCCAAGAATTAGAGGTTTTTGGAATAAAATTTTTAATCTTATCCGCAAAGTTACAAGCCTCCCGATTCCTAAGAATCCACAAATTGCTCTACTGAATGGGAAAATCCCCAAGATCTCTAAGTTTTCCCATCGTTTGATCATTTTCATGCTAATAGGAGCGAAAATTATGATTGCTAAAGCCTGGAAGACTCCGAAAATTTCCTTCGTAGCCGCTAAAAAAAAAATCTCTTGGATTATGTCCCAGGAGAGATTAGTTAGCAAAATATTGGACAACACCAAAACCTTTGAAGCAATATGGGAACCCTGGGCTAGGCATTTAGGTATATCCCTTATCCCTGGGATCACCTCGACTTGATAGTTTAATATGAGTTGAGTGCTGGCTTCTTCCTAATCAATCCCTTGCTTCCTACCTTTTCTTTTCTTTTCCTCCTTTTCTTCTTCTATTAGTTTCCAGATATTGTAAGAATAAATGGCTTTCACTCGGTAGCCATCAGTAGTTATTGTTCATCATTTATTCTGTTTTTTGAGATCTTTCTGGTTTATCTTTTACTAATCTAAAGCGTACATCTCTAGGGGAAGGTGCGGTTTCTCCGAAGCAATATGGTAGCTCCGTAGGGATGGCATATAACCCTCACGATTCAGAGCAATTCCTCTTTAATTTATTTGAGGTCTAGATCTGGACACAGTGTGATCCCATCAGGGGTGTCTGGTCGGTCCCAAGTTTATATTGCTCTATTAAGTAATGGGATTTGCATAGAAGCTGATTTTTGAATAGTTCATTTTTCTTTATCCTTTGATTATCCTTATGGTACTGGAAAATACTAGTAGATGAGTTGTACTTTGCAATGTACTGTGATGGTTATTTTTTGTAATGTAAGATCTCTCAATAAAAGACGTAAAATAAAAAAAAAAATAAAAAATTGGCGTTGGAAGAGTGGAGTCATCTCTTGGAGGGTTCCCCTCACTCCATTACGATCTTTACTGATCACAAGAATCTACAATACCTACAGAATGCTAAATGTCTGAACCCCAGACAGTCCAGGTGGAGTCTCTTCTTTTCTTTTTTTAAATTCACGATTATGTACAAACCTGGTTCCTGCAACGGTCGGGCTGATGCGCTCTCTAGGTCATTTGACACTTTGGACGAGGAGTCCACCCCTGATCCTGAGCTGATCATTCCGACCTCATGCATTATTGCCCATTCTACTGCCCTGGAATCAAAAATTCCTCCTGGCAAGACCCATGGAGCTAAGAGCTAAGATCCTTCGTTGGGGACATGATTCCAAGGTGGCAGGTCATGCTGGGTTCCTTCGATCCTTCCTGCTCATCAGTCATCTCTACTGGTGGCCTAATCTCCGCTCGGATGTTTTAAGATTACGTTAAGGCTTGTCATGTCTGTGCTCAGTCTAAATCTTCCACACAAGCCCTTGCTGGCCTTCTTATGCCCTTGCCCATTGTTAAGGATCCCTGGTCTTACATCACCATGGATTTTATCACCGATCCTCCACTTTCGGAGAATAATACAGCCATTTGGGAGGTAAATGATCGGTTCTCCAAGATGGCTCATTTTGTTCCTCTTCCTGGTCTCCCTTCTGCCCCTGCCTTGGTTCCCATTTTTGTACGAGAGATTTTCCGCCTTCATAGTGTTCCTTCCCATGTTGTTTCGGACAGGGGTGTTCAGTTTACGTCCCGTTTTTAGAGAGCCTTTTGCAAATCCCTCAACATTACCTTGTATTTTACCTCTTCTTACCATCCCCAATCCAATGACCAGACTGAGAGGGTTAATCAGGAGTTGGAGGTCTTTCTCCGTACCTTGGTCTCGGCTCATCACGATGATTGGGCATCACTACTCCCATGGGCAGAGTTCTCCCACAATAATCATGTCAACGTCAGTTCTCAGAAAACACCCTTTGTCACTGTTTTATGGAAGACATCCTCAACTCCCTCTTCCTATGACCTGTTCTTCCGACATTCCAGCCTTGGCTACTGTTCAGGAATCATTCAATTCCATGTGCCAACAAATTCAAGAGTTTGGCATAAGCCGCCTTCTCTTCAGCCAGGAGACAAAGTCTGGCTCTCCACCAGGAACATCAAACTCTGGGTTCCTTCTCCCAAATTTGCCCCAAGATTCATTGGTCCATACACCATAACTTCTAAACTGAATCCGGTTTGTTTCAAGCTCCAGATTCCCAAAAGCCTCAAAATCTCTAACTCCTTCCATGTTGCCCTTCTGAAGCCTTTAGTCCTCAATAAGTTCTCTCGTCCTCTCTCTACCACAGCGCCGGTCTCTGAGGATAATCAGGAGTACGAGGTTAGCCAAATTTTGGATTCCTGACTCTGTAGAGGCATTCTCCAGTACCTCATGCATTGGAAGGGGTTTGGTCCTGAGGAGAGGTCGTGGATCAAGGCTTCTGAGGTCTTTGCACCTCGTCTGTACTACTGGCGGTACTACCAAATGTCGGACTTTGTAGGCCAGGAAACAATGGAGAAGGAAATATTATAAAACTTCACATTTATTGAAAAAATACAAAATATACATATAATAGTAAGAGAGTAAAAAACATCATACATATACATTTAAGCAATTTGCACAGTGAGCCCTTACATGTAAATCTGTCACCTAGCCTCAAGGTGACCTGACAGAAACACCATACAAAACTTCCAACAAAAGCAACTCAGGAGCCAAAATTAAGTCAACATTATTAGAGACCATATCTAAAATAGGAAAATATGACCCATACAGGAGTGATGCTCAATCAATAAACTTTGCCGATCCAGGTTACAAATCAATTACAAACAAATTTATAATTTAAAGAAATATATACAGAAAATTATTAATGAGAAATTAATCTCATGGAAAATAGCCAAGTTTATCCTACAGAAAAGGCTTGAAGCTGATGGATTCATTCAGACCCGGATGGATGGTGGCAGCCAGGGAATTAATCCATTTAGTCTCCCGTTTTAAAGAGAATTTTATCCACATATCCCCCTCTTTTATGTGTGGGCACATACTCAAGAGCAAACAATTTCATCTTTGATACCTGAAAAGAATCCCATATGCCTACTGATTGGTGTCCCCATGTTCTTCTTTGATACAAGCGACACATGGTCCCTGATTCGATGAAAGAAGGGCCTTTTGGTCTTTCCCACATAGAATGCCCTGCACTGCATGTGGTAGACAACTCATATCTACTGAAAGTTTGCATAGAAATTTGGTTTGAATACATAACCATTTGGGAGGGCTACCTCCACAGAGCTCATCAGAAATCTGCAGAAATCACATCTCCCGTATGGAGCGGTACCCCTGCAAGATTGTCCTGCTACCTTAGGGGTCAAATGGCTATAGACCAATTGGTCCTTTAGGGATTTGGACTTTCTATAGGTAATCTGAGGGTAAGGGCTCACTTACTTGGATATCACATCATCAGTAGCCAGAAGGTGCCAATACTTTTGGATAACTTGGCAAACTTTTTTATGTTCCCCCGCATATCGTGTTATTAGCCAAACCTTTTGATCCTCTTTTTTGGATTTCTTTGAATGACTTAGCTTCTCTCTGTCATTTAATTTAGCTCTATTGTAAGATTTTTTCAAACAGGATCGACTATAGCCTCTGTCAATAAGACAAGACTGTATAGCCCTTGCTTCATGCTCAAAGTCCTCATTGCGACTACAATTTAAATTCTATAGGTATTGACTATATGATATACTCTGGACTAAGGGTTTTGGATGAGAGCTCATGGCATGTAAGAATGTATCATTCTTTGGTCAAAGGTTGTGGTAAACTTTAGATTATAATGGTTTATCTTCAACCTATCCAAAAAGGAGAGGAGTTTATCTTTTGTTCCCAAAATTTAGTGTGTGTGTGACGCTGGCGCAAACCTATATAAAAACCAACTTAAATTTAATATGGCAACTGGTTGCTGCAGTCAAAAGATACATTCCTCCAACAAATGAAAGAAAAAGGTGTGTAAGTATATATCAAGTGCTGACTGCGCTACCTCAAGGGATATTGTAGCAAAGAAAACAAAAATGCTCAGATAGGTAAAATAATTACATTTACATATACTCCAAAAATATTTACTAATAATTAGTAACACCACTTATGTATCTTCCAATGATTATATAAACACATTAATAAATTTATAGTCCAATTGTGTTTGTGTACTGATAAACATTATTGAATAAACCAATTAAAATCCAATAGTGCTCGTGCATGAATCCCTGGGTGGGCTATCCATTACAGTTGTGCTGTTTCTGTGCTCTTAGTTCCTTATTCGTGATTCATGTGACTGAATTCCAGTGACAACACACCACCACATGAATTGGCCACTCACCAGATATTAATATTAATAAGCCTTTGGTTCATTATGGGATAACCATTCCACTTTGCTGCATGTCTCAAGCTGGCCCCAATGCAATAAAGCAAATAAATCCATCCTCATGGAAAAAACAATCAAGCAGCAATCATAGCGCAATAAGCTTGTTACTGTTTATTTTAAACCATGTAAAAAATAGACTATAGAACTCACATGTTTCTGGTGCCCATGGGCTGGCACCAAGCTTTTCCAGCAGTTAGAAATAGATTGGGAAGGTATTGCCGTCTGATTCCTCTGCTGGCGTGCAGTGCAAGCCTCGTTCCCATTTGGCTTGCAGCTTGCAATTCAAGCCTCGCTTTCGTCCAACGGGAAATGACGTAGTGACGTCGCGTGAAAATTCCCAGCAGCCTCTACGCATTTCACAATGAAAATTGCATCACCAGGAAGCTGCTTGTTGATTGGGTATCGCTATATTTATACCCTGGGCCCAATTTGTGCAGACCAATCTTGTGTTTCCCTATACCGGAAGTTAATCGCCGCCATTTTAACTATTCCAGTATGCCCACATCCGGATTAGTTACAGTTTAGGCACTTGGAGGAATTTATCTTTTGACTGCAGCAACCAGTTTCCATATTAAATTTAAGTTGGTTTTTATATAGGTTTGCGCCGGTGTCACACACACACACACACACACACACACACTAAATGTTGTTTACTTACCACTGGTAACACTCTTCACTGGCAGCACAAATGGAGGTATTTTCATTTCTCGACAATTGTAGGATAGACTTGGGAGAACTTTTTGAAAACTATGACAATACCACAGCAGTAAATTTAGAACAAAGTTTTAAACATCTTAAAAATGCAATGGACAAGCAAGTAAGAGTTTGGTGGGATATCAGCACATTAGAGAAGTATAGAGATGCCAAAATAACACCCAGAAGATTGAGATGGTGTCTAGGCCCACATGATGGAATAGTAGATGAAGACTTATCAAGGGCATGGTTTACTTTTTTCAGTAGTTGTGAAAATAAATTACTCGACACTATCGTTGAAAGAAGAAGAATATAATTAACAAGAATAGAGGCCAATATTAGCAGCATAAGGGAAAACCTGCTACCCCCATATAGAAACCGTTGACTACAAAACAAGGGCAACCAAGCTCCAGGAATTTCTAACTAAATTAGATAATGAAGTAAAAAACAAAAAGGTAAAAAAATACCAAAGAGACAAGAAAGATTATATGGAAGGGAGGGTATACAAGTGGCAGGAAGAAGAACTAATAATAAAATTCAAATAACACATCCTTGAATGAAGAAATGGAAACTAGGTGTTTGGAGACAGAAGGAACAAATAAAAGGGTAATCAGTATCCCCGTCATAAGTACAATCATTACGAGTAAGAAAATGCCAGATCCCACCCCAGGCACTAGCACCCAACAGAAAATAGATACAAACAGACCAGCACAAGGAGGAAATACAAACAACACACCCACCTACCAACCACCCATGGGACAATATCCTAGACCTTGGAGGGGAGGTTTCAAAGGTAGAGGCAGGGGACATTATAATTACAATCCACACTATGGCCCCCCACATTGGCAGGGGGAATGGCGGGATTGGAGGGAACCCTACAAACCCCCTATGCCAGTATTTTTAGACTAGCAGGGGAGGCTGGAACAGGAACCCGCATGAAGGTGGCTAGAACAGAAACCCACAAGAAGGAGAGGTTGTAGGGGGGGAGCTAAAAAGAAAAAGAGAAAACTAGGAGAGGGGGTGTTTAACTTAACGGACATAGTGTTCACGCAGGAAGAGCTATTAGTATTAGACAAAGGAATAAAGTATGCACCCAGAAAATCATTTAATCAGTCTGAAGCGTTTATTGACCTACAAAAATTCGTTAGAAAGCTTAACCTAAAAAAACATTTTTTAGAGAAGGGAGAGAGTAATGAAAAGCAGAGTAACACAGTCTATACACATACCCAACTTAGAGATAAATCCACATTTAACCCTAAATCCAACACAAATCAACATATTGATGTATTTAAAATAATGGTGGAATAAGAAATAAAAAATATAAAACCAGAAAACCCAAAAAAGAATATGGCAAGGTATAAAAAGATTGGAAAAATGAAAGAACATAGTGATAAGACCCGCTGATAAGGGGGGAGGGTTGGTGGTCCTGACAAAAAAGGATTATAATCTAGAATTGGAAAGACTGGTTGCAGACGCTACCACTTACCAACTACTCAAGAAGAACCCAAATAGAGAACTCAAATCTAAACTAAAAGAATTTTTAAATAAGGGGATTGCAGACAAAATAATAAATAAAAAGGAGGGGAGATATTTGTTACCCGAATCACCAAAAGTTCCAGTAATATATCAAGTACCCAAAATTCACAAGAATAAAACAAAACCACCAGGGAGACCCACAATTAGTGGAATTGGATCAGTGCATTCCAGGTTAGGTGAGTACCTGGATGCATTCCTCCAACCAATGGCGGGGAAGGGGAAAGCCTTCATTAAGGATAGCAAAGATGTGATCAACATCCTGAGGCGGATTGATGTTGATGACTCCGCGCTATTAGTGACATTGGACGTGGAGTCACTGTACACTGACATCAAACAGATGGATCCCCTGGCAGCAGTGGCGTGGGCAATGAAAAACTTATCTGAATTAAGGCTAAAACAAAGGTGGTTCATATTGGAAGGACTCAGAATGGCCATGAGTAATAACTTTTTTTGGCATAACCACAGTTATTATAGACAGACTAAGGGGGTAGGGATGGGCAATAGATATGCACCGAGTGTGGCCAACATCTTCCTTAATAAATGGGAGGAGGAGGAGATTTTTGGGGGGTGCTGGCCACACTTGATGGTATATAAAAGATTCATAGATGACATCCTGATCATCTGGAAAGGTAGTCAGGAGGAACTAGAATTTTTTTTTTAACCATATAGGTGCAAACCAATATGGAATAAACTTTACTGCAAATGTTGATCGGAGCACCATACATTTTTTGGATTTGGAAATTTTCAAAAACGTAAACAAGTTAAGTACTAGAACGCATTTCAAAGACACCGATCAAAATGGTTATATGCCAATGAGAAGTTGCCATCACCCCCATTGGAAGGAAGCCATGACAAAAGGCCAATTCATCAGGATTAGGCGCAATTGCAACCTAATGGAAGATTTCTTCACACAAACCAATATTTTGATAGAAAGATTTGCGGATAAGGGTTACAATAGACAGGAACTACTAATTACTCGTGAAAAAATTGGCAATATGGACAGGGAAATTATATTACACAGTAAAAATAGGGAATGTAACCATAAAAGATAAAATACCATTCATAATAGGATTCAATAAACAATATAAGGTGTTGGAGGGCATTATCAAGAAAAATTGGCCCATAATAAGCAATGACCCACAGTTAAGCAAAATTTTGCCATCAAAACCGACATTCATTTACAGAAGAGCAAGAAGAATTAGGGACCAAATTGTGAAGAATGTACCTGACCCCCCAAAGAGAATGTCTACTATTTTTTTATCAAAAAGGTTTTTCAGATATGGTAAGTGCAAACCGTGCAAACTTACTAACAAGGAAGAAAGAAAAATAACAGGGTTTCAATCCAATTCAACTAACAAAAATATAAGATCGATAAGTTAATCACGTGCTGCAGCACACACGTGACTTATGTGTTGGAATGTAGTTGCGGGCTGCAGTACGTGGGTAGAACCATAAGGGCACTTTCGGTAAGAATAGGTGAGCACGTCAGGATTATTAAAAAAGGGTAGAAACACCATAGTGTGTCGAAACACTTCAGGGACACACATAGAAGAGATTGCAGATTTTTGAAGTTTTATGCGATAGAGAAAATAGAACCTAACTGGAGAAATCTGAATATGCGTAGGGAAGTATCCAAAAATTAAACATACTGGATATTCAAATTAAATACTATGAATCTGATGGGGTTGAATGTGGAAATGGATGTGAACTGTTTTATAGAGGATTATTAATATTTTTGTTTTTTGTTATTTTTTTGTAATTTTATCATTTTTTTTTTCATTTTATTTACATGATTTTCCAGCCGTTCTACATGGGTATGTACAGCAAGGAGTAGGGAGAATAATTAGAATAATTACACGTATGGATTAAAGTTCAGAAAGCAGTTACAAAAAGTGGGGGGATAACAAGCAGTTAAAGGGTACCTAAACTGTAACTGATAACTGATCCGGGTGTGGGCATACTGGAATAGTTAAAATGGCGGCAATTAACTACCGGTATAGGGAAACACAAGATTTGTCCGCACAAATTGGGCCCAGGGTATAAATATAGAGATACCCAATCACCAAGCAGCTTCCTGATGACATAATTTTCATTGCAAAATGCGTAGAGGCTGCTGGGAATTTTCACTTGATGTCACTACGTCATTTCCCATCGGACGAAAGCGATGCTTGAATCGCAAGCTGTAAACCAAACGGGAAAAAGGCTTGCACTGCATGCCGGCGGAAGAATCAGACGGCAATACTTTTCCAATCCATCTCTAACTGCTGGAAAAGCTTGGAGCCGGCTCATGGGCACCAGAAACATGTGAGTTCTATAGTATATTTTTTACATGGTTTAAAATAAACAGTAACAAGCTTATTGTGCTGTGATTGCTGTTTTATTGTTTTTTTCCATGAGGACGGATTTATTCATTTTATTGCATTGGGGCCAGCTTGAGACATACAGCAAAGTGGAATGGTTATCCCATAATGAACCAAAGGCTTATTTATATTATCTGGTGAGTGGCCAATTCATGTGGTAGTGGTGTTATCACTGGAATTCAGTCACATGAATCACGAATAAGGAACTAAGAGCACAGAAACAGAACAACTGTAGTGGATAGCCCACCCAGGGATTCACACACGAGCACTATTGGATTTGAATTGGTTTATTCAATAATGTTTATCAGTACACGAACACAATTGGACTACAATTTATTTATTAATGTGTTTATATAATCATTGGAAGATACATAAGTAGTGTTACTAATTATTAGTAAATATTTTTGGAGTATATGTAAATGTAATTATTTTACCTATCTGATTGCTTTAGATAAAGCGTTTTTTTTTTCTTTGCTACAATATCACTTGAGGTAGCATAGTCAGCACTTACACATCTTTTGTTCCCATCCAGATGATAAAAATATTGTCTATAAATCTGCGCCATATAAGTAGCTTCTCAAAAAGCTCCTGAAATTCTTCAGAGGAGAAAATCTCACTCTCTCACCACCCAGGTACAGATTGGTGTATGATGGGGCACATTTGGTCCCCATTGCAACACTCTGCACCTGGAGGTGGTGGGAGGGATCAAATACAAAAATATTGTTTTCTAAATATATACAAACTCAGGACCTTAACATGAGGATGTAGATAATCAGCTATCAGCTTACTAGCTAACTCTCTTAGGGCAGCCATTTCCAGATACAATTGGATGTCCAGGAGGGAATCCATGGTACCCGCAGATCAGCTCCCACTGCATATAATCACTGCAGAGCGGGTCACTAGTGGCACGCATGCACACCCCAGATTCAGATGTGCAGGACCACATACTAGGTACATGATCCTGTGTAGAAGAGCTGCCTTGCCGCCGTATATCTACGTTATACAAGCGGTTAAGGATGACAGCTGGTGCAGGTACTGCCAAGTCCTTAACAACCAGTAACATTGCTGGCCCCTTTCACTTACATGGCTGGGAATCCCTGCCCATGTAAGCAAAGGAGTGGGATCCCAGTGAAGACACGGTCCATGCTGGGAGCTCTTACAAATCATCCACCCTGAACCTGCTGTACATGGGGAGTGCCCCTTTAACCTCTGGAGGGTCCGTCCCGCAGCGCTTCTGTTTTTAACTGAATGTTCTCCTAAACCTTCCAAACCTGCACCACCAACTGCAAATCCTGCTATCAACATCTGCTGAAAATCATATTCCTCCTGTTCCCTGCCACTATCTGTTTCACTCTCAGTGGGGACTGGGCTGGAGCTGCTCTAATGCTCATACAGTTTAGTGAGAGCATTAGAGCAAATATTCATGATACAACTAAGACATATATTTCATAATTCCATATGTAGTAAACCAGCACCTCTGTCTTGTATCCATTTGACATAATGTCACATCTTAGACAGGCTGTAGAATGAGGCTAAACATAGTGAAGTAGGGATGAATGCAGAGTACAAAAATTGCAAAACTTTAATAGGTGTCTAGAAGAGATAAATAAAACATGTCAGGATGTCCATCTTATAAATGGACTTCCACCAAGACAGAAATGCTTCTTGTCCAACCAGGAGTGAAGCACATGTTGTGTAGAAGGTAACAAGGGCAGGTAGTGGAGGTCATCAAGCTTACTCATGTTGGCTAAAATTTTCAGTCCAAGATGTGATGCAGTTGCATGCCCAACTGAAAGGAAAAAAGAAACTTGCAGGAGGGCCTGACAGCATTCTGACTTAGTTGCATTAATTGTAATTGTAAGTTGCTAAGGATTCAAATAACTCTAACTCCTTGTGTAGCAAAAGGAATGCAATTCTAGGATTGGACACATATAGGAGGGAAAAAAATCAACAAACTGGCTTAATTTGTGAGTTACACCTCCAATTAAGCCTGGATAGAATTATTAATTCAAAGAACATTTGCTAGATGCTCTATGGCTAAAATGTACTCTAATCTTAGCAGTATGAAAGGAACAAATTGCCTTGATTTTCGAAAAAGACAGCAGGCAGACATTAGTAGGAAGAAATTCCCAATTCAATGATCAAACACCTTTTCTGCGTTGAGTGACAGGAGCATAGGGGTAGCTTATGTTTATGGGCATAATTAAGCAGAGAGATATATTTTTTGTTTGTGTTGTTGCAGGCCTTGCATTGGAAAACGAAGCCCACTTGTTCCAGATGGATCAACAAATCAATATATGGATTTAGTCTGTTGGACAACAACTTTACATATATCTTTAAATCAAAATTAATCAATTAAATAGGTCTGTAGATGGTAGATTAAGTAGGGTATTATTAAGTCTTGGGAATCAAGATAATGTGGGTGTCCTGAGATTAGTTGGGAGAACATATCAATGAGATAGCAATAAAGGTGACTTTCAGTATTGGGGACAAGATATTTTTTGAATTGTTTAAAGGCACTTGAGTAGCAATCAGGTTCCAGACTCTTGCCAAAAGGTGTGCTTGTCTTCATTTATCACAGTGTTTAAAACAAAAAAAGTCTGTGATTACAATAACAGTCAGTAAGGTTCCAGCCTTCAATTCCTATATGTCACCCCCCTGTAAAGCACTGAATGTGATTAATCTCTGTAAATGAGCAGTAGAGAAACCACGTAAGACTTCAGTAATACAAAAGGGGTTCTATGAATTCTTTAGCTGTTTAACACAGTGCATTTTTTTTAAAAAAAGGAAGTCAGATAATGGGTTAGCAAAAAAACTAAAAATAAAATGCTTATAAGAAAAGCTTTTATTGCATTCATTTATTTATTTAAAAAAAAATAAAACATGAAGCTGAGGAGTGAGGAGTGAAGGTTGATGCATTTTTTTCACTGGTGCTCTTAGTTCTTGTCAGACTGAAACTAATATTGTTCTATAGTAGTAACATACTGAGGAGCATTGAGGAGCATTTATTATTATGCATTAATATAACATGAATTTATTTAAACAATTATGTGTATTTATATATGTCAGCTTGTTTCTATGGCGTTTTATCCATAATACTGTACTGTGTAATTTTAGATCATGGAATGTTCAATTTCTATTGTAATAACATTTTTGAACCAAATGTATTCTACAGTATGTATCAATATTTTTTGTAGTGACACATCTCATGCAAAGTTCCATGACCATTGTTCCTCTGTATGCTTGTACATTAGGGATGGAGGTGTGTCACTGTGGTTGTACCAGGTCACACATTCTCTTTCGTAGATCTACAGTAGTAGTGTCTGGACTGCTGGATTATAGGAGATTTGCACTGCCTGATTACCATGGTTCAATGAGTAATGGTTGTATGCAATACCAAGGATTGTGGTTATACTGCTCTTTTTGCAAACACAACCATCATACTAGGATCCATTTCCAAGGCCTCACTTTGGAAGCATCACCAGGTACCGCATGGTTAGTGTTAGTAGGTGGGAAACAGACATGCTTGAGGCCCTTTAAATTGTGGACCATTAGCAGATAACTAATAAACAGGGATTTGCCATACCTGTAAATATCTAATTAAGACCTTTACAGTAGGGATGAGCTTGATGTTCGGGTCAAACATAAGTTCGACTCGAACATCGGGTGTGCGCTCATTTACAGAACAGTGAACATTATGGGGTGTTAGTGGGAAATTCGAGCGCCATGGAATGCCCCATAATGCACTGCGAGATCACAGTGCATTGCTGTACGATGATTGGCCAAAGTATGCACCTGACCTGCATGCTTTGGCCAAACACAGCGCGCTCTGCTGAGAGAGCCATAATGCCATAATTGCCTTTGACCAATCATGGCCCAGGGGGACTAAGTCCATGCCCCACACTATATAAGGCTGCTTACAGAGCAGCCGTGTGTAGTTTTGTTGACGTGGACAGAGAGATAGCTTGAGTTAAATTAAGCAGGCAGGTTATTCAGTTAGTGGCAGTGTATTTGATATATTGATAGATAGAATTATATATATATATATATATATATATATATATATATATATATATATATATATTCTGCAATTAGCATAGACTATATATTCAGTGTTTACTCCATATACAGTCAGTGCATTCAAATATATATATATATATATATATATATATATATATATATATATATATATATATATATATATATATATATATATATATATATATATATATATATATACACACACACACACACACATACACACAGTTGTACTCATAAGTTTACATACCCTGGCAGAATTTATGATTTCTTGGCCATGTTTCAGAGAATTTTCTTTCACTCATGGTTAGTGTTTGGCAGAAGCTATTTATTATCAATCAACTGTGTTTACTCTTTTTAAAACATAATCACAACAGAAGCTACCCAAATTACCCTGATCAAAAGTTTATATACCCCAGTTCTTAATACTGTGTATTGCCCCCTTTAACATCAATGACAGCTTGAAGTCTTTTGTGGTATTTGTGGATGAGGCTCTTTATCTTCTCAGATGGTAAAGCTGCCCATTCCTCTTGGCAAAAAGCCTCCAGTTCCTGTAAATTCTTGGGCTGTCTTGCATGAACTGCATGTTTGAGATCTACCCAGAGTGGCTCAATGATATTGAGGTCAGGAGACTGAGATGGCCACTCCAGAAATTCTGCTGTAGCCAATGACAGGTCCACTTGGCCTTGTGTTTTGGGTCACTAACATGTTGGAATGTCCAAGTACATCCCATGTGCAGCTTCCTGGCTGATGAATGCAAATGCTCATCCAGTATTTTTTGATAACATACTGCATTCATCTTGCCATCAGTTTTGACCAAATTTCCTGTGCCTTTGTAGCTCACACATCCACAAAACATCAGCGATCCACCTCTGTGTTTTACAGTAGGAATGGTGTACCATTCATCATAGGCCTTGTTGACTCCACTCCCAATGTAGTGTTTATGGTTGTGGCTCAATTTTGGTCTCATCACTCCAAATGACTTTGTGCCAGAAGGTTTGAGGCTTGTCGCTTTGCTGTATTGTAAGCGGGATACTTTGTGGCATTTGCATAGTAATGGCTTTCTTCTGGTGACTCGACCACGCAGCCCTTCTTTCTTCAAGTGTCTCCTTATTGTGTATCTTGAAATAGCCACACCACATGTTTTCAGAGAGTCCTGTATTTCACCTAAAGTTATTTGTGGGGTTTTCTTTGCATCCCAAACAATTTTCCTGGCAGTTGTGGCTGAAATTTTAGTTGGTTTACCTGACCTTAGTTTGGTTTCAACAGAACCCCTCATTTTCTACTTCTTGATTAGAGTTTGAACATTGCTCATTGGCATTCTCAATTCCTTGGATATCTTTTTATATCCCTTTCCTGTTTTATACAGTTCAACTACCTTTTCCCGCTGATCCTTTGACAATTATTTTGCTTTCCCCATGACTCAGAATCCAGAAACATCAGTGCAGCGCTGGATAGAATATGTAAGGGTCTGTCAGGAGTCCAGAAACTCATTGACCTTTTATACACACACACACACACTAATTACAAGCAAACAAATCACAGGTGAGGATTGTTACCTTTAATAGCCATTCAAAACCCCCTTGTGTCTCGTGTATATATACACATACATATACAGTATCTCATGAAAGTGAGTACATCCCTCACATTTTTGTAAATATTTTATTATACCTTTTCATGTGACAACACTGAAGAAATTGAACTTTGCTACAATGTAAAGTAGTTAGTGTACAGCTTGTATAACAGTGTACATTTTCTGTTCTCTCAAAATAACTCAACACACAGCCATTAATTTGTAAACCGCTGGCAACAAAAGTGAGTACACCCCTAAGTGAAAATGTCCAAATTGGGCCCAATAAGCCATTTTCCCTTCCCGGTGTCATGTGACTTGTTAGTGTTACAAGGTCTGAGGTGTGAATGGGAAGCAGGAGTGTTAAATTTGGTGTTATTGCTCTCACTCTCTCATACTGGTCACTAGAATTTCAACATGGAACCTCATGGCAAAGAACTCTCTGAGGATCTGAAAAAAAGAATTGTTGCTCTACATAAAGATGGCCTAGGCTTAAAGAAGATTGCCAAGACCCTGAAACTGAGCTGCAGCACCATACAGCAGTTTAACATGAGAGCTTCCACTCAGAACAGGCCTCGTCATGGCCGACCAAAGAGGTTGAGTGCATGTGCTCAGCATCATATCCAGAGGTTGTCTTTGGGAAATAGACGTATGAGTGATGCCAGCATTGCTACAGAGGTTGAAGGGGTGGGGGGGTCAGCCTGTCAGTGCTCAGACCATACTCCGCACACTGCATCAAATTGGTCTGCATGGCTGTTGTCCCAGAAGGAAGCCTCTTCTAAAGATGATGCACAAGAAATCCCACAAACAGTTTTCTGAAGACAAGCAGACTAAGGACATGGATTAAACGAACCATGTCCTGTGGTCTTATGAGACCAAGATAAACTTGTTTGGTTCAGATGGTGTCAAGCGTGTGTGGTGGCAACCAGGTGAGGAGTACAAAGACAAGTGTGTCTTGCCTACAGTCATGCATGGTGGTGGGTGTGTCATGGTCTGGGGCTGCATGAATGCTGCCGGCACTAGCAAGCTACAGTTCATTGAGAGAACTATGAATGCCAAAATGTACTGTGACATACTGAAGTAGAGCATGATCCCCTCCCTTCGGAGACTGGGCCGCAGGGAAATATTCCAACATGATAAAGTCCCCTAACACACCTCCAAGACGACCACTGCCTTGCTAAAGAAGCTGAGGGTAAAGGTGATGGACTGGCCAAGCAGGTCTCCAGACCTAAACCCTATTGAGCATCTGTGGGGTATCCTCAAATGGAAGGCGGAGGAGCGCAAGGTCTCTAACATCCACCAGCTCTGTGATGTCATCAAGGAGGAGTGGAAGAGGACTCCAGTGGCAACCTGTGAAGCTTTGGTGAACTCCATGCCCAAGAGGGTTAAGACAGTGCTAGAAAATAATGGTGACCACACAAAATATTGACAATTTGGGCACAATTTGTACATTTTCACTTGGTGTGTACTCACTTTTGTTGCCAGCGGTTTCGACATTAATGGCTGTGTAGAGTTATTTTGAGCAGACAGCAAATTTACACTGTTATACAAGCTGTACACTCACTACTTTACATTATAGTAAAGTGTCATTTCTTCAGTGTTGTCACATAAAAAGATATAATTAAATATTTACAAAAATGTGAGGGGTGTACTCACTTTTGTGAGATACTGTATATATATATATATATATATATATATATATATATATATATATATATATATATATATATACACAGTATCTACATATACCGTATATATATTCTGCATCCAGTGTAGCCTATGTCTAAAGTGCATTCGGTGGTGTACTGTTTCTAATACACTTCAGGCAGTGTACACAGTATCTAATACTGTGTGTACAGTCTCTACTTCACTTCTGGTGGTGTACACAATACAGTGCAGCTGTAGTACAGTTTCTACTACTTTTCTGGTGGTGTACACAGTATCTAATACAGTGTGTACAGTTTCTACTACACTTCTGGTGGTGTACACAGTAGACAATACAGTGCAGCCATAGTACAGTTTATAATACAGTGCAGGGGGTGGACACAGTATCTAATACAGTGTGTACGGTTTCTACTACACTTCTTCTGGTGTACATAGTACACATTAGAGTGCAACCAGAGTACAGTTTCTAATACAGTGCAAGCAGTGTACACAGTATCTAATACAGTGTGTACAGTTTCTACTACACTTTTGGTGGTGTACACAGTACACAATACAGTGCAGTCATAGTACAGTATCTACTACTTTTCTGGTGGTGTGCACAGTGTCTAATACAATGTGTATAGTTTCTACTACACTTCTGGTGGTGTACACAGTATAAAATACATTGCAGCCATTGTACAGTTTCGAATACAGTGCAGGCGGTGTACACAGTATCTAATACAGTGTAGTGTGGTGTTGCAAAACAAAAAATACATCATGTCTGGAAGGCCACCAAGGAGAGGCAGACAATCACAGGCCACTAAAAGAGGGCAAGCAGCCTCTGTGTCTTCAGTCAACAGTGGTGGTCGTGGACATGGTGCATCCTCTGAAGGTGGCCCTGGGACACGCCTGTCCTTTTTTTCTGCTGCTGGCCGTGTTATTGAGCCACAACATGCAGAAGAGTTGGGGGAGTTGATAACAAAGTAGTCCTTATCCTCCTCATCCTCTGTCACCCAGGCTCAGAGTAGTTTGCCTTTCAATGCAGCTGCCAAAGCAGTCTATTCCACTGGCTCCATGTCCACAGTCACTCTTTCCGTAGCCCCACCATCATGCATGGAGGAGTCCCCAAAATTATTCGGCCACAGTGTCGGGTACATGCTGCTGGAGGATGTTCAGCAATTTGAAGGCTCCAATGTTGGTTCCCAGGTTGAGGAAGGGAGTAACGTGAGCCTAGAGAGAGGGAGTGCCACAGAAGGACAAGAAACTGGCAGCCATGTTCCCTCAGCTGCAGCATACTGCCAAGTTTGCTCCAGTGACGAGGAGGGAGGGGATGGCAAGGTCACTGACTTGGGTGCCTGAGAAGAGAGGAGGAGGAGGAGGCACAACTCCAATGAGGCAGGATGTCCTCTAGGGGGCAGGTTAAGGGCAGCCACCCTATTGCATCACAGCGCAGAGCTCCACAGGTGCAGGGCACTGCCGACTCCCCACTGACTTTTAAAAGTTCCTTGGTGGGGGTCTTTTTCGACACGTGTGCAGCAGATCGCACGTTGCTGTTTGCAACCTATGTCTGAAGCGGATCAAACATGGCCAGAACAGCAGCCGCTTGGGCACCACATGCTTGACCAGACATATGATGACTTGCCATGCAGTCCGTTGGCAGCAGCACTTGAAAGACCCGTATCAAAGAAAAAGGCAGACTTCTCCCCATCTGGGATCTCCAACCCTACTATACCTCCAATCCTTTCAAAAATCTGCACTGAGAGGAATGAAGGTATAGCAATAGGTGTCCCAAGTACTTGCAGCCAATCTGCTAGCAGTACACCACCATCTGATTTTAGCAGGCAAATTTCCCTACCCCAGTTACTGAAGTTTCCAGCACCATCTTCCTCTGTCTTTTATCAAATCATGGGTTTTCTGTACAGTAGGTCATAATATGTGTCATGCTCTTATGGATACAATCTCCAAATATGTGATTATTCATCATTATGTAGACCACATCAGAGCTGCATGACATTGTGGGGTTTATTTACTAAAACTGGAGAGTGCAAAATCTGGTGCAGCTGTGCATGGTAGTCCCCCATATGACTTTATGATAGTCATGCTGGATACACTGCAGGGGGAATACTGGTTGAGAAATATCACACCCCTGACATTCAGGGGATACAAGAGTAATTTAAATAGCAGCCACCTTAATCTAAATTATATTAAATAACAATGTTTTTGTTGTTGTCTGCATCTTCCTTTCGCAGTGATGAATGGCTCTTCCTCTCTTGTGCTTGTGTCACAGGACAGGAAGTAAAGGAAAATATTGAAGTCACAGACAAAAATAAAAAAAAACAGAGAGAAATGTGAACTCTTCCCCATTAAATCCAAAGTTAAAGAATTGACTGGAGTTAGGATGTAAGAGGTTGTCAACAAAAGCTCAGTCTCATGTTGCTAAGTGACTAAAATCCATTTGTGTAGCTGAGTTCTCCAGAACTACTTGATGAAATCCTCAATCTTTTCATTTTCAGATTGATGAGTTTTAAGGGAACGGTGTCTTCCAACACTCATCATTGATCATAATGTCCATGTTTTGACTAGGGATGAGCCGAACACCCCCCGGTTCGGTTCGCACCAGAACCCGCGAACGGACCGAAAGTTCGCACGAACGTTAGAACCCCATTGACGTCTATGGGACTCGAACGTTCGAAATCAAAAGTGCTCATTTTAAAGGCTAATTTGCATGGTATTGTCCTAAAAAGGGTTTGGGGACCCGGGTCCTACCCCAGGGGACATGTATCAATGCAAAAAAAACTTTTAAAAACGGCCGTTTTTTCGGGAGCAGTGATTTTAATGATGCTTAAAGTAAAAAAAAAAAGTGAAATATTCCTTTAAATATCGTACCTGGGGGGTGTCTATAGTATGCCTGTAAAGTGACGCGTGTTTCCCATGTTTAGAACAGTCCCTGCACCAAATGTCATTTTTAAAGGAAAAAATCTCATTTAAAACTGCTTGCGGGTTTAATGTCATGTCGGGTCATGGCAATATGGATGAAAATCAGTGAGACAAACGGCATGGGTACCCCCCAGTCCATTACCAGTCCCTTTGGGTCTTGTATGGATATTAAGGGGAACCCCGCACCCAAATTAAAATAAGGAAAGGTGTGGGGCCACCAGGCCCTATATACTCTGAACAGCAGTATACAGGTGGTGCAAACAAGACAGGGACTGTAGGTTTGTTGTTAAGTAGAATCTGTTTGTAATTTTGAACATTTTTAACGTGTTTAGCTCCAGCCAAAAAATCTTTTCTAAGCTTTTTGGAAAACATAGGGAAGGGTTATCACCCCTGTGACATTTGTTTTGCTGTCTTTCCTCCTCTTCAGAAGATTTCACCTCACTTTTTTGTCCCAATGAAAAATGTTTTTTGAAAATTTGGGTTTTTTTGTGGAACAAGGATTGGAAAGCATCAGTGGAAAGGAGAACTTGTTTTCCCATATTAACTCTTACAGGAGAGAATTTCCCTTCCTAGGGGTAGATTTCATCTCACTTCCTGTTGTCTCCTTCCGTTTGCAAGTAGGAGTCGTTTGTAAGTTAGATGTTTGAAAGTAGGGTCCTGCCCTATATACTCAGCAGAAATTTGGGCCTTAGGTGTTGCTGTGGCCACAACACTGTAAGCCCTCACAGGGCCCTGCTGTGAAATATTAGATCAAGAATTGTAATTACATGCCCCTGTTGAACAGGAGCTGAAAAATTAGGCCTTAGGCACTGGTGCTGGTGCCACAACACTGCAACCCCTCACAGACACTCTAGTTGGAACGCAGGAACGAGCCCTGCTGCAAATTATTGCTTCAAAAATTGTAATTACACGCCCCTGTTAGACAGGGGCAGAAAAATTGGGCCTTAGGCACTGGTGCTGGTGCCACAACACTGCAACCCCTCACAGACACTCTAGTTGGAACGCAGGAACGAGCCCTGCTGCAAAGTATTGCATCAAAAATTGTAATTACACGCCCCTGTTAGACAGGGGCAGAAAAATTGGGCCTTAGGCACTGGTGCTGGTGCCACAACACTGCAACCCCTCACAGACACTCTAGTTGGAACGCAGGAACGAGCCCTGCTGCAAAGTATTGCATCAAAAATTGTAATTACACGCCCCTGTTAGACAGGGGCAGAAAAATTGGGCCCTAGGCACTGGTGCTGGTGCCACAACACTGCAACCCCTCACAGACACTCTAGTTGGAATGCAGGAACGAGCCCTGCTGCAAAGTATTACATCAAAAATTGTAATTACACGCCCCTGTTAAACAGGGGCTGAAAAATTGTGCCTTAGGCACTGGTGGTGGCGCCCAGAACCAAAAATGTTCTTACAAGCTATCAGCGTGATGATTGAGGAGGAAGAGGATAATTACTCAGGGATAGTCACTCAGCATCAGCATAGGCAGTCTTTGAAGGGATCTGAGATTTCAAAAAAAATTATTCGGTTACATCAGCATCAGGTGCTTGGTAGCTGGTGGTGATCCAAGACTCATTCATTTTTATGAAGGTCAGCCGATCGACCGAGTCGGTGGACAGACGCACCCTGTGATCGGTTACCACGCCTCCAGCAGCACTGAATGTGCGTTCCGAAAGAACGCTGGATGCAGGACAGGCCAGTAGCTCAATTGCATACTGTGCAAGCTCTGGCCAGTGATCCATCCTCAAGACCCAGTAACCCAGAGGATTTTCGGTGGGAAAGGTGTCCAAGTCTGATCTTGCCCCTAGGTATTCCTGCACCATGTAAAACAGACGCTGGCGATGGTTGCTGGAACCGATCATACCTTGGGGCTGCGGACCAAAAAATTGTCTGAACGCATCGGTCAGACGGCCACCTTCTCCACCGCTCCTTCTTTGACTGACCGAAGCCTCAGCAACACGTTGTCCAGAAACAGGAGTTTGTAACCTCCCAGTCTCTGGGAACGCGTTGCACAGACCTTTCTGCAAGGCCTCCCGAAGATGTTTCATCCTCTGCTCCCTCTGCGATGGCAAGATAAGGTCCGCAACCTTACCCTTGTAACGTGGATCAAGGAGGGTTGCCAGCCAGTATTGGTCCTTCTCCTTGATACCACGAATACGAGGATCCTTACGCAGGCTTTGCAGGATCAGGGAGGCCATGCAGCGTAGGTTTGCTGAGGCATTCGGTCCGGAGTCCTCTGGGTCACTAAGAACGACATGGTCCGCAGCCACCTCCTCCCAGCCACGTACAAGTCCATGTGTTTCTTGGGACTGATCCCTTAAAGACTGCTGCTGATGCTGAGTGCCAGGCTCCACCTCCATACTGACACAATCTTCCTCCTCCTCCTCTTCCTCCTCGTCCTCTTCCTGTGTGATCGGCGGGCACGCAGGAACACTGTCTGGATAAAGGGGGCCTTGAGAGCTAAGGAAGTCCTCCTCTTCCTGCCTCTGTTCTGCCTCAAGTGCCCTGTCCATTATTCCACGCAGCGTGTGCTCCAACAGGTGGACAAGGGGGACAGTGTCACTGATGCATGCACTGTCACTGCTCACCATCCTCGTGGCCTCCTCGAATGGTGACAGGACAGTGCATGCATCCCTGATCATGGCCCACTGGCGTGGGGAAAAAAAACCAAGCTCCCCTGACCCTGTCCTGGTGCCATAGTCGCACAGGTACTCATTGATGGCCCTCTGCTGCGTGTGCAGCCGCTGCAGCATGGCCAACGTTGAGTTCCACCTGGTGGGCATGTCACAAATTAGGCGGTTCTTGGGCAGGTTAAACTCCTTTTGGAGGTCCGTCAGCCGAGCACTGGCATTATATGACCGGCTGAAATGCACACAGACTTTCCTGGCCTGCCTCAGGACATCCTGTAAGCCCGGGTACCTGCCCAAGAACCGCTGCACCACCAAGTTAAGGACGTGAGCCAAACAGGGCACATGGGTCATTTGTCCCTGTCGGAGGGCAGAGAGGAGGTTGGTGCCATTGTCGCAAACCACCATTCCTGCCTTAAGTTGGCGTGGCGTCAACCACCTCTGAACCTGCCCCTGCAGAGCTGACAGAACCTCTGCCCCAGTGTGGCTCCTGTCCCCCAAGCACACCAGCTCAAGCACCGCATGGCATCTTTTGGCCTGCGTACTTGCGTAGCCCCTTGAACGCCTACGGAGCACCGCTGGTTCCGAGGAAGAGGCCATGGAGGAAGAAGAAGAGGAGGGGGTGGAGGAGAGAGGTGTGTCACAATCAGCATTTTGGAGGCGTGGTGGCGGAACAACCTCCAACACTACTGCACCTTGTCCTGCATCCTTCCCAGCTGCCAGCAGAGTCACCCAATGCGCCGTGAAACTTAGGTAACGTCCCTGTCCATGCCTGCTGGACCATGAGTCAGCGGTAATATGCACCTTACCGCTGACCGCCCTGTCCAGCGAGGCATGGACATTGCCTTCCACATGCCGGTAGAGAGCCGGAATCGCCTTCCGTGAGAAAAAGTGGCGTTTGGGTACCTGCCACTGAGGAACCGCACATTCCACAAACTCACGGAAGGGGGCAGAGTCTACCAACTGAAAAGGCAGCAGTTGAAGTGCTAGCAATTTTGCCAAGCTAGCATTCAACCGCTGGGCATGTGGATGGCTGGGAGCAAACTTCTTTCGGCGGTGCAGCAGCTGGGGCAGGGAAATTTGCCTGGTACAATCTGACGTCGGTGTACCAAAAGCAGATTGCCCACAAGTACTTGGCTGTGACACACCTAATTCTACACCTTCATTCCTCTCACTGCAGGTCTCAGAGAGGACTGAAGGTCTAGTGGGGTTGGAAATCTCAGCTGATGAGGAGCAAGGAGAGATCCTCTTTGTTCTTTGGTGTGGGTCTTTTAGATACGCTTGCCAACGAACTGCATGGCAGGTCAACATATGTCTGGTGAAGCATGTGGTACCCAAGCGGGAGATGTTTTGGCCACGCGAGATACGCTTGAGACATATGTTGCAAATAGCAGCGGTGCGATCTGATGCACTCGTCTCAAAAAAGGCCCACACCAAAGAACTTTTTGAATAACGCGCAGAGACTGCAGCGCCCTGCACATGTGGAGCTTTGGGGTGTGATGCAGTCAATGTGCTGCCCTTAGGCTGGCCCCTGGAGGGCATCCTGCCTCGTTGGTGATGTGCTGCCGCCTCCTCCTCCTCCTCCTCCTCTCTCCTATCAGGCACCCACGTTGAGTCAGTGACCTCATCATCCCCTCCCTCCTCATCACTGGAGCAAACCTGGCAGTATGCTGCAGCAGGGGGAGCATGACTGCCAGATTGCTGTCCTTCTTGGGCACCCCCTCTGTCCGCGCTCATGTTACTGCCTTCATCGAGCTCAGTATCGTCATCAGAGCCTTCCAAACGCTGGGCATCCTCCTGGAGCATGTACCCAACACTGTGGTCAAACAGTTCGAGGGAATCCTCATGAGGACATGGTGGAGCTAGGGAAGGAGTCACTGATGACATTGAGCTGAGGGAAGAGGCCGCTGCTTTGCCAGACAAAGCACCCTGGGCATGGGTGAGAGAGGATGAGGAGGATGAGGACGGCTTGGTCATCCACTCGACCAAGTCTTCCGCATGTTGCGGCTCAACATGGCCAGCTGCCGAAAAAAAGGCCAAGCGTGTCCCATGGCCACGTGCTGATGAGGATGCACCGTCTCCACGACCAGCACTAGACACAGAGCCTGCTTGCCCTCTCTTATTGGCTTGTGACTGTCTGCCTCTCCTTCTTGGCCTTCCAGACATACTAATGGCCTGTAGCTGCACTAAGCTGGGATAGAACACCTGTAATTTTCTTCAAGTAGCTTTATATACTGTAACCAGACAAGCCTGCCTGTCAGTAGGAAGATAACAGGAACGGATCTAGCTGAACACTGTGAGCAGGACGCACTGTACTAAATGTAAATAGTCTAGCTGCCTGACCGTGGTACTAATAGGATCAAATAGAACACCTGTAATTTTCTTCAGGTAGCTTTATATACTGTAACCAGACAAGCCTGCCTGTCAGTAGGAAGATAACAGGAACGGATCTAGCTGTACACTGTGAGCAGGACGCACTGTACTAAATGTAAATAGTCTAGCTGCCTGACCGTGGTACTAATAGGATCAAATAGAACACCTGTAATTTTCTTCAGGTAGCTTTATATACTGTAACCAGACAAGCCTGCCTGTCAGTAGGAAGATAACAGGAACGGATCTAGCTGAACACTGTGAGCAGGACGCACTGTACTAAATGTAAATAGTCTAGCTGCCTGACCGTGGTACTAATAGGATCAAATAGAACACCTGTAATTTTCTTCAGGTAGCTTTATATACTGTAACCAGACAAGCCTGCCGGTCAGTAGGAATTTAACAGGAACGGATCTAGCTGAACACTGTGAGCAGGACGCACTGCACTAAATGTAAATAGCAGGAACGGATCTAGCTGAACACTGTGAGCAGGACGCACTGCACTAAATGTAAATAGTCTAGAAGATAACAGGAACGGATCTAGCTGAACACTGTGAGCAGGACGCACTGCACTAAATGTAAATAGTCTAGAAGATAACAGGAACGGATCTAGCTGAACACTGTGAGCAGGACGCACTGCACTAAATGTAAATAGCAGGAACGGATCTAGCTGAACACTGTGAGCAGGACGCACTGCACTAAATGTAAATAGTCTAGAAGATAACAGGAACGGATCTAGCTGAACACTGTGAGCAGGACGCACTGCACTAAATGTAAATAGCAGGAACGGCTCTAGCTGAACACTGTGCGCAGGACGCACTGCACTAAATGTAAATAGCAGGAACGGATCTAGCTGAACACTGTGAGCAGGACGCACTGCACTAAATGTAAATAGCAGGAACGGATCTAGCTGAACACTGTGAGCAGGACGCACTGCACTAAATGTAAATAGCAGGAACGGATCTAGCTGAACACTGTGAGCAGGACGCACTGCACTAAATGTAAATAGCAGGAACGGATCTAGCTGAACACTGTGAGCAGGACGCACTGCACTAAATGTAAATTGCAGGAACGGATCTAGCTGAACACTGTGAGCAGGACGCACTGCACTAAATGTAAATAGTCTAGAAGATAACAGGAACGGATCTAGCTGAACACTGTGAGCAGGACGCACTGCACTAAATGTAAATAGCAGGAATGGATCTAGCTGAACACTGTGAGCAGGACGCACTGCACTAAATGTAAATAGCAGGAACGGATCTAGCTGAACACTGTGAGCAGGACGCACTGCACTAAATGTAAATAGCAGGAACGGATCTAGCTGAACACTGTGAGCAGGACGCACTGCACTAAATGTAAATAGCAGGAACGGATCTAGCTGAACACTGTGAGCAGGACGCACTGCACTAAATGTAAATTGCAGGAACGGATCTAGCTGAACACTGTGAGCAGGACGCACTGCACTAAATGTAAATAGTCTAGAAGATAACAGGAACGGATCTAGCTGAACACTGTGAGCAGGACGCACTGCACTAAATGTAAATAGCAGGAACGGATCTAGCTGAACACTGTGAGCAGGACGCACTGCACTAAATGTTAATAGCAGGAACGGATCTAGCTGAACACTGTGAGCAGGACGCACTGCACTAAATGTAAATAGCAGGAACGGATCTAGCTGAACACTGTGAGCAGGACGCACTGCACTAAATGTAAATAGCAGGAACGGATCTAGCTGAACACTGTGAGCAGGACGCACTGCACTAAATGTAAATAGCAGGAACGGATCTAGCTGAACACTGTGAGCAGGACGCACTGCACTAAATGTAAATAGCAGGAACGGATCTAGCTGAACACTGTGAGCAGGACGCACTGCACTAAATGTAAATTGCAGGAACGGATCTAGCTGAACACTGTGAGCAGGACGCACTGCACTAAATGTAAATAGTCTAGAAGATAACAGGAACGGATCTAGCTGAACACTGTGAGCAGGACGCACTGCACTAAATGTAAATAGCAGGAACGGATCTAGCTGAACACTGTGAGCAGGACGCACTGCATTAAATGTAAATAGTCTAGATAGAAGATAACAGGAACGGATCTAGCTAAACTGAATACAGTGTATATATATATATGCAACACCTGGGATGCATATATATACACAATACACTGTAAGTGCAGCTAACTGACTGACTGTTCTGCCTAATCTATCTAACTCAAATCAAATGACACTGTCTCTCTCTCTCTCTATCTCTCAGCACACCGGAACACACACTACACAGGGCCGCCGTGCAGGCGGCCTTATATAGTGTGGGGTGTGTACTAAATCCCCTGAGCCATAATTGGCCAAAGCCACCCTGGCTTTGGCCAATTACAGCTCTCTCTACTGACAGCGCTGTGATTGGCCAAGCATGCGGGTCATAGTGCATGCTTGGCCAATCATCAGCCAGCAATGCACTGCGATGCCGCAGTGAATTATGGGCCGTGACGCGCCACACGAATTTAGCGCGAACGGCCCATAACGTTCGCAATTCGGCGAACGATCGAACAGCCGATGTTCGAGTCGAACATGGGTTCGACTCGAACACGAAGCTCATCCCTAGTTTTGACCCATTCTTTCACATTTGTAAGTACATGCAAGAATTTGTGATTTGACTTTTATTTTATGCCGAAAAGGGGAGAAATGTGACAGACCTAGCCAGGAGAGAGACTTTTGGAGAGGACTGAATGCTAGTCTCTTGCCGATCGATCGTGGGCCCTGGCATTTGGGGGAACTGTGCTCTTTGTGAGCTGTATGCCTGGGGACCCTTGAGGTGGTATTACTGTGGTTTCGGGTCCTGGTCCCCCAGGACACACAGACTCTGGGGACCCTGGATTTGCCACATTAGAAATAGTGGCTGATTCATAATGCTGGGACAAATACTGTTAGGAGATGCTGATGTCAATTCCAGCCACCTGCTTGTCTGTTGCCTGCTAGAATGTGTATTGTAAATAAGTCTAGAGTCATTAGATCTCCATTGTTGTTTGTGTTAATTAACTCTGCTATTGTGTGAAGAAGAGTTTGGTGTGGATTTGTGATAATGTTGATTGGGTTTTCTGAGCTACAAGACAGCCAGTCTGGCCTAAAGGTCATGTGTGAAGAAGAGTTCGGTGTGGATTTGTGATAATGTTGATTGGGTTTTCTGAGCTACAAGACGACCAGTCTGGCCTAAAGGTCATGTCTGAGTCATCTAGGCTGTCTAAAGGGATTAGTTAATTAGCCCATGTTAATTAGGTTTCTGGTCACAGGTGTATGTTCAGAGTATTATGAGCAGAAGATGTGCACCTCCTCTTTTACTGTATAAAAGAGCCTGTATTTTTCAATAAAAAAGATTCCTGGTTTAACTTACAGCCTGCCTGGTGTTTGTTCTGAGCTACACAACTGGATTAGAACGGCACATAGCTGTAGTTCTAGTCCCAGAGCATCGGATGACTGAACCATCAGATGTTGCGATCTGCAATCTGATTCTATAGCCACAGAGGAGTGTTGGGAGAGTGGAACCGAGCGAGCAGGGGCTCGTTACATTGGTGGCAGCAGTGGGATTTCTGCTGAGGAAGAACAACCTGGTGAGCCTCCAGCAGAACAAGAGCTGTTATTAGGGGCAAACTTCACTGTGCTCTGCCCAGCACCAACAGAAGTATCTGTGAAGTTACAAGGAACTTCCCCAGCTGAAGCGCTGGCAACCAGACAGAGGGTCCAAGATCTCTGCCCTACACCTGCGGCGGTTCCGGAGGCTCAGCGTGAGAAGGAGGTGGTCACTTCCCAGCAGCATATCAGGATACAAGGGGAGAAGGGAGAGGAGGCGTTCGTCATCCCTCCCCAACAGTTTACTAGGGTGGAGGAAGTGGTCTTTCCTCCCCAGCAAAGATCCGTGCACCTGGGAGACAGTACCACAGACATATTGTCCCAATAACCAGATGAGGGAATGGAAAAGGAAGCAGCTGGCTCACCTCCCCAATGGCAGCTACACAGTTTGGGAGTGGAGGAAGCCAGCCTCCTGCCCCAACGGTTAGCTGGAGCGGAGGATGCGGAGTCCCCAGCAGAAGTGCTGGCAACAGGGCAGAGTGCTACCAACCTCTGCCCAGCACTGGCAACAACTACAGAGTTCCAGGGAGGTGGGGCAGTCGGCCTCCCTTCCCAACAGTTAGCCGGAGCAGATGGTGTGGGGTTTCCAGAAGGGCTAGCAACAGGGCCGAGTACTGCTGGACTCTGCCCTCAACTAACAGAGGATGGATTTCCTGTGAAGGTGGATGGGACTTCAGTTTCCACCTGTATACCCCAGGGATGCTGGGCAGTCAGCCCAGATCCCCAACAGCATGACGGAGTGAGCCCAGACACCCTGTCTTCTCTCCAGTGGCAGAAAGGACTCCAGGGAGAAGGGCCAGTCCAGGTCTCTCCCCAGCGGCAGATATGTTCTCTGAGAGAGGCAGAGGTTGGCTGGGTGAGTAATGCTTTGTTTGGAACAATTTGTTTGGGGTACTGTGTGTGTACAGGCATTAGGGCATTAGAGGACTGGAACTACTGACTAACTTCGGAGTCAACCCATCTGGGGTCTCCTCCTGTGTTAGTCTCCTGCCGAAAAGGGGAGAAATGTGACAGACCTAGCCAGGAGAGAGACTTTTGGAGAGGACTGAATGCTAGTCTCTTGCCGATCGATCGTGGGCCCTGGCATTTGGGGGAACTGTGCTCTTTGTGAGCTGTATGCCTGGGGACCCTTGAGGTGGTATTACTGTGGTTTCGGGTCCTGGTCCCCCAGGACACACAGACTCTGGGGACCCTGGATTTGCCATATTAGAAATAGTGGCTGATTCATAATGCTGGGACAAATACTGTTAGGAGATGCTGATGTCAATTCCAGCCACCTGCCTGTCTGTTGCCTGCTAGAATGTGTATTGTAAATAAGTCTAGAGTCATTAGATCCCTATTGTTGTTTGTGTTAATTAACTCTGCTATTGTGTGAAGAAGAGTTCGGTGTGGATTTGTGATAATGTTGATTGGGTTTTCTGAGCTACAAGACGACCAGTCTGGCCTAAAGGTCATGTCTGAGTCATCTAGGCTGTCTAAAGGGATTAGTTAATTAGCCCATGTTAATTAGGTTTCTGGTCACAGGTGTATGTTCAGAGTATTATGAGCAGAAGATGTGCACCTCCTCTTTTACTGTATAAAAGAGCCTGTATTTTTCAATAAAAAAGATTCCTGGTTTAACTTACAGCTTGCCTGGTGTTTGTTCTGAGCTACACAACTGGATTAGAACGGCACATAGCTGTAGTTCTAGTCCCAGAGCATCGGATGACTGAACCATCAGATGTTGCGATCTGCAATCTGATTCTATAGCCACAGAGGAGTGTTGGGAGAGTGGAACCGAGCGAGCAGGGGCTCGTTACAGTAACCTTATGCATCAGAAAAATTGTAGTAATATACTCTTAATATATGACGACAGATTTTGATATTTCTTTAGAGATCATGAGCCTTACTTTACTTCCCTTACTCATCATACCTGAAGAAATTACAATCTTCTGTAAGGCATTTCATTTCTATTAATTTTTCTGCAATATTGCCTATCACCTGCATATGCGCTGATTTATATTTTCTTTAATAAAGATGGGGGTCCATACCTTCTTTAATTACTATTCCTTCACATCTTTCAGATACCATTAGCACATTTGCAGGTTATCCATTTTATTTTATTTGTTCCTAAAAAATTTTATTTTTTTTTTAATTTTTATCTTGATAATGTGATATTTATCACATTTCTTGCACTCTGTTCGGGTACCCGTTTATGAATATATCTAATTGATAAGGTTTTACTTTCTCCTCTTTACACAGTGAATTGTATAATTTATTGATTACTTTTTAAAGAGGCTGTCTTAGTCCCGGAGTCAGTTCACTGCACCTCCCACTTAGTCCTCAAATAGCCGATCTTATTGATTGGATACTCTTTGGACACATTGTATCCTCGGATTGGTGATCTTTCATCACTCTTTGGATACTAGCTCCACTTAGGAGCCATATTTCTATCTATTAAAATAAAACTTCTCTTTTTCTGTCCCAATACCTGATAATATTCATTTTAGCAGTTTACACATACTTCTCCCCTCAAATCCTGGCTCCCCACTTTCCTTATCCTTTTCCCCTCAAAAAATTTTACTCATTACTAGGCAAGCAACTTCGGGATCTTATATTGTCATACGCATTAATTCAGGATGTCATTGAATGTGATAACTCATAATGTCCAAGGTCTCAATCCCCCCCTCCCAAAAGAACAAAAGCTTTCCATGCATACTCTACTCTCTCTGCTCATGTAATATGCCTGCAGGAAACGCATTTTTCTTTACGGTCCTCCCCTAAATTCTTTAGCCCTCAATATCCTCAGGTTTACATGGTTTCAGCCTCTACTAAACAAAGAGGTGTTTTGATTGCATTTCATCGCACTACTCCCTGGACCCTACACAAAGGGATCAAGGATCCCAAAGGGCATCATATATTGCTCACAGGTCTGTTATTAGATAATGAAATAACTATTATCTCATACTATACCCCCAATAGAAATCCTATTTCATTTCTCTCACATCTATTCTCGGTTGTGGAATCACACAAACAGGGTACCCTCATAATATGTGGAGACTCAATTCAAGTAATTTACCCAATTCTAGACAAATCCCCAACTCCGCTACAGACTCAATGTCCTGCATACTGAAAGCTCCTTGACCAATACTCCCTCCTTGACACATGGCGGGAACAAAATCCTAGAAGGAAACAATTTACACATTACTCTCATCCCCACAAGCAGTTTTCCCGTATAGACCACCAATTTGTACACGTAAATACTCCCCCTTATATACTAAATTCATCAATAATCCCAAGTGCATGGTCGGACCACAATGAGGTTATGACTACCTTCTCTTCTTTAATCCCAAAATCTGACCATAAATCCTGGTGTACACAGTAAATGACAATTTATTGGCAAACCCAACTTATAAACAAACTATAGAAAACTCCATTCAAGATTATATAACCAATAATTCACCTACAGATACTAATCCCCTAACATTATGGGAAGCTCTAAAACCAACCATTCGGGGAGTCTGTATAAGTCAAACATATCATCGTAAAATTAAACCGCAACTCCATAAACAACTTGAAGATGCCTTCTATAAAGCCTCTGAACATTTACAAAATAAGCCTTCTCCACAAACTAAACTTCTTTATGATAAAGCTAAATTAGAACTGGATCTATTTCTAATGGACTCGGCAGTGCAGATCCTTAGGGAATCAAAACATAGTCTTTATATGAAGGAAAACAAACCAAACACATGCTTAGCCCTACAACTACGTAAAGCTGAACACATTTCAAAACCAATACAGCTTAAAATAAATGCAAATACCTACGCCAATAACCACAGAAAATACTCAATGAATTTCTCAAGCAACTGATAACATTGCATGAAAATACACACATATTTGACCAAAAACAAATTTGATACCCTATTATCTTCCATTCAACTTCCTTCCCTCTCCACTGCCCATCAGGAAATTCTAGCTAAACATATAACTGATTTGGAAGTCCAAACAGCAATAAAAACCCTAAAAATACACAAACGCCCAGGCCCCGATGGCTTCTCAGCCACCTAGTATAAGCACTTTACTACCCTATTCTCCCCATTAATGACTGCCGCCTTCAATTCCCTCTTAGAAGGAAATTCTTTTCATACAGAGTCATTATATGCATTTATAGCTATGATTCCAAAACCGCAAACTGACGATTCATCTTGGTCCAATTATAGACCAATCTCAATACTAAACTAAGATGTCAAGATACTAGCTAAAATTCTCTCCAACTGTCTGAATCCAATCATAGGTACCCTAATACATAAAGATCAAACTGGATTTATTCCCTCCAGACACACAGGTGATAACACTTGTCATGCTACCCTACTAATTCATATAGCCTGAAAACGCCGCATCCCTGCTTGCTTCCTCTCAATCAACATACAGAACCATTTGATTCTTTGTCATGGCCTTATCTTGATGCTATTCTTCACAAATGGGATTTTGGAGCACAGTTACTGACATGGGTATCCTCTCTTTATCATAACCAAAAAAGTATATATATCCTACTCTGGATTTTGCTCTGACCCCTTCAATATTGAAAGAGGAACTAGGCAGGGATGCCGTTTATCCCCTCTTCTATTTGCCCTGGCTATAGAACCCCTTGCCCAACTCATAAGATCCAATACAAATATAAAAGGCATTAAATTAGGCGGACACCAACATAAATTATGTCTATTTGCCGACGATGTTCTGATATTCCTCTCATCCCCCCTGATATCTGCACCAAATCTCATTGATACATTTAATAAATTTTGTTCAATATCTGGCCTAAGAATGAATCTACATAAATCTAAAGTCCTAAATATTTCACTTACACCTGAATTACAGACACAACTACAAAACTCCCTCCCATTTACATGGGCAATGACACATATTACATAATTAGGAGTCTCACTCACAGCTAATCCTGATAACTTATACTCGGCAAACTATCCACCCATGCTAGCTCATCTTTCCTTCTTACTGAAAAAATGGTCATCTTTACCGCTAGCTTGGATGGGTAGAATCTCTGTGGTTAAAATGTCAATATTACCTAAAATTCTGTACCTATTTAGGGTGCTCCCTATCCAGGTTCCTGCATATTTTTTATGAATCCTTTAACGCAAAACTGCTCAATTTATATGGGGTAAACTTAAACCTCGTTTACCACAACCTACATTGTACATACCCCGGATTCAAGGTGGTCTGAGCGTTCCAAATTTTTCAAAATTACCCAAATACCATGCTACTAAAGAAATCCCTCTTTGGGTAGCAATAGAATTAGTTGAGTGTGATCCACTCTCCATATCAAATTTATTATGGCTTACACCAACTCAACATCAAACGATCACGAATCCCATTGCTAAACATAGCCTCTTGATATGGGATAGACTCAAAACACGTTTTGGTCTACAATCTCCAAATAACCCACTCCTTTCCTTCATAAATAATCCCTCATTTTACCCAGCTTGGACCTTTCCTTCCTCTTTCTCCACCTGGTCTAAAGCTAATCTTACACGTGCCCATCATTTTTATAAAACTGACCAACACACCCTTTCCTACACTTTGTACTACCCACAACTTACCACATAATGAAACTTTTAGGTATTTACAAATTAAGAATTTCTTGTCACAAAATGCTCTCTCAACTTTGACATGTCCAGATTATACTGTCTTTGAAAGGTCTTGTATAACAGACCCCCATAGATGAGGACTTATCTCAGATTTGTATACTCAACTGCTTTCACACTCAACATCCTCCCCCCCATCCTTCACTTCTAAATGGAAGAATGATTTAAATCTCCTACCTGACACATTGGATTGGGCTCAAATTTGGCTGGCTACAAAATCAGCTACCTCAAACATAGTAGCCCTGGAAACGAACTACAGAGTTCTTACTAGGTGGTATCTAGTTCCTGCAAGAATATCTACATTTATTCCCCAATATCCCTCCCAATGCTTTCAAAGCTGTTGTGACCCTGGTACTCACATTCATATCTGGTGGACCTGTTCTATTGCTCAAACCTTTTGGTCAAAAATATTTAATCTACTATCTACTATGTTTGCAATAAACATATTACCTGATCCATTGGTGGCTCTTTTAAATAGCAAACCACCTAACTTAACACATTGTCAATTCAAGCTTTTGATGTATGTAACTATGGCTGCAAAACAATCAATAGCAAAAGCCTGGAAAACAAACACGCTATGCGTTTTGTCAGTTAAACAGCAAGTAACACTAGCAATGCCAAGATGGAGGCAACTATCCTTGATAATATTGCTAAATTTGAAAAACTATGGTCACCCTGGATTGAGAATCATTTACCACCAGGACTTGATAACTCACTTCTTTTACCATAAAGAAGCTTGCCAACCTTCCGTCACCATGGCTATATGATCCAGGATATAATTGAACCACTGACCCCTCTGGGATCCCCCCCACCTTCTCCCTCCCTCTACTATCTTAGGTAAACTTACATAACAAACACTTGAGATGGCTGTATGAATATTTTGTATCCATATATTATTAGGAACCTTTTATATTTTTTTTCTATATATTATATTTTGGTGCTATAGCCCATTGGAGAGTCAGTGTGATCTTTTATTATTTATTATTATTGTTTTTTTACTGTTAATCAGTGCTACCTAATGTGGTTGTCACTTTTATTATGTTAATGTTGATTGATTAGCCTGTTAAAAATATCCCTTTCAGATCCCATTATTGATTTGTCTCTGGGGTCTTTAATATATTATTATTATTATTATACAGGATTTATATAGCGCCGACAGTTTACGCAGTGCTTTACAACATTAGGGCAGACAGTACAAGTACAATACAATTCAATACAGGAGAAATCAGAGGGCCCTGCTCGTTAGAGCTTACAATCTAGGAGTTTTTTCTGTAACGTGAACCCTACTTGTCAGCTGCATAGTGCGCCCCCCCCTTTTTATTTTATTTTATATTATATATATATCTTTTCATACATGTTTTTCCCTCCCTCTTTGCTTCTGCCAGTAGTTGTAGAAAAAATGTTTTTTTTCCCCTTTTCAGTGTTTCCCCCTCCCCCGTTTTTACATACACGCATATCTTTCCACTTGTGGCCAGCCTCTGCCCACATCCCTTTCTAATTGGCTCAAACTGGCCGGGCTGACAGTTCTTGAATACCCAGTATTCCCTGGGCGGGCTAGTCTGATAAAGGAGGCAAGGCCTCTGAAACACGTTGCAGCTGGCCCATCTGTCATTTCACAGTATCTGTTGTGATACTGAGCAGTGTACAGGTTACCTCTAAGTACGTGATTTGTAATAAAGTATTGTTTCTTCAGACTCACACTCATCTGGCACCCTACTGTTATTCCCTTTAATAAAACTGGCCATAAACTATGCAATCTGATTTTAAAATCTCTGTACAATTTCCTGATGATTTACTGGAACTTTGGAATAGGATGACCCACATGAACAATCTATTCAATTTGTATAAAAATAGACAGGCCCTTGCACTACATAGCAAATGGTAGATCTAAAGAAGATTGTGCAATCAGATTGTACAGAAAGTGGGTGGAAGGTGGTATAGTAATGAGAGAGATGTAGTCTAGAGTGGTGAACACGCCCTACCATGTGCTTTTCTGTGATGCAGCAAGGCAGTGAATTCTGATTCAACCTTCCTGGATGTCACATGACCTACAGGAAGTGATTGAAGCAAAAAACATTTTTTAAACACTCAAATGAACACATTAATTATCAAAGCTGCTATAGAGGAGGTAAGTGAGAGGTAGCGATGGCTGGGGAAGAAATTCAATTACAAACAGCTTCTATTTATTATAAAAAGTGAAATTCTGCCCGAAAAGGTGAACTTAGCCTTTAAAATTGTAGTTTTTGTTCACTTCATTGAATAATCCCTATCAACAGTCTTTACATTATATTAAAAAGTCAACGAGAGACTTAGAAAAAAAAGTAAAATGTAGCTCAGAGTGTATCCATAGACTAAAGTTTTTTTTTTATTTTGGATAAAGGAGGAAGGGGTTGATTCCAAAATGTTAAAGTTGTTGCCAGAAAGCACGCTTCCATTTTTGAATAGGGAAGCATGCTCTAGGGACAACTGTCTAAGGTTGGCCATACATCATACATTTTTATTTTTTGTTCAACCAGTGGTACAAAAGGAAGTGCTGATTTCCCCATCCACAAGTATTCACTCCCGTTGTGCTATAGCCGGTAGCACTAATCATTCAGAAAAAACCTGACAGGGTGATTGTACAGAAGTTGATCGACATATCTACTTCTGTACAACCAGGGTACCCATATATAAATTGAAATTTAGCCGTTCTTGATAAAGATTCAATATATATGGTATACCAGAAGCACCTGATTTAGCTCTCCCCAAGAAACAAAAGAGGTCCCATTAGGGGTTCTTTAGGGAGCAGGAACCACAGTTTCATTATGACCATATCTCTCTTTATGACACATACAGTAATGCTGTGTACACACGAGTGGACTTTTCGAACTCAACTCCGAAGGACTTTTCGACGGAGTTCGGGCAGAGTTCCGACAGAGTTCCGCTGAAACGGACTTGCCTACACACAATCACACCAAAGTCCAACCGTCTAGAATGCGGTGACGTACACCAGGTATGACAGGACTATAAAACGGAAGTGCAATAGCAAGTGCACCACCCTTTGGGCTCCTTCTGCTAATCTTGTGTTTACCTCGTGTTAGTAGAAGTTTGGTGAGAGACAATTCGTGCTTTTCAGACTCGTGTTTTTTCAGATCGTTTAACTGTTGCTCAGTTTGTGCTTGTGGGTTTGTATCTGCTTTTCAGTGCATGTAGTCAGTTAGCATTTGTTTATTCAGTGCGTTCTTGTCTGCTGGTTTCTGATTTTCAGCTCGCTTTTCACAGGCCTTGCTGTTCTTCAGTGCGTTCTGTTTAAGTTCGTTCTGACCAGCTGACCGTTTTGAAGCCATGTTGCGTGTACGTACTTGTCTTAGATTTCGTGCTTTGATGGGCTTGGTGCTGTAGTTAATGCTTCGACCCAAGCCCAGTCCATGAACATGGTGGGGAGGAGTTCATGGACCAAGAATTGGTTGCTCCTGCGTGACCAATTCTCTCACATGCCTTTGCTTTGTGAGATCCATGAGAATAATCCTGACAATTTCAGGAACTTTCTCAGGATGACAGACCCCATTTTTCACAGTTTGTTGGCTTTACTGACCCCTTATATCAGCTGGCAGGATACCTGCATGAGGCAAGCCATCACTGCGGAGCAGAGGCTAGTCACCAGGTTGCGGTACTTGGCAACTGGGAGAAGCCTGCAGGACCTCAAGTTCTCGACAGGCATCTCCCCCCAGGCTCTGGGGATCATTATCCCAGAGACCTGCTCTGCTATAATTCAGGTCCTGCAGAAGGACTATATGAAGGTAAGATCTATCCTTTAACATCACATTTTATTGTATTTAATGTTTGCTAATGTATTGTATTTCTTTCCTCAATCCCTAATTACCATGATTGCAATATGCTGTGAATATCCCCTTTGTCCTCATGCATGCTGTAATCTTTTAATGCTCCTTTTTTGTCCTTCAAGCATATTTGCCTTCACTAACCTCCCCAGCATGCTATGCTGGGCCCATATCCACCTAGTCTAGTCACTTAACAATGTTTTTTTCAGCTCCATTGTAGAGCTTTACCCTAGACACCCCCTTAAAATGTTTCCAAATGGTCTGTGTGTCCTTAAAATTAATTTATAAGCCCCCCTTTAAAATGTGTCCAAATGGTATGTGTGTCCTTAAATTAATTTATAAGCCCCCCTAAATTTTATTAATGGGCCATCAGAGGGGGTGGGAAATCTGATAAGTTGGCCTTATATTTTATTCTTTAAATAATAATTAAAATAAATGTTATACTGATGTTGGGCAAGAATGTTTTTTGTGTAATCTGCAATGTTATATGCAAAAGTACTTATATTTTTTTTTCTTGTCAAGAATGGCAGACTGTGACATCCAATTTTGCCACCCGTTGGGACTTTCCCAACTGTGGAGGGGCTATAGATGGGAAGCACGCCCACATCATGCCACCACCCCATTCAGGGTCATACTATTTTAACTATAAGGGGTTTCATAGTATCGTGTTAATGGTGGTGATGTCGGCACAATATGAATTTCTGTATGTGGACGTGGGGAAGAATGGCCGGATGTTGGATGAAGGAGTCTTCGCCCAGACAGAGTTCTACCAGCGTCTCCAGAGTGGTGGCCTGGGATTGCCACCTAATGCAGATAATGTGGAAGGACTCCCCTTTGTCTTCATTGGTCTGGGCGAGTACCTAATGAGGCCATTCCCCAAAGGACCCTCACCCCAGAGAGGAGGGTTTTTAACTACCGGTTGGCCAGAGCAAGAAGAGTTGTGGAGAATGCCTTTGGGATAACGGCCAGCCAGTTCTGCCTATTTCTGACAGCAATCTATATGGCGGACTACAAACTTAATCATATTGTCCTAGCATGCTGCATCCTGCACAATTTTTTAAGAAAAAATGCAAGAAATAATATTGCATCAGTTGGGCCTGAGGCCAGACTTACAGACAATCCTCTGACGGGCCTGGATACTGGCTATACTGGCTTGCCCCCCCAAAGCACCCGTGAAGTTAGGAAGAAATATGTTAATTATTTTACGGGTAGGGGGGCTATTACAATGCCAGATAATGTCTGATTTTTATTAATAAAAAATAATAATCAGATAAAATCTCAGAATGTATTTATTGCTTGCTTTTCATTTTGGCTGTCTCCTAGGTTCTCCTAGTGCACTTGTAGTGTCAAGTGGATTTTCCTTTAGTAAATAATCCCCATTGTCACTGTAAACACAAAATTACTTACAAAACTGGTATTGAGCATTGAAAGAAGAATTTTGATTAGCAAACTTTTTAATCTGTGCACATTCACATGTGCGTTTATAATTTTTTGTTTTTTTAAATATATATATATATTTTTTTTTAAAACTTTTTTTAAATTTGTTTTTTTTTTTTTTTTTAAACGGGCATGTTTTAAAACATAACATACACACAACTCTGGAACTTACAAAGTTCAACATCTAGAAAATGAAGGCAATATCAGACATTATAGTGTCAAAAATGTCTGGATATTGCCAAAAAACAGATGGGGTGATGTCACCCCTGTAAAAGCCAAATTTTGAAGATGCACACAAATTGGGATTCCAAATGGGTAATGTCAACATGTGCTAACTCCCATCATGGGGGATCAATGGACGTGTTTTGTGGGTGCGATCCCTTCCTCTCACTTACTAGCGTTATGAGGTAGGGGTTGCACCCACAAAACACGTACATTGAGATCCCCTGATGGCAGATAGCACATGTTGACACACCGTGTGCATCTTCAAAATTTGGCTTTTAAAATTGTAAAAAATTAAAAGCACTTTTAATGTGGTCATCTAAAAAGGAAATGAAGAACATGATCAATTTAGTTTTTGGGAAAATGGGATTAAATTCTCCCCAAAACATTGATAATGTTCTTCATTTCCTGATGCATGATGTCCAGGCGATTGCGCATTTCATCAATCTCTTCATTCCAGGCCATGATCTGGCCAATGAGTCTTTGTGCACTGTCGCTGGAAAATGGTTCCGCCGCTTCCCCTTCCACAACTAGCACATCACCTAAAATTGATGAAAAAACATGTATTTAGAAATATGCAGGCATACATAGATTACCTGAAGCTGGGGTGTCAGACACTCACCTGGTGGGGTGCACATCTCGCCCACTTCCTCCACCTCGCCTTCCTCAAGATCCTCAGGGGGGGCTTGGGCTATTTTGCCAATCAGGTTGGCGATGTCGGGGGTCCCTGGTATCCTCTGACTGCTGTCTAAGTCTTTTCTCCCCTATGAGAATGAAACAAAAGGTATACTTAGCACACAGATATTGAGTCCAGAAATAGGAATATGAAACATTGCTTTGAAGTGGTGTACAATTGTCTGTTTGGGAAGAGATACAAGTTGAAGACATGATTAAAATTCCCTTTTAAACAGCTTTTTTAACTAAGCTGGAATAATTAGCTTTTTTGTCCAAGTTTCACAGATGGAGACACCCCACGTATCCACTGGAGCACCTGTGTGGGTTACCCTAAAAAATGTGCTCTGGTGTCCCACACTAGTGCTCCTGAGTCCAGATGTGTAAACAGCTGCTGAGTGTCCTCTCCTTACATTCCACTGAATCAAGTTTGCAATTCAAGTTTAAAAGACATCTAGATAACAATGTCCTAAACTTCTTTTAATAAGACAAATTAGCAAGATCAAAATGTAGTTAAAACCCTGTATCAACTAAATACATCATATATATTTTCAAACTAGGTTTCCTACGAACGATGTTTCCTACGAACAATTACTGTGTCCACAAACATGAAAGTAGCCATTTAAAACTGTACAACAGTTAAAGAAAAGCACATGGAGCAGCATGCAAGTTAATAATCAGAATAGGAACACACGACAAGTACTTAATTTTTTGAAGCACTTTCTTTATTCTTCTGTACTGATCCGGGTCACTCAGTTTAAGGTCGGACCAGCGTTTCCTTAATTGGTCTTTGGAGCGGCGTATCCCAAAATTCTGCTGCAGAGTCTTCACAACTTTGGACATGATTTTGGCCTTGCGCAAGTTCGGCTGGGTGTACGGTTCATGCTTCCCATCATAATCGTTCCTCCGCAAGATGTCCACCATCTCCACCATCTCTTCAAAGGCCATATTAGAGGCCTTAAATCTCCTCTTCCCGGATCAGGCTGTTTCGGGTTCCGGACTTTCCTCGTTACTGGAAGAATTTCCAAACACCTGCTGTGTCTCCGCCATGTTGCTCCTACTGTGCACTGTAGAGAGAAGGGGCAGGGAATATTCGTGAAAAAGAATGTCAGTTGCGAGCGACGCGGGCGGAGTTTCACGCATGCGCAGTGTATATAAAGCTAACAAGCATGTGTTGTATGTATGTTCTGTGCTTGGAGGAAAGAGGAACACGGAAGTTCCGAGCGTACAAAACAAAGTTAAATTTTATTAAATTTGGAACATCAGTGGCCTATACTGCTTAAAGATTGAGGCCTATATTGGGATAAGATTATGAGAGTTTAGGCTAACATTAGTGTTTTTGTCTTGTGTATTGTCTTACAGAAAACATGAATAAGTTTAAGGACCATGAATTTATGTCCCATTTTATTGACAAGTACAGGGAGATGAGGAATCTGTGGGAGGTCAAACACAGTTTATATTACAATAAACAAGTAAGGAAGGAAACGCTGGAGAGACTTCTGGAATTTGTGCAGACTTGGATCCCAGAAGCAACCATGAAGATTTTGGAAAGTAGAATTAGGATCTTGAGGAACATGTATAGGAGGGAGCATAAGAAGATCCAGGCTTCCCTGAGATCAGCACCAACAGATGATGTATATGTACCCAGGCTGTGGTATTTCCAAAAACTGCGTTTTCTTGATGACCAGACTGAAGCCAGGGAATCTCTTTCGACCCTTCCCTCCACCCTTCCCTGCAGCCTTCCCTCCACCCTTCCCTCCACCCCAGCAGAGGCTGACGAGGAACAACCTGGGCCTTCCATCCTGGAAAAACCGGATGCAACCAGCTGGAGCCAGGTATATTATTTTTAAACAGATTTATTGTCCTAATATTAATAATGTTAACTAGATGTTCTAATTGATTACCTATTAAGGATCAATTGACAGTAGTGGCCAAAAATGTTTGTCACCAGCTTGAAAAAATGCTGGGGTCAGAATGATACTCTTTTATATGTATTTACAATGAATTTGCAAGTCATGAGCTGAAAATTGTGTGTGGCTGATGAACCAAAAACTAAAACTATGTCCCTTTTTTATACACAGGATGAGCTCAGCCAAGAGGAAGGTCTGGAAAGTGGCAGGCAGGAGGAGGCCGGGCCCAGTGACAGCCAGGAGGTGGCCATGCCCAGTGACAGCCAGGAGGTGGGCAGGCCTAGTGTCAGTTAGGAGGTGGGCAGGCCCAGTAGGAGCCTCACACAATCACAGGTGCCACCCCTCTGCCTTCAAACAAAAAAGCCCAGGAAGGGGATGGTGATGGAGGACGCATCACTGCTCCTCATTAGGGAAGCAACGGATGTCCTGAGGAGCCCCCCCAATGCTGAAGAGGCCTATGCCTGCTATTTAGCCACCAGGTTGCTCGAATTGGAAAAGGGCCAATGCCTCCTCTGTGAGGGACTTTTGCTGAGGCCCTTCAGAAAGGGCTGAGGGGCCAGATAACTGAGAACAGCCACATTTATGATCTCACCCATCCTCCTCCTCCTCCTGCCACAAGTCCACCACCAGAGCCACAGCCTCCAAGGAAGGCTGTAGGGAAGGCTGCAGGGAAGGTCACGCCCCCTTATGCCGCCAGAGTCCCTGCGCATGCTGGGACTGTGACATCACAAGGGGGCGGGGTCACCGTCTATATAAATGACTCTGCAGCTCGGACACAGCATTCCAGTAGGAGAGAGCGTCATGTCAACATCAGAAGAAGAGAAGAGGGGACAAGACAGCGCAGCAGACCGGGTCCCCTGCTAGCAATAGAGCTGGAAGAAGATAGCGGGGGAGTCCGGCAGAAGATACGGGAGAAGAACCGGACAGCGGCAGCAGACCGGGCCCCCGCTAGCAAGAGAGCTGGAAGAAGATAGTGGAGGGGCCGGGAGAAGAGGCGGAACACTGGGAGAAGAAGTCGGAAGAAGACCCCCGAAGTCGGAAGAGACCCCCCCGGAGCTGCCTAATAAATTTCTTTGAAAACCTGTGTAGTGTGTGTTTTTTTTATTAACACTTTTTTTCCTAGGTGAATGGGTAGGGGTACCATGTACCCCATACTCATTTCACATAGGGTGGGGGGCCGCGATCTGGGGGCCCCCTTATTAAAGGGGGCTCCCAGATTCCGATAAGCCCCTTGCCCGCAGACCCCGACAACCAACAGCCAGAGTTGTCGGGAAGAGGCTCTTGTCCTCATCAACATGGGGGCAAGGTGCTTTGGGGTGGGGGGCCCGCAGGGCGCCCCCCTCCCCCAAGGCACCAACCCCCCCATGTTGAGGGCATGCGGCCTGGTACGGTTCAGGAGGGGGGGCGCTAGCTCGTCCCCACCCCCTTTCCTGACCGGCCGGGCTGCATGCTCGGATAAGGGCCTGGTGTGGATTTTGGAGGGACCCCACTCCGATTTTTTTCGGCGTAAAGGGGGTTCCCCTTACAATCCATACCAGACCTAAGGGCCTAGTATGCCCCTGGGGGGGAACCCATGCTGTTTTTTTTCATTTAAAATTTGGCGCAGCATTCCCCCTCAGGATTCATACAGCTGTCAGCACTGCCTGTCGCTCATCGCGAAAGGAAAAAAAAAGGTTTCCTTTCCCGATGAGTGAGCCATCTTGGCGCTGGCTCCCGTGGCGGGGCACGGAGGTGTCAAATCTTGCCGAGAAAATTTCTATAAAAGACAATGTCAAATTAACCACTTAACAACTGGCCCATAGCCGAATGACGGCTACAGGGCAGTTGCATAAATCTGGGAGGGTGTACAGTGACGTCCTCCCAAAATCCCACTCTCGGGGCGCGAACCCGAGAACACCCGTGACCGCCGGGTCACGGATCACGGTAAACGGCCGCTAATCACGGGCATTTACCATGTGATCGCTCTGTCAAATGACGGAGCGATCACTTATAAAAAAACCTCTCTCCCCTCTGTGTACCGATTGGTACAGTGTGAGAGGAGAGGTGGAGGGATCGGATGGCAGCAGCGCTGTGGGCTGGATCTGTAGTGCCCACAGCGCTGCTCTGTGACAATTGCAGTCACATCCAGCCATCCATCCTCAGCCATCCCTCTATACACTATAATACCCTGCAATACTCTGCAATTCTCTGAAGTACCCTGCAATACTCTGCAATGCCCCGCAACACCCAGCCATACTCTGCAACACCCAGCCATACTCCGCAATACTCGGTGATACCCAGCCATACTCGGTGATACCCAGCCATACTCGGTGATACCCAGCCATACTGTGCAATACTCGGTGATACCCAGCCATACTGTGCAATACCCAGCCATACCCAGTCATACTCAGCAATACCCTGCAATACCCTGCCATATACAGCCATACCCAGCCACGCTCTGCCATGCTCAGCCATGCTCAGCCTCTGTACGTGGCCAGGCTGTGGAAGTCTCACACATGTGGTATCACCGTACTCAGGAGGAGTAGAAGAATTTATTTTGGGGTGTCATTTTTGGTATGTACATGCTATGTGTTAGAAATATTGTATAAATGGACATCTTTGTGTTAAAAAAAAAAAAATGCGTTTTAACCACTTCCCGCCCGCCGTCATAAGACATCCTTGACTTTATGTGGGGATATCGGAATGATGCCTGCAGCTAAAGGCATCATTCAGATATCAGCTTTTTCAGACGGCAATTCCCTACACCATAAGAATGATCATAGCAGCTATTTCACTGCTTGATTGCTCTCACGGGAGGCGAGAGTGGATGACCCCCTCCTGCCGCCCTCTGGTGCTTCTACCGACTCACCGCCACGATCGAAGCCAGGATCGTATTCTTTTAATTTTTATTTCAGGCTTCCCAGCCTAGAGGTGAGATGTGGGTTCTTATTGACCCCATATTTTACTGTAAAGAGGACCTGTCATGCCATATTCCTATTACAAGGGATGTTTACATTCCTTGTAATAGGAAAAAAGTGATCAAAAAATCAATTTTTTGGAAAAAAGTGTCAAACTAAAATAAATAAAGTAAAATGAACAATAATAATAAAAAAAAAAAATTAAAGTGCCCCTGTCCCCGTGTGCTCGCATGCAGAAGCGAACGCATACATAAGTCCCGCCCACATATGAAAATGGTGTTCAAACCACACATGTGAGGTATCGCTGTGAACGTTAGAGTGAGAGCAATATTTTTGGCCCTAGACCTCCTCTGTAACTCAAAACATGTAACCAGCAAAAAATGTTATAGCGTCGCCTATGGGGATTTTTAAGTAGCAAAGTGTGGCACCATTCCACAAGCGTGTGCAATTTTGAAGGGTGACATGTTAGGTATCTATTTACTCGGTGTAACATCATCTTTCACATTATGTAAAAACATTGGGCTAACTTTACTGTTTTGTTTTTTTTTTAAAGCACAAAACTGTTTTTTTTCAAAAAAAACGCATTCGAAAAATTGCTGCGCAAATACCGCGTGAGATAAAAAGTTGCAACGACCACCATTGTATTCTCTAGGGTCTTTGCTAAAAAAACATATTTAATGTTTTGGGGTTCTATGTAATTTCTAGCAAATAAATGATGATTTTTACATGTAGGAGAGAAATGTCAGAATTGGCCTGGGTGCTCCAGAACACCTGAAGGTGTTCCCCTGCATGTTGGGCCTCTGTATGTGGCCACGCTGTGTAAAAGTCTCACACATGTGGTATTGCCATACTCGGGAGTAATAGCAGAATGTGTTTTAGGGTGTAATTTGTGGTATGCATACGCTGTGTGTGGGAAATAACCTGCTAATATGACAATTTTACATAGTCAGGCTGAAAAAAGACACAAGTCCATCCAGTTCAACCATAAAAAAACAAAAAAACAAAAAAAACACATTGTACAATCCAACATACCCAACTCCACACCCACAGTTGATCCAGAGGAAGGCAAAAAACCCCAGCAGAGCGTGCTCCAATCCACTACACATAGGTATGCGCAGCCTATTGCATTAGGGTGTGCACCCCAAATGTATTAAAACGTGGACAGTGTTAGTAGAGCAGTGGATGGTGTCAGTAGAGCAGTGGACTTGTCAATAGGGCAGTGGATGGTGTCAGTAGTTTTTTATTTTTACTTCCTTTATTAATTTATAATTTTTTACAATTTTTTTAGGAGCCCTGTTGGGGACTTTGGTGAAATATCAGCAGGGGGAATCTGCGCCGCACTGGTTGATTACGGTGTGCCCAGGCACACCCCCTGTGCACAAAAGAAACAAAAGTGTGGCGCTATATATCACATCCACAGCCGTGTGTATTACAATAAAGACATATAAAAATGGTGAATACTACCAAAAAATGTATGATCATAAAATGGATAGTGTCAAATAATTAATCAGTGTTGATCACATATAAGGTAAATACACAATAATAATACTTAATCATCAGATGTGCCAGTGATTAATAAAAACCAGTGCTGGTTCCATGAGCCAGACGCCAAACATAAAAAACATAAAACTTTAGAAGTCCATAAAAAATGTGTAGAAAAATAGTGAAGAAAACATCAACAGAGTTCAAAGGGGGTGATGCATGGCCAGATGGTATTCACAGAATTTTAGTCGCACCAAATCTGGCGAGTGGGCAGAAGGGAGACCACAACTGTGCATAGATTGTACATCAGTGCCGGGGCCAACACCAAGAGTAGAGGAGGCTTACCGGAAATAATTGACCTGAAATAGCGTACCACAGACAAGTCAAAAAAGCATAATAACCACTGGTTCTGGGAAATGCGTCTTGTCAGATGTCATCAACAGATGGTGGAAAGAAAAGGGGGGGGTCCGCATGGCTTCCTCTCCCATAGGTAATCCAGTATAAGCCAAACGTGTAGTTTCATATGCCATGCAAGGAGCAAACAAAACTCACATAGCGTAAAAACATTTTAAAACACTCATTTATTAAAATAATAAAAAACAGACTCACATTTTGGAAGAACGAAACAGAGCTCAAATAGCGGCGATCGTGAGGGGTCCACCCAACATGTTTCAGCTAAGGAGCCGTCATCTGGGGTATGGACCACCCTCACCTCACCTCTCTATAAACAGAAGATGACCCCCACTGAGAGTGTCTACAAACCGGAAGTGCAACAAGTAAGAATCACTTCCGGTTTTCAGGGTCATAGGGTAACTAATTGAATAATTATATTAAGAACAAATTAATGAAGCAGAGAACCATCTATCTCATGTTTCTAAATTAGAAGATTAAAAATGAAAAATAAGTACAAAAAAACGGTAAGCTGTGCCCTGAATCAGTCCATCTACCAGGAATTGGTCAGAGCCCTAGCCAAGCCTCCCTTTCAGCCAGCCTGCTCCTCAAGCCTCACTTTCATATGTGATGCACTTCCCATCACACAGAGAGGAAGTAATACCACTGCACTCCATAAGGAGGAAACCAAGCCTCAATCTGAGGCGAAGTGTCAGCAGAGAGGAGAAATAAATCAGTGCACTGAAAAAAGGCATTAGTGTTAAAATAAAAACAGATTGGAAAAGAAAAAGAAAAAAAAGGGGGATAAAAATTATTACACAAGGCTAATGCTTGCAATAACACCCCCTGTGCACGCCTATGCCGCTACAGCAGGGGAAAAAATTCCTTCCTGATCCCCCAAGAGGCAATCGGATTTTCCCTGGATCAACTTTACCTATAAATGCTAGTACCCAGTTATATTATGTACATTTAGGAAAGTATCCAGGTCTTTCTTAAAGCAATCTACTGAGCTGGCCAGAACCACCTCTGGCGGGAGTCTATTCCACATTTTCACAGCTCTTACTGTGAAGAAACCTTTCCGTATTTGGAGATGAAATCTCTTTTCCTCTAGGCGTAAAGAGTGCCCCCTTGTCCTCTGTGTTGACCGCAAAGTGAATAACTCAACACCAAGTTCACTATATAGACTCCTTATATATTTGAACATGTATAGGAGGGAGAATAAGAAGATCCAGGCTTCCCTGAGATCAGCACCAGCAGATGATGTATATGTACCAAGGCTGTGGTATTTCCAAAAACTGCGTTTTCTTGATGACCAGACTGAAGCCAGGGAATCTCTTAAACCCTTCCCTCCACCTTTCCCTGCAGCCTTCCCTCCACCCTTCCCTCCACCCTAGCAGAGGCTGACGAGGAACAACCTGGGCCTTCCATCCTGGAAGAACCGGATGCACCCAGCTGGAGCCAGGTATATTATTTTTAAACAGATTTATTGTCCTAATATTAATAATGTTAACTAGATGTTCTAATTGATTATCTATTAAGGATTTTATACAAAAAATGATGTAAACATATCAATTGACAGTAGTGGCCAAAAATGTTTGTCACTAGCTTGAAAAAATGCTTGGGTCAGAATGATACTCTTTTATATGTATTTACAATGAATTTGCAAGTCATGAGCTGAAAATTGTGTGTGACTTATGAACCAAAAACTAAAACTATGTCCCTTTTTTATACACAGGATGAGCTCAGCCAAGAGGAAGGTCTGGAAAGTAGCAGGCAGAAGGAGGCCGGGCCCAGTGACAGCCAGGAGGTGGGCGGGCCCAGTGTCAGTCAAGAGGTGGGAGGCCCAGTAGGAGCCTCACACAATCACAGGTGCCTCCCCTCTGCCTTCAAACAAAAAGGCCAAGGAAGGGGATGGTGATGGAGGACGCATCACTGCTCCTCATTAGGGAAGCAACAGATGTCCTGAGGAGCCCCCCCGATGCTAAAGAGGCCTATGGCTGCTATTTAGCCACCAGGTTGCTCGAATTGGAGAAGGGCCAACGCCTCCTCTGTGAGGGACTTTTTGCTGAGGCCCTTCAGAAGGGGCTGAGGGGCCAGATAACTGAGAACAGCCACATGTATGATCTCACCCATCCTCCTCCTCCTCCTGCCACAAGTCCACCACCAGAGCCACAGCCTCCAAGGAAGGCTGCAGGGAAGGCTGCAGGGAAGGCTGCAGGGAAGGGTACAGTGAAGAGAAGAAAGTGATGACCTGGGTTCGGTCTGTTCTGACAGAAGACACAGGCTGGTGTAGTACCACAGCCCCGGGACATATATGTCATCTGCTGCTGGTCTTGATCTCTGGGATTCCTGGACCAGATTGTGCTCCCTATTATATGGACTCCTCAAGATCCCAATTTTGTTTTCCACAGACTTGATGTGTGCCCTGGGGCCAAAGGGCTTCACAAATTCCAAAAGTTTCTCCAGCGTTGCCTTCATCTGTATTTTGTTAACCAGAATAAATGGATATTTTAGTTTCTGAAAATACTTGCCTATGTGTTTTTATTCAAATACATCTCTATAAAAGACAATGTCAAATTAACCACTTAAGAACCGGCCCATAGCCGAATGATGGCTACAGGGCGGTTGCATAAATCTGGGAGGGCGTACAGTGAAGTCCTCCCAGTATCCCGCTCTCGTGCGTCCCCTGGAGCGCGCACCAGAGAACACCCGTGACTGCCGGGTCCAGAGGACCCAGTGCATCACGGATCACGGTAAATGCCCGCTGATCGCGGCCATTTACCATGTGATCGCTCCGTCAAATGACGGAGCGATCACTTGTAAACAAACCGGCGTCATGTCATGATGCCGGTTCCTCTCTCTTCTCTGTGTACCGATCGGTACAGTGTGAGAGGAGAGGGGGAGGGATCGGATGGCAGCAGCGCTGTGGGCTGGATCTGTTGTGCCCACAGTGCTGCTCTGTGACAATTGCAGTCACATTCAGCCATCCATCCATCCATGCTCAGCCATCCCTCCATACTCTATAATACCCTGCAATACTCTGCAATGCTCTGCAATGCCCTGCAATACTCTGCAATACTTCACTGATTGATTGCTCTCACGGGAGGTGAGAGTGGATGTCCCCCCTCCTGCCGTCCTCTGGTGCTTCTACCGACTCACTACGATTGAAGCCAGGATCGTTTTTTTTTTATTTTTATTTCAGGCTTCCCAACCTAGAGGTGAGATGTGGGGTCTTATTGACCCCATATTTCACTGTAAAGAGGACCTGTCATGCCATATTTCTATTACAAAGGATGTTTACATTCCTTGCTAGAAAGTAATAGGAATAAAAGTGATCAAAAAATCAATTTTTTGGAAAAAAGTGTCAAACTAAAATAAATAAAGTAAAATGAACAATAAAAAAAAAAAAAAAAAATTTAAAGCGCCCCTGTCCCCGTGTGCTCGCATGCAGAAGCGACCGCATACATAAGTCCTGCCCACATATGAAAATGGAGTTCAAACCACACATGTGAGTTATTGCTGTGAACGTTATGTAAAAACATTGGGCTAACTTTACTGTTTTGTTTTTTTTTTAAAGCACAAAACTGTTTTTTTTCCAAAAAAACGCATTCGAAAAATTGCTGCGCAAATCCAGCCTGAGATAAAAAGTTGCAACGACTGCCATTGTATTCTCTAGGGTCTTTGCTAAAAAAACATTTTTTATGTTTTGGGGTTCTATGTAACTTTCTAGCAAATAAATGATGATTTTTACATGTACGTAGGAGAGAAATGTCAGAATTGGCCTGGGTGCTCCAGAACATCTGAAGGTGCTCCCCTGCATGTTGGGCCTCTGTATGTGGCCACGCTGTGTAAAAGTCTCACACATGTGGTATTGCCATACTCGGGAGTAATAGCAGAATGTGTTTTAGGGTGTAATTTGTGGTATGCTTATGCTGTGTGTGAGAAATAACCTGCTAATATGACAATTTTGTGAAAAAAAAAAATCTTACATAGTTAGTCAGGCTGAAAAAAGACACAAGTTCATCCAGTTCAACCATAAAAAAAACAAAAAATAAATTAAATTCCTCTAATCTTTCCTCATAGCTGAGCCTCTCCATGCCTCTTATCAGTTTGGTTGCCCTTCTCTGCACTTTCTCCAGTTCCCCGATATCCATTTTGAGAACTGGTGCCCAAAACTGAACTGCATATTCCAGATGAGGTCTTACTAATGATTTCAACAGGGGCAAAATGATATCTCTCTCTCTGGAGTCCATACCTCTCTTAATACAAGAAAGGACTTTGCTCGCTTTGGAAACCGCAGCTTGGCATTGCATGCTATTATTGAGGTTATGATCTACCAAAACTCCCAGATCCTTTTTCACTACGGATTCCCCCAGTTGTACTCTCCCTAGTATGTATGATGCATGTATATTCTTAGCCCCCAAGTGCATAACTTTCTCAACATTAAACCTCATCTGCCACATAGACGCCCAATTAGACAGAACATTGAGGTCAGCTTGTAAATTGGAGACATCCTGTAAGGACGTTATTCCACTGCATAGGTTGGTGTCATCTGCAAAGACAGAAATGTTACTTTTAATCCCAGATCCAATATCATTTATAAAGATATTAAAGAGTAAGGGTCCCAGCCAGGGCTGCTGATAGAAATCGCGGGGCCCTGTACAGACTACCTGACAGGCCCCCCCCCAAGAAAATATTAAAGCTATATTTCGCTAAAAATACAATAAAACTATTAGCAGACACAAATACAACATAACTCATAGAATTCCTGCTAAATCTAAAAGAAAATATACAGGCTGCGGGATCAGAGGGAGAGAAACAAATTTAGGCTCTATGCACACTGTGCTTAAAAAAAACTCCAATCCACCTAGCAGAAAAAAATAGAGCATTTTTTGTACAAAGTTTAGACGAGTTTAGGAAAGTTTTACTTTTTTTTCTGCCAGTAATCTCCAATCAGAGACACAATCCAGAAGTTTTTTTTTTTTCTGCCTCTAAAGGCTGAGCTCAAATTATGCCTGTAAACGTCCTAATGTGCATGGACACATAGGATAACATTGAGCTGCTTCTACAGACAGAACACAAAACTCCTGTAGAAGCAGTGAATTTTAAATCAGTGTGCATGGAGCCTAAGTTAGAGAGATTAACTCAGGAGCAGAAATAACCTTAAAATTCAGTGCTGAAAAATGGGGCCCACACAGGGAGGGGGATTAGTGAAGGACCACTGTCTCTTTATTAGCAGATAAAAGCTGGCAGCAGGGAAAGGGAAGGAGAGCAGCTTTCATCTACTGGTGGAAAAGAAACACAATTGTCTGTCACTAATCCCCCTCCCTGTATGGGCCCCCCTATGTTATCGGGCCCGTACACCAGGGCTGGTGGTCCCCCCCTATCAGCGGCCCTGGTCCCAGCACTGAACCTTGAGGTACACCACTGATAACCCTAGACCATTCATTCTTTTAGCCAGTTTTCTATCCATTTACAAACTTATATTTCCAAGCCTGTATATTGCCTTTACCTTACACATGAGCCGTGTGCGGAACTGTATCGAACGCTTTTGCAAAATCCAAGTATACCATGTCCACAGCCACCCTTTTGTCCAAGGTTTTACTTACCTCTTCATAAAAAGAAATCAGGTTTGTCTGACAACTTCTGTCTTTCATGAATTCATGCTGTCTGTTGCTCAAAATGTTTTTTTCCCAGCAAGAACTCGTCTATGTGGTCTTTTATGTGGTCTTTTATTAAATGCTCCAGTATCTTCCCGACTATAGAAGTTAAACTGACAGGTCTATAGTTACTTGTAATCTTGATTTTGCAAAGAATTGTGGGAAAAAAATGACAACTTCAAAAAACTCACCATGCATCTTTCTAAATACCTTGGAATGTCTTCTTTCCAAAAAGGGGTCATTTGGGGAGTATTTGTACTTTTCTGGCATGTTAGGGTCTCAGTAATTCAGGTGTGATCAATTTTCAGATATTGGCACCATAGCTTGTGAACTCTATAACTTTTACGAAGACCAAATAATATACACCAATTTGTACTTATAAACAATTATAATATTATTGTGGTAACTTGACACACAAAAGAAAAAAAAGAAAAATATGGAGATCACTAGAAAATAATTTTAAAATAATCCTAAAAAAAAATCTTGATAAAATCAAAAATAATAAAAGATGACTAAAAAAAAAAATGGTAAACATTATTATGGAGATCGGACTTTTAAGCAATACAATATTATTCATGAGATCAGGAGAAATAATCCAGAAATCAGTTTGTGAGAACTCTGTGTGAATATGAACAGCAAAACAACTTCGTTCTTCTAGCATTAAACGATCACAGAATTTGTAGCATAAGGAATGTGCAAGCTCCAATACGAAGACCGAGCAGCAGCGCTTTGTGGGTGGTTTTAACCCTTTCTTGGCCACTAGCGGGGGGTAAAAGCACCCCGCTAGCAGCCGAATAGTGCCGCAAAATTGACTGTAAATCACTGCTAAAAATATCAGTGCTTTACCGCCGATGCACCCACCGCCCCAGTGTGAAAGGGGCCTTATGGAAATTTAGCCACACCCATGATTCACCACTTTATTGCTTCAGATGATTTTTGTGAGGAGAGGGTGTTAAAAAATGATTACCCCAGCTGCCAGGTCAGTTAGGTATGCCACTGCATATAAGGAACAGACAAAAAATGTATGTTACAACCATCAACAAGGTAACATCTAAAAAAGCAAATAAACCTCTTAACCATTTTTCAACCAATGTATGTATATAAATGTCCCTGTCAGCAAGCAGTTTTATTATCATCATGGCCACAGCTGCAGCTGTTTTTTTTTAGACCCAGTGATCAGTTTTCTTATAAAAGTGATCCAGGTGGCTTATCATGCTTGACCCTCAGACTTTTTACTGGCCCACCATTTTCCCAGTCTCGCAGAAAGGGCCTAAACCAGGACTGGAAAATACCAACTCACCCAGGCGGTCTCTCTGCCAACATGTTACCAAGATTGTACTTCACAAACATCAGAGAAAAAAAGACTACAGGGTTGATCATCCCTAGACCACCCTCCTGTCTAGGAAGGTAAGTCACATTCCTTTTGACAAGGTTTATTCTGTTCCCCCTTAACAGCTGGAAGAAACAACTATAGACCCTGGTATAGAGAGAAACTGGCAAAAACACAAACAAAACTGACATACAGAAATATCGGAATCAAGTATGTCTTGATCAGATCAACCTTTTCCCTCAAGGAAAGCCGCCAACCTTTCCACCTTGCCACCTTGGCATCGGCATTCTCCAGCCTGTTCACCCAATTTGCATGGCCATAGTCACCTGGGCCGAAATCAATGCCTAGAACTCTAATTTTTTGTTGGGGCTCTGGGAAGTCATCCAGGAGAACAAAGCTTTCACCTTCCATGCCCATCCAGAAAGCTTCACACTTGCCCTGGTTGACCTTTGAACCTGATGCCTCTGTATACTGCCTTATCACTGAGACCACCTCCTGCACTTCCCCAGTCCCAGAGACAAAAACAGAAACATCATCAGCATAGACCACAACCTTCAAAGGAAGCTCACCAGCGATGCCCAAAGGTACCCCACACAATGGTTCACTCTCTAGCCTTCTAATGAAGGGGTCGATTGCAAACACATATAGCAGAGGACTCAATGGACACCCCTGACGCACACCCGAGCCAACCACAAAGGGCTGCCTGACCCACCCATTAACCAGTGGAAAGCTTTCAGCCCCTTTGTACAAAATCTTGAGCCAATCAATGAAACCCCCTTCCAGGCAATATTTGTCAAGAAGGAGCCACAAGTACTCATGATTAACCCGATCAAAGGCCTTAGCCTGATCTAATGTCAGCAAAAATTTACCCCAACCAGCAGCCCTACAACGCTCCAAGGCCTCCCGGACAGCTAACACCGCTGAGAAAGTGCTTCTACCTTGGACCGAGCAGTGCTGGTGGTGGGATAACAAACTGCCTGCCACTGTTGATAATCGTCAGAAAAAAAATATTTGCCAGTATCTTTCTATCGACATTAAGAAGGCTAATGGGGTGCCAATTACCAAAAATCATAGAAGGATCTTTACCCTTTGACAGAAGGATCACTGCAGATTGCCTCATGGAGGGAGGGAGAAAACCCTCATACAAACAGCCATTAAAAACCTCCGCAAGGTAGGGAGGGAGCCAGGATCATCTTAAAACATTTATAAAATTTGTCTGTCAAACCATCTGGCCCTGGCGTTTTCTTGATGGCTAGTTTATAAGAAGCCTGGACTGCCTCATCTGCAGTGATTTCAAAATTATCAAAAATAAGATCCAAATGATATAAGTGTCCACATAAAAATAAAGTTCTATATATGTAAAAAAGAAAAAAGAAAAAATCTGTGAGAAGTGTCTTTGCTTCCAAAGGATCCCGTGTGAATGAAACCAGATGGATATACCGTCTAGATAGCTTGGTGCCTAGAGGACTTAACGTGGACATAGATTTAAATTGCTTCTTATCGAATTTTTAGCTCCGCCTTCTAACTCATGTATCAACTTATATCTTTAGGATACATAACATATACCAGTGAGCCTTTTTTCACTGAGGGTTCAAACTGGGAATATACACTCGCACATATATTTTTTACCAATTCTATTCACCTCATGACATTTGTCTATATTCCCTTTAGTTCAACATAGCCTCCTTCTCCAGCCCTCTAAAGGCTGATTAATCTATATTAACTTCACATAGAATAATCAGAGTGGGTATTACACACCTCCCCCTCTCCTTCATTTTCTTCATTTTTTTCTATTTTACATTTTTATATTTTTAACATCTGTTATTTAAGGGGGTTTCATCAGGATTTGAAGTTCTCCCAATTTTTATGTACGTGAGATATTATATATTGGTTATCATTGTGAGTTAACATTTTATGGCGCAAATTAATTAATTTTTTGCCCTTTTACTCACATTCGCATTTTTTATATATAATATTTTTATATATTTTTTATTTTTTATTAATATTTTTTATTATTATTTTTTGGTCTAATACTGATTCCTGTATAATTTTGTATATTTTAAAAAAAAAATTTATATTGCTGTCATCATCTCAACCATTATTTTGTACTTTCTTGGTCTATTATTGAATTATGTACATTTTTGTATATTTTGTTCTTTCATATTTTTGCCATCATTTTAACCATTATTCTTTATTTATGAGTGGTAGTATTTGAATGGTGCCTTTTGTCCTTCTCCCTTGTTATAGAGTTCATATGTAGGCTAATTGTACTATAATCTGTGTGCCTGTCATCTATTCTAATTTTCTGCTTCTTTTGCATGGAGGCGCCCCCCAGAGATACCTATCACACACCTTTTATACCATTTTTTGCATTTTTCATTTTTTCCACCAGGGGGGGGTTTTGCCTGTGGGTCCGTTTTTAGTCCTCTCATAAGAGCTCATTCAATATTCCCTGCTGGGTTGGCATATTTTCCTTCTACCATTCCCCCATTCTGATTGGACACGCGGCGCCTCCCTGTAGTATATTAGGACGTATGGAGTACCAAGATGTCCGTGCCTCAGATGACGTCTTGATGATGAAACGCGTAAAGTGTGGTCACGTTGGTACGCATACGTCGCTGTAAGCTGTTGTTCGTTTACTTCCGGTTTTCGGCAGTCCGGCTGTGGAACGCACGCCGCTGCCTCGCTACTGTCTCGGCTATTGGCTAGCCGGTGGAGCAGTGTCACTTCTCAGTCAGATACCATTCGTTTTACCTATTTCATTTAATCTATTTTGTTTTAATGTAAGCTGACTGGCTAAACAATAAATTTTTGGATTTACACTATGAGGCTCCTCTCTTCTCCATACATATGGATATGCTCTGGTGGACTTTTTTAAAGGACTAGCGGTAACCCAACCAGGAAGGAGATCGTGGAATCACAGAGGGGGACACCGATCGATTTCTGCCAGTGGATTTACATTCATATGCTCATTACCCCTGCAGGGGTTGGGCTTTTCGGTGAGTGGGGACACCAGAGGAGGAGATCACTTAACAACCACAATAATTCACACGGATCCTTTGGAAGCAAAGATACTTCTCACAGATTTTTTCTTTTTTCTTTTTTACATATATAGAACTTTATTTTTATGTGGACACTTATATCATTTGGATCTTATTTTTGATAATTTTGGTGCACTATCACGTCAATTATTTAATACACCATTGATTCTAATTGTGCATATTTTGGGTATACTTTATGCGTTTTTTTTGGGGGGGGGGATTTTTTAAATCAGCACTAATATTACGCACATATTTATATACTTGTTATGTTCATTTTTGGGTGCATGTATTTCTTTTAGGACTATTTATACTCCAGCTTTATTTGCACTTGACTTTATAATATTACGTGATGTTTTACACATGTGACATTTACACATGACATATTGTTTGTTTACTATTTACACATTTTTTACAGTACTTCTCACATACTGTAACAATTTTTCTGGGGTACCATTTTAATTTCATTCACTTTTATTCACCGTCAACAAGTCCTGTGTATTTAGGAGATGATGCAAGACGTAGGTTTAGGCCACGCACTACGTGTTTCGTCATTTGACGTCTATGCTCCTGAGACGTAGGTTTAGGCCACGCCCTACGTGTTTCGTGATTTGACGTCTACGCTCCAGTAGACATCCAATGACCAAACACATAGGGTGTGGCCTAAACCTACGTCTTGCATCATCTCCTAAATACCCAGGACTTGTTGACGGTTCGATCTGATACTTTCTTGTTTGATATGAGCTGCTAATATGTGAGTACCGCTCTATTATTTTGGATAATAAAAACTTTTCAAAAACGTTTTTACGCTATGGGCATCCCTTCTCTTCTATGTTAAATACCAACATGAGCCTGAGAGTGCCAGGAACTGCCGCACAGTGGCATAGACTGTGACTGCATGATACCCCTGGAGGGGTGAAAGGAGTTGGTGAGTGTCTGCACTTTAAGAGCACGAGATTTATACAACACTGTCACCAATGAAAATAAGATTAAGAAGATTGCACTGAATATTTCTGTTTACTGAGGATTAAACTTCTAGCACTACTTTTCACATGTGCACGTTAATGGGACTATTTTCAATCATTATTGTTTTATAATTTGACATTTTAAACCTAAGGTGCTGATTATCGCAATAGGATTACTTTAAGCACCAGTCACTGGATTCCCCCCCCTTTTCTTCCCAACCCCTCCCTCATCCTTCTCTCTCCCCCTTCCCCCCATTACCTTTCTACTCCACTACACCAATGTATGCAATGTAAACCATGTATGGTAGCCACACCAAACACTTTAATGCATGGTAAGAATTCCAAACCAACACATCAATTTTTTAAGTTTTTGATTTTGCTTTTTAATTCACTTTTATTTTCAATTTATTTTATTTGAGTCACAGATACTCATAACTACCTGTTTTTACCCTGTAGAGGTGAGCGTAGTAGGGTAAGACAGAGCACATTTTTCAATCAGAACAACGCCACACCCACACCTGTTTCCAAATATTGGCACACCCTCACTATGGATTCTAATCTAAGATGTTTATTACCAGAGACCCCTCTTTTTACTTTTAGTAGAGCCAATTCAATTGGCTCTAGACTAGTAGAAAGTGAGTACAGAGGAGACAAGGATGTAGTTCACTGTAAATATAAGGGTACATATATGTGTGGTGCATGTGGCTACTGCAGATATATGGACACCAGCAAAAGTCCAACTCTACCCAGTGGTCAGACCTTCAAACCATGCCACTTTGCAAATTGTCAAACCTTTGGGGTGGTCTACCTTCTCAAGTGCAGCTGTGGGTGTTTCTATATCGGGAAGACCAAGCTTCCATTTTGGAAGTGAGCATATCGTCACATCCGCAGCATGCAAACTTGTGATCCAAACCTTCCCCTTGGGAGACACACCACCCTGGTCCATTCAGGCATCTTTCCCAGAATCAAGATTTTGATTCTTGACCGCATCCACCTCAGCTCGAGGGGAGGGGACTGGAACAAAAGTCTCCTCCAGCTTGAGCTGCGGAGGATATACACCTTGCAGGCACCTGCCCCCCTGGCCTAAATGATGCAGTCTGTTTCAGGCCATTTTTGGAGGGATTCAACTCGGGAGGAATGGAAAAATAGTACCATTTTACATACTTCTTTATTATTATTTATTTTTTCATTTTCATTCATTATATCCCTGCTTCCTTGTCCTCCTCCATTCTCTCTCTCTGTGACGAGCATGTTTGTATATATGGTATTTAAATTTAATCTTTGTATATTACTTTGCCATTTGAATTTGCTCTGTATCTATGCCTTGTTCCTTGATGTTGTACCTTAGCCTTCTCCATCAGGCTGTTTGTATCCATACCATCATTATCTGTGTCTCTTATTGCCCCTTTGTTGTCTGCCTTTATCCTGCCCAGGGGGTGTTAGGGCTGTGACCCCCCGCTCGGTACAGTCTACTTTACTCTAGGCCCAATTGGCTATCTGGATAAGGGGATCGCCTCAGGTTTGCATCCCCATTTGTTTCCAATTTTGTTATTATTTTTTCTCTTTTACATTTTTTCATCCTTTTACACATGCACCCGGCGTGGCTGGACAGCCTCTTTGGAGGTTTCAGGGATGGAGGATCCACTTCTCCTTTGCGGACATCCCTCCTCCCTTGCCAAGGTGATCTCTCTGAGATCATCTAGCTGCGCCGATGGGACACCACTGCATCATGCCCCTCCGCGGCGTGAGCGCATGACGTCGGCGTGCGTGCACCGTTCGCCCTGCTTTTTTGCTGTCCGTGTGGCGCATGTGTGCGATGCCCTCTGCGCTTGCACTCTGTGGGGACGCGGCGCAGTGACAGCTCAGGGGGCCCGCCCAGGGAGGCTGGACTTAGAGCTAATTACACCCAGCTGCTTGGCATTATACCTAGCATCTGGGTTTTCGGTGGGAGGGGCGGGACTGCCCTATTTATACTCCCCATTCATTGCAGATCAGGTAGGGCCAGGAACATGAGACTGTTTGGGAGCTCTCTCTATGACTGAGAGTCCTGCTGCGCTGGTAAGACATAATGTTCATTCATTTTTCTTTATGGTATTTCGTTTGCAGAGCCTTCCCTTTTTTTTGTTCTCTGCTTTACATTTTTACCCTTTGAATGTTCCTTATGCCGCGTACACACGGTCGGACTTTCCGGCATACTTGGTCCGGCGGACCAGAGTGTGCCGGACAATCCGCCCGTGTGTAGGCACCGGCGGACTTTTCCGGCGGACTTTTTCCCAAAAGCCCGCCGGACCTAGATTTGAAGAAAGTTCTAAATCTTTCCGCCGGACTCAGTTTCGGGCGGAAAGTCCGCTCGTGTGTGTGCTGGTCCGACGGAAAGCCCGCTCGTGTGTAGGCAGGTCCGACGGACCAGATACAACACGAGGGCAGGGTATTGCATCTCACGCTCGCTGCAATAGGAAAAACACATTTTCCTATTGCGGCGAGCGCGGGGCATACCAGGCCCTTAGGTCTGGTATGGATTATAAAGGGAAGCCCCTACGCCGAAAAAAACGGCGTGGGGTCCCCCCCAAAATCCATACCAGACCCCGATCCGAGCACGCAGCCTGGCCGGTCAGGAAAGGGGGTGGGGACGAGCGAGCGCCCCCCCCCCTCCTGAACCGTACCAGGCCGCATGCCCTCAACATGGGGGTGGGTGCTTTGGGGGAGGGGGGCGCCCTGCGCCCCCCCCCCCAAAGCACCTTGTCCCCATGTTGATGAGGACAAGGGCCTCTTCCTGACAACCCTGGCCGTTGGTTGTCGGGGTCTGCGGGCGGGGGCTTATCGGAATCTGGGAGCCCCCTTTAATAAGGGGGCCCCCAGATCCCGGCCCCCCACCCTATGTAAATGAGTATGGGGTACATGGTACCCCTACCCATTTACCTAGGAAAAAAGTGTAAGTAATAAAACACACTACACAGGTTTTTAAAATATTTTATTAAACAGCTCCGGGGGGGGGGATCTTCCTCCGGCTTCGGGGGGTCTTCTTCCGGCTTCGGGGGTCCCTCCGCTTCATCTTCTCCCGGCGTCCGGTTGGTTCTTCTCCGCTCTCTTCTCCCGGTGTTCCTGTTCTTCGGCCGGCTCCTCTGCTGTCTTCAAGTAGCTCTCTTGCCAGCAGAGGTCCGGACTTCTGGGCTTCTGGGCTTCTGGGCTTCTGGGCTTCTCTTCCCCAGATGTTGACACGACGCTCTCTCCTGCTGGACTGCTCTCCGAGGGCTGCGTTGTGACTTATATAGGTGGAGACCCCGCCCCCTTTTGATGTCACAGTCCCTGGGCATGCTGGGACTGTGACGTTTTAGGGGGCGTGGTCACTGGGTGATGTTGACCACGCCCCCTAAAACGTCCCACAGTCCCCCCGCCCGCAGACCCCGACAACCAACGGCCAGGGTTGTCGGGAAGAGGCCCTTGTCCTCATCAACATGGGGACAAGGTGCTTTGGGGGGGGGGGCGCAGGGCGCCCCCCTCCCCCAAAGCACCCACCCCCATGTTGAGGGCATGCGGCCTGGTACGGTTCAGGAGGGGGGGCGCTCGCTCGTCCCCACCCCCTTTCCTGACCGGCCAGGCTGCGTGCTCGGATCGGGGTCTGGTATGGATTTTAGGGGGACCCCACGCCGTTTTTTCGGCGTAGCGGGGTTCCCCTTTATAATCCATACCAGACCTAAGGGCCTGGTATGCCCCGCGACGGGGCTAGTAAGGTGTCAATCTCGCCGATAAAAGCGGCAAGATTGACATCCTTTTCTAGTCCCGTCGCACCTGAGTCACGTTCAAAATGAACGGACTTGTCCGTGTGTGGGCAAGTCCGTTCATTCTGAAAGTCCGCCGGAACTCCGGCGAAAGTCCGTCGGAAAGACGGGCGGACTTAGCCCGCCGGAAAGTCCCGGCGTGTGTGGGCAAGTCCGTCCGTTTTAAAGTCCGGCGCACCTGGCGGACAAAGTCCGTCGGAAAGTGTGCCGGACCAAGTAGGATAGAAAGTCCGCTCGTGTGTACGCGGCATTAGTTGTGTATATCTTTATTATCCTACAGTGTCTACCTGCAGCATAAGACTTCACAGACCCCCCTACAGCCTTCCCCCTTTTTTAATCGGTCTGTATACTCTCTATCTTACAAATCTAGGTAGGTTTTTATAGTACTGATTGATACATACGTGCTTAACTGGATACATACATGCTACCTTTGTATACATAGATAGGTCATCATTATATAAATTCTCTTAATTTTTCCCTCTCCCTGCTCTCATTTCAGATCAGTGTATGTGTCATCTTACCGCTGGTCTGTGAATCGGACTCCAGCGGGGCTGTTGGATGTAAGGAAGGAGTTCTACCGTTCTTTTTCCCTTCCTCCACGTCAGTTTTTTCTACTCCACTTCATACTGACCGTTGCCCAGTGGATGTGGTCCTTGGGGGACCCCTCGCCTCAGTCTGTTCCTCACGTTTTTAAAGTTTATTTGGATGCGTCTATGTACTGTTTTGTCATTATGATCTAAGTACTGTTACGCTTGATCAATATTCATTACATGCTAGGACCTATTGATTGATTGATTACTGTGCATTCTAATTTTATAGACTATATACTTCCTTGAAAACCCCTGATGAAGGAGACTACGGTTCATCTCTGAAACGCTGTTATTATGTACTTTTTTGTCTTTATATAATAAAAAATATACACTTTTTTACTATATTTGTGCTATGGTAGTGCCTTTAAAGTCCCACCCCTAGGGGATTCCTCCATTTCCATATTTTCTTGGGATGTGGCACACCGTCCTTGGTAGTAGCCGTGTTTGAATATTCATGTTTCCTTCCCAGAGCCTGTGGCAGCAACACAAGCATAAGTTTTTCTTACACCACCAGCATTTGCAGTCTTGTCCTTAGACACATTTAAACCTGCTGGCAAAGAGTCTGATTCAGCTGGAATAGCAGTGTTCTGATTAGCAGAGGCAGGACCCACCCTCTCCCCCTGCTCTGAACACTCAGCTATTTTTCTGGAATCAATCACAGTCTTGGCTGCTGCAGACTCCTGGAGAGTTGTAGCACTACTGCACCCAGCATCTCCTCCACCTTTCTCAGGAACAGCCACTGTGCCTGGTGCAGGCAAAGTCTCTGTATTGTCCATGGACCTCTCTGCAGACTGAAGCTGACAGTTATTATCAGATGTTATTGCATGCTGTACAGAGTCTATGGGTCTGGGCTGACTGCCTGTAGCACTACAACCTTCAGCAAGCCCATTGTCATTAAAGTTCACACCATCTTGCACAGACACTGTACCTGCACCTGCTTGCTGTGCTGCCACCTCTGCGATGTTATGGCTGATGATGGGGTCAGATTTCTTCCCAGTTTCTGCAGACTTAATGGTGGATCCTGCTCTCTCCACAGGTCTTTCCTCCACAGGGCTAGGAACGGTGTCCATCTTCTCATCCTCATCCCGGGAAGCCGTATCTGGAGGGGATTCCAGCATTTTGATAAACTCCAGCATGCCAGAACCTTCCCCAACCTCCTGCTCAGATGTTCCACATTGCTGGGGAGGGAAGGGGACAGATGCCTCCGCCATTGAGGGCTCAGCAGATGTCTGAGGTGTTGAAGAGCTGGGCTCATCCTCCGGGCCCACTTTCTCACTCTCTGCTGAGTCTGTCTGTACCTGCATCTCCTCACTGATGTGGTCACTTTCAATGCAGGAAGTGGCTCCTCTTCTTATTTGGCTAAACTGTTCTTCATTTCTGTTTTTTCTTTAAATGCTCCACTACTCACCTTCAGAGAACTCACCAATTCTTTCTGCTTCCGCAGATCTTGTTCCAGGTCTTTCAACTCAGGCCTCAGAGCCGGTCTCTTCTTACTGAACACTTTGGCACAAATCTGTTTTTTCTTTTTAAATTCAGCTTTCAAAGCTAACAATTTCTCTTCTTCCTTCTCAATCCGCTTCAGCGTTGTAACAATCCTCCGTCTAAAGGCAGACAGGGACTCATCTTTGCTTGGGCCAGGCCCAGAGTCTTCCACAGGCTGAGGCCTAGTCACAGGCCTATCCAGGGGGCCCCATCCAGCATCTCTCCTGAAGCAACTCTAGGCCCTGGTCTCTTGAACCACAGGAGCTAAGGAACCAGCAAATTCACACCTCACTGTCAAGGAGCAGAATGGCAGTTTCCCACCATCCCTGTGCTGAGTTCCCGTGTCAGTACACCTGCTGTGCCCATTATGAGGGGTTCCTACTGATAGGCTGCACTGATGGAGACTTAAAGGTGGCCCTCAGTGCCCATGGGCACTGATAGGTGACACCGATAGACAGCACTGATGGGCCTGCACTGATCATCAGTGCCTTGATTATCGGTGTACATATCCCCTGTACAGGGCCGATGCTACCTATAGACAAGGTAGGCACCAGCCTAGAGCACACATCAGTCAGGGGTGCCGTACCAATACCCCCACCACCTCCAAGCTCAGTGACTGACTTCACCCCCCAAAAAGGTAGCAATCTATAAAAAGGTGGATTATACATGGGCAGGGCAAAGGGGGTGGAGACAGGGGTGGCACCAAAGGGGGGCAGCAAAATTATGCTTCGCTTAGGGTGTCAAAAATCCTTGCACCACCCCTGCTGTTACGATTTGAGTTTGATCAGCTGCTTTGAAAGGCAGAGAAGACAACAGGGACCTAATAGGCCCCTGATGTCCCCATAATGAGTAACTGTCACTGCCAAAATTTATCAGGAGGGGGTTTGCTTACCACCTTGTGATAGTAATAAAGTTAACTGTAAAAAAAATGTAATAAAATAAATAAAAATAATTAAAAAATAAAAGCACCCCTATTCCCCTGTGCATACATGCAAATGCAAATGTGCACATAGGTCCAGTGCCCATATTTAAATGGTGATTGCACCATACATGTGAGGTATTTACCATGAAAGTCGGCAAAAGAAAAATATTTTTAGGACCATGTTTAACTTTAAATTGATAACCTGTAAAGGATTTTTAAAGTGTTGTCTATATACAGTTTTAGATACTTTAGCTTGTTGACATTTCACAGGCATATGAAATCTTGAATTTTAAAATCAATGTTTGGTATCTATTTATTAGACACAACATCATCTTTTATATTTTATCAAAAATGTATTATATTGTGTTTGTGTGCACTAAAATTCATTTAAGTGCATTTGATAAATGGGCTGCACAAATGTCGTGTGATATAAAAAAAATTGCAACAGCTACAATTTTATTCTCCAGGGCCTCTACTTTCAGAAAATATATAGTGTTTGTGGGTTCTAAGTAATGTTTTATTGTATGTGAAAAAATAAAAAAGGAGGTTTATGGAGTTAAGGGAGTAAGTAGTTAGTTGTATTAATCTATGAATGCTGTGTCAGGGAAGGGCACCTTTTAGGTCCCATCTTACTTCTTATATGAATGTAGCTTTCATATTTATTTCTTAACCCAATGAGCCTGCAATGAGTTTCTCCTTATGTAATTGCTATAGGAATGCAGCTTTCATATTTATTCCTTTTTTTTTACTCTTTATTCTTAACTAGTTCCCGACTGCCTGCTGCAGTTGTACTGCAGCAAGTTGGCTCTCCTGGGCGAATCGCCGTCATTGTACGTCGGGTGCGCGACCACCTAGGGGTGTGTGCGTGCACACTCGGCGTCCCCACGGCGATTGTATTCATTACAGAACCTATCAGTCTCCAGGCCCAGGTCAATGATTTCTAGCCTGGACCTGGTGATCGGTTCTGGTGAATGAGAGACTGTCCTCTGCCTGTGTATTGTAAACACAGGCAGAGGGAGTGATGTCACCTCCCCTCATGGAGCCCTTTTCGGTTCCAGAGCAAGAGGAGAGAACATTTCACCATGGGTACACAACACTACACTGACACCAGTACACATAGGTACACTTGTCACCCCCTGATAGCCCCCGGTTAACCCTTTCACTCCCTGTCACAGTGTCACCAAGTGCAGTTTTCCGATTTTTCACTGATAACTGCACTAGCGTCACTTGTGACACTTAACAGCATTAGGGCATTTAGTAATAGGCCCAGGTAGGTCTAGGGTACACTCCTATTAACCCCCTAATAAAAGTTTAACCCTCTGATCACCCCCCAGTTACTGTATTTAGTGTCACGTGTGACGCTAGTTAGCTAGTTAGCTAGTTAGTGTCACTGTCAGTTTTTTAAAGCGTCAGGGTACCCATCATATATTACCTAATAAAGGTTTAACCCCCTGATCACCCTCCAGGAAACTCTTTCACCCCCTGTCACAGTGTCATTAGTATAGTGTAAAGATATTTTTTCTGGTCACCGTATTAGTGTCATGGGTGACATCAGTTTTAGTGTCCGTTAGGGTCAGCCTTAATCCCAGGCAGATTAGTGCCAGTAGTGCTAATACACACACACACCATACACCTCCCTTACTAGTATAGTGTTTGAACAGGTCAATAGCTTTGATCTAATCAGAACTATATTAGCGTTCTCAGTAGTATAGTGTTCCTAAAAATGCGGCGTTAGCAGGATCAGCCCAGATACCTGCCAGCACATGCGTTTAGCCCCTTCGCCCAGCCCAGCCCACCCAAGTATCAATAGATCACTGTCACTTACAAAAACACAGCACAAATAACTTCAGCATTAGCCTGATCCCTGCAAACGCTTATTTTTTTTGGTAGCGATTCAAGCAGTCTCTGACAACCAGGCGCCTGTGAGTCGCACTAGCTGTACTTTAGTGGCCAAAATGTCCAAACAGAGGTACACTAATGAAGAGGCTTACATGTTGCTGAGCATGACAGATGAGAGTGAAAGGGAAGCCTCACTGTCAGATTCAGGCTCAGTATACGAATTGATAGAGAGCAGTGGCACCCTGACAGATGGTTTTGATGACGTAGTGGTAGAGTAGTAGAGTAGTGGTCCCTGCTAAGGTCAGGTGTACCCGACCCCGTTCTTCTGTTGTTGAGGTGCAACAACCACAGGGCTCTCGTATGGAGAGAAGCAGTACTGGTGCCGCTCAACCTTCTGGTGAACTGGTAAGTGAGCTGGTAAGCACCAGCGACCTAGTACATCCTGGTCATAGACGAACCAGCACTGCAGTAACACTTGGTGACGTGGCGAGTCCCATAAGCGCAGTTCAAGCTAATGCAGTGACTAGCATGAATAGTGCCCCGCAGCCACCATGGGTTCGAACACAGGCCCATAGAGCCCATAGTGTCCTTCCCGCAGCGTTTGCCAATCCTGATTGGGAGCCCACCATTTCTGCAGCGCCAGTACTTCCCCCATTTACTGGCCAACCTGGAATTCAGGTGGAAACAGAAGATTTTACTTCTCTGGACTTGTATTCGCTGTTTTTCACAGAAGATCACTACAGATCTCTTGTTGACCAAAGTAATTTATACACTGGTTAATTTATCACCGCAAATCCCCAGTTGACCCTTGCCAGAGAATTTGGCTGGAAACCTGAATTTAAGACCTTTCTGGGCCTTTTCCTCCTCATGGGCATAACTAAAAAGACTGAGTTGCAGTCATATTGGTCCACTGACCCAATTCATATGACCGTGTTATCTGCTTCCATGTCCAGGACTAGATACGACAATGAACTCTGTCATCTTCGGGGTGACCCTGAATATGATCGGCTCCACAAAATTCGGCCCCTAGTAAACCACTTTAACCAAAGGTTGCAGCCTTGTTTATTCCCAATCAAGTTGTCTCAGTTAATGAGTCCCTGATTACATTTTCTGGTCGCCTGTCTTTCAAACAGTATCTCCCTAGCAAGCTTGTCAGATATGGGGTCAAGATGTATAAGCTCTGTTACAGGGCAACTATATACATATAGTTTTATGGTTTACAAGGGAAGAGATAGTCACGTGGAGCCCCCCAACTGCCCAGACTACATAAGGAGCAGCTGTAAGACTGTTTGGGACTTGGTGTAACCCTTATTCAGAAAGGGGTACCACTTTTACATGGACAACTATTACACAAGCATGCCACTTTTTAGCCACCTTTTTGATTATGAAATTGACGCATGTGGCACACTGTGTGATCTAATCACTGGGGCTTCCCTCAACAGCTTGTAGAATCCCAACTTAGATAGTGGGAGAGAGCCTGCTTGAAAAGTAATAAATTGCTTGCAGTGAAGTGGAGGGACACACAAAATGTTTTTGTTTTGACCTCCATTCACGCAGATATGACAGTTGAAATTCCAATGGCAATTAGTGTTGTTGTGAAGCCCCTGTGTGTCCACCAATACAACTTTACCATGGGAGGGGTGGACTTCAATGACCAGATGATGGCATCATACTTAATTGCCCATAAGGCCAAACGCTGGTATAAAAAAAACCTGAATACTTATTTCAATTGGCTCTGCTGAACGCTTATGTGCTATACAAAGCGTCAGGACGAACTAGATCCTTCCTAAAATTCCAGGAAGAGATCATCACAGCCCTTCTGTTTTCAGACTGTGCTGTGGCCCAACTTCCCAATGCAAATGCAGTGAGCTGGCTGCATGAGAGGCACTTTCCAGAAGTCCTCCGTGGTACCCCTACTCAAGAAGCACCCCAAAAAAGGAGTCGTGTCTGCAGAAAACGCAGATAGAGGCGTGACACCCGCTTTTATTGTCCCTGTTGTACCAACCTGGTCTCTGCATCGGTGAATGTTTCCGTCGCTACCACACACTAGTGGATTATTAGCGTAGGGTACAGCACTGCACAGTCCTAGGGCACACAATCACACAGGGTCTCAAAGGTTTGATGGCCATCACATTTTGAGAGACCCTAATCTGGAATGTTTACAGTTAAAATAAAAGTGCAAAAGAAAGAAAAAATAAATAATAAAAAACAAAAATAAACAAATGTAAAATAAATAAATAAAGCCAAAAATAGTTGTTTTTTCTTCTTCTCTCTCTATTATTCTCTATCTATTGTTACTGTATATTATGCTTAAATGTAATGTTTTATTGTTACTGTGTTTTATTGAATTTGCTTTGCAGGTATGGTGTATCCTACTGTTTTACTGTAATGTTACTTTATTTTATTGGTAACCATTATTTGCTTTGCAGGTACGCCATTCAGCTGCAGCACGGGTTTATTTATTCTGACAGCAACAGGGTTTGCTCTCACGATATTTAAAGCCATGACTCCAGTGCTGTGGGAGCAGGGAGGCATGTTAGCTTAGCGAGGCTGTATACTTCTTATGCCCTGTACACACGGTCGGACATTGATCGGACATTCCCACAAAAAAATCCATGGATTTTTTCTGACGAATGTTGGCTCAAACTTGTCTTGCATACACATGGTCACACAAAATCCGATCGTTCTAAACGCGGTGACGTAAAACACGTATGTTGGAACTATAAACGGGGCAGTAGCCAATAGCTTTCGTCTCTTAATTTATTCTGAGCATGCGTGGCACTTTGTGCGTCGGATTTGTGTACACACGATCGGAATTTCCAATAACGGATTTTATGATCGGAAAATTTTATAGCAAGCTCTCAAACTTTGTGTGTCGGAAATTCCGATGGAAAATGTGTGATGGAGCCCACACACGGTCGGAATTTCCGACAACAAGGTCCTATCACACATTTTCCGTCAGAAAATCCGACCGTGTGTACAGGGCATTAGAGTAAACAAATTTGTGCTAGTAGAACCACTTTTTGAGGAATTTTTCACAAAGACGCCCCTCTGTGGCCACCAAGTCTTCCAGCTCATTGATTTCAGAGACCTTTCTCAACCAGGCGGATATGGGCAGAGCCTGTGCCTGCTTCCAGGAAAGCGGGATGCAGCTCTTCGCCACAGTTAGCAATAATGATAGAATAGAATGGCTGTAAGCCTTACCATAAAAATGGTGGTGCTGCAGGAGAAAAAATGCAGGGTCCCACAGAAACACATGATCCTTACATTTCTGGCTTATACTCATATTTATTCCTAATTGAATGAGTCTGCAATGAGTTGCTCCTTACCTTAGATACTATATGAATGTACCTTTCACATTTGTTCCTAAGCCAATGACTGTGCAATGAGTTTCTCCATGCTCACCCCCAATTATTTACCATGTATTTGCCAATACTACAAGTGCATTCTTTTTGAGAAAGCAAGTGACGAGGTGGAAAAATGTTTTTTCTTGATATTTATTTATGTTATTTGTATTAGGCCCCTTTCACATGAACGGTCCATTCAAGTCCGCCTGTCAGTTTTTTTAGGCGGACCTGAACGGACACTCCATACAGGTCTATGGAGCGATGGATGTCAGCGCTTATCATGTTCACTGACATCTCATCCGATCCGCTAAAAATCAGACGTATGGCAGCTAGCTGGGGGCGTGACCAGATGCAAGCGAGAGTGAGGACAAGAGTGTGAGCAGGCGAAGTGTCTCTCCTCCTCTCCTCCACTCCTTACTACCTTCGTATGAGTGTGCCTGATGTACCCTGATGATTGAGCCAGGAGAGTGCTTGAGGAGCCGCTGGGTGTCCTGGATCCCACAGACTTTCCCCTTCTACTGTGGAGATCCTAGCGATCTAGTGTGCCACTGGGGCTTGGATTGGAGGCATCCTGAAGCAGAGAGCTGAGCCTGAGACGCTTGAGGTCTCGCGAGATTTCGGAGGACCGGATCTCGTCACTGCTATTGCAGTGTGACTCTCAGCTGGTACATTGCAACGGTGAAGGAGTCGGTTATAGTGAGGAGAACGGGGGAGATTGTAGATCTCTGTCCCCCCTCTCTAATCCGCCCTTTGCTAATAATAATCCATGAACATTTGAACATTTAACATGTCCAGGAAATGAGGCGCAGAGGAGCAGCTGTCTCAGGATGGATCGCAAGTGACGCGTGCTTCCAAGGAGAAGGGGAGTCAAGCAGCTGCAGCAACCAAACTAGAGCGATATGCTCACACATCCCAGTCACCTACTAAGGGGGGGGGACCAGCAGACAGGAACACATGCCAAAGTCCAGGCGGGATCCTCTTCAGACAGAAAGAGCCAGGGGCTGACATCCTCAAACCCTACCAGCCCGTTAAGCAACAAAACAGTGAGTACTAAAGGGCCAGGAGGAGGAAAGTCAGGGACTGTACCTACAATACCTAGGATACCTACAATGCCCATTGTGTTATCTGGGTCGGCCAGTATGACTGGTCCTATTTCAGAGGAGGAGCCCTCATTGAGAGATGTGCTAAATGCTGTCAATGCCTGTAAAGACTCAATCACTAGCCTTGATAACCAGCTAAAAAGCATTAAGGAGGAAATACTTATAATGGGTCATGAACTGCGTAAGACTGTGGAAAGAACTACTGCTTTGGAAGAGAGATTAAGTACAGTTGAGGATGACATATTCCTGTTAATGCGAGAAATAAAGGGGTTGAAGGTACAAATGGACATACAAGCGGCTAAACTCGATGAAATGGAGAATAGAAGCCGCAGGAATAACATGCGAGTGATAGGCCTGCCGGAGCAGAATGAGGGCTCCAACCCCATAGTCCTAGAAGGGTGGTTTAGGGAGATATTTGGCCCTACTATCTTTACACCGCTCGGTGCGATTGAATGAGCTCATCGAGTCCCTTTTAAAATCCATCAGGAGGATAAGCAGCCCAGGCCATACATTTTAAAACTCCTGAATTACAATGATAAGGTGACCCTGCTACAGAATGCCAGAGAGATGGGGGACTTTAAATACAATGGGGTTAGAGTCTCACTGTATCCCGATTTTTTGCCAGATCTCCAGAAGGGTAGAGCTGAATTTATACCAATTAAGCACTCCTTGATGAAAGCGCTCCTTGATGAAATGTAAAATTGTATATGCCTTATTATATCCAGCCCATTTACGGGTGACAGCGCTTGGTGAAACTTTCTTTTTTAACTCACCGGTGGACGCGGTGCAGTGGTTGGAGGAAAACAAGAAAGATCTCTAGAATTGTGGAAGATAAGGGACATGGAATTGCCTTGATTAGGAACATATAAGAGGGGTGTGAGGGGATGAGGGGGATAGACTGGTTGAGAATAGTTTTTTTTGTTCTTTTGTTTTTTTTTTTCATTATCCTTCTTGGGATTTTTTTCTTTTTTTTTTTTTTTTTTTTATTTATCCTTGTTGGGACTTTTTTTTTTCGGGACTAAAAAGAGAGAATTGTTTGATTGCTATTTATTTGTATAACCTCACTGTAATATCCCTATAGTCACTATAATATCACTATAATATCATGGCAAGCAATATTGATTGTTTAACATAAATGGAGTGGAATGAAGCGGAGGAGAGGAACTACACTTGGGTTGAATATTACAGAAGTATGTAAGAGTGGGAATAAGGGAGTATATGGGACCCACACATATTTTATAAGCTACACGAAAATTGTTAATGTCGCTATTTGTGAAGAGAGAAGGGTGGGGGTGGTATGGTAAGGTCACAGGTGAAGCCCTTAGGGTATGCCCAAATGGGCAGGGGGAGGGAGGTTGGGGGGGGGCAAGAGTGGGGAGTAGGGATGAGCCGAACACCCCCCGGTTCGGTTCTCACCAAAACCTGCGAACGGACCGAAAGTTTGTGCAAACTTTAGAACCCCATTGAAGTCTATGGGACTCGAACGTTCGAAATCAAAAGTGCTAATTTTAAAGGCTAATATGCAAGTTATTGTCCTAAAAAGGGTTTGGGGACCCGGGTCCTGCCCCAGGGGACATGTATCAATGCAAAAAAAAGTTTTAAAAACAGCCTTTTTTCAAGAGCAGTGATTTTAATGATACTTAAAGTGAAAAAAAAGTGAAATATTCCTTTAAGTATCGTACCTGGGGGGTGTCTATAGTATGCCTGTAAAGTGGTGTGTGTTTCCCGTGCTTAGAACAGTCCCTGCACAAAATGACATTTTTAAAGGAATAAAAGACATTTAAAACTGCTTGTGGCTTTAATGTAATGTCGGGTCCCGGCAATATGGATGAAAATCAGTGAGACAAACGGCATGGATACCCCCCACCCCCCAGTCCATTACCAGGCCCTTTGGGTCTTGTATGGATATTAAGGGGAACCCTGCACCCAAATTAAAAAAGGAAAGGCGTGGGGCCCCCAGGCCCTATATACTCTGAACAGCAGTATACAGTTTGTGCAAACAAGACAGGGACTGTAGGTTTGTTGTTAAGTAGAATCTGTTTGTAATTTTGAACTGGTACATTTTTAAAGTGTAGCTCCAGACAAAAAATCTATTTTTAAGCTTTTTGAAAAACATAGGGAAGGGTTATCACCCCTGTAACATTTGTTTTGCTGTTTGGGTACCTCTTCAGAAGATTTCAAATCACTTTCTGTCCCAATGACAAATGTTTTTTGAAAATTTGGGGTTTTTAGTGAAACAAGGATTGGTGATAAAGCATCAGTGAAGAGGAGACACGTTTTTCCCATATTAAGTCTTACAGGAGAGAATTTCCCTTCCTAGGGGTAGATTTCATCTTACTTCCTGTTGTCTCCTTCCGTTTGCAAGTAGGAGTTGTTTGTAAGTTGGATGTTTGAAAGTAGGGGCCTGCCCTATATACTCTGCAGAAATTGGAGCCTTAGGTGTTGCCACAACACTGTAAGCCCTCACAGTTACTCATGGTTGGCGCAGGAACGGACCATGCTGTGAAATATTAGATCAAGAATTGTAATTACATGCCATTGTTGAACAGTGGTAGAAAAATTGGGCCTTTGGTGGTGGTGCTGGTGCCACAACACTGTAAACAGTTACTCTTGGTGGGCGCTGGAACGGGCCCTGCTGTGAAATATTATATCAAGAATTGTAATGACATGCACCTGTTGAACAGGGGAAGAAAAATTGGGCCTTTGGTGGTGGTGTTGCCACAACACTGTAAGCCCTCACAGGGGCAGAAAAATTGGGCCTTAGGCACTGGTGCCACAACACTGCAACCCCTCACAGATGCTATAGTTGGAGTGCAGGAATGAGCCCTGCTGCAAAGTATTGCATCAAAAATTGTAATTATACGCCCCTGTTAAACAGGGGCTGAAAATTTGGGCCTTGGGCACTGGTGCTGGTGCCACAACACTGCAACCCCTCACAGATACTCTAGTTGGAGTGCAGGAATGAGCCCTGCTGCAAAGTATTGCATCAAAAATTGTAATTACACGCCCCTGTTAAACAGGGGCAGAAAAATTGGGCCTTGGCCACTGGTGGCGGTGCCCAGAACCAAAAATGTTCTTAGAAGCTATCAGCATGAAAATTGAGGAGGAAGAGAATTGTGGCTCAGCATAACAGGATAGTGACTCAGCATCGGCATAGGCAGTCTTAAAGGGATCGCGCATTAAAAAAAAATCAGTTACATTGGCATCAGGTGCTTGGTAGCTGGTGATCGGTTACAAAGCCTCCAGCAGCACTTAATGTGCGTTCTGAAAGAACGCTGGATGCAGGACAGGCCAGTAGCTCAATTGCACACTGTGCAAGCTCTGGCCAGTGATCCATCCTCAAGACCCAATAACCCAGAGGCTTTTCGGTGGGAAAGGTGTCCAAGTCTGATCTTGCACCTAGGTAATCCTGCACCATGTGAATCAGAAACTGGCGATGGTTGCTGGAACTGATCAGACCTTGGGGCTGCGGACTATAAAATTGTCTGAGCGCATCGGTCAGACGGCCACCTTCTCCAACACTCCTTCTGTGACTGACCGAGGCCTCAGCAACACATTGTCCAGGAGGACCAGGAAATTGTAACCTCCCAGGTTCTGGAAACGCATTGCACAAACCTTTCTGCAAGGCCTCCTGAAGATGTTTCATCCTCTGCTCCCTCTGCGATGGTAATATAAGGGCTTACCCTTGTAACGTAGATCAAGGAGGGTTGCCAGCCAGTAATCATCCCTCCCCTTGATACCACAAATACGAGGATCCTTCCACAGGCTTTGCAGGATCAGGGAGGCCATGCAGGGTAGGTTTGCTGAGGCATTCAGTCCAGAGTGCTCTGGGTCACTAAGGACGACATGAACCGCATCCACCTCCTCCAGCTACGTACAAGTCCACGGGTTTCTTCGGACTGTAAATACCTTGAAGACTGCTGCTGATGCTGAGTGCCAGGCTCCACCTCCATGCTGACACAATCCTCCTCCTCCTCGTCCACTTCCTGTGTGATCGGCGGGCACGCAGGAACACTGTCTGGATAAAGGGGGCCTTGAGAGTTAAGGAAGTCCTCCTCTTCCTCCCTCTGTTCTGCCTCAAGTGCCCTGTCCATTATTCCATGCAGCGTGTGCTCCGACAGGTGGACAAGAGGGACAGTGTCACTGATGCATGCACTGTCACTGCTCACTATCCTCATGGCCTCCTCAAATGGTGACAGGACAGTGCATGCATCCCTGATCATAGCCCACTGGCGTGGGTAAAATAAAACAAGGTCCCCTGACCCTGTCCTGGTACCATAGTCGCATAGGTACTCATTGATGGCCCTCTGCTGCATGTGCAGCCGCTGCAGCATGGCCAACGTTGAGTTCCACCTGGTGGGCATGTCATAGATTAGGCAGGGCTTGGGCAGGTTACATTCCTTTTGGAGGTCAGCCAGCCAAGCACTGGCATTATATGACCTGCGGGAATGCACACAGACTTTCCTGGCCTGGACATCCTGTAAGCCCGGGTAACTGCCCAAGAACCGCTGCACCACCAAGTTAAGGATGTGAGCCAAACAGGGCACATGGGTCAGTTGTCCCTGTCGGAGGGTGGAGAGGAGGTTGGTGCCATTGTCATAATCCACCATACGTGCCTTAAGCTGGTGTGGCATCAACCACCTCTGACCTGCCCCTGCAGAGCTGACAGAATCTCTGCCCCAGTGTGGCTCCTGTCCCCCAAGCACACCAGCTCAAGCACCGCATGGCATCTTTTTGCCTGCATGCTTGCGTAGCCCCTTGAACCACTGTTTCTGAGGACAAATCAGCACAGGAAGAGGCCATGGAGGAAGAAGACGAGGAGGGGGTGGAGGAGAGAGGTGTGGCAGAATCACCACTAGTAGAATTTTGGAGGCTTGGTGGCAGAACAACCTCCAACACTACTGCACCCTGTCCTGCATCCTTCCCAGCTGCCAGAAGAGTCACCCAGTGCGTGGTGAAAGATAGGTAACGTCCCTGTCCATGCCTGCTGGACCATGAGTTAGAGGTAATATGCACCTTACCGCTGACCGCCCTGTCCAGCAAGGCCAAGACATTGCCTTCCACATGCCGGTAGAGAGCCGGAATCGCGTTCCGTGAGAAAAAGTTTCGTTTTGGAACCTGCCACTGAGGAACCGCACATTCCACAAACTCACAGAAGGGGGCAGAGTCTACCAACTGAAAAGGCAGCAGTTGAAGTGCTAGCAATTTAGCCAAGCTAGCATTCAACCACTGGGCATGTGGATGGCTGGGAGCGAACTTTCTGTGGTGCAGCAGCTGGGGCAGGGAAATTTGCCTGGTACAATCTGACGTCAGTGTACCGATAGCAGATTGCACCCACGTGGAGTCAGTGACCTCATCATCCCCTCCCTCTTCATCACTGGAGCAAAGCTGGCAGTATACTGCAGCTGGGGGAACATGACTGCTAGATTGCTGTCCTTCTTGGGCACCCCCTCTCTCTGAGCTCACGTTACGGCCTTCCTCTAGCTGGGTACCATCATCGGAGCCTTCAAAACGCTGGGCATCCTCCTGGAGCATGTACACAACACTGTGGTCAAACAGTTCGGGGGACTCCTCAGGAGGACATGGTAGGGCTAGGGAAGGAGTGACTGATGCCATTGAGCTGAGGGAAGAGGCCGCGTTGGCAGCTGCTTTGCCAGACAAAGTACCCTGAGCCTGGGTGAAAGAGGATGAGGAGGATGAGGACGGCTTGGTCATTCACTCTACCAAGTCTTCCACATGTTGTGGCTCAACAAGGCCAGCTGCAAAAAAAAGGACAAGCGTGTCCCACGGCCATGTGCTGATGAGGATACACCATCTCCACAACCAGCACTGTTGTCTCCAGACACAGAGCCTGCTTGCCCTCTTTTATTGGCTTGTGACTGTCTGCCTCTCCTTGTTGGCCTTCCAGACATAATAATGGCCTGCAGTGAGATGTAGCTGCACAAAGCTGGGATATATATATACTGATACTGCAGCTAGCATAATCAACTGCCTGCCTGTGGTACTAATAGGATCAGAAGAACACCACCAATTTTCTTCAGGTAGCTTTAGGTGCATACTGTGCAGAGGACAAAGAACATTAACTGGCAATACTGTAGCTGCCTGCCTGTGGTATTAATATGAGCAGAACAACAGCAATTGTCTTCAGGTAGCTTTAGGTGCACACTGTGCAGAGGATGCAGTACATTAACTGTAAATACTGCAGCTGTCTGCCTGTGGTATTAATAGGATCAGAAGAACAGCAATTGTCTTCAGGTAGCTTTAGGTGCACACTGTGCAGAGGATGCAGTACACTAACTGTAAATACTTCAGCTGCCTGCCTGTGGTACTAATAGGATCAGAAGAACACCACCAATTTTCTTCAGGTAGCTTTAGGTGCACACTGTACAGAGGACACAGTAAACTAACTGTAAATACTGTAGCTGCCTGTGGTATTAATATGAGCAGAACAACAGCTATTGTCTTCAGGTAGCTTTAGGTGCACACTGTGCAGAGGACGCAGTACACTAACTGTAAATACTGCTGCTGCCTGCCTGTGGTACTAATAGGATCAGAAGAACACCACCAATTTTCTTCAGGTAGCTTTAGGTGCACACTGTGCAGAGGATGCACTACACTAACTTGTAAATACTGCAGCTGCCTGCGGTACTAAAAGGAGCAGAACAACAGCAATTGTCTTGAGGTAGCTTTAGGTGCACAATGTGCAGAGGATGCAGTACACTAACTGTAAATACTGCAGCTGCCTGCCTGTGGTACTAATAGGATCAAAAGAACACCACCAATTTTCTTCAGGTAGCTTTAGGTACACACTGTGCAGAGGACACAGTACACTGTATATACTGTAGCTGCTTGCCTGTGGTATTAATAGGAGCAGAACAACAGCAATTGTCCTCAGGTAGCTTTAGGTGAACACTGTGCAGAGGACGCAGTACACTAACTGTAAATACTGTAGCTGCCTGTGGTATTAATAGGATCAGAACAACAGCAATTGTCTTCAGGTATCTTTAGGTGCACACTGTGCAGAGGACGAAGTACACTAACTTGTAAATACTGCAGCTGCTTGCAGGACTAATAGGATCAGAAGAAGACCACCAACTTTCTTCAGGTAGCTTTTGGTGCACACTGTGCAGAGCACGCGCTACACTAACTGTAAATACTGCAGCTGCCTGCGGTACTAATAGGATCAGAAGAACACCACCAATTTTTTCAGGTAGCTTTAGGTGCACACTGTGCAGAGGTCGCACAACACTAACTAGTAAATACTGCAGCTGCCTGCAGTACTAATAGGATCAGAAGAACACCACCAATTTTCTTCAGGTAGCTTTAGGTGCATACTGTGCAGAGGACGCACTACAATAACTGTAAATACTAGAGCTGCCTGCGGTACTAATAGGATCAAAAGAACACCACCAATTTTCTTCAGGTAGCTTTAGGTGCACACTGTGCAGAGGACGCACTACACTAATATGAAAATACTGCAGCTGCCTGCAGTACTAATAGGATCAGAAGAACACCACCAATTTTCTTCAGGTAGCTTTGGATGCACACTGTGCAGAGGACGCACAACACTTGTAAATACTGCAGCTGCCTGCGTTACTAATAGGATCAGAAAAACACCACCAATTTTCTTCAGGTAGCTTTAGGTGCACACTGTGCAGAGCACGCACTACACTAACTTGTAAATACTGCTGCTGCCTGCGGTACTAATAGGATTAGAACAACACCAATTTTCTTCAGGTAGCTTTAGGTGCACTCTGTGCAGAGCACGCACTACACTAACTGTAAATACTGCAGCTGCCTGCAGTACTAATAGGATCAGAAGAACACCACCAATTTTCTTCAGGTAGCTTTAGGTACACACTGTGCAGAGGACGCAGTACACTAATATATAAATACTGCAGCTGCCTGCGGTACTAATAGGATCAGAAAAACACCACCAATTTTCTTCAGGTAGCTTTAGGTGCACACTGTGCAGAGCACGCACTACACTAACTTGTAAATACTGCAGCTGCCTGCGGTACTAATAGGATCAGAAGAACACCACTAATTTTTTCAGGTAGCTTTAGGTGCACACTGTGCAGAGGACGCACAACACTAACTAGTAAATACTGCAACTGCCTGCAGTACTAATAGGATCAGAAGAACACCACCAATTTTCTTCAGGTAGCTTTAGGTGCATACTGTGCAGAGGACGCACTACAATAACTGTAAATACTGCAGCTGACTGCGGTATAAATAGGATCAAAAGAACACCACCAATTTTCTTCAGGTAGCTTTAGGTGCACACTGTGCAGAGGACGCAGTACACTAATATATAAATACTGCAGCTGCCTGCGGTACTAATAGGATCAGAAAAACACCACCAATTTTCTTCAGGTAGCTTTAGGTGCACACTGTGCAGAGCACGCACTACACTAACTTGTAAATACTGCTGCTGCCTGCGGTACTAATAGGATTAGAACAACACCAATTTTCTTCAGGTAGCTTTAGGTGCACTCTGTGCAGAGCACGCATTACACTAACTGTAAATACTGCAGCTGCCTGCCTGTGGTACTAATAGGATCAAAAGAACACCACCAATTTTCTTCAGGTAGCTTTAGGTACACACTGTGCAGAGGACACAGTACACTGTATATACTGTAGCTGCCTGCCTGTGGTATTAATAGGAGCAGAACAACAGCAATTGTCTTCAGGTAGCTTTAGGTGAACACTGTGCAGAGGATGCAGTACACTAACTGTAAATACTGTAGCTGCCTGCCTGTGGTATTAATAGGATCAGAACAACAGCAATTCTCTTCAGGTAGCTTTAGTTGCACACTGTGCAGAGGACGAAGTACACTAACTTGTAAATACTGCAGCTGCCTGCGGGACTAATAGGATCAGAAGAACACCACCAACTTTCTTCAGGTAGCTTTGGGGCACACAGTGCAGAGCACGCACTACACTAACTGTAAATACTGCAGCTGCCTGCAGTACTAATAGGATCAGAAGAACACCACCAATTTTCTTCAGGTAGCTTTAGGTGCATACTGTGCAGAGGACGCACTACAATAACTGTAAATACTGCAGCTGCCTGCGGTACTAATAGGATCAAAAGAACACCACCAATTTTCTTCAGGTAGCTTTAGGTGCACACTGTGCAGAGGACGCTCTACACTAATATGTAAATACTGCAGCTGCCTGTGGTACTAATAGGATCAGAAGAACACCACCAATTTTCTTCAGGTAGCTTTAGGTGCACTGTGCAGAGCACGCACTACACTAACTTGTAAATACGGCTGCTGCCTGCGGTACTAATAGGATTAGAACACCACCAATTTTCTTCAGGTAGCTTTAGGTGAACACTGTGCAGAGGATGCAGTACACTAACTGTAAACACTGTAGCTTCCTGCCTGTGGTATTAATAGGATCAGAACAACAGCAAATGTCTTTAGGTAGCTTTAGGTGCACACTGTGCAGAGGACGAAGTACACTAACTTGTAAATACTGCAGCTGCCTGCGGGACTAATAGGATCAGAAGAACACCACCAACTTTCTTCAGGTAGCTTTTGGTGCACACTGTACAAAGCACGCACTACACTAACTGTAAATACTGCAGCTGCCTGTGGTACTAATAGGATCAGAAGAACACCACCAATTTTCTTCAGATAGCTTTAGGTGCACACTGTGCAGAGGACGCACAACACTAACTTGTAAATACTGCAGCTGCCTACGGTACTAATAGGATCAGAAAAACACCACCAATTTTCTTCAGGTAGCTTTAGCTGCATACTGTGCAGAGGACGCACTACAATAACTGTAAATACTGCAGCTGCCTGCGGTACAAATAGGTTCAAAAGAACACCACCAATTGTCTTCAGGTAGCTTTAGGTGCACACTGTGCAGAGGACGCACTACACTAATATGTAAATACTGCAGCTGCCTGTGGTACTAATAGGATCAGAAAAACACCACCAATTTTCTTCAGGTAGCTTTAGGTGCACACTGTGCAGAGCACGCACTACACTAACTTGTAAATACTGCTGCTGCCTGCGGTACTAATAGGATTAGAACACCACCAATTTTCTTCAGGTAGCTTTAGGTGCACTCTGTGTAGAGCACGCACTACACTAACTGTAAATACTGCAGCTGCCTGCAGTACTAATAGGATCAGAAGAACACCACCAATTTTCTTCAGGTAGCTTTAGCTGCATACTGTGCAGAGGACGCACTACAATAACTGTAAATACTGCAGCTGCCTGCGGTACAAATAGGTTCAAAAGAACACCACCAATTGTCTTCGGGTAGCTTTAGGTGCACACTGTGCAGAGGACGCACTACACTAATATGTAAATACTGCAGCTGCCTGCGGTACTAATAGGATCAGAAAAACACCACCAATTTTCTTCAGGTAGCTTTAGGTGCACACTGTGCAGAGCACGCACTACACTAACTTGTAAATACTGCTGCTGCCTGCAGTACTAATAGGATTAGAACACCACCAATTTTCTTCAGGTAGCTTTAGGTGCACTCTGTGCAGAGCACGCACTACACTAACTGTAAATACTGCAGCTGCCTGCAGTACTAATAGGATCAGAAGAACACCACCAATTTTCTTCAGGTAGCTTTAGGTGCACACTGTGCAGAGGACGCACAACACTAACTTGTAAATACTGCAGCTGCCTGCGGTACTAATAGGATCAGAAAAACACCACCAATTTTCTTCAGGTAGCTTTAGGTGCATACTGTGCAGAGGACGCACTACAATAACTGTAAATACTGCAGCTGCCTGCTTTACTAATAGGATCAAAAGAACACCACCAATTTTCGTCAGGTAGCTTTAGGTGCACACTGTGCAGAGGACGCACTACACTAATATGTAAATACTGCAGCTGCCTGCGGTACTAATAGGATCAGAAAAACACCACCAATTTTCTTTAGGTAAGTTTAGGTGCACAATGTGCAGAGGACGCACTACACTAACTTGTAAATACTGCAGCTGCCTGCGGTACTAAAAGGAGCAGAACAACACCAATTGTCTTCAGGTAGCTTTAGGTGCACACTGTGCAGAAGACGCAGTACACCAACTGTAAATACTGCAGCTGCCTGCCTGTGGTACTAATAGGATCAAAAGAACACCACCAATTTTCTTCAGGTAGCTTTAGGTACACACTGTGCAGAGGACACAGTACACTGTATATACTGTAGCTGCCTGCCTGTGGTATTAATAAAAGCAGAACAACAGCAATTGTCCTCAGGTAGCTTTAGGTGAACACTGTGCAGAGGATGCAGTACACTAACTGTAAATACTGTAGCTGCCTGCCTGTGGTATTAATAGGATCAGAACAACAGCAATTGTCTTCAGGTAGCTTTAGGTGCACACTGTGCAGAGGACGAATTACACTAACTTGTAAATACTGCAGTTGCCTGCGGGACTAATAGGATCAGAAGAACACCACCAACTTTCTTCAGGTAGCTTTTGGTGCACACTGTGCAGAGCAAGCACTACACTAACTGTAAATACTGCAGCTGCCTGCGGTACTAATAGGATCAGAAGAACACCACCAATTTTCTTCAGGTAGCTTTAGGTGCATACTGTGCAGAGGACGCACTACAATAACTGTAAATACTGCAGCTGCCTGCGGTACTAATAGGATCAAAAGAACACCACCAATTTTCTTCAGGTAGCTTTAGGTGCACTGTGCAGAGCACACACTACACTAACTTGTAAATACTGCTGCTGCCTGCGGTACTAATAGGATTAGAACACCACCAATTTTCTTCAGGTAGCTTTAGGTGCACACTGTGCAGAGCACGCACTACACTAACTTGTAAATACTGCTGCTGCCTGCGGTACTAATAGGATTAGAACACCACCAATTTTCTTCAGGTAGCTTTAGGTGCACACTGTGCAGAGCACGCACTACACTAACTGTAAATACTGCAGCTGCCTGCAGTACTAATAGGATCAGAAGAACACCACCAATTTTCTTCAGGTAGCTTTAGGTGCACACTGTGCAGAGGACGCACAACACTAACTTGTAAATACTGCAGCTGCCTGCGGTACTAATAGGATCAGAAAAACACCACCAATTTTCTTCAGGTAGCTTTAGGTGCATACTGTTCAGAGGACGCACTACAATAACTGTAAATACTGCAGCTTAATGCGTTACTAATAGGAGCAGAACAACAGCATTTGTCTTCACGAAGCTTTAGGTGCACACTGTGCAGAGGACGCAGTACACTAACTGTAAATACTGCAGCTGCCTGCCTGTGGTACTAATAGGATCAAAAGTACACCACCAATTTTCTTGAGGTAGCTTTAGGTACACACTGTGCAGAGGACACAGTACACTGTATATACTGTAGCTGCCTGCCTGTGGTATTGATAGGAGCAGAACAACAGCAATTGTCCTCAGATAGCTTTAGGTGAACACTGTGCAGAGGATGCAGTACACTAACTGTAAATACTGTAGCTGCCTGCCTGTGGTATTAATAGGATCAGAACAACAGCAATTGTCTTTAGGTAGCTTTAGGTGCACACTTTGCAGAGGACGAAGTACACTAACTTGTAAATACTGCAGCTGCCTGCGGGACTAATAGGATCAGAAGAACACCACCAACTTTCTTCAGGTAGCTTTGGGGCACACTGTGCAGAGCATGCACAACACTAACTGTAAATAATGCAGCTGCCTGCAGTACTAATAGGATCAGAAGAACACCACCAATTTTCTTCAGGTAGCTTTAGGTGCATACTGTGCAGAGGACGCACTACAATAACTGTAAATACTGCAGCTGCCTGCGGTACTAATAGGATCAAAAGAACACCACCAATTTTCTTCAGGTAGCTTTAGGTGCACACTGTGCAGAGGACGTACTACACTAATATGTAAATACTGCAGCTGCCTGCGGTACTAATAGGATCAGAAGAACACCACCAATTTTCTTCAGGTAGCTTTTGGTGCACACTGTGCAGAGCACACACTACACTAACTGTAAATACTGCAGCTGCCTGCGGGACTAATAGGATCAGAAGAACACCACCAACTTTCTTCAGGTAGCTTTGGGGCACACTGTGCAGAGCATGCACAACACTAACTGTAAATAATGCAGCTGCCTGCAGTACTAATAGGATCAGAAGAACACCACCAATTTTCTTCAGGTAGCTTTAGGTGCATACTGTGCAGAGGACGCACTACAATAACTGTAAATACTGCAGCTGCCTGCGGTACTAATAGGATCAAAAGAACACCACCAATTTTCTTCAGGTAGCTTTAGGTGCACACTGTGCAGAGGACGTACTACACTAATATGTAAATACTGCAGCTGCCTGCGGTACTAATAGGATCAGAAGAACACCACCAATTTTCTTCAGGTAGCTTTTGGTGCACACTGTGCAGAGCACACACTACACTAACTGTAAATACTGCAGCTGCCTGCGGTACTAATAGGATCAGAAGAACACCACCAATTTTCTTCAGGTAGCTTTAGGTGCACACTGTGCAGAGGACGCACAACACTAACTTGTAAATACTGCAGCTGCCTGCGGTACTAATAGGATCAGAAAAACACCACCAATTTTCTTCAGGTAGCTTTAGGTGCATACTGTGCAGAGGACGCACTACAATAACTGTAAATACTGCAGCTGCCTGCAGTAATAATAGGATCAAAAGAACACCACCAATTTTCTTCAGGTAGCTTTAGGTACATACTGTGCAGAGGACGCACTACAATAACTGTAAATACTGCAGCTGCCTGCGGTACTAATAGGATCAAAAGAACACCACCAATTTTCTTCAGGTAGCTTTAGGTGCACACTGTGCAGAGGACACAGTACATTAACTAGAAATACTGTAGCTTCCTGCCTGTGGTATTAATACGAGCAGACCAACAGCAATTGTCTTCAGGTAGCTTTAGGTGCACACTGTGCAGAGGACGCAGTACACTAACTGTAAATACTGCAGCTGCCTGCCTGTGGTACTAATAGGATCAGAAAAACACCACCAATTTTCTTCAGGTAGCTTTAGGTGCACACTGTGCAGAGGACGCACTACACTAATATGTAAATACTGCAGCTGCCTGCAGTACTAATAGGATCAGAAGAACACCACCAATTTTCTTCAGGTAGCTTTTGGTGCACACTGTGCAGAGCACACACTACACTGACTTGTAAATACTGCAGCTGCCTGCGGTACTAATAGGATCAGAAGAACACCACCAATTTTCTTCAGGTAGCTTTAGGTGCACACTGTGCAGAGGACGCACAACACTAACTTGTAAATACTGCAGCTGCCTTCGGTACTAATAGGATCAGAAAAACACCACCAATTTTCTTCAGGTAGCTTTAGGTGCATACTGTGCAGAGGACGCACTACAATAACTGTAAATACTGCAGCTGCCTGCAGTAATAATAGGATCAAAAGAACACCACCAATTTTCTTCAGGTAGCTTTAGGTACATACTGTGCAGAGGACGCACTACAATAACTGTAAATACTGCAGCTGCCTGCGGTACTAATAGGATCAAAAGAACACCACCAATTTTCTTCAGGTAGCTTTAGGTGCACACTGTGCAGAGGACACAGTACATTAACTAGAAATACTGTAGCTTCCTGCCTGTGGTATTAATACGAGCAGACCAACAGCAATTGTCTTCAGGTAGCTTTAGGTGCACACTGTGCAGAGGATGCAGTACATTAACTGTAAATACTGCAGCTGCCTGCCTGTGGTATTAATAGGATCAGAAGAACAGCAATTGTCTTCAGGTAGCTTTAGGTGCACACTGTGAAGAGGACGCAGTACACTAACTGTAAATACTGCAGCTGCCTGCCTGTGGTACTAATAGGATCAGAAAAACACCACCAATTTTCTTCAGGTAGCTTTAGGTGCACACTGTGCAGAGGACGCACTACACTAACTTGTAAATACTGCAGCTGCCTGCTGTACTAATAGGAGCAAAACAACAGCAATTGTGTTCAGGTAGCTTTAGGTGCACACTGTGCAGAGGACGCAGTACACTAACTGTAAATACTGCAGCTGCCTGCCTGTGGTACTAATAGGATCAAAAGAACACCACCAATTTTCTTCAGGTAGCTTTAGATACACACTGTGCAGAGGACACAGTACACTGTATATACTGTAGCTGCCTGCCTGTGGTATTAATAGGAGCAGAACAACAGCAATTGTCCTCAGGTAGCTTTAAGTGAACTCTGTGCAGAGGACACAGTACACTAACTGTAAATACTGTAGCTGCCTGCCTGTGGTATTAATAGGATCAGAAAAACAGCAATTGTCTTCAGGTAGCTTTAGGTGCACACTGTGCAGAGGACGAAGTACACTAACTGTAAATACTGCAGTTGCCTGCCTGTATTACTAATAGGATCAGAAGAACACCACCAATTTTCTTCAGGTAGCTTTAGGTGCACACTGTGCAGAGGACGCACAACACTAACTTGTAAATACTGCAGCTGCCTGCAGTACTAATAGGATCAGAAGAACACCACCAATTTTCTTCAGCTAGCTTTAGGTGCACACTGTGCAGAGGACACACTACAATACCTGTAAATACTGCAGCTGCTTGCGGTACTAATAGGATCAAAAGAACACCACCAATTTTCTTCAGGTAGCTTTAGGTGCACACTGTGCAGAGGACGCACTACACTAATATGTAAATACTGCAGCTGCCTGCGGTACTAATAGGATCAGAAGAACACCACCAATTTTCTTCAGGTAGCTTTAGGTGCACTGTGCAGAGCACGCACTACACTAACTTGTAAATACTGCTGCTGCCTGTGGTACTAATAGGATTAGAAGAACACCACCAATTTTCTTCAGGTAGCTTTAGGTGCACACTGTGCAGAGCACGCACTACACTACTTATAAATCCTGCGGCTGCCTGCAGTACTAATAGGATCAGAAGAACACCACCAGTTTTCTTCAGGTAGCTTTAGGTGCACACTGTGCAGAGGACGCACAACACTAACTTGTAAGTACTGCAGCTGCCTGCGGTACTAATAGGATCAGAAAAACACCACCAATTTTCTTCAGGTAGCTTTAGGTGCATACTGTGCAGAGAACGCACTACAATAACTGTAAATACTGCAGCTGCCTGCGGTACTAATAGGATCAAAAGAACACCACCAATTTTCTTCAGGTAGATTTAGGTGCACACTGTGCAGAGGATGCACTACACTAATATGTAAATACTGCAGCTGCCTGCGGTACTAATAGGATCAGAAGAACACCACCAATTTTCTTCAGGTAGCTTTAGGTGCACTGTGCAGAGCACGCACTACACTAACTTGTAAATACTGCTGCTGCCTGTGGTACTAATAGGATTAGAAGAACACCACCAATTTTCTTCAGGTAGCTTTAGGTGCACACTGTGCAGAGCATGCACTACACTACTTATAAATCCTGCGGCTGCCTGCAGTACTAATAGGATTAGAAGAACACCACCAATTTTCTTCAGGTAGCTTTAGGTGCACACTGTGCAGAGGACGCACAACACTAACTTGTAAATACTGCAGCTGCCTGCGGTACTAATAGGATCAGAAAAACACCACCAATTTTCTTCAGGTAGCTTTAGGTGCATACTGTGCAGAGAACGCACTACAATAACTGTAAATACTGCAGCTGCCTGCGGTACTAATAGGATCAAAAGAACACCACCAATTTTCTTCAGGTAGATTTAGGTGCACACTGTGCAGAGGATGCACTACACTAATATGTAAATACTGCAGCTGCCTGCGGTACTAATAGGATCAGAAGAACACCACCAATTTTCTTCAGGTAGCTTTAGGTGCACTGTGCAGAGCACACACTACACTAACTTGTAAATACTGCTGCTGCCTGCGGTACTGGTAGGATTAGAAGAACACCACCAATTTTCTTCAGGTAGCTTTAGGTGCACACTGTGCAGAGCACGCACTACACTACCTGTAAATACTGCAGCTGCTTGCAGTACTAATAGGATCAGAAGAACACCACCAATTTTCTTCAGGTAGCTTTAGGTGCACACTGTGCAGAGGACGCACTACACTAACTTGTAAATACTGCAGCTGCCTGTGGTACTAATAGGATCAAAAGAACACCACCAATTTTCTTCAGGTAGCTTTAGGTGCACACTGTGCAGAGGACACAGTACATTAACTAGAAATACTGTAGCTTCCTGCCTGTGGTATTAATACGAGCAGACCAACAGCAATTGTCTTCAGGTACCTTTAGGTGCACACTGTGCAGAGGATGCAGTACATTAACTGTAAATACTGCAGCTGCCTGCCTGTGGTATTAATAGGATCAGAAGAACAGCAATTGTCTTCAGGTAGCTTTAGGTGCACACTGTGCAGAGGATGCAGTACACTAACTGTAAATACTGCAGCTGCCTGCCTGTGGTACTAATAGGATCAGAAAAACACCACCAATTTTCTTCAGGTAGCTTTAGGTGCACACTGTGCAGAGGACGCACTACACTAACTTGTAAATACTGCAGCTGCCTGCTGTACTAATAGGAGCAGAACAACAGCAATTGTCTTCAGGTAGCTTTAGGTGCACACTGTGCAGAGGACGCAGTACACTAACTGTAAATACTGCAGCTGCCTGCAGTACTAATAGGATCAAAAGAACACCACCAATTTTCTTTAGGTAGCTTTAGGTGCACACTGTGCAAAGGACACACTAAACTAATATGTAAATACTGCAGCTGCCTGTGGTACTAATAGGATCAGAAGAACACCACCAATTTTCTTCAGGTAGCTTTAGGTGCACTGTGCAAAGCAGGCACTACACTAACTTGTAAATACTGCTGCTGCCTGCGGTACTAATAGGATTAGAAGAACACCACCAATTTTCTTTAGGTAGCTTTGGGTGCACACTGTGCAGAGGATGCCTTACACTAACTTGTAAATACTGCAGCTGCCTGCCTGTGGTACTAATAGGATTAGAAGAACACCACCAATTTTCTTCAGGTAGCTTTAGGTGCACACTGTGCAGAGGACACACTACACTAACTGTAAATACTGCAGATGCCTGCAGTACTAATAGAATCAACAGAACACCACCAATTTTCTTCAGGTAGCTTTAGGTGCACACTGTGCAGAGGACGCACTACACTAACTTGTAAATACTGCAGCTGCCTGCAGTACTAATAGGATCATAAGAACATCACCAATTTTCTTCAGGTAGCTTTAGGTGCATACTGTGCAGAGGACGCACTACAATAACTGTAAATACTGCAGCTGCCTGTGGTATTAATAGGATCAAAAGAACACCACCAGTTTTCTTCAGGTAGCTTTAGGTGCACACTGTGCAGAGGATGCACTACACTAACTTGTAAATACTGCAGCTGCCTGCGGTACTAATAGGATCAGAAGAACACCACCAATTTTCTTCAGGTAGCTTTAGGTGCACACTGTGCAGAGGACGCACTACAATAACTGTAAATACTGCAGCTGCCTGCAGTACTAATAGGATCAGAAGAACACCACCAATTTTCTTCAGGTAGCTTTAGGTGCACACTGTGCAGAGGACACACTACACTAACTTGTAAATACTGCAGCTGCCTGCGGTACTAATAGGATCAGAAGAACACCGCCAATTTTCTTCAGGTAGCTTTAGGTGCACACTGTGCAGAGGCCACACCACACTAACTTGTAAATACTGCAGCTGCCTGCGGTACTAATAGGATCAGAAGAACACCGCCAATTTTCTTCAGGTAGCTTTAGGTGCACACTGTGCAGAGCACACACTACACTAACTGTAAATACTGTAGCTAATAGGACTAATAGGATCAGAAGAACACCAGCAATTTTCTTCAGGTAGCTGTAAATACTGTAAAAACACCTGCCTACCTGTCAGTATGTCATATACCAGATAAGACCAGAACTGTATGGACTGCAACATAGTAAACCAGACATAAATGGGTGAAAGTAAGTTTATTAAGGTAAATGCATATACATTGGAACACACCACCAATACAAACAGAGTGAACAAACCAAAACAACCAAACAGTGATAATAAACCAACCAGCATATGTAGCAAAAGGGAGTACCAGAATCGTAGTCAAGCCAGGCCAGGGTCATAAACAGGAGATCAGTAGATGTGGGGCCAGGAGTAAACAGACAGGGAACAAGATGGAAGGGATCAGGCTGCAGGGCAAAGATCCAGGGATACAGGAACAGATATAACAGGTTCAGGATATGGAATACAGGAATCAGGAATCAGGCATCAGGCATCAGGATAACAGGTAAACAGGTAAACAGGTAAACAGGCTGCAGGTCAGGGCACAAGGAGAATACAAGGGCAAGATGAGAGTGCACTTGCTGGGTATTTATACAATAGCTGCTAACGAGGTCAGGTGAAGCCTGATTGCAGAAGGCATTACCTGCTCCACACTTCCAGGATCCCTCTGCTGGTGGACGCCAGTACTGCGGTCAAAAGATGACATAAATCCAGCAGGGAAAAGCTCTTCTGACAGCTCCAAACTGCCAGGAGATACCTGCTGGTGGGCCACAGTACTGCACGCTAAATGACTGACTGATATTAGCAGCGGAGAGAACCTTTCCTGACATGACATATATATATATATATATATATATATATACACAGCATCTAGGATGCATATATATACACAATACACTGTAAGTGCAGCTAACCGACTCACCTGCCTATTCTATCTAACTTAAATCAAATGACGCTGTCTCTTTGTCTATCTCTCCGCTGCTGCCGCAACACATTGCACAAGGCCGCCACTCAGGTGGCCTTATATAGTGTGGGGCGTGTACTAAACCCCCTGAGCCATAATTGCCCAAAGGCACCCTGCCTTTGGCCAATTATGGCTCTCCGTTCTTACCGCGCTGTGATTTGCCAAAGAATGCGGGTCATAGTGCATGCTTGGCCAATCATCAGCCAGCAATGCACTGCGATGCCGCAGTGAATTATGGGCCATAACGTTTGAAATTCGACAAACAGTCGAACATGCGATGTTCCAGTCGAACATGGGTGTGACTCGAACTCGAAGCTCGTCCCTAGTGGGGAAGTAGGGGAGGGAGGTGGTTAGAGGAGGGGCAAGGATAGGGTGGGGGGTAAGAAGCATACACCACAAGCAAATGGCACAAATAGAGAAAAGTGTAGGAGATTGGAGGAGGGAGGGAGACACAGATTGGAGGAAGTATTTAGGGTGGAGGGAGGAGGGCGGAACTGTTGGACTATATATGACCAAAAAAAGACTGCGCTAGCAACAAAATAAATTAAATAAAAAAGTGTCAAAACCAAATGCACTATAAAAAGGAATGTGGTAAATAAACAAAAAATTAAATAACATAAAATGTAGAATAGAATATATATCCAACACAACACACCATGTGCTAAATAGAAGCATGCGCGGATGCACTAACAAAATAAATGACTTATGTTATCATAAAAGGTGTACATAATAAACATGTGCAACTGTGGAGTGCTAAGGAAGAGCCTATCAATGCACTTAAACAAACAAAAAATATTAAATATATAAATGCATATACTCTCCTAGTTTTACAAACAACAATATAGATAGCACTGATGCGGACTACTAGGACAATGCTAGGTGGAATAATAAACGAAAAAAGTCACCAATAACAAGGTTGCAAACTAAAAGTATTAAGTTAGATGAAACTCTTCCATATTAGAGACAATTGGCAGACTACCAGCTATCCAGACCATGTAGTAAGCAGGACAAACGGTGGACTGATGTTGGAAATGCCCGGAAGAAATCTTTGGAGGACCACAAAGACTCGCGTTCCGCAAAAAAGAAAGAAAAATATATGGTGTAAAACCTTACGGTACCATAGGGTCACCTGCGCATATACGCGCTACTCACGGGACCGAGGATGCAGAGCAGGCAATCAGATACTAGGTCGGTTCGCCGCTAGCCAGCGTGCGTTCCACCAACTCCAGGAAGTGATGTCACTTAGGTTGCTGGTTTGACGTAGGCAGGATGTTGCGTCGACGCGTTTCGCCCCTCCCCCAGGGCGTTATCAAAGACTTAACATCCCGCTCATGTAAGAGATTATTTATATTGTTATGCTCAGTGAGTGACGGCCATTCACGGCCAATGGGTGAATTAACTCCCATTACTTCCTTTATCATCATATCCTGTTGCAATCAAAACTTTATTTGATGGTTGAAGACACAAACATTTCTAACGACAAATGTATATGCTTGTGTTACACAGACTGACAGATTAGATGCTCATCGTCTTAAACAAAGGCAAAATATGTGTTACAACAGGATATTTAGACGAATACAAAGTATATACAGTGTATGTTGACTATCTGATTACTTGGTTATTTTTAACAATAGAAATTCATTCTTTATTATATAAACATCATATATGTAAAAAGTCTTTTTAAAATGAAGATGAGAAAATTAAAAAATAATAAAATATATATGTATGTGAGGGGATCCTACACATACATATAAATACATGACTGGTCATAAAATTACTTTAAAAACATTATACTATACCATGCTAATTACCAACAATATTGCACCAAAAAAAGAATATTTTTATCACATGATCATGGGTATAGTAAAGTATGGAAAAAATCCCAACAAATATTAAAAATTAATAATTGGTGACAGTGTTAGTGGGCAAAAAATTATAATAAATACATAGAAATAAAAATAAAATTAAAATAAAAATAAAAATAAAATAAAATAAAAATAAAAATAAAAATAAAAATAAAAATGAAAATAAAAATAAAAATCAAAATCAAAATCAAAATCAAAATAAAAATAAAATTAAATTTAAAATAAAATAAAATAAAATAAAAATTGTCAGAAACTAATGGGATGAAATAAAATAAAATGAAGGAATATAACTAAGATGTAATAAAAATTTTACCAGTTTGAAAGAAAACAATTTAAGTCTAACTCAATGTTCAAACTCAATGTTCAAACCGACCGTTGCTGAGGACGTCATGTGACGAAGCCCGCACAACGGCATCACGCTCTATACGTCACCTCTAAGGCATACGAGAGAGGAGAACGCTGTCAGCGGCTGGTGAACACACACACCCCCACCTCGTCCTTATGCTTTTTAGGAGGGACTTTTAAACTTGGCAAATACCTGGGAACTATTGATGCCCTATCCCATCTGCAGTGGGTGGGAACACAATAGTCTTGGACTTTTTATTTTTTATTTTAATTTTGTTATTATTTTCTTCATTCTATTATTTTTTATGGTTTATATTTTTTATGTTTATAATCCCCGTTTTTGGACATATATGGTTTTAAATAAAATGGTCATACTTTATTATGCCATGGAGGCTCTCTTTTCCTTAAATTATGAGGGGATGTAACATCGTTACAGACCGAGACGCATAGGAGATACCTACCATTAAACACAGCAGCACAGTGTCCATTTTCCTTGTCAAAAGAAGTTTATTGAGTATACAATGTTATAAAGATACATAAAGTAAGTTTACAAGGATCTATAAAGTAAGCTCATTGTTTTACAGTAGGGTTTATATAGGTAAATATCATGAAATTTCAAATATTAAACATTGGGTTCACGTAAACCTAAATTAAAGATATATATCATTTCCTTAGTTACTTTTGTAGTTATTTAAATGATTTATACCTACTATACATATTGTTTACAAGTAGAGTGTATATAGGTCAAATAAATTCTGATAATGAGCTTTAATCGTAAGGTGGAGAAAAGGAAAGAGAAAGAAGAAAAAGGGTTAAAAGGTAGAGGTATGGTCCACAAGGTTGTCCCGCTCCTCAGTTTATTATTCTTTTTAGTTCTCTTTGAAGCCTTAGAATGGGTGTCTCTGTAAGTCATTTAATCTGTTACCATGGCAACAGGACAGAGTCATTGAAGTTTGACAGGAACTGTTGTTTTATCCAAGGATGCCAAAGTTTTTCAAATTTTGGAATTTGATTTTGATCGATGGCTACCATCTTAGCATGGGACATTGTATTATTCATTCTGTGAATTGTTTCTGCTAATACCAATGTAGGAGATTTCCATGCCTTGGCCACTGTTTGTTTTGCAGCCGTTATTAGTTGGATCATAAGTTTGAATTGAGAGAGTGTTAACCATTCCGGTTTTAGATTAAGTAAAGTTAAATATGGATCTGGTTGTATTATTTTTTTAAAATATTTTAGATGCAATCACGAAGACTTCCTTCCAGAAGGTTTGGATTACTGGGCACGTCCACCATATGTGTAAATATGTGCCTATTTCTGGGCATCCTCGAAAACAAAGAGCTGAGGAATTAGGTGAATATTTTGCCACTCTAGCGGGTACAAGGTACCAGCGAGTTAGGACTTTATAATTTGTCTCCAGTGCTAAGATGTTGGGTGAAGATGACTTAGATGTGAGCCATATGTTAGACAAGTCCGTTTCTTCTAAAGTTCGTCCCAGGTCCTCCTCCCACTTCTGAACGTAAGAGGGTCTATTAAGATTTGCTACTCCATATAATTGATTATAAAGTGATGAAATTGTACCTTTAGCAAATGGATCTTTTGTACAGATTGATTCAAAAATGGATAATTGGGATAATGGTGTATCCCCCTTTAGGAATGGTGTATAGAAATTTTTGATTTGGAGATATCTAAATATCTCAGAGTTTGGTAGATCATATTTTTCTCTAAGCGATGGGAATGAAAGGAATGATTTAGATGCTATGAAGTCATTTAGTGTCTGAATGCCTGATGTTGTCCAAGCTTTAAAAGAATTTGGGTAGATCCATGCCGGATAAAAGGCCGGATTTCTGATAAAAGAAAGGAGAGGATTGTGTGGAGATTGTAACTGATATTTGGTTTTTAGTTTATCCCAGAGAGATAAGAAGTGTTTAGTTATGGGATTATGAATTTTAAAGCGGTCTTTAGGATCAAGCCATAATAAATTTGATATTAATAGAGGGTCATTTTCTGAAGCCTCTATAAATACCCATAATGGGATTTCCTGTTTTGCATGGTATTTGGACAGACTGGCCAAGTGTGCTGCTCTGTAGTAGTTAGTAAAATTAGGGTATCCCAGGCCTCCTTTATTTTTGGGAAGATGTAGTGTGTGTATAGGTATACGTGGTTTAGAAGAGCCCCATATAAACTAAGTTGCTCTTTTTTGCACTATTCTCAAAAAATAGGAAGGAATTGGAATAGGGAGGACTCTGAATAGATAAAGCAATTTGGGTAGAATAGTCATTTTGATTGCATTAATCTTCCCTATCCAGGATAAAGGAAGTTGCGACCATTGTTTTATTAGATTTGTGATCTGTCTTAATACAGGAGGATAATTGGTTGAGAATAAGTCAGAATGAGATGCTGTTAAATGAATTCCAAGATATGGGATTGATTTTTCTGCCCATGTGAATGGGAGTGCAGCCCTAGCCGGGATCAATTCCATGTTTGTGAGTGAAATATTAAGCACTAGGCATTTCTTAGGATTAATCATAAGGCCGGATAGGGCTGCAAATCCATCAAGAGCTGGTATTAAGTTAGGACCAGAGACCTGTGGTGATGATAGAAAAAGTAATATATCGTCTGCAAATATACATAATTTGTGTGTAATACCTCCTACTTCAATGCCAGTTATAGTTTGGTTTGTTCTGATGTATTGGGCCATGGGTTCGAGTATAAGGGCAAATAATGAGGGAGATAATGGGCAACACTGTCGGGTACCTCTTTCGATATTAAAGGCTTCAGATTTGTATCCAGCATATTTTATATAGGCTTTGGGTTTATTATATAATGCTTTGATCCATGTTAAAAAGTGGGGTCCAAAACCCCATTTTTGTAATGAATATTGCATATATTGCCAGGATACTGTGTCAAATGCCCTCTTAATATCGAGAGATAGAAAACATAAAGGGATTTTCCGTTTTTTAGCAATATGTGCCAATAACACTGCCTTGCGTATATTATTGCCTGCCTGTCTATTTGGCATGAAGCCTACTTGATCTCTATGTTTTAATTTTCCTATAATGCTATTGAGGCGTTTTGCTATTATTTTTGCTAATAATTTAATATCGAGGTTTAACAGAGAGATAGGCCGATAATTCACACAGGAAGTATCATCAGAAAGGGGTTTTGGGATCATACAAACAATTGCCATTAGTGTTTCTTGCCGAAAAGAATGTCCATCTAGAAGTTTGTTAAAAGTTTCAGTGAGAATGGGAGAGAGTATTTCTGAGAATGTTTTATAGTATAAAGCCGAGTAGCCGTCTGGGCCTGATCTTTTGTTAAGCTTTAGGTCTTTTATGGCGTTAGCAACTTCATCTATAGTTATAGGCTCATCCAAACTGCTTTTTTGATTCTGAGATAACTCAGGTAAGGTTATTTTTGAGAAGAAGGATTCAGCCTCTGTAGGATTAAATTCATTGTTTGTCTTGTATAAAGTTGCGAGATGTGATTTAAATTTATGGACTATTTTAACTGGATTACAAGTGTAAACATTTTTTGATAATTTCAAACGTATTGGTTTGAAAGATTTGTTAGTTGAATTTAATGCCCGAGCCAAATATGTACCTGGTTTGTTTGTATTCATGTAGAAATTGTGTTTGGAGCGTTTGAGGGATTTATCAACTGACTCAGTGAGAAATAGATCGTATTCCAATCTAGATTTTTCCAGATGAGATTTTGTACTCTGAGATGGATTATCTTGAAATGATATGTAGGCTGCATTAAAATTGAGTTCTAGTTTTTTTGCTAGATTTTTGCGTTCCCGTTTAAATAGTGCCATTTGTCTTTGTATTGTACCACGCAAGACAGTGTTATTGGGGAGATGTCTGTTGTATTATTAATTGATATGTATTCCTTTAAAGCTTGTTCAATGGCCATCTGATGTAGTGGGTGTTTGAGCATTATGTCCGGTAAGTACCACGTTGTGTCATGCGCTTTTGGTATGGCTGAGGCTATAGTAGTGTATACTGCATTATGGTCAGACCACGGAATCGGAATTATATCTGATGCAATAATTTCTGGTATCATTCCTATTGTTAGAAAAATATGATCTATTCTGGTGAAGGTTTGATGAGGGTGCGAGAAATAAGTGAATTTCTTTTTCATTGGGTTACTTTCTCTCCACGAATCTACCAGATTGTATTTGGAAAGAAGTTGAGAAAAAGGTAATCTAGAGGTTATTTTGGATGGTGTAAAAGGTGATTTATCTAGAAATGGGAGGAGGACCTGGTTTGAATCCCCACACATTATCACTGTTCCTATTTTGTGTGTATTAATCACTTGTAATATATGTGAGAGGAATGGTGTAGGTTGTTTGTTAGGAGCGTAGTAGGAAATCAGCGTGATTGCTGTATCCATTATATAACCCATGAGTATCAGGTATCTGCCTTCTGGGTCTTTAATTTCTGATGATAAGGTGAATGGTGTGGATCGGTGAAATGCAATTAGAGTTCCCCTTTGCTTGGTACAGGCAGAAGCCGTGTAAATTTGTTGATAAAAAGGAGAAATATATTTTGGAGTAGAATCTTTGGTGAAGTGTGTTTCTTGGAGGCATACTATGTGAGCCTTCTTGTTATGGAAAGTACGGAAGGCTTTGGTCCTTTTTTGAGGGACATTTATTCCCTGAACATTCAGGGAAAGTATATTCAGTGGTGCCATGGCAATAGATCAAATAGTTTTGACTTACTTTTTGTTATGCAGAGCTGACTGCGCAGATCAACCTGTGTGGACTGAAGAGATGAATAGATAGAAAAGAAACCAGTGAATTCTGGAGTAAAGAGTAAACAAAAAACATATGAGATTAGATGATACATTGTATAAATTATTTTTTGCAAGTAATCACAATTTACCCATGAAAGAGAATAAATATCTCTCTCAGGGGAATAAGTGCCTTCGTCACACTCCCACATAATATGGTTGGGAGAATGAGGAGGTCTAATGGGGGTACACGGATCTTCCGCTTACAGGAGAGAAGTGCTATGTCAAAAGACATCAAAATGATGTTTCATTAATTGGAGTGCAGAATATAGTTTTTGTTGAAATTATTTATTCCAGGGTGGTTGTATATGGTTAGTCTTGCCCTAGGCTAAATAATTCAGTTAAAAAGGTACTGTTAATAACTTTGGTATTGATGAAGATAGTTTGAATTATTTGGGGATTTTAACCCTTTTAGAGTAAACAATTACATATTTTATTCATATGTAACTGTTTAGATATGTTAACTCATAAAATTGAGGTTGTATTGCTTCAGATTAGAATAAACAAAAACATAATTCTAGGAACTAGTTAGGTAATAATATATTTGTTTTAAGAAAAGAAAGAAAAAGCTTCCATTACTTCTGGATTATTGAACATATTTGTCCTAAAAAGTAATAAATCTATTGTTATTACCTGATAATATATAACTGAACAAGAATTTCCTTATTTCACTTATATATTCTAAGGCTATATGAATCAGAAGTAATAAGAAATATAACAGGAATGTAACATGATCCCATACAGTGTGTGACTATCAGAATGCAGTTACATTCAGTTATAAATATAGGTTTTTTATAGAGAACCATCTCTTAGTATAATAAATGAAGAGATATCAGGAATTAGGATGTCAGTCCATTGAATCTTCTTGGTCCATGGATGATGTGGCATAACGGCCTCTTTTGTGAGAATGATGATTCCCATTTTGTTCTGAAATTTTCTGGGTGCTGCCTGAAGGTGAAGATGATGCTCTTCTTCTGCGTGTGGGAGTGTTGCTGCTTGTGGGTTCTGTCAGATTTAATTTTAAAAGGGTTTGTTGTAGTTCATCTGCTGATCTGCTTCTGTAAATTGTACCTTGGTAGTTAAATCTGACTGAAAAGGGGAAGCCCCATTGATACATAATGTTGTGGCGTTGCAGTTCCATTAGTTGGGGTTTCATGGATCGTCTTTTAGTAATAGTAAGTTGGGATAGGTCAGCAAAAATTTGATAATTGTGTCCTTGAAAATTAAGTTCCTTTTTTTCTCTTGCAGCAATTAGTATTTGTTCTTTCGTTCTGTAATAATGAAATTTTGTGATTATATCACGTGGGGGTCCATCTTTCTTTTTGGCTGTGGGGGCTCTGTGTACTCTATCCAGTTCTAAACGTTCAATAGGAATATCTGGCTTTAGTTCTTGTAATAGAGCAGTAATAGTAGATTGCAGGTCTGTCACAGTTTCAGGTATTCCCCTTATGCGCACGTTTGAACGTCTGGCTCTATTTTCGTAATCTTCGAGCTTAGTTTGAAGTATTAAATTCTCTTTTTTTAATTGTTCCAATTCTGTTATATTTTCTTGGGTTGTAATTTCAATTTCATCCATTTTTATTTCTAAGGCTGCGGTGCGGTTTCCCAGCTCTCTTATTTCTTTGGTTAGGCTTTTTGTTATTTGGTCTGAGGTTTGTTTTAAAGCCTTATGAAGCATCTTTTCAAATTGTAATAATATTACTGGGGATGCTGAGGAGGCTTGTGGAGAAGTTTGTGAGAGGATTTGTTCTGTATCTGACTCAAATGGAGAGTCTTGCTGTGACATTTTCTGTCTGTGAGAGCGCCCTGATGCTGTATCTTGTGAGGTGACTGGAGCTGCTTCAGCTGCAGTGAGTGCCTGTGAGCTCTTTGTGAGGTGATTTTTATTTCTGCCACGGTTTCCTCCCAGTACCATATTTCCTGCCCAAACTTTCACAGTTTGTTCCCTGGGGCAAAAAGGTTCAAATGGATACCTTTTGAGCCTGCAGGCTCCGCTTTGTCCTTCTCTTCTCTCCTCAGCGGTGTGGAGCTCTAACAATGCATGTCTGCTCCACTAGGCTCCGCCTCCTGCCAACCCAGTGTCCATTTTCCAGCACAAAACGTTTTTATTCCTGCATGGAGCTTGGGGAGCTGATTACATCATAAGCAACTACCGGAGCAAGCAGCAAGCGGAGCAACTCCACTTTATTCACCACAGGCGTAATACCCCTGTTGGGGTTCTGGGAGCTGGTGAGTAGACAACCAAGAGGGGGAGCACTAGAGTCACCAGACAACTGTTGCTGCACCAAAGTCACCATTGGGAATTTTACATATATAGTACAACTTATAGGACTGTTATACTTGACCTCAGTTGTAATTGCTGGAATGTTGTGCATGTACAATAGTTTCTGTCCTGCATACATGCGACTTTAATCCAAGGTTTATTGCACATAAGGTCTATAATCATAGCGGTGCTATTCATGTGCAGAGCATGTATATTGATATTACGCTAACTTCATGATATATCCAACTATTGATAAGGGTATATATCCATATATAGAAAGTATTTTATAATTTAAAGGATATGGTCTCATTAAATGCACTATATGGAATATAGTCTCTGGCTTTACTACCAGACGCTGTAGGACAACTCTCTACCGTGCGACATTTGATTGGTTGTAATATATATTTTTTCAACCACACATCATTGTGCACATACCATACTCTTTATACAAGGGGACCTATCCCTTGAGGCTTAATACCCATAAAAGACCTAACCATCAGTAGCGGTTTACTACCTCTAAGGCTATCCCAGTCAAGTCTTTAGGTAGCGCCATTATACCCATACCACTTTTTAATACGTTCTGCAAAGCACCTTATCGGGTACTTTGTGTAAGGTAGGCAACAACCTGTGGTTTCTGGCCCTATAGACGTGTCCTAAAGCGCAGTTTTTTTCTGATCTCTATGGCCCTGTCTACACTGGAGGGGAGTGGGGCTGGACTGCTCTGCCTGCAGGAGACGCATTTGACCAGCATTACTGTGCCACAACTCCGTAACCGGAGGTTCCAATCCCAATACCATTCCGTTCATTCCACTTATTCAAGGGGGGTCAGTATAATGATTGGAAGAGGAGTGATGTTCTCCTTCAGGGAGAGCTGTATTGATGAACAGGGTTGGTATATCTTCCTGTTCTGTTCATTTTAGAACAGACCATATGTTCTGGCAAATATTTATATTCCCCCCATTCAAATTTGAGGTCCTATATAAATTGTTGGAGTTCACATCGGATAAAGTAGGAATCCCAGTAATAGTGGTTGGAGACTTCAACGAAGTTCTAGATAAGACCCTAGATAGAGTCCCATACAACAGGAGAGAAACGACTATCCCGATTCTTGGAGGAAACGGAGTTGAGCGTCTTATGGCAAATGCCTAATCCTCAGGAACGGCAATACTCCTGCTTTTCCAGCTCTTACCATACCCTCTCCAGAATAGATATGGCCCTGGGTAATAGGGAAACAACATTGTTGGTAAGGAACATAGAATATGTTCCAAGAAGAAATTATAAGATGAAACAATTAGCGCCACAAGTAAAAAATATTGTGATGTTTAAATAAGATAACCTAATAATAAAGGTGCACAGCTGCTAAACATTCCAAGTGGTACACCACACTAATTTAAAAATGGATAGTAAATAAATAAATGTAGCGCTATGTGTAAAATTATAAATATAAAGTGCATATCTCTAAAATAAATAAATCCTACATATAAATGAATAGTCCATAAAATGAAAAAAAAGAAGAAATAAAACATGAAAAACTCTTCTTGTGATCAGTGTATCCACACAATTCCACCACAGTGATTGTTCGTCCTCGTCCTTCTAGATGCATATTGGCCAATCACAGGCCTTCCTCAGTAGATCTAGGCGCGTATCGGCCAATCACAGGCCTTCCTCAGTAGGAAGGGAGGAGCTGATAGTCACGTTCAGCCAGGCACTGTGTATGTGGATATGGCGGTGCTACTCTGGAGGTTTTTATGTGATTTTAAAAGTTTTTATCTTGTAAGTGCAACTTGTCTGTTTGGGGGCTTTGAATAAATTTGTATACGGAGAACACTATGGTCTCTATACTTATTATTTACATGTCCTGAACTCATGGAATCTTGAGCCAAGCTGGGAGATGATCCGTTTCTTTGGATATTAATGAGCTGAGTTACCATTAAGAAAAGATCCATCTGGATTACCCACCATTGATTGGGAAGAGGAAGTGAGAGCAAAGAGCTCGTGGGGAGATCCGCATATGAGTTTTGACTCATCTGGGAGGTGAGCGCGCATTTTTACTGGTGGTGGTGTGCACTCCTTTTGAGGACAAACAATCACTGTGGTGGAATTGTGTGGATACACTGATCACAAGAAGAGTTTTTTCATGTTTTATTTCTTAATTTTTTAATTTTATGGACTATTCATTTATATGTAGGATTTATTTATTTTAGAGATTTGCACTTTATATTTATAATTGTACACATAGTGCTACATTTATTTATTTACTATCCTTAATGTCCCAAGAGGAGTCTCGGACCACTCCCCGCTGGTACTGACAATAAATATTGGGAATAAAGTCCACCCAAGAGAATGGAAAATCAGTTCTTACTGGTTGGAACTGATAGGTGACCCTGGAGAAGTGATGACCAGATTGAATTTATTCAAATGAATGTGGGCACGGCATCGGCTGGAGTGGTTTGGGACACCTTGATCCTTTTGATCCAACAAGTTGCAAGAATTAAGGGGAAATCTAGGAAAAGGGAAATTAGGAATGAGACATTGCAGGCAGAGAGGTGATATGTTGAAGATCCAACCCCGGATAGGCAAAGGGAATGGCTGGATAAACAGCAAAATTATAAAATGGTCGTTACAAGGGGGATAGAGAACAAGCGAATGTTCCAGAGACAGTGTCATTTTGTAGAAGGGGAGAGAATGGGTCGTATCCTCTCTCTATTGGTTAGATCTAATACCCCGCTCCACTGTTTCAGCAGTTAGGACATCGAGAGGAGAGATCTCTACAAACGTGACAGAAATAATGCACACATTTAGTGAATATTATAGGTCCTTGTATAAATCCAGCAGAGGGTTTGGGAGTGAAAGGATGGATGGTTTTCTAAGGGGAATAACAATTCCAACTTTGACAGAGAAGGACAGAATTGACATGGATGTACCAGTGACTTTGGATGAACTGCAGCGAGCGGTGGCTGGGATGTTCAACGAAAAGTCACCAGGCCCGGACGGGCTTCCAATAAAAATATATAAATGTTATGGTGAGATAATGCTCCCAGAATTGCTTAAGACACTGAGGTGGGCACTAATTAATGGGAGACTCCCCACCTCGATGTCGGAGGCTATCATCATAGTGATACATAAAGGGGGAAGGATCAATTGGACAAATCCTCTTACCGCCCAATATCACTGTTATGTACCGACGTAAAAATTCTGGCCAAAATGTTAGCAACTCGACTGAATAGATGTATTCAAAATTTTATACATCCTGACTAGGGATGAGCTTCGTGTTCGAGTCGAACCCATGTTCGACTCGAACATCGGCTGTTCGATCGTTCGCCGAATTGCGAACGATATGGGCCGTTCGCGCCAAATTCGTGTGGCGCGTCACGGCCCATAATTCACTGCGGCATTGCAGTGCATTGCTTGCTGATGATTGGCCAAGCATGCACTATGACCCGCATGCTTGGCCAATCACAGCGCCACCTTAACAGAGAGCCATAATTGGCCAAAGCCAAGGAGGCTTTGGCCAATTATGGCTCAGGAGATTTAGTACACGCCCCACACTATATAAGGCCGCCTGCACGGCGGCCCTGTGCAGTGTGTTCCGGTGTGCTTAGAGAGAGAGAGAGACAGTGTCATTTCATTTGAGTTAGCTAGATTAGGCAGGACAGTCAGTCAGTTAGCTGCACTTAAAGTGTATTGTGTATATATATGCATCCCAGGTGTTGCATATATATATATATATATACACTGTATTCAGTTTAGCTAGATCCGTTCCTGTTATCTTCTAGACTATTTACATTTAGTGCAGTGCGTCCTGCTCACAGTGTTCAGCTAGATCCGTTCCTGTTATATTCCTACTGACAGGCAGGCTTGTCTTGTTACAGTATTTTGAAGAAAATTACTGGTGTTCTTTTGATCCTATTAGTACCACAGTCAGGCAGCTAGACTATTTACATTTAGTGCAGTGCGTCCTGCTCACAGTGTTCAGCTAGATCCGTTCCTGTTATCTTCTTACTGACAGGCAGGCTTGTCTTGTTACAGTATTTTAAAGAAAATTACTGGTGTTCTTTTGATCCTATTAGTACCACAGTCAGGCAGCTAGACTATTTACAGTTAGTGCAGTGCGTCCTGCCCACAGTGTTCTGCTAAACCTACAAGTAAGTGGGGTGCGTCCTGCTCACAGTGTTCAGCTAAACCTACAAGTTAGTGGGGTGCGTCCACCTCACAGTGTTCAGCTAAACCTACAAGCTAGTGGGGTGCGTCATGCTCACAGTGTTCAGCTAGATCCGTTTCTGTTATCTTCTTACTAACAGGCAGGCTTGTCTTGTTACAGTAAATACAGCTACCTGAAGAAAATTGCTGGTGTTCTTTTGATCCTATTAGTACCACAGTCAGGCAGCTAGACTATTTACAGTTAGTGCAGTGCGTCCTGCTCACAGTGTTCTGCTAAACCTACAAGTTAGTGGGGTGCGTCCTGCTCACAGTGTTCAGCTAAACCTACAAGTTAGTGGGGTGCGTCCACCTCACAGTGTTCAGCTAAACCTACAAGCTAGTGGGGTGCGTCCTGCTCACAGTGTTCAGCTAGATCCGTTTCTGTTATCTTCTTACTGACAGGCAGGCTTGTCTTGTTACAGTAAATACAGCTACCTGAAGAAAATTGCTGGTGTTCTTTTGATCCTATTAGTACCACAGTCAGGCAGCTAGACTATTTACAGTTAGTGCAGTGCGTCCTGCTCACAGTGTTCTGCTAAACCTACAAGTTAGTGGGGTGCGTCCTGCTCACAGTGTTCAGCTAAACCTACAAGTTAGTGGGGTGCGTCCACCTCACAGTGTTCAGCTAAACCTACAAGCTAGTGGGGTGCGTCCTGCTCACAGTGTTCAGCTAGATCCGTTCCTGTTATCTTCTTACTGACAGGCAGGCTTGTCTTGTTACAGTAAATACAGCTACCTGAAGAAAATTGCTGGTGTTCTTTTGATCCTATTAGTACCACAGTCAGGCAGCTAGACTATTTACAGTTAGTGCAGTGCGTCCTGCTCACAGTGTTCTGCTAAACCTACAAGTTAGTGGGGTGCGTCCTGCTCACAGTGTTCAGCTAAACCTACAAGTTAGTGGGGTGCGTCCACCTCACAGTGTTCAGCTAAACCTACAAGCTAGTGGAGTGCGTCCTGCTCACAGTGTTCAGCTAGATCCGTTCCTGTTATCTTCTTACTGACAGGCAGGCTTGTCTTGTTACAGTAAATACAGCTACCTGAAGAAAATTGCTGGTGTTCTTTTGATCCTATTAGTACCACAGTCAGGCAGCTAGACTATTTACAGTTAGTGCAGTGCGTCCTGCTCACAGTGTTCTGCTAAACCTACAAGTTAGTGAGGTGCGTGCTGCTCACAGTGTTCAGCTAAACCTACAAGTTAGTGGGGTGCGTCCACCTCACAGTGTTCAGCTAAACCTACAAGCTAGTGGGGTGCGTCCTGCTCACAGTGTTCAGCTAGATCCGTTCCTGTTATCTTCTTACTGACAGGCAGGCTTGTCTTGTTACAGTATTTTAAAGAAAATTGCTGGTGTTCTTTTGATCCTATTAGTACCACAGTCAGGCAGCTAGACTATTTACAGTTAGTGCAGTGCGTCCTGCTCACAGTGTTCTGCTAAACCTACAAGATAGTGGGGTGCGCCCTGCTCACAGTGTTCAGCTAAACCTACAAGTTAGTGGGGTGCGTCCACCTCACAGTGTTCAGCTAAAGCTACCTGTAGAAGGTTGGTGGTGTTCTCATACTACAGGCAGGCAGTTGATTTTGCTAGCTGCAGTATCAGTACATATATATATATATATATATATATATATATATATATCCCAGCTTAGTGCAGCTACAGGCCATTAGTATGTCTGGAAGGCCAAGAAGGAGAGGCAGACAGTCACAAGCCAATAAGAGAGGGCAAGCAGGCTCTGTGTCTAGTGCTGGTCGTGAAGACGGTGCATCCTCATCAGCACGTGGCCATGGGACACGCTTGGCCTTTTTTTCGGCAGCTGGCCATGTTGAGCCGCAACATGCAGAAGACTTGTTCGAGTGGATGACCAAGCCGTCCTCATCCTCCTCATCCTCTCTCACCCATGCCCAGGGTACTTTGTCTGGCAAAGCAGCGGCCTCTTCCCTTGGCTCAACGTCATCAGTGACTCCTTCCCTAGCCCCACCATGTCCTCCTGAGGAGTCCCTCGAACTGTTTGACCACAGTGTTGGGTACATGCTCCAGGAGGATGCCCAGCGTTTGGAAGGCTCTGATGATGATACTGAGCTCGATGAAGGCAGTAACACGAGCACGGACAGAGGGGGTGCCCAAGAAGGACAGCAATCTGGCAGTCATGCTCCCCCTGCTGCAGCATACTGCCAGGTTTGCTCCAGTGATGAGGAGGGAGGGGATGATGAGGTCACTGACTCAACGTGGGTGCCTGATAGGAGAGGGGAGGAGGAGGAGGAGGAGGAGGAGGCGGCACATCACCAACGAGGCAGGATGCCCTCCAGGGGCCAGCCTAAGGGCAGCACATTGACTGCATCACACCCCAAAGCTCCACATGTGCAGGGCGCTGCAGTCTCTGCACGTTATTCAAAAAGTTCTTTGGTGTGGGCCTTTTTTGAGACGAGTGCATCAGATCGCACCGCTGCTATTTGCAACATATGTCTCAAGCGTATCTCGCGTGGCCAAAACATCTCCCGCTTGGGTACCACATGCTTGACCAGACATATGTTGACCTGCCATGCAGTTCGTTGGCAAGCGTATCTAAAAGACCCACACCAAAGAACAAAGAGGACCTCTGCTTGCTCCTCATCAGCTGAGATTTCCAACCCCACTAGACCTTCAGTCCTCTCTGAGACCTGCACTGAGAGGAATGAAGGTGTAGAATTAGGTGTGTCACAGCCACGTACTTGTGGGCAATATGATTTTGGTACACCGACATCAGATTGTACCAGGCAAATTTCCCTGCCCCAGCTGCTGCACCGCCGAAAGAAGTTTGCTCCCAGCCATCCACATGCCCAACGGTTGAATGCTAGCTTTGCAAAATTGCTAGCACTTCAACTGCTGCCTTTTCAGTTGGTAGACTCTGCCCCCTTCCGTGAGTTTGTGGAATGTGCGGTTCCTCAGTGGCAGGTACCCAAACGCCACTTTTTCTCACGGAAGGCAATTCCAGCTCTCTACCAGCATGTGGAAGGCAATGTCCATGCCTCGCTGGACAGGGCGGTCAGCGGTAAGGTGCATATTACCGCTGACTCATGGTCCAGCAGGCATGGACAGGGACGTTACCTAAGTTTCACGGCGCATTGGGTGACTCTGCTGGCAGCTGGGAAGGATGCAGGACAAGGTGCAGTAGTGTTGGAGGTTGTTCCGCCACCACGCCTCCAAAATGCTAATGATTGTGACACACCTCTCTCCTCCACCCCCTCCTCTTCTTCTTCCTCCATGGCCTCTTCCTCGGAACCAGCGGTGCTCCGTAGTCGTTCAAGGGGCTACGCAAGTACGCAGGCCAAAAGATGCCATGCGGTGCTTGAGCTGGTGTGCTTGGGGGACAGGAGCCACACTGGGGCAGAGGTTCTGTCAGCTCTGCAGGGGCAGGTTCAGAGGTGGTTGACGCCATGCCAACTTAAGGCAGGAATGGTGGTTTGCGACAATGGCACCAACCTCCTCTCTGCCCTCCGACAGGGACAAATGACCCATGTGCCCTGTTTGGCTCACGTCCTTAACTTGGTGGTGCAGCGGTTCTTGGGCAGGTACCCGGGCTTACAGGATGTCCTGAGGCAGGCCAGGAAAGTCTGTGTGCATTTCCGCCGGTCATATAATGCCAGTGCTCGGCTGACGGACCTCCAAAAGGAGTTTAACCTGCCCAAGAACCGCCTAATCTGTGACATGCCCACCAGGTGGAACTCAACGTTGGCCATGCTGCAGCGGCTGCACACGCAGCAGAGGGCCATCAATGAGTACCTGTGCGACTATGGCACCAGGACAGGGTCAGGGGAGCTTGTTTTTTTTTCCCCACGCCAGTGGGCCATGATCAGGGATGCATGCACTGTCCTGTCACCATTTGAGGAGGCCACGAGGATGGTGAGCAGTGACAGTGCATGCATCAGTGACACTGTCCCCCTTGTCCACCTGTTGGAGCACACGCTGCGTGGAATAATGGACAGGGCACTTGAGGCAGAACAGAGGCAGGAAGAGGAGGACTTCCTTAGCTCTCAAGGCCCCCTTTATCCAGACAGTGTTCCTGCGTGCCCGCCGATCACACAGGAAGAGGAGGAAGAGGAGGAGGAGGAGGAGGAAGATTGTGTCAGTATGGAGGTGGAGCCTGGCACTCAGCATCAGCAGCAGTCTTTAAGGGATCAGTCCCAAGAAACACATGGACTTGTACGTGGCTGGGAGGAGGTGGCTGCGGACCATGTCGTCCTTAGTGACCCAGAGGACTCCGGACCGAATGCCTCAGCAAACCTACGCTGCATGGCCTCCCTGATCCTGCAAAGCCTGCGTAAGGATCCTCGTATTCGTGGTATCAAGGAGAAGGACCAATGCTGGCTGGCAACCCTCCTTGATCCACGTTACAAGGGTAAGGTTGCGGACCTTATCTTGCCATCGCAGAGGGAGCAGAGGATGAAACATCTTCGGGAGGCCTTGCAGAAAGGTCTGTGCAACGCGTTCCCAGAGACTGGGAGGTTACAAACTCCTGTTTCTGGACAACGTGTTGCTGAGGCTTCGGTCAGTCAAAGAAGGAGCGGTGGAGAAGGTGGCCGTCTGACCGATGCGTTCAGACAATTTTTTGGTCCGCAGCCCCAAGGTATGATCGGTTCCAGCAACCATCGCCAGCGTCTGTTTTACATGGTGCAGGAATACCTAGGGGCAAGATCAGACTTGGACACCTTTCCCACCGAAAATCCTCTGGGTTACTGGGTCTTGAGGATGGATCACTGGCCAGAGCTTGCACAGTATGCAATTGAGCTACTGGCCTGTCCTGCATCCAGCGTTCTTTCGGAACGCACATTCAGTGCTGCTGGAGGCGTGGTAACCGATCACAGGGTGCGTCTGTCCACTGACTCGGTCGATCGACTGACCTTCATAAAAATGAATGAGTCTTGGATCACCACCAGCTACCAAGCACCTGATGCTGATGTAACCGAATAATTTTTTTTGAAATCTCAGATCCCTTCAAAGACTGCCTATGCTGATGCTGAGTGACTATCCCTGAGTAATTATCCTCTTCCTCCTCAATCATCACGCTGATAGCTTGTAAGAACATTTTTGGTTCTGGGTGCCACCACCAGTGCCTAAGGCACAATTTTTCACCCCCTGTTTAACAGGGGCGTGTAATTACGATTTTTGATGTAATACTTTGCAGCAGGGCTCGTTCCTGCATTCCAACTAGAGTGTCTGTGAGGGGTTGCAGTGTTGTGGCACCAGCACCAGTGCCTAAGGCCTAATTTTTCAGCTCCTGTTCAACAGGGGCATGTAATTACAATTCTTGATCTAATATTTCACAGCAGAGCCCTGTGAGGGCTTACAGTGTTGTGGCCACAGCAACACCTAAGGCCCAAATTTCTGCTGAGTATATAGGGCAGGATCCTACTTTCAAACAACTAACTTACAAACGACTCCTACTTGCAAACGGAAGGAGACAACAGGAAGTGAAATCTACCCCTAGGAAGGGAAATTCTCTCCTGTAAGAGTTAATATGGGAAAAACATTTCTCCTTTCCACTGATGCTTTCCAATCCATTGGGACAAAAAGTGAGGTGAAATCTTCTGAAGAGGAGGAAAGACAGCAAAACAAATGTCACAGGGGTGATAACCCTTCCCTATGTTTTCCAAAAAGCTTAAAAAAGATTTTTTGGCTGGAGCTAAACACGTTAAAAATGTACCCGTTCAAAATTACAAAGAGATTCTACTTAACAACAAACCTACAGCCTGTATACTGCTGTTCAGAGTATATAGGGCCTGGTGGCCCCACACCTTTCCTTATTTTAATTTGGGTGCGGGGTTCCCCTTAATATCCATACAAGACCCAAAGGGCCTGGTAATGGACTGGGGGGTACCCATGCCGTTTGTCTCACTGATTTTCATCCATATTGCCAGGACCCGACATTACATTAAACCCGCAAGCAGTTTTAAATGAGATTTTTTCCTTTAAAAATGACATTTGGTGCATGGACTGTTCTAAACACGGGAAACACGCGTCACTTTACAGGCATACTATAGACACCCCTCAGGTACGATATTTAAAGGAATATTTCACTTTTTTTTTTTTTACTTTAAGCATCATTAAAATCACTGCTCCCGAAAAAACGGCCGTTTTTAAAAGTTTTTTTTGCATTGATACATGTCCCCTGGGGTAGGACCCGGGTCCCCAAACCCTTTTTAGGACAATACCATGCAAATTAGCCTTTAAAATGAGCACTTTTGATTTCGAACGTTCGAGTCCCATAGACGTCAATGGGGTTCTAACGTTCGTGCGAACTTTCGGTCCGTTCGCAGGTTCTGGTGCGAACCGAACCGGGGGGTGTTCGGCTCATCCCTAATCCTGACCAGTCGGGCTTTATTCCCAATAGGTCAACTAGTATTAATATCAGAAGAGTCTTCCTAAATATGCAGATCCCAACAGACAATGAAGGCTCTAGGATGGTATTAACCTTGCTGCTAAGGCTTTTGATAGCCTGGAATGGGACTATCTACGGAGAGTGTTAGAGAGATTTAGGTTTGGCCCTTCCTTTATTAAATGGGTTAAAATATTTTACATTGAACCAAGAGCGAAAATAAAGATCAATAATGAACATTCAGAGCTGTTTCAGTTGGAAAGAGGGATGAGACAGGGCTGTCCTTTGTCCCCCTTGCTGTTCACCCTCACGATGGAACTACTGGCAATCATGACCAGATCAATGTCAGGTATGCAGGGGTTCCGAAGGCAAGCAGGAGAGGACAGGATAGCGATGTACGTGGATGATGTCCTATTTTTTCTTGGGGACGCTGAAACCTCCTTAAACATAGTGATACAAATGGTCGGGAGTTTGGGCGTTTTTCTGGCTTGGTTATCAACTGGGAGAAGTCGGCCTTGTTGCCGGTTGACCCACTTGGCAGTCTGATACTGTCTGGAGCCTCCCATCTAAATGTAGTAGCAAAGTTGAAATATCTGTGTGTTTTGATCACGAGTGTTACAAACCAGTATGTTAATAACAATCTAACCCCATTATTACTTAAATTAAAGCAAAAGGGAGATATTTGGAGTCGACTTCCGTTATCTGTAGCAGGTCGCTGCAATCTAATAAAGATGATTTGGCTGCCGCAGATACTATACCTGTTTCACTATTGGATAGGATAGGCCAAAAGTGGTTTAAAAGAATAGAATCCCTTTTTAGGGAATTAATTTGGAAGAAAGGCCAGTCTAGGATTAGCCTGTAAAATATGCAATTACCGATTAAAGAAGGGGGTATGGCAGTACCGCATCCGAGGTCATATTTTTTGGCATCCCAGCTGCAACACCTAGCGGGCTGTGCAGGCGCAGGAGGTAGAAACTCTAGTGGCAGAATGATGCTAGCAGGGGCCCCACATAACATACTAGTGAAGGCATTGGAGGCAGACTCATTCATCCATAGGTACCCGACTATAAAACTAGTTAGCAAAGTATGTCAAATAACGAAGGCATTAATGGGGTATAATGGGATGACAGAATACACTCCCCTATGGAATAACAAAAACCTGGTGGAAGTAAGGGGCATAGAGAGGCCCAGGGAGTGGGAGAGGCAGGGTATTAATCGGCTAATTCAGTTATATGAGGGCAATATAATGAAAACATTTTCAGATTTAAGACGGGAATTTAATATACCAAATAACTCCTTCTATAAATATCTCCAGATAAGACACGCTATTCAAACACAGTTTAGGTCACAAAGAATCGAATGGACCCAGATCCCCACCCTTTTAAAAATAATCAAGTCAGATACAGCTAAAGGACTAATCTCTGAGCTATGTACAAGATTGGGAGCTAGAATATTGAGTGGAATAGGATCCTCTAGGAGTAAAATGGGGTGGGAGAAGGACGTGGGAGTAATGACTACGGAAGAGTGGGACAAGATTTTAGAATGAGGGGCATTGGTTTCGATCTCCCCCTCACAGAAAGTGTCCCACTTGTTCCTAATACATAGAGTTTACTATACCCCTAAAAAAATGTTCAAACTTGGGTGGAGACAGGATGATAAGTGTCCTAGGTATAAGGCGACAGGTGACTTTATTCATATGGTGTGGAAATGCCCGAAGCTATTTAGATATTAAGTGGAGATAATAGACAAGGTAAATAAAATCTTCAGAACCACATTAGAACCGGTGGCCAAGACATGCCTGCTAGGGAGTATGGAGGAATGTGAAGTCCCGGCTGGCACCATTGAAGTGGTATTGAGGTGCTTATTCCAGGCGAGGAAATTAATTGCACAGAAATGGCAGGCACAGACCCCCCCGACAATTAGAGATTGGGTTGAGACCATCAACTCAATAGTTTGGAGTGAAAAGGTGGCATTTGTCAGGCATGTAATTACGGGAAGTTTGTGAAGATGTGGAAGCCTTGGTTGTATGAAATAGGGTGTCCTCCATGAGGGGGCGATGGAGAACAGACGCCTCATACCCCTCTTTTGCATAGGACATAGGTCATTTTTTTTTTTTTCCCCTTGTTGTTACTTTTTTCCTTTCTTCTCCATGGCATGGGCTTTTGCCCCTAAGGGAGCTTGTTTTTCTCTTTTACCTCTGAGGCCCTATAATAAATAGAAGTAAATATATATTTAATGACGGTGTGGTGTAGGGGAAGGGAGGTTGGAATGGGTTGGGAGCGAGGGGATAAGATGATAAAGTAATATAAATGTTTTAAGTATTGTAAACAATTATATAATGTATCACGATGCTGTAACTTCTTTTTGCTATTTGAGAAACAATAAAAAAGTATTTAATTAAAAAAAAATCAGACGTCTGGTGGATCGGATGAGATCTAATGAAAATGGACAAGCTGTCCATTTTCGTCCGATCCCTCCATAGGAATCGGCGGCGCTCTGACAGGCCCCTCCCCGCTCAGTGAGCAGAGACGGACCTGTCATTCGCCGGCTAAGCGGAGATCCACTGAGAGATCTCCTGCTGAGCTGGCGGACAGAGCTGAGCGGATCCGCCTCGAATGAGGCCTAAGACAATATCTAACTGGTTTTAAAAGCAGGAGAAGAGCAAGGATGTAATCCACCTACACCTGCAGATTAGGAAAAAGAAAACCTGGCAAGTATCTATCTACTCTATCATTTGTCTAGCTCTTTTTTATTTATATCTATTCCTCTAAACGAAATTAGTAAAATTTCTCCATCTCTCTAGGGTGCTGCAACAGAGAGGACACGCTAGGTCAAGTACTGCATGTTGAAGTAATTGCTATAGACATCAGCAGCAGCAAAGGAAGACAATTGTTTCTATTACTGCTGCTGACCAAGATCCAGGAGCATCAAACAGTCAGCAGCCCAGCTGTTACCTATTCTGGGATATCAACCATCCTTGTGTGGTCAAGTTTTGTAGCACCCTGCCAGTGCTGGAATAAGTGGGAAATACAGGCCAGGGATGATATGTATGCATATCTCCTGGCCTGCAAATCCACTAAACAGAGCAGTCCTCTATCATACAGGATGCAGCTGTTTAATATGCCTGTTGCCTCCCCCACTAAGCCTGAATTCTCCCTTTCTTCTGAGATGAGTGCCAGCATGACCTAGATCTGAACCTACCTTACCCCCTCATCCTTAACCTCCACTTTCTCTCATAATACCTATCAGAGCCATTTCTTGGCCCATCCCATGTTCCACCCAGTCCCACTCAGCCATATTCACAATGCCTAACAGATTTTTCCTAGTCTTATACGCACTTCCCTACCTCCCAATATCACCAGTACCACCCTTATTAACCTTTTTTTAGATTGTTCTGTAGTATATTAAATTACATAAGCCCCCTCACCAAATAACCAAGAGTGCAAACGGCAACTGTCCCAAACTATAAATTTCCTTAACAGCAAGGAGCACATTGAAGGGCAAGACATGTCAAACAAAAACAAAGACACATTCCCAGCTCAACTTACCAACCAGCCTGCAACAAACCAAACTGTCTTGTCTAACAGTTCACATTAAAAACAGGGGTTTAGTTAGCACACATTTGCAAATACATGTGTAAGCTGCAAAGGCTGTGGCAAGGCATCCCAGTGTTATCTGCAATCCTAGCTCTATAAATTTTGAAAGCCTCCATAGTAGAAACACATATATAGTAATGGATAGATTCAGGGGAGGTTTGCCTGGAGGGAGCCCACTCCTCCTTAAAGGCACAGGGGCACACGGAGCACCCAGCAAATAGCACAATGGCAGCAACAGTGTCCAGTATACCCCCTCACCAAATAGCCAACAGTACAAACAAACAGTAACTGCCTCAACCTATAGCTGGCCTTAACAGCAAGGAGCAGATGGAACACATGTCAAACAAAAACAAACTGCAAGATGGTAGCTTAGTCCACAAGCTCCGACATCTAGATCTCATTCTTCGCCTTGGATCAGCGTGAGGGACCCAGCCCTAGTGTCTGAAGATGGCCGGGAGAAGCACCTCTGCTACCCAATTCCAGATGGACACAACTCAGCTGCAATATACCGGAAATGTTCCACTCCCAACATGCTGACTCTCAGGCATCATCACAGGCCCCGGACCATGGTACAGCCAGCAGAGCGGCCACTGCTGACTCCCCGGGCTGTGTCTGGCAGACTTACAACAGGTAGCTTTGGATATTAAAACTACCTTGTCTTTGGCCATATTGGACTTAAAATCGGACCTTAGAGCAGTGGCCTTACGAGTGGAACATGTGGAGGCGGCGGCCATGACTCAGGGAGCTGCCATACAAGTCCAAAAGGCTACCAGCGTGCATGCTCAACACCTCATAGACATGCATCGACACATGGAGGACCTTGACAACAGAGGCAAGAGGCGCAAGCTGCGAGTGCGAGGGATCCCAGAGGCGGTGGAGGGGCCCCAGCTGCAATCGGTGGTATGGGCTTTATTTAATACTTTACTGGAGAGGCCGTCAGGTGCACCTGTGGAAATGGAGTGATGCCACAGAGCACTTAGGCCTTAGATCCGGGACACGGATCCACCCAGAGATGTGGTGTGCTGCCTTGTTAATTTTACACAAAAAGAAGATATCTTGCGCCTAGCGCGTACACATGGTAACCCGAAACAGGACGGAGCTTGCATACAGCTTTTTAAAGACTGATCCACCATTACCCTCCAGCACAGGAGGAATCTCCACCCTCTCCTCACTGTCTATCGCATATTGCTGGAAATTCCCTTTCTGCCTAAAAACAATGACTGGTAATCGCACTGCTTCACTCAGAACACCGGCTGACCTCCGCACCTTTTGTGACATCCTCGGCATCCCGGAGGTTATTATTCCTGACTGGTACAGTGCTTTCCTGCTACCAGAACCCTAGATCCAAACTCACCAAGATGTGACACCTCATTCCCAAAGGAATAGGCAGCGGAGGAGCAGGCCTTCATCCAACTCTCCACAGAGATTCCACAGAGACATGGACACTGATGAAGGTCCGAGAGTTTTGCCATCTTCTGTCCGCCGCAGAACGGACCCTCAAGCCTAAAGAACTCTACCAGGTGATATGAACCCGAGGCTGTGTCCCTCAGCAGCTTCACTCTTCATAGACACATACCTACTTGCATGGAAAACTGAACATTAGGGCTATGGGGGTACCTCATCCTTACTAGACTTTACAGAAATAGGGAACCGACATGATGGATACTAGAGAGGAACTTTTTACACCAATTAATTAAAAATAAATGTATTATAACAAAGTTTATAAATTCCTCTCTGGTACTGCTATAATCCATCATGTCAGTTCTCTATTTCACATACTTACTTGCATTTACTTGCATTTACTGCCGTCACTACTCATATTGTTGGCCTTTGGATGGTTATGGGGTGTTTTCTCCTATGGGGGCTGATTTCCAGGGACGTGAGCACACAACATTTTCCCTCTAGGACTTATAGCAGAAATGCAGAACTTACTATGCGACCAATGACAATTTGCCTTGGCCATGGTGCTCTGAGCTATCTGATACTGAGACTCCACCACTGAACCTCAACAACCACAATAGAGGGTGCTGTCCACAGTCTTCTTGATGTAGCTTAAAGTGGAGTTCCACCCAAAAATGGAACTTCCGCTTTAAGGGAAGCTGACCCCCTGACATGCCACATTTGGCATGTCATTTTTTTGGGTGGGGGAGCGGTAACCTTCTTTTTAGAGGGTTCCAGCTCCCACTTCCTCCTGGGGCACCACAGCACCAGAAGGAAGTTCACTTCTCCCATCTCAACAATTATCTGGGACATGTCACAGGCAGCGTGGCACGTTCCCCCACATCTCTGGACCCTGGGACAGGTGAGTGTCCGATTATTAAAAGTCAGCAGTTGCAGTATTTGTAGCTGCTGACTTTTTTTTTTTTTTGGTGGAACTCCGCTTTAAATTTTTTAAATACTGCTGATACTGTTGTGTTTCAAGGCCTCCTCCCCCCCCACACACACCCTTTTTGGGGAATTGTTGTTTGCTTTTTTTTTCTTTCACAGGATCCCCATGGACTCTAGACCTAGACCAACAAGGCGGTATGGTGTTGTTAAGGGTTCATATAGCCATTTGCATTGTTAATGTTGTTCTTAGGCTTTGCTATGTAAGGTTTATTCAGCTTCTGATACATGTAAACTTACCTGTGCTGCATGTCTTCAGCTGTTCTACCCCCGGCGCACTCTATGTCTCTAGCCTTGGGCTTCCACCTTCCTAGAGCCTCAGGAGGCTGAGGCCATGGGGGGATGATATGGTGGGCCTGCTGGCTCCCGGATTGGGTGTGTGGCAGCTCTTTGTGACTACCCCTGGGCTCAGGGACTCCTCTTTACCTGGCTGTCGCATCCATGCTGCAGTGATCCATCCGATTAACTCTATTCTTGTACTTGTTCCCCAGAATATTACACAGAAGGCTAATATTGTGATGTTTATAAGGTACTTCTTTTGAAGGTTCTTTTTTTAAAGTCACCTGAAGAATACCACATGGGGCTGACTCTTCGGAGTCGTACCCAGTTCATGTGGCGCTGGTGCTCCTTGTCCTTGTCTGCTGACGACATGGACGTATACTGTTACTCTTTCATGTTCTAAGTTAAGTATAGATATGTTGATGCATGCTCTTTTGTTACCTTTTCCGGTGCCTTCGGACCTATGGGATGGGGAGCTTCAGGCAAGGGCACGCTCAATTACCCTGGGTGTCCCTGGTCTGCATCTCTCCGCCCCCTACGGCTGGGGCCCCCTCCATTTTTGGATTGTGTTTTCATATATGGAGTTTCTAGATACTTGACTTCTATAACTACTTTGGTGTCAGACCACTCTCCCACATCAGAGCGGTGGGTTCCTATTTGAAACTTGCAGGTTTGCCCCCTGTTTTCCTAACGCCCCACATTTTTTTCCCATTAGGTGGTTTAGCCGGTCTGAACCCACCTCCGGTTTTCTCAAAGTGATTCTCAGGATTGTATCTCTGTCCTCACTGGGCAGTGTCCCTTCATTGACCCGTACATGAGATAGAACCCTTTCCTACTTTTCTCCTCCCCCTCTACTCTCTCACTTTCTCTCCCTTCTCTTCTGACCCCCTGTACCTGCTTTCTTTTTCCACCCCTTTCCCTTTTACTTTTTTCTTCCTGCCCCCCCCCCCCCCCCGTCCCTCTCCATCTATTCCATGCAGACATTGTTGATACCCTAGCATACTCTTCAAACATGCCCCATAATGTGACAGGCTCAGTTCCTCTCTCTATCTCAAAGTTTACTCCTTAAATATTAAAGGCCTGAATATACCAGAAAAACAGAGTAGCGTGCTTGCGGAAGCCCACCGCCATAGAGTACAAATTGTTTTCTTACAAGAAATGCACTTAAAAACAACCTTGATCCGCCATATATCCAACAGCAGATTCCCTACGGTTTTTCATGCTACCTGTGCTGACTCTAAAACAAAGGCAGTATCGATTTTGCTTTCTAAATCATTTCCGTTCCACCTCACTGACAAATTGCTGGATCCGAAGGGCAGGTTTCTCTTCTTAAAGGGGTTTGGAAACATAGACTTGTGACTCTGGTGAATGTGTACTGCCCCATCTCCAAGCAAGTACTCTTCCTGAAGGAAGTCCTTCTAAAGCTTAGTACATTCCAGAAAGGGTTATTGATCTTGGGAGGATTTGAACCCACTCCTTGATACCTCCACTGGCACCTCTTCACTTCCTTTCTCTGCCTTACTGCCTTGTTGGATGCAGTTTTTTACACACTGATTGGACCAAGCCAGAATATTTCCTGTTCGCCAGTCAATTACTGGATTGTGCTTCTGAAGCCAAGGAAGGCCTAGGATCAAAGGAGGGGATGGAGAGTCAATGACAAGGCATGAAATCTTCTCCCAATGCAAGGCCCCCAATTGTAACTGGAAAGGGTGGGTGGATTGGAGCACTAGATTTTGTGAGAGAGGTCGATTATCCACAGAAATCAGGCGGACTGGGCAATCTAGATCATGAGTTTCCGGGCACAAGGAGGTAATCAGAGTCTTATCAATAAAATTCTCAGTGGCTCAAGAATCTACAAAGGCCAGCAGTTTATGAGCCCCTGTCCTAACGTGGATAACAGCGGGTAAAAGTATACGACTGTCCTCCTGGGGAGATGAAAGCAGACCTAAGGTGACCTCCCCACAATCACCTAGGTCCTGGATTTTCCCAGATGTGTAGGGCAAGAACGGAGCATATGACCTTTGAGGCCACAATATAAGCAGAGTCCCATGTTACGTCGGCATGTGTGTTCCTGGGCAGATAAAACAGGTGGAGCCTAACTGCATTGGTTCTTCCTCAGATCTGGTACTGGAAGAGGAATAATCAGGTGACAAGGGAGGTATATAATTTGCCACAGCCGTAGGGAGTTCTCGTCTCCACTCCCACTGGCGACGGTCAATTCTAATGGCTAGACACATAGCCTCCTCCAGTGAGGCTGGGTAGAAAAAGCTGACCAAAGCGTCCTTAATTGCATCTGAAAGGCCTATTCTAAACTGGCTGCAGAGAGCTGCATCATTCCAGACAGATTCCGGGGGCCCATCTGCGAAATTCTGAGCAATACATTTCAGCTGTGGTAGTACCTTTCTGTAAGTTACACAGGGTTGATTCTGCAGCAGCAGTATGTTCTGGATCATCATATAGCAACCCGAGGGCTTCAAAGAAGGCATCTACTGTTAGGAGGGCTGGATGGATTGGTTCCAGGTTAAAGGCCCAAACCTGGGGGTCACCCTGAAGTAGTAAAATAATGATCTAAAACCTCTGAGTTTCAGCGCCAAACGAGGATGGCTTTAACTTGAAATATAATTGGCAGCTGTTTTTAAAGTTACAAAACCCTTTACGGTCACCATAAAACCGATCAGGCAAAGGAATTTTTGGTTCAGATGATGGAGTTTTGTAGCGGTGGTAGTAGGAGATTGCACCGTGGTGAGCTCTGTGGCCATTTCCTGGACTTGATGGGATAAGCGGCAACGTTCCTGTGCAAACAACCAAGCCTGCTCAGGATCCATGATAGTCTTCCATTTTTATGTATGGCTCGTGATAATGTCAGGCTAGGAGCAGACAACAGGTAACAGTTCAGGTGTGCTGATTATGCAAAGAGTTCAAGGAACAGGAGAACATACCATGAGCAGATCTAGGCAGAGCTGGTCAGCTGGGACTTGTAGTTCACCGCTGCAGATGAAGATAGGTGTTGGTTGGACCTTGTAGTTCACCACTGCAGATGAAGATAGATGTTGGCTGGACCTTGTAGTTCACCACTGCAGATGAAGGTACTACAGTAGAATCAGGCAAGCGTAGTCTAGGCAAGCTGGGTCATACACAGGTAGATCAGAGTCCAAACGGTACCGAATCAGAAGCGAGCAAGCAGGGTCAAAACTAGCCTGGTCATACACGAAATATACAGAGCAGATATCAGCTGGTTCTAGCAATAGCACTCAAAAGGTAAAAACTGTATCATGAGCACTAATTGGGTGGTGATACAGGTGATTTAAAGGTTAGCTGGTCAATCACTGTTGTTTCCCAGGTAAAGGCTGTGTCAGGAGAGTTCTGCTGGGTTTTAAAGGGATCCTAGTACTGACAGATCTCCAACGATGGGATGTGCCCACCATTTCGTGATTTGGATGGGCCTCCATCCTGAAGATGCCAGTTCTACCACACCTGTTATACAAAATTCAGACTCTCCAAATTCGCCTAACGCCCACCTTCTTTGTAGCGTAAAAGAGGATGTGTTTATATGGGGTTCCAAGTCAGTGCGAGTTGGGTGGGCTAAACTGGTATTGCCTAAGGCGAGTGGGGGAATCCGTTTTTGGGCAGCTCACTTGGCAAGGGTAGTGGATTGGAAGCTACATTCTTGCTGTAAAGGCTGGGTGAACCTTGAACACTTGATCTCAGGCTCAGAATTGAGCTCAGTCCCCTGGCTCCCTAAAGGGCATGTTCAGCCTCACCTTCACTCTCATCCTCTTATTGAGGCTACCCTCCAAGCCTTTGACAGAGTATGTACAGTTCATGCACCCTCTGCCAGGATATTCCTGATCACCCCGGTCAGAGGTAACCCGGACTTTCCACCGGGCTTAGCAAAGTCCTTTCTGAAAGCGGAATGGCCATACATGGAGATGCCAGCAAAACACTTTTTCCGCAGAGACAGATTTCTGCATTACAGGAAACTAGCTGAAATGTCCAAAACAGGTGAATTCCCTTTGTGGTCTTCCTTGACAATCCAGCTAACAGAGCTGGATACACTAAAGCCCTTACAGTATTTGAATCACTTTGTTCTAGGTCAGAGCCCCAGAGCCATGTGATCTCAGTGCTATATGCCTCATTGTATGAGAAGCCCTATGATACTCTACACTCTGAGCGTGCATTCTGGGACTTGGCTCTACACACAGAAATAGACTAGGATAGCTGGGACCGGAGTCACCTATACATCCATAAGGGCTCCCTAAATGTCAATATCCAGGAAAACGGTTAAAAGCTTAAGACTTGGTGGTACAAAACACCAGATCTGCTTCACAAATTTGCCACAGCAATCTCAGATTGGTGCTGGAGATGCGACAAGGAGATAGGCACTTTTCTTCACATTTGGTGACGTGCCCACGGATCCAGCCCTATTGGCGTAAGGTGCATGATGCGATGACTGTGATCTCTTCAATCCCGCTAGAATTTTCACCAGCACAGTACCTCCTTTACTTCTCAAACATACCCAAAAAAGGTACTATAAATTGGTAGCCATGCAGATGATTAATTCCGCTAGACTTTGTATACCCGTACATTGGCGATCTGTAGCCCCGCTTCAATGAAGGAATGGGTCTCTCGCATTAACCGCATTTCAGCAATGGAGAAACTGATCTACACCACTCAGGACAAGATATCCACCTTCTCGAATATTTGGGAACCATGGACAAAATTTTTAAATTCTCAGCTGGAGGTTTTCCCACCCCCTCTCCTTGCTTTTGAGAGAATTTTTCCCCATTTGAACCCCCCTCTCCCCCAACCCCCCCTTTTTTTCCTCTTTCTTCTCTCACTCTTCTTCCTTTTCCCAGTTCAATCCCCTCTTTTCTCCTCTTTTCTTTCTTACTACTTCTGCTTAGTAATATAGGGCAGGGAGGCTGAGAGTGGGCCTATATGGTTGGCTCATATTCTCACGCCTCGCTGAACCTGTCGTTCGAACTGAGTGTACTTAATTTTATGGTTTCAGCCTCTACAGTCTGTGGTATCTACAGATATATTGATTCTCATCGCTAGCTTTGTAGGTTGCCCGTAAGGACCATGGGCTACCAGCTAGGCCTTTATTATAAGGTCTCCTTAATTCAAGGTAGTGCCAAAAAGCTATAACTGTATGTTTGTTTTAAATGCATATTGTTCTGCAAATGCTCACATCCACCTACATGACGTAATGTACTTGGTACTTTTTCTTTTTGTACTCTTTGCCACATTTCTTAATAAAATGTTTATGCAAAAAAAAAAAAAAAAAAAAAAGGGAACAATTCCCAGCTTAATTTACCAACCAGCCTGCAGCAAACCGAATTGTCCTGTCTAACAGTTCTCTTCTTTGCTGCCATTGTGCAATATGCTGGGTATCCAGTGAGCTCCTGTGCCTTTAATGAGGAGTGGGCACCACTCCAGGAAAACACGCCCTCAATCTTTCCATTACTATATAAGTGCTCCTACTTCTATGGGGCTCTCAAAATTTATAGAGCTAGGACTGCAGATAATACTGGGGTGCCTTGTTGTGGCCTCTGCGGGGTAAATATGTATTTCTAAACCCCTGTTTTTAACGTGACCAATCACAGTGATCACATGTTCACTAGTAAACAACTGTCATGAAGGGTAGCCATTCAATAGCATTGTTTACTATTGTGATCTCTGTGATTGGTCACAATGATCACATGGTACAGAGCCAACCACAGTGGCCCTGCACTATATGATATCTTTGGCCAATCACAGTATTAATCAATGAATAATGAATGACAGTGGTTTACTAGTGGACATATGATCACTGTGACTGGGCACAGCGATCACGTGGTACTTGGGCCAATCACAAATGCCTGGTCACCCCTTTACTAACTGGGGAATCACAGAAGGCCTATTATGATTTGGTAGCTACAGATGTACTGTAGCTACGGATGCACATGTTTATGAAAATTCCAAACAGGAAAGACTAGGTGTTACCTTGGTGGCATGAGCAGAGTGGGTCAGCAGCTGGTCCCACCAAGTTGAGAGGCCTCCACGATCACAGATGTTCCACCTTATCTACATGGTACAAAATGGCTGCAGCCAGAGTCCTTGTCTGGGCCACAATTAGTGGAAGGTGTGGTCATGGACCGTTATCTGAAGTCTTTACCTATCCGCCTGCAAAAGTGGGTAAGCCAAGATGACCCCAGGTCAGCTGAGAGTCTGGTGGAGCTTGTTGAGAGATACTTTGCTGCTGAGAGCCTGGTCACCTCCCCTACAACCTCACAGACTTTCCATTCAAAGCCAAGGCCTCCCGAGGCAGTAAGACTGTTTCAGCAGAATTGGATGGTAAGTGTGGCAAGTAGACAGGGGGAATAACTTTTGGTGCCAGGTCTGAAGATTGGCATCCCAAACCAGGGAAGTCAGTGCCTGTCAGCAGACTTAACCGGGCCAATTTCAAGTGTTTTCACTGCCAGGAACTGGCACATTTTTCAGTAATCTCTCCATTGATAGATGAACCTATGCAATGTGACTTATCTTTCAGAGGTAGATGGCAGTTTTTTTGCTTTTTCATGCACTGCAGCACCTGCTATAGGAAAGCACATAGTCCAGATTACTGTCAATGTTACCCGTGACTCACCTGGTCAGAATTGTACCCCACTTAATCCATAGTGTCATCATTGGTAGGGATTTTGGAGCTGTAGGATCGTTTAGACTCAGCCACAGTAGAGTCAGAGGCGGAGCCAGAATTCTTGGCCAGCACAGACAATTTGGCTTCAGGGACACCTCTCAGGTTCCACAGGTTTTTCTTTTACTGTTATGGCAAGAGAACTGGAGGAGACTGAGGTGAGAGTGGACAGCCTGCTGCTGACACTAAGGATACATTAGAATTTGCTGATCTTAATAAGCGCAAAGAAAACTTTGGTACTGAGCAGAGGCACTTGCCAGGGCCTGGGAGAATGTAATGATTAATTATGTACCTGTCAAACCAGGGGACAGGCTGTGTTTTCCTTATTTCAATAGTAACAAGGATTTGTTGTATTGCGTCTATAAAAAGAATGATTAAATTATTGAACAGTTGGTGGTCCCTAAGCCATACAGAAGGGTGGTAATAGAACTCGCTCATGGACACTTGCTGGGAGGTCATTTGGGTATTGAGAAAACCACTGAAAGAGTGTCACACAGGTCTTACTGGCCTGGGGTACAAAAAGAAATCAAGAATTATTGTCAACCCTGTCTAGTATGTCAAATGTCAGCACCCCTGCCCCATTTTTGGAGTGCCAATTATTTAAGTGTCCATTTGAGAGGATTGCCATAGACCTTGTATGTTTTCTGCCCAAGTCTGTCCGGGGTGATCAGCATATTCTTGTGATTTTGGATTATGCTACCCTTTACCCTGAAGTTGTTCCTTTACATAACACATCTGCAAAGAAAATTGCCAAAGACACAAAGCAAGAGGATTCCTCTGCACTACCTTTATAGGAAAGATTCAGGCTGCTCGCTGCTGGCACTGATTGTGTATTCACCACAAACCAACCAAAAATACAAAAAAGAAAGTTCACAACAAACCACTATATGATAAACTAAATGACATAAAACAACACATGTAAATAATAATATACTGATAGACTGTGTGTCAATAGCCCAAATCAATAAGACACTTACTGTATATAGTATAGCAACACATGAATTGCATAAATACGTGATAAACCCAAAATATAGCTCAAAATATCCCAAAATGAATCACAAATGCAAAAAGAGTATGTTGAAAAAGGTTTTTGACAAGGATAGGAAAAACTGGGAATTTTGCTTCTGTACTTTATGTTTGCCACCAGGTTCCTTAGTCCTCTACAAGGTACTCTCCATTTGAGTTGCTCTATGGGAGACACCGTCGGGGACTTTTAGATATAGCCAAGGAAACCTGGGAGGGGTAAACAAAAGGGACATTGAGAATGATGCTCAGATGCAGAACAGGAATGAAGCGATAATGCCAATTGTAAAGGAACACTTATCTCCAGTCCAGGAAACCCAAAAAAGGATATACCCAAGGGGGGCCTGAGTCTACATTTTCTCACCTGGTGACAGGGCCCTGGTATTGGTCCCCACTGTTGAAAGCAAGTTCTTGACTAAGGGGCAGGGTCTCTTATTGGTTATTGAAAGAGTTGGGGAACTGAACTACAAAGTGTATCAACAGGAGAAAAGAAAACTTGAACAGATATACTACATAAACCTGTTCAAGCCCTGGAAGGATAGGGTGACCTTAACTGCGGACTTTGCACCTGTAACTCTTGGGATTACTGAGTCCCCCCTGGTCCTCAAAGTTACAATAACAGATATGCTTTCTAGTTCCCCAAAGCAGTAAACTGGTAAGCAACAGAGAAACATTTTCAGACTTACCTGGCACAACTTGAGTGGTTCAGCATAACATTATTACTGAGCCTGGAGTGTGTGTCAAACTCAAACCGATTCCTAAAGCTAGGAGAAAAGACATCAGTAATGAAGTCAAGAGGATGCTTGAGTTAGACGTCATTGAAGAGCTCAATAGTGACTGATCTAGCCCCAAAGCCAGATGGTACTTGGAGGTTTTGTAACAACTTCAGAAAACTGAATTCAGTGACAAAATTTTACACCTTCCCTATGCCCAGGGTGGATGAGCTTATACACAGACTTGGGAAGGCCCATTATAAGACCACTTTGGATCTGACAAAAGGATATTGGCAAATACCTTTGATTGAGAGTGCCAGAAAAAAGACAGAATCTTAAGACTCCATCGACAGTATGCAGCGGCATATCAGGATGATCTAGTGAAACATAGCACTGACTGGGAGTCTTACTTTCTCCTTGTCCAGGCTGTTTTGGATTCTGCCTTCAAGGAAGGTTTTATAGCAAATCAAAAATGTGTAGAGAAAGCCAGGTATATAGGCTACGCTATTGGTCAAAGAGTCGTAAAACCTCAATTGAACAAAATAGAATCCATTCAAGAACTGAGCTGCAGCACGGTTGGCAGAACCATACAGCAGTTTAACAGGACAGGTTCCACTCAGAACAGGCCTCCGCATGGTTGAGCAAACGAAGTTAAGTGCATGTGCTCAGTGTCATATCCAGAGGTTGTCTTTGGGAAATAGACGTATGAGTGCTGACAGTATTGCTGCAGAGGTTGAAGGGGTGGGGGGCCAGCTTGTCAGTGCTCAGACCATATGCCACACACTGCATTAAATTGGTCTACATGGCTGTCATCCCAGAGGGAAGCCTCTTCTAAAGATGATGCACAAGAAAGCCCACAAACAGTTTGCTGAAGACAAGCAGACTAAGAACTTGGTTTACTGGAACCATGTCCTGTGGTCTGATGAGACCAAGATAAAATTATTTGGTTCAGATGGTGTCAAGCATGTGTGGCCGCAACCAGGTGAGGAGTACATAGACAAGTGTGTCTTGCCTACAGGTGGTGGGTGGCCTACATGGTGGTGGGAGTGTCATGGTCTGGGGCTGCATGAGTGCTGCCCACACTTGGGAGTTACAGTTCATTGAGGGCACCATGAATGGCAACATGTACTGTGACATACTGAAGCAGAGCATGATCCCCTCCCTTCGGAAACTGGGCCGCAGGGCAGCATTCCAACATGATAACGACCCCAAACACACCTCCAAGACGACGACGGCTTTGCTAAAGAAGCTAAGAGTAAAGGTGATGGACTGGCCAAGCATGTCTCCAGACCTAAACCTTATTGAGCATCTGTGGGGCATCCTCAAATGTAAGGTGGAGGAGCGCAAGATCTCTAACATCCACCAGATCTGTGATGTCATCATGGAGGAGTGGAAGATGACTCCTGTGAAGCTCTGATGAACTCCATGCCCAGGAGGGTTAAGGCATTGCTGGAAAATACAAAATATTGACACTTGGGCCCAATTTGGGCATTTTCACTTAGAGGTGTACTCACTTTTGTTGCCAGCGGTTTAGACATTAATGGCTGTGTGAGTTATTTTGAGGGGACAGTAAATTTACACTGTTATACAAGCTGTACACTCACTACTTTTCTACAGTGTTGTCACATGAAAAGATATAAAATATTTACAAAAATGTGAGGGGTGTACTCACTTTTGTGAGATATTGTATATATAAACAATTCATACTATAGCAGGGGCATTCAATGAGGAGAACTCCAGCTATTGTGGAACTGCATGTCCCTGAAGGCATTGAGCTTTTGGAAGCCACTTGCATTACTCAGATAGGCAGACTCTCAATGGAATTTGTCAGGGCTGGGCTCAGCCCTTCCTTCTCTGAGCTGGTCGCTCAGCTGTCGGCTAATTGCCAGCTCCCATCTCTCTCCACAGTTACTCAGCTGTTGTTAATATCCTGCTCGTCAGTCCTGCTACTTAAGTCATCCAGTCCAGAGGGTCTCCGCCTTCGCCTTGGTCAACATCACAAGAAACATCTCCTGCATTCCTGTTTAAAGACTGGCTTTGCTGACATCCCCTCTGGCTCCAGATCCTGCTTGCTGCTCCACTACTTTGATCCCTGACTTCTGGCTTGGCTGAGTATCCGTTTCAGTTACTGAACTCTGGCTATGTTTTGACTACGTTTGTTCTTTTTACTTTTATTATTAAACAAGTGTGATTTAACTGCACTTCTGCCTCCAGTTCAGAGCATTGAGCCACCAGTTGTACTCCCCCTAGTAAGTATGATGCATGCATATTCTTAGCCCCCAAGTGTATAACTTTACATTTATCAACATTAAACTTCATTTGTCACTTAGTTGCCCAATTAGACAGTGCATTGAGGTCGGCTTGTAAATTGGAGACATCCTGTAACGATGTTATTCCACTGATTAGCTTAGTGTAATCTGCAAAGACAGAAATGTTACTTTTAATCCCAGACCCTATATAATTTATAAAGATATTACAATTATGATTATGTATTATATTTTATATATTTTTATATACTGTATGTATTTTTCTTCATATTTGGATAAAATTCATATTATCTATACCACATTTTGTATCATTATATGATTTTTAGTCTATTAGATGGAGTCAATACCACTATGCTTTATATGTCATGTTGTGATTGGCATATTGAGGATACCTTGGCATTTTTTCCTCCTCCCCCTCTTCTCCCTCTTTTTGTTTTTTTATTTTTGTCTTTTGTCTTGGACTTCCCGCACTTAGAGTGCACACTCTTGTGGCGCATTATTGGAAGTGTGCATTCCAGTGGCATGCATTTCAACAGTGGATGTTGGTTTGTAGACAGAGCACATTGAGGCATTTGTCCTGCCCATGTTCCGCCCTGCTTTGATGAACTTTCAGTTTCGTGTTTCCGCCCTTGTGTTCCAAAGCTCTGTGCGCTTCAGTCGCTCCTCACTCACCGTGATACAGGATCTCCAGTGATTGCATGTCAGGCAAATGGCATGTGAGTCTCTGTGGGTTGCCAGGGTTTCAGCACATTGACACTATGGCAGATATATGATATTATCATTCACTGAGACTTCCACTTATATTTGCTCTGATTTTGAAAGGTGTTTTTTATTTTTTTGAGGGAACTGGTGTTTAACTGGTGAGGGGGCTAAGGGTGCCCCTGCCCATTTTCTTATTGAGGGGGGTGTGTCCCCAATGTGCTAATATATAAATGGTGGTTCACTGCTTGGTTGGGCTAGCTCTGAGGAAGGGGGGCTATGGACAAAGACCTGGAAACAGTAGGGGGATGAAAACTGATGAATTTATAGTAGGAAATTGAGATTGCCTACCATACCACTAATACATTATCAATGAAGCACCAAAGCCCAAGCAATGGCTAGCAAAGCCACATCATTATAGATGTACAGTTCTTAGAATATATCCAAAAATGTACCTGTGCTTAGTGATTTGGAGGAGTAGATGAAGAATACTTTAGCTTCTAAATGCTGTATGCATGTTTACACACATAAAATGGGGCAACATTTGAGCCCATTGCAGTTTGCCTTCACTGGAGGTAATACATGTCAATTAAAAGTTAGTAGTAAAAGATTCTTTAAAAACCTTATTTCTAGACATGTGCACTCCCAAATAATTTGTTTGTTTTCATTTCATTCTTTTTTTCATTTTTCGGGTCATTTGTTATGATTGCAATCGAAAATTTGAAAATTTGTAAATTTGAAAATTTGTAAATTTGAAAATTTGTAATTTTGTAATTTGTATATTCAAAAATTAGTAAATTCGTAAATCCGAAAATAAGAAATAAAACCCCTTCCCTACCAGTGACATATACACAGTAATCAGTGCATTTTTATAGAACTGATCGCTGTATAAATGTCAATGGTCCCAGAAATGTGTCAAAAGTGTCCGATCTGTCCGCCACAATGTCGCAGTACCGCTATTACTAGTAAAAAAAAAGTAATAATAAAAATGCCATAAAAATGCCATGAATCTTTCCCATAGTTTGCAGATGCTATAACTTTTGCCCAAACCAATCAATATACGCTTATTGCAATTTTTTCCCAAAAATATGTAGAATATATATTGGCCTAAACTGATGAAGACATTTTTTGTTTGTTAAAAACATTTTTGGGGATATTTATTATAGAAAAAAGTAAAAAATATTGTTGTTTTTTTTCAAAATTGTCACTCTTTTTTGTTTATAGTGCAAAAAAAAAACGCAGAAGTGATCAAATACCACCAAAAGAAAGCTCTATTTGTGGAAAAAAAAGGACACAAACTTAGTTTGGGTACAGCATTGCATGACCGCGCAATTATCAGTTAAAGCAACGCAGTGCCAAATTGTAAAAAGTGCTCTGGTCAGAAAGGGGTAAAATCTTCCGGGGCTGAAGTGGTTAATAGTTAGTTATTATTTCAGATTTTTGAATTTTCGGGTTTTCTGATTCACAAATTTAGAAATTTACAAATTTCAAATTTACCAATTTTCAAATTTATGAGTTTACGAATTTCCAAATTTACAAATACACACATTTTCGAATTTACGGATTTATGAATTCAAGAGTTTACGAATTTACGAATTCATGAATTTATGAATTTTTGAATATTCGAATTAATGGGTTTTCGTTAATTCGGATGTTTCCAAATGAACACATTTGTCAAAATTCTTTAAAAATCTAATTCGGAACGAAACAACTTGCACGTGTCTACACATTTCAGACTTATTATACGTACCACTTTGTTAAAAAAAAACAGCTGATGAAACACCCTTGGAATGCATCCTAGACATATAGAGATGTATAGGGACCCAACACATCTCTTGCTACAAGTCCGAAAATCCACATATTTTCCCAAAAATATGGAGGTTATTCCGTAAATAGGCATTGGTCTATTATACCAAATGGTGTGAACATCCAGTCTAATACTGTAGCTATAGGTGAGCAAATAGAACCTACACTCACCACTATAGGGTGACTTGACAGGTGTGTATAGAATAGAATGTTGTTCCCAGAGTAAATCATATACAGTGGTACCTTGGATTACGAGCATAATTTGTTCCAGAAGAATGCTTGTAATCCAAAGCACTCGTTTATCAAATCGAGTTTCCCCATAGGAGTCAATGGAAACTCAAATAATTCGTTCCACAGTGACTGCTACTGTATGCAGTACCACATGTGGCCAGAGGTGGGGGGCACCGGAGACACTCGGAAACACTCGGAGACCGCTCAGAGCCACTCGAGAGGCTCGGAGACACTCGGGAATGGAGTGTTTCTGAGTGTCTCTGAGCAGCTCCGAGTGCATCCGAGCGGCTCCGAGTGTCACCGGCACACCTCTAGCCAAATGTGGTACTACACACCCAATTGGCTTGAATCCTGCTCGTCTTGAGAGACAATGCTGGCAAACGGCGTTACAGTCAGGATTTAAAAAAAATAATAGCTCATATTGCGAAATGCTCGTAAACGGCATTACTCGCAATCCCAGGTATTACTGTAAGTCTTTTGACATCACTTTTTTTTTAGGTCCCCAAAAGCTTTTAATTTCCTTTAAAGACCCAATACAGGATTTTTGGCCAATTCTGACAGTTCTATATACCCATCTTCATTGTCCAAATGTGAGCTGTCATTTGATTACAAATATAAATACCACATTAGCTGAGACTTATAAAACATATATGCATGATGTGATACGAGTCCATGTGTCTAGTGAAAGTTCCTGGAAAATTGAAATATTCCAAACTTGTGCAAACATGAGTTCGACTTGAACTCGAAGCTCATCCCTACCAGCCACCAACTGCGCTTTTTATAAGAATAAAATAACAGTAATACAACATCCATTTGGAACACCTGTGCAGCGTGACTTCCGGGTTTAACTGACGTCCATACCAGTCAGTTATCATGTGACGGATTACAAACCAATCCTGTGTGGATTAAGTGGTATAGAGCCAAGCCTCGCTGTCATCCTCCAATCAACCGCTCCCTCTTGGTCATCAATAGGAGAAGTCACATGACAACCGCGTATTTCAATGTCAATGTCATGACGTGACGTGCAAACGGGGAGAATATATCATCGGAGGCAGGAAGCAGGAAGTTATCCCAGCTCAGTGTTGAACGCAAATGCGCTCCAAAACGACTACTAAGGCCGGAATTAGCTTCCCAGTAAATGGATATAAATTAATGTAGCCAAAACTAGCTACACAATACATGGGTGTAAATAATCATAAAAATATGGGCTATAAAATGAATAATAGGTCGTCAAACCGCACAATAGACATTATTACAGTATTTGAATTAAAGTAAAAAATAAAAAATAATAACTTCATACAGATAAGAGTGTGGTACACAATATCTCAAGCCATATAGGAAATGGGTGAATCAGAGAGTGTGCGCCTGCGGCCTGCCAGGTTGCGTGCTCGGATAAGTGTCTGGTATGGATTTTTGGGGAGACCCCACGCCATTTTTTTTTTAAATGTTGGCACGGGGTTCCCCTTAAAAACCATACCAGACCTGAAGGGTCTTGTATAGATTTTGAGGGGGACCTCATGCTATTTTTTTTTATTTTGGCCGGGTTCCCCTTAATATCCATACCAGACCTGAAGGGCCTGGCATGGAATTTAGGGAGACCCCCATGTCATTTTTTTTTAAATCTTGGTTCGGGGTTCCCCTGTGAGGAATTCCCATGAATTTTATCAATGAACTTTTATGTGTATTGTCGGACCGGCAATTCATTAATAGCCACGAGTAGTTTTAAATGACTTTTTTCCTTTGAAATGTCATTTTGCTGTCAGACTGTTCTAAACACAGGAAACATGCACCCCTTTACAGGCATACTATAGACAACCCCCAGGTACGAAATTTAAAGGAATATTACACTTTTATTGTTTCACTTTAAGCATTATTAAAATCACTGCTCCCGAAAAAACGTCCGTTTTTAAAACTTTTTTTGCATTGATCCATGTCCTCTGGGGCAGGACCCAGGTCCCCAAACTCTTTTTATGACAATAACTTGCATATAAGCCTTTAAAATTAGCACTTTTGATTATTCATGTTCGTGTCCCATAGACTTTAACGGTGTTCGCGTGTTCGAACAAATTTTTTGCCTGTTGGCAAGTTCTAGTGCGAACCGAACAGGGGGGTGTCGGCTCATCCCTAGTCATTATATCAGACAGTTGAGCCGTAGAGAATCCTTCTGGATCTACGAAACCAAGGTTATTTCTCCTGCGGGGATGAACGTTGACTTCGATCTCAACTGTTTTATCTCTAATAGATAGGTGGTTTCCCGCTATTTATTTTTGAGTTTTTCAGTTTTGCTCTATTTTTAATATTTTAATTTTTATTAATTATTCTATGTTTTTATTGTGTCATTTTTAATGTATTTCATATGTATGTCTTTTTTTGTTCATCAAGATGGCTGTGGATTTACATACTAATTTTTAGGTGTATTTTAATCAATTATTAATTATTTCATATTATGAGGTTGTCCCCCCCCCTTCCTCTGTATGTATTCATTTATTTATTTACTTGTTTTATATTAATACAAGTGGAGGCACATTATTCTTTTTCTTTAATTGCAATTTTACATACAAGAGGAACGTTTGTTCTCTGTATGTATTGCAATCAACTAGCGCCATTCTCTTGTATTGTTAAGCATATTATCATCTTATAGGTAATGTTTACATTTCAAGCAGCTTGATGGGATCTTTTGTGATGCAACAGGTCATTCGACCGCTGTGTCCGCCATCCTGATTTGCTAATTGCAGGTTGCTATGGCAGTATATACACAAAGCGGGTCGTTTGCGTACATCCTGCCCCATGCTGAGGAAGTCCCGTCCATGGACATAACGCGTTCGGGGGTCAGGTGTCACGCATGACGTCACCCGCGGCCATCTCGTTGGATACTATTACACGCTGTACTGCCCGCACTCGGATCTGAGTGCAATTTCATGTGAGTGTAACTTTTTTAGCTTTGATATATTAAACTTATTGTACTGAGAGCATTAGATTGCTGTGTTTCTTTTCTCATGTATGCTGTACCATCCCATTGACTGTGGATTTTGTGGACAAGCACCGGAGCGGCTATCTGGGGATATTTCACCTTGTACCCTAAATCGTTATGATACCTGTTTCAGGTCGAGATGGTGAGATGAAAGGCCATCCTGTGTGTGGTGGAGGGGTCACTGTCTCCAGATTTGACACCTTCTACCTTACATATCTCTGCACCTTATCCACATAACTGTGTGCACCAGCTGGGATTTATCATCATGATCTTTAATATTGCTATTCTATGGACTATTTAGAATTGTGCAACACTTTATTACTTTTATAAACATAACTTATAAAGTTATTTGGACATAGATTACTAGTAATGTCAGTCACGGTTGAAAAAGAGATTGGAAAGGTTAAGCTATGGGTCCTATTTTTTTATTATAAAAATGATTGGTGTTCTGTAGTGTGTGGAATATTTTTTCCATAAGATTAACATTGTTATTTCTGGTTTTCAATTGCGTTAGGGAAACTGAGCTATCAACCAGTGTATTGCTACACATATTGTGTGGATCAGTCTCATATTATGGGTGGTTAGGCCAATGATAGGGGAAAATAGGAGACAGTTGTGGAGAGTGAGGTTTATATTACTATCTGAAATTTTGGAAGCCATTTTTCTAATTGCTTCCATATATGTGGGACCTTCTCACAATTCCAAAAAATGTGTGAGAATGAACCTGTGGAATTGCAACCTCTGAAGCAAGTCTGAGAAGTTGTGGGGAAAAGTGCATGAATTTTAACCAGAATATAATACCATCTTGTGAATATTTGAATTGCAGTCTCTTTAATCGTGATTGATCTGGTGCATTCGTGTAGATTATTGATGCAATTGTCCCAGTTTTCAGTCAAAAATGAGAAATCACATTCTTCTTGGCATGGTACCCCTATGTTGAGGGCATGTGGCCTGGTGGGGTCCAGGAGGGGGTGTATGCCCATCCCTCAATTTACTACAGCATACAATAATATATATTCATCAGCATAAATCAATACTAATTAAAATGTGACAGTAAACACCCCCCAGGGGTGTAAACACCAAATGTGTAATGTACAGTAATAAAAGATAGTTGAAAATACTAATAAATACAAACCCAATATATAAGTGTGAACAAAGACACATCAATATGAAAAGTGGGTGATAAACGAGCACAAATGTCCTGCTATTAGGAAACTATAAATATATCTACAAGTCCTAAATCTCAAAGGAGTGAATTCTCACATCTAGCATCTGTGTTTATTCACAAACAGACTGTGACTGTGATCCTCCACCAGCCAACATGCACGCTCACCTCACATAAAGAGCTCCAATGGTCAGATGGTGTTTTGTATAGTAGGCTTCAACGCTGGTATCCACAATTGCCTCAGGAGTGGATGAATCCAAATAATAACCCAGTTCTCATACATAAACAGCTCAAATAGACAGATCAAAAGCTTCCATAGTGCAGTAGTTTACTAAAACTTCATAAAAAAAAAAAAAAAAACATTAAGGCCAGTTTTGGAGGTTGCTGAAAGATTTCTTACAGAGTTTCATTATTATGATGGGTTGCAGCTCTTCTCATTAGCTACCTGTTCTTTGCAAAAGAGCCTGGATCCAAACATGATATTGACTTTTGAAAGTCAGCTCCCAAACTTATGTTCAAAGTGTCAATCATTCAGAAATTGCGGAAATTGCGCCAGCAAAAGTTCGATGAGAGCTTTTGGTCCAAAAATGCGACCGTGTGTATGCTCCATTTTTCTGGTGGAATTCCAGCCAGCAAAAGATTGGGAGCATGTTCTCAATTTTTCAGTCGGAAAAAGTTCCGATCTGAAATTCCGATCGTCTGTACCAATTCCGACGCGCAAAATTCCTACGCATGCTCGGAAACAATTCGACGCATGCTCGGAAGCATTGAACTTCATTTTCTCGGCTCGTCGTAGTGTTGTACGTCACCACGTTCTTGGCGGTGTATGCAAGCCAAGCTTGAGCGGAATTCCGTCAGAAAAACCATTTTTCCAACGGAAATTCCGCTCGTGTGTACGCGGCATAAGGGTAATATTAGTAAATTATTCCATAATAAAGACTGTACATATACAGTAGCTTAGCAGTTGCACAGTACGGTATAGAACAGTCTTAGCACTGTAACATCCACCACTACATCCAATCTTATAGTCATAGTAAAACAAAGATAAAAACCACTGGAATCCACTTGTGTTTAAGTGTCAAAAATTATAATAATAATGATTGATCAGCCTATACGTCTATATGACAGGGTATCTCCCTAGTAGCAGAGTAATAATCTAGTAAGAAAAAAAGGGGGGTTGGGACCAGAGCAGTCCCAGGACTGCAATCAATGGGAGAATCACAACGGTATTGATCAATGAAAAATATAACTTTATTCATTATTGCACAATACTATAAAAATATATATATCTCACTGATGTGGCACCAAGGCCATATGAGTGAGATGGGTTCCCTCACAAAAAACACCAACGTTAACATGTATAGCACACTGTAAAAAAAAAAAGAAAAAGAGTAATAATAAACAAGGTTGTTACATTAAAAATAAGCATGCTGGAACACCCTCCCCCATATATGCAGATTGGCTCTGAGCGGTGGTCTCCCTGAAATGATATGATAAAGACCCTGAGCGTATGAGGATAAGAGTCCCTTGTTTGGCAAAGTGGTATCAGCAGGCCCCCCCAAAAAACTGACTTCATGTAACCTTGTACACTAATGCCCTGGCACGGGCTTGATGAATGAAAGGTGAAGGAGTCAGTAGCCATGCACAATAGGCAGTGGAACCGTGAATAGTATGTGATAATAACAAGCATGTGGCTAACACTGAAAGCCAGGCCAGTGCGGGATATGGTCCAATAACAATGTAGCCATGTATAAATTGATCAGTAAGTCTCCAGAATTTCAAAGAAAGATAGAGGCACACTTGAATATACACAGTTCACTCAGCAAATGCAACAGACTGTAAACACATGCCAGTGTGGTTCAAAACAGTGCTGCTGCAGCCTAGCCTGATAGCAGCAAGCTTTGACCACAGGTTTAAGTGTGTGTAAAGACACAAATAGCGGGGAGGTAACTGTCCCTGTGGGGTTCTTACTCTTCCCTCATCTGAAGTCACTGAGTTTGTACTAGGGTGTCTCACACGCTGTGATTCCGGCTGGTCAGGCAAAGAAAAGCTGCTGACATGCAGACTTGGAAATTTCCATGTGTCCAACGGTGTAGCCACTCATTTGCATGGAAAGCAATGGATCAGTTTGTGTATGGTTCACTGCACAGATGGTGTTGCTGTGTTTGGCCACTGGAGGGAGTTCTTAGGTAATTCCATGATAACACTTGTTTCTTCAGTATAAAAATAGCAGGGAACGTGCCGCTGCTGTCAGAGATAAAGTGGGGTGCCAGCGTCCATAGCATCGCTACATCGACGCGTTTCGTGCTTTGAACAAGCACTTCATCTGTATTAGTAAATTATTCCATAATAAAGACTGTATATATACAGTAGTTTAGCAGTTGCACAGTATTGTATAGAACAGTGTTAACACTGTAACATCCACCACTACATTCAATCTCATAGTCAACCTGTTGTGACAAATAAAAATGGAGAGTTGCTGATGCTTTACTAGTAATTAGTGATAAACCAAACTGCCCTGGGTGTGGTTTGGCAGGGGATCTGTGAGTTTCAAAAGTTGGGTGCTGCCCTGAGAAATGTGCCAATGCAAAAAATAAAAAATCCATTAGGCCTGGAACAGTGATTTTTTTAAAGGCTTAAAGTGTAACATTTAGAATGTCCAATTCATTTAATGAATATGCCTGGGAGGTATTCTAATCCTGTCTGTGAAGGGGTGCATCTCTTATGTACAGAAGCACTGATATTTACAAAGGAAAAAAGTTTTAAAATTGCTGGCAAATGACTTTCACAGCTCTCATTGAAAGCTTCTTTATGTTTAAAAAACAGCACACAGACCCTCCAAGAGTTTTCTATGTGTTTTTAGGGCCCTTAGGAGGGGTCTGTGTACTGTTTTTCTTTTCTTTTAAAAAAGAAGATGGCGATGAATGTCATTTGCTGGCAATTTAAGCTGTTTCATTTACTTTTCCCTGTAAGAGTCATTTTTACTATAGCACACCCCCCCTCCCAAAATACATACCAGACCCTCCGATCTTAAGAGGGTACCTCACACACAATAAAAAAAAATGCATGAGCTCCTCTAAAAAGCTATACCAGACGCTTAATCCAAGCATGCAGCCTGGCTGACAACCTCCCTCCTGAACCATTCCAAGCAACATGCTCTCACCAAGGGCTTCTTGTCCAGTGGTTGCTCAGTGGTTGTGAATGTCTGCTGACAGGGGCTTATTAAAATCTTGAAGCCTCCTTTAATAACAAGGGGGCCAAAGATACTGCCATCCTACATGAATGAGTATGGTATACTATGTACCCCTACTCGTTCACAAAAAGAAAAACAAAGAAAAATGAATGCACCTTAGAAATAAAGAGACCGAAACGTTCTTTATTAAAAATAAAAATCCTCTAAAAAGTCCCTCGTTGTGAATTGGTCATCAATCCTGATCTCCTCAGCTGACTCAATGAAAGGAAAAAACCTGATGACCCGACACATGCAACCAATCCTGACCATGATACTACCCAATGACAGATGCCCGACCTTTCATTAGCTATATAAGGGAAAAGGTGGGACTAGTTGTGACATTATTTACCAAATATGATGATTTTTGACCCCCATGAACAGGGGGCTGAAAGGGCTAAAGTTTGGGTGTTTATCCAAACGCCCAGACAGCCAAAGTGTGATCTGAACCTAGGTTCAGACTGAACCATTGGCTCACCCCTACTAGTTATGGGATCCAGACCAGCAACCTTAGTTGCCTGTCATTAGGACAGCCCTGGTTCTGATGAGATAACAAGGTCATCGCTAAGGACATAATGATTTGGTTCCCTGCAATTATGTTCAGAAAACAAATACTATGCCGATCCAAGCTCATTTTGAAGTTTGAAAATCACATCTGCACAAAGCTATTTGGATTGTTACATTTTTAATCTGCCACTCCCTATATATCATTTTTTTCCCATCTAGAACTATTGTAAACCCCTATTTTTTTGTAAAGTAAAGTAAAAAAGAGGTTTACACTTACCTGCACTGTACAATGGTATTGCACAAAGCAGCTGTTTACCTCTACTTCTGGTATCCCCTACCAGCACTTTCCGCTCCTCCTCTTCTGTGTGCCCCCACCATAACAAGCCATTTGCTATGGGGACACATGTGCGGGCTTGCTCACGAGCTGGGCTGTGTGCATCCATAGACACACACAGTGTGGATTGGCCCCACCCCCCACTCTCTCCTTATAGGTTTTGCTTGAGAGAAACAGGAAACAATGGCTCCTGCTGCTACCAGGAATGCCTGTAAGAGCAGGGAGAAGGAAGAGAAGACATACAGCTGGACACAGTGCTTAATAGATAGATGACTCATAAGTGTTAGGAAGGTGGGTAGGGGGAAACTAGTATTGGAAAATGTTTTACTTTTATGCAGAGAATGCAATAAAGTAAAAAGCATTTAGCATTTACTAACAACAGGTACATTCCACATGGAGAAGCAACATGGCTGTTTTGTTCCCTACAAAGCAGGGGGGAAAAAACACATCTCTTAGCAAAAGCAGCACACAAAACACACATTACACATTGATAGGCACACATTTAACCCTTTGATTGTCCCTAGATGTTAACCCCTTCCCATCTAGTTTCAATAGTACAGTGAGAGTGTATAGTATTAGCACTGGTCACTGTAGTGTATTAGTATCACTGGTGATGTCAGTGTCAGTAAGTTAGTTCCTAACTAGTGTCAGTTACTGTCAGGTTGTCCGCCACACTATCACAGTCCCACTATAAGTCGCTGATCACTGCCATTACTAGTATAAAAACAAATTTAAAAAAATAAAATTCCAGTATGTATACCATCATCTGTAGACACTATAACTTTCACATAAACCAATCAATATAAACTCATGGGGATTTTATTTTACCAAAGGCATGTAGCAGAATACATTTTGGTCTAAATTTTTGAAGACATTTTTTTTATTAGATATATTTTATAGCAGTAAGTAAAAATATTGTTTTTTTTTTACATTTTTTTCATTTATATAATAATAAAAAAACAGTGGTTAAAAAAATACTATCAGAAGAAAGCTCTATTTTTGTGAAAAAAAAAGATATATATTTAATTTGGGTACAGTGCTGCATGACCGCGTAATTGCCAGTTAAAATAGTGCAGTATCGGGCAAGGCAAAAAATGCTCTCTGGAGCTTAAGTGGCTAATATGAAAGCAAATACTGTACTTTTTTTTTTTTATAAATTGTATATTTATTACGTTTTTCATAAAAGAAAATACAGGAATGTAAAAAGACAAGTTAGAGTACGTAGCAAATACAATAGTAGAAAAAGCATATAAACTATGTTGAAACTGTATAGCTACAGCTACCAACAAACATTATCACAGTGTTGCAGTCATATAGGTTAGGAGGGGGGAACAGGGGAGGGAGGACCCAGGGAGTGGGCGTCACAAACACTGAACTTATACTTCACACAAAAAGAAATGTTGCTCACTGGGTCTGGTGTCAACGAGGTTCTCAGAGTGCCTAAACTGAGGAACAAGGCACCCCGTAAGAGTCCCACCTGAGGAGGAAGGGGGGATGGGGGTAAAAGGGGCACCATGGAATCTTCAAGAGAACCAGCTGATGGAGCTAAGAAGACAGAATGTTAGCTTATATGGTCAAGGGGGTGTTGTACCTCTAGGAGGGTAGGGAAATGGTATTCAGGTTAAGTTCTGAGCGATCCCATAGTTCCCAAATTTTTGAAAATTGAGGAAGTGAGTAATTTACTACCACAGTAAGGTGTTCCATTCTGGGAATCTGCTCCAAAATTTGGAGCACCTTTGGGAAAGTGGGTGGGTAGGGAGATACCATCTTGAGGGTATAGCCCTTTTTCCTGTTAGAAGGTTAAGGGCAGCTAGTTTTTGGGTGTGCCTGGGGATGCCAGAGAACGGTAGGCCCAGAAGATAATGAATCGGGTCCAAAGGGAGAGCAGTGTCAAATAAGTTTTGTAGGTGGGCCTGGATAGAGAGCCAAAATGGTTAAATCAGGGGGCACTCTGAAAATGTGGAAATGAGAGCCAATGTCGCCCCGGCATCTCCAACACACCTGGGGGCCCCGGGGTCATACCTATGTATGATTTCTGGGGTTCTATACCAAAAGAGCAATATTTTGTAAGCTGTCTCTCTCTGCTCCACGCATCAGGATGATTTGGAAATAGCCTCCCGGTGGGGCAGGAGGCGGAGCCTAGCGGAGCAGACATGCATTGTTAGAGCTCCACACCGCTGAGGAGAAAAGAGAAGGACAAAGCGGAGCCTGCAGGCTCAAAAGGTATCCATTTGAACCTTTTTGCCCCAGGGAACAAACTGTGAAAGTTTGGGCAGGAAATATGGTACTGGGAGGAAACCGTGGCAGAAATAAAAATCACCTCACAAAGAGCTCACAGGCACTCACTGCAGCTGAAGCAGCTCCAGTCACCTCACAAGATACAGCATCAGGGCGCTCTCACAGACAGAAAATGTCACAGCAAGACTCTCCATTTGAGTCAGATACAGAACAAATCCTCTCACAAACTTCTCCACAAGCCTCCTCAGTATCCCCAGTAATATTATTACAATTTGAAAAGATGCTTCATAAGGCTTTAAACCAAACCTCAGACCAAATAACAAAAAGCCTAACCAAAGAAATAAGAGAGCTGGGAAACCGCACCGCAGCCTTACAAATAAAAATGGATGAAATTGAAATTACAACCCAAGAAAATATAACAGAATTGGAACAATTAAAAAAAGAGAATTTAATATTTCAAACTAAGCTCGAAGATTACGAAAATAGAGCCAGACGTTCAAACTTGCGCATAAGGGGAATACCTGAAACTGTGACAGACCTGCAATCTACTATTACTGCTCTATTACAAGAACTGAAGCCAGATATCCCTATTGAACGTTTAGAACTGGACAGAGTACACAGAGCCCTCACAGCCAAAAAGAAAGATGGACCCCCACGTGATATAATCACAAAATTTCATTATTACAGAACGAAAGAACAAATACTAATTGCTGCAAGAGAAAAAAAGGAACTTAATTTTCAAGGACACAATTATCAAATTTTTGCTGACCTATCCCAACTTACTATTACTAAAAGACGATCCATGAAACCCCAACTAATGGAACTGCAACGCCACAACATTATGTATCAATGGGGCTTCCCCTTTTCAGTCAGATTTAACTACCAAGGTACAATTTACAGAAGCAGATCAGCAGATGAACTACAACAAACCCTTTTAAAATTAAATCTGACAGAACCCACAAGCAGCAACACTCCCACACGCAGAAGAATGGCATCATCTTCACCTTCAGGCAGCACCCAGAAAATTTCAGAACAAAATGGGAATCATCATTCTCACAAAAGAGGCAGTTATGCCACATCATCCATGGACCAAGAAGATTCAATGGACTGACATCCTAATTCCTGATATCTCTTCATTTATTATACTAAGAGATGGTTCTCTATAAAAAACCTATATTTATAACTGAATGTAACTGCATTCTGATAGTCACACACTGTGTGGGATCATGTTACATTCCAGTTATATTTCTTATTACTTCTGATTCATATAGCCTTAGAATATATAAGTGAAATAAGGAAATTCTTGTTCAGTTATATATTATCAGGTAATAACAATAGATTTATTACTTTTTAGGACAAATATGTTCAATAATCCAGAAGTAATGGAAGCTTTTTCTTTCTTTTCTTAAAACAAATATATTATTACCTAACTAGTTCCTAGAATTATGTTTTTTTGTTTATTCTAATCTGAAGCAATACAACCTCAATTTTATGAGTTAACATATCTAAACAGTTACATATGAATAAAATGTGTAATTGTTTACTCTAAAAGGGTTAAAATCCCAAAATAATTCAAACTATCTTCATCAATACCAAAGTTATTAACAGTACCTTTCTAACTGAATTATTTAGCCTAGGGCAAGACTAACCATATACAACCACCCTGGAATAAATAATTTCAACAAAAACTATATTCTGCACTCCAATTAATGAAACATCATTTTGATGTCTTTTGACATAGCACTTCTCTCCTGTAAGCGGAAGATCCGTGTACCCCCATTAGCCCTCCTCATTCTCCCAACCATATTATGGGGGAGTGTGACGAAGGCACTTATTCCCCTGAGAGAGATATTTATTCTCTTTCACGGGTAAATTGTGATTACTTGCAAAAAATAATTTATACAATGTATCATCTAATCTCATATGTTTTTTGTTTACTCTTTACTCCAGAATTCACTGGTTTCTTTTCTATCTATTCATCTCTTCAGTCCACACAGGTTGATCTGCGCAGTCAGCTCTGCATAACAAAAAGTAAGTCAAAACTATTTGATCTATTGCCATGGCACCACTGAATATACTTTCCCTGAATGTTCAGGGAATAAATGGACCAAAGCCTTCCGTACTTTCCATAACAAGAAGGCTCACATAGTATGCCTCCAAGAAACACACTTCACCAAAGATTCTACTCCAAAATATATTTCTCCTTTTTATCAACAAATTTACACGGCTTCTGCCTGTACCAAGCAAAGGGGAACTCTAATTGCATTTCACCGATCCACACCATTCACCTTATCATCAGAAATTAAAGACCCAGAAGGTAGATACCTGATACTCATGGGTTATATAATGGATACAGCAATCACGGTGATTTCCTACTACGCTCCTAACAAACAACCTACATCATTCCTCTCACATATATTACAAGTGATTAATACACACAAAATAGGAACAGTGATAATGTGCGGGGATTCGAACCAGGTCCTCCTCCCATTTCTAGATAAATCACCTTTTACACCATCCAAAATAACCTCTAGATTACCTTTTTCTCAACTTCTTTCCAAATACAATCTGGTAGATTCATGGAGAGAAAGTAACCCAATTAAAAAGAAATTCACTTATTTCTCGCACCCTCATCAAACCTTCACCAGAATAGATCATATTTTTCTAACAATAGGAATGATACCAGAAATTATTGCATCAGATATAATTCCGATTCCGTGGTCTGACCATAATGCAGTATACACTACTATAGCCTCAGCCATACCAAAAGCACATGACCCAACGTGGTACTTACCGGACATAATGCTCAAACACCCACTACATCAGATGGCCATTGAACAAGCTTTAAAGGAATACATATCAATTAATAATACAACAGACATCTCCCCAATAACACTGTGGGAAGCTCATAAGCCTGTCTTGCGTGGTACAATACAAAGACAAATGGCACTATTTAAACGGGAACGCAAAAATCTAGCAAAAAAACTAGAACTCAATTTTAATGCAGCCTACATATCATTTCAAGATAATCCATCTCAGAGTACAAAATCTCATCTGGAAAAATCTAGATTGGAATACGATCTATTTCTCACTGAGTCAATTGATAAATCCCTCAAACGCTCCAAACACAATTTCTACATGAATACAAACAAACCAGGTACATATTTGGCTCGGGCATTAAATTCAACTAACAAATCTTTCAAACCAATACGTTTGAAATTATCAAAAAATGTTTACACTTGTAATCCAGTTAAAATAGTCCATAAATTTCACTCACATCTCGCAACTTTATACAAGACAAACAATGAATTTAATCCTACAGAGGCTGAATCCTTCTTCTCAAAAATAACCTTACCTGAGTTATCTCAGAATCAAAAAAGCAGTTTGGATGAGCCTATAACTATAGATGAAGTTGCTAACGCCATAAAAGACCTAAAACTTAACAAAAGACCAGGCCCAGACGGCTACTCGGCTTTATACTATAAAACATTCTCAGAAATACTCTCTCCCATTCTCACTGAAACTTTTAACAAACTTCTAGATGGACATTCTTTTCGGCAAGAAACACTAATGGCAATTGTTTGTATGATCCCAAAACCCTTTTCTGATGATACTTCCTGTGTGAATTATCGGCCTATCTCTCTGTTAAACCTCGATATTAAATTATTAGCAAAAATAATAGCAAAACGCCTCAATAGCATTATAGGAAAATTAATACATAGAGATCAAGTAGGCTTCATGCCAAATAGACAGGCAGGCGATAATATACGCAGGGCAGTGTTATTGGCACATATTGCTAAAAAACGGAAAATCCCTTTATGTTTTCTATCTCTCGATATTAAGAGGGCATTTGACACAGTATCCTGGCAATATATGCAATATTCATTACAAAAATGGGGTTTTGGACCCCACTTTTTAACATGGATCAAAGCATTATATAATAAACCCAAAGCCTATATAAAATATGCTGGATACAAATCTGAAGCCTTTAATATCGAAAGAGGTACCCGACAGGGTTGCCCATTATCTCCCTTATTATTTGCCCTTATACTCGAACCCATGGCCCAATACATCAGAACAAACCAAACTATAACTGGCATTGAAGTAGGAGGTATTACACACAAAATATGTATATTTGCAGACGATATATTACTTTTTCTATCATCACCACAGGTCTCTGGTCCTAACTTAATACCAGCTCTTGATGGATTTGCAGCCCTATCCGACCTTATGATTAATCCTAAGAAATGCCTAGTGCTTAATATTTCACTCACAAACATGGAATTGATCCCGGCTAGGGCTGCACTCCCATTCACATGGGCAGAAAAATCAATCCCATATCTTGGAATTCATTTAACAGCATCTCATTCTGACTTATTCTCAAACAATTATCCTCCTGTATTAAGACAGATCACAAATCTAATAAAACAATGGTCGCAACTTCCTTTATCCTGGATAGGGAAGATTAATGCAATCAAAATGACTATTCTACCCAAAATTGCTTTATCTATTCAGAGTCCTCCCTATTCCAATTCCTTCCTATTTTTTGAGAATAGTACAAAAAAGAGCAACTTCGTTTATATGGGGCTCTTCTAAACCACGTATACCTATACACACACTACATCTTCCCAAAAATAAAGGAGGCCTGGGATACCCTAATTTTACTAACTACTACAGAGCAGCACATTTGGCCAGTCTGTCCAAATACCATGCAAAACAGGAAATCCCATTATGGGTATTTATAGAGGCTTCAGAAAATGACCCTCTATTAATATCAAATTTATTATGGCTTGATCCTAAAGACCGCTTTAAAATTCATAATCCCATAACTAAACACTTCCTATCTCTCTGGGATAAACTAAAAAACAAATATCAGTTACAATCTCCACACAATCCTCTCCTTTCTTTTATCAGAAATCTGGCCTTTTATCCGGCATGGATCTACCCAAATTCTTTTAAAGCTTGGACAACATCAGGCATTCAGACACTAAATGACTTCATAGCATCTAAATCATTCCTTTCATTCCCATCGCTTAGAGAAAAATATGATCTACCAAACTCTGAGATATTTAGATATCTCCAAATCAAAAATTTCTATACACCATTCCTAAAGGGGGATACACCATTATCCCAATTATCCATTTTTGAATCAATCTGTACAAAAGATCCATTTGCTAAAGGTACAATTTTATCACTTTATAATCAATTATATGGAGTAGCAAATCTTAATAGACCCTCTTACGTTCAGCGGTGGGAGGAGGACCTGGGACGAACTTTAGAAGACACGGACTGGTCTAACATATGGCTCACATCTAAGTCATCTTCACCCAACATCTTAGCACTGGAGACAAATTATAAAGTCCTAACTCGCTGGTACCTTGTACCCGCTAGAGTGGCAAAATATTCACCTAATACCTCAGCTCTTTGTTTTCGAGGATGCCCAGAAATAGGCACATATTTACACATATGGTGGAAGTGCCCAGTAATCCAAACCTTCTGGAAGGAAGTCTTCATGATTGCATCTAAAATATTTAAAAAAATAATACAACCAGATCCATATTTAACTTTACTTAATCTAAAACCAGAATGGTTAACACTTTCTCAATTCAAACTTATGATCCAACTAATAACGGCTGCAAAACAAACAGTGGCCAAGGCATGGAAATCTCCTACATTGGTACTAGCAGAAACAATTCACAGAATGAATAATACAATGTCCCATGCTAAGATGGTAGCCATCGATCAAAATCAAATTCCAAAATTTGAAAAACTTTGGCATCCTTGGATAAAACAACAGTTCCTGTCAAACTTCAATGACTCTGTCCTGTTGCCATGGTAACAGATTAAATGACTTACAGAGACACCCATTCTAAGGCTTCAAAGAGAACTAAAAAGAATAATAAACTGACGAGCGGGACAACCTTGTGGACCATACCTCTACCTTTCAACCCTTTTTCTTCTTTCTCTTTCCTTTTCTCCACCTTACGATTAAAGCTCATTATCAGAATTTATTTGACCTATATACACTCTACTTGTAAACAATATGTATAGTAGGTATAAATCATTTAAATACCTACAAAAGTAACTAAGGAAATGATATATATCTTAAATTTAGGTTTACGTGAACCCAATGTTTAATATTTGAAATTTCATGATATTTACCTATATAAACCCTACTGTAAAACAATGAGCTTACTTTATAGATCCTTGTAAACTTACTTTATGTATCTTTATAACATTGTATACTCAATAAACTTCTTTTGACAAGGAAATAGCCTCCCATATTTTCTGCCATTGAGGGAGAGGAATGGGTCGTTTAACAGTCTGGGACCATTTCAGCATGTATGGGTGATATGTGTCTGTAAGTGAGGTAGCGTGATGTAGAAACTTATAGATGTCTGAGATAAGATGGGTCTGATAAGGTCCTTGAGCACATAAGAGTTCACATGAGGTAGGCTTATCCAAGGATAAGGTGGGGGACTTAGAGGCAAAATAGTGTTAAAAACTGGAGGTAAGAGTAAAATAATTGCTTAGAGATCTGATGTTTCCTTTGTAATTCATCAAAGGGCTGTGGTGTATAGGTGAACGGGTGTACTAGGTTTTGATGCTGAAAAATTCCTGCCTGTGTCCATGGGAGCATTCAAGTATAAGAAAGACTGTCTGGGATGTCAGGGTTAAACAACACATTTAATAGGGGTGGGCAAAGAGAGGAGAGAGAGAACTGATGGGAGCACATTTTCCATATTGAGGGGGTGAACAACATCGGGTGTAGACATAGACTCCTAAGTTGGCTCATGGTTGTCTCTAGGTTTGCCCAAATCATAGAGCTGGGATGGACCGATGTCTCATTTCAATCTCTGACCAAATGCTGGATGCCATTCTAGAGGACCGGTAATGACCGGTTTAAGATGGGTGGCAAAATAGTATTTAATGAGATCAGGGGCTCCCATCCCACCCATGACTCTAGGAGCTAACATTACTACGTTAGCTATCCAGTGAGCTTTATAATGCCAGTGAAGTTGAGAAATGTTCTCTGAGTGGCTTTGAGTTGGGACATAGGTATGGGAATTGGTAGGGTTTCAAACAGGTAGAGAAGTCTTGGTAAAATATACATCTTCAGGACATCGATACGACCCAAGAGAGAGATGCGATAAGCGTCCCACTGTCGCAAGAGCCGGTCAATTTCACGGAAGAGTGGGGGTTAGTTAGCCTGATAAGGAGTAGAATAAGAGGAGGTTAGGTTTATCCCCAGATATTTAAGGGAGTTTAGGCACCAGTGGTAGGAGTAGTTTTGTTTGAGAATGGCGAGATCTGAGGGTGGAATGTATATTGGTAGAGCTTCCTTTTTACTTTTATTAATTTTATATCCTGAAATAAAGCTAAATTCTCTTAACAAAGCTATAAGGTTCAGGAGGGATGTATGGGGTCTGGTCAGGGTCAGCAGGACATCATCAGCAAATAGTGATAGTTTATATTCGTTCTGGGGCAAAGAGACCCCTCGGATGTTAGGATGGGCGCATATGGCTGCAGCTAGGGGTTCCAGACAGAGAATGAAGAGTAAAGGGGATAGCGGACACCCTTGCTTGGTGCCATTACTCAAGGAGAAGGACAGCGATAAGTAGGAGGATAACTGAACTTGGGAGGAAGGTCGGGAGTACAGGGCATGCAGTGCTGATATGAAGGGCCTCCAAAACCATAGTTGAAAAGTGTAACAAACATAAAAGGCCAGCTAAGCCGAACAAAGGCTTTTTGTGCGTCAAGGCTCAGTATCAGGGCTGGGCGGGTTGTTTTATTCAATAGGTCTATGACGTCTATGGTACATCTCGTGTTGTCACCGGCGTGTCTGGCTGTCACAAAGCCTACTTGGTCTTTATGTATGAGTCTGGAAATTAAGAGGGATAGTCGGTTAGCTAGAATCTTTGTAGATCTCTTGTAGTCAGAGTTAAGCAATGCGATGGGCCTAAAATTTTCAGGGATGGAGGGATCCTTGCCAGTTTTTGGAATCACGGAAATATGGGCATGGAGGAATTGTGGATGGGGTGCGGTACCTTTAAATAGGGAGGTGTATAGTGAAATCAAGTGTGGGCTTAAAATTGATAGGAAAGACTTATAATAGGAGTATGGCAAACCATCCAGGCCAGGGGATTTTTGGGTAGGAAGATGTTTAACTATGTCAGCTAATTCTTTGGGGATGACAGCAGCGTTCAGAGATGAGAGGTGTTCAGAGGAAAGTTTGGGTAGTTGTAGAGAATTAAAAAATGAGTCAAATCTCTCTTGCATAAAGTTGTAGTTAGGGCCTGTTTGCAGACAATTGTATAATTGGCGGTAAAATTCTCCAAAGACCTTGGACATAGTGAGGGTGCAATAGGTAGGGGTCCCATCTGCTTGCCTGAGAAAATCTGGGGAGGAATGGAAGGGACGAGATTTCAACTTATTCACCGGTATTTTGTGGGGTTTGTTTGAGTATTCATAAAATTTATGTTTGGACCATAAAAGGGATTTATCAATCTTGCTCATTTTTAGTGATCTAAGTTGATTTCGCAAAGAAACAACGGCTCGGAGCCTGGCCACCGTGGGGGAAGATAGCAAGAATTTCTCAGCCTTGCGGAGTTTAGACAGTATAGATGAGTGTTGAAATGCTGCATCCTTCTTTAACCACTTCAGCCCCGGAAGAATTTACCCCCTTCCTGACCAGAGCACTTTTTGCAATTCGGCACTGCGTCGCTTTAACTGACAACTGTGCGGTCGTGCCATGTGGCTCTCAAACAAAATTGACGTCCTTTTTTTCTCACAAATAGAGCTTTCTTTTGGTGGTATTTGATAACCCCTGCGGTTTTTATTTTTTGCGCTATAAACAAAAATAGAGCGACAATTTTGAAAAAAACACAATATTTTTTACTTTTTGCTATAATAAATATCCCCCAAAAATATATAAAAAAACATTTTTTCCTCAGTTTAGGCTGATACGTATTCTTCTATATATTTTTGGTAAAAAAAAATCACAATAAGCGATTATTGATCGGTTTGCTCAAAAGTTGTAGCATTTACAAAATAGGGGATAGTTTTATGGCATTTTTATTAATAATTTTTTTTTTAAATGGCAGCGATCAGCGATTTTTATCGTGACTGCGACATTATGGCGGACACATCAGATATTTTTGACACATTTTTGGGACCATTGGCATTAATACAGCGATCAATGCTAAAAGATTGCATTGATTACTGTAAAAATGTCACTGGCAGTGAAGGGGATAACCACTAGGTGGCAGTGTAGGGGTTAAGTGTGTCCTAGGGGCGTGTTTCTAACTGTGGGGGGGTGGCTATGTGTGACAGTTCACTGATCGCTGCTCCGATGACGGGGAGCAGAGATCGAGTGACACTGTCACTAGGCAGAATGGGGAGATGCTGTTTACATCGGCATCTCCCCGTTCTTCCTCCCCATAAGGCGATCGCGGGTATCCCCTCAGCGATCCAGTCCGCGGGACCCGTGACCTGACTCATGGAGCTTGCCACTGGCGCACGTGTGCGCGCCCCCGCTGGTCGCCTCTTAAAGGGCAATGTACAGGTACGTGATTTTGCCTGTACGTGCCCTTCTGCCGACGTATATCATCGTGAGGCGGTCGGCAAGCGGTTAAACTTGAACCTGTAGCAATGCAATGTCTCCAGAAGACAGCCTTGTGTGCTTCCCACAGGATGGAGGGTTCCAAGACCATGCTCGTGTTAAGTTGGAAGAACTGAGTTAGGCTATTAGATAGATGGGTTTTGGTTTCTGGGATACTGAGAAAGGTCTCATTGATTTGCCAGTGACAGGTTCTGGGGATGGCAGAGGAGAGGACAATGTCAAGAGATACAGAGGAGTGGTCTGACCAGGTTATGGAGTTGATTTCAGAGGAGACCGAGGATGTCAGGAGGGGTGAAGAGATAAAGAAGTGATCCAATCTGGAATAAAGCTTGTGGGGGTGTGAATAAAATGTGTATTGTTTGTGTGTAGGATGTTTGATCCTCCAGATATCTAAAAGATTCCTAGCTCTGATAAGTTTACGGAAGGATTTGGAAAGGCTGTCAGGTTTGGTTGCTGTCATGGAGGGGAACAATACGTGTCTAACTTTACTGGGAGACATAGACACATTAAAGTCCCCACCAATGACCATAAAGGGCTGAGAGAACTTGTCTAGGGTGTCAAACATGGTGGAAAGGAACCGGATCTGACCAGAATTAGGGGCATAAACATTAACAATAGTAAGAGATTGGGTGAGGAGTGAGCAATCCAAGACAATAAATCTGCCCTGGGGGTCCAGGTAAGAACATTTGACATGTAAGGGGCATGATTGATTAATTAGGATAGCCACTCCTTTCCCAAATGGGTCAGAAGCCAGGAAGGATGTTGGAAAGTGTTTACTGGCGAATTTAAGGGATCCCCCAGGGCGGAAGTAAATCTCCTGGACTAAAATGACATCTGCTCTGGAAGCCTTAAACTCTTTCAAAGCCAGCCATCTCTTTTGAATATAGCTTTTGCACAAATTAAGGCCACAAATTAGAAGATTAATGAGAACACTATCACCGCAGTCCAATATTACAATAAAGAGGCCCAGTTTATCAGCAGTAAAACGGAAAGAGCTCATACCTGCTAGATTTTGACATTCTTCTTTTGCAGCCTATTGAGTGACTGTTTCTCATTGCTCCACTATTCAGATGCACACAAAGAGGTGGTAAGCCTATCCCTTCATATAACTAGTTACAAATAAATTCACATCACCTAAATAATAAAACATCACTCCACGCCTTCTATTTGTAGCAATATGGACTACAATTGCAATGAACAGCTATCCCTGGTACTATCTGCATATCATATCACCCCTCTAGTGCCCAGCGTTAATAAACTGACATCATATGTGTGAGCCAAAAAGAGGCTATTGTGGAATTGGTAGGTGACTGTTCCTCTACATGACCATACACCCATTCCACATATCCCAGGGAGCTTTGCTACCCTCGGAGAGATTTATGGGAAGAGCTATAAAGGTACCCCAGGCTCTCTTCTTCCCAGGCCTCGTGCAAGAAAGGTCTCTCCGTGTAAGGAGAGTGAGGTCGCGGCCTACCACGTGGGGTACATCATCCTCACCCAACCGAGAAGGGGTCCACCGCTGCCTGTTGCTCATCAGACATCTGATCAGCATCAATCCTACAGTCCAGCTACTTGCACTCCGTGCTTTGCACCAGGTCACTGTCCAAAGTGGGTCTGCAGCCAAGACATCTATCCGGGAGTCACTGTCTAGGAGGCACTGAATTGTCCTGGTCATTGGTGAGAGGGCAGTTGCCTACCTTTGCAAACCTTTCCTTGGTTGTTTTATTGGGACACTATGCACAGATAGCTTTACTTTGGGAACACTTCACTACACTTCTGTTTGAACACTGTACATAGGCATCTCTAATTGCATCCATCACAAGATAAAATATCACTCTGTTGCTACACTTTATTGGATATAGTTAATGAGCTCCGACTGCCAGTGAAGACCATCGGATTTGCAACAGGGACATTCTGTCATTGCTGCTTAAAGGGCCCTATTACCATCCTTGTTTAGTTTCATCTCTCATTAGCATAATAAGAGGTTGAACAGGATATATGTTATCCTGTTGTTGCCAACTGTTCTGTTTTACTGGGAATCATTTTACTGAGCTTGTTCTGTTATCCAAAGCACAGTTGAACCATTACCTCTTTTGTACAGCATCATCTTAACTGAAGTATTCCAGTAAACGTTAACAGAATATAAACGCATTGAGTGCTGTCTTATTACTTAAAGGTGCTGCAATGATGTCTGAACCCAGAGTGTCAGGTGGGTTGGAATATTTACAGGGTCATGGTGATGAAGATGAGCAGGTAAATCCAAGCAGTCCCCAAGGGGGCATTTATATTTATATTTAAAATAATAAGAGATGTACTCTTAATAAATAAACACATTTCAGGCTAAATTTACAGGATAATACAAACTCACATATAGCACATAAGATTTGTTATAAATATCTGCAGTTACATTGTGCTCTATTTTTAATTAAATCTGTCTCATTGAGTTTTCCTTACATCCAAACAAATATTTTCCATAACTTGGTAGCTAGTAAAATAAAATCACAATAGTAGGTTGCTGGATTAAGCTTACTGGCTTATGTATTTGTATTTTTAGCCGGAAACAGCCAAGTAAGCTCTGTTATGCTACTATTTTAGAAATCTTTGTCTTTAATAAAGTTACAATGAACTGTTCATAACGGTGCTTACAACTTACACTCTGTTAAGGATAGATAGTCACTGAAATTTTGAGCAAAAAATGTTGCAAAGATAAAAAAACAAATAATGTGCTTAAAAAAATGTTTTGATGATTTTTTTTATTTGTAGCTCACTAGAAAAATCAATCCTTTTATGTGTTTTAAATGACGATAGCTATTTTGAGCACAATGTGAATGTTTCACCTAAGTCAGCTTGTTCATAGCTAAAACAAACTCTATTCAACTTAACATTTCCCTTGTGTTGTATCTATGGGAATAACCTTCGTTAACAGCCGTTAAACAACTTGCTTTATTCGCTCTGTGAATGGAAGCTCATTAAAATTTGAATGAGTTCATTATAAATTTGGCCCTTGACCAGCCCGGCTCATGTCTTTATGGTGGTAATGATGGCTTGTCTGATGATCACAGTATTTCAGTGGATCCTCAATGCATGTCCTTTAGAAACTGTTTTGTTGTAACTCTGAGAACATATGTTAACAATTTCTTAATCACGAACACAAAACAAAGCACAACAGTGTTTTCCTTTAATCATCTTTCAAACCATACTGTTATAATAATCAATGCATCACTTTGAAACATTTACCGTACAACATATTATCATTTCATGAAAAAGTATGCTAATACACAGTATATAGTATACTTTTTAACACTTTGGTTTATGTCAGTACTTTGAAACAAAGCTGACATCATGATTGGCATGTGATGTCCTAAAGAAAATTTTAAAACTGCTATCCCAGATTTGTGCAGTACCACCACAGCACTCAGAGTTTGGCTTGTTCAAATAAATATAAAGGCAGTCAGGCTTGCAAAACCATAGGGGTGAAGGCAGCAGTTTTGCTTAAAGGGGTTGACACTGACCAGCCCCCCAGCCCTCATTTTACTCACCTTAGCCCGTTCATTCCCACGGCGGAGATACACTCTAAAATTTTCCGACAACAAAATCCGATTGCGTCAATTCCGACCGTGTGTGGATAATTCCGACGCACAAAGTGCCACGCATGCTCAGAAGAAATTCCGAGACAGAACAGCTCGGTCTGGTAAAATTAGCGTTCGGAATGGATAGAGCACTTTCATCAAGCTGCAATGTAAAAAATGGTTTAATACAGCGCACTCTCTTCTTCTTAATAATGTGAGAAGAATGAAGTAGTTTTGCTGCTCATATTCACACAGACTTCTCGCAAACTTCTTTCTTTATTATTTATCGTGATTCCCTCAATATATTTTGATTTGTCACATCTGACCAAATTTCTTTTTTGTTGTTTTATTTTTGTTTTGTATTTTTTTCAAGGCTGATTTTATTTTAGTTTTGTTTTTTTTTTGTTTTTTTCAAGGCTGATTTTTTTTTTTTTTTTGGGTTGTTAATTTCACATTGTATTTTTGAAATGTACCTGCCTCCTCACACACAAACTGTCCTTTTTAAAGGAAAACACACATAGGCGAGTATAATTGAAACAAAAAATCCTTTATTAGGGGCTCAGAACCAAACAAAGAGGGAGGCAACGCTGGAGAAACAGCAGAAATTGGTGAAGCCTTTGACCCCCAGGGCACACATCAATTCTTTTCCAGCAAAATTGGTGGCCTGAGGAGTCCATATATAAGGGAGCGCAGTCTGGTCCAGAAGTCCCAGAGATCATGAAAGCAGCAGATGACATCTATGTCCCCAGGCTGTGGTACTACAAGAGGCTGCATATTTTGCCAGACCAGACTGAGCCCAGGGCCATCACTCTCTGGTCTTCCTTCCACGCTTCCTTCCCGGCTGTGGCTCTAATGTTGGAGATGTGGCAGGAGGAGGAGTAGGACCTGGAGGAGGAGAAGGAGGAGGAGTAAGACCTGGAGGAGGAGGTGGAGGAGGAGGACTATGTGTGAGGTCACAAATGTGGGTAGAACATGTTATTTGGCCCCTCAACCCCTTATTGAGAGCTTCCAAAATTAAGGACTCACACAGGAGTCGTTGGCCCTCCTCCATCTGCATCATTTTGCAGGCAGTTATGCCAGCAAAGTCCTCCTCCACACTATGGGAGGTTCTCAGGGCCTCTGTAGCCTTCCAAAATAGGCCTATGGCAGCCTCCTCCAGGTTACTCCTCTTCCTGCCACTTTGTCTTTGAAGGTGTAGGGGAGGGACCTGGATATCAGGCAGCCTGCTTGGCCCGGCCACCTCCTGGCTGAGACTTCCCTGTGTATGCAAAAGGGACATGGTTTTAGTTTTTGCATCATCAATCACAATCATAAATTAGTACTCCAAACTAACATCTAGTTAACATCATTGATTGAACAACCATGAAGATTTAGAGGAATGCTATACCTGGCTCAAGCTGGGCTCCTCCACATGTTGCTGCCTGGAAGGCCCAGGTTGGGCATCAGAAGCCTCAGCTGGGGGGGAAGGAAGTGTGGAAGGAAAATTGGAGAGTGCTGGCCTGGGTTCAGTCTGACCTGCCAGAAAATGCAATCTGTCATAGTACCACAGCCTGGGGACATAAATGTCATCTGCAGCTCCTGATCTCTGGGAATCCTGGACCTTCTTGTGCTCCCTTAGATAAGTGCTCCTCAGGCCACCAATTAGGATCTTCAAATAGGTGATGTCTGCCATGGGGATCACCGTCTTCACAAATTCAAACAAATTATCCAGCGCTGCCTTCCTCTTTGTTTGGTTCTTATATTCAGGGTGGTTTATCTCCCATAGACAGGGCAGCTCCCTGAACATATCAATAAAGATTGGCATAAAGTCCTTATCTTTCAAGATATCCATTTTCACTCCAAGACACAACACAAGACAAACCCTAATGTCAGCCTAAAGTCTTCTAAACTTGTGCAAATACAGGCCTCAATCTAGAAGCAGTATAAGCCCAATGTTAAATCTTACCTTCGCAATCACGATCTGCGCCTCTGTTACTCCTTCCTCCGCTCACAGATCGTATGTACTATGCACGCGTGTTACACTTTATAGACACTGCGCATGCGTGAAACTCCGCCCACCCCTGACGTTCTTTCTAGCCTATTCCCTGCCCCTTCTCGCTCGGCGCAGTGTGGGAAGAGCACATGGTGGAGTCAGAGCAGGTGTCTGATAATTACACCAACGAGGAGGAGGAGGAGGAGGAAAGCCTGGAGGCAGAAACGTCCCGATCCAGAAGGAGACGATTTAAGTCATCAAATATGTCCTTTGGGGAGATGTTGGAGATGGTGGACATAATGAAGAGGGCCGACTATGATGGGAAGTATGGACCTTACCCCAACCCCAATGTCAGAAAGGCCAAGACCATGGCGAAAGTTGTCAAGAGTCTGCACCAGAATTTCGGGATACAACGATCGAAGGATCAGCTCAGGAAATGGTGCTCAGACCTCAAATTAAGAGAGCACGAGCAGCACAGAAAGATCCGGAGAGTGCTGCAAAAAAGTAAGTAGTTGTGCTGTGTTCCTATTCTTTTTATGTTTATTACGTTCATGCTGCTACATGTGCTTTTCTTAACTGTTATCCAGTTTAAAATGTCAACTTTCAGGTTCATGGGCACATTATTCGTTCGTATCAAACATTTTTTGTTCGGCCTAGAAAACACAATTGTTTTGGCCATATGCATTTGCCCACATTTTTTAGGGCCTACTTGTCTGAAAATAATTTAGTTGTGTAGATGGGTTTGTTACTAGAATGAAATGCAAACTAGATTCTGTGTAAGGAGAGGACACTCAGCAGCTGTTTACACATCTGGACGCTGGAGCACTAGTGTGGGACACAAGAACACCCTTTTTATTAGGGGGCCCACACAGGTGCTCCAGTATATACTATAGGGGTGTCTCCATCTGTGAAGCTTGTACAAAACAGGTAAAGTATTGAAGCTTGACAAAGGACAAGAAAAATGCAACATCTTGGAACTCTGCCAAAACAGACAATTGTACCCCACTTCCAAGCAATGTTTCATATTCCTATTTCTGCCATCAAATATCTGTGTGCTAAGTATACCTATTTTTTTTACATAGGGGATAAAAGACTCGGAGGACACCCCTCATCCGAGGAGGCCAGAGACCCCCCACCTCTGGAAGAAGGGGAAATCCACCCAAGCCAAGCAGAGCAGGAGGAGGAAGACTTGGAGGAAATTGGCACCACAACAGGTGAGTGTCTGTGACCACAGGCTCAGGTAAGAGATGGATGCCGGCATATTTATAATACATGGTGTTTTTTTGTTTCTATCTTTTTAGGTGATCGTGATGTTGTGGATCCAGATCCTTTCACCTTGGAAAGTGCACAGATCCTGATCGGGGAGATCATGGGGTGTAATAAGGACTTGGAAAACATTCAGAAAAACATCAATGATGTTCAACAAAAAATGAAAAACATCATTGATGTTTTAGGGAGAGTTTAAAACCCCTCCAAATTCCTTTGTTTTTTTTGTGTGGTAAAAATTTTTGACATTTTTTGACAAATTTGAGAAAAGCCAAATTTTGAAGATGCACACAGTGTGTCAACATGTGCTATCTGCCATCACGGGAGATCAATGGACGCGTTTTGGGGGTGCAACCCCTTCCTCAATAATAAAGTAGCTGTGAGGAAGGGGTTGCACCCCCAAAACACGTTCCTTGATCCCCCGTGATGGCAGGTAGCACATGTTGACATTCGTAAATTTGTGTGCATCTTCAAAATGTGGCTTTTCCTGGGGTGACTTCACCCCATCTGAACGCAATATCAAACACAGTTTGTAAATACTTATGTCTGATATTGCCTTCAAGTTCTACCAAATGTGAACTTTATAAGTTCAAGATTTGTGTCTTTCTTGTTGGTTTTAAACATGCCTGTTTTATCTTAAATGGACATTTCTACTTTTTCTAATATGACCTCAAAAATTGTTATACAACAAACATGTTGGTTTGTTTTAAAAACCTTTTCTAAATGCACATGTGATTGTGCTGGTATTAAAAAGATTGTTAATCAAGAATGTGTGGATTATTGTCTCAACGCTCCAACACTTTTGTGGTGCTCTAATTGGTGTTTTCTGTGACAACGGGTGTTATTTCCTAAGAGCAAATCCACTTTGCACTACAAGTGCAGTTTCAACTGCACTTGTAGTGCAAAGTGTCTTTGCCTTTAGTAAATAACACCCAACAGTGCTTTGTAAGGTTACACAATCACGCCATTTTCAGGACTCATCACATTTCTGTCAGGGTCAGCTAAAAGAAACACAAGCTGTAAATGTCACCAAAGATTTTAGTAGTTATTTGGTTTTTTTTAATTTGAAAAAGGTTTCAGACATTGTCTAGCATATTGATGGCCCCCCTACCCACAAAGAATTCAAGGTATCTTAGCCGGACATCACGGGCACTCAGAGGGGGCAAGCCAGGATGGCCACTTTCAAGCACCGTCAGGGTTGTTTCATTTTGAATTCTAGCCTCAAGCCCAACTGAGCCAGCATAGTTGGCAGAATGTTGCCGTAAAAAGTTGTGTAGAACACAGCATGCCAGGATTATATGATTCAGTTTATACTCCGCCATATGTATGGGTGTAAGAAATAGGTGCAACCGACTGGCCATGATTCCAAACGTGTTCTCCACCACTCTTCTGGCTCTGGCCAGCTGATAATTAAAAACCCTCTGGTCCGGGGTGAGGGTCCTCATTGGGAATGGCCACATAAGATGGTCCCCCAGCGCAAACGCTTCATCTGCAATGAAGACGAATGGGAGTCCTTCCACATTATCTTCTGGAGGTGGCAAGTCCAAGCTACCATTCTGGAGACACCTGTAGAACTCCGTCTGGGCAATAACTCCACCATCGGACATCCGGCCATTCTTCCCCATGTCCACATACAGGAACTCATAAGTAGCTGACGCCACCGCCAACATCACAATACTATTGAACCCCTTATAATTATAATAGTACGTCCCCGAGTTGGGTGGTGGGATGATGTGGACATGTTTCCCATCAATTGCCCCTCCGCAGTTAGGAAAGTCCCACTGATGGGCAAAGTGGGAGGCCACAGTCTGCCATTCCTGTGGTGTGGAAGGAAACTGTGGAGTCAAACCAAAAAACAAATTTAGTCATTTTGTACATAAACAGGGAAAGCAGATTAGACACAAACATTCTTGGCCAACATCAAGATAACATTTATTTGAGGGCGTTTTTAACAAAACAACACCAAAGTATAAGGTACACCTATCAGATCCCCCCCCCCCCCCCTCATGGGCCATTTCTAACATTATAGGGGGGGAATCTTGGACAGGTAACCCTCTCCACTTTATTGAGAGATGAATGCCTAAATAATGGGTATTACTTTGAACAGCCCCTCCTTAGTTACACTATTGGCAGCCCACTGGACAGGTAAGAAGTGTCATAATACAAAGATATAAATACACATTGTACACATTTGAGCACATTTGGACATTTTGCTATTACCTATCAAGATATTAATAGTATACAGAAACTTGAAACAGTACCATTTGAAAGTATACAGGCAGGCCCTTGCACTACATGCTTTGGGGAATTCATCCATAAATCTGACCACAAAAGAGATAGGTATAGTGTGTATGGGTTTGGCAAAGTCAGCAGATAGATGATTGAGGATAGATAGAGAATTGGTATCAGCTGACTTAGCAGTTGGGGGGAGGGAAGGAGGGTTAAAAATGATTTGGGGACCCCCCAAAGAAAGCCTCTGGCACTCTGCCTGAATTTAAAGCACAAATCACATTTAGAAATATTTTAGGGGGTGTTTGGGTAAAGCACTACTATGGAGCTGATAAAATACATTGTTAAGTGACTACATGAGGTGAATATAGGGCCAGGAGACCATGCTGGGGAGGTAAGTGAAGGCAAATATGTATGAAGGACAACAAAAATAATTACCTAAAAATCCAGCATGCATGAGGACAAAGGGGACATTCACAGCATATTACAATCATGGTTATTAGTGAATGAGGAAAGAAATACAATATATTAGCAAACATTAAATACAATAAAATGTGATATTAAAAAATAAATAAAAATCTTACCTTCATATACTCCTTCTGCAGGACCTGGATGATGGCAGAACAGGTCTCTGGGATAATGATCCCCAGAGCCTGGGGGGAGATGCCTGTCGCGAACTTGAGGTCCTGCAGGCTTCTCCCCATCACCAAGTACCGCAGGGTGGCAAAGAGCCTCTGCTCCGGAGTGATGGCTTGCCTCATGCATATATCCTGCCTGCTAATATAAGGGGTCAGCAAAGCCAACAAACGGTGAAATACGGGGTCCGTCATCCAGAGAAAGTTCCTGAAATCATCAGGATTATTCTCACGGATCTCACGGAGTAAAGTTATATGACAGAACTGGTCACGCTGAAGCAACCAATTCTTGGTCCATGAACTCCTCCCCACCCTGTTCATGGACTGGACTTGTGTCAAGGTAAGGACCCCAACACCAAGCCCCCGCACAGCACGAACTCTACGAGGAGTACGTATATGCAACATGGCTAGAAAACGGCTGCTCAGAACAAAGTAACAGAATGCACTGAAGAGCAGCAAGGTCTGTGAAGAGCGACCTGAAAAACAGTAACGAGCGGACAAGATCGAACTGAATAGTACAATACGAACTGACTGCACGCACTGAAGAGCAGATACAAACCCACAAGCACAAACTGAACAGCAGAAAACGATCTGAAAACCATGAGTCTGAAAAAGCGCGAATCGTCTCTCACCAAACTTTTACTAACACGAGATTAGCAAAAGGAGCCCAAAGGGTGCCGTGCTTGGTTCTGAACTGGCCTTTTCTAGTCTTGTCGTACGTGGTTGACGTCACCGCTTTATTGGCGATCAGAAATTCCGACAACTTTGTGCGACTGTGTGTACGCAAAACAACTTTAAGCCAACATCCATCGGAAAAAATCCATGGATTTTGTTGTTGGAATGTCCGATCAATGTCCGATCGTGTGTACGGGGCATAACTCTCTGCCCGTTGTCTTGGGTCTTGATTGGATAGATTGATAGCAGCGCAACCATTGGCTCCCACTGCTGTCAAGCAAATCCAATGATGCGGGAGCTGGGGGGCAGGGCCGAGTCTGGCATTCTGTGTCTATGGGCGCAAAAGCCAGACTCCGGAGCACACCCGCACAGTAACCCCCAGGGAAAGTGCTTCTCCTAGGGGGTTTCCCAATGCAGGGAGGAGCTGATAGCGCCACCGGGGGACCCCAGAAGAGGTGGATCAGTGTCACTCTGTGCAAAACGAACTGCACAGTGGAGGTAAATATGACATGTTTGTTGTTAAAAAAAATGAGGGTTTACAACCCCTTTAATGTCCTCTTTCCCAGCAACACATATGTATTTGTTACTTATTCCACCACTGGGAGCAAAGAAAATACTCAGCACTTCTGAGTGTGGAGGAGCATGAGACTCAATCCATGTGACAGTCCTTTGTGCACTTAAGTCCTGGACAACCGCAACTGCACAACCTCTGAGCATGCCCAGGGCTTTATTTGACAGTCACTCAATGGAGCACAAAGGAAACATAGAAATTCAGAATTAATTGGTTTGTCAATGAATGGCAATGTACGGGTTCAATTTTAAAGACTATCTACATTCCAAACATTTTTTTTTCATAATGCAGCTAACCAGTCATACAATATACCCCATACTCATTCACATAGGGGGCACAGGATCTGGGTGCCCCCTTGTTAAAGGGGGCTTCCAGATTCCTATAAGCACCCTGCCGCAGACCCCTACAACCACTGTCCAGGGTTGTCGAGAATAGGCCCTTGTCCCCATCAACATGGTGACAAGGTGCTTTGGAGTGGTTTGGCAGAGCTCCCCTGCCCCAAAGCACCCCCCCATGTTGAGGTTATATAGCCTGGTATGGTTCAGGGGGGGGTTACTTGCTCGCCCCCCCTTTCCTGCCTGCCATTCTGTGTGCTCCGATAAGATAAGGGTCTGGTATGGATTTTTTTTTCATTTTTTTGTTGTATTGTCGGCAATAACTTACAGCCGCGAGTCAATTTAAATGTCATTATTTTCTTTATGTCAGTTTTTCTGCAGCAGGTTCTATACACAGTACAGATGCGCCACTTTACAGGCTGACTAAGGGGACCCCCCAGGCACTATATTTAATAGAATTTTCCTTTGTATTGTGTTAATTTATGCATCATTAAAATTACTGCTCATTTAAAAACAATATTTAAAAAAAAATTGCATTGATACTATCTATTACTATTGATACTAAAAGTTTTTAAAGGAGCAGTGATTTTAATGATGCAGAAAGTGAAACAATAAAAATGAAAATATCCTTTAAATAGAGTCAAACTGACATATATAGAGAAAAAAAGACATATAAATGGTCAGTAATACAATACCATTCCTGGTAATACAAAAATGTTTTTAAAAAATGATGTGGGGGTCCCCCCAATCCATACCAGGCCCTTTGAGGCAACCCACGCCATTTTTTTAAAATAAATTGACGTGGGGGTTCCAGTCAAATTCAAAACAGACCAAAGGGTTTGGCATGGATTTTGGGGGGACCCCACGCAGATTTTTTTGTCATGGGGTTCCACTTAAAATCCATACCAGACTCAAATGGCCTGGTATGGATTGGGGAGACCCCCACTCCCTTTGTTTTACATTTTTCTATTTTTTGTTTTCATTCAGCTGTCAGCGGGGAAGACCATTGACAGCTGATGACTCATCTGTTGTTAAGGATGCAGTGGCCGGCTTTCCGGCCCACTCCTTAACAGCCATCTATTCACTGTTCCCTGATTGGGCAAAGCTTTGCCAAGCCAGGGCTTAGAATGCACTGTGCAATGTGCAGTGCAATGTGGGGCACTCGGGGGGCGAACATCCCCAAATTCGAACAGGCAATGTTCGGGCCGAATGTATGCTCGGTCCGAACAGCTCGCCCAACACTATGTTCTAGTAAACCTGGTTTTATTTAGAGCACTATAAAATATATATAAGGAGCACCAGCATTCTAATCTACATTTATTAGTATAACAGCTTCTTCTGGATGTACCCCTGTACATCAAAAGAAGAATATTTTTAGAAAGAAAAATCAGTGGTACCTATTGGTGTAAAAAAAATGTGTGAAGTATCCCTCTACTTTAAAATATTATTTAAAATATTATTAAACATGTCTGGGGCACATGCACGCAGCTCAGCCAAGCAGTCATGCCACGGTATAGCTGCGGCCGAACATCACTACCACTACAGTGTATTTGTTTCACACTCAACGAGCAGGGTCACCATGATGTCCACTGGCTCAAAGACTAAGGCCAAGCCAAAGATGAGCTGAAGGGCCCTGATGCAGGCTTCATCCAAGATGGCAACTGCTTCACCGTTTCTGCCTTCCCCGGTTCACACGCAGTCACAGCCTGCACAGGATACTGGGGAGAATAAAGGCAGCTTTTCTCATGTGAGAAGTTGTATTAATCTTCCTCTCTCTGGGCTCTCACAGCAGGATTTCTTTAAACAGATCGAATCCATGCTACAGACTTCTCTCCTACTATTAAGGCTCTCAACATTTTTAGAGTTAGGACTGCAGATAATACTTACATAGTTACATAGTAGGTGAGGTTGAAAAAAGACACAAGTCCATCAAGTCCAACCTATAAATACTGGGGTAGCTTACGCATGTATTTGAAATTGGTGCAAACTAAAGCTCTGTTTTTAATGTGAAGTGTTAGACAGGACAATTTGGTTTGTTGCAGGATGGCTTGTAAGTTAAGCTGGGAATTTTTCTTTGTTATTGTTTTACAGACAGCTCTGCATTCTACCTCAGATCATATTACTGGCTGTCTGTCTTGTGAGATAAGGGACTTGGGCAAAGAACAGCAGACCTAGAAACTCACATGAATGATATGGAGTTAACCTCTCGTGAGCATGTGGAAACTATAGTGGCCCAACAGGAGAAGAACAAAATGCTCCTGCCCCGCTTAGAGGAAGCTGAAAATAGATCACACAGATCCAATTTGTGAATTTGGTTTGCCTGAAACCATTATAGATCTACAATCTACCACTATCGCTCTTTTCCAGGAGCATTTGTCATCACTCTCCAGCGAATGCTGAGAGATGGACAGAGTCCACCATGCACTGACCAGACAACAGCCTGAAATTTACGATGTCCTCAAGTCCATCCAAAATAACCTTCTTAGACGTCACTTTCATTAACCACTTAAGAACAGAGCCTAGTTTTGAGATTTGGTGCTTACAAGTTAAAAACATTTTTTTTGCTAGAAAATTACTTAGAACCCCTAAACATTATATATTTTTTTTCTAACACCCTAGAGAATAAAATGGCGGTTGTTGCAATACTTTCTGTCACACCACATTTGCTCAGCGGTCTTACAAACGCACTTTTTTTGGAAAAAAAAATACTTTTTTCAATTAAAAGATAAGACAACAGTAAAGTTAGCCCAATTTGTCTTATATTGTGAAAGATGATGTTATGCTGAGTAAATTGATACACCCAACATGTCATGCTTCAAAATTGCGCCCGCTAGTGGAATGGCGACAAACTTTTACCTTTAAAAATCTCCATAGGCGATGTTTAAAAAATTCTACAGGTTGCATGTTTTCAATTACAGAGGATGTCTGGGGCTAGAATTATTTTTCTCACTCTAATGATCGCAGTGATACCTCACATGTGTGGTTTGAACACCGTTTTCATATGTGGGCGCTCAAGGCCGTCTTTAATATTGATTGGACCCTGGGCAAAAATTTTCTTGGGCCCCCCCCATGCAATTTCACTCTCCACCTGCTCTGAGACATTTAATAAATAGCAGCTAGACTTAAAATCAGTTTACTGTATCAGATCAGGCAGCAATTGCGATTGGTTGCGAGCGGTTACAGCATATCATTATTGCTTACTGACTGGTTGCTAGAAGTTACAGCGCACATTACGGCTCACTGATTAGTTGCTAGAGGTTACAGAAAATGAGAGATTACTGTACAGTAATACTGCTCACTGATTTGGTTGCTAGAGGTTACAGCACATCATCTCCTCACTGCAGGAGAGCATGATATACATATGAATGCCGCCTTTATTTACGTATCAATGCCGCTGGCCGCAGCTATTTACTTAGTAATGCCGTCCCTATTTACATATGAATGCTGGTTATTTACATGTAAACACAGGGTCTGCAGGTGAGTCACCTGTACACAACAATAGGGCAGAGCTGGGCAGCATTAGTACCAGCACTTCACACTGAGATATCAGGATACAGCACAGGATTAAAACTTCAAGGGACAAGGGAATTTAAACTGAGATAGTTGGCAAGTATGAGGCAGCTGCTTTGGGCCCCACAACAATTACAGGGTCCAGGGCAGCTGCCCCTTTTGCCCTGCCTTAAAAACGGCCCTGCAGGTGCTGCTCACATATGCGTACGTATTTTTTTTATTTTTACACTGTACTTTAAAAATTAAAAAATGTGTCACTTTTATTTCTATTACAAGGAATGTAAACATCCCTTGTAATAGAAAAAAAAGCATGACAGGACCTCTTAAATATGAGATCTGGGGTCAAAAGACCTCAGATCTCATATTTACACTAAAATGCAATAATAAAAAAAAATTCCTTTTAAGAGATATGGGCGGAAGTGACGTTTTGACGTCACTTCCGTCCTGCAATGGTATGGAGCCAAGTGGGGGCCATTTTTCCCTCAGTCAGCTCCATACCACAGACCGAGAAGGATCCAATAACCTCCGCCACCGGAGCACAGACAGGAGGGGGGCCCTCTCCCGCCACCGATAAAAGTGATTTTGCAGCGAATCCCCTGCAGAGACCATTTTTATATGAAAGCCGACCGCCCGCTGAAGAAGAGGATACCAGGGTTATGGCAGCTAGCTGCTGCCATGACAACGGTATTCCTCTTCAAACAGCTGACGTATAACAACGGGGGATGGTCGGCAAGTGGTTACGGAACAGGACGGTAGACTTACCAGTACACTCTATCACAAAACAACAGTGGGTAATACGATACTACACGCTAGCTAGTTCACATCCACAACCACTGATTACATCAATACCGTATATACAGTCTGTATTTATGTATCTGCCGTAACTGTTCAGATGAGGAGACATTTCAAACTGAAGCTGCAAACCTAAGAAATAGACTATTGCAATGGGGTTACTGGGTAAAAGAAGAAAATAATGCAGGCGCCTCTGTGTGTAGACTGTTACATGTGAAGTAAACCACAATAGTAAAAACTCACTTTTTAATACTCAATGACAGGCACATCTTAATATTTTAGTCCGGTGATGCATCCATGGCACTGGTCTGCACGAAGAGTCATCCTGGCTGCTCTGACAGCTGTTGTGGCCGGCAAGATGGTGGTTTGTAGGAGGAAAGCCGAGAGAGAGGGTTGAAATGCTCCCTGAACCGCAGAGCTCCATCTTCCTCTCTCCGCTTTCCACCTACACATCACCATCTTGCTAACCTCGACAGAGTGGCCAGGATGACTCTTCCTGTGGACCAGTGCCATGGATGCATCACTGGACTAAAATACTAAGATGTGCCTGTCATCGAGTATTAAAAAGTGAATTTTTACTATTGTGGTTTAATTCACATGTAACAATCTACACTCAGAAGCACCTGCATTATTTTCTTCTTTTACAAATCCTGGAGATTGCTTCTGCTTCCCTGCATAAGGCTGGCCCTGATACAGTGGACTTATTTTACTTCCCAGTGTACAGCTGGGGAATTACAAGGACTACATAGACTTTAGTGCAGCAGGACCCACCGCAGATTTGCGCCACACATGTATGTCTGGGGTTACTCGGTAACCTGTCTTAAAAAAGCATATAGACCAGCCATCAAACAGACTAGACACAACCTGTTGTTTGGCAAAATGGATACATCTAGTCTAGAATGCTCAAAACCCAATACACTGCAGATCATCACCAAGTACACTACAAGTAAACAACATCAAAAAGTAAAAAAAAACTGTGACAAAACACTGACATCTATTGCGTATAGATCTAGCTCTAAGCCCCTTTGTAAGAGAAACCCCATCCATTACATACCGTAGGACTAAATCATTAAAGGACCATCTTGTCCACAGTAAGTATACTGGGGAATTCAGGAAAGATCCCTGTAAACTTCTAGAAACTTTTAGATGCAGGGGCTGTTCATATTGTCGGCACATGAACACTGACACTATAGCAAAACTCCCAAACAGTAAGACATAAAGACTCCTTCATTTTGCTACTTGTAGTACAGCCCAAGGTCTCTCTTTTGATGTGTCCCTGCGGCTGTTTCTATAAAGGAAAAATCAAGCTAGAATTCCACAAGAGAGCCCACAGACACATATTAAGCATTAAGACAAGCAACCCAGACCTTCCTCTGGGAAGGCATGTCAGGGTTATACACAAGGGGAAATTCTCCAATATTACATTTTTGATTTTGGATCACATCAAAGGGAGGGGAGGCGACTGGAACAAAACACAGATTTCTGATGCACACCTTGCCTATGTTACTATGACAATGTTGTTTCTTTATTGATAGAAATTGTTGAACAGACATATCTCCTCTAAAATACCCCTGAAGAAAGGTTATTGATCTGAAACGCGTTGGTTAGAATGGAGACAGCAGAACCTCTGATTGCACAATTATGGATATTATATTTGCACAACAAGCTGTGTATTTTATTGTGGATGTCTTCTTTGTCTCTTTTGTTCATTGATGCAAATTCTTTTAATATGTCCACATACATTAGTATTTTTGGCATATGAGTGTGGTGTACTGGTTGCCCTTTAAATTCCCAATATCCTTTGGGGGTTTTTATTTTGTATCTATGTTTAACTGGGATGTTGGCAACTGGCACCTCTTTTTTCAATAGTGGAAACATTTTTTGTTTCACAGACAGCGTGTGAGCATGTGGAAGCTATAGTGGCCCAACAGGAGAAGAACAGAGTGCTCCTGCCCTGCTTAGAGGAAGCTGAAAATAGATCACAAAGATCCAATTTGTGAATTTGGTTTGCCTAAAACATCAGGCATCGAGTGCTTAGAGATGGACAGAGTCCACCGTGCACTGACCAGACAGCAGTCCAATGGCCCTCCCAGGGACATTATAGTTACGTTTCAATTTTATTGTACCAAGGAACAGCTCTTGCGCAATAAAGAATGTCTAACCTTTGAAGGCCATACCCCCCAATTTTCTCTGATTTTTTACTGTCTTGAAGTGAAGAGCTATAAAACCACAGATCCAGGTTTTGAACCAGCATCAGATCAGCTACTACTGGGCATTCCCTTTTGCTATCAAGTTTTCTTACAATGGAAAGCAGTATGCCAGCTCCTCTCCAGACCATCTACAATGACTCCTCTTTGACCTCCACCTGGCTCCCTCAGACGATTTGTGCCTGTCCTCATCACCTCGCCCTCTGAGACAGATGACCTCTGAGCCATACAACATCACTCCTCAACTTGCCTCCAAATGGTCTACTCCTAAGGAAAAGCTGGCTGGTTCATCCACTAGCCTACATATGGCCTGCGCTGCTCATCTTGATGTGGCCTGAGATCAAGCCTTATTGCACTGTTCATGTTATAGTATTTATGCCTGTTTTATTTAAATATTTTTTCTTTCTCTCATATTTAGGACTACTAGGAGTTCAGGGAAGAAACTGGGCTACTCCATTTTTGCCTGGATTTTAGTTTAGTCACTTTTTTGCTTCTGGGTTGAGGCAGTGGGTGCCTTGTACCTGCTCATATGGCCTCACGCATTAGGTTCAAGGCCCTGGTCTCCCTCTCAGACTTCCACTCATATGTACTGCTTCTATTTTTAGTAGATGTTGCCTAACTAGCTGTCTCAACTACATTTTTTTTATCAATGCATGAGTACCCGTACCCAAATCAGGTGATCCCCCTCTCTCTGCAATACTCCTCCCCTTCTTGTCCCCTCCATACCCCCTTTCCTTTCCCTCTCTCCTTTTATTCCCCTCCCCCCTTTCCCTTTCATTCCCTCTCCCCTTCTTCCTCGCCTTTTCTTTTCCACCCCCTCTCCCTCTTTACTGACCACCATGGAGTATTTTCTGCTAGGTATTTTTCTCTGGTAGATTATTAAAGCAGGCCCCCAGGCTTTGTCCAGCTTATTGTTTTGTTTATCTAATGTACACCTCTGTTTCCCCGGGAAGATGTCACTGCACCCCAATTTGATTCCCTCTCTTGGGTTTGTGTAGCCTCAGAGATGGAATGATTTATCTGGTTATTTATTCCCTGGCAAATGTTATGTTTTTCTTGATACTTTATATTTTCTTTTTTTACATTGACTCACTCCTTTTCTTTCCTCCTTTCTTTTCTCTCTTATTGCTATGCTTCAAGGTCCCCATGGCTCCCTTGAATGTGTTGTCTCTTAATGTTAAGAGCCTAAATTCACCCCACAAATGTGTTAAAGCCTTTTTTAGCTTCACCCCCTTTGAAGTCCATATTATGGCCCTACAGGAGATCCATTTTGCAGCCTGAGGCACACTGAAATACTTTAGTTCAGTCTATCCTTAAGTCTACATAGCCTGTGCTTAAACGAAACAATGTGGTGATTTCTAGACCTTCAGCCGCATGGCCCCTTTTGCTTCACAACTGAAATTAAGGAGCCTGGGGGTCAATATATCATCCGGTCATATCATCATCAGTTTCTGTGATTCCTCCTGATCGCATTTTGGCTACGGTACGCACCAGTCTCACTTCTCCTTTGGGTGACAAAATTCTTGCGGCTCAGGTCCATGCTCCTCCTGAGAAACCTTATGACCGCTGATTTGTCCCAGAGGGTCTCCGTACTGCTGTGCTCCAGACTTACTATTCTCCCAAGGATGCTGGCCACCCTGGGAAGAATCAACTCTTTTGGGCAATTTCCCAACAATTCTGGTGGCCTAGTCTACATGCTGATGTAACCGCCTTTGTAGCTGCCTGTTCCGTGGGTGCTCAGAGTAATGCCCTGTACACACGGTCAGATTTTCCAATGGAAAATGTGCAATCGGAGCTTGTTGTCAGAAATTCCAACCGTGTGTGGGCTTTTTCCATCGGATTTTCTGACACACAAAGTTTGAGAGCAGGCTATAAAATTTTCCGACAACAAAATCCGATTGCATCAATTCCAACCGTGTGTGGACAATTCCGACGCACAAAGTACCACGCATGCTCAGAAGAAATTCCGAGACGGAACTGCTTGGTCTGGTAAAATTAGCGTTCGGAATGGATATAGCACTTTCGTCACGGTGCAATGTTTGAAATTGTTTAATGCAGCGCACTCTCTTCTTCTTTATAATGCGAGAAGAATGAAGTTGTTTTGCTGCTCATATTCACACAGACTTCTCACAAACTTCTTTCTTTATTATTTATCGTGATTTCCTCAATATATTTTGATTTGTCACATCTGACTAAAAAATTATCTTTTTTTTTTTTGTTTGTATTTTTTTTCAAGTCTGACCTTTTTTTTTTTTATTTTTTTTTTTGTTTGTATTTTTTTCAAGCCTGAACTTTTGTTTTTTTTTGTTTTTTATTTCTCCAGAATAGTTGTGTTTTGTGTGTCAAGTTACCACAACACCATTATTATCTTGTATTATTTAATCTCAAGGAGGTTGTTTGGTGTTGGTGTCCCTTGTTAATTTCACATTGTATATTTGAAATGTACCTGCCTCCTCACAAACAAACTGTCCTTTTTGAATGAAAACACACATAGGCAAGTATAATTGAAACAAAAATTCCTTTATTAAGGGCTCATAACCAAAGAGGAAGGCAACGCTGGATAAACAGCAGAAATTGGCGAAGCCTTTGGCCCCCAGGGCACACATCAATTATTTTACTGAAAAATTGGTGGCCTGAGGAGTCCATATATAAGGGAGTACAGTCTGGTCCAGAAGTCCAAGAGAATCATGAACAGCTGCAGATAACATGTATGTCCCTAGGCTGTGGTCATACAAAGCCTGCATCTTTTGCCAGACCAGACTGAACCCAGGGCCATCACTCTCTGGTCTTCCTTAGACGCTTCCTTCCCTGCTGTGGCTCTGGTGTTGGAGGTGTGGCAGGAGGTGGAGTAGGACCTGAAGGAGGAGGAGGACCTGGAGGAGGAGGAGGAGGATCATGGGTGAGCTCACAAATGTGGCTTTCGTATGTGAGTTGGCCCCTCAACCCCTTCTGTAAAACTTCTAAAATGACACACTCACATAAGAGGCATTGGCCCTCCTCCATTTGCAGCATTTTGCAGGCTGTTATGGCAGCAAAATCCTCTTCCACACTGTGGGGTGTTCTGAGAGCCTCAGTAGCCTTATAAAACAGGCCTATTGCAGCCTCCTCCAGGTTACTCCTCTTCCTGCCACTTTTTCTTTGAAGGCGGAGGGGAGGGACCTGGGTATCGGGCAGCCTACTTGGCCCAGCCACCTCCTGGCTGAGACTTCCCTGTGTATGAAGAAGGGACATCATTTTAGTTTTTGGTTCATCAATCACAATCAAAAATTAGTACTCCAAACTAACATAGATTTATCATTAATTTGACAACCAGAAATATTTAGAAGAATGCTATACCTGGCTCAAGCTGGGCTCCTCCACATGTTGCTGCCTGGAAGGCCCAGGTTGGGCGTCAGAAGCCTCGGCTGGGGGGAAAGGAAGCGTGGAAGGAAGATTGGAGAGTGCTGGCCTGGGTTCAGTCTGACCAGCCAGAAAATGCAGCCTGTCATACTACCACAGCCTGGGGACATAAATGTCATCTGCAGCTCCTGATCTCTGGCAATCCTAGACCTTGCTCCCTTAGATAAGTGCTCCTCATGCCACCAATTAGGATCTTCAAATAGGTGATGTCTGCCATGGGGATCACCGGCTTTACAATTTCCAGCAAATTATCCAGCGCTGCCTTCCTATTTGTTTGGTTCTTATAATCAGGGTGCCACATACAGGGCAGCTCCCTGAACATATCTATGAATATGCTGAGAAACTCCTGATCCTTCAAGATATCCGTTTTCTCTGCAAGACACAACACAAGACAAACCCTAATGTCAGTCAAAAGTCTCCTAATCTTGTCCCAATAGAGGCCTCAATCTAGAAACAGTATAGGCCCAATTTTAAATCTTACCTTCGTTATCACGATTGGCACCTCCGATACTCCTTCCTCCGCTCACAGATCGTACGTACTACGCACGCGTGTTACGCTTTATATACACTGTGCATGCGTGAAACTCCGCCCGCCCCTGACGTTCTTTCTAGTCTATTCCGTGCCCCTTATCGTTCAGCGCAGTGGGGGAAGAGCACATGGCGGAGACACAGCAGGTGCGTGCTAATTACAGCAACGAGGACGAGGAGGAGGAAAGCCCGGAGCCAGAAACGTCCCAGAGGAGACGATTTAAGGCATCAAATATGTCCTTTGGGGAGACGTTGGAGATGGTGGACATCCTGAAAAGGGCCGACTATGACGGGAAGTATGGACCTTACCCCAACCCCAATGTCAGAAAGGCCAAGACCATGGCGAAAGTTGTCAAGAGTCTGCAGAAGAATTTTGGGGTACGACGATCGAAAGATCAACTCAGGAAGCGGTGGTCGGACCTCAAATTAAGGGAGCACGAGCAGTACAGAAGGATCAGGAGAGTGCTGCAAAAAAGTTAGTAGTTGTGCTGTGTTCCTATTCTTTATTTTTCTAACGTTCGTGCTGCTCCATGTGTTTTTATTAACTGTTGTACATTTTAAAATGGCTACTTTCATGTTCATGGGCACAATATTCGTTCGTATGAAACATTGTTCGTTCGGCATAGAAAACACAATCTTTTGGATATATGCATTTTAATACATTTTTGCTAGCCTACTTCTCGTCAAATAACCACTCATCCGAGGAGACCACAGACCCCCCCACCTCATGAGGAAGTGGAAATCCCCCAAAGTCAACAGGAGGAGGAAGAAGACGTGGTGGAAATTGTGAGTGTCTGCGACCACAGCCTCAGGTAAAAGATGGATGCCGGCATATTTATAATACATGGTGTGGTTTTTTTTATATATTTTTAGGTGATTGTGATGTTGTGGATGAAGGACATTTCACCAGTGAGAGTGCCCAGATCCTGATCGGGGAGATCATGGGGTGTAATAGGGACTTGGAAAACATCCAGAAAAACATCAATGATGTTAAAAACAAAATGAAGAACTTCATTGATGTTTTAGGGATAGTATATCTCCTACTTTTAATCAAATAAAACATGTTAAATACAAATTCACACTATGGGCATCCCTTCTCTTCTCCATATGGTAAACAAGTGAAACACCGCCAATACCATTAAAGCATGGACCTGGGGTTCCAAGGATTGCTACACAGTGGCAGATACTGTGACTGCGCAGTACCCCTGGGGGGGTGAGGCTATTTGGTGAGTGCATTCATATTAGGAGCACGGATAAGGATCCCCAACACCAGCTGTCACCTAAATAAGAAGCTTTTTGAGAAATTATCTTTCAGCAAGCACTGGACACTTTTTGAGCACAAGTCACTTTGTTGTTTTTCACATTGTTTTTTTTTTATATTGGGTTATTGACACACGGTATTTGTCATGCACTCCGATGGTATTTATGTTAATTACCATGTCACAAGTATTCAATCCCTTTGGGCAATAATATATTTTTTCATTAGTTTCAAACATTCATTTTGTGAGAGCACCTGCCAGAGGGTGTAACACACGAAATTACAATTTTTATTATATTTTATTGCAGCAGCACATATTCAGTAAACTTCAGCATCTACTTTTATCTTAATTTTTTTAAAGTGTCATACACTTATAAAGTGTTTTTTTGTTGTTTTTTTGCATTATTGAGATCATGTTTTAGTCTCACAGTGTACCCCAGACTGGCTGAGGGTACAACATTAACACTAGTTGACATCAAGTTTTGGGCCACACTTCTCCTTTTTTTGGTATCTCACCAGCAAACTGTGGGGTTCTAACACCAAGGGCACAGTTTTCATGCAGAGGGTGTAGCACAATAGCATATTGATACTATAGGTACTGCATTCTCTTATCTATTGGTTCCCATCACCTTGACTTATTCCATTAAGTGAAACTATAAATCACCCTCTCAAATGCTTCTGTCCTAATTTGTTGCATCCAACATAGGGTATAACACAATGGATATCAGTACAAAATCATAAGGTATTGCACCTTGCAGAGGGTGTATATACTGAATATTGGCACACTAAGCCAGTATATATTTCATTTTTGTCATTTTTTCTCTTTTTTATTTTTTCTGAAAAAAAATTTGCACCCTGCAGAGGGGGCAACACAAAAGCATTACCATAGTAGATCTAAACCAAACATCTAAGTACCTTCCAACCAGAACATCGCCACACCTACATTCCCTTTCAATTAACCCAAGTATACGTCACTCAGGTGGTAGTGTATTTGTAGGGGCAGCAATTCACTTTTAAGCTTCTCTGTACTTTCTTCCTGTGCGCAGATTTATCCATAACTTTCCTCTTATTTCTTATGGCTCCTCTCACATCGATGCCTAATTTAATTCACACTTTAGATCATTTTACCACAATATCAGATTTGGAGGTAAACCAACAAAAGTCACAGGCTCTTAATGTGAAGCTTTCTAGCCAGGTTCTGCTCCAGTTACAATCTCCCTTTTAAATGGGCCACATATAATCTCACTTATTTAGGTATTAAATTGACTTCACATCCTTCTACACTGGATCAAGCGAAATACCCGGCGATGCTCACTCACTTAACTCCTCTTTTGACTTGCTGGTCCCCATTACAGGTTTCCTGGCTTGGTCGTATAACAGCAGTCAAATATAAGTTCCTACCTAAGATATTATACAAGGATGCTTTGGCCTTCCTAATTTTGTGAAGAATTATCAGGCAGCTCCACTGGCTTTTTTTAGCCCAATATCATACAGTTAATGAAACCCCTTTGTGGGTTAGTCTGGAGCCCGTGGACTGTGATTATTTTGCTGTCAATAATCTGCTCTGGCTTCACCCCAGGCAGGGCCGTCTTTAAGGCAGGGCAAAAGGGGCAGCTGCCCTGGGCCCTGTCATTGTTGTGAGGCACAAAGCAGCTGCCTCATACTTGCCAACTATCCCAGTTTAGAATTCCCTTGTCCCTTGAAGTTTTAGTCCTGTGCGGTGTCCTGATATCTTAGTGTGAAATGCTGGTGCTAATGTTGCCCAGATCTGCCCTATTGTTGTGTACAGACGACTCACCTGCAGACCCTGTGTTTACATGTAAATAACAGTCATTCATATGTAAATAGTGGTGGCATTACTAAGTGAATAGCTGTGGCTGGCGGCATTGATATGTAAATAATAACGGCATTCATATGTATATCATGCTCCCCCGCAGTGAGGAGATGATGATGTGCTGTAATCTCTAGAAACCAATCAGTAAGCAGTATTACTGTATAGTAATCTCTAGCAACCAATTAACAAGCAGAAATCATTTGCTGTAACCTCTAGCAACTAATCAGTGAGCCGTAATATGTGCTGTAACCTCTAGCAACCAGTCAGTAAGCAGTAATGATATCCTGTAACCGCTGACAACCAATCACAATTGCTGCCTGATCTGATACAGTAAACTGATTTTAAGTCTAGCTGCTATTTATTGTATGTCTCAGAGCAGGTGTAGAGTGAAATTGAAAATTTTTGCCCAGGGTCCAATCAATATTAAAGACAGCCCTGACCCCAGGGAATGCAAGTTGATTTCATACCCAATCACTCTTCATTATTTAGCCATATGGGATAGGTTGAAAACTTTTTACCACCCCAGTCTCCACACGTCCTGCTACTATCCTTCCTAAACCACCCCTCCTTCTACCCCACTCAAGTTGCCCCTTCAATATTTGGACTTTAGAACTCCATTGCCTGGGTCACTTGGTTACAGCCTCCTCCCTTCATTCTGTTACATCTCTACAAGAACAATAGCAGTTTATTACCACAAAACGCGTTGGCTTGATGTACACGGTGCTAATTTTTAACCACTTCAATACAAGGCACTTATACACCTTCTTGTCCAGACCAATTTTCAGCTTTCAGCGCTGTCGCAGTTTGAATGACAATTACGCGGTCATCCATCACTGTACCCAAACTAAATTTTTATCATTTTGTTCCCACAAATAGAGCTTTCTTTTGGTGGTATTTGATCACCTCTGTGGTTTTTATTTTTTGCTAAACAAATAAAAAAAGACCGAAAATTTTGAAAAAAATAAAAGTTTTGCTTTGTTTCTGTTATAAAATTTTGTAAATAAGTACGTTTTCTCTTTCACTGATGGGCACTGATAAGGTGGCACTGATGAGGTGGCAGCAATGAGCAGGCACTGACGATGGGCACTGATTTGCGGCACTGATGGCCACTGGTAGGCGGCACTGATGGGCACTCATGGGTGGCACTGGTGGGCACTGATGGGCACTGATAGGTGACACTGATGGGCACTAAAAGGCTGCAAAGATGGGTTCTTATGGGTGGCACTGATAGGCGGCACTGCTGGGCACTGATGGGCACTGAGAGGCGGCACTGATGGGCACTGATAGGTGGCACTGCTGGGCAATGATACGTGGCACTGATGGGCACAGTGATAGGCATTGTGAGTGGGCACTGATTGGCAGCTGCCTGGGCACAGATTGGTATTTCCCTGGGGGTCAAGGGGGGCATACCTGGTGGTCTAGTGTGGATGGCCATCCTGGTGGTCCTGGGCGGCATGATGGTGGTCCTGGGTGGCATCCGAGGGGGGCTGTGCTGATAAACAATCAGCACAGACCCCCCCTGTCAGGAGACCAGCCGATCGGCTCTCCTCTACTCACGTCTGTCAGACGCGAGTGAGGAAAAGCGGATTACCTGCTCTTCCTATTCACATGATTGGACACGGCTGATCACGTGGTAAAGAGTCTCCGTCAGAGGGGGCGCACAGCGGCTTAATATCCTGAGGATGTCATATGACGCCCAGTCAGGACATTGAAACCACTTTGCCGCCATCATTCTACTATATGGCGGGCGGCAAGTGGTTAATAAAGATATATGAACCAGATTTTAGAAGCCACATTTCTCTAGACTCCAGGAGCTCCTTCCTTTTTATCCAAATCTACATGCTGAAATCACCTTAGGTCACACAAAAAAGGCAGCAGTCCAATCCTTGAGAGGGCCCATTACCACCATCCATCATTAGGCACTATCCACCAGAAGGCATTCCTTCCTTTTTTCCCACACAAATACCAACTCAGGACCAGTGACCAATCCAATCAGTCCAGCACAATCTCCAACACAAACTTTCAAATTCGGAAGTGGTCAGATATCTCCAAATAATGCACTTTTTTGGCTTATAAGGGGTCAAACGGGCCTACAATCACAAACCCTCTTTGAGCATATATGCTCATCAGATCCCCAGGCTACAGGTATCATCTCTAAATTATATGACCATCTGACCTCAGTACAGAGCTCTATACCTACCACCTATGGAGTTTGCTGGGCTGCTGACCTTGATGTCCTGCTGGAACCAGAGGACTCAGTAGATATTTGGTAGTCTCTAAGTCTTCTGCTGTTAATATTTTACCTTTGGAGACCAACTATAAGGTCCTAACTAGGTGGTACCTAGTCCCAGCTAGGATCGTTAAGATACTTCCTTTTTATCCTCCCTACTGCTTTAGGGGCTGTGTGGAGGAAGGCACACACCTACATATTTGGTGGACCTGCCCCTTAGGTTCAAGATATTGGAATGTCCTTTTTGATGTCCCCTTGTTCCCTGACCCCACCATAGCTTTATTGAATAAGCATTCTCTAGATTTGACAACCTCGCAATTTAAACCTCTCCTGTATGTGACTACTAACCGAGGGAGTCTCCAGCCCCTCCCTTTCCCCTCCCCCCTCTCCCTTCTTTTATTTCTTCTCTAGACTTTCTTTCTTTCTTTTTGCCTCATTTGTGAAAGGTTTATCAGCCTACATTTTACACATTGTGTCTTGGAGCTCTTAAGCGCAGTTTTCCCCACAACAAATGTTTACCCTTCTTGAATAATTATAATTGTTCTACAAATTACTTCTCCAAGTGTCATTGTTTACTCTAATGCTAATATATTTTTTTGTGACCTGAGTGTATAGCAATTCAATATTAGACGCATATTTTATGTTCCCTGTACACTGATGTTTTCTTTCAATAAAATCTTTAACCACTTGCTTAGTGGCCACATAAGCCCCCTTCCTGCCCAGGCCAATTTTCAGCTTTCAGCGCTGTTGCACTTTGAGAGACAATTGTGTGGTCATGCAATATTGTACCCATCATTTTATAATTTTTATCATTTTTTTTCACACAAAAAAGCTTTCTTTGATGGTATTTAATCACCACTAGGTTTTCTATTTTTTGCTAAAGAAACAAAAAAGACCGAAAATTTTGAAAAAAAAATTTTTTTCATAGGTTGTTATAAAATTTTGCAAACAAATAATTTGTCTCCTTCACTGATGTACATTGTTAAGGCTGTACTGATGGGCACTGACAGGCACTGATAAGATGGCACTGATGAGGTGGCACTGATGGGCACTGATAGGTGGCACTGATGGGCACTGATGGGCACTGATGGGCACTGGTGGGCACTGATGAGGTGGCACTGGTAGGCACTGATGAGGAGGCACTTATAGGTGGCACTGATGGGCACTTATAGGTGTCACTGATGGGCTCTGATAGGCACTGGTATAGTGCCTTGCAAAAGTATTCACCCCCTTAGCATTTTTCGTGTTTTGTTGCCTCACAACCTGAAATTAACATGGATTGTTTGAGGATTTGCATCATTTAATATACAGAACATGCCCACAACTTTGAAGATGTTTTTTTTTCTGTGAAGAAAACAACAAATAGGACAAAATAACAGAAAAAGTCAATGTGCATAACTATTCACCCCCCTAAAGTCAATACTTTGTAGAGCCACCTTTTGCGGCTATCACAGCTCCAAGTCGCTTTGGATAAGTCTCTATGAGCTTGCCACATCTTACCACTGGGATTTTTGCCCATTCCTCCTTGCAAAACTGCTCTTGCTCCTTCAAGTTTGATGGTTTGCGCTTGCGAACAGTCTTTAACCGGTTCCCGGCCGGCTCCTGTAGATGTACATTGGCAGAATGGCATGGCTGCACAAAGTAACGCACCCGTACGTTACTTTGAATTTGCCTCACGGAGAGGACAAATGGGGAGATGCCATTGTAAACAACATCTCCCCGTTCTGCTAAGTGACAGTGTCACTGGATCTCTGCTCCCTGTCATCGGAGCAGAAATCAGTGACATGCCACACACAGCCCATCCCCCTACAGTTAGAATCACTCCCCTAGGACATACTTAACCCCTCCCCGCCCCCTAGTGGTTAACCCCTTCACTGCCAGTGTCATTTACACAGGAATCAGTGCATTTTTAAAAGCACCGATTGCTGTATAAATGACAATGGTCCCAAAAATGTGTCAAAAATGTCCGATGTGTCCGCCATAATTTCGCAGTCCCGATAAAAATAGCTGATCACCGCCATTACTAGGAAAAAAAAAATATTAATAAAAATGCCATAAAACTATCCCCTATTTTGTAAATGCTATCTTTTGCGCAAACCGATCAATAAACGCTTTTTTTTACGTAGAAGAAATGGTATCGGCCTAAAATGAGAAAAAAAAAATGTTTTTTATATATTTTTGGGGGATATTTATTATAGCAAAAAGTAAAAAATAATGCGTTTTTTTCAAAATTGTCGCTCTTATTTTGTTTATAGCGCAAAAAATAAAAATCGCAGAGGTGATCAAATACCACCAAAAGAAAGCTCTATTTGTGGGAAAAAAAGGACGTCAATTTTGTTTCAGAGCCACGTCGCTTGACCGCGCAATTGTCAGTTAAAGCGACGCAGTGCCGAATCGTAAAAAAGTGCTCTGGTCAGGAAGGGGGTAAATCCTTCTGGGGCTGAAGTGGTTAAGTCTGACCACAGATTTTCTATTGGATTGAGGTTTGGGCTTTGACTAGGCCATTCCAACACATTTATATGTTTCCCCTTAAACCACTCAAGTGTTGCTTTAGCAGTGTGTTTGGGGTCATTGTCCTGCAGGAAGATGAACCTCTGTCCTAGCCTCAAATCACACACAGAGTGGTACAGGTTTTGCTCAAGAATATCCCTGTATTTAGCACCATCCATCTTTCCCTCAACTTTGATCAGTTTCCCAGTCCCGACTGCTGAAAAACATCCCCACAGCATGATGCTGCCACCACCATGTTTCACTGTGGGGATGGTGTTCTTTGGGTGATGTGATGTGTTGGGTTTGCGGAACACACAGCATTTTCTTTGATGGCCAAAAAGTTACATTTTAGTCTCATCAGACCAGAGCACCTCTATACATTTTGGGAGTCTCCCACAAGCCTTTTCGCAAACTCAAAATGTGCCATTTTGTTTTTTGCTGAACGTAATGGCTTTTTTCTGGCCACTCTGCCATAAAGCCCAACTCTATGGAGCGTGCAGCTTATTGTAGTCCTATGTACAGATACCCCAGTCTCTGCTGTGGAACTCTGCAGATCTTCCAGGGTTACCTTAGGCCTCTGTGCTGCCTCTTTGATTAATGCCCTCCTTGCCTGGTCTTTGGTGTGCGGCCATCTCTTGGCAGGTTTGCTGTTGTGCCATGTTCTTTGCATTTGGTTATGATAGATTTGATGGTGCTTTCTAGGGCAGTGGCGGCCCATCCATAGGGGGCGCCTGGGCGCCACTCCCCCCCCCCCCCCACCAGGCAGCCACAAAAAAAAAAATTAATACTGGACTTTAAAAAAAATGAAAAAAAGGTCCTTAAGTGCACTGTGCTTGGACGCCAGACACAGTGCACTTATGGGAAGCGCCACGTCTATACAATCATGAGATTGCAGACGTGGCACTGCATTTGTGGGCGTTTTCTGAAGCGCTGAATAGCTTCCGCCCGGCCATAGTAATATATACTACAGGCACCGGGCGGAAACTACTCGTGCTTCAGATTTGATTGACATCTCACCTGAGTTAGATGTCACTTCCTGTTTCTTTCTCCCATTGCGCCCGAGAGAGGAAACAGGAATAATGCTGCTCCATCGCCACTGCCAGTGTGAAGGAGACACCGCAGGAGAGGAGACAGCAAGGTAAGTACGTAAGTACTGTGTGGAGAACGGGATGGGGGGTTTGAAGTGAGAGCCTGCATTTAATGGGACACAGGCATGCTGCATTTGGGGGGGCAGAGGCTACATTTGGGGGGAACAGAGACTGCATTTAATTGAACACAGGCATTCTGCATTTGGGGGGGCAAAGGCTGTATTTGGGGGGGCAGAGGCTACATTTGGGGGGACAGAGGCTGCATTTGGAGGGGGACAGAGGCTGCATTTGGGGGGACAGAGGCTGCATTTGGGGGGGCAGAGGCTGCATTTAATGGGACACAGGCATGCTACATTTGGAGGGAACAGAGGCTGCATTTGGGGGGGGGGCAGAGGCTGTATTTAATGGGATAGGCATTCTGCATCTAATGGGACACAGGCATGCTGCATTTGGGGGAACAGAGGCTGCATTTGGGGGGGACAGAGGCTGCATTTGGGGAACAGAGGCTGCATTTTATGTGACAGAGGCTGCATTTTATGTGACAGAGGCTGCATTTGATGTGACACAGGCTGCATGTAAGGACGGACTCTGCTGGGGACGCCTGATGGCATCTGGTGGCAGGCGACATAGCTAGTGACACGCTCAGGGCTCCCACTGATTCTGCATTATGGTGAGTTGAATGATTTTAATTTCATATTACAATGTAATAATAGAAATAATGCACTTCAATCATCCTGACACCTTAACAACCATGGTGCCAGGATGATTGAAGTGCTAACACCAGGTGTTTGGAGTATCTTTATCTGCTGATTGTTAAACTTTCTAGAATACACATATTTCTATTGTTGTGTAGGATCTGGGCCTGCTGTCCCTTTCTCCCTCTCCATCTCCCGCCATCCCTCGTTCATCTCAGACGCAAACCACACCACCTTAGAGCCATGCCCACTATTTCGCTGAAACCATGCCCATTTTCACCAAGTGGGAGGGGTCAAAAAGGAAGGGCAGGGTCTGGCATCCCCCCATCCTAAAACTTCACCAGCCTCTAATATCCTAGGGATCATCAAAGATTTGGATATTTTTTTATAACCTAACCCTGACTTGTACTTCTCAACAACATTGTCCCTTACTTGTTTGTAGGGATGAGCCGAACACCCCCCTGTTCGGTTCGCACCAGAACATGCGAACAGGAAAAAAGTTCGTTCGAACACGCAAACACCGTTAAAGTCTATGGGACACGAACATGATTAATCAAAAGTGCTAATTTTAAAGGCTTATATGCAAGTTATTGTCATAAAAAGTGTTTTATGTGTCATAAAAAGTGTTTTTATGTCATAAAAAGGGGACATGGATCAATGCAAAAAAAAGTTTTAAAAACGTCCGTTTTTTCAGGAGCAGTGATTTTAATAATGCTTAAAGTCAAACAATAAAAGTGTAATATCACTTTAAATTTCATAGCTGGGGGGTGTCTATAGTATGCCTGTAAAGGGGCGCATGTTTCCCGTGTTTAGAACAGTCTGACAGCAAAATGACATTTCAAAGAAAAAAAGTCATTTAAAACTACTTGCGGCTATTGCATTGCCGGTCCGACAATACACATAAAAGTTCATTGATAAAAATGGCATGGGAATTCCCCACAGGGGAACCCCGAACCAAAATTAAAAAAAAAAATGACGTGGGGGTCCCCCTAAATTCCATACCAGGCCCTTCAGGTCTGGTATGGATATTAAGGGGAACCCCGCGCCAATATTTAAAAACAAAACGGTGTGGGGTCCCCCCAAAAATCCATACCAGACCCTTATCCAAGCACGCAACCTGGCAGGCCGCAGGAAAAGAGGGGGGGACGAGAGACCGCCCCCCCTTCTGAACCATACCAGGCTCCGCATCCATGGCATGGAGGGAGGCTCCCGCTGTGTGACGCGTCTCCTCTTCTGACGGTTCTTAAATAACGGGGGGGGCACCCGGTGACCCCGCCCCCTCTGACCCACGGTGACTTGACGGGACTTCCCTGTGACGTCACGGGGAATGCCACAGGGAAGTCCCATCATGTCCCGTGCATCAGAGGGGGACGGGGTCACCAGGTGGTCCCACCCCCCGTTATTTAAGAGCCATCAGAAGAGAAGACGCGTCACACAGCGGGAGCCTCCTTCCATGCTAGCATGGATGCGGAGCGGCCCGGATAAGAAGATGAAGAAGAGAAGAAGAGAAGAAGAGAAGAAGATGAAGAAGAGAAGAAGAAGAGAAGAGCGGGAGCCTCCCCCCATGCCATGGGTGCGGAGCGGCCCGAGGAGAAGAAGATAGAAGACGCCGCGGAGGAGATGCTGGACGAGAACACCGGAGGAAGAACCAGAAGAGCCAGAAGAACCAGAAGAAGAAGAAGAAGAAGATGAAGGAAGATAGAAGAAAGAAGAAGCATTTAAATAAAGAAATTGTCAAAAACTGTCTCTTGTCATTTTTAACATTTTTGACAGTTTTTTAGCGAAATGGTAGGGGTAGTACCCCCTTACTATTTCACACGGGGGGCCGGGATATGGGGGTCCCCTTGTTAAAGGGGGCTTCCAGATTCCGATAAGCCCCCCGCCCGCAGCCCCCCACAACCACCGGCCAGGGTTGTGGGGATGAGGCCCTTGTCCTCATCAACATGGGGACAAGGTGTTTTGGGGGCTACCCCAAAGCACCCTGCCAATGTTGAGGGCATGTGGCCTGGTACAGTTCAGGAGGGGGGGCGCTCTCTCATCCCCCCCTCTTTTCCTGCGGCCTGCCAGGTTGCGTGCTCGGATAAGGGTCTGGTATGGAATTTAGGGGGACCCCCACGTCATTTTTTTTTTAAATTTTGGTTCGGGGTTCCCCTGTGGGGAATTCCTATGCCATTTTTATGAATGAACTTTTATGTGTATTGTCGGACCGGTAATGACTTTTTTTCCTTTGAAATTTCATTTTGCTGTCAGACTGTTCTAAACATGGGAAACTTGCGCCCCTTTGCAGGCATACTATAGCCCCCAGCTACGAAATTTAAAGGGATATTACACTTTTATTGCTTGACTTTAAGCATTATTAAAATCACTGCTCCTGAAAAAACGGCCATTTTTAAATCTTTTTTTGCATTGATCCATGTCCCCTGGGGAAGGACCCAGGTCCCCAAACACTTTTTATGACAATAACTTGCATATAAGCCTTTAAAATTAGCACTTTTGATTTCTCCCATAGACTTTTAAAGGGTGCTCCGCAGCATTCGAATTTGCCGCGAACACCCCAAATTGTTCGCTGTTCGGCGAGCTTGCCAACAGCCGATGTTTCGAGTCGAACATGAGTTCGACTTGAACTCAAAGCTCATCCCTACTTGTTTGGAGAGTTCCTTGGTCTTCATGGCAGTGTTTGGTTAGTGGTGCCTCTTGCTTAGGTGTTGCAGCCTCTGGAGGCTTTCAAAAAGGTGTGTATATGTAAGACAGATAACTTGACACTTAGATTGCACATAGGTGGACATCATTTCACTAATTATGTGACTTCTGAAGGTAATTGGTTGCACCAGAGCTTTTTATGGGCTTCATAACAAAGGAGGTGAATACATACGCACATGCCGATTATCAGTTTTTTATTTCTGAAAAAAGTTTTATGTATATATTTTTTGAATTTTACTTCACCAACTTAGACTATTGTGTTCTGATCCATCACATATAATTCAGATTAAAAAAAACATTGAACTAAAGGCTGTAATGTAACAAAATAGGTAAAAAGACAAAGAGGGTGAATACTTTTGCAAGGCACTGTCCCTGTAACAGAAACCGGTTACTGGCTTTCTTCTTCTCTTCTCATGCTGATCATGAGGAGAAACAAAGCCGATAACCGGCTTCTGTTTACATCCGTGATCAGCTGTCATTGGTTGCGGATGCGGAATTTCCCCGCATCCAGTTCACATGACATACAAGTGTGACTGGCTCTCAATGGAGCCGGTTCACACAGGTCCGGGGTGGCCGTGGAGCGGATTGCAAAAGGGTCATGTGTGTGCTTGGGTCCAGTTCAGGTGCAAATTCAGCCAAAATTCGGACCTGCATCGCACCTGAACCAATAAATAGACACGCACCCCAGGCATTAACCCGCGGCCGCACATAGGTGAACCCGACCTGCACAAGAAAAATGTCTGTACCTCCAGTGGGTCTTCTAGTGTTTCTTATTGTTAATCTGAGTAGGAGACCCATGATGGTACAGACATTTTTACTTTCTGAGGGTGGAGAGGAACAAGTAGAGTAAAACCACCAGGAGAGAGGAGTGATTGCACCCAAAGTGCAATCAGACCTTTTTATTACTTTTTTTGCACAAATATAAGAGGTCCGTATTGATGTACTTTTACAAAATGGGCGTTACATATTATTGATTATTAATTGAGTATATAATAATTACATATTTGCAGTTACACCTTTATACTCTGCATTACATTTGCACATAATAAGGTTTATAAAGTAAATATGTTTTCATTTTTGTAGAGACAGAAAAACCTTAAAGTACTGTAGCACTTACCCCCAAAGGAGCGGCTGAATATTTGCTATATCCGTAATTCACGTTTACTACTCAACCCCCGCAGCCCATAGATTTAAAAGTCACAGTCCTTAATGCTTTTTCTTAATGCTTTATTCTTCAACATAAACTGGGATGGGAGAAGGACTTCCTTTGAGTTGTTCTTTTGTTACATTGTCATCTTTCAATGATTCTTACAGGAAAATCTATGAACAACTGCGGATAGTCAGATCATTTTAAACAATCTCTTCAATCAGGGACGATGGAAGTAGATTTGATAGAGATTTAGTTGATAAAGAGTCACTCTGAATAACTTCTTCATCTGGATATCTTTAAAAGGAACTGGGTGGCACAGTGGTGTAGTGGATAGCACTTTTGCCTAGCAGTAAGAAGGGTCGCTGGTTTGAATCCCAACCACAACACTACCTGCCTGGAATTTGCATGTTCTCCCTGTGCCTGCGTGGGTTTCCTCCGGGTACTCCGGTTTCCTCCCACACTCCAAAGACATGCTGGTAGGTTAATTGGATCCTCTCTAAATTATCCCTAGTATGTATGAATGTGAGTTAGGGACCTTAGATTGTAAGCTCCTTGAGGGTTAGGGACTGATGTGAATGTACAATGTATATGTAAAGAGCTGCGTAAATTGATGGCGCTATATAAGTAACTGAAATAAATAAATAAATAAATAAATAAATAAATAAATAAAAGGAACGATCCATATCTCTATATGTGTACTTGCAGCTTCACCGCAAGTACACATATAGACCGCTACCCTTCCCTTGGGCTTTCACTCACGTGATCAATAGTCCATGTGCCACTCATAAATGATCGATCGCCCAGTTTTCTTCCGCTTTGTTGCTACCTCATCCGCAATGATTCTTAGTTTCTCTATGGCCCGCTCCCCTCCCCGCAGGGGCGGCCTACGACATCCACGACTACACACTGCAAGATGTCTTCTGTTCCTCCATGAGGATCGGATCTCTACCCTTCTCACTAAGGTGAAGCTCCATTGGCTCCCCGGAGGGGAAAACCTCCAACTTCCCCTCCGGGAACCAGGCTGGCTCTCTAGCTCCTCAGAGCAGGACTGGACTCGGACCTCCAACTCGAACTCCACAGGCACCATGTGACCCCGCTTTTATATGAGAGTCCCGGGATTACCAAGCAAATTAATGATTGGCCGAGACCAACACATAAACTACCTGTCACTCAAATATGGAAATTAACAAGACAGGCCTGCTGTAATAGCATCAGCCTACCTAAATTTACCTGTCATAGAAAGCTAGCAAGAAAGGTCACCTACCTAAAAGTAGGTGCCCGCTACATACACCCCCCACTTGAATCACAACTGTCCTCAGTTGTGGGGAATAAATTTCAGAGTAACTTTCTAAAATTTTAAGAAAGAAAGAGCATCTCATTACATCAATGGGAACGGGGAAAAAGGGAAATAAACATTAAACAAGATTAACATCACCTGTCACTGTATACAATATCAGCACAAAAGTATTTACATGGCCTGACTGTAGATCCCTACATTAACATTTAATACAAGCGGAACCAAAGCACTGCTCCCGTGGGAGGAATACTCTGATTGCCTCAGGCCTTCTTCTGTAGAATGGACAGACGTCACATCTCCAATATACCTAAAGGAAAATACACAATAATTCTAACTACTACACAAACATTACCATGCAGAAGGGGTTATAATCCTCTGCCGGGTAATTGAACAAATACACATTTCTTTATGGCATGTATGTTCCCATTGAGATAGTCGCTCCCTCAAAAGGAGTCCAACAGTACTCCTGCAAAGTGCATCCCAATAGACATGCTCAGCAAGTAAATCCATCTGCCCGTTGGCAAAAATAAACTTTCTGTTTGGCTCTTAAACAAGAGTCCTTGGAGAAGTACTTGTGCTACAAAGGGATTTAAGCAGAGACAGCACACCCTAGTGTCCTTAACTTTGTCCTTGTTAGGCACCATGAATGTGAGCCTCCTGCTTAACAATTTAATTGGGGAAAAACCCACCCTAACCCATCTGCCATCCTGCAGTCAATCTGGGTAAAAGACAAAAACCTGTGATAATACAATCCTGTTCACAAATAATATCTCGGGTCAGGCAACCTCTTCCGACTATCTCCCGGTCCTCTCGCCGAGATAGAGTAACTGCGGGTATTTTGTCCAGCTTTTACCATCAATACTCTGTCTTTGTGGATCGCTCTTCCAAGCTTCCACTCCCCATGAATGTCTTTTAACCGAACCCAAACCTCACTGTCAGGTGTGTTTTTTGGCTTAGGAACATGAAGGTAGTACCACACAAGTTCATCCTCCCATGATTCCTGGGAACTTTCCACAATGTCCATAACTTGTTCCGGGACATAAGGGTAATCAAAACCCCATTCTTGAGCTACCTTTTGCTGGACCTCTCTCTGGAATCTAGAGAGTCTAGGCAAGTCTTTAGCCTTTCCTCTGCCAGGCAAAACACGTGTCAGTAGCTCTACTGACCCACTTCTGAAACGTAGCTGGTCTGCTAGGAACAATGGTGTTTGTCACATTAAATGGAGGTGCTGGAACTTTAACTGTACCGGACACTCCTGTGGAAGTCTCCACTGAAGTTGAACTTTCAATAAAACATTCCTCCTCACTTGAATCAGACTCTTCAGGGGATGACCATTCAAATAGATTGCTCATCGATCCGTATTTCTGCAAGATCTGTGGTGATCCCCAATCTACAACCCAATCTTCGCTTACCCTGTCCGGCTCACCCGAGGGATCCCCCTCCTGTAATTTAGGCTCCTTCTGGAGAGGCAAATCAAAAGGCTCACTGCTAACTGGTTCCTTATGGGTTCCCTCTGAAGACTGGGCAACAACTTCAACAGTCCCCGGATCCCCAGCCAAGTCACAGGCTTTCTCGGTAGATCCTACCTGATCTCCTGGTGGCTCAGATTCAGCCAAATCAGATGGGAGCTCCTCTACTGCTGCTGTAGGTGATACATGACCCTCTTAGGCCCTCTGAATCACCCATTCTTGCGGCAGACAAAGTCCCATTTTCTCTTTAACAAAATAATATTTGACCTCCTGTTGGACGGGTCCCAATCTTGTTAACTGGATACCGCAATTTCCGCACTGAGACCAGGCGGTGACTCCAACTGTAGGCCTCCGACATCCAGGACATAGCATACAGAGTTTCTCTACTCCGTCAATCACTTCTAATGCCAGTCCTCCGGTTAGCTCAAATCGAACACTGGTGTCAACCAGAACCCGGTCCTGCACATCAGATAGCCGCTGCATGGCAAGCGTGTCCTCAACACCTTCCGCCATCTTGCTCTGGTGCGTGGCACGCTGAACACTAAAACTTTTTCCTCTGAGGCATTGCTTCACTCACCACTTGTTGGTGCAGCGTGTGAGGAACTGTAGCTGTATATTTTCAAAGTCCTCCCCAGCGACCCCTGGCGGCAGGTACTGTTATACTGCAGGGTACTGTTATACTGCAGGCTATCTTGGCAACAATCACTGAAATTCAGGTTTTCGTTGCTATGGGAGATGGTTAGCGGCAAATGTGAAACAGATATCCCGAACAAGGCCCCCACATGAAGCGCTTACCCCCAAAGGAGCGGATGAATATTTGCTATATCCATAATTCATGTTTACTACTCAACCCTCGCAGCCCATAGATTTAAAAGTCACAGTCCTTAATGCTTTTTCTTAATGCTTTATTCTTCAACATAAACTGGGATGGGAGAAGGACTTCCTTTGAGATGCTCTTTTGTTACATTGTCATCTTTCAATGATTCTTACAGGAAAATCTATGAACAATTGCGGATAGTCAGGAGATCATTTTAAACGATCTCTTCAATCAGAGACGATGGAAGTAGATTTGATAGAGATTTAGTTGATAAAGAGTCACTCTGAATAACTTCCTTATCTGGATAACTTTAAAAGGAACGATCCATATCTCTATATGTGTACTTGCAGCTTCACCGCTACCTCTTTACCACTACTTCAAACCGCATGGTACTTCCAAATTAAGCTAAAGGAGAGCCACTCTGCATAATTCCTCCCGCTTGACTGATTGGAATTCTGGGGCAATGCTGAACTCAAAGTTATAAGCCATTACTGCCCATCTCACTGACTTGTGCACCAACAACCCTCAGTCTCTGGTAGTACCTTCCCTTGGGCTTTCACTTGCGTGATCAATAGTCCATGTGCCACTCATAAACGATCGAACGCCCAGTTTCCTTCTGCTTTGTTGCTACTTCATCTGCAATGATTCTTAATTTCTTTATGGCCGGCTCCCTTCCCCGCAGGGGCGGCCTACGACATCGATGACTACACACTGCAAGATGTTGTCTGTTCCTCCATGAGGATCGGATCTCCACCCTTCTCGCTAAGGTGAAGCTCCATTGGCTCCCCGGAGGGGAAAACCTCCAACTTCCCCTCCGGGAGCCAGGCTGGCTCTCTAGCTCCTCAGAGCAGGACTGGACTCGCACCTCCAACTCAACCTCCCCAGGCACCATGTGACCCCGCTTTTATATGAGAGTCCCGGGATTACCAAGCAAATTAATGATTGGCCGAGACCAACACATAAACTACCTGTCACTCAAATATGGAAATTAACAAGACAGGCCTGCTGTAATAGCATCAGCCTAAATTTACCTGTCATAGAAAACTAGCAAGAAAGGTCACCTACCTAAAAGTAGGTGCCCGCTATAGTACATTTCTAATTTTACTGGAAATCTCCATCTGCTCCTGACCTGTCTCCGTAATAGCACAGGAGAATCCCATTTCTCATTGTCTGCCTCACAATCCTTCCAGCTTTTGTTTACAGTGCTTTGAGGACAAAAATCTGTTCTTTTGTGAAACATGTTCTTAGAATGCAATTATTACTGTCATAATTGCAGTACCATTTGGTGACAACATATTATGAAGCATATAGTGGGTGCTAAGCAGTATAATTCCACTAAAAAGCTCAAAGCTTTTTTTAACATGAAAAGTATCTATATTTATTTATTATTATTATTACAGGCAGAGTGGATTATACACAAATTCACAAATGGTTAATACATTTCTTAGGTTCCTTTATTCCCTATATGAATGAAAATACACATTGGCCTTGTCTCATGACTGATTTATTACTAGGGGCTTCATGAAATGTGTACTATTGGAACTAGGAGGATCAGTTTTACTGTATGATATCTTTGAAAATGCTCATTACGCCAGCATCATCTGTTGACAAGCCGTTGTGTTTTAATGATGCTATTATCAACACACTTCATAACTATTTCCATTTAGTCTGTACAAAGATTGGAAAACCAATGTGCAATACAGGCAGAGTGGAGAGATAATTTTTTAACAATGAGTGCCAACACAAAGAAATCATAGCACAATTAATATGGGAATAATTAGCCTTTTAATGCAGAACAAATTGCCCATTGCATGTTTGAATGCTGCATACACTCAGACAGAAGATATGAAGAAATAATTTTTAAGCAACAAGAGACCAGAAAATAGGTTACAATAATTGAAATGCATGGTTTCAGATGTTTATTAGTATAACATACAAATTTTATTTTTATATTTGGAGTCTGATGTGTTTTACTGTTTAGGCAGGGTGTTATAATGTGCACTTGTAAAACAAATAACTCTCTAAATGATATTTCATATTTTTGGATAGTGAAGAGACACACCTGAGTGAAACCACAATTATAACTTGTGACTGCTTTGCACATTATCAAGATGACCTCACTTTAGGTGCATAGTGTGCTTACTGATACAAATGCACTGCTCCCATAGGGCAATTCTTGTACTTAACAGGTGTCTCTACATTTCTTTCAGGTGGGAAGCTCCAGAGGGCCACAGTTGGCAGCCTCCTAATGCTCAGTGAAATCTGTGGCGGTTTCTAATTTGGGAAAAGTGCATAGAGCCTTATCCAGGCTTGCAAGCCTGGGAGCAGCTGTAACCTGTACTCCAATTCACCGCAGGTGGGGACTTGATCTGTGAATTGTGATGGGAACCTGGCCTGAGGCAGTGGATTGTGGTGTTGCTTATTGGTTTAAGGTAAGCCTATAATAGGGTTTACCTGTAGGTACTGTGAAGATTTCCTAAACACAGTTTAGGAGATATTCAGAGTGCATGCAGCCCCTGATGTCATCTGCACATGCGCTCTGAAGGTCCTCCTTACCGTGCGGGACCTTCAGAGCCCATGCCATAAACAGCAGCTCCTGCACGCATCTGCCAGAGTGATGTCATCACGGCTCTGTCCACTCGCAGCACCGGAGCACACAAACCCTGAGGGAACTCTGGGGAAGATGTCAGCTGTCTCAGTGGTGTGCAGGCGCCACTGGAGGGCTTTGTTCTAAAGTAAGTATTTCATACTGAGCTAGTATGCGATGCATATAGTACTAGCTCATTATGTCTTTGTCTTACAGGGTTTTTTTTTGTTTTTGTTTTTCTCATGGTTTACAACCATTTTAACAGCAGCACATTCAATCTTCTTTATTTTAGTCAATGTAAGCAACTATACAGTGGAGGGAAAATCCTAAAAAATAGAAATGCAGATTATTGTCACCCAAAACTTTTAAGTTTTATACTAGTAGGTGTAGTTATGTTGGTACATTAAATCTATCCTACAAACGCAGTCCATTGACCTAATCTGAAGCAAGAAGAAATGCTCATTTACAGTACATAAAAACAAAACTATTTCAATCAGCAGAGCCAAACACAAAAATACAATTACAATAAAATACAAAACCTTGTGTTGGCAGCTATAAGACTATAAGGTGTTTCAACCTCACCTTCCACCATAAATTATAATCAACTCAACTAAAAATAGAATAGAAAATAAAGAATAGAATAGAAATTAAAGGAATATAATAGAAAATAATAGAATAGAAAAACAATGGAATAGAATTAATTAAAAACAATTGAAACAAAGAATATAATCATCTTTCGAAATTTTAATTTCAAATAGAACACATTTAAAATATAGTAGAATACATTAGCATATAATAGAGAAGAATAGAACAGAATAAAATAGAAAAGAAAAAAATAATAGAATAGAATAGCATAGAATAAAAAATTGAATTTTGAATAGAATAAATTTGCATTGAATAGACTAGAATAGAAAATAATAAAATATATTAGAAAAGAATAGAATATAATTAAATTAAGATAGAATAGAATAAGCAATAGACTAGAATAGAATCAAATTTAATATACTGTAACTGTTTTCCTAAATTCAAATTTTGAATACAATAAATGCAAATTTGCATAGAATAAATTAAAATAGAATAGAAAAAAAAAGACAATAGAAAATAATAGAATATGAAAAAAACAATAGAATAGAATAACATAGAATAGAATCAAATCAAATACAAAGAATATAACTGTCTTCCCAAATTCAAATTTTGAATAGAATAAATTCAAATTTGAATGTCTATTAGAATTTTCGAATTCAGTCGAATTGAATTCAATTTGACCGAATTTGGAAAATTTTCAATCTAATTAGAAAATAAATAAACTAGGTACGAGGAGCAGTGAGGCGGCAGCCTGAGGCGGCGGTAATGTCTCCTTAGAGCTCCGCTCCTTGGGATTGTTAACCAGAGGACTACAGGTCCCAGTGCCATTAATATTTACAAAAAACGGGTCACTGCTCACCCCAACTCAGCCAGCAACCTAAATAATGGTCCTAAGAGGTCAGAAATCTACTTTTAAAAAAGGTATTTCTAAAGAAATGATACACAGACTGACGTCTGAGATGGCAGCATCGTCCTCTCCCTCACAGCGCAGCAGCTCACACAGGGCACAGCCTCTGCCTCACAGCAAAATAACACAGGCTTCTAAGGGTGAGTCAGTGTGTGACCAAAATGTTTCACAAATTACAACACAGCCTGATATGTTCAAACAGTTTGAATATATGCTCCAGAAAGCTCTTAAACAGACTTCTGACCACATTACAGATATGTTAACTAGAGAAATTAGAGAGCTGGGTCAAAGGACTGCAGACCTAGAATTGAGAATGGATGAAATTGATACACGCACTCACAATTCTATGACTGAAATTATGTCACTGAAGGAAGAAAACCTCACACTTCAGTCACGTTTGGAAGATCAGGAAAATAGAAATCGTCAATCGAATTTGCGCATCAGGGGGATCCCTGAATCTTATTTAGACTTGCAGACAACAGTCACAGCGCTGTTCCAGGAATTAATACCTGAAATTCCCATTGACAGGCTTGAATTTGACAGAGTACATAGAGCCTTAGCTCCACGCAAATCCAATGGCCCTCCTAGAGATATCATTACCAAATTACACTACTACAGAACCAAAGAACAGCTTTTAACAGCAGCCAGAGGTAAAGATCTCCTCAGCTTTCAGGGCCACAGTTACCAGCTTTTCACTGACCTTTCCCCACTTACAGTGGCTAAGAGACGTGCACTCAAACCTCAATTACAGATACTTCAGCGCAATCAAATTGCTTACCAATGGGGATTTCCTTTCTCTCTTCGTTTCACACATCTGGAAACCAAATACGTTTGTCGCTCCTCAGAAGATTTACAATCGATCCTAATCGACATAGGGTTAGCTGAAGAAACCCTGACAAAGAACCAGCCCAGCAGAAGTTTCATCTCTCGATCATCACAGCAAAATAAAGTCACAGGATCCAGTTCTGTATCCTCGTCATATCAAAATCTCAGCAAGCGTGGTCATTATCAACATTCACCTCCCACCATTGTGGACTCAATGGACTGACTTTCCAGTTCACACAAATTCCTCATACTTTCTTCAGATTCCCAGCTTCTTATGCTGGTTAATTTCCTTTAAGTGTTAAGCTCATGAATAAAATGAGCTCTGACTATATGGTTTAGTTATGATATTAGTGTGTGAGGGGAGGGGGAAGGGAAAGGGGAAAAATTGAGTAAAATGATTTTTTATTTTTTTTTGTTGATTTTTTTTTCCCATTTCTCTTTTTCCTCTTTACTCTACCTTTTTTTTTTGTTAAAAAATAAATAAATAAATAAATAAAAAGGTAAAAAATGGTAATAAAACTATTAGTTATTTAATAATATATTAATATTCTAATAATTCCTGTGGTCCTCCGGTGTTGTTAATCCCATAGGAATTTTTTGCTGCCCTTTTTTTACCACCTACAGAGACCCTCTATTTTTTCTATGGGGGACTCTGCGGGTGGTCCAGGATCCTCTCAGGGAGTATTATATACTCTCCTGAGATGCTCCCATACCCTATACTCTAACTTTAGTCTAATGATACTTGGTCTACATATGGGGTTTTTGTTTTTGTACTCTCTTACTTCTTCTTTTTCTAACTTTTTCTATTCCCCCTTGATCCTCCGGCTGGTCGTCCTGGCTCTTGGTAAGCACCTTATCTACTATGATATATTGTTTATTCTACTTGGTTTATGGCCCCTATAAATGTTTTGTCATTAAATGTACAAGGGTTTAATATTCCACATAAACGTACAAAAGCATTACGCTCATTTGCATTAAAGAAAGCTAACATTATCTGCTTACAGGAAACCCATTTCACTGATAAGATTTATCCCAAGTTTTTTTCATCCTCATATCCACAATTTTATACAGCCTCTGCCACGGTTAAACAGCGTGGAACTCTGATTGGTTTTCACCGTTCCACTCCGTTCAATCTGAAATCACAATTATATGACCCTGAGGGACGTTATTTACTTTTAACAGGTTTTATTTCTGATAATCCTATTACAATTGTTTCATATTATGCACCTAACAAACATCCAACTGCCTTCTTGTCTCATCTTTTACATGTAATTGAAGCTCATAGGAGTGGTACAGTTGTTATCTGTGGAGATTCCAATGCAACTATATTCCCATTTCTGGATAACTCTACCTCAAAACCTAACACAGGTATTAAAAACTTGACTTTTCTACACCTACTTAACACGCATGGTTTAGTTGACACTTGGCGAGAGATGAATCCTGCCAGTAGACGTTTTACTCACTATTCATACCCACATAAGTCTTTCTCACGAATAGATCATATTTTTACTCCATCCAGTATGTTACCAGAAATCATTTCATCCAAAATTGTTCCTCTTCCGTGGACTGACCACTGCGCAGTAATTACTACTATTGCTTCCACAATTCCCAGATCACATGACACAACTTGGTGCATAAACGATTCTATACTGACTCATCCCTCTCACCGTGTTGAGATTGAAAAAGCATTATCAGATTATATAACGTCTAATGACACAGGTGATATCTCTGCTCTTACATTATGGGAAGCCCATAAAGTGGTTATTAGAGGTGGACTCATACAACAAGCTACTATTCTCAAAAGAGAACGTAAAATTCTGTTTGCAAAACTTGAATCCACCTTTAATGACTGTTACCAGACATTTCAATCCTCTCCGAATGCTAACAACAGCACTAAACTTGAAAGAGCTCGCCTAGATTTAGATCTTTTTCTGACCGATTCAGCAGACAAACTCATACGCAAGCGCCAACATATTCAATACCTTAAAGCAAATAAACCCGATACGCTTATGGCTAGAATCCTGAAGAATTCACAACACAATCAAACACCCATAAAGCTATGAGAGAAGCATATACCAGTAATCCAGTAAAGATTCTCGAGATATTTCGTTCTAATTTAGCCAAATCATATTCCTCATCTCCTAATTTTGATAAGTCCAAAGCTGATAGTTTATTTTCTAATATTACACTTCCTAACCTCGACCAGCTGCAGAGAGATCAGCTAGAATACACGATTACTGACAATGAAGTGTTGAAAGCTATAAAATCCTTAAAATTACGTAAGCGACCAGGCCCAGATGGCTTTTCAGCAGCTTATTATAGACAGTATGCACACATCTTAACACCAGTCTTAACCAAAGCCTTTAATTCGATTCTTGAAGGGCATTCCTTTAGAACAGAAACGCTTACTTCTATTATAGCAATGATTCCCAAACCACACTCTGATTCTACCTCTTGGACTAATTACCGTCCTATATCTCTTCTTAATCTAGATATAAAACTATTGGCTAAAATCATGGCCACCAGACTAAATTCTATTATAGGACATCTAATTCATAAAAATCAGACAGGCTTCATGCCAAAACGCCAGGCAGGTGATAATATCAGACGTACACTTTTACTTATCCATGCAGCTAAATCTAGACAGATTCCAGCTTGCCTGGTGTCTCTAGATATAAGGAAAGCATTTGACTCTGTCACATGGCCATACATGGAATATACTCTCCAAAAATGGGGTTTTGGTGATCACTTTCTATCCTGGATTTCCTCTTTATACAATAATCCCAGAGCATATATTAAATATTACGGTTATAAGTCAACAATGTTTGACATCAAAAGAGGTACCAGACAAGGTTGCCCCCTTTCCCCATTACTTTTTGCCTTATTAATTGAACCTTTAGCGCAATTAATTAGAAATACCCCCGATATCAAAGGTATTGAATTAGGTGGTCACCATCATAAATTATGTCTCTTCGCAGACGATATTCTCGTATTTTTGTCACGTCCACATATATCTACCCCTAATTTATTACTCACACTTGAAAACTTTGCCCAAATCTTAGGTCTATACATCAACCCTACAAAATCAAATGCGTTAAATATCTCTTTATCACAAACTGAACTTCAACAAGCCCAAACTTCCTTACCTTTCAACTGGGTTCCGAAATAACTCCCATATTTGGGAATACAAATCACAACTTCCCTTAAAGATCTTTTTGCAGTTAACTACTTGCCTCTTCTAAAACAAATTACTGCTCTCAGGAAACAATGGGCTTCTCTTCTGTTATCCTGGTTGGGAAGGATTAACGCTATTAAGATGTCAATACTACCAAAATTTCTATATTTATTTAGGGTACTTCCAATACCAATACCATCCTATTTTTTAAGACTTACTAAAGGTAGAGTTATATCATTTATTTGGGGTAACACCAAACCTCGCATATCTAAATCTACATTGTATTTGAAAAAAAATGAATGGGGGTTTGGGGATACCCAATTTTTCTTCTTATTATAATGCTGCTCAAATTGCACTTCTACCCAAATATGACACTATGGTTGAAACACCCCTTTGGGTTGCTGTTGAATCGGTAGACAGTGATCCTATCTCAGTGGCAAATATGTTATGGCTAAACCCTGCTGATAGGATCCACCTTACTAATCCAATAACAAAACATACCTTGACTATTTGGGATAAATTCAAACATAATCTTAAATCTCCACATAATCCTCTGCTTTCATTTCTCCATAATCCAGCCTTTTATCCTGCTTGGAAATTTCCAAGATCATTCTCTGCATGGTCCACGGTAAATCTTACCCGTTTATGTAATCTATCATCCTCATCTAATATTCATGCCTTTCCTGTATTATGTGAAACTTACGGTTTACCTAAAAAAGAAATATTTCGCTTAAAAATTTGATTAAAAATTTTTATGAACCACTACTTAATACAGGTTCTATTCTCAATCAAATGACTCAATTTGAACGTATCTGTATGAGCGAACCGCACATCAGAGGTCTTATCTCACTATTATATCAACAATGTAATGTGACTTCAGGAGAAACTCTACCCTCATATGCTATTAAATGGGCACAGGATATTAATCAAAAACTGGATGATAAAGATTATGGCTAGCCACCAAAACTTCCTCTCCTAACTGTTTTGCTGTAGAAACGAATTATAAAGTTTTAATGCGATGGTATATGGTACCAGCTAGAATAGCTAAATTTGCTCCCTCATATTCTCCTAATTGTTTTAGGGGTTGTGACATGCCCGGTACACATTATCACATATGGTGGCAATGTCCTGTTGTTAAAATATTCTGGAATAACATATTTCTTATGGCCTCTAAAGCCTTGGAAATCACAATTCCTCCAGATCCCACCATGGCTATTCTAAACCTAAAACCTACCATGCTCACTCACACTCAATTTCTTTTATTTATCCAACTAAGTACTGCAGCCAAACAAACCATTGCCATGGCATGGAAGTCTCAAACTCTAATCGTGAACGAAGCTAAACACAGAATGAATAAAGCACTCATACAAGCAAAGATGACAGCTATTGAAGATAATAAAATTGATCTATTTAATAAGATATGGCAACCATGGGTCAAACACTACTTTCCTGCTGACTTTGACCAATCTTTGTTATTACCACACTAGGTTATATAATATATTCACTAAATTTAATTGTATATATGCCATGAGCCAGGATGCCACCCCAGGTTTCCCTTTCCTTCTCTCTTTCTTCTCTCCCCCCCCCTCTTTTTTTTTTTGTTGTGTAATATTTTCTAGGGTATATACTGTTTGAATATATGAGATACATATTCTTTTCATACTTTTTCTATTGCTCATCTTACAACTAGACAACTATATCTAGCCAAATCATTTTATGTTTACCTTTATTTCTATGCCATACTTAAAATGTGTATAACATAATAACAGTTGTAAGACGGTTCTATGTATAATATTATACTGTACAGCTTCTGGAAATATGTGATATGTATCCATGTATTATATTCTTTTATTCTTTTTTCTTTCTTTCTGAAAACTCAATAAATATATTTAACAAGAGAAAATAAATAAACTAAACTAAACAAATTCCAAAAATGAATTAAACAAATTAAACAAATTTAACTAAATAAATATTATAATGAATTGAAACTAAATAAAACAATTTTTTTCGTTCTGCACATGTCTGCCATTTGCATGGCAATGGTCTAATACATGCAAATATCCTTTCTAACAGATTTACTGTACATTCAATTGTTTCTTTTTTTGGAAAAATATTTATTGGATTTTTACGGTACAGAATAGAAAGAAGTACATAACATAGAACTCATTAACCCTGAATCACAGTACTTAACCAAAACAAAGGTCAGACAGGGACATGGAGAGGGAGAGGGGAGGGGGAGAGGGGAATGGGGAGTGGGGAGGGAAGGTGTGTTTACCCGTAGGCAGTGAATGGCAAAACATGCCAGATCAAGAAAAATACAGTAGCAATAAAGTAAACTAATACCCTCAGGAGTGGAAGCAAAACTTGGTGTAATGAAGTGATGATCTCAGAGAATCGAACAGTAGTAATGACAACAGGTAGGGTTGCATTGTCAGGGATAAGGGAGTTAGAGCCAGTCAAGAGCCCCATAAGAGCATGGAAGTTTTAGGGTAGTGAGGAGTTGAAGTGGTTGGACAGGCCAGATACTTTAAGTTTAATGATGAGGTCCCGTTTCAGGTACCAATCAGTGTACTGGAACGCATGCATGACAAATGATAGTTCCTATTGAATAAACGTGAGCTCCATATATTTCCACCATCTGATAAAGAAGCATTGGGTAGAGCAAAAATTCAGCATGATGGTGTCCAGCCTTTCTAGGCTGAAGAACAAAAACAAAAACAAAAATCGTCCTGCTAGACCCTAGAAAACATATATGAGTCCATTATGTAGGAGTAGATGATCCTGTTGGTGAAGATTGGCAAGCCGATGATTCACATCCAAATGAACACAGTAGAGGATCTTTGGGTAGCCATGCAGAAAGCATCTTAAAGGGCCACAGAAGCTGACAAACTTCTTCCCCATAACAGACACAAGCTGAGGGCAAGATGGTGCCATCGGCCTCCTCAAGTAAGCAGCGCGGCTCCTCTCCCTACACGCTGGCTTCACTTTTACACAGCAGAAGCACTTCTCCTCCTCTCCAGTGGTGTACGGTGAGTCATCTCCCCCTGCTTCCCCCTCCACAGCCAGCCCAGCTAAATCAAAGCCCCGCAGAGATGAAACAGATCTCAGCCAGCCCAGCAATCCCTCCTTCACCCTACCAGTCGCTCATCCCCAGCAACCCGCAGCAATAGATGCATTCCCTGCCACAGACTAACCAATCTCTGAGGTGACAATGAAAAATATGCTCATCTCACTGAAGCACACTCTATATACATATCTGTCTGCCTCAGTATCCTCCTTATCTACTGTAGTACAAGCACAAGATCAGCAATTACTACATGTAGAAACTAAAATGGCAAATCTCTACACTGCACACAATTAGCTGATTGATGTATATAGAGAACAAGAAGATGAATTACATTTAATTAAACTTAAACTGGCAGATTTAGAGGACCGTTCACGTTGGAACAATATACAATTCCGCAACATCCCAGAGTCAAATCAGCAATCTGACCTGGTTCAATACCTACAGAAGCTAATGAGGTCCATAGTACCAGATCTGACTGACCAGGATTTGGAAATAGATCAGGCACATAGACTTCCAAAACCACCTCACCTTCCTGAATCAAAAACCAGAGATGTACTCGCCAAAGTGATGTATGCTGCAAAGTGCTCACCTGCCCTTCCAGAATTATTCGCCACAATCAAACTGTACGCAGATCTCTCAAAAACAACAATGGATACCCGGCGACAGTTGGCCACTATCACAAAACCATTACAAAATTGCCACATTCCCTACACGTGGGGCTTCCCTGTTAAATTGCTAATAACCTACCAAAGCCAAACTTACAACATGAAATCACTTGCTGGGGTCCTCAAACTCCTAAGAGACTGGTGTCTCATCCCTGAGGAACTCACTTCCTCTCACAGCCCCTCAGCCTCACAAATGGACATGGAATGGTCCCTTCAGGACAGCGAAACCTGATTGCCCTCAATCCTCCACCTTAATATCCTGCTGGGTAGTAGCAGGTTACTCTGCAGAAGCTCGCTGACCCTTCTGTGATGGCCATCATTGAGAATCATTGTTCTCCTCCAGTTAATACCAGCAGTAGTTACTGCACATCGAACTCACTTGATAAAGAGCTCAAAGTTTTTATTTGTTCTATACCCCTGGGCTCATCAGCCCCCCATTGAGACTACCAATACCCTGAATTGCATGAATACGTGACCCATCTTGGAACCACAGTTGCAGTTGCTAATACCAGTGAACTTTTTACTAACACTGCCCACACAACTTCTAGCTATTCCCTAGCACACCAAAGATTCAGTACCATACACCTATCTGAAGCACAATATGCCCATCAAGATCGTCTCACTAAATGTCAGAGGCTTAAACAGCCCACAGAAAAGAATGATGCTGCAAAAGGAAGCTACAAAACAGGAAGCTGACATAGTTTTGTACAAGAGATGCACTTTGCTTCAGAAAAAACCCAGACAATCAAAATTAAAGGATATAACCTTCCTTTCCTCAGGTCCAAAAAAGAAAAACGGTGTCCTAACAGTGATTAAAGACAGTTCAAACTTTACCAATCTTGGGGGCGTGGCGACTGCTCACCGTGATGGTCGCATAGGAGAAGAGCTCCACACAGCACAAGGGGAATCAACAGCACTGTGCCCGTTTTCAGCCCTCCACACTCACTTCCGCTAATCCCCCAGACTCCCCTGTATCCCAGGATATGAACCAGCATGAGGAGGAGACTACAGGACCAGCCACAGTCTTTAAAATTGCCGGACTTCTTTCTGGCCATGACCCACGGGCTTCAACAAAATGGCGGCGGGAGCCCACAATCGCCACAAATCACCGGACCTCTAGTGCCAGCAGTGCCTGATCACACAGGAAGAGAGGAGAGAGACACAGACGCAGCTGCTGATGCATTTTTCATACAAATCAATGACGCTAATTCTCCCTGTGGCTCTCCCTCAACTAGGAGCCCTGTTAAATCAAAACCAAGACTAGATCCAGAGACAGATCCACACAACGATACTCTGCATTGTCTATGGAGGTGAGTGTATCCCAAAACACAGATGCTAATACCACACCAATCGCTGATCCCATTGCACTGTTTCCCACCATGGGACAACCTATTTCTGACATTACTATGAAAGAGATGCTGATGTCCTTAAGATCCTCTTTACAGTCAGATATGATATCATGTATTCAACAGTGCAGAGCAGAAATGCATGACCTCGGGGACAGGGTTCACCAAGTGGAGTCGAGGATGTGTGAAGTCACGTCATCCTTCAATGCGTTGGTGGACTCTCACTTGTCACAACAAGAGGCCATATCCAAACTCCAGTTAAAATTAGACTATCTTGAAGATCGCTCTCGCAGAAACAACTTAAAGATCCGTGTGATACCCAAAACTGTTTCTGCACAACAACTACCTATCTATGCCCGTGACCTCTTTCAAGCGGGGATCCCATCATTGTCCCCAATGGACCTCATCATTGACAGAATCCACAGGGTACCCAAACCGTCCTTCCTGCCCCAAGAGATTCCAAGAGATGTGTTGCTGATAGTTCATTTTTTTCAAATCAAAGAAAAAATTCTCAATGCATTCCGTAAATCAGAAAAACCTCCCAGAACAAGCTGCCAGCCTACAAGTGCTGCCTGACCTCTCGCAACACACATTACAACAACATCGTAACATGGCGACATTTACCAAAGCTCTGAGGAACAACAAGATAATTTACCGATGGAAATACCTGGCCAAACTCAACATCTCTTATGCCCCGTACACACGGTCGGATTTTCCGATGGAAAATGTCCGATCGGAGCGTGTTGTCGGAAATTCCGACCGTGTGTGGGCTCCATCGGACATTTTCCATCGGATTTTCCGACACACAAAGTTGGAGAGCAGGAGATAAAATTTTCCGACAACAAAATCCGTTGTCGGAAATTCCGATCGTGTGTACACAAATCCGACGGACAAAGTGCCACGCATGCTCAGAATAAATAAAGAGATGAAAGCTATTGGCCACTGCCCCGTTTATAGTCCCGACGTACATGTTTTACGTCACCGCGTTTAAAACGATCGGATTTTCCGACAACTTTGTGTGACCGTGTGTATGCAAGACAAGTTTGAGCCAACATCCGTTGGAAAAAATCCTAGGATTTTGTTGTCGGAATGTCCGAACAAAGTCCGACCGTGTGTACGGGGCATAACAAAGGCTCCAATCACCTTGTCAACTCCCTGGAAGAAGGCCTTCTCCTCCTGAAAAATTGGCACATATTACCACCAGACAAGGGTCACAACCCACTTCTGCAGCGCAATTCTTCCCCCGACAAAGTCCCCCAGGATTGGCAAATTAAATCTCAATGGAAATCAGCTTCAAAGCGCACCTGAGTCTTCCTGTAATGGACCTTCCGCTCGACTCCTTCATTAGGATTCCCCAAGTGCCTTTGGCACCTACCACCGTACCATATCCCCACTGTTTTTGGCAGCTTCGCTGTCTTGTCCTTTAGGACCATTTTTCTTAACTTCAAGTTTGCTAATTACAGCTCAATTTCTTGGTTCCCCGTTGGGAACGTTGCAGTTCTTATTTTTCACATTGAACATTCATTCAGCCCTAGGCATTGGTATATCATGTCTACACTCAATAGAATTTTGAACATATCTCTCATCACCTCAGTATTCCTCCCCCAATTTTACCTGGAACTATACATCTTTATACCTCCAAATTTTTTTCACTTACCATACAAGAGAACCTTTCTCTCTGATCGAGAACATACAAACCGCCATCATGGATTACTATATCACCTGGAACTATACTCATGAGTCTTAAATTCCTTTCTATAAACGCAAGAGGACTCAATCATCCTGCCAAACGTAGCTCCTTATGGAAAGAGACACTACACCACAAGGCTGACATCCTAGCAGTTCATGAAACTCATTTCCACAAATTGGCCACTCCCAAATGCTCACATGCAAGCTTTCCTCATATCTTCAAATCCTCTATTCCAGCAAAGAAGAGGGGAGTAATGTTGGCCATAAGAGACACGGTTTCTTTCGAACTCAAAGACTCATTCATTGACCCAGAAGGGCGCTATATCATATTGGTTTGTATCATTAACAAAATGACCATCACCTTGACTAGTGTTTATGCTCCCAACTCGCATCAATTCAAATTTATCAAAAAAGTTTTCAAAAAAATTACTCAAATGCGAGCTGGGAGCATATTCATTTGTGGTGATTTCAACATGATTGTCGATAACAACCTAGATACTACCTCTTCGACAAGGAGCCACTCCCATCTTTTTTGGGACCTCCTCATCAAAGAGGAACTATATGATGTCTGACGTTGTCAAAACGCAAGTGAAAAATCGTACACATACTACTCTACTAGGTACAACTCCTATTCCAGGCTATATCTGTTTTTATCAGGTAAGATAATGTTGCAGAGAATTTCCCACTCATCTATCCAAGACATAACGTGGTCAGACCACGCCCCATCATAATTCAAATAAAGGGGGGAATGCCTTTGCAACAACACGTATATGGAGATGCAATGAATCATTGATCCAAGACCCAGAATCACAAAAAGAGATAACCCAACATCTAGAAGAGTTCTTTCGCCTTAACGTCCCATGCAACACTAATTCCTTTATCAATTGAATGCCCATAAGGCATATATACGTGGCGTTCTTATACAATTGAACTCCAGGTTACAGCGCGCCCGTTCAGTGAAAATTACGGATCTCCTTACCGAAATCCGCAGTTTGGAGTCGCAAAACCAGTCAAACCCATCTACATATTTGGCCTCAAAATTATCCGGTCTTCGCTTCAGCCTTAGAGAAATGTTCTGTACCCAAAATGATCACTATATGTGTAAGCTTAAACTAAATTACTATGCGAATAATAACAAGGCAGGCAAATTTTTAGCCAACCGTCTTAAAGTACAAAGAACTAAAACTAAAATTTCACATATTTTCTATCCCATATCTTCTGCCAAAGTGGAGAACCCGCAAGCATTTGCAGATGCTTTCACCGACTACTACTCTTCGTTGTACAATCTTAAAGATGATCCCACAACTCCTCAACCGATCAGCGAGGACATAGAAAACTTCCTGGCCAAAATTATTTTACCCTCTCTTTCTATATCTCAATTACAATCATTAAATGCCCCATTCTCCTTAGCAGAGCTTGAATGTGCTATACATTCTCTACCGACAAGTAAAGCCCCTGGTCCAGATGGACTTTTGAACGTATATTATAAAACATTCAGTCACACTCTAATTCCCAACTTACTTCCTCTATTCAACGTAGCCATGTCCACGGGCACCTTCCCAACAGAAATGCTTAAAGCCTTTGTCATTACCCTGCCCAAGCCTGGAAAATCCCCTGACGTACCACCCAACTTTTGCCCCATTTCTTTATTAAATTTAGACATCAAATTATATGCTAAACTATTAGCAAACAGACTTTTCGACATTATGCCATTATTGGTGAGACAAGACCAAACAGGTTTTACTAAAGAGCGCCAGGCTTCTGATGCCACAAGGCGTTTGCTAAATATTATTCACTACGCTGATTCTCGAAAAACGCCTTCTCTGCTTTTTTCTATTGACGCAGAGAAGGCGTTTGATAGAGTTCACTGGGGATACATGAAAGCGGTGCTACATAAATTTGGATTTCAGGGTCAAATTCTCTCTGCAGTACTCGCATTGTACTCAAATCCCTCAGCACAGGTCCTCACCTCAGGCTTATTATCGAAAAAAATCATTATCTCGAATGGCACCCGCCAAGGTTGCCCACTCTCCCCCTTCATTTTCAACCCAATGATGGAACCCTTGGCGGAAGCCATCCGATCTCATCCTCATATATCAGGCTTGAAATTCCAACAGAAATCACACGTAATCAACCTTTTTGCAGACGATATCATTCTTCTTCTTACCAAGCCCACCATATCGTTGCCTTTCACCCATGATACTTTGAATCTCTTCAGCACCTTGTCATACTATAAAGTAAACTTCAGCAAATCCTTAATCCTAGATATTGGCAACAACAACCACGCACGCATGCACTTAAAACAGCTACTTCCCTACACCTGGGCAGAAAACTCCATCCCATGCCTAGGTACCCTACTGACAACAAAAACATCCCTTTTAGCAGAGACCAATATCAAACCCCTCCTATCAGACATTCGTAAAACTCTAACTCGCATAGCTAAAACTGAATCATCTTGGGTGGGAAAAATTGCTTCCTTCAAAATGCTGATCCTTCCAAAAATGTTATACGTATTACGTACACTACCAGTCTCATTCAAATCTACTCACTTCTCTGAACTGAATAAGATTCTCAAACATTATCTCTGGCAGGGGAAAAGAGCGCGATGCTCCCACAACAACCTCATTCAACATAGAAAGGTGGGAGGGATGGGTCTACCAGACCTAAAAGACTACTACTGGGCAACTATATTAACACAAATCAAACATTGGATTATGTCCCTCTCTGAACCCCTCTGGGTGGGCATCAAAGCTGCCATTGCTAATACCCCCAACATGAAACTCTTACTGTTAGCAGATACGTAGAAACCATTCACGCTTTCCACCCTCCCTCCAACAACCCAAGCTTTATTATTAGCATGGAGACATTTACTGTCTCAACCAAAGCATGACAGCTCAATATCCACGATCAGACTCCCTATCCAAACATTAGAAATGCTAATCCCTTACTGCTCAGTGAACATTTGGAAAGAAAATGGTATAGAGTGGGTAGATGATCTTTTTGAAGAGGGATCCCCTAAACCATTTGTATCCCTACAGTCAAAACACAACATCCCTAGCTCAAGCCACTTTTTATACAGATGGGTCGCCTCCTTTCTAGCCAAAAATCCACCCCCATCAATTATCACTTATCTACAATATGCTTCAATTTAAACAACAATTTATTAAATCTCCTACCATATTGTCCTGGGAAAAAGACCTGAACAAAGTCTTTGACATTGGACCACAATGGACCACATCGTTTCGATACAATTACGCTGCTTCACATTGCATTAGTCATTGGGAACTCACTCAGAAAGTCCTAACGAGATGGTATAGAACTCCCCATCTCCTAGTCAAAATGTTTCCCTCTCACGCCACACTTTGTTGGAGAGAGTGTGACGTCCCTGGCACAATTCTTCACATATTTTGGCAATGCAAGAATTTGTCTAGTTTCTGGAGAAAAATCTTTAGTGTTTTAGCTGATATCACCGGAATACTATAAACCCCAGAGCCAGCGTTGGCAATCCTTCACCTAAGTATAGACAAATACCCTCTGACATCACGCATAGTGGTTGTCCACATTCTAATCACTGCAAAACTAGTTATAGCCAGACACTGGAGAAGCACTTATTCTCCTAACCCCTCAGAAGTTTTTGCACAAGTCAACCTCAACTACCAGTATGAAAGACTTATAGCTATAAGAAAAACCTCTTGCACAACTTTTGACAACTATTGGAAATGTTGGAAAGAATGGTATAGGTGGTAATCCTTATAAGTGGTTAAGTGTTCTCTCTTCGTTCCTAAATCCCCGCTTTTTCTTCTTTCTTTTTACTTTATTTATTTTCTCCTCCTCTCTTCTCTTGCCTTTCTTCTTTTTTTTTTCTTACCTTTTCCAGTCCCCTCTCTCTTTCTCCCCCTTGCCCCTCTTTCTTCCCTATATATCCTCTCTAAAACGGAGGTCCTTTAACTCAAAACTAAAAGAAAATCGTCCCTACCATACCCGGTTACGTACACCTTAGGTACTGTTGATTTATGCTGTTCAGTGTAAGTGCTGCCCAGTCTCTCCCAGCACAGTTTGATCCCAGTTAGGGTGCTGGAGGAGAAGGGGTAGGGCTTGGCAATATTCTTATACCTCCAGGTATAACTCATATAATTCATTTTGTTTGTCTTTCTCCACTGTGTACATAACATAACATATCAATGATTGTTCAATGTACTTCATGTTCAAAAAACTTGAATAAAAATTATTAAAAAAAAAAAAAAAACTTTACCAATCTTATGACGACCCCCAAGGTCGCTATGTAATTTTGATCTGTGATATAGGACAGTTCACCTACACCCTGGTCAACATAAATGGACCATACACTAAACAAATCAGCTTCTACCATTTCCGGGTCAGACCATGCCCCAATATCTATAACCTTGGATGATCACCGAAGAGGACCTCCACAAATATGGAGACTCAACTCCACCTTGCTAGCGGACAAAGAAATTTGTCAGGAACTCACTCATGAGCATCACTCCTTCTGTGAACTGAACACTCTCCCTAACACTAATACCTGCGCGCTTTGGTCAACGTACAAGGCCTTTATGCGTGGAATTCTTATTAAGCTAAATAATAGATTGAAGAACCAGAGGAACACACAGATGATGAGATCATGCTACAAATTGAAAAATTAGAAAAGCAAAACAAAACCCAACCTTCTCACAAATTATCCAGTGAACTCCTAGTGTTGAGACAGTCACTCAGGTCATTACTCCTGTACAAATATGAAAATAACCTTAAATACATTAAAGCCAACTATTACGCACTCGGTAACAAAAGAGGAGCTTTATTGGCTCGAACAGTCAAAACGCAACTTTTGAAAACTAAAATCTCCTCTCTCCTCCACCCCACCTCCAGACAACTCCTAATGGACCTGCAAGACATTGCAAATGCCTTTAGCGAGTATTACTCCTCTCTATATAATTTAGAAACTGACCCCTTGGCACACCATCTGAATCTTCTATTCAAGAATTTTTAAATTCTATAACCCTACCCACTATCCCAGCCTCCCAACAGTCTCTGTCTCAGCCCTTCACCATAGAGGAAATAACTGGAGCCATTAAAGAACTACCTCTACATAAGTCACCCGGAGAAGATGGGTTTTCAAATGAGTTCTATAAGCAATTTAAAGACATCCTAGCACCCTAATTAATGACCCTCTTCAACTATGTTGGTTCCTCTGGTTCTCTACCAACAGACTTGTTACATTCAACTATTGTAACCATACCAAAACCAGACAAAGATCCTTCATCAACTGCAAATTACAGGCCAATTTCTCTCCTGAATACTGACAAAAAAATACTAGCCAAAGTCCTTGCCAAAAGATTAATGACATACCTCCCATCCTTAGTGCACCCCGACCAAGTCAGGTTTATCCCAGGCCGCCAGGCACCGGATGCAACGAGAAGGGTACTGAACCTCATACACCACGCTATCCAAACACAAACACCTTCTTTGCTTCTCTCTCTAGATGCAGAGAAGGTGTTTGATAGAATACATTGGGGTTTTCTCAAAGAGGTCCTAGTCAAATTTGGAATAACCGGATGGTTCCAAAACGCAATACTCTCTCTCCACTCCAACCCCTCAGCTAGAATACTCACAGGAGGAGCCTTATCCACCCCATTCATCATAACGAACAGCACACGCCAGGGATGTCTCTTCTCTCCACTCATTTTTGCCCTGCTAATGGAACCCCTAGCGACCAAAATTAGAACTTATATACAAATCTTAGGAATTAAAAGTGATAACACAGACAAAAAAATAAGCTTATTCGCAGATGATGTGATAATAATGATTACTAATCCAACGCAATCCCTCCAGAAGATACAAGAAATTATCCTCCAATTTAGCAAGGTCTCCTTTTACAAGCTCAACGTATCAAAATCTGTAATAATGCCCTTGTGCCTCCCCAAACAATTGGAATCCCACCTTAGAAATATCACTCCATTTACTTGGATAAACAACTCTATTCCTTACCTAGGAATACAAATAGCACCCACTCTAAAACAATTATTTATACTTAACTACCAGACCTTTCTCCAAAAACTCCCTCAATTACTTCATTCACTACGCTCAACAGGCCTCTCCAAAATAGGTAGGATCTTTACCCTTAAGATGATAATTCTACCCAAACTCTTGTACCTATTCCGCACACTGATAATACCCCCCCCTCAATCCTTCCTAACCTTCATCCAAAGGCAAATATCAAAATTTATATGGGGAGAGAGACCTCCTGGATGTGCCATCTATATCTTAACCAGACCGTACAAAAAGGGAGGAGTTGGCCTCCCCCACATCAGCAGCTACTACCGTGCCTCCATCTTAGACCAAATATACTATTGGTGACACCCAACACCTGAAAAAATCTGGTTAATCATGGAAACTCTATCCTCCCAGAATAAATATCCTCCTCCTAACAACAACAGGATGCCCTCCTCCCATCCATGACACACCCCAATCAGTTACAGCTTCTATAATAACATGGAAAAAACTTTATCCAAACAAATCCCCAGCTCTCTTACCCACTCTATACCTATCCCCCTTAGAGCCCTAACCAAACATCTCACAGACCTTAATCTCTCAGCATAGCACAAACAAGGCATCACAAACATTCTTGACCTTACCAATCGCAAGTAGTTGAAATCATTTGAGGTCCTCCAACAGGAATTTAACCTCCCGCGTGCAGAACTCTAAACCTATATGAGAATCTCCCATTTTCTCAAATCCTCGAAACTTCCCTACACAACCACACTGTTGGAACCAATGTTCCAATTTTACACACATTCCCCATACCCCAAAAAAGCAATAACATTATTCTACACCTTACTAAACGATGGTCGCCCCTACTCACAAATTCCCACCCTAACCAAATGGGCCGAGGAGCTGAGGGTCCACATTACCCCTGATATGTTGTAACGAGCCTTTAGGTTCACCTCCACTGCATCCCACTGTTCAAACCATTGGGAGACCTACCAGAAAACCCTACACAGGTGGTATCTAACTCCTTATCGAAGATATATCCAGGAAGACCACCATGCTGTTGGAGGAATTGCGGGAACATAGGTTCCATAGCCCACATACTATGGTACTGTAAATCCCTCACCTCATTTTGGAGACACGTATTCACATTGATGTCTACTATCTCTGATTTGCCTACTACTCCTACCCCTGCATTGGCTCTGCTTCATGTAGGGCTAGAAAAATACCCCTCAAACACCAGAACTGTCATAACACATCTTCTGCTAGCAGCTAAGCTAAATATCACTAGGTTATGAAAAACCACAGGACCCCCCCTTCATATGTAATACAATTGCAGATCTCAATCAACAATGTTAATTGGAAAAGATAATAGCTAGGAAAAATATGCAACTAAATACATTTTCGGTACAATGGTCCCACTGTTTGACACATCCAAAGTGTAAAGTACACATGTGAATTGCTATATAATAGACTGTTTTAAAGCTTATTTTCTATACTGTACTGTAATGTGCTGGTGATCCTCCCCCTCCTTATTTTTCACCCCTACTTTCCCCACTCCCCAGCCCCCCCCTCTATCTCCCTCCCCTCCCTTCCCCTCCCTAACTTACCCCCCATAGTACCCTTTTTATCTCCCATTTCCTCTCCGCCTGCTTCGTAAACTAAATATAAGAATTAAAGCAAATGTAGCATTACATATTTTAACAAACATAATCATATACGTTGCTTGTCCAGATTGAGCTAGACTCACATAAGCTAGGCGGAACCTCTGTTTTTGCAGCAAATGAATTTTTTTCCTACTATCTTTGTATTAAAAAAATCAATAAAAATCCATTGAAATTATAAAGGTGGATAATTGAGATTGTATAAATAGGAGGGCTCTCGGCCTATATGCATACCCAAGTAAGTGATTTGATGGGAGGATAAAGTAAGCAGGGAGGATAATCGCCATTTAGCAGACATCCTGAGGTGTAGCTCTAAAACCTCGCTTTTATCAAAATTAATTCAAAGCTGGAGCTAAGTCGAAAGGCTGCAAAACTTGCCAAAATTTGAGAGCGGATTGAAGGAGAACAGTAATATGTAATTCGCAAATAGAGCAGATCGAAAAAAAAACACTAGCAGTCGAGTGGAGAATTGTAGATAGAGGCTCAATCTCCATATTGAAAAGCAGAGGGGAGAGAGGACATCGCTGTCTTGTTCTCTTCCTCATAGGAATGGTGTCCGAGATAAAATCTGGAGTGACAAAGCGAGCCGACAGGGATGCATGCATTTGTTGTAAAAAGCACATAACTGAACCCGAAAAACCAAATGCGTCCATTACTTTAAATAGCCACAAGAAACTAATATTGTCGAATGCCTTTTCAGCGTCAAGTGATATGATGGCAACATCTTGATCTGGGTGTGATTTGGCATATTCTGACGCCAGCAAAAAAGTCACAGAACATTCCGGGACAAAGCCAGATTGGGCTGGGTGAAGTAAGGAGGGGAGTAAGGGAGCTAGTCGTGAGGCTACTATCTTATGCCACGTACACACGATTGGAAATTCTGCCAGCAAGACTCCGATGAGAGCTTTTGGTCTGAAATTCCGTGTGTATGCTCCATCATACTTTTGCTGGCGGAATTCCTCCCAGCAAAAGATTGAGAGCAGGTTCTCTATTTCCCCGTCGGAAAAAGTTCCTATCTGAAATTCCGTTCGTCTGTATGCAATTTCGACGCGCAAAAAACGACACATGCTCAGAATCAAGTACAAGACGGAAGCACTCGGTCTGCTAAAACTAGCATCCATAATGGAGATAGCACATTCGTCACGCTGCAAATTATTGGATCTTTTAACTCAGCGCATTCTTTTGTTCTTTATAATGCTAGAATAATGAATTTGTTTTGCTGCTGATATTCACACAGAGATCTGACAAACTTATTTCTTTATTATTTCTCGTGATCTCCTGAATAATCTTTTTTGTTTTTAAAGCCAGATCTTCATAATAATGTATAGAATTATTTCTTATAGTCATCTTTTTTAATCAAGATCTCCTGTTTTTTTTTTTTTATAATCTTTATTTAACAAAACATTTTTACAATTTTTTTATTGATACTACCTTCTATTTTCATATTCAGATCATTGATTCAGTCGTAAATCCCTATTAACTTCTTTTTCTATAACTGAATATGTTCTCTTGTACATACCACTACTTTTGACTAGAACCCATCACCACTCATTCATAATTGTTCTTACGCCAAACCTTTCACCGCACACACCCATACAAAAAAAAAACACCCCCAGACTTGCCAAGTGGTTATGATCTGTTTTTTTTAAACCTTTTTCAAGCACCATCCTCTCTTCCAGGGAACGCATCTCACCCATCTCACTTTCCCATTCTTCTATAGAAGGTTCTATTCCGCTTTTCCACTTTCTAGCTATAATAGTGCAAGCTGCTTCTAGAAAATGTTTTAGGATACCCTTTTTTTATGTTTTTCACCGATCTCCTGTTTTTTTTATTATTTTTTAAAAATTTTCTAGTGATGTCCATAATTTTTTTCTGTTTGTTTGTCAAGTTTCCACAACAACATTATTATCTTGTATTTTAAAGCTCAAGGAGGTTGGTTGGTGTCCCTTAATTTGACATTGTATTTTTGAAATGTACCTGCCTACTCACAAACTGTCCTTTTTGAAGAAAAACACATAGGCAAGTATTTTCATATAAAAAAATCTCAATTTATTCTGGCTCATAACAAAATAAAGAGGAAGGTAACGCTGGAGAAACTGCTTGAATTTGTAAAGCCTTTGTACCCCAGGGCACACATCAACTCTTTGTAAATAGAAATTGGTGGCCTGAGAAGTCCATATAATAGGGAGCACAATCTGGTCCAGGACTCCCAGAGATCAGGAACAGCAGCAGATGATATAGTATATATATTCCCAGGCTGTGGTACTACAAAAGCCTGTGTCTTCTGTCAGACCAGACTGAACCCAGGCCATCACTTTCATGTCTTCCCTGCAGCCTTCCCTCCACACTTCCCTGCAGCCTTCCCTGCAGCCTTCCTTGGAGGCTGTGGCTCTGGAGATGGACTTGTGGTAGGAGGAGGAGGAGGAGGAGGATAGACGAGCGCACATAAGTACATGTTATCAGTCATTTGGCCCCTCAACCCCTTATGAAGGGCCTGAAAAAAAATCTTCTCACAGATGAGGTATTGTCCCTCCTCCATTTGCTGCAATTTTCCAGGTACATAACAGACAGGGCCTCATTAGCCTCCTTAATGAGGCCCAGTGCTGCCTCCTCCATGTTACTCCCCTTCCTGGCCCTTTTTGTTGTAAGGCGGAGGGAAGGCACCTGGGATTGGGTGAGGCTACTGGGCCTGGCCACCTCCTGGCTGACACTTACCCCCACCTCCTAGCTGACACTTACCCATGCCTCCTCCTGTCTGCCACATTCCAGAGCCTTGTCCTGGCTGAGGTCTTCCTGTGTATGAAAAAGGGACATAGTTTTAGTTTTTGTTTCATCAATCACACACAATTGTCAGCTCATGACTGTTGCAAATTGAATGTTAATAAATAGAAAAGACTATCATTCTGAGCCCAGAATTTTTCACTCTTGTCACAATCATTTTTGGCCCCTACTGTCTATTGATATGTAAAACACTTTTTGTTCAATTATTCATTTGTTATCAATAATAACATCTAGTTAACAACAATAATTTTCGGACAATAAATATGTTAAAAAATACTATACCTGGCTCCAGCTGGGCTCCTCAACTTCTTACAGGATGGAAGATCCAGGTTGGTCCTCGGAAGCCTCAGCGGAGGTTGAGGGAAGGGTGGATAGAAGGGGGGGGGCGGAAGTTTAGAAAGTGATTCCCTGGCTTCAATCTGATCTTCCAGAAACTGCATCCTGTTGTAGTACCACAGACTGGGTAATACACATCCTTTGTATAGGGAATATTCCTGCGCTACCAGAATGGAGAAAGAACATAAAGACTAAGAAATGTATGGACAGCTGCATGCACCAAAATTGGGGACAAAACACACCCCAAAGGAACAGAATCAAATAAAGAAAGAGGGTGCTGCGCTAACCAGAAAAATACAATGAGGTGCAATAAATATAATATCACTAGATGGATATTGCACTAGATAGAGGGGTTGCTGATATCAAAATGTCATGCCGCTAATCTCATATCAATATTCAAAAGATAAACCTTATAAAAAATGGATGGAAAAGGAGTCTGTGCAGAGACTAAGTCTACTAATCAGACCCAGCCAAGTGCCCTGGTGTAAGCTGTACACTAAACATATGACCACTTGTAAATTATGTGCAATCTGGCAAAACAATGTGCAAAAAAATGCATAGAAAAGTGCGTAGTGCTGAGGGTACTACTATTCTCCGGTGCTACAAAAGAGAGAATCACTGTATGGTGGATCAAAAAAAATTATATATATCTATTGTGCTAAAAAAATATGTCTCCTGTGCTGAAAAAAAGGAATATATACTAACGCTAGTATCTATGCAATAGATCAGATGATATTGCTGCTAGGTGATTATTAAAAATAAAATATAGCAATCAAATAAGAAAAAAATGTAAACAAACTAGGTGTTTCAATGAACTAAAATACTCGCATGTATGTACACACTGCTACTGAGAAGAATATATAAGTGTGCAAACTGACATATAAGCATAATCAATACAGGTGTGCAAAATCGCAAAAAAGTGCATAGTGCTAAGTACTCTTAACAGTGTTCTAAAAACTCAAACAGTGTACTCTTGTTACTATTGGCCACTATAACATATATAAGATAACATAACATGCATCTATGCACAAAATAACCCAAACAATGGTAACAGTGCAACAGTGGTGATGTCCTCTACGGTTGCAATAAACAAATTCACTGTGCTCAGGTGAGGTGTCAGGGGGTGGCAGGCAGGGTTCTTCTTCGTGCAATAACACACTTAAGTAAGCAGTGACCCCTTACCTAGCGGTGCTAGGTACAACCGCATTGATCAGCTAGCTGGTAGTTGTAGTCTTTTACTTAGGGTCTTGGGCTGTACAGGTTCTTTCACTACTTCTACGCCTGATGGTGCTCACTGGATGGCAAACTAGATGGCTGTGGTCTATAAATGGTGGTCCTGGACCAGCGCGGGTCTTGTCTCCACCTCCGTTCCTCACATTAGGGTGTACCAATAATAAAGGACGGGGGGTACCGCATAGTGTAATAAGGTTTTAAAATTATGAATTTATTCAGATACAGGTACTCACATTGGAAGTTACAAATCAGCATAAAACTCCTACGAGCGGCGAGCTCGTTAGCCACAATCAAACTGAAATGCCCATTCCGTCCCTACGCGTGATGTCACCGATCACGTGACTTCATCAGGGGATGAAAGAACAGGCATTTTACTGTCTTAAATAGTCTTCATAGTTGTTGTTAATGGGCGGCCATTTTCCTGTAGCCGCGTCCTCCATTGCATGGGGATCATGTGCACGGCCATGTTTTTGGTGGGAAAAAAAAAAAACATATAGGATTTTAAACGAACGGGAGCTAGTTTTCTGCGCATCTCCTCTATGCTCGCATCTGGTGAAGACACTGCTCTGACAGCTGCTAGTCTGTCAGTGAGTATGTTTGGTGAGCAATCTATGATTGACAGCCCTTAGTGGTAAAAACAAATAACTATAAGGCATAGTGTAAAAAGGTGATCCTAAGTGCATAGAATGTGTATATATATAAAATATATATCCACGCATAAAACATAAACCTTTAATATCTAAAAAATTACAGTAATATAAAACTCTAGAGAACAATAGGCTATATGGGGAATATCTGAGAGGATTATATATATATACAAAATATTATATAAAAAATCATTAAAAAAATTATTTAAAAAACCGTTAGGGACAGAATGGGCTTTTCAGATCGTCTATAAATAAATCCCATAAAAATGCAATATATAAGCTCAACATTCTGTAACAGTAACTGTATAGATAGAAGGAACGAAATGAGGCTGACGTATGGATATAATGCATAATAAATATAGTATAGTTGCATATATGAATAAACATAGGTTATATATTAAAGGAGAGGTAAAAAATGGGGGGAGGTAAAAAACAGGGGGGCTTATTTTTTGCGTATAAATTATCTAGGTCTGACTTATAAGGACCTCACACTGCATCAACATTTCTTTAATTAAAATATGTAATGTGGTCGAAGGGGATCAACAACAAACAGAATAAAAGAAATAAAGAGTTGAGAAAATTTTGGGATCCGGAAATCTAAAAGGCTGACATGTGTATTTCTATACATTTAGAAGTCACTGAGGAAGCAATTGAGGTCGAATTCAATATTCAAACCTCTCGGCGAGAATGTGTCTAATGTATATATCCATTTGGATTCCAACTGGCTGAGGGTCCTAACTTTATGGCCCCCCCGCCAGTGTCTCATGTATGGTTCAATACCCCAGAACCTGAGTTGTGTCGGATCTTTATTATGACACAGCAGGAAGTGTTTGGATATGCTATGCTTGTCATACCCTTTGAGGATGTTGTTCACATGTTCCTTGATTCTTATTCGAAGGGGTCTCTTTGTGCGGCCTATATACTGTAGGCCGCAACTGCATTCTAGAGCGTATACCGCTCCTTCCGTGTTACAGCAGATAAATTCCCTAATTTCGTATGTTTCTCCCGTACTGGTTGATTTGATATTGAATTTCTTTTCGTTAGGGCCTTTTGTTCTCAGGCATGCAAAACATCTTTTGCAAGGAAAAAAACCTTTTCCAGTGAAAAATGAAAATGTTTTCTTGGGTGGATCTATAACGTTCTTCACAATTCTGTCTCGAAGTGTCGGCGCTTTCTTGTATATGAATCTGGGGTTGGGAGGTAACTTATCTTGTAACTCCCCATCTGCCTGGAGTATATGCCAGTGTTTTCTGATAATTTTGTCAGCTTTTCTGTGTTGTGCGTTAAGATCTAAAATGATGGGTACTGTCGCTAGTGTCGTCTCTTTTACAATTTTATCTTTGATCAGTTCTTTTCAATCCATTTCCTTAACTTCTAATATTTTTTCTTTAATAAACTGTTGGTCATAACCTTTTGCAGCGAATCTCTTCCCAATTATTTCTGCCTGTTCTAGATAGGTGTTTAAATGTGTGCAGTTACGCCTTACCCTCATGAGTTGTCCTTTCGGCACATTAAATAGCCAATTTCTATGGTGGCAACTCCCTATGGGGAGGTAACTGTTCCTATCTACATTTTTAAAGTGCGTTCGTGACCCCAATTTTGCTTCTTCTTGTAAAATGTCTAGATCTAAAAAATTTACTTTTTCTTCATTAATTTCCCAGGATAATTTAATATTTCTGTCATTTATGGTCAGTCTTTCTAAGAAACGAGTGATTTGGTTTCGATCACCTTTCCAGAGTATAAAGACATCATCAATATATCTTTTATAGGTGGCTAGTTCAGCGGGTCTGTTACAAAAGATGTTTTCCTCCTCCCACTGTGCCATGAAGAGACCTGCCACACTAGGGGCGAATTTGGCCCCCATTGCTACTCCCGTCTTCTGGTGGTAGTAGTTCTTATTGTACCAGAAATAATTATTCTTCAGGCAAAAATCTAAGCATTTGATCAAGAATTTCCTTTGGATCCGAGGTAGCTTCGTATACAGTCTAAGGCCCCATTTTGCAGCATCACATGCTTGGTGGTGAAGTATCACTGTATATAGGGATGACACGTCTGCAGTGGCCATGATCCACGGGCCTTCTTCTGGGGGGACATCTTCTAAAATCTGCAACATTTGCTTGGTGTCTCTCAGATATGCTTCTGTACTCTGGACTGCTGGCTGAAGGAAAAAATCTATGTGTTGACCGATTCTGGAGGTCAGTGAATCGATTCCGTTCACTATCGGTCTTGGTGGAGGGTCAGTTTTATTTTTATGTATTTTAGGCAGTGAGTATATAATGGGTGTTTGGCAGGAGTCTGGTATCAGAAATCTGGCCTCCTTTTTATTCAATATATTTTTCTTCACCCCAAGGCATACCACTTTCTCGAGTGCTTTCCTGCATTTGAACATAGGGTTACTTAATAATGTGCTGTAAGTTGTTTCATCTCCTAACATATTCACCATACTATTATGGTATTGATCTTTCGATAAAATTACGATTCCGCCTCCCTTGTCTGCTGGTCGTATGACCAGGTCTTTCCTTCTTGTGAGTTTCCGGATGCCATTCTTGATATAGCTGGGTTCTTCTTTCTTCTTGGTCTTCAAATCTTTAATGTCTTCTAGGACTACTTTCTTAAAAACTTCTATAAATTTGTTATTCTTAACTGGTGGATTAAAAACAGATTTATTTCGCAGTGTGCTATGTAAAATCCCTTCATCCCGTGTCTCTATGTGTCTGGGTCTCTGTGGATTTCCTACAGTATATTTGGCAATGTTCAATTTCCTTATAAATTTCTGAATTCCCAGGTATGTTTGAAACTTATCTAGATTTCTCGATGGTGCATATTTAAGACCTTTGTCTAACACCCCCTATTTCTTCATGCGTCAATGTTTGGCCACTCAGATTAAAGATGCCTTCTCCTTTTACTCTCTTTTTCTTTTGTTCTCTCTTTCCAGAACGTTTTCTTCTCTTCTTTCTTGGCTTCTTCTGAGGCTTCTGTTCTCTTCTACATATCTCAGAGCGGGGTTTTCCCTTCCTTTGTCTAAAAAAGGTCTGGTGTCGTTGGAATTATCGTATTGTGGGGGATGTTGTCTATATTGGATGTTCATCTCCTCATCTCGATCTGTGTGTGGAGCATAATGGTTATAGGTGGATATCGGACTTCGTTCATGGTAGTGATGGTCTCTCTGTTGTTGTCCTCTTCTTTCTCCATAGCCCTGATCTTGTCTAGGGCTTCTTCCTCGCGGTCCATAATGATCGTATCCTAGTCCTCTGTTTTCTCTATACTCATATGGCCTTCTCTGTTCTCTGTATTCATGTGTCGATCTTCTGTGATCTCTTTGGTCGTATGGGGGTTTATACCAATTATTCCCATTTTGTCCCTTTCTGTTCTCCCTCCATTCTGTGGTGTCCTCTCGTTGTATGGGGGTCTTTTATCTGATCTCTGGGGAGTATAAGGGTATTGGTTCACATATCTCCCATCTTGGTATTGTTGTCTCGGTGTTACCCCACCATTATCATCTCTTGAGTCATAATAACCCCTCCTTTGTGGGCTCCGTGCAGGCGATCCATTGGTCTACTGCGGGTGAACTCTCACAGTTTTTTCTGGTGTTGAGTAGGTGGAGTTCGTGTCTGTTTTTCCCAGCTGACTTTGCCATTTAAAGGCCTGGCCATTACGAAAATCATTGATATCTCTAATATATTTTTTACTTTTTCTCTGCTGTACTTCTCTGTCCTTTTTAATAAGATCTTTATTTAATTGTGTGGTGTATGTTTTAAAATCTGTTGTGTCCTTAAAAACTTCTAATTCTTCCTTAATTTCAGCAATATTCTGATCTATTATCTTGGTCTTCCTCTGTTTTCTTTCTAGTAGGAACCTCAATAGTTCTAGGCCATTCTCATTAAAAAATCTGAACCATTCTTCATTCGATTCTTGGTCTACTAGCCCATCATTAGGGGGTACTTCCCATCTTAGTCTCCGTGGGACAATACTTTCTTTTAGATAAGTTTCAAAGGTACTAATGTCCCACCATAGGCTGATCTTCTTCTCCATGTTATGTCCCAGTTTCCTCATTAAACTTTCCAAGTCGCCACTTCTATTTTTACTAACATTGGTGGTACTGATAACTTCTTCTAAATTAATATTTCTTTTCTCCATAAATGAAAATACAGTACTTCCATGGTTGCTGCAGGTATGTATGAATGTATAAACAGAAATGTATAGGGAATATTCCTGCGCTACCAGAATGGAGAAAGAACGTAAAGACTAAGAAATGTATGGACAGCTGCATGCACCAAAATTGGGGACAAAACACACCCCAAAGGAACAGAATCAAATAAAGAAAGAGGGTGCTGCGCTAACCAGAAAAATACAATGAGGTGCAATAAATATAATATCACTAGATGGATATTGCACTAGATAGAGGGGTTGCTGATATCAGAATGTCATGCCGCTAATCTCATATCAATATTCAAAAGATAAACCGTATAAAAAATGGATGGAAAAGGAGTCTGTGCAGAGACTAAGTCTACTAATCAGACCCAGCCAAGTGCACTGGTGTAAGCTGTACACTAAACATATGACCACTTGTAAATTATGTGCAATCTGGCAAAACAATGTGCAAAAAAACGCATAGAAAAGTGCGTAGTGCTGAGGGTACTACTATTCTCCGGTTATACAAAAGAGAGAATCACTGTATGGTGGATCAAAAAAAAATTATATATATCTATTGTGCTAAAAAAATATGTCTCCTGTGCTGAATAAAAGGAATATATACTAACGCTAGTATCTATGCAATAGATCAGATGATATTGCTGCTAGGTGATTATTAAAAATATAGCAATCAAATAAGAAAAAAATGTAAACAAACTAGGTGTTTCAATGAACTAAAATACTCGCATGTATGTACACACTGCTACTGAGAAGAATATATAAGTGTGCGAACTGACATATAAGCATAATCAATACAGGTGTGCAAAATCGCAAAAAAGTGCATAGTGCTAAGTGCTCTTAACAGTGTTCTAAAAACTCAAACAGTGTACTCTTGTTACTATTGGCCACTATAACACATATAAGATAACATAACATGCATCTATGCACAAAATGAAGCAAACAATGGTAATGTCCACAGTGCAACAGTGGTGATGTCCTCTACGGGTGCAATAAACAAATTCACTGTGCTCAGGTGAGGTGTCAGGGGGTGGCAGGCAGGGTTCTTCTTCGTGCAATAACACACTCAAGTAAGCAGTGGCCCCTTACCTAGTGGTGCTAGGTACAACCGCATTAATCAGCTAGCTGGTAGTTGTGGTCTTTTACTTAGGGTCCTGGGCTGTACAGGTTCTTTCACTACTTCCACGCCTGATGGTGCTCACTGGATGGCAAACTAGATGGCTGTGGTCTATAAATGGTGGTCCTGGACCAGCGCGGGTCTTGTCTCCACCTCCATTCCTCAAATTAGGGTGTACCAATAATAAAGGACAGGGGGGTACCGCATAGTGTAATAAGGTTTTAAAATTATGAATTTATTCAAACAGATACAGCTACTCACATTGGAAGTTACAAATCAGCATAAAACTCCTACGAGCGGCGAGCCACAATCAAACTGAAATGCCCATTCCGTCCCTACACCTGACGTCACCGATCACGTGACTTCATCAGGGGATGAAAGAACAGGCATTTTACTGTCTTAAATAGTCTTCATAGTTGTTGTTAATGGGCGGCCATTTTCTTGTAGTGTCTCTGCACAGACTCCTTTTCCATCCATTTTTTATACGGTTTATCTTTTGAATATTGATATGAGATTAGCGGCATGACATTCTGATATCAGCAACCCCTCTATCTAGTGCAATACACATCCTTTGCTGCTGCTCCTGATTTCATGGAAGCCTGGACCTTATTAAGCTTCTTCCTATACGTGCTTCTCAAGATACCAATTTTCTTATCCACAAACTCGATGTCTGCGTTGGGGACCTGTGTCTTCACAAATTGAAGAAGTTTCTCCAGCGATGGCTTCCTAGCTGGTTTATTTCAATATAAGGGGTTTTTAACCTCCCACAAATTTCTCTTATCCCTGTATCTGTCTATGAACTGGCCCATGAATTCAGGGTCTTTGAATTGTTTCATATTTGCTGCAAGACAAAACACAAGACAAAAACACTAATATCAGGCTAAACTCTCCTAATCTTTTTGCAATATAGGCCTCAATATTGAATCAGTATAGGCCACTGATGTCCCAAGTTAAAATGTTACCTTCGTTGGAACGTTTGGCGCTTCCGTTCCTCCTTCCTCCGCACACAGAATGTAGGTACGACACACGCATGTTAGCTTTATATACACTGCGCATGTGTGAAACTCCGCCAGCGTCACTCGCCCCTGACGTTCTTTCTAGAATATTTCCCGACCCTTCTCTTTCGTCGTAGTGGGAGAGGAACATGGCGGAGACACAGCGGGTGCGTAATAGCAGTAACGAGGAGGAAAGCCCAAAGCTAGAAACGTCACGATCCCGCAGGAGATTTAAGGCCTCAAATATGGCCTTTGTAGAGATGGTGGAGATGGTGGACATCTTGAAGAGAGCCGACTATGATGGAAAGTATGGACCTTACTTAAACCCAAATGTGAAAAAGGCCAAGATCATATCTAAAGTAGTGAGAAATCTGCACTGGAAATTTTGGGGTACGACGATCCAAGGAGCAATTCAGGAAACGCTGGTCAGACCTGAAATTGAGGGAGCAGGATCAGTACAGAAGGATAAAGAAACTGCTTCTAAAAAGTAAGTATTTGTTGTGTGTCCCTATTATTATTATTACTTGCATGGTTAACAGGGGTTAACTACATTTGGTCATGCTAATTTGTATTAAAAGAAGTTTAGAACATTGTTGTCTAGATGTGTTTGAAACTAGAATGAATTGCAAACTTGATTCAGTGTAATGTAAGGAGAGGACGCTCAGCAGCTGTTTACACATCTGGACTCAGGAGCACTAGTGTGGGACACCAGAACAAACTTTTTAGGGTGTCCCACACAGGTAATCCAGTGGATACTTGGGGTATCTCCATGTGTGAAACTTGTCCAAAAAAGGTAAGTATGGGGCGGCACAGTAGTGTAGTGGATAGCACTTTCACCTAGCAGCAGAAGGTGTTGCTGGTTCGAATCCCAACCGCGACACTACCTGCCTGGAGTTTGCATGTTCCCCCTGTGTCTGCGTGGGTTTCCTCCGGGTACTCTGGTTTCCTCCCACACTCCAAAGACATGCTGGTAGGTTAATTGGATCCTGTCTAAACTGTCCTTAGTATGTATGAATGTGAGTTAGGGACCTTAGAGTGTAAGCTCCTTGAGGGTAGGGACTGATGTAAGTGTACAATGTATATATAAAGCGGTGTGTAAATTGACTTCGCTATATAAGTTCCTGAAATAAATAAATAAATATTCCAGCTTTGGTCAGGGAAAAAATCATGTCTTCAGCTTGGAACTCTGCCAAAACAGACAATTGTACCCCATATTACTATTTCTGGCCTCAAATATCTGTGTGCTAAGTATACCTTTTGTTTCATTCTCATTGGGAAGAAAAGACTCAGGACATCTAAGGACACCAGGAACCCCCCACCTCCTAAAGAAGGGGAACAGAGGACACCACAACCTAAAGATGTGGAGGAAGCAGAGGTGGGAGAAGTGGTTGAAATTGTCACCACAACAGGTCAGTGTCTGACTCCACATATTCAGGTAATAGAGGTATGCCTGCATATTTATAATACATGATGTTTATTTTTTCTTTTAGGTGATGTGCATGTTGTGGAAGAACAAGCTCTTCATTTCACCAGTGCAAGTGCACAAATACTAATCCAGGAGATAATGGTGTGTAGTCAGGATTTAGACATCATAAAGCAAAAAAAAAAAGCAATGAGGTTGAACAAAAACTGAAGAACATGTTTAATGTATTTGGGAGAATCTAAATAACAACAAAATGCCACCATTTTAAATTTTTTTGGACCAATTTTGAAAAATTTTGGTCGGATTTTAAAAACATGTGCTATCTGCCATAAGGGGATATCAATGTACGCGTTTTGTGGGTGCAACCCTTCCTTCGCAACTCAAGTAGGTGAGAGGAAGTGGTTGCACCCCCAAAACACTTCCATTGATCCCCCATGATGGGAGATAGCACATGTTGACATTAGGCATGGGATCAGGAGGGAAATCCCCAGTTTGACTCCAAATTTGTGTGCATTTTCAAAATTTGGCTTTTACAGGGGTGACGTCACCCCATCTGATGAAGGCAGATGCCTTCATCAGATAGGGTGATGCCTTCATCTGATGCCTTCAGTTTGTCAATGTTGAACTTTGTAAGTTCCTGAGTTGTGTATGCTATGTTTTGAAACATGCCTGTTTATGTACTAAAAAAATATTTTCAAGGTAAAACTTTATAAAACCAAGATGTTGTTTTTTTACCCAAGAATGTTTTATAATGCACATGTGTAAAAGGTTTTAAAAAAGAGGGTAAAAAAGGGGGAGGGGTATGCCTATATATCAAGAATAATGTACAAGTGAATGTGAGAGATGACATCACTGAGGGAGCTAGGGAGGAGGTGGAATCCTTATGGGTAGAGCTCCAAAGGGATGAAGCTAAGGGGAAAATAATACTGGGAGTATGCTATAGGCCCCCTAACCTGAGGGAGGAAGTGAAGACAGATCTCCTATTACAATTTGGATTAGCAGCAAGGATGGGAAGTGTTATAATGGGGGATTTTAATTATCCAGACATAGACTGGGCGTAGGGAACATTCATTTAAGGCTCGTCAGTTCCTTAATGTCTTGCAGGACAATTTTATGGGTCAGATGGTAGACGCACCAACTAGAAATAAAACATTACTGGATCTACTGATTACCAACAATACAGACCTGATCACGGATGTGGAAATACGGGGCAATTTAGGTAACAGCGATCACAGGTCAATTAGTTTCAGTATAAATCACACAAATAGAAAACATAAAGGGAATACAAAGACACTGAATTTCAAAAAAACTTCCCTAAACTACAAACTTTGCTAAAAGGCATAAATTGGGATAAAATATTAGGAACAAAGAATACGGAGGAGAGATGGGTTTGCTTTAAGAGCATATTAAATAAGGGCATTAGCCAATGTATCCCATTGGGTAATAAATTTAAAAGAGCGAACAAAAGCCCTGGATGGCTTAACTCCAATGTAGAAATGCATATAAAAGCAAAGGAGAAGGCCTTCAAAAAATACAAGGTTGAGGGATCATCATCAGCATTCAGACTTTATAAAGAATGCAACAAGAAATGTAAGGGTGTAATTAGGATGGCTAAGATAGAACATGAAAGACACATAGCGGAGGAGAGCAAAAAAAATCCCAAGAAATTCTTTAAGTATGTAAACAGTAAAAAAGGGAGGACAGACCATATTGGCCCCATAAAGAATGAGGAAGGACATCTGGTTACAAAGGATGGGGAGATGGCGAAGGTATTGAATTTATTCTTCTCCTCAGTCTTCACGAGTGAATCGGGGGGCTTCAGTAAACAAAACTGCAGTGTTTATTCTCATGACACAACAAAGGAAGCACCTCCATGGTTAACAGAGGACAGAATTAAAATTAGACTTGAGAAACTTAACATTAATAAATCACCGAGACCAAATGGCTTGCATCCGAGAGTACTTAGGGAACTCAGTCAAGTGATTGCCAGACCGTTGATCCTAATTTTTACAGTCTACTGACTGGAATGGTACCAGCTGATTGGAGAAAAGCCAATGTAGCAACAATATTTAAAAAGGGCCCAAAATACATCCCTGGGAATTACAGACCAGTTAGCCTAACATCAATAGTATGTAAACTCTTGGAGGGGATGATAAGGGACTATATACAAGATTTTAGTAATAAGAACGGTATCATTAGCAGTAATCAGCATGGAGAATGAAGAGAATGAAGAATCGTTCTTGCCAAACCAATCTACTAACCTTCTATGAGGAGGTGAGTTGCCATCTAGATAAAGGAAGGCCCGTAGACATGGTGTATCTGGATTTTGCAAAAGCATTTGACACAGTTCCCCATAAACGTTTACTGTACAAAATAAGGTCTGTTGGCATGGACCATAGGGTGAGTACATGGATTGAAAACTTGCTACAAGGGCGAGTTCAGAGGGTGGTGATAAATGGGGAGTACTCCGAATGGTCAGGGGTGGGTAGTAGAGTTCCCCAGGGTTCTGTACTGGGACTAATCCTATTTAATTTGTTCATAAACGACCTGGAGGATGGGATAAACAGTTCAATTTCTGTATTTGCAGATGATACTAAGCTAAGCAGGGCAATAACTTCTCCGCAGGATGTGGAAACCTTGCAAAAAGATCTGAACAAATTAATGGGGTGGGCAACTACATGGCAAATGAGGTTCAATGTAGAAAAACGTAAAATAATGCATTTGGGTGGCAAAAATATGAATGCAATCTATACACTGGGGGGAGAACCTCTGGGGGAATCTAGGATGGAAATGGACCTGGGGGTCCTAGTAGATGATAGGCTCAGCAATGGCATGCAATGCCAAGCTGCTGCTAACAAAGCAAACAGAATATTGGCATGCATTAAAAAGGGGATCAACTCCAGAGATAAAACGATAATTCTGCCACTCTACAAGACTCTGAAATGGCCGCACCTGGAGTATGCTGTCCAGTTCTGGGCACCAGTCCTCAGGAAGGATGTACTGGAAATGGAGCGAGTACAAAGAAGGGCAACAAAGCTAATAAAGGGTCTGGAGGATCTTAGTTATGAGGAAAGGTTGCGAGCACTGAACTTATTCTCTCTGGAGAAGAGACACTTGAGAGGGGATATGATTTCGATATACAAATACCATACTGGTGACCCTACAATAGAAATAAAACTTTTTCACAGAAGAGAGTTTAACAAGACTCGCGGCCACTCGTTAAAATTAGAAGAAAAGAGGTTTAACCTTAAACTACGTAGAGGGTTCTTTACTGTAAGAGCGGCAAGGATGTGGAATTCCCTTCCACAGGCGGTGGTCTCAGCGGGGAGCATCGATAGCTTCAAGAAACTATTAGATAAGCACCTGATTGACCGCAACATACAGGGATATATAAAATTAAATAAACTGCGCTAAAACAAAAGTTATATGTGTTGGAGTGAGTTAATAGTGTGACCTAACACCAACAAAAATATAAAAAACGAATCCAGTAAATAAAAGTCCAAATTCCCAAAGTAGTAGGTATTCAGTATAAATGTGGATGCTGTTCCAAATGAGCTATGATTGCTCTTACCAGAACTCCAAAGATATAAGCGGATGGCAAAAAACCCTTGCCAGGGCCTCTGAGGTATTGGACCAATCAGCACCGTCCGTGGTCAGATCAAAATCCCCTCAATGAATGCAGGAGAGAAGCAAACACAAGAAAAACTGGCCATAGTGTAGTATGTTAAATGCTAAACATGGACATACGAACATACCAATCACCCTGGTGTGCACATAAAAACAACCAAAAAGAGGGGGAGGGAAGTGAAAAAAAAACCCCACCACCGTGGCTGTAGATTGTGCTTACCGACTCACGATGATAAACAGGTTCTTAGTAGGTTAGGAGCTGACATAGAGCGACGCTACCACGAGACCAGGAAGTAGGACGAGCTTCGCTTCCATGCCTGTATGCCGGCCGGCGACATATACTTATGCGATATAAGTGCTTTTACTCTGTGAGTGCAATATTTTATTTATTAAATTTGTTTTTAAACGTACTTCACCATGGAGAGTTTATTTTTTATATTCTGGGTGGTTTACTGACGATGTGTACTTCGGGTTAATGAGGACGTATCAATGTGCTCTATGTCAGCTCCTAACCTACTAAGAACCTGTTTATCATCGTGAGTCGGTAAGCACAATCTACAGCCACGGTGGTGGGGTTTTTTTTTCACTTCCCTCCCCCTCTTTTTGGTTGTTTTTATGTGCACACCAGGGTGATTGGTATGTTCGTATGTCCATGTTTAGCATTTAACATACTACACTATGGCCAGTTTTTCTTGTGTTTGCTTCTCTCCTGCATTCATTGAGGGGATTTTGATCTGACCACGGACGGTGCTGATTGGTCCAATACCTCAGAGGCCCTGGCAAGGGTTTTTTGCCATCCGCTTATATCTTTGGAGTTCTGGTAAGAGCAATCATAGCTCATTTGGAACAGCATCCACATTTATACTGAATACCTACTACTTTGGGAATTTGGACTTTTATTTACTGGATTCGTTTTTTATATTTTTGTTGGTGTTAGGTCACACTATTAACTCACTTCAACACATATAACTTTTGTTTTAGCGCAGTTTATTTAATTTTATTTGTTTTGTTGGTGTTGTCGCACTGTTTACTGCTGCTTATCCTTTTGTACTTCTAGCGCGGAATTTTTTTGTTTTATACAGGGATATATAATGTAATACCGACACATAATCACACACATAGGTTGGACTTGATGGACTTGTGTCTTTTTTCAACCTCACCTACTATGTAATATGTAACTATGTACTCAACAATGTGTGGCTTCTTCTTTCAATGCTCAATATCAGTTTTTGTATTATGTTGGTGTTTACAGTGACAATGGGTGTAATTTAATAATGGAAAAACCACTTGGCACTACAAGTGCACTAGGAGAACCTAGGAGACAGCTAAAAGAAACACAAGCAGTAAATCAAAATCAAGATTTTATCAGATAACATTTTTTTTCAAATAGAAAATATTTACAAATTTGCTGGCATAGCAATGGCCCCTCTACCCGTAAAAAAATCAACATATTTTTGTCGCACTTCACGGGTGCTTTTGGGGGGGGCAAGCCAAGGCGGCCAGCTTCCAGGGCCGTCAGTGTATTTTCAGGAAGTCCGGCCTCAGGCCCAACTGAGGCAACATAATTAGGAGCACTTCTCTTAAAAAAATTGTGAAGTATGCAGCATGCTAGAACTATGTGGTTCAGTTTGTACTCCACCATATTAATTGCCGTAAGAAATAGGGTGAACAGGCTGGCTATTATCCCAAAGGCATTCTCCACGACTCTTCTGGCTCTAACTAGCCGGTAATTAAAAACCCTCTTCTCCGGGGTGAGGGTCCTCTGGGGGAATGGCCTTATCAGGTGATCACCCAGACAAAATGCTTCATCAGCGATAAAAACGAATGGGAGTCCTTCAACATTCTCTTCCGCATGTGGCAATCCCAAGCCACCACTCTGAAGACGTCGGTAGAACTCGGTCTGGGCAAAGACTCCACCATCTGACATCTGGCCATTCTTCCCCACGTCCACATATAAAAATTCATATGTCGCCGACCTCACCGCCATCAACACAATCCTATTAAAACTCTTATAATTAAAATAGTATGACCCCGAGTGGGGTGGTGGTATGATTTGGACATGTTTCCCATCGATTGCCCCTCCGCAGTTAGGAAAGTCCCACCGCTGGGCAAACTGGGAGGCCACAGTCTGCCATTCCTGTGGCGTTGAAGGAAACTGTGGAGTAGAAAAAGAAAAAAAAAATATTAGTACTTTTGCACAAAACATTGCAAGCAGATTAGACACAAACATTCTTGGCCAACATCAGTATAACATTTATTTTAAGGAGTATTTAAAGACAAAAATATAAGGTCCACTTATCAGATTCCTCACCCCCTCTGATGGACCATTGGAAAAATTTTAGGGGGGTTATAAATGAGTTTGGGACCCCAAAAAAAGCCTCTGGCATTCTGCCTGAATTTAAGGACAACAATAATATTTGGACACATTGTAGGGGGTGTTTAGGGTAATGCACTACAATGGAGCTGACAAAATACATTATTAAGTGACTAGGCTAGGTGTGTATGGGCCCAGGATAGCATGCTGGGGAGGTTAGTGAAGGCAAATATGCACAAAGGCCAAAAAAGGAGCATTAAAAGCTTACATCATTCATGGGCACAAAGGGGACATTCACAGCATATTACATTCATGGTAATTCGGGCATGATCAAAGAAATGCAAAACATAAGCATACATTAAATACATAGAATGTGATGTTAAAGGAGAAAACTTACCCTAGTCCTTCTGCAGGACCTGAATAATGGCAGAACAGGTCTCTGGAATAATGATCCCCAGAGCCAGGGGGGAGATGCCTGTAGAGAACTTGAGGTCCTGTAGACTTCTCCCTGTCACCAAGTACCGCAACGTGGCGACTAGCCTCTGCTCGGGAGTGATGGCCTGCCACATGCAGGTGTCCTGCTTTGTAATATAAGGGGACAGCAAAGCCAACAAATGAAAAACAGTGAAAAACAGGGACCGTCATCAAGAGAAAATTCCTGAAATCATCAAGGTTATATTCCTGGATCTCCCACAACAAAGGTATGTGAGAGAATTGGTCACGCTGGAGTAACCAATTCTTCGTCCATGAACTCCTCCCCGCCCTGTTCATGGAATGGGCTTGGGTGAAAGCAAGAACCCCAACACCAAGCCCCCGCACAGCACAGACTCTACAATGAGTACGTAACCGCAACCGCAAAGAAGAAAGAAGAAGCATTTAAATAAAGGAATTGTCAAAAACTGCCTCTTGTCATTTTTAACATTTTTGACAGTTTTTTAGTGAAATGGTAGGGGTACCCCTTACCATTTCACACAGGGGGGGCGGGATCTGGGGGTCCCCTTGTTAAAGGGGGTTTCCAGATTCCGATAAGCCCCCCGCCCGCAGACCCCCACAACCACCGGCCAGGGTTGTGGGGATGAGGCCCTTGTCCTCATCAACATGGGGACAAGGTGTTTTGGGGGGCTACCCCAAAGCATCCTCCCAATGTTGAGGGCATGTGGCCTGGTATGGTTCAGGAGGGGGGGCGCTCTCTCGTCCCCCCTCTTTTCCTGCGGCCTGCCAGGTTGCATGCTCGGATAAGGGTTTGGTATGGATTTTTGGGGGGACCCCACGCCGTTTTTTTTTTTTGGCGCGGGGTTCCCCTTAAAATCCATACCAGACCTGAAGGGTCTGGTATGGAATTTAGGGGGACCCCCACGTCATTTTTTTTTAAATTTTGGAAAGGTTTCCCCTTAATATCCATACCAGACCTGAAGGGCCTGGTATGAAATTTAGGGGGACCCCCACGTCATTTTTTTTTAAAATTTTGGTTCGGGGTTCCCCTGTGGGATTGTAGGGATTGTATTGTCGGACCGGCAATGCAATAGCCGCAAATAGTTTTAAATGGCTTTTTTCCTTTGAAATGTCATTTTGCTGTCAGACTGTTCTAAACATGGAAAACATGTGCTCCTTTACAGGCATACGATAAACACCCCCCAGCTACGAAATTTAAAGGGATATTACACTTTTATTGTTTGACTTTAAGCATTATTAAAATCACTGCTCCTGGAAAAACAGACGTTTTTAAAAGTTTTTTTTGCATTGATCCATGTCCCCTGGGGCAGGACCCAGGTCCCCAAACACTTTTTATGACAATAACTTGCATGTAAGCCTTTAAAATTAGCACTTTTGATTATTCATGTTCGTGTCCCATAGACTTTATCAGTGTTCGCGTGTTCGAACGAACTTTTTTCCTGTTCGCATGCTCTAGTGCGAACCGAACAGGGGGGTGTTCGGCTCATCCCTAATATATATGCATCCTAGGTGTTCTATATATATATATATATATATATATATATATACACTGTATTCAGTTTAGCTAGATCCGTTCCTGTTATTCTCTTCCTACTGACAGGCAGGCAGGTGTTTTTGCAGGATTTACAGCTACCTGAAGAAAATTGCTGGTGTTCTTCTGATTCTATTAGTCATATTAGCTAGAGTATTTAGAGTTAGTGTAGTGCATCCTCTGCACAGTGTGCACCTAAAGCTAACTGAAGAAAATTGGTGGTGTTCTTGTGATCCTATTAGTACCGCAGGCAGCCTCAGTATTTACAAGTTAGTGTAGTGCGTCCTCTGCACAGTGTGCACCTAAAGCTACCTGAAGAAAATTGGTGGTGTTCTTCTGATCCTATTAGTACCGCAGGCAGCTGCAGTATTTACAAGTTGGTGTAGTGCGTCCTCTGCACAGTGTGCACCTAAAGCTACCTGAAGAAAATTGGTGGTGTTCTTCTGATCCTATTAGTACCGCAGCCAGCTGCAATACTTACAGTTAGTGTTGTGCGTCCTCTGCACAGTGTGCACCTAAAGCTACCTGAAGAGAATTGCTGTTGTTCTGATCCTATTAATACTACAGGAAGGCAGCTACAGTATTTACAGTTAGTGTACTGTGTCCTCTGCACAGTGTGCACCTAAAGCTACATGAAGAAAATTGGTGGTGTTCTTCTGGTCCTATTAGTACCACAGGCAGGCAGCTGCAGTATTTACAGTTAGTGTACTGCGTCCTCTGCACAGTGTGCACCTAAAGCTACCTGAAGAGAATTGCTGTTGTTCTGATCCTATTAATACCACAGGCAGGCAGCTACAGTATTTACAGTTAGTGTACTGTGTCCTCTGCACAGTGTGCACCTAAAGCTACCTGAAGAAAATTGGTGGTGTTCTTCTGGTCCTATTAGTATCACAGGCAGGCAGCTGCAGTATTTACAGTTAGTGTACTGCATCCTCTGCACAGTGTGCACCTAAAGCTACCTGAAGAGAATTGCTGTTGTTCTGATCCTATTAATACCACAGGCAGGCAGCTACAGTATTTACAGTTAGTGTACTGTGTCCTCTGCACAGTGTGCACCTAAAGCTACCTGAAGAAAATTGGTGGTGTTCTTCTGATCCTATTAGTACCACAGGCAGGCAGCTGCAGTATTTACAGTTAGTGTACTGTGTCCTCTGCACAGTGTGCACCTAAAGCTACCTGAAGACAATTGCTGGTGTTTTTCCATACTAATAATACTACAGGCAGGCAGTTGATTCTGCTAGCTGCAGCATCAGTATATATATATACATTCCAGCTTTGTGCAGCTACATCTCAATGCAGGCCATTAGTATGTCTGAAAGGCCAACAAGGAGAGGCAGACAGTCACAAGCCAATAAAAGAGGGCAAGCAGGCTCTGTGTCTAGAGGCAACAGTGCTGGTCATGGAGCAGGTGCATCCTTATCAGCACGTGGCCTTGGGACACGCTTGTCCTTTTTTTTGTCAGCTGGCAGTGCTGGCAACATGCGGAAGACTTGGTAGTGTGGATGACTAAGCCATCCTCATCCTCCTCATCCTCTCTCACCCAGGCTCAGGGTACTTTGTCTGCCAAAGCAGCTGTCAATGCGGCCTCTTCCCTCAGCTCAATGGCATCAGTCACTCCTTCCCTAGCCCCACCATGTCCTCCTGAGGAGTCCCCCGAACTGTTTGACCACATTGTTGGGTATATGCTCCAGGAGGATGCCCAGCGTTTTGAAGGCTCCGATGATGGAACCCAGCTAGAGGAAGGCAGTAACGTGAGCCCAGAGAGAGGGGGTGCACAAGAAGGACAGCAATCTGGCAGTCATGTTCCCCCAGCTGCAGGATACTGCCAGCTTTGCTCCAGTGATGAGGAGGGAGAGGATGATGAGGTCACTGACTCCACGTGGGTGCCTGATAGGAGAGAGGAGGTGGGGGAGGCACATCTCCAACGAGGCAGGATGCCCTCCAGGGGCCAGCTTAAGGGCAGCACACCGACTGCATCACACCGCAGAGCTCCGCATGTGCAGGGCACTGCTGTCTCTGCGCATTATTTCAAAAGTTCTTTGGTGTGGGCCTTTTTAGAGACGAGTGCATCAGATCCCACCACTGCTATTTGCAACATATGTCTCAAGCGTATCTCGCGTGGCCAAAACATCACCCGCTTGGGCATCACATGCTTGACCAGACATATGTCGACCTGCCATGCAGTTCATTGGCAAGCGTACCTAAAAGACCCACACCAAAGAACAAAGCGGACCTCTCCTTGCTCCTCATCAGCTGGGATCTCCAACCCCACTATACCTTCAGTCCTCTCTGAAACCTGCACTGAGAGGAATGAAGGTGTAGAATTAGGTGTGTCATAGCCAAGTACATCGGTACACCAATGTCAGATTGTACCAGGCAAATTTCCCTGCCCCATCTGCTGCACTGCCGAAAGAAGTTCGCTCCCAGCCATCCACTTGCCTAGTGGTTGAATGCTAGCTTGGCTAAATTGTTAGCACTTCAACTGCTGCCTTTTCAGTTGGTAGACTCTGCCCCCTTCCATGAGTTTGTGGAATGTGCGGTTCCTCAGTGGCAGGTTCCCAAACACCACTTTTTCTCATGGAAGGCGATTCTGGCATGTATAAGGCAATGTCTTGGCCTCGCTGGACAGGGCAGTCAGCGGCAAGGTGCATATTACTGCTGACTCATGGTCCAGCAGGCATGGACAGGGACGTTACCTATCTTTCACCGCACACTGGGTGACTTTTCTGGCAGCTGGGAAGGATGCAGGACAGGGTGCGGTAGTGTTGGAGGTTGTTCCACCACCACGCCTCCAAAATTCTACTAGTGGTGATTCTGCCACATCTCTCTCCTCCACCCCCTCCTCTTCTTCTTCCTCCATGGCCTCTTCCTGTGCTGATTTGTCCTCAGAACCAGCGGTGCTCCATAGGCATTCAAGGGGCTAAACAAGCATGCAGGCAAAAAGATGCCATGCGGTGCTTGAGCTGGTGTGCTTGGGGGAAAGGAGCCACACTGGGACAGAGATTCAGTCAGCTCTGCAGAGGCAGGTTCAGAGGTGGTTGATGCCATGCCAGCTTGAGGCATGTATGGTGGTTTGCGACAATGGCACCAACCTCCTCTCCACCCTCCGACAGGGACAACTGACCCATGTGCCCTGTTTTGCTCACGTCCTTAACTTGGTGGTGCAGCGGTTCTTGGGCAGGTACCCGGGCTTACAGGATGTCCTGAGGCAGGCCAGGAAAGTCTTTGTGCATTTCCGCAGGTCATATAATGCTAGTGCTCAGCTGGCTGACCTCCAAAAGGAATTTAACTTGCCCAAGAACCGCCTAATCTGTGACATGCCCACCAGGTAGAACTCAACGTTGGCCATTCTGCAGTGGTTGCACACGCAGCAGAGTGCCATCAACGAGTACCTATGCGACTATGGCACCAGGACAGGGTCAGGGGAGCTTGTTTTTTTTCCCCATGCCAGTGGGCTATGATCAGGGATGCATGCACTGTCCTGTCACCATTTAGGGAGGCCGCGAGGATGGTGCGCAGTGACAGTGCATGCATCAGTGACTCTGTCCCTCTTGTCCACCTGTTGGAGCACACGCTGCATGGAATAATGGACAGGGCACTTGAGGCAGAACAGAGGGAGGAAGAGGAAGACTTTAGGCCCCCTTTATCCGGACAGTGTTCCTGCGTGCCCGCCGATCACAGAGGAAAAGGATGAGGAGGAAGAGGATTGTGTCAGCATGGAGGTGGAGCCTGGCACTCAGCATCAGCAGCAGTCTTCTAGGGATCATTTACAGTCCGAAGAAACCCATGGACTTGTATGTGGCTGGGAGGAGATGGCTGCGGATCATGTCATCTTTAGTGACCCAGAGGACTCTGGACCAAATGCCTCAGCAAACCTACTCTGCATGGCCTCCCTGATCCTGCAAAGCCTGAAGGATCCTCGTATTCATGGTATCAAGGGGAGGGATGATTACTGGCTGGCAACCCTCCTTGATCCACGTTACAAGGGTTAGATTGTCGGACCTTATCTTGCCATCGCAGAGGGAGCAGAGGATGAAACATCTTTGGGAAGCCTTGCAGAAAGGTTTATGCAACGCGTTTCCAGAGCCTAGGAGGTTACAATTTCCTGGTCCTCCTGGACAACGTGTTGCTGAGGCTTCGGTCAGTCACAGAAGAAGCGGTGGAGAAGGTAGCCATCTGACTGATGCATTCAGACAATTTTTTAGTCCGCAGCCCCAAGGTCTGATTGGTTCCAGCAACCATCGCCACCGTCTGATTCACATGGTGCAGGATTACCTAGGGGCAAGTTCAGACTTGGACACCTTTCCCACCGAAAATCCTCTGGGTTACTGGAGAATGGATCACTGGTCAGAGCTTGCACAGTATGCAGTTGAGCTACTGGCATGTCCTGCATCCAGCATTCTCTCGGAATGCACATTCAGAGCTGCTGGAGGCTTTGTAACCGATCACAGGGTGCGCCTGTCCACCTAATCGGTCGATTGGCTGACCTTCATAAAAATGAATCAGTCTTGGATCACCAGCTACCAAGCACCTGATGCTGATGTAACCGATTGATTTTTTTAAAAATGTGCGATCCCTTCAAGACTGCCTATGCTGATACTGAGTGACTATCCTGTTATGCTGAGTCACAATCCTCTTCCTACTCAATTTTCATGCTGATAGCTTGTAAGAACATTTTTGGTTCCGGGCTCCACCACCAGTGCCCAAGGCCCAATTTTTTAGCCCCTGTTTAACAGGGGCATATAATTACAATTTTTGATGCAATACTTTGCAGCAGGGCTCATTCCTACGCTCCAACTAGAGTATCTGTGAGGGGTTGCAGTGTTGTGGCACCAGCACCAGTGCCCAAGGCCCAAATTTTCAGCCGCTGTTTAACAGGGGCATATAATTACAATTTTTGATGCAATACTTTGCAGCAGGGCTGCGCTCCAACTATAGCATCTGTGAGGGGTTGCAGTGTTGTGGCACCAGTGCCTAAGGCCCAATTTTTCTGCCCCTGTTCAACAGGGGCATGTAATTACAATTGTTGACCTAATATTTCACAGCAGGGCCCATTCCTGCGCCCACCAAGAGTAACTGTGAGGGCTTACAGTGTTGTGGCAACACCACCAAAGGCCCAATTTTTCTGCCCCTGTTCAACAATGGCATGTAATTACAATTCTTGATATAATATTTCACAGCAGGGCCCATTCCAGCGCCCACCAAGAGTAACTGTGAGGGCTTACAGTGTTGTGGCAACACCAACACCTAAGGCCCCAATTTCTGCAGAGTATATAGGGCAGGCCCCTATTTTCAAACATCCAACTTACAAATGACTCCTACTTGCAAACGGAAGAAGACAACAGGAAGTGAGATGAAATCTACCCCTAGGAAGGGAAATTCTCTCCTGTAAGAGTTAATATGGGAAAAACATGTCTCCTCTTCACTGATGCTTTATCACCAATCCTTGTTTCACTAGAACCTCCAAATTTTCACAAAACATTTGTCATTGGGACAGAAAGTGAGGTGAAATCTTCTGAAGAGTTGCACAGACAGCAAAACAAATGTTACAGGGGTGATAACCCTTCCCTATGTTTTCCAAAAAGCTTAAAAATAGATTTTTTGGCCGGAGCTACACTTTAAAAATGTACCAGTTCATTACAAATAGATTCTACTTAACAACAAACCTACAGTCCCTGTCTTGTTTGCACCGCATGTATACTGCTGTTCAGAGTATATAGGGCCTGGGGACCCCATGCCTTTCCTTTTTTTAATTTGGGAGCGGGGTTCCCCTTAATATCCATACAAGACCCAAAGGGCCTGGTAATGGACTGGGGGGTACCCATGCCGTTGGTCTCACTGACTTTCATCCATATTGCCGGGACCCGATAAAGCCGCAAGAAGATCTAAATGACTTTTATTCCTTTAAAAATGTCATTTTGTGCAGGGACTGTTCTAAGCACGGGAAACATGCGCCACTTTACAGGCATACTATAGACACCCCCCAGGTACGATATTTAAAGGAATATTTCACTTTTTTCACTTTAAGCATCATTAAAATCACTGCTCCCAAAAAAACAGCCATTTGTGAAAGTGTTTTTTGCATTGATACATGTCCCCTGGGGCAGTCCCCAAACCCTTTTTAGGACAATAACCTGCATATTAGCCTTTAAAATTAGCGCTTTTGATTTTGAACTTTTGAGTCCCATAGACTTTAATGGGGTTCTAAAGTTTGCGCAAACTTTCGGTCCGTTCGCAGGTTCTGGTGCAAACCGAACCGGAGGGGTGTTCGGCTCATCCCTACTAAGGATCACATGATTCGTAACTACCTCCTCCCAGCCACGTACAACTCCTTGGGTTTCTGGGGACTGAAAACCATCCCTTGAAGACTGCTGCTGAGTGTTATCCTCTACATCCATGCTGACACAATTCTCCTCCTCCTCCTCCTTCTCTTCTTCCTGTGTGTTTGGCGGGCCCACAGGAATGTTATCTTGTTAAAGAGGGCCTTGAGAGGAAAGGAAGTCCTCCTCTTCCTCTCGCTGTTTTGCCTCAAGTGCACTGTCCATGATTCCATGAAGCGTATGCTACAGCAGGAAGACTAGAGGGACAGTGTCACTGATGCATGCTCGCCATCCTTGTGGCCTCCTCAAATGATGGTAGGACAGAGCATGCATCCTTGATCAGTAGCTACTGGTGTGGCAAAAAGGAGCCAAGCTCCCCTGACCCTGTCCTGGTGCCATACTCGCACAGGTACTCATTGATGGCCCTCTGCTGTGTGTGCAGCCACTGCAGCATTGCCAATGTTGAGATCCACCTGGTGGGCATGTCACAAATGAGGCGGTTATAGAACAGGTTGCATTCCCTTTGAATGTCAGCCAGCCGAGTACTGGCATTGTATGACCGGCTGAAATTACCCCAGATTTTTCTGGCCTGCCTCAGGAGATCCTGTAAGCCTGATTTTAATAATGCTTAAAGTGAAACGATAAAAGTGTAATATCCCTTTAAATTTCATACCTGGGGGGTGTCTTTAGTATGCCTGTAAAGGGGCGCACACTTCCCGTGTTTAGAACAGTCTGACAGCAAAATGACATTTCAAAGGAAAAAAAAGTCATTTAAACTACTCGCGGCTATTAATGAATTGCCGGTCCGACGATACACATAAAAGTTCATTGATAAAAACGGCATGGGAATTCCCTACAGGGGAACCCCGAACCGAAATTTAAAAAAAAAATGACGTGGGGGTCCCCCTAAATTTCATACCAGGCCCTTCTGGTAAAGAAGAAAGAAGAAGCATTTAAATAAAGGAATTGTCAAAAACTGTCTCTTGTCATTTTAAACATTTTTGACAGTTTTTTTAGTGAAATGGTAGGGGTACCCCCTTACCATTTCACACAGGGGGGAGGGCCGGGATCTGGGGGTCCCCTTGTTAAAGGGGGCTTCCAGATTCCGATAAGCCCCCCGCTCGCAGACCCCCACAACCACCGGCCAGGGTTGTGGGGATGAGGCCCTTGTCCTCATCAACATGGGGACAAGGTGTTTTGGGGGGCTACCCCAAAGCACCCTCCCAATGTTGAGGGCATGTGGCCTGGTATGGTTCAGGAGGGGGGGCGCTCTCTTGTCCCCCCCTCTTTTCCTGCAGCCTGCCAGGTTTCGTGCTCGGATAAGGGTCTGGTATTGATTTTTAGGGGGACTCCACGCCGTTTTTTTTCTTTAATTTTGGCGGAAGGGTCTGGTGTAGATTTTGAGGGGGACCCCACACCATTTTTTTTTATTTTGGCCGGGGTTCCCTTAATATCCATACCAGACCTGAAGGGCCTGGTATGGAATTTAGGGGGACCCCCACGTCATTTTTTTTTAAAATTTTTCTGGGTTCCCCTGTGGGGAATTCCCATGCCGTTTTTATCAATGAACTTCTATGTGTATTGTTGGACCGGCAATACATTAATAGCCGCGAGTAGTTTTAAGTTTTTTTTTCCTTTGAAATGTCATTTTGCTGTCAGACTGTTCCAAACACGGGAAACATGCGCCCCTTTACAGGCATATTATAGACACCCCCAGGTATGAAATTTAAAGGGATATTACACTTTTATTGTTTCACTTTAAGCATTATTAAAATCACTGCTCCCGAAAAAACTGACATTTTTAAAACTTTTTTTTGCTTGGGGTTACTCTGTTGCAGTCCACACAGCTCTGGTCATACTTGATATGTGACAGTACACCAAGGCCATCCCTGACCAGAAGTGGCTGCACAGGGGAACCATTTTCCTTCAGTTTGTTTTGCTAAAACATGAATGCCGATGAGGTTGTTTATTTTTCTCTGCTGGTATCTGAGAGTAGTGAATATTGCCACCAGGCATTGAAAAAATGGACTAGTGAGCAGCTGCTAAGAATCATTTGTTTGGCTCACTCCCTGGTCGATCAGGGTTGTATACTGTTTAGGGAGGTGCAGCCTCTAATGCAAATTTGTACAGAGCTGGCCCTGCCCTGTATTCCAAAGGGCCATGATGATTTCTCTCCCCCTTTTAGTATTGATCAGGTTGTACCTCTGGTGTGGCTTCTGGAAGATGATCACATGTACTTTTGTGAACACTACTCAGCCTGTTCCCAACAGGTGATAACAGAGTGCATTAAGTCTGTTCAGTCATTTGTTAGACAGGCAGAATTAAAACTGCAGTTTTTGGTCTGATATGATGCAATCAGCCCCAGCCAACCAACAAAAAAACACCTCTGCCATCAGACACCTGTCTGCCCATATGTCTTTTTCCCCATCACCCATGGCAACCTCAGTCGCAGCTCAGTACATGCTGCTTCCAACCAAATGCCAATATCCAATTTCTGCTCCCTGCACCTATCCTGCTCTTAACCCACCACCTCTTCTCGGGTGCCTAAGATCCCACAAGAACTGCTTCATCCCTTACCTACAGTCCTACAGTTACCTACAGGATTTCAGTAGCTAAACCAAAAAAGAGATGGAAGTTATTTTCTACCCATTTGATCCTGCCAGTAACCCAACCTGCCTCCATACCAGCCAACCTGTTCCAGCCTGAAGTCTCGGTGCCTGTGTCCCAGCCTGAAGTCTCGGTGCCTGTGTCCCAGCCTGAAGTCTCGGTGCCTGTGTCCCAGCCTGAAGTCTCGGTTCCTGTGTCTCAGCTTGAAGTCTCAGTGCCTGTGTCCCAGCTTGAAGTCTCGGTTCCTGTGTCCCAGCTTGAAGTCTCGGTGCCTGTGTCCCAGCTTGAAGTCTCAGTGCCAGTGTCCCAGCCTGAAGTCCCGGTGCCAGTTTTCCATCCTGAAGTGTCAGTGTTCCAGCCTGAAGTCCCAGTGTTCCAGCCTGAAGTCCCAGTGTTCCAGCCTAAAGTGCCAGTGTTCCAGCCTGATGTGCCAGTGTTCCAGCCTGATGTGCCAGTGTTCCAGCCTGAGGTGTCAGTGTTCCAGCCTGAGATGCCTGTGTTCCAGCCTAAGGTGTCCTTGTTCCAGCCTGAGGTGTCAGTGTTCCAGCCTGAGGTGCCAGTGTTCCAGCCTGAGATGCCAGTGTTTCAGCCTGAGGTGCCAGTGTTTCAGTCTGAGGTGCCAGTGTTCCAGCCTGAGGTGCCAGTGTTCCAGCCTGAAGTCCCGGTGCCTGTTTCCTGGTCTGAAGTCCCATGCCTGTTTCCCGGTCTGAGCTTACGATGCCTGTTTCCCGGTCTGAGGTTGCGGTGCCTGTTTCCCGGTCTGAGGTTCCGGTGCCTGCTTCCCGATTTGAGGTTATGGTGCTTGTTTCCCGGTCTGAGGTTGCGGTGCCTGTTTCCCAATCTGAGGTTGCGGTGCCCGTTTCCCGATCTGATGTTGTGGTGCCCATTTCCCAGCCTGTGGAGCCTCCTACCCAGCCTGATGTGCCTATGTCTGCTGCCCAGCCTGATGTGTCCCTGTCTGCTGCCCAGCCTGATGTGTCCCTGTCTGCTGCCCAGCCTCATGTGCCTCTGTGTGCTGCCCAGCATAATGTGCCTCTGTCTGCTGCCCAGCATAATGTGCCTCTGTCTGCTGCCCAGCATAATGTGCCTCTGTCTGCTGCCCAGCATAATGTGCCCCTGTCTGCTGCCCAGCCTGATGTGTCCCTGTCTGCTGCCCAGCCTTACGTGCCTCTGTCTGCTGTCCAGCCTGATGTGCCCGTGCCTGCTGCCCAGCTTGATGTGCCCATCCCTGCTGCCCAGCTTGATGTGCCTGTGCCTGCTGCCCAGCTCGATGCGCCCATGCCTGCTGCCGAGCTCAATGTGCATGCCGTCCAGCTCAATGTACCTGTCGCCCAGCTCGATGTGCCTGTTGCCCAGCTCGATGTGCCTGCTGTCCAGCTTGATGTGCCTGCTACTCAGCTTGAGGTTCCTGTACTTGCTACCCAGTTGGACGTGCATATTGCCCAGCTTGATATGTCTGTGCCCGCTGTCCAGCTCGATGTGCCCACTACCCGGCTTGATGTACCACTGCTCGCTGCCCAGCTTGATGTGTCGCTGCCTGCTGCCCAACCTGAGGTGCCTCTGCCCGTTGCCCGGTTTAAAGCCATGGACCTTCCTCATGCCCAGCTTGATGTGACTCTGCCCGTTTCCCGGCTTGACGCCATGAACTTTCCCCAGCAGTGGCTAGCTGGAGTGTCCAGAGGTTGCTCCTTTGAAGGGGGTACTGTCAGGAAAGGTTCCACCCGCTGATGACACTATCTGACATCTGGCGTGCAGATACTAATCTGCGCGCAGTACTAATGTCCACCAGCAGGTTTCTCCTGGCAGTTTGTAACTGTCAGGGGAGCTTTCCCCTGCTAGTGTTATGTGATCTTTGAGACGCGGAACTGGCGTCCACCAGTGGGTGGTTCCTGGCAGTATGGAGCCGATATCACCTCCTGCAGTCAGGCATCACCTGAGCCTGATTGCAGGAAATGGTATAAATGCAAGATCACACACACCTTGCCTTGGTGTTATCCTTGTGCCCTGACCTGAAAGCTCTGAACCTGATCCTGAACCTGATCCCTGTACCATGAACCTGTATTTGTACCTGTTCCTGTCTATCCTTTATCCTTGTATCTCTGCCCTGCAGCCTGATCCCTTCCACCTTCTCCCTGTCTGTCTTACTCCTTGCCCCCATCTGCTGATCTTCCGTTTATGACCCCGACCTGGCTAAAAATAATGATTCTGGTATTCCCTTTTGCTGTATATACTTGTCTTGTTATTATTATTTGTGGGTCTTGTTTTGTATTGGTTTGTTGTGCACTGTGTGATATTGGAGGTGGTTGCATTAATATATTGTTCTCTTATCTTAATAAATTACTTACTTTTTCACCTACATACATTTGGGTTACTCTGTTGCAGTCCACACAACCCTGGTCACGCTTAATACGTGACAGTCACAGACAACCATTCATGGCTGAAGCTGGTGTGGCATCAACCACCTCTGAGTCTGCCCCTGCAGAGCTGACAGAATCTCTGCCTCAGTATGGCACCTGTCCCCTAGGCAGGAAAAAATCAAGCACCGTATGGCATCTTTTAGCCCGACTGCTTGCGTAGCCCCTTGAACGCTTTTGGAGCAGCACTGGTTCAGAGGACAAATCTGCAGAAGAGGCCATAGAGGAAGAAGAAGAGGAGGGGGTGGAGGAGAGAGCTGTGGCCGAATCACCACTAGCATTTTGGAGGTGTGGTGGTGGAACAAGCTCCAACAACACTGAACCCTGTCCTGCATCCTTCCTACCTGTCAGCAGAGTTACCTAGTGCGCTCTGAAGGAAAGGTAATGTCCCTGCCCATGCCTGCTGGACCATGAGTCAGCAGTGAACCTTAATGCTGACCGCCCTGTCTAACGAGGCCAAAACATTGCCTGAATGGTTTTCCGTGAAAAGAAATGGTGTTTTGGAACCTGTCACTGAGGTACAAATTCACGAAAGGGAGCAGAGTCTACCAGCTGAAAAGGTAACAGTTGCAGTGTTAGAAATTTGGTCAAGCTAGCATTTAGACGCTGAGCATGTGGATGGCTGAGAGTGAATTTCTTTTTATGGTTCAGCAACTGGGGTAGGGAAATTTGCCTGCTAAAATCAGATGGTGGTGTACTACTAGCAGCTGCAAGCACTTGGGACACCTATTGCTATACCTTCATTCCTGTCAGTGCAGGTTTTTGAAAGGACTGGAGGTATAGTAGGGTTGGAGATCCCAGATGAGAAGCAAGGAAAAGTCTGCCTTTTTCTTAGATGTGGGTCTTTCAAGTGCTGTTGCCAACAGACTGCATGGCAAGTCGTCATATGTCTGGTCAAGCATGTGGTGCCCAAGCAGCTGCTATTCTGGCCATGCTTGATCCGCTTCAGATATAGGTTGCAAACAGCAACGGTGTGATCTGCTGCACATGTGTCAAAAAAGGCCCACATCAAGGAACTTTTAAAAGTCAGTGGGGAGTCAGCAGCGCCCTGCACCTGAGAAGCTCTGCTGTGTGATGCAATCGGATGGTTGCCCTTAAGCTGCCCCCTAGAGGACATCCTGCCTCTTTGGAGTTGTGCCTCCTCCTCCTCTCTTCTCTCAGGCACCCAAGTACAGTTAGTGACCTCATTATCCCCTCCCTCCTCATCACTGGAGCAAACTTGGCAGTATGCTGCAGCTGGGAGAACATGACTGTCAGTTTCTTGTCCTTCTGTGGCACCCCCTCTCTCTAGGCTCACGTTACTCCCTTCCTCAACCTGGGAACCAACAAATCACTTTGCATCCTCCAGCAGCAAGTACCCGACACTATGTTGGAAAAATTCTGGGGACTCCTCCATGCATGATGGTGGGGCTACGGAAGGAGTGACTGTGGACAAGGAGCCGGTGGAATAGGCCACTTTGGCAGCTGCGGTGGAAGGCAAACTACTCTGAACCTGGGTGACAGTGGATGAGGAGGATGAGGACGGCTTTGTTATCCACTCCACCAACTTTTCTGCATGTTCTGGCTCAAAAACACGGCCAGCAGCAGAATAAAAGGACAGCATACCACCTGTTGTTCCTACAGCGCACACATTCGCACTATATGACCATATAGTGTGTCCAAACCCCCGTATTTTTTTGAATATGTTCAGGTGTTTTTAACTAGCCTTGCAGGAAATGTCATTCTTGAATGTGTGTGTAATATGTTTTGTACTGTTTGTTGGTCTTATAGCAGCACCATCTTGAATTTAAATGCATTGTAGGGTGTGCCCCCCAAATATGTTTTCGTATATTGTAATAGACCTTGACCAGGTTTTTTTTGGGCTGGAGCACCCCTCCCCCTCCTCATTACCTCTTATTTAGTGGCCACCAGTCCATAGGATGTATCCCCTATAGAGGAGTTCAGCTCCCATGGTTGAGACAAAGGATCTTCAATTCTATTACTAGAGTAGGACCCACTAATTTGGGGTACTTTGTCGCAGTAAGTGGGCTTAGCACTATATGACCATATAGTGTGACCAAACCCCCGTATTTTTTTTAATATGTTCAGGTGTTTTTAACTAGCCTTGCAGGAAATGTCATTCTTGAATGTGTGCGCTGTAATATGTTTTGTACTTTTGCATACATGCACGCGTGATGTTACACATGCATTTACCTGTCATTTATTCTACATGAGTTGGCCTATAGGCAACGATCATGTTTTTTAGAGAATTTGGTTAATAAATACAGCATGAGCTAATGACACTTCGCAGAATCATGTAGTATATAGCGGTCTATTAGCATATTGTTAACTGCTATTTACAGGCAGATGAGGTGGTTAGGATGCCGTTGTTTTCAATGATACTGTTTTATATATTTTTTTAATATTCTTTTATATTTTATGTTAGTGACGCTGTGAAGATGTGTCCTTCTCCTTACATTCTGTCTTGAATGTAACCTGTAGAGGAATATATAGGCTAATTTTAGGCTGATGAGCCCCTTATAAGCCATTATAAACTGATGTTATTATGTCACTGTGTGTTACTGTGCTTGGTCACAATACATGGCGTATATTATGGGTAGTGTGGAGCTTTCTGACCTATCAAAAAATGGCCGCGAGCATACAATAAACTATAGAATGTCCACAGTCTTCAACAAAATGGCCGCAATGACACTATAAAATGATTGACATCTCAACTGTCCAATAGAATTCCCCCTTGAGGAAGATATGCTATTTCTCGGTATCGACACATGTTAAAAAAAAAAGGGGGAGGGGACAGGATGGTTTGTGAGACAGTGGAGTGTTCTCAGAGTGGGAGAGGACACACCAGTACAGCGTCTTTATATTTGTTTGGCTTGTTACAGAGTGGTGCGCTCATAGCACCTATTAAATGTGAGTACCATAATATAGGGAATATTGTCATTTTAAGTAAAACTTTTAAAACGCACTATCCAGTTTCCTCTGTTTTCCATATGAATATTGTTGCAAGCAACCATCCAAGGATCTGAATGCTGACCATAAACCCAGAGGTGGTTTAAAAGCATGTTTTGACCCAGCTTAGGTGCAAGGTCACACGCTCTAAGGTGAGCGCATACACCAAAGGGGAGCACAAGAGTGGACACGAGCACTTTACTGTCTTATCTGTTTTATCATCTGCAATGAGTACCAGAAGAATGGAATAGTTATAAATGGACTTTATGTTGCGATTCTGTGGACACAGATTAAAGCATGAATTAGTTTGGCACAAGAGCACTTTAAACACGGTTCACTTTATTTCTATTTTGATTATTGTATATTGGTGCACTTTTATATAGATTTCTGTAAATTACAGGTTGCCACTACAATTATCGCATTTATCGCAATTATCGCACGGGGTTGCAAATCTCTCTATTGCATATGAATGAAACATTTGTAATTAGAGGCATGTATTCTATACAGGTTGTCATTGGGAGTATCGCATAGGATTGCAATTTTTAATTGTTTATGGTCGCAACTTTTAATCTCATAAGATGCATTACTATGTTCACTAGATTTTTTACATAGGATTGGAATATCTCACCACCACTATTTAACTGCAGTCAGTATTATTAGGATTTAGTACGATTACCATATGGTTACATTTGCATTTGGATAGCGCAGAATTATATTGGTATAAATTTTTATTTGGCACGAGCATATGGGACATAGTCAATGCTAGCAGCTGTCCTTTAATCATCTCTAATTATCATTTGGATTTTCTCATGGTAGCTCACAAGGCTTTGTTATATGTGTGTATATATATATATATATATATATATATAAGACCGACTGTATGTATGTGTGTTTGTATATATATATATATATATATATCAATTACACTGTCACTGAATAACCTGCCTGCTTAATCCAACTTAATCCAACTCAAGCTATCTCTCCAAAAACACTACACACAGCCACCATGTAAGCAGCCTTATATAGTGTGGGGCGTGGACTTAGTACCCCTGAGCCATGATTGGCCAAAGGCACCTATAACTCGCGTTTAGCCGCGCTTTGTTTACAGGCGTTTTTCATTTTTGAAAATTTGAAAAAAAAAGCTTCTAAACACAAACGTGGCTAAATGCTGCTAAACATGACATGTAAATGCGGCAAAACTGACGTTTTTAAACGTCGGTTATTATCTGTCACGTTAAATCGTTCAGGAGAGGTTTTAAAACAACTTGTGTACATTAAGCCTAAGTGGAGTTTTCCTGATGGTTTTCCCATCAGAAATATATGGGAATAAAACCCCTTCACTCTTCTTCTGTAGGGATGGGTACATTCACTCTTTGAAATAACAGATCCTAAACCAGGTTCTTCACAGAAAGAGCTTTTACTGGATTTCTTGGAATATCCGTCACAAATTACCTTCTCGGCAGAGCCTCTGCAAATTCAATTTCGCACCTCTTGCTGACAAGATTCCAGATGTTCGGGCTTGTTGTTTTTTCCACTATAGAAAGAAGGCCTGTAGTCTTCCTCCCACCGGAGGAGGTAAGTCATTGAGACTTCTCAGGCTGCGCAAGAGTATGGAAAAGGGCTCCTCATTTTTATCTTGCTTTTTGTGACCCCCAGGCTTTCCCTTTCCCCTGAAACTTGCCACCTGTTTTCAAATTCCTCTGGGGATGAAAACATTCCTTTGGCATTTGTTTCTTCTTGTTAACAGGAAAAACAGGATTCTGCATAGCCTAACCTTGGAGGCTGCCAGGTCTTCAGCCATAAGGTCCTTCTTGCCAAATTAGACAAGGCTGCTGAGCCTGCTGTCATGTAGGGATGAGCCCGATGTTCGAGTCGAACATTGGGAACATCAGGATAAGCCCGATGTTCGAGTAGAACATAAGCTTATCTCGAACATCGGGTGTTCGCTAAACAGCGAACATTATGCGGTTTTCGCAGCAAATTCGAAACACCGTTAAAGTCTATGGGACACTAACATGAAAAACCAAAAGTGCTAATTTTAAAGGATTATATGCAAGTTATTGCCATAAAAAGTGTATGGGGACCCGGGTCCTGCCCCATGGGACATGTATCAATGCAAAAAAAGTTTTTAAAACACCTGTTTTTTCAGGAGCAGTGATTTTAATAATGCTTAAAGTGAAACAATTAATAAAATGAAATATTCCTTTAAGCATCATGCCTAGGGGGTGTCCTTAGTATTCCTGTAAAATAGCGCATATTTCCTGTGTTTAGAACAATACCACAGCAAAATGAATAAGATCTCACCCCCCCATGTGAATGGGTATCGGGTACATTGTACCCCTACACATTCACCAAAAAAGTGGTAGAATGGTAAAAATGACAGTAGACAATTTGGGACAAGTCCTTTAAAAAAAAACCTGTCCATTCATCTTCGATCGCAGCGTCCGATGACCTGAGAAAAAAAATGCAACAACTCTGCCTCCATGGGAGGCTCCCGCTGACTGACAGCTGTTATATAGCTGAGGGCGGAACCAGTTGGTGATGTAAAGGGGTGACCCCATACCCTCTGACGCCACATGATGCTTTTTTGGTGAATGTGTAGGGGTACAATGTACCCGATATCCATTCACATGGGGGGCGGGATCTCGGGGTTCCCTTGTTAAAGGGGCTTCCAGATTCTGATAAGCCCCCACCCGCAGACCCCCACAACTACTGGGCAAGGGTTGTGGGGATGAGGCTCTTGTCCCCATCAACATGGGGACAAGGTGCTTTGGGGGGGACCCCAAAGCATCCTCCCTATGTTGAGGACATGTGGCGTGGTACGGTCAGGAAGGGGGGCACTCTCTCCTTCCCCCTTTTCCTGTGGCCTTGCATATAAGCCTTTAAAATTAGCACTTTTGATTTTTCATTTTCGCGTCCCATAGACTTTAACGGTGTTCGCTTGTTCGTACAAATTTTTTGCCTGTTTGCATGTTCTGGTGCGAACCGAACCGGGGGTGTTTGGCTCATCCCTACTGTCATGCTTATGGATTCTGCAGATGCATCCGCTAAATTTCCAACTGCTCTTGAGTAGGGATGAGCTTCGAGTTCGAGTCGAACTCATGTTCGACTCAAACATCGACTGTTCGCCAGTTCGCCGAACAGCGAATAATTTGGGGTGTTCGCGGCAAATTCGAAAGCCGCGGAACACCCTTTAAAAGTCTATGGGAGAAATCAAAAGTGCTAATTTTAAAGGCTTATATGCATGGTATTGTCATAAAAGTGTTTGGGGACCTGGGTCCTGCCCCAGGGGACATGGATCAATGCAAAAAAAAGTTTTAAAAACGGAAGTTTTTTCAGGAGCAGTGATTTTAATAATGCTTAAAGTGAAACAATAAAAGTGTAATATTCCTTTAAATTTCGTACCTGGGGGGTGTCTATATTATGCCTGTAAAGGGGCGCATGTTTCCCGTGTTTAGAACAGTCTGACAGCAAAATGACATTTCAAAGGAAAAAAAAGTCACTTAAAACTACTTGCGGCTAATAATGAATTGCCGGCCTGACAATACACATAAAAGTTCATTGATAAAAACGGCATGGGAATTCCCCACAGGGGAACCCCGAACCAAAATTTAAAAAAGAATGGCGTGGGGGTCCCCTAAATTCCATACCAGGCCCTTCAGGTTTGGTATGGATATTAAGGGGAACCCCAGCCAAAATAAAAAAAAAAATGGCGTGGGGTCCCCCTCAAAATCTATACCAGACCCTTTAGGTCTGGTATGGATTTTAAGGGGAACCCCACGCCAAAATTTTAAAAAAATGGCGTGGGGTCCCCCCAAAAATCCATACCAGACCCTTATCGGAGCACGCAACCTGGCAGGCCGCAGGAAAAGAGGGGGGACGAGAGAGTGCCCCCCACTCCTGAACCGTACCAGGCCACATGCCCTCAACTTTGGGAGGGTGCTTTGGGGTAGCCCCCAAAACACCTTGTCCCCATGTTGATGGGGACAAGGGCCTCATCCCCACAACCCTTGCCCTTTAACAAGGGGACCCCCAGATCCCGGCCCTCCCCCCTGTGTGAAATGGTAAGGTACCCCTACCATTTCACAAAAAACTGTCAAAAATGTTAAAAATTACAAGAGACAGTTTTTGACAATTCCTTTATTTAAATGCTTCTTCTTTCTTCTATCTTCCCTTCCCGGTCCTGTGTAGTGTGTTCCAGCATTGAGAGAGATAGATAGACAGAGAGACAGTGTCATTTGATTTAAATTAGAGTAGGCAGACGAGTCAGTTAGCTGCACTTACAGTGTATTGTGTATATATATATATACATCCTAGGTGTTGTGTGTGTATATATATATATATATATATATATATATATATATATATATATATACACAGTATACACTGTATTCAGTTTAGCTAGGTCCGTTCCTGTTATTCTCTTCCTACTGACAGGCAGGCAGGTGTTTTTACAGTATTTACAGCTACCTGATTAGTCCTATTAGCTACAGTATTTACAGTTAGTGTAGTGCGTCCTCTGCACAGTGTGCACCTAAAGCTACCTGAAGAAAATTAGTGTTCTTCTGATCCTATTAGTACAGTACCACAGGCAGCAGCAGTATTTACAAGTTAGTGTAGTGCGTCCTCTGCACAGTGTGAACCTAAAGCTACCTGAAGAAAATTGGTGGTGTTCTTCTGATCCTATTAGTACCGCAGGCAGCTGTAGTATTTACAAGTTAGTGTAGTGCATCCTCTGCACAGTGTGCACCTAAAGCTACCTGAAGAAAATTAGTGGTGTTCTTTTGATCCTATTAGTACCGCAGGCAGCTGTAGTATTTACAAGTTAGTGTAGTGCGTCCTCTGCACAGTGTGCACCTAAAGCTACCTGAAGAAAATTAGTGGTGTTCTTCTGATCCTATTAGTACCGCAGGCAGCTGTAGTATTTACATGTTAGTGTAGTGCGTCCTCTGCACAGTGTGCACCTAAAGCTACCTGAAGAAAATTAGTGGTGTTCTTCTGATCCTATTAGTACCGCAGGCAGCTGTAGTATTTACATGTTAGTGTAGTGCGTCCTCTGCACAGTGTGCACCTAAAGCTACCTGAAGACAATTGCTGTTGTTCTGCTCCTATTAATACCACAGACAGGCAGCTACAGTATTTACAGTTAGTGTAGTGCGTCCTCTGCACAGTGTGCACTTAAAGCTACCTGGAGACAATTGATGTTGTTCTGCTCCTATTAATACCACCGGCAGGCAGCTACAGTATTTACAGTTAGTGTACTGTGCCGTTTGCACAGTGGATGACCAAGCCGTCCTCATCCTCCTCATCCTCTCTCACCCAGGCTCAGGGTACTCTGTCTGGCAAAGCAGCTGCCAATGCGGCCTCTTCCCTCAGCTCAATGACATCAGTCACTCCTTCCCTAGCCCCACCATGTCCTCCTGAGGAGTCCCCTGATTTGCTTGACCACAGTGTTGGGTACATGCTCCAGGAGGATGCCCAGCGTTTTGAAGGCTCTGATGATGGTACCCAGCTAGAGGAAGGCAGTAATGTGAGCCCAGAGAGAGGGGGTGCGCAAGAAGGACAGCAATCTGGCAGTCATGTTCCCCCAGCTGCAGCATACTGCCAGCTTTGCTCCAGTGATGAGGAGGGAGGGGATGATGAGGTCACTGACTCCACGTGGGTGCCTGATAAGAGAGAGGAGGAGGAGGAGGCACATCACCAACGAGGCAGGATGCCCTTCAGGGGCCAGCTTAAGGGCAGCACACCGACTGCATCACACCGCATAGCTCTGCATGTGCAGGGCGCTGCTGTCTCTGTGCATTATTCCAAAAGCTCTTTGGTGTGGGCCATTTTTGAGATGAGTGCATCAGATCCCACCGCTGCTATTTGCAACATATGTCTCAAGTGTATCTCACATGGCCAAAGCATCACTCGCTTGGGCACCACATGCTTGACCAGACATATGTCGACCTGCCATGCAGTTCATTGGCAAGCATACCTAAAAGACCCACACCAAAGAACAAAGAGGACCTCTCCTTGCTCCTCATCAGCTGGGATCTCCAACCCCACTGTACCTTCAGTACTCTCTGAGACCTGCACTGAGAGGAATGAAGGTATAGAATTAGGTGTTTCACAGCCAAGTACTTGGGGGCAATCTGCTATCGGTACACCGATGTCAGATTGTACCAGGCAAATTTCCCTGCCCCAGCTTCTGCACCGCCGAAAGAAGTTCACTCCCAGCCATCCACATGCCCAGTGGTTGAATGCTAGCTTGGCTAAATTGCTAGCACTTCAACTGCTGCCTTTTCAGTTGGTAGACTCTGCCCCCTTCCGTGAGTTTGTGGAATGTGCGGTTCCTCAGTGGCAGATTCCCAAACGCCACTTTTTCTCACGGATGGTGATTCCGGCTCTCTACCGGCATGTGGAAGGCAATGTCTTGGCCTCACTGGACAGGGCGGTCAGCGGTAAGTTGCATATTACTGCTGACTCTTGGTCCAGCAGGCATGGACAGAGACATTACCTATCTTTCACAGTGCACTGGGTGACTCTTCTGGCAGTGGGGAAGGATGCAGGACAGGGTGCAGTAGTGTTGGAGGTTGTTCTGCCACCACGCCTCCAAAATACTACTAATGGTGATTCTGCCACACCTCTCTCCTCCACCCCCTCCTCTTCTTCTTCCTCCATGTCCTCTTCCTGTGCTGATTTGTCTTCGGAACCAGCGGTGCTCCGTAGGTGTTCAAGGGGCTACGCAAGCATGCAGGCAAAAAGATGCCATGCGGTGCTTGAGCTGGTGTGCTTGGGAGACAGGAGCCACAGGGGCAGAGATTCAGTCAGCTCTGCAGGGGCAGGTTCAAAGGTGGTTGACGCCACACCAGCCTAAGGCAGGTATGGTGGTTTGAGACAATGGAACCAACCTCCTCTCCGCCCTCTGACAGGGACAACTGACCCATGTGCTCTGTTTGGCTCACATCCTTAACTTGGTGGTGCAGCGGTTCTTGGGCAGGTACCCGGGCTTACAGGATGTCCTGAGGCAGGCCAGGAAAGTCTGTGTGCATTTCCGCCGGTCATATAATGCCAGTGCTCGGCTGACGGACCTCCAAGAGGAGTTTAACCTGCCCAAGAACTGCCTAATCTGTGACATGCCCACCAGGTGGAACTCAACCTTGGCCATGCTGCAGCGGCTGCACACGCAGCAGAGGGCCATCAATGAGTACCTGTGCGACTATGGCACCAGGACAGGGTCAGGGGACTTGTTTTTTTTCCCCACGCCAGTGGGCCATGATCAGGGATGCATGCACTGTCCTGTCACCATTTGAGGAGGCCACAAGGATGGTGAGCAGTGACAGTGTATGCATCAGTGACAATGTCCCCCTTGTCCACCTGTTGGAGCACACGCTGTGTGGAATAATGGACAGGGCACTTGAGGCAGAACAGAGGCAGGAAGAGGAGGACTTCCTTAGCTCTCAAGGCCCCCTTTATCCAGACAGTGTTCCTGCGTGCCCGTCAATCACACAGGAAGAGGAGGAGGAGGAGGAAGAGGAGGAGGAAGATTGTGTCAGTATGGAGGTGGAGCCTGGAACTCAGCATCAGCAGCAGTCTTTAAGGGATCAGTCCCAAGAAACACATGGACTTGTACATGGCTGGGAGGAGGTGGCTGCGGATCATGTCGTCCTTAGTGACCCAGAGGACTCCGGAGCGAATTCCTCAGCAAACCTACACTGCATGGCCTCCCTGATCCTGCAAAGCCTGCGGAAGGATCCTCGTATTCGTGGTATCAAGGAGAGGGATCAATACTGGCTGGCAACCCACCTTGATCCACGTTAAAAGATTAAGGTTGCGGACCTTATCTTGCCATCGCAGAGGAAGCAGAGGATGAAACCTCTTTGGAAGGCCTTGCAGAAAGGTCTGTGCAACGCGTTTCCAGAGACTGGGAGGTTACAAACTTGTGTTGCTGAGGCTTCAGTCAGTCAAAGAAGGAGCGGTAAGTATGAAACAATGTCACGCTACTAGTGATAAAACTTAAAAGTAGGTAAAAAATAGTAAAGCAGCTAGCATAAACAGTATAGTAAACTGCACAAACAAGTGAAAAGATAAAAAATGCAGCGCTAGTGTGTAACAAAATGCGAAAGTGAAGTATCACCTCACGTGCAAATATAAAGCTGATAGTAACTTGTAGGTCAGATATCAACGTGAACAATATACAACAACAAAAGGACAAACAAATCAGGAAAGTTTGTCACAGGTAGGTGAAAATGTCCATGTAAGACAGCAAAAATAAAAAAAACTGCAACTAAACCTGTCTGTGATAAACCGAAAAAATAGGAAATTCTTCAGTAAAATGAAATAAAGTCCCATGTGTAGATGATGCCTGTAGATGATAGTAAATCAACCACTATATGTGACAGGAATAACCTCTTCATAAGATATGCCGCATCAAGATGGAAATAGTGAAGGAATGGGTACGTTTACCATGAGAAGTGGACACACTCACCATACGGCGGTGGGTCAATCAGGGGTTTGGATTCAACAATCCGGCAGATATATGATGGAAGGAGCTGGTGTGGACATACGCCTCAATACTTCCATCAACATCCGTGGTAAGCAAATGGTGTAGCTAGGACAGCCCGGCTAACAAACTTGGACTCCCATCCGATGATCACACTTGATAGGATGTAGGAACTCCAAATGGTGTCACATCAAACCATAAAAAAGGAAAGAAGAGAAGGGCCTCCACATAGTGCGTAAATCCAAAAATAAAAATGTATTAAAACAGCAAAAGCTTAACAGTACAATCCACCTAGTCGGGTGGATATAGGGAGTGATCACATAAAAAGTAAAGGATAAAAAACAATATTGCATGGTGTCAGAAAGCACAAAGGCTCAGCAACTGGACATGTTTCGAACAAAAGTCTTTCAACTGGTTGACCCACCACCGTATGGTGAGTGTGTCCACTTCTCATGGTAAGCGTACCAATTCCTTCAATATTTCCATCTTGATGTGGCAAATATCTTATGAAGAGGTTATTCCTGTCACATATAGTGGTTGATTTACTATCATCTACAGGCATCATCTACACATGGGACTTTATTTCATTTTACTGAAGAAAATTATTATAAATTATTATAAATATTTTTTCGGCTTATCACAGACAGTTTTAGTTGCAGTTTTTTTTTGCTGTCTTACATGGACATTTTCACCTACCTGCGACAAAGAAAGAGCTGTGGAGAAGGTGGCCGTCTGACCGATGCGTTCAGACAATTTTTTAGTCCACAGCCCCAAGGTATGATCGGTTCCAGCAACCATCGCCAGCGTCTGTTTTACATGCTGCAGAAATACCTAGGGTCAAGATCTGACTTGGATATCTTTCCCACCGAAAATCGTCTGGGTTACTGGGTCTTGATGATGGATCACTGGCCAGAGCTTGCACAGTATGCAATTGAGCTGCTGGCCTGTCCTGTATCTAGCGTTCTTTCGGAACACATATTCAGTGCTACTGGAGGCTTTGTAACTGATCACAGGGTGCGCCTGTCCACCGACTCGGTTGATTGACTGACCTTCATGAAAATGAATCAGTCTTGGATCACCACCAGCTATCAAGCACCTGATACTGATGTAACCGAATAATTTTTTTTGAAATGTCAGATCCCTTCAAGACTGCCTATGCTGATGCTGAGTGACTATCCTGTTATGCTGAGTGACTATCCTATTGCTCCTCAATGATCATGCTGATAGCTTGTAAGAATATTTTTGGTACTGGGCACCGCCACCCAAGCTAAGGCCCAATTTTTTAGCCCCTGTTTAACAGGGGCGTGTAATTACAATTTTTGATGCAATATTTTGCAGCAGGGCTTGTTCCTGTGCTCCAACTAGAGTATCTGTGAGGGGTTGCAGTGTTGTGGCACCAGCACCAGTGCCTAAGGCCCAATTTTTCAGCCCCTGTTTAACAGGGGCGTGTAATTACAATTTTTGATGCAATATTTTGCAGGAGGGCTCATTCCTGTGCTCCAACTAGGGTATCTGTGAGGGGTTGCAGTGTTGTGGCACCAGTGCCTAAGGCCCAATTTTTCTGCCCCTGTTCAACAGGGACATGTAATTACAATTCTTGATCTAATATTTCACAGCAGGGCCCGTTCCTGCGCCCACCAAGAGTAACTGTGAGGACTTACAGTGTTGTGGCAACACCACCACCACCACCAAAGGCCCAATTTTTCTGCCCCTGTTCAACAGGTTCATGTAATTACAATTCTTGATCTAATATTTCACAGCAGGGCCTGTTCCAGCTCCCACCAAGAGTAACTGTGAGGACTTACAGTGTTGTTGCAAGACCACCACCACCACCAAAGGCCCAATTTTTCTGCCCCTGTTCAACAGGTGCATGTAATTACAATTCTTGATCTAATAGTTCACAGCAGAGCCCATTCCTGCGCCCACCAAGAGTAACTGTGAGGGCTTACAATGTTGTGGCAACACCAACACCTAAGGCCGCAATTTCTGCAGAGTATATAGGGCAGGCATCTACTTTCAAACATCCAACTTACAAAAGATTCCTACTTGCAAACAGAAGGAGACAACAGGAATAGGGATGAGCTTCGAGTTCGAGTCGAACTCATGTTCGACTCGAACATCGGCTGTTCGCCAGTTCGCTTTGGGCTGTTCGTGGCAAATTCGAAAGCTGCGGAACACCCTTTAAAAGTCTAAGGGAGAAATCAAAAGTGCTAATTTTAAAGGCTTATATGCAAGTTATTGTCATAAAAAGTGTTTGGGGACCTGGGTCCTGCCCAGGGGACATGGATCAATGCAAAAAAAAGTTTTAAAAACGGCCATTTTTTCAGGAGCAGTGATCTTAATAATGCTTAAAGTGAAACAATAAAAGTGTAATATCCCTTTAAATTTCATACCGGGGGGTGTTTTGGAAAACATGGGGAAGGGTTATCACCCCTGTGACATTTGTTTTGCTGTCTGTGCACCTCTTCAGAAGATTTCACCTCACTTTCTGTCCCAATGACAAATGTTTTTTGACAATTTGGGGTTTTTAGTGAAACAAGGATTGGTGATAAAGCATCAGTGGAGAGGAGACACATTTTTCCCATATTAACTCTTACAGGAGAGAATTTCCCTTCCTAGGGGTAGATTTCATCTCACTTCCTGTTTAGGGATGAGCCGAACACCCCCTGTTCGGTTCACACCAGAACATGCGAACAGGCAAAAAATTTGTTCGAACACACGAACACCATTAAAGTCTATGGGGCACGAACATGAATAATCAAAAGTGCTAATTTTAAAGGCTTATATGCAAGTTACTGTCATAAAAAGTGTTTGGGGACCGGGGTCCTGCCCCAGGGGACATGGATCAATGCAAAAAAAAAGTTTTAAAAACGTCCGTTTTTTTTCAGGAGCAGTGATTTTAATAATGCTTTAAGTGAAAAAATAAAAGTGTAATATTCCTTTAAATTTCGTACCTGGGGGGTATCTATAGTATGCCTGTAAAGGGGCGCATGTTTCCTGTGTTTAGAACGGTCTGACAGCAAAATGACATTTCAAAGGAAAAAAAGTCATTTAAAACTACTCGCCGGCCATTAATGAATTGCAGGTCCGACAATACACATAAAAGTTCATTGATAAAAACGGCATGGGAATTCCCCACAGGGGAACCCAGAACCAAAATTTTAAAAAAATTGACGTGGGGGGTCCCCCTAAATTCCGTACCAGGCCCTTCAGTTCTGGTATGGATATTAAGGGGAACCCCGGCCAAAATTTAAAAAAAAAATGGCGTGGGGTCTCCCCAAAAATCCATACCAGACCCTTATCCGAGCATGCAACCTGGCAGGCCGCAGGAGCTACACTTTAAAAATGTACCAGTTCAAAATTACAACAAACCGACAGTCCCTGTCTTGTTTGTACCGCCTGTATACTGTTCAGAGTATATAGGGCCTGGGGTCCCCACGCCTTTCCTTTTTTTAATTTTGGTGCAGAGTTTCCCTTAACCACTTGCTGACTGCCTCACGACGATGTACGTCGGCAGAATGGCACGGGCAGGCAGAATCACGTACCTGTATGTGATCTGCCTCCCGCGGGCGGGGGGTCCAATAGGACCCCCCCGGTGCCCGAGGTGGTCGGCTTCTGTCTGGCAGCGATCAGATGTGAGGGGGAGGCCATCCATTCGTGGCCCCCCTCGCGATCGCTCCCAGCCAATGAGAATCTTCCTCTGCCTCTGTAATGTAAACAGAGGCAGAGGAAGTGATGTCATCTCTCCTCGAGCCGGTCTTTTTCGTTCTGGCGCCGAGGAGAGAAGTAAGTGCACCAACACTACCCTTCCAGTAGAACATGCCAGGCACACTTTTCACCCCCCAGTCACCCCCCCGATCACCCTCGATCACCCCCCTTTACCCCCTGTCACACTGACACCAATAGCAGTTTTTTTTTGCATTGGTGTCAGTTTGTGACAGTTATAAGTGTTAGGGCAGTTAGGGTTAGCCCCCTTTAGGTCTGGGGTACCCCCTTTAGGTCTAGGGTACCCCCCTAACCCCCCTAATAAAGGTTAACCCCTTGATCACCCCCCCGTCACCAGTGTCACTAAGCGATCATTTTTCTGATCGCTGTATTAGTGTCACTGGTGACGCTAGTTAGGGAGGTAAGTATATAGGTTCGCCGTCAGCGTTTTATAGCGACAGGGACCCCCATATACTACCTACTAAACGTTTTAACCCCTTGATTGCCCCCTAGTTAACCTTTTTTTACCAGCAATCACCGTATAAGTGTTACGGGTGACGCTGATTAGTTAGTTTGTTTTTTATAGTTTAATATAGTTTTAGGGCACCCGCCGTTTATTACCTTATAAAGGTTTAACCCCCTAATTGCCCCGCGGTGATATAAGTTACGTTTTTAGGGTCAGATAAGGTCTGCGTCGCCCCAGGCAGCATCAGGTTAGTGCCAGTACCGCTAACACCCACGCACGCAGCATATACCTCCCTTAGTGCTATAGTATCTGAACGGATCTATATCTGATCCGATCAGATCTATACTAGCATCCCCAGCAGTTTAGGGTTCCCATAAACACAGTGTTAGCGGGATCAGCCCAGATACCTGCTAGCACCTGCGTTTTGCCCCTCGGCCCAACCCTGCCCGCCCCACCCAAGTGCAGTATCGATCGATCACTGACACTTACAAAACACTAAGCACACATAACTGCAGTGTTCGCAGAGTCAGGCCTGATCCCTGCGATCGCTAACAGTTTTTTGGTAGCATTTTGAATCAGTCGCTAACAGTCAGGAGCTTTTTTGCCTGTGAGTCTCACTAGTGTACCCCTAAATTTAGAGCCCAAAATGGCAAATCGAAGGTACACTAGTGAAGAGGCCTACACGTTTCTGAGCATGACAGTAAGTGAAGAGGAAGTCACCCATCTGTCAGATTCAGGCTCAGAATACGATCCTGTAGAGGACAGCGGCTCCATGACAGATAGCTCTGACGATGGAGTTGTGGTCCCTGCTAAGGTCAGGCGTACCAGACCCCAATCTTCTTCTTCTGTCCTTGAAGTGCAAGAACCGCAGGTCCCTCCTATGGAGCAGAGCAGTACTAGCGCCACTATTCCTTCTGGTGAACTGGCAAGCACCAGCGGCCTAGTACACCCTGGTCGTACATCCAGCACTGCAGTATCACGTGGTGACATGGCGAGTCCCATAAATGCAGTTCAAGCTGGCGAGGTGGCAAGCACTAGTAGTGTCCCGCTGCCACCAAGAAGACGAACACAAGCCCGTCGTGCCCATAGTGCCCTTCCTGCTGCATTCGCCAATCGAATTGGGAACCCACCACTTCTGCAGCACCCGTACTTCCCCCATTCACTGGCCAACCCGGAATTCAGGTGGAAACAGTTGATTTTACGCCACTGGATTTTTATTCGCTGTTTTTCACCGAAGATCTCTATAGATCTATTGTGGACCAAAGCAATTTATATGCTGGTCAACACATCGCCACTATTCCCCAGTCCTCCCTTGCCAGAGTTTGGAGACCAATTACGGTCTCCGAATTTAAGATCTTTCTGGGCCTTTCCCTCAACATGGGCATAAATAAAAAGAGTGAATTGCAGTCATATTGGTCCACTGACCCAATTTACCATATGCCCGTGTTCTCTGCCTCCATGACCAGGGCACGATACGAGCAGATTTTGCGGTTCATGCACTTCAACAACAATGAACTCTTTCGTCCTTGTGGAGACCCTGGATACGATCGGCTCTACAAAATTCGGCCCCTCGTAAACCACTTTAACCAGCGTTTTGCAGACTTGTTTACTCCCCATCAAGTTGTCTGCGTTGATGAGTCCCTGATTAAATTTTCTGGCTGCTTGTCATTCAAACAGTACCTTCCCAGCAAGCGTGCCAGTTACGAGGTCAAGATGTATAAGCTCTGTGACAGGGCTACAAGCTATACATGTAGTTTTATGGTTTACGAGGGCAAAGATAGTCACGTAGAGCCGACAAACTGCCCTGACTACATAGGAAGCGCTGGCAAGATAGTGTGGGACTTGATGTCACCCTTATTCGGAAAGGGGTACCACTTGTACGTGGACAATTATTACACGAGCGTGCCACTTTTTAGTCACCTTTTTGATCAACAGATTGGAGCATGTGGCACCATGCGACCTAATCGCCGGGGCTTTCCCCAGCGGCTTGTAGATTCCCGTCTTAGGCTGGGGGAGAGAGCCTGCTTGAAGTGTAATAACTTGCTCGCTATGAAGTGGAGGGACAATAAGAATGTTTTCGTTCTTACCTCCCTTCATACAGACACGATGGTCCAAATTACTACGGCGACTGGTGTTGTGGAGAAACCCCTCTGTGTCCACGAATATAACCAAAATATGGGAGGGGTGGACCTCAACGACCAGTTGTTGGCGCCGTACCTAGTTGCCCGTAAGGCCAGACGCTGGTACAAAAAAGTGTCTGTTTATTTATTTCAATTGGCTTTGCTGAACGCTCATGTGCTATACAGAGCTTCAGGATGGACTGGATCCTTCCTTAAATTCCAGGAAGAGATCGTCAGAGCCCTTCTGTTTCCAGACGGTGCTCCACCTCACCTTCCCCAACCAAATGCAGTAAGCAGGGATGAGCCGAACACCCCCCTGTTCGGTTCGCACCAGAACATGCGAACAGGAAAAAAGTTAGTTCGAACACGCGAACACCGTTAAAGTCTATGGGACACGAACATGAATAATCAAAAGTGCTAATTTTAAAGGCTTATATGCAAGTTATTGTAATAAAAAGTGTTTGGGGACCTGGGTCCTGCCCCAGGGGACATGGATCAATGCAAAAAAAAGTTTTAAAAACGGCCGTTTTTTCAGGAGCAGTGATTTTAATAATGCTTAAAGTCAAACAATAAAAGTGTAATATCCCTTTAAATTTCGTAGCTGGGGGGTGTCTATAGTATGCCTGTAAAGGGGCGCTTTTTTCCTGTGTTTAGAACAGTCTGACAGCAAAATGACATTTCGAAGTGAAAAAGCCATTTAAAACTACTCGCGGCTATTGCATTGCCGGTCTGACAATACACATAGAAGTTCATTGATAAAAATGGCATGGGAATTCCCCACAGGGGAACCCCGAACCAAAATTTAAAAGAAAAATGACGTGGGGGTCCCCCTAAATTCCATACCAGGCCCTTCAGGTCTGGTATGGATATTAAGGGGAACCCCGGCCAAAATTTAAAAAAAAAAATGATGTGGGGGTCCCCCTAAATTTCATACCAGACCCTTCAGGTCTGGTACGGATTTTAAGGGGAACCCCGCGCCAGAAAAAAAAAATGGCGTGGGGCCCCCCAAGAATCCATACCAGACCCTTATCCGAGCATGCAACCTGGCAGGCCGCAGGAAAAGAGGGGGGATGAGAGAGCGGCCCCCCTCCCTCCTGAACTGTACCAGGCCACATGCCCTCAACATTGGGAGGGTGCTTTGGGGTAGCCCCCAAAACACCTTGTCCCCATGTTGATGAGGACAAGGGCCTCATCCCCACAACCCTGGCCGGTGGTTGTGGGGGTCTGCAGGCGGGGGGCTTATCGGAATCTGGAAGCCCCCTTTAACAAGGGGACCCCCAGATCCCAGCCCCCCCCTGTGTGAAATGGTAAGGGGGTACAAAAGTACCCCTACCATTTCACTAAAAAACTGTCAAAAATGTTAAAAATAACAAGAGACAGTTTTTGACAATTCCTTTATTTTAATGCTTCTTCTTTCTTCTTTCTTCTATCTTCCTTCTTCTATCTTCCTTCATCTTCTTCTTCTGGTTCTTCTGGCTCTTCTGGTTCTTCCTCCGGCGTTCTCGTCCAGCATCTCCTCCGTGGCGTCTTCTATCTTCTTCTCCTCAGACCCCCCACCTCTGTAAGAAGGGGAAATACCCCCAACTAAAGCTGAGCAGGAGGAGGAAGAAGATGTGGTGGAAATTGGCACCTCAACAGGTGAGTGTCTGCGACCACAGACTCAGGTAAGAAATGGATGCCGGCAGATTTTTGATACCTGTTTTTGTTTGGTTTCTCTCTTTTTATGTGATCGTGATGTTGTGGATCGAGATCCTTTCACATCAGAAAGTGCCCAGATCCTGATCGGGGAGATCATGGGGTGTAATTTAGAATTGGAAAACCTCAAGAAAAAAATTAATGATGTTATTCAAAAAAATAATAACATCATTGATGTTTTGCGGCGAATTTAAAACCCCACAAAATCACTTTGTTTTTTTGTGTGCTACAATCTTAAAAATTTTTTAGCGATGTTTCGAAAAGCCAAATTTAGAGGATGCACACAGTGTGCCAACATGTGCTATCTGCCATCATGGGAGATCAATGGACGCGTTTTGGGGGTGCAACCCCTTCCTCAATAATAAAGTAGCGGTGAGGAAGGGGTTGCTCCCCCAAAACACGTCCCTTGATCCCCCGTGATGGCAGCTAGCACATGTTGACATTCGTAAATTGGTGTGCACCTTCCAAATTTGGCTTTTCAAGGGGTGACTTCACAGTTCCAAAATACTCATGTCTGATATTGCCTTCAAGTTTTACCATATGTGAACTTTGTAAGTTAAAGATTTTTGTCTTTCTTGTTGGTTTTACACAGGCCTGTTTTATTGTAAATGGACATTTCTATTTTTGATAATGCCACCCCAAAAATTGTTATACAACAAACATGTTGGTTTGTTTTAAAAACCTTTTCTAAATGCACATGTGATTGTGCAGGTATTAAAAAGTTTGTTAATCAAGAATGTGTGGATTATTGTCTGAACGCTACAACACTTTTGTGGTGATGTAATTGCAGTTTTCTGTGAAAATGGGGGTTATTTCCTAAGGGCAAATCCTCTTTGTACTACAAGTGCAGTTTCAGTGCAGTTTCAAGTGCACTTGTAGTGCAAAGTGTCTACGCCTTTAGTAAATAACACCCAACAGTGTTTTGTATAAAAGGTTACACAATCACGCCATTTTCAGGACTCCCCACATTGCTGTCAGGGTCAGCTAAAACAAACACAAGCAGTAAATATCACCAAAGATTAGCTTTTTTTTTTTTATTTGATAAATGCTTCACAAATTGTCTGGCATATTGATGGCCCCCCTACCCGCAAAGAACTCAAGGTATCTTAACCGGACATCAGGAGCACTCAGGGAGGGTAAGCCAGGACGGCCACTTTCAAACACCATCAGGGTTGTATCATGTAGAATTCCGGCCTCAGGCCCAACTGAGCCAGCATAGTTGGCAGAATGTTGGCGTAAAAAGTTATGTAGAACACAGCACGCCAGGATTATATGATTAAGTTTATACTCCGCCATATGGATGGGTGTCAGAAATAGGCGGAACCGGCTGGCCAGGATTCCAAATGTGTTCTCCACCACTCTTCTGGCTCTGGCCAGCCGGTAATTAAAAACTCTCTGTTCCGGGGTGAAGGTCCTCATCGGGAATGGCCGCATAAGATGGTCCCCCAGCGCAAATGCTTCCTCCACAACGAAGACGAATGGGAGTCCTTCCACATTGTCCTCTGGAGGTGGCAAGTCCAAGCTGTCATTCTGGAGACGCCTGTAGAGCTCCGTCTGGGCGATGACTCCACCATCGGACATCCAGCCATTCTTCCCCACGTCCACATACAAGAAGTCGTAATTAGCCGACACCACCGCCAACATCACAATACTATTGAACCCCTTATAGTTGAAATAGTACGACCCCGAGTTGGGTGGTAGGATGATGTGGATGTGTTTCCCATCAATTGCCCCTCTGCAGTTAGGAAAGTCCCACCGCTGGGCAAAGTGGGAGGCCACAGTCTGCCATTCCTGTGGCGTGGAAGAAAACTGTTGAGGAAAAAAAAAATTTGTATTTTTGCACGTAAACATGGCAAGCAGATTAGACACAAACATTCTTGGCCAACCTCCAGATAGCGTTTATTAAGGGGAATTTAACAACACCAAAGTATAAGGTACACCTATCATATCCCCCCCCCCCTCATGGGCCATTTCTAACATTATAGGGGGGGGAATCTTGGACAGGTAACCCTCTCCACTTCATTGAGAGATGAATGCCTAAATACAGGGTATTACTTGGAAGAGCCCCCCCTTAGTTACACTATTGGCAGCCCACTGGATAGGTAAGAAGTGTCATAATACAAAGATATAAATACACACTGTACACATTTGAGGACATTTGGACATTCTGCTATTACCTGTCAAGATAATAATAGGATACAAAAACTTTAAACATTACCATTTGAAAGTATACAGGCAGGCCCTTGCACTACATGCTTTGGGGAATTCATCCATACATCTGAGCACAAAAGAGATGGGTATAGTGTGTATGGGTTTGGCAAAGTCAGCAGATAGATGATTGAGGATAGATAGAGAATTGGTATCAGCTGACTTAGCAGTTGGGGGGAGGGAGGGTTACTAAAAATGATTTGGGGACACCACAAAAAAAGCCTCTGGCACTCTGCCTGAATTTAAAGCACAAATCACATTTCTAAACACTTTAGGGGGTGTTTGGGGTAAAGCAATACTATGGAGCTGACAAAATACATTGTTAAGTGACTACATGAGGTGAATATAGGACAGGAGAGCATGCTGGGGAGGTTATTGAAGGCCAATCTGTATGAAGGACTAAAAAAATAATTACATAAAAATCCAGCATGCATGAGGACAAAGGGGACATTCACAGCATATTACAATCATGGTAATTAGGGAATGAGGAAAGAAATACAATATATTATCAAACATTCAATACAATAAAATGTGATATTAAAGGATAAAAATCTTACCTTCATATACTCCTTCTGCAGGACCTGGATGATGGCAGAACAGGTCTCTGGGATAATGATACACGGAGCCTGGGGGGAGATGCCTGTCGAGAACTTGAGGTACTGCAGGCTTCTCCCTGTCGCCAAGTACCGCAGGGTAGCGACGAGCCTCTGCTCTGCAGTGATGGCTTGCCTCATGCAGGTATCCTGCCTGCTGATATAGGGGGTCAGCAAAGCCAGCAGACAGTGAAATACGGGATCCGTCATCCAGAGAAAGTTCCTGAAATCATCAGGATTATTCTCACGGATCTCACGGAGCAAAGGCATATGAGAGAACTGGTCACGCTGAAGCAACCAATTCTTGGTCCATGAACTCCTCCCCACCCTGTTCATGGACTGGACATGTGTCAAGGTCAGGACCCCAACACCAAGTCCCCGCACAGCACGAACTCTACGAGGAGTACGTATACGCAACATGGCTAGAAAATGGTCAGCTGCTCAGAACGAAGTAACAGAACGCACTGAAGAACAGCAAGGCCTGTGAAGAGCGACCTGAAAAACAGTAACGAATGAACAAGAACACAATGACTATAAGTCACGCGGAACTTGCTTGCACGCACTGAAGAGCAGATACAAACCGTTTGTATCTAGCCATGTTGCGTATACGTACCTGTGAAGAGCGACCTGAAAAACAGTAACGAATGAACAAGAACACAATGACTATAAGTCACGCGGAACTTGCTTGCACGCACTGAAGAGCAGATACAACATGGCTAGAAAACGGTTTGTATCTGCTCTTCAGTGCGTGCAAGCAAGTTCCGCGTGACTTATAGTCATTGTGTTCTTGTTCATTCGTTACTGTTTTTCAGGTCGCTCTTCACAGGTACGTATACGCAACATGGCTAGAAAACGGTCGGCTGCTCAGAACGGAGTACCAGAACGCACTGAAGAACAGCAAGGCCTGTGAAGAGCGACCTGAAAAACAGTAACGAATGAACAAGAACACAATGACTATAAGTCACTCGGAACTTGCTTGCACACACTGAAGAGCAGATACAAACCCACAAGCACAAACTGAACCACAGAAAACAATCTGAAAGCCACGAGTCTGAAAAAGCGTGAATCGTCTCTCACCAAACTTTTACTAACACGAGATTAGCAAAAGGAGCCCAAAGGGTGCCACGCTTGGTTCTGAACTGGCCTTTTCTAGTCTCGTCATACGTGGTTGACGTCACCGCGTTGTTGGCGATCGGAAATTCCGACAACTTTGTGCGACCGTGTGTACGCAAAACAAGTTTGAGCCAACATCCGTCGGAAAAAATCCTAGGATTTTGTTGTCGGAATGTCCGAACAAAGTCCGACCGTGTGTACGGGGCATTACTGTTATACTGTAATGTTATTTTGTTTTATTGTTAACCATCATTTGCTTAGCAGGTACGCCATTCAGTTGCAGCGCGGATTTATTTATCTTGACAGCAACAGCTTTTGCTCCCACGATACATAAAGCCGTGACTCCAGTGCTGTCGGAGGTGATTTCACCATCACAGTTACATACTTCAGCATATATGCCGCAGCAGTGGGTGGAGGAGCGATTTGCTCCTACCTTTTGCGGGAGGATGCCCCCATGCTTCGGCATATATACACGGTGCATATATGCCCATCATTAGAAGTGGGTGGATGAAGGGAGGTATTCTAATGGTGGGCATACCCACCGATCAATCTCTTTTTTTCGTTCAGCCCACAGGCTGCATGAAAAAAAGTTTACAATATATGCCCAACAAGGACCAGCAACGCAATGGTATGTTGCTAGACTTTGAGTGGTTATACCAGAATGATGCCTGCAGGTTTAGGTATCATCTTGGTATCATTCTTTTCAGCCAGCGGTCAGCTTTCATGTAAAAGCAATCCTAGCAGCTAATTAGCCTCTAGACTGCTTTTACAAGCAGTGGGAGGTAATCCCCCCTCACCGTCTTCCATGTTTTTCTCTGGCTCTCCTGTCCCAACAGGGAACCTGAGAATGCAGCCGTGATTCAGCCAGCTAACTATAGAGGTGATCAGAGACCAGAGTGGCTCCAAACATCTCTATGGCCTAAGAAAACGGAAGCTATGAGCATTTCATGACTTAGATTTCGCCGGATGTAAACAGCGCCATTGGGAAATTGGGAAAGCATTTTATCACACCGATCTTGGTGTGGTCAGATGCTTTGAGGGCAGATCTAGGGTCTAATACCCCAGTTTTTTCAAAAAATAGTACCTGTCACTACCTATTGCTATCATAGGGGATATTTACATTCCCTGAGAAAACAATAAAAATGATTAAAAAAAAAAGAAAGGAACAGTTTAAAAATAAGATAAAAAAAAAAAAAGCACCACTGTCCCCCCCTGCTCTCGCGCAAAGGCGAACGCAAGTGTTGGGCTGGCGTCAAATGTAAACAGCAATTGCACCATGCATGTGAGGTATCACCACGAAGGTCAGATTGAGGGCAATAATTGTAGCAGTAGACCTCCTCTGTAAATCTAAAGTGATAACCTGTAAAGGCTTTTAAAAATGTGTTTAGTTTGTCGCCACTGCACGTTTGTGCGCAATTTTAAGGCATGTCATGTTTGGTATCCATGTACTCGGCCTAAGATCATCTTTTTTATTTCATCAAACATTTGGGCAATATAGTGTGTTTTAGTGCATTAAAATTTAAAAAAGTGTGTTTTTTCCCCAAAAAATGCGTTTGAAAAATCGCTGCGCAAATACTGTGTGAAAAAAAAATGTAAACATCCACCATTTTAATCTGTAGGGCATTTGCTTTAAAAAATATATAATGTTTGGGGGTTCAAAGTAATTCTCTTGCAAAAAAAAATATTTTTTCATGTAAACAAAAAGTGTCAGAAAGGGCTTTGTCTCCAAGTGGTTAGAAGAGTGGGTGATGTGTGACATAAGCTTCTAAATGTTGTGCATAAAATGCCAGGACAGTTCAAAACTCTCCCAAATGACCCCATTTTGGAAAGTAGACACCCCAAGCTATTTGCTGAGAGGCATGTAGAGTCCATGGAATATTTTATATTGTGACACAATTTTTTTTTTTTTGCACAAAGTTGTCACTAAATGATATATTGCTCAAACATGCCATGGGAATATGTGAAATTACACCCCAAAATACATTCTATTGCTTCTCCTGAGTATGGGGATACCACATGTGTGAGACTTTTTGGGAGCCTAGCCGCGTACGGGACCCCGAAATCCAAGCACCGCCTTCAGGCTTTCTAAGGGCGTAAATTTTTGATTTCACTCTTCACTACCTATCACAGTTTCAGAGGCCATGGAATGCCCAGGTGTCACAAACCCCCCCAAATGATCCTATTTTGGAAAGTAGACACCCCAAGCTATTTGCTGAGAGGTATAGTGAGTATTTTGCAGACCTCGCTTTTTGTCACAAAGTTTTGAAAATTGAAAAAAGAAAAAAAAAAATTTTTCTTGTCTTTCTTCATTTTCAAAAACAAATGAGAGCCGCAAAATACTCACCATGCCTCTCAGCAAATAGCTTGGGGTGTCTACTTTCCAAAATGGGTCATTTGGGGGGTTTTGTGCTATCATGGCATTTTATGGCTTTCGAAACTGTGATAGGTAGTGAGGAGTGAATCAAATAATTATGCCCTTAGAAATCCTGAAGGTGGTGATTGGTTTTCGGGGTCCCGTATGCAGCTAGGCTCCCAAAAAGTCCCACACATGTGGTATCCCTGTACTCAGGAGAAGCAGCAGAATGTATTTTGGGGTGTAATTCCACATATGCCCACGGCATGTTTGAGCAATATATCATTTAGTGACAACTTTGTGCAAAAAAAAAAAATTGTCACATTCCCGCAACTTGTGTCAAAATATAAAATATTCCATGGACTCAACATGCCTCTCAGCAAATAGCTTGGGATGTCTACTTTCCAAAATGGGGTCATTTTGGGTTTTTTGTGCCATCTGGGCATATTATGGCCTTCAAAACTGTGATAGGTAGTGAGAAGTGAAATCAAAACTTTACACCCTTAAAAATCCCGAAGGCGGTGCTTGGTTTTCGGGGCCCCGTACGCAGCTAGGCTCCCAAAAATCCCCATACTCAGGAGAAGCAGCTAAATGTATTGTGGGGTGCAATTCTACATATGCCCATGGCCTGTGTGAGCAATATATCATTTAGTAACAACTTTTTGTAATTTTTTTTTTTTTGTCATTATTTTTTTTTTTGTCATTAATCACTTGGGACAAAACAAATTAATATTCAATGGGCTCAACATGCCTCTCAGCAATTTCCTTAGGGTGTCTACTTTCCAAAATGGGGTCATTTGGGGGGGTTTGTACTGCCCTGCCATTTTAGCACCTCAAGAAATAACATAGGCAGTCATAAACTAAAAGCTGTGTAAATTCCAGAAAATGTACCCTAGTTTGTAGACATTATAACTTTTACGCAAACCAATAAATATACGCTTATTGACATTTTTTTTTACCAAAGACATGTGGCCGAATACATTTTGGCCTAAATGTATGACTAAAATTGAGTTTATTGGATTTTTTTTATAACAAAAAGTAGAAAATATCATTTTTTTTCAAAATTTTTGGTCTTTTTCCATTTATAGCGCAAAAATTAAAAACGGCAGAGGTGATCAAATACCATCAAAAGAAAGCTCTATTTGTGGGAAGAAAAGGACGCAAATTTCGTTTGGGTACAGCATTGCATGACCGCGCAATTAGCAGTTAAAGCGACACAGTGCCAAATTGTAAAAAGTGCTCTGGTCAGGAAGAGGGTAAATCCTTCCGAGGCTGAAGTGGTTAATATCCATACAAGACCCAAAGGGCCTGGTAATGGACTGGGGGTGTACCCATGCCATTTGTCTCACTGATTTTCATCCATATTTCCGGGACCCGACATTACATTAAAGCCGCAAGCAGTTTTAAATGACTTTTATTCGTTTAAAAATGTCATTTTGTATAGGGACTGTTCTAAGCATGGTAAACACGCGCCACTTTACAGGCATACTATAGACACCCCCCAGGTGCAATATTTAAAGGAATATTTCACTTTTTTTTCAAAACGGCCCTTTTTAAAACTTTTTTTGCATTGATACATGTCTCCTGGGGCAGGACCCGGGTCCCCAAACCCTTTTTAGGACAATACCATGCAAATTAGGCTTTAAATTTAGCACTTTTCATTTCGAACGTTCGAGTCCCATAGACTTCAATGGGGTTCTAAAGTTTGCGCAAATTTTCCGTCCATTCGCAGGTACTGGTGTGAACCGAACCGGGGGGGTGTTCGGATCATCCCTAGTCCCCCGAGGGAAAAAAACGGAAAAACTCTGCCTCCACTGGAGGCATCCTGCTGACTGCAGTCTTTTTGTGGTTGCAGCTGTTATATAGCCAAGGGCGGGGCCACCCAGTGACGTAAGCGGGTGACCCTGCCCCTTCTGACACCATTTTTTTTTTACGTGGAGTTCCCCTTGATATCCATACCAGACCTGATTTTTTAATGTATATTGCCGGGATCCGACAATACATTGCGGCCGCAAGCAATTTTGAATGATATTTTTTCCTTTAGAAATGTCATTTTGCTGCGCTACTGTTACAAACATGGGAAAATGCGCTACTTTACAGGCAGACCAAGGGGACCCCCCTGGCACGATATTTAAAACCACTTCAATACCGGGCATTTATGCACTTTCCTGCCCAGGACAATTTTCAGCCTTTAGCGCTTTCACACTTTGAATGACAATTGCGTGGTCATACTACACTGTACCCAAACAAATGTTTTTATTATTTTGTTCCCACAAATAGAGCTTCCTTTTGGTGGTATTTGATCACTGCTGGGGTTTTTATTTTTTGTGCAACAAATACAGAAGACCAAAAATTTTGAAAGAAAAATGTTTTTCTTTGTTTCTGTTATAAAATTTTGTAAAAAAGTAAGTTTTTCCCTGACGGGCACTGATGGGGCTGAACTGATGGGCACTAATAGGTGACACTTATGGGCACTGATAGGCAGCACTGGTATGCAGCACTGATGGGCATTGATAGTCGGCACTGATGAGCACTCATAGGCAGCACTGATGGGCACTGAAAGGCTGCACTGATGGGTACTTATGGGTGGCACTGATAGGTGGCACAGATGGGCACTGATTGGCACTGATAGGTGGGCACAGATGGGCACTGATAGATGGCACTGATGGACACTGATAGATGGTACTGCTGGGCATCACTGATGAGGAGACATCTGGCAGGCAATAATAGTTGGCACTGACTTCATCCGTTGTGGTTATCACTGGTGGTCCTGGCGGCATTCCTGGTGGTCCAGTGTGGGCATCCATGGGGGCTGCACTGATAAACAATCAGCGCACACACCCCCGTCAGGAGAGCCACTGATCGGCTCGCCTTTACTCGCGTCTGTCAGACGCGAGTGAGGAAAAGCTGATAAACGTCTCCTTCTGTTTACACTGTGATCAGCCGTGATTGGACATGGCTGATCACATGGTAAACAGCCTCCGTCAGAGGCTCTTTACCAAGATCTGTGTAGCGGTGTGTCAGACTGACACATCTCACAACCGATCGCCGTGCTGCGTGCCCCCACGGCACGCGACGGTGGTTATCCTGAAAGACGTCATATGACATCCAGTCAGGATAACTGAACCACCGCCCGGCTGTGATTTTGCTATAGGCCTTAGAGGGAAGTGGTTAAAGGAATATTTTATTTGTATTGTTTCACCTTAAGCATTCTTAAAATCACTGCTCCTGAAAAAACGGCCGTTTTAAAAACTTTTTTTTTGCATTGATACATGTTACCTAGGGCAGTACCCAGCTCCCCAAACACTTTTAATGGCAATAACTTGCCTATAATGATTAGATCGAGAAACTGATTTGTACTGACGACAAATACACAGGAGTATTGAGCAGAGTGACTGGAAGGCTGGAAAGTTATTAAACCATCTCACTGTCCCAGACAAGAGAGAGTGGCTATTCCTTTTTGGAGCGGACTGGGTGGAATATCACAGCTGACACTGTGGATATCAGGAGAGTTTGACCCCTATAATTTGGGGTCCATCATGTTTGGTAAGAGGCCATGTGGCTTTTTTTAGCTTACTTCTCTTTTTGGATATTAAGCATTGAACAGTCACCATTGCAGATTTCCAGGGGCTGCATCAGAAGTTGCCTTCATTTTCATCTTATTTCAAATTCTTTGTGTCCGTTTTGGGACTTTTTAACACATTAATTGTAAGTTGTCTTTATGGATTCTTTATTTTAAAGTTCATCCTGTGTTTGTTGGGACTTTTTCAACACGATAATAATTGTTTCATAGTGACCTATTCACTCACATGTTATGTGTTTTCTGTATGATTATTTATTGATGTGTTTGAGTTTTTGCGCAATCTCTTTTTTTCTAAATAACTTGCATATAAGCTTTTAAAATTAACACTTTTGATTTTTCACATTCATGTCCCATAGGCTTTAACGGTGTTCGCATGTTCGGAGAAATTTTTTGTCTGTTCACATGTTCTGGTGCGAATTGAACTGGGGGTTGCTCGGCTTATCCCTACTCCTCAATAGCCATCCACTTCTTACAGGCATTCATATTGGTGACACTAAATTACACGCATCTCTCTTCGCAGATGACATTCTCATTTTTTCAGTGGCGGTATTTTCTGACCTTCCCATCATTTTTTCCACTTTTAGGCAATGCTTGGGCTAATGCCTTAACTTTACCGAAACTGAGGCCCTTCCACTAAATCCTAAGTGCTCTCAGCAATGGATCCCCTCCTCCCCATTACAGGTATCTACACAGTACAACAACTAATTAGGTATTAAAATAGGACGTGACCCATTATCTCTCTACCACCTTAAGTACTCCCTGATTTTTGAAAAAAATTACTCGAGAACTTGAAGCGTGGATGTCTCTTCCTATTTCGTTTTTCGGAAGATGTCACCTCTACAAAATTTTCTCATTTGCTAAGTTTCTCTACCCCATGCAAACATTGCCATTATTACTCAAACATAAGCATATACAAAACCTCAACAAGGCCTTTTTGGCTTTTTTATGGCAGTCCAAACGACCTTGTATTGCCAATTGTAAATTGCATCTTCCGAAGCAAGAAGGGGAGGTAGGGCCACCGAATTTCCGCTTGTACAGATTTTCGTATCTTCTTAGATAGGGCATAGACTGGTTGCTACATACAGTGGGGACGGAAATTATTCAGACCCCCTTAAATTTTTCACTCTTTGTTATATTGCAGCCATTTGCTAAAATCATTTAAGTTCATTTTTTCCCTCATTAATGTACACACATATCACATGGTCCTAAGTATTCAGACCCTTTGTTGTGACACTTATATATTTAACTCAAGTGCTGTCCATTTCTTCTGATCGTGGAGATGGTTCTACACCTTCATTTGAGTCCAACTGTGTTTGATTATACTGATTGGACTTGATTAGGAAAGCCACACACCTGTCTATATAAGACCTTACAGCTCACAGTGCATGTCAGAGCAAATGAAAATCATGAGGTCAAAGGAACTGCCTGAAGAGCTAAGAGACAGAATTGTGGCAAGGCACAATCTGACCAAGTTTACAAAAAAATTCTGCTGCACTTAAGGTTCCTAAGAGCACAGTGGCCTCCATAATCCTTAAATAGAAGACGTTTGGGATGACCAGAACCCTTCCTAGAGCTGGCCGTCTTGCCAAACTGAGCTATCGGGGGAGAAGAGCCTTGGTGAGAGAGGTAAAGAAGAACCCAAAGATCACTGCGGCTGAGCTCCGGAGATGCAGTCGGGAGATGGGAGAAAGTGGTAGAAAGTCAACCATCACTGCAGCCCTCCACCAGTCAGGGCTTTATGGCAGAGTGGCCCGACGGAAGCCTCTCCTCAGTGCAAGACACATGAAAGCCCACATGGAGTTTGCTAAAAAAACACCTGAAGGACTTCAAGATGGTGAGAAATAAGATTCTCTGGTCTGATGAGACCAAGATAGAACTTTTTGGCCTTAATTCTAAGCAGTATATGTGGAGAAAACCAGGCACTGCTCATCACCTGTTCAATACAGTCTCAACAGTGAAGCATGGTGGTGGCAACATCATGCTGTGGGGATGTTTTTCAGCTGCAGGGACAGGACGACTGGTTGCAATCGAGGATGTGAATGTGGCCAAGTACAGGGATATCCTGGACAAAAACCTTCCCCAGAGTGCTCAGGACCTCAGACTGGGCCGAAGGTTTACCTTCCAACAAGACAATGACCCTAAGCACACAGCTAAAATAACGAAGGCATGGCTTCACAACAACTCCATGACTGTTCTTGAATGGCCCAGCCAGAGCCCTGACTTAAACCCAATTGAGCATCTCTGGAGAGACCTAAAAATGGCTGTCCACCAATGTTTACCATCCAACCTGACAGAACTGGAGAGGATCTGCAAGGAGGAATGGCAGAGGTTCCCCAAATCCAGGTGTGAAAAACTTCTTGCATCTTTCCCTAAAAGACTCATGGCTGTATTAAATAAAAAGGGTGCTTTTTTATAAATCTGCAAAAATGTCAACAATCCTGTGTTTTTCTGTCAATATGGGGTGCTGTGTGTACATTAATGAGGAAAAAAATGAACTTCAATGATTTTAGCAAATGGCTGCAATATAACAAAGAGTGAAAAATTTAAGGGGGTCTGAATAATTTCCATCCCCACTGTATATGTGTATAATATAATATAATATAATATATAATCTGCATTCAGTGTAGCCCATATTTACAGTGCATTCGGTGGTGTATGGTTTCTAATACACTTCAGGCGGTGTACACAGTATATAATACAATGTAGTGTGGTGTTGCAAAACAAAAAATGCATCATACCCGGAAGGACACCAAGGAGAGGCAGTGTCAGGTATCGGATAAGACCAGAACTGTGTGGACTGCAACAGAGGAAACCCAAACGTGTGTAAGTGAAATATGATGACTTATTTAAGATAAGTGTATAAATACAACCCCCTCCAATATACTACATTATGCAACCAACCAACCACCAACAGAAACCCACAAATAGTAACAGACAAATATATACAAGGGAAACAACAGGACAAGGAGATGATGGATGGATCACAGGAGGGACGGGTACAGGTACAAGGCTCAGGGTTCAGGTAAACAGACAGGAACAGGATTAGGTACAAATACAGAGCTCTCAGGTTCAGGATCAGGGCACAAGGAAAGATACCAAGGCAAGGCATAAGTGTGTCTGCTGGGTGTTTATACACATCTCAATCAGACTCAGGTGATGCCTGATTGCAGGAGACGATGTCGGCCTCACACTGCCAGGAACCACCCGCTGGTGGACGCCAGTACTGCGGCCCAAAGATCACATAATACTACCAACAGGGGAAAGTTCCCCTGGCAGTTCCAGACTGCCAGGAGACACCTGCTGGTGGACCACAGTACTGCACGCTAAATATCAGGCAGTGTCATCAGCGAATGGAACCTTCTCTGACAGTACCACCCCTCAAAGGAACGGCCTCCGGAAGCTCCAACTAGCTGCTGCTGGGATAAGTCCATGGCATCATGCTGGGCAGCGGGCAGAGTCACACTAAGCTGGGTATGAAGACAGTCCAAACTATCAAACCAGGTGATGGGCAGCTCAAGCTGGGCAGTGGGCACATCAAGTTGGGCAGCGGGCAGTGGGCACATCAAGCTGGGCAGTGGGCACATCAAGCTGGGCAGCGGGCAGTGGGCACATCAAGCTGGGCAGTGGGCACATCAAGCTGGGCAGCGGGCAGCGGCACATCAAGCTGGGCAGTGGGCACATCAAGCTGGGCAGCAGGCACATCAAGCTGGGCAGCAGGCATGGGCACATCAGGCTGGGTAGCAGACAGGGGCACATCACGCTGAGCAGCAGGCACGGGCATATCATGCTGGCCAGCAGGCACTTCAAGCTGGGCAGCGGGCTCCGGGTCATCGAGCTGGGCAACAGGCTCTGGGTCATTGAGCTAGGCAGCAGGCTCTGGGTCATCAGGCTGGGCAGCAGGCTCCGGGTCATTGAGCTGGGCAGCAGGCTGCGGGTCATCGAGCTGGGCAGCAGGCTTCGGGTCATTGAGCTGGGTGGCAGGCTCCGGGTCATCGAGCTGGGCGGCAGGCTCCGGGTCGTCAAGCTGGGTGGCAGGCACTGGGACATCAGGCCGAGCAGCAAGCACCGTAATGGCAGGCTGGGTAACAGGCAGCAGCTCAGCAAGCTGAGTAATGGGCCCCGGCCCAGTGGGCTGGGTAATGGATCCCGGATCTGCGAGCCGGATGCCAGTCACTGACCCAGAAAGCCGGGTGACGGGCACTGGCATGACAGGCTGAGACACTGGATATTCAAGCGGGGATACAGGCACCGGAACTTCAAGCGGGGACACAGGCACCAGAACTTCAAGCAGGGATACAGGCACCAGAACTTCAAGTGGGGACACAGGCACCGGAACTTCAAGCGGGGACACAGGCACCAGAACTTCAAACTGGAACACAGGCACATGAACATCAGACTGGAACACTGGCACCGGAGCTTCAGGCTGGAACATGGGCACCGGAACATCAGACTGGAAGGCAGGCACTGAGACATCAGACTGGAAGGCAGACACCGAGATGTCAGACTGGAAGACAGGCACCGGGACATCAGACTGGAAGGCAGGCACCGGGACATCAGACTGGAAAGCAGGCACCAAGACATCAGACTGGAAAGCGGGCACCAAGACATCAGACTGGAAAGGGAGCACTGGGACATCAGACTGGGAAGCGGGCACTGAGACATCAGACTGGGAAGTGGGGACTGGGACATCAGACTGAACAGCGGGCACTGGAACATCAGACTGGACAGCAGGCACTGGAACATCAGACTGAACAGCGGGCATCGGAACATCAGGCTGGAGTGGATTAGCTGGTGTGGAGGCAGGTTGGGTTACTGGCAGGATCAAATGGGTAGGAAAGAACTTCTGTCTTTTTTGGTTTAGCTACTAAAGTCCTATAGGTAACTGCAGGACTGTAGGTAGGAGATGAAGCAGACTGGAGAGGAGGGTTGGAATATGGCGGGGAAGAGGTAACAGTAGCTGGGGGAAATTCTTGAGAGATTGCAGGCAGCCGAGAAGAGGCAGGTGGGTTAAAGGCAGGATAGGTGCAGGGAGTTGAAACTGGGTATTGATATTTGGTGGGAAGCAGGGTGTACTGAGCTGTGACTGAGGTTGCCATGGATGATGGGGAAAAAGACATTTGGGCTGGCAGGTGTCTGATGGCAGAGGTGGTTAGTTGTGTGTTGGCTGGGGCTGACTGGATCTGACCATGCTAAGAGTAATGCTAAGAGTAATGGTTGCACAAACTGTAGTTTACATTCTGCCTGTCTGACCAGGGACTGAACAGACTCAACGCACTCTGTTATCACTTGTTGTGAACAGGCTGAGTTGTGTTCACAAAAGTACGTGGGATCATCTTCCAAAAGCCATACCAAGGATACAATACTGAAAGGGGGAGAAAAATCATCATGGCCCTTTGGAATACACGGCAGGGCAGCTCTGTACATATTTGGATGAAAGGCTGCACATCCCCAAACAGCATACAACCCTGATCCACCAGGGAGTGAGCCAAACGGATGATTTCTAGCAGTCACTAGTCCACTCCTTCAGTGTCTGGTGGAGATATTCACCACTCTCTGACGCCAGCAGAGCATAGTAACGAATAAAATCTGAATTCATCTCACAGAAGTAAACAGAACCGGGGTGGTTCCTCTGTGCAGCCACTTCTGGACAGGGATGGCCTTGGTATACTGTCAGGTATCAGATAAGACCAGAACTGTGTGGACCGCAACAGAGGAAACCCAAACGTATGTAAGTGAAATATAATGATTTATTTAAGATAAGTGAATAAATACAACCCCCTCCAATATACTACAATATGCAACCAATCAACCACCAACAGAAACCCACAAATAATAACAGACAAATATATACAAGTAAAGGGAAATACCAAGATCATAAACAGAGCCAGGCCAGGGTCGTCAATGGGAAGTCAACAGCTGGGGAAGGGAAACAAACAGGACAAGGAGAGGATGGATGGATCACAGGAGGGATGGGTACATATACAAAGCTCAGGGTTCAGGTAAACAGACAGGAACAGGAACAGGAACAGGATCAGGTACAAATACAGAGCTCTCAGGTTCAGGATCAGGGCACAAGGAAAGATGCCAAGGCAAGGCATAAGTGTGTCTAATGGGTGTTTATACACATCTCAATCAGACTCAGGTAATGCCTGATTGCAGGAGATGATGTCGGCCCCACACTGCCAGGAACCACCCGCTGGTGGATGCCAGTACTGCGGCCCAAAGATCACATAATACTACCAACAGAGAAAAGCTCCCCTGGCAGTTCCAGAATGCCAGGAGACACCTGCTAGTGGACCACAGTACTGCATGCCAAATATCAGGCAGTGTCATCAGCAGATGGAACCTTCCCTGACAGGCAGCCTCTGTGTCTACAGTCAACAGTGGTGGTCGTGGACATGGTGCATCCTCTGCAGGTGGCCGTGGGGCACACTTGTCCTTTTTTCTGCTGCTGCTGGCCTAGTTATTGAGCCACAGCATGCAGAAGAGTTGGTGGATCCGTCCTCATCCTCCTCATCCTCCTCATCCTCTGTCACCTAGGCTCAGAGTAGTTTGCCTTCCAACACAGCTGCCAAAGTGGTCTATTCCACCGGCTCCTTGTCCACAGTCACTCCTTCCGTAGCCCCACCACCATGCATGGAGGAGTTCCCAGAATTATTCGACCACAGTGTCGGGAACATGCTGCTGGAGGATATGAAGCGATTTGAAGGCTCCAATATTTGTTCCCAGGTTGAGGAAGGAGTAACATGAGCCTAGAGAGAGGGGGTGTCACAAAAGGACAAGAAACTGGCAGACATGTTCCCCCAGCTGCAGCATACTGCCAAGTTTGCTCCAGTGATAAGGAAGGAGGGGATGATGAGGTCACTGACTGTACCTGGGTGCCTGAGAGAAGAGAGGAGGAAAGTGAGGAGGCACAAATCCAAGGAGGCAGGATGTCCTATAGGGGGCAACCACCCTACTGCATCACACCGCAGATCTATGCAGGTGCAGGGCGCTGGTGACTCCCTGCTGACTTTTAAAAGTTCTTTGGTTTAGGACTTTTTCGACACATGTGCAACAGATCACACCATTGCTGTTTGCAACCTGTTAGGGCTGGGCTCAGCCCTTCCTTCTCTGGGCTGGCCGCTCAGCTGTCAGCTAATTGCCAGCTCCTGTCTCTCCACAGTGTATCACCTGTTGATGATATCCTGCTTGTCAGTCCTGCCGACTTAAGCCGTCCAGTCCAGATGATCTCTGCCTTCGCCTTGGTCACATCTCTAGAGATGCTCTCCTGTGTTCCTGTTAAACATTTGCTTGGCTGACATTCCTTCTGGCTCCAGACCCTGCTTGCTGTTCTACTACGCTGTTCTCTGGCTCCCTGATGTTTTGGCTTGTCTGACTATCTGTTTTGGTTCATGGACTCTGGCTATGTTTTGACTACGTTTACTCTGTTTACCTTTTTTATTATTATTAAACAAGTGTGATTTAACTGTACTTCTGTTTCAGTCTGATTCATGGTTTCTGACACAACCTATGTCTGAAGCATTGAAAAAATGGGCAGCCTCAGAAAATTATATTTAATGAATATAAAATATAGGTAAACATTTGTACCATCATCCGAGACTAAATGGAATAGAGGTTTCCCCCCCTTTTCTTCTTCTTTTCTTCTTCCCTGTCCCCTCCCCCCCTAGTGACCCAGAGGACTCAGAATTGAATGCCTCTGCAAACTTAAGCTGCATGGCCCCCCTGATTCTGCAAAACCTGCAAAAGGACCCTAGGATTCGTGGTATCAAGAAGAGGGATCATAATTGGCTGCCAACTCTTCTTGATCCACATTACAAGGGTAAAGTTGCAGAATTCTTCCTGCCTTAGCAGAGGGAGCAGAGTATGAAACATCTTCAGGAAGCCTTGCAGAAAGGTTTGTGTAACGCATTTCCAGACCCTGGGAGGATACAATTTCCTGGTGTTGGACAACATGTTGCTGAGGCTTCATTCAGTCAGAGGAAGAGCGGTCAGCTGACTGATGCCTTTAAACAATTCTTTAGTCCTCAGAGCCAAGGGCTGTTAGATTTAAACAACCAATGACAGTGTTAGCATCATATGATGCAGGATTATCTAGGGGCAAGAGCAGACTTGGAGACCTTTCCAACAGAGCATCCACTGGGTTACTGGGTTTTGAGGATGGACCACTGGCCAGAACTTGCTCAATATGCAATTGCGCTACTGGCCTGCCCTGCATCCAGTGTGCTTTCTAAGGTCCCTTTCTAAACGCACATTCAGTGCTGCTGTAGGGCTTGTAATGGATCAAAGAGTGTGCCTGTCCACAGACTCTGTTGATAGACTCACATTCATAAAAATGAATCAGTCTTGGATCATCAGCTATCAAGCACCTGATGCTGATGTAACTGATTAAATTTGCTATGGATCTTGGATCCCTTGAAGACTGCCTATGCTGACTATCCTATTCCTCCTCAATCTTGATGATGCTAGCTTCCAACAATATTTTTGGTTTAAGGCACCACCACCACCACCCAAGACCCAATTTTTCTGCCCCTGTTCAACATTAATTGTAATTACATTTTTTGATATAATATTTCACAGCAGGGCCCGTTCCTGTGCCCAACAAGAGTATCTGTGAGGGGTTGCAGTTTTGTGGCACTGCCACCACCACCCAAGGCCCAATTTTTCTGCCCCTGTTTAACAGGTGCATGTAATTACAATTCTTGATCTAATATTTCACAGCAGAGCCCATTCCTGCGCCCACCAAGAGTAACTGTGAGGACTTACAGTGTTGTGGCCACCACCACCCAAAGCCCAATTTTTCTGCCCCTGTTTAACAGGGGCATGTTATTACAATTTTTGAAATAAAAGTTAAGCAGGGCCCATTTCTGCATCCAACAAGAGTAACTGTGAGGGGTTACAGTGTTCTGGTGCCACCAAAACCAAAGGCCCAATTTTTCTGCCCCTGTTTAACAGGGGCATGTAATTACAATTTTTGATATAATATTTCACAGCAGGGCCCGTTCCTGCACCCAATAATAGTAACTGTGAGGGCTCACAGTGTTCTGGCGATACCAAAACCAAAGGCCCAATATTTCTAACCCTGTTTAACAGGGGCATGTAATTACAATTTTTGATATAATATTTCACAGCAGGGCCCATTCCTGCACCCAACAAGAGTAAATGTGAGGGGTTACAGTGTTCTGGCATCACGAAAACCAAGGCCCAATTTTGGGGGGACATTTACACCATTTTTTTTGGTATTTTTATCTATACTGCCAGGATCCGACAATACATTACAACTGCAAGCAGTTTTAAATGACATTTTTTCCTTTAGAAATTTCATTTTTCTGTGGTACTGTTAAAAACATTGGAAAGATGCGCTACTTTGCAGGTATACTAAGGACACCCCCCAGGCACAATATATAAAGGAATATTTCATTTTTATTGTTTCACTTTAAGCATTATTAAAATCACTGCTCCCGAAAAAATGACCCAGGTCCTCAAACACTTTTTATGGCAATAACTTGCATATAAGCCTTTAAAACGAGCACTTTTGATTTTTCACGTTCGCGTCCCATAGACTTAAACAGTGTTTGCATGTTCACACAAATTTTTTGCCTGTTCGCATGTTCTGCTGCGAACAGGGGGGTATTGGGCTCATCCCTAGTTATCTGCTACATATAAAATATCTTTCTGTGTTTTCTTTTGATAGAGTTGATGTACCATGTAAACTCTGAATAAAAATTTAAAAAACTCAAACTCAAATACAAAAAAAATAAAATGAATTAGGCACTGACTGGGTCCTTATTCCCTCATTCTGCGCCCAGCAGCCAGGACTGATGCCACATGCCCATTCGGAAGCTCTGCCCTGCCCAGAAATGACATCGCAGGCATGCCCAGATGCTCCCAGACACCATTCAGGAGACATGGATGGCCGCAGCTTTCCAGCAATACTGGCTCTTCCTGAGCTCTGAAGGGGGAGAGAGGAGCCAGGGTGTCAGAAACCATGAAATCAGGCCAAGACAGAAGTACAGTTAAATCACACTAGTTTAATAAAAAAGTAAAAAGAACAAATGCAGTCAAAACATAGCCAAAGTTTAGTAACTGGAACGGATAGTCAGCCAAGCCAGAATCCAGGGATCAATGTAGTGGAACAGCAAGCAAGATCTGGAGCCAGAAGGGATGTCAGCAAAGCAAGTCTTGAACAGGATCGCAGGAGATAGTTTCTGTAATGATGACCAAGGTGAAGGCAGAGCTCCTCTGGACTGGAATGCTTAGGTAGGCAGGACTGATGAGCAGGATATCATCAACAGCTGAGTAACTGTGGAGCGATAAGAGCTGGCAATTAGCCAACAGCTGAGCAGCCAGCTCAGAGAAGGAAGGGCTGAGCCCAGCCTTGACACAGGGACAGGTCCCTTCACCTGGGACACTGCCTGGAGGACCCTGCTGCAAAAAGAAAAAGGTAAGTTGGAGACCTCTCTCAGGCAGCACCTGAGAGATTGTAGTCCCCACAGTTCCTTTGTGTTCCTACCTGGCCAGATAATGAGGACTGTAGGGAAAGGCCTCCAATTTAAAATGTAGTGCCTACCCCAATTTTCCCAGAGCCTGATGGTGACTACAAAAAATAGGGAGGGTGACAACTTCCTTAGGGGGCAGGTTACTAGGCATAGTGGGTGATGAACAAGAAAGAAAGTTGGGCGCCAGTAACTTTTATGCTTAAACAAGAGAGAAGTTTATTTCTCAAACAGGAGAGGGGGAAGGGCACAGGACACCCATAGTAATGATCAGCAAACAGACAGATTGGCAAACTCCTTAGACAAAAAAAGTGAGATAAGGTAGACAGCAGTACAGGAAAAGAGCCTTTAAGCTGAACCAGCACATCTGTACTTTGTAGGATAGTCTGTCTCCTGTAGTATCTGAGTCCATGAAGAGTAACCTCTGGTGCTTCTCTAGAACTCCATTCCTCTCAGAATTGTTTCTGGATCTTTGGCAGGCTTTTATCTGCAGAATCTCGAACATCCGGATAGGCCTCAGATAGGCCTAGGAGCCAGGTGAGCACCTGGATTGGCCTCAGGCTTCAGGCCTAGCAGCTAGGAGCTGTTTCGCACATGCCTACCCAGGCCCCAGCCCCGGAAAGACTAATGCCCCGTACACACAGTCAGACATTGATCGGACATTCCGTCAACAAAATCCATGGATGTTTTCTGACGAATGTTGGCTCTAACTTGTTTTTCATACACAGGGTCGCCACAAAGTTGTGGGAATTTCCGAACGCCAAGAACGCGGTCACGTACACCACGTACGACGAGACTATAAAAGGGCAATTCAGTATCAAGCACGGCACCCTTTGGGCTCCTTTTGCTAATCTCGTGTTAGTAAAAGTTTGGTGAGAGACGATTCGGGCTTTTTCAGACTCGTGGTTTTCAGATTGTATTTCTGCTGTTCAGTTTGTGCTTGTGGGTTTGTATCTGGTCTACAGTGCGTGCAGCGAGTTACCATTGATTTTTCATTGTGTTCTTGTTCTTTCGTTACTGATTTTCAAATCGCTCTTCACAGGCCTTGCTGTTCTTCAGTGCACTCTGTTACTTCGTTCTGATCAGCCGATCATTTTCTAGCCATGTTGCGTATATGTACTCATCGTAGAGTTCGTGTTGTGCGAGGGCTTGGTGTTGGGGTCCTTACTTTGACACAAGCCCAGTCCATGAACAGGGTGGGGAGGATTTCATGGACCAAGAATTGGTTGCTCCAGCGTGACCAATTCTGTCACATGCCTTTGCTCCGTGAGATCTGTGAGAATAATCCTGACGATTTCAGGAACTTTCTCTGGATGACGGACCTGTATTTCACCGTTTGTTGGCTTTGCTGACCCCCTATATCAGCAGACAGGATACCTGCATGAGGCAAGCCATCACTGTGGAGCAGAGGCTAGTCGTCACCCATATCAGCAGGCAGGATACCTGCATGAGGCAAGCCATCACTCTGGAGCAGAGGCTAGTGGTCACCCTGCGGTACTTGGCGATGGGGAGAAGCCTGCAGGACCTCAAGTTCTCGACAAGCATCTCCCCCCAGGCTCTGGGGATCATTATCCCGGAGACCTGTTCTGCCATCATCCAGGTCCTGCAGAAGGAGTATATGAAGGTAAGATTTTTATCCTTTAACATCACATTTTATTGTTTTTAATGTTTGATAATATATTGTATTTCTTTCCTCATTCCCTAATTACCATGATTGTAATATGCTGTGAATGTCCCCTTTGTCCCTTATGCATGCTGTATTTTTATGTAATTTTTTTTTGTCCTTCATACATATTTGCCTTCACTTACCTCCCCAGCATGCTCTCCTGGGCATATGTTGACCTTGTGTAGTCACTCAACAATGTATTTTGTTAGCTCCATAGTAGTGCTTTACTCTAAATACCCCCTAAAATGTGTAAAATTGTGATGTGTGCTTGAAATTCTGGCAGAGTGCCAAAGGCTTTTTTTTGGGTCCCAAAATCATTTGGAACCCTCCCTCCCCCCAACTGCTAACTCAGCTGATACCAATCCTTTATCTGCTGACTTTGCCAAACCCATACACACTATACCCACCTCTTTTGTGGTCAGATTTATGGATGAATTCCCCAAAGCATGTAGTGCAAGGACCTGCCTGAATACTTTCAAATGGTAATGTTCAAAATGTTTGTATCCTATTATTATCTTGATAGGTAATAGCAGAATGTAAAAATGTTCTAAAATGTGTACAGTGTGTATTTATCTCTTTGTATTATGACACTTCCTACCTGTCCAGTGGGCTGCCAATAGTGTAATAAGGAGGGGCTGGCCAAAGTAATACACATTATTTAGACATTTATCTCTCAATAAAGTGGAGAGGGTTACCTATCCAAAACATCCCCCCCCCATAAATGTATTTAAATGGCCCATGAGAGGGGGGGAGGAATCTGATAGGTGGACCTTATAGCTTTGTCTTTGAATACTCCCTAAACAAATTTAATACTGATGTTGGCCAAGAATGTTTGTGTCTAATCTCCTTTCCATGTTTATGTGCAAAATGATTACATTTTTTTTCTTGTTTGACTCCACAGTTTCCTTCCATCCCACAGAAATGGCAGACTGTGGCCTCCCACTTCGCCTAGCGGTGGGACTTTCCTAACTGCAGAGGGGCAATTGACGGGAAACATGTCCACATCGTCCCACCACCCAACTCGGGGTCATACTATTACAACTACAAGGGGTTCAATAGTATTGTGATGTTGGCGGTGGTGTCAGCTACTGTCGCCCACATGAAGTTCTACAGGCATCTCCAGAATGGCAGCTTGGACTTGCCACCTCCAGAAGACAATGCGGAAGGACTCTCATTAGTCTTCGTTGCGGATGAAGCATTTGCACTGGGGGACCATCTTATGCGGCCATTCCCTATGAGGACCCTCACCCTGGACCAGAGGGTTTTTAATTACCGGCTGGCCAGAGCCAGAAGAGTGGTGGAGAACACGTTTGGAATAATGGCCAGCCGGTTCCGCCTATTTCTTACACCGATACACATGGCCGAGTATAAACTCAATCACATCATCCTGGCTTGCTGTGTTCTCCACAACTTTTTAAGGAGAAATTCTGTGAACTATGCTGGCTCAGTTGGGCCTGAAGCCCAAATTAATCTCAATGAACCAACCCTGATGGCACTTGAAACTGGCAGTCCTGGCTTGCCCCCCCTGAGTGCCCGCGAGGTCTGTATAAGATACATGGAATACTTTGTGGGTAGGGGGGCCATCAATATGCCAGACAATGTCTGAGACATTTTTTAAATAAAAACATTTTTTAAACTGAATAAATGTTTGCTTACATTTACTGCTTGTGTTTCTTTTAGCTGACCATGACTGAAATTTGGGGAGTCGTGAAAATGGCGTGATTCTGTAAAATTATAAAGCACTGTTGGGTGTTATTTACTAAAGGCAAAGACACTTTGCACTACAAGTGCACTTGAGACTGCACTGAAACTGCACTTTTAGTGCAAAGTGGATTTGCCTTTAGTAAATAACCCCCATTGCCACTGAAAACACCAATTTTACCACAAAAAAATGTTTATGAGCATTGAAAGAAGAAGCCACACATTGTTGATTATCAATCTTTTTAATACAAGCACAATCACATGTGCATTTATAAAAGGTTTTTAAAACAAACCAACATGTTTGTTGTATAACAAATTTTTAGGTCACATTAATAAAAGTAGAAATGTCCTTTTAAGGTAAACAGGCATGTTTAAAACCAACAAAAAATACACAAATGTGGAACATACAAAGTTTAACTTTTATAGAAATTGAAGGCAATATCAGACATGAGTATTTACAAACTGTGTATGATATTGCGTTCAGATGGGGTGATGTCACCCCTGGAAAAGCCAAATTTTGAATATGCACACAAATTGCCGAATGTCAACATGTGCTAGCTGCCATCATGGGGGATCAATGGACGTGTTTTGAGGGTGCAACCCATTCCTCAATAATAAAGTAGCTGAGAGGAAGGGGTTGCACCCACAAAACACATCCATTGATCCCCCGTGATGGCAGATAGCACATGTTGACACTTCAAAATTTGTCTTTTCGAGAATATGTCAAAAAAAGTTCAAAAAATTTTCCGGACAAAAAAACTGAAATAATTCGGGATTTCGAGGGGTTTTAAATTCTCTCTAAAACATCAATGATGTTCTTCATTTTGTTTTGAACATCATTGATGTTTTGCTTTATGTTTTCCAAGTCCTTATTACACCCCATGATCTCCCCGATCAGGATCTGGGCACTTTCACTGGTGAAATGACCTTCTTTCACAACATCACGATCACCTAAAAATATAGAAACAAAAACACACGATGTATTATAAATATGCCGGCATCCATCTCTTACCTGAGGCTGTGGTCGCAGACACTCACCTGTTGTGGTGACTATTTCCACCACGTCTCCCTCCTGCTCCTCTGCTTGGCTTTGTGGGATTTCCCCTTCTTCCTGAGGTGGGGGGTCTGTGGTCTCCTCTGATGAGTGGTGTCCTCCAAAAAAATAGGTATACTAAGCACACAGATATTTGATGGCAGAAATAGGAATATGAAACATTGCTTGGAAGTGGGGTACAATTTTCTGTTTTGGCAGAGTTCCAAGATGAACAACTATTATATTCCTTAGTCAAGCTTGAATACTTACCTGTTTTGTACAAGCTTCACAGATGGAGACACCCCTATAGTATACACTGGAGCACCTGTGTGGGCCCCCTAATAAAAAGGGTGTTCTGGTGTCCCACACTAGTGCTCCAGCATCCAGATGTGTAAACAGCTGCTGAGTGTCCTCCCCTTAAACAGAATCTAGTTTGCATTTAATTCTAGTTACAAACCCATCTAGACACCAAAATTATTTTAAGAGAAGTAGGCCAGAAAAAATGTATTGAACTGCATCTGGACAAAACATGGTGTTTTATAGGCCGAACGAACAATGTTTCCTATGAAGGAAACATTGTTCGTTCGGCCTATAAAACACCATGTTTTGTCCAGATGCAGTTCAATACATTTTTTCTGTGTCCATGAACATGAAAGTTGCCATTTTAAACTGTACAGCAGTAAAGAAAAGCACATGGAGCAGCACGAACGTTATGAAAATAATGAATAGGAACACAGGACAACTACCTACTTTTTTGTAGCACTCTCCTGATCCTTTCATACTGATCATGCTCCCTTAATTTGAGGTCCGACCACCGCTTCCTCAGTTGATCCTTGGATCGTCATACCCCAAAATTTCTGTGCAGACCCTTCACAACTTTCGCCATGGGCTTGGGCTTTCTGACATTGGGGTTGGGGTAAGGTCCATACTTCATAGTCGGCCCTTTTCAATATGTCCACCATCTCCACCATCTCCACAAAGGACATATTTGATGCCTTAGATCATCTCCTCCGGGATCGTGATGTTTCTGGCTCCGGCTTTCCTCCTCCTCGTTGTTGCTGTAATCAGTACGCACCTGCTGTGGCTCCGCCATATGCTCTTCCCCACTGCGCCGAATGAGAAGGGGTGGGGAATAGACTAGAAAGAACGTCAGGGGCGGGTGGAGTTTCACGCATGCACAGTGTATATAAAGCATAACACGCGTGCAAAGTACGTACGATCTGTGAGCGGAGGAATTAGTATCGGAAGCGCCAATCGTGATAACGAAGGTAACATTTAAACTTGGGCCTATACTGCTTATAGATTGAGGCCTATATTGGGACAAGATTAGGAGACTTTAGCCTGACATTAGGGTTTGTCTTGTGTATTGCAGATAAAATGGATGGCTTCAATGACCACAACTTCCTCCCCCTGTTCATAGACAAGTACAGGGAGCTGCCCTGTCTGTGGCAGGTGAAACATCCGCATTATAATCATAAAAAAAGAGGCAGGCAGCCCTGGAGAAACTGCTGGAGTTGGTGAAGCCCGTGGTCCCCACAGCAACCATCCCCTATTTAAAAGCCAAAATTGGTGGCCTGAGGAGCACTTATCTTAGGGAGCGCAAGAAAGGTCCAGGATTCCTAGAGATCTGGAGCTGCAGCAGATGACATTTATGTCCCCAGGCTGTGGTACTATGAGAGACTGCGATTTCTGTCAGACCAGACTGAAGTCAGGGAATCCCTCTCAACCCTTCATTCCACTCTTCCTTCCACCCTATCTTCCACCCCAGCTGAGGCTTCCGATATCCAACCTGGGACTTCCAGCCAGGAAGAAGTGGAGGAGCCCAGCTGGAGCCAGGTTGTCAGAAGAACGTTTCTTCCTGTATTCCTGTGCGCATGCGCGGTGGAACGGCGTTCTGGCGCATGCGCGTTCGCGGTCCGACGCTACGGCTCTCGCACATGCACACTAGCGCACACCCAATGTGATCCTTTGGGCGGCCTATAAAAGGCGCTCAGAGGATCAAACAAATCGCTGGTTTGTCTCAGCTTCCTGTGTGATCTAATCCTGTTACCTGTACCCGTGCCTGACTACCTATTGTGACCCGGATTGTTATTGGATTCTTCTGCACTTCTCCTAACCTTGACCTCGGCTTGTTTAAACGGATTTCCACCAGTCTCCTGTGTTTGACCCTCGGCCTGTTACCTGGACTGTCTCCTGTCTCCTTGCCTGACCCCCTGCCTGTACCTGGACTATCCGTGTCTCCTAGACACTCTTCTTCAAAGCCTGCAGTATAAAGTTATTGTTCCTGTGTTTGACCCTCAGTCTGGTTCTGGACTATCTTCCTTTTGTGTTCCAGCCTGTACTCCTGTCCACCAGCATCTGCACAGTGGCTCCTATCTGCAAGGACCTTCATGCAAGATACCTACAGTCCATCGGTGTAGCCTGTGCCTCTTTGTGCCATTCACTCCCTGTATCACCTTGAGGGGGCGGACTGCGCTTAGTCGCAAGGGTGAACCGCTCTCGGCATCTAGGCCTTGGTGAGTACTATAACTGACAGTATAAACCAGCCATGTCAGAGGCCGACAGAGTGCGTTTCCCATTGGAAATCCTGTGTCAGCAAGTCTTGGCACTTACCGAAGCAGACCGAAAGTTGCAGGATGGCTATGCACAAATTGACGGTCGCCTTCAGCAACTCTCCGGACCATCTCCTTCCGTGGCTGCCATCTCTGCACCTCCTAGTGGGGTCACCTCTCCTCAGATATCAGCCAACCATACAGTGATTATGGCCTCCCTGAAGCCTAGGGTTCCCATACCAGAGCGATTTTCTGGCAACCGTAAAAAGTTCAGAGCTTTTAAGAATGCTTGTTCCTTGTATTTAGCTCTGCAACCCAGGACTTTTTCTACCGAAGTGGTAAAGGTCGGCTTCATCATCTCCCTCCTGACTGATGAATGCCAAGCTTGGGCTCATAGTTTAATGGAACAGAGGAACCCCATGCTGAACTCAGTAGATACCTTTTTCGAGGGTATGGCACAGTTATATGATGACCCTCAGTGCACAGCCACAGCCGAGGCTACGTTGCATAACTTGTGCCAAGGGCGGAGGCCGGTAGAGGACTATATTGTGGAGTTTCCGAAGAGCTCGGCTGATACCGGCTGGAACGAACCTGCCTTCAAGTACCAGTTCCGTCAGGGGTTGTCTGAAACTCTAAAGGACGAGCTGGCCAAGATGAGACCCCTGATTCTCTGGAAGACCTAATCCAAGTAACAACCAAACTGGACCGTCGCATGCGTTCAGAACACTTCCAGGCCCCTCGGCCTAGTTGGATGCTTCCAAAACCATCTTCCATCCATCCATCCTATTCAGCTCCTCCAGTCTCCACCACTCCTGAGATTGAACCAATGCAACTAGGGCTGGTCCGTGCTCCTCTTACCCTGGAAGAAAGACTACATAGGCGTCAGGCCAATCTGTGCCTCTACTGTGGGGGCTCAGGACATTTCCTCCATTCCTGCCCTGTGAGACCTAGTAAGTCCTACCCTCAACTTGCCATTAACTACCAAGTCTCCGGTTCTTCACAGACTTATGTTACTCTCCTTGTCTCCTTACAGCTACTGGGAAAGGAAGTTCGCCTACCCGCTATGTAGCTGCTTCATGGATGCCTCACTAGTTACCAGTTTACACATTCCTCTGACAACTAAAAGCCAAAGCCTTCAAGTACACCTGGCTGATGGGTCTCTTCCCCGTTCTGGACTGATTACTCAGGAGACCAGACCCATCCTTACCATCATGGACTCTGGCCATCAGGAGTACCTATGCTTCGACATAATCTCGTCTCCTATGTTCCCCATCATCCTGGGGCTTCCTTGGCTGCAGGCTCATGAACCTCAAATTAATTGGAACAAGAAAGAAGTCTTTTTTTCATCCCAATATTGTTCCCAACACTGCATCCTCCCAGCTCCAGCCTCCTGCTCAACCATTACATCAATACCTGATAATCTTCAACATGTGCCTTCAGTTTACCTGGAGTTTAAAGATGTTTTTGACAAACAACAGGCCGACCGTCTACCACCTCATCGGCCTTATGACTGCCCCATAGACCTTTTGCCTGGCTCTGAAATCCCTTTTGGCCGCATTTTTCCCTTGTCCGAAACAGAACTGAAGGCCCTCAAGTCATATATTGACGAAAATCTTGAGAAAGGGTTTATCTGTTCCTCCTCGTCACCAGCTGGAGCCGGTATTTTCTTTGTAGAGAAAAAGAATGGATCCCTTAGACCCTGCATTGATTACAGGGAATTAAACAAGATCACCATTAAAAACCGGTACCCACTTCCTTTCATTCCAGAACTATTCCAACGTTTCCGATCCACTCAAATCTTTTACAAGCTAGACCTTCGCGGGGCCTACAATCTTATCCGGATTCGAGTAGGTGATGAGTGGAAAATCGCTTTCAGATCCAGGTTTGGGCAGTACGAGTAGCTCGTAATGCCGTTTAGGCTCTGTAAAGCCCCGGCCACTTTCCAGCACCTAGTGAACGACATTTTTCGTGAATACCTCGACAACTTTCTAGTTGTTTACCTAGATGACATTCTCATTTTTTCAGCCACCATGGAACTTCACCGGGTACACGTCAAACTGGTCCTGTCAATTCTCAGGAAACACAAATTATACCTTAAAGCTGAAAAATGTGAGTTCGAAAAAATAACTGTACAATTCTTTTGGTTCATTATTTCCACTGACAGTGTTCCAATGGACCCACAGAAGGTCAAGGCAATTCAGGAGTGGCCGACTCCTGTGGATAGAAAAGGGGTACAACGATTCTTAGGATTTTCAAATTTCTACCGAAGGTTCATCGCCGGTTTTTCAGCTATCGTGACTCGCATTACTCAATTTACAGGCCAGCATAATCGTTTTCAATGGTCCCCAGAAGCCCAGGAAGCTTTCTTAAAATTAAAGGCATGATTTTCATCTGCACCAGTCCTACGACATCCGGAACCCAGCTCTACCTTTCATACTAGAGGCTGATGCTTCAGAAACTGCTACTAGGGCCATCCTCTCTCAAAGAAAGGGTCCCAAAGCACTCCTGCACCCTGTAGCTTTTGCATCCCGGAAATTAAGTTTACCTGAAAAGAATTACGACGTGGGCGATAGGGAGTTACTGGCCATCAAGTTTGCCTTGGAGGAGTGGAGATATTTACTCTAAGGGGCATCTTATCCTGTCATGATATTCACTGACCACAAAAATCTGGAGTATCTCAGAACAGCAAAATGCCTAAAACCCAGACAAGCTCGATGGGCCCTCTTCTTTTCCAGATTCAATTTTCATATTTCTTATAGACCTGGCTCAAAAAATGGAAAAGCAGACGCACTCTCCTGGATGTTTCATGAAACGTCTCAAGTAACGGAACCCAGTACCATCTTGTCCCCGCAAAACTTCCTTCTGGTCACTCAAGTGGACTTGATATCCGCAGTTAAATCAGCATCCAGTCAACGCTCCAAACCTGACATATCTTCTTTGGAGAAACACCATGACCTATTCTGGTCCCACGGAAAAATCTTTGTCCCGCTCGAAGCAAGGCTTTTAACATTACAGACTTTCCATGATCACAAGCTGGCAGGTCATTTTGGGTCACAGAAGACCATGGAACTTATCTCACGTTCTTTTTGGTGGGCTGGAGACAAGACTGCAAGAACTACGTTTCTTCCTGCATCCCATGCCAACGCAGTAAGGGTCCATATACAAAATCTTGGGGCCTACTTAAGCCTTTGTCTATTCCTGAATGACCATGGGCAGAAATCTTTATGGATTTTATTGTGGACTTGCCTCCTTCAGGGGGATTCACTACTATCCTTGTCATCATTGACCGGCTTTCCAAGATGGAGCATTTCCTGCCCATGGTGGGTACCCACTCTGCCTCTGCTACAGCTAGTGTTTTTTTTTAAGGAAATCATCAGGCTTCATGGTACCCCTGTGAGCATTACTTCAGATAGGGGTGTCCAATTCACTTCCAAGTTTTGGAGAGAATTATGTAAATCCTTAGAAATAAAGATCTGTCTTTCTTCCGCTTATCATCCTCAAAGCAACGGCCAGACGGAGAGAACGAATCAAACCCTGGAACAATACCGCCGATGTTTCTGTTCTGACTCCCAAGATGAGTGGTCCACTCTCCTGCCATATGCTGAATTCGCATATAATGACTCCATCCATTCCGCCTCCAATCAAACACCTTTTTGGTCGAATTTCGGATTTCACCCTTCTTTCCTCCCAGTTCCCATTCCGGAGTTATCTATCCCTGCTGTACAGGATAGGGTAGCTGCCATCCAGCTGAATTTTCAAAAGATACAAGGGACTATGCAAAAAGCCCAGGAAGATTATAAGAAACACTATAATAATGGAAGGAAGGAGACTCCAGCCTTTAAAGTAGGCGAAGAAGTGTGGCTATCAGCCATCAACCTCAGACTGCCAATCCCCTCACGGAAGTTAGGGCCAAAATTTATAGGTCCCTTTAAAATCAAGAGAGTAATCAATCCTGTGGCCTTTGAACTAGCTCTACCTGACTCTTACAAAGTGCATCCAGTCTTCCATGCATCTCTCCTAAAACCTGTTGTTCCCAGCTCTTTTCCTGACCAAGAGGAACCACCACCTCCACCAGTCATGATTGACGGAGAAAATGAATTTGAGGTGGAAAAAATTCTAAGTTGCAGGAAGAAAGGTAGGCAGCTCCAATACCTGATCAAATGGAAGGGGTATCCCCCTGAAGATAATTCTTGGGAGCCATCCGAAAATCTACATGCCCCACATTTGATTCAGGCTTTTCGTCAAGAACACCTGGAGTTGATGTCTACCTTGGGTGTCCAGAGACCACCCCTCGGGGGGGGCACTGTCAGAAGAATGTTTCTTCCCGTATTCCTGCATGCATGCGCAGCGGAACGGCATTCCGGCGCATGCGCATTCGTGGTCCGGCGCTACGGCGCTCGCACATGCGCACTAGCGCACACCCAACATGATCCTTTGGGGCAGCCTATAAAAGGCGCTCAGAGGATCAAACAAATTGCTGGTTTGTCTCAGCTTCCTGTGTGATCTAATCCTGTTACCTGTACCCGTGCCTGACTACCTATTGTGACCCGGATTGTTATTGGATTCTTCTACACTTCTCCTAACCTTGACCTCGACTTATTTAAACGGATTTCCACCAGTCTCCTGTGTTTGACCCTCGGCCTGTTACTTGAACTGTCTCCTGTCTCCTTGCCTGACCCCCTGCCTGTACCTGGACTATCCGTGTCTCCTAAACACTCTTCTTCAAAGCCTGCAGTATAAAGATATTGTTCCTGTGTTTGACCCTCAGCCTGGTTCTGGACTATCTTCCTTTTGTGTTCCAGCCTGTACTCCTGTCCACCAACATCTGCACAGCGGCTTCTATCTGCAAGGACCTTCACGCAAGATACCTACGGTCCATCGGTGTAGCCTGTGCCTCTTTGTGCCATTCACTCCCTGTATCACCTCCAGGGGGCGGACTGCGCTTAGTCGCAAGGGTGAACCGCTCTCGACATCTCGGCCTCGGTGAGTACTATAACTGACACAGGTATAACATTGTTCTACAGATTTCTGGTCAATAAATAAATGATGTTTACTAGATGTTATTATTGATCACTAATTGCTGATTTAATAAAGTTTTTTACATATCAATAGACAGTAGTGGGCAAAAATAATTGGGACAATAATGAAAAATGCTGGGCTCAGAATGATAGTCTGTTATATTTGTTAACATTCAATTTGCAACAGTCATGAGGTGAAAATTGTGTGTGATTGATGAAGAAAAAACTAAAACTATGTCCCTTTTTCATACACAGGAAGACCTCAGCCAGGAGGAGGCTGTGGAATGTGGCACACAGGAGGAGGCGGGGGGTAGTAGCAGCCAGGAGGAGGTGGGGGTAAGTGGCAGCCAGGAGGAGGCGGGGGTAAGTGGCAGCCAGGAGAAGGCCGGGCCCAGTAGGAGCCTGACAGAATCGCAGGTCCCTCCCCTCTGCATTCCAAACAATAGACCCAGGAAGGGGAGTAACATGCAGGATTCAGCGCTCAGGCTGATTCAGGAGGCTTCTGCGTCCCTGAGAGCCACCCCCACTCGTGAAGAGGCCTTTGCTTCCATGGCTGCCACCAAACTGCAGGACATGCAGGAGGGCCAACGCCTCATGTGTGAGGAACTCATTTATCAAACATTAAATAAGGGGTTGAGGGGCGAAATCACACCCAATACCCACCTGAGTGAGTTGCATCATCCTCCTCCTCCTCCTCCTCCTGCCACAACTCTACCACCACAGACACAGGGTGGAAGGAAGCGTGGAAGGAAGACGCGAGAGTAATAACCTGGGTTCAGTCTGGTCTGACAAAAGATACAGGCTCTTGTATGACCACAGCCTGGGGACATGCATGGTATCTGCTGCTGTTCATGATTCTCTTGGACTTCTGGACCAGATTGAACCCTTAGATAAGCACTCCAAGGCCACCAATTTTGCCTGGAAATAATTGATGTGTGCCCTGGGGGCCAAAGGCTTCACCAATTTCTGCTGTTTCTCCAGCGTTGCCTCCCTCTTTCTTTGGTTATGAGCCCTTAATACATTTTTGGTTTGATTTATTATACTCGCCTATGTGTGTTTTCATTCAAAAAGGACAGTTTGTTTGTGAGGAGGCAGGTACATTTCAAAAATACAATGTGAAATTAACAAGAGACACCAACACCAAGCAACCTCCTTGAGATTAAATAATACAAGATAATAATGGTGTTGTGGTAACTTGACACACAAAGCACACACCAAACTATTCTGGAGGAGGGGGGAGGAGCTGATACCCAAGATAGCCGCTCAGTAAGCTAGAGTGGCAGACACGCTGACATGCTTCAGAGGTCGGAGACGCTGTAAAGCGTCAAGCTGCAGGGAGCTGACACACATCCGCAGCCTGATTCACAGCAAAATAGGCACAAACAGCTTAACAGGGGAAGATCAGTGAAAAGCCCTACCTGTGGGGTGCCGGCTGAGAGACTGGAGACCGAACCACGGGGGCGCACAGCCATACGAGTGCCTGGCGGGTCTGCACACGCAGACGGCGGACTCGGCGGAGACAGCTCGCTGGCGGGAGCGCACGGCGCGGGAGAGTCTCGAGGATCAAGCCGGCAGAGATCAGGAGGCTAAGAGATCCCCATATTGTGCTACACTCTGTGAGGAAAATCTTACCTAGGCAAAGCTATCACTGTACGGAGCTGGTAAGATAAATGAATATGTCACTGACCTAATTTGTATGGACATATAAGATACCTGCAAGATAATACATGGAAAGATTTTGGTAACCCCTTTATGCCAAAGACAGTTATTAACATATGCTTACTTGCCTGAAATAATAGACTAGCTGACCTGTGGATTTGATTGAGTGGCTTGAGGGAGGAGAGCCCAATTACTGCTTAATAGGAAGATAAGGAAGATTTAAGCACAAAGAATATTGACAGGGCTGGAGAAACTACTACAGGGAGGTGGTTGATAAAAATCGGTAAAATATGGCGCCCAAAAAGGGAAATAAAACACCACAACCGCAGAAAAATAAAAAAGATAAAGAGGAGGGTAAAAGTAAAAACCCCACTGGGATACAAACTACACAAACGGCAGATATTAAGGAGATATTTCAACAATTACAGCTACAATCTCCCCGTGCAATACAAGCCATACAAACGCCACAAGATATTTCAAATATAGCGGAAATTTCTGGGGCATCTAGATCATCAGGAGAAATGCAATCACAACACCCTAGAAGTAGCTCACTATTAGATACCACAGGTTCGGGTAATGATCCAAAAGAACTGGAAAAAGAGAATTGGGATATGAAGAAATATATCCAATCCCTGCCAACTAGGGAAGATATGGACCAATATGTCTTTAGATTGGAGAATTCATACAAAGTGGAGTTACTGGAGCTTAAGGAGTCTATTAAAAACACACAAGAAAAAACAGTTGCACTAGACACTAAAGTCTTGAAAATTGAGCAGGAAACAAGGAAGTTAAAGGAAGACATGCAAAAACAAGGAAAGCAAATACATCAGCTAATTAACAATATGGATGAGCAAGAAAATAGAAGCAGGAGATCCAATATTAGAATAAGAGGTTTAAAAGAGGATGTTGGGGCCAAAGAGTTGATAAATACGCTGTTAAAGATATTCCAAGAACTAATCCCGGGGATTGAAATAAAGGATTTGATAATCGATCGGGCCCATAGAACAACAGGAATAAGAAGATTGGATCCTAGCATGCCACGAGACGTTATATGCAAGATGCACTATGCTCATATAAAAGACAGGATTATGTATGCTGCACGTCTGAAGAATTCTATTTTATATGAGGGTGCCACAGTACAATTTTTTCAAGACTTGTTTAAATTTACACTAGACCGTAGAAGGGCGTTAAAACCTCTAGTGGAACAGTTAAGGAAAAGTAATCTCCAGTATAGATGGAAATTCCCATTCCAATTACAGGCACAGAAAGAGGGTCATACTGCAATTTTTAAGGGTCTTGAGGACCTACCGCAGTTTCTGTCAATTCTCAACTTACCAGCAATAGAACTACCGGACTGGCCTGTTTCATATATAAAAATGCTTAGATAATCGTGCTGAGATGTCGGGGGAGGGGGGGTGGGGGGTAGAGAGCCTCTAACAGCATGTGCTAATGGGGGGGAGGGGGGGGTTTAAACATAGGGTTTCGCACAAATTGAGAATACTATACAAATTTTTTTTTTTTTTTTGATAGTTGAAAACTACACTATTTGGCAGTGGTGCGGGAGATGTGGGTTGGCATTGATACACTTTTTATATAAGTGGTGATTATTTTATACAAATTGACATACACTTAAATAACACTGTTTATAGGGCATTAGGGGAGGTTGGGTTATGGTGTTATTATAGGTGTGAGATAAGGTGATAGATGGGGTGGGGTGAGGGGGTATCTCCCCCTTTTTTTCTTTTTTTTTTTTTTTTTTTCTTCTTCTTGGGATAAACATAGTGTCCAGCACCAATTTTTGAACACTATTTATTTTTCTGATTCTCGACATTAACACTAGGGTGGAATAGAGTGTGGGATTTGGGTAGGCGTTGACATAAGTCAAATTTTTTTTTTTTTTTTTTTTTTTATCTTGGGATAAACATAGTGTCCAGCACCAATTTTTGAACACTATTTATTTTTCTTTTTCTGATACTCAATTTTAACAATAGGGTGGAATGGAGTGTGGGATTTGGGTAGGCGTTGACATAAGTCAAAAAAAATTTTTTTTTTTTTTTTTTTTTTATCTTGGGATAAACATAGTGTCCAGCACCAATTTTTGAACATTATTTATTTTTTTGATACTTGACATTAACACTAGGGTGGAATAGAGTGTGGGATTTGGGTAGGCGTTGACATAAGTCAAATTTTTTTTTTTTTTTTTTCTAGCATATAAGCTGTGACTATTATCTGCATAATATTGTTGCAATTATTGGTTGTAGATAATTATGGGGATGAGGAGCTATGGGGTTGCACTGGGGTATGACAAGGGGAGTGTCAATGCGGGGGGGGAGGGATGGTGGGTTTTTTTTTTTTTTTTTTTTTTTTTTTTTTTTTGTAGTTGGTTTGTGTATAATTGACAACACCATAGCACTCACTGTTTAAGGTGTTTAAGGCAACATAGGGGGATGGGTGGGTCATGGAGTTTTACATGTATGTGATAGGGAGACTGTTGGGGGGAGGGGAGGGTGGGTTGGGTTTTTTTTTTTTTTTTTTTACAGGACCTAAGTATATTACATAACATCACATATCAGGATGCTGGTTTCTGGTCATGTAGCGTTTATAGTTTTTTCAGGTTATGAACATGTATGCTATCAATATTCTATGTATAGGGTTACACAGGGATTAATATGATATAGAGATTTGGTAGGGGGAGGGCACGGGGATGGGTGTGTCCCCCTTTCCCCCTCTCCCCCCTTTTTTTTTTTTTCCTTTTTTTTTTTTTTTTCCTTTCCCTTTTCTTGCCCTCCCCCCCGAACTAGGTATGGTAATATCGTATGTATACTATCAAGATTGTTGCGGAGAGATGTAGATATGATCTGGGGAGGTTGCTGTCCCCTATGAAAGGATGTCTCCCCCCCCCCGACCCCAATAGCAGCGTGGGGTTGGGTATTATAATGAAATATAAGTTTGTTTTTTTTTTTTTTTTTTTTTGTTAATATATTTAAAAAATCAGCGTGATGCCACCGACTGGGTGGCGGTAATTGGAAGTCAGGCTCCATTCCCCCTAGTTTAGGGAACTTACAGTAATAGTAAGATAGACTGTTTATAGTCACTAGGGTACGAATTGGTGTGTGTGATAGTGGGTGCGTGTGGGTTGTATAGGTTGTTTTTCCTGTTATTTTTTTTTTTTTTTTTTTTTTTCTTCTTTCTTTTCTTCCTCTTCCTCTTTCCCATCTCTTTGCTCTTTTCCCCCTAAGTTGTAAAGAGCAATGAATATTTGTTCCTACAATATTAGGGGTCTTAATTCGGCCTCGAAAAGATCACAGGTTTTATATTCACTTCACAAGCAGAAGGTTGGGGTCATCTTCTTTCAGGAGACACATTTTCGGTCGGATCATATTCCTAATCTTCAAAATAAATACTACACCACATGGTTTCATGATTCCTATGGGTACTCTAAGTCGAGAGGGGTGTCTATTGCAATTCATAGAACAATTCCTTATCAGGTCATAGAAGAATGGCGTAATAGGGATGGTAGAGCAATACTACTTAAGCTTATTATATATGGTAAAAAATACACCCTCATAAACCTATATCTACCTAATCAAAATCAGATTAAAGTAGGTTTGCAACTGATAAGTCAACTCCTGGGAAAAGCAGAAGGTATAGTAATAGTCGGGGGGGATTTCAATTTTGTTATGGATAGTGCGATTGACACCACAACACCGACGACTGCTCAGGGTAGTAAAGATAAAAAGAAATTTAAAGAATTATTGACTAAATGTCAGCTGGTGGATATATGGCGCCTCATGCACCCAATAGAGAAGAATTATACATACTATTCTAACGTTCATGGATCATATCATCGTATAGATTTCTTCCTAATAAACCAGAGAGGGATAAACAACATCTTAACTGCAGAGATAGGTAACTCAGTATGGTCCGATCATGCACCCGTTTTTCTGAAAATAGATCTACTTTTGGGGGAGAACAATAGGGGTAATTGGCGTCTTAATGATAACCTACTCTATGATGAGGGGTGTGCAACGGAAATAAGAAAAGCAATAATGGATTTCATTTATGACCATAATGGAGATACTACGTCTTTGCCTATACAATGGGAAGCACTGAAATGTGTGCTGCGAGGTCTATTTATAAAACATGGGGCTAGATTGAAAAAACAGAAAAATTGTAGAATAACTCAATTATTTAAAGCAATAGAGAGCGCGGAAACGCAACATAAACAAAATCTTACGCGTGAAACATTAATGATAGTAACAGAGTTCAAAGCAGAACTGCAAACACTATTAAATGAAAAGACATTATATGTGAGGGATAAAAGCCAGGCCCTATTTTATCAGCAGGGCAATAAGCCAGGTAAATTACTGGCGAGGGCCCTAAAAAATAGATGCAGCACATTACCGATTGCCAGGATAAAGACGGATGCCGGAGAGGTGAGGTATGATCCAGAAGGGATTCTAAAAGAGTTTCAAGCATTCTACACGAAATTATACAACATACCTAACTGTAAGATGGATAGTAACCCAGAATTGGTCCAACAAAAAATACAACAGTATATAAAGGAAACAGCAATCCCGACTTTAACACCCATGGAGTCATGCCAGCTTGAGCGTGACTTTTCTACGGAAGAAATTCAAACAGTAATTGACTCGCTAATACCCGGGAAAAGTCCAGGCCCGGACGGCTTCACCCCTCGGTTTTATAAAACTTTTAAGAAAGAACTTATGCCCATGATGAAACAGGCCTTTAATGCGGTATCTACAGCAGTGCCCTTTTGCTCTCAGAGTATGCAGGCGTATATCACGCTTGTACCAAAACCGGATAAGGATCATACCCTGTGCGGGAATTACAGACCGATTTCCTTGACAAACCTTGATCTTAGAATATATTCAAAAATCATTGCCAATAGACTTACCCCTATAATACCTGATTATATACACCTGGACCAGGTAGGATTTGTTAAGGGAAGAGAGGCCAGGGACAATACCCTGAAAACGCTTACATTGATGGAATTTGTACAGAGGGGCTCCATCCCATCCTGCTTATTGGCAATAGATGCTGAAAAAGCGTTTGACAGGGTGGGATGGAGCTTTCTTAAAGAGACACTTATACAGTGGGGGCTTGGGTCTGTAATGATAGATAAGATAATGACCCTGTACCAAAACCCAACAGCCAAGATCCGGGCGAATAGTAGCTTGTCCGGAGAAATAGCTATAGCAAATGGAACCAGACAGGGCTGTCCTTTATCTCCAATATTATATATACTAATCATGGAACACTTATTAAATGCAATCAGGGCAAACAAAGATATACAAGGTGTAAGAGTGGGGGACATAGAGTACAAGCTGTCTACGCAGATGACATCTTGCTGTACGTTACAAACCCGTTAATAACACTACCAAACCTGATAATGGAGTTTAATCGTTTTTGCTCCCTGAGTAACTTCAAAGTCAACTATAATAAATCTGAGGCAATGAATATTAATATGTCTAAAGACTTGGCAGAATTACTCAAGAAGGACTTTTCTTTTCGATGGCAGGAAAACGCTATTAAATATCTCGGTACCTATATCCCTATGGATTTGAAGAAATTGGAAGAATATAATTATATTCCGCTGGTGCAAAAAATAACGAAAACTCTCCAGATATATAATAGAGGCACTTTTTCATGGCTAGGCAGGGTAAATGTCATAAAAATGGACATACTTCCGAAGATATTGTATATCCTACAAACGATCCCATTGTTCCCTGCAGCAAGCATCATGAAAAAAATATCCAGGGTTATTGGGCAATTCGTCTGGGCAGGTAAGACGCCCAGAATTAGTAGAAAGGTACTAAACATGACTAAAGCAAATGGGGGTCTCTCTCTCCCGGATATAGCAATATATCTTAGGGCAGTAATGGTTACTAGAGTGGTAGATTGGTTTCATAATGGGAACAATAAACAGTGGGTGGGACTAGAGGAAGAGATCACCGGGTTGAAGCTGAAATCTTTGCCTTGGATTAAAAAAACGTATAGCTCGCCGTATGGCTATATACCCTTTTTAGTAGCTTCAACAATCAAAGCTTGGGACATATTGATCAAAGCGGGACGAGTCTCCACTTTCAGAGGACCCATGACACCTCTGTTTGATAACCCAGAATTCCCACTCTCTTTTGGAGTAAAGTCATTCCTCAAATGGTATAGTCATAACGATACGAGGATAATAGAAACATTGGAGGGAAATAAGGTACTTCCGTTAGAGACCATGGGGGAGGAATATAGAAAAGAATGGATGCAGCATGGTCTATTCCAAAGATATGTTGCATCCCTTATAAAAGAAGCAGAAATAGTTAGACCCTTAATGGCGTTAGAAAAAATCCTTATTCATGCGGATAGACCGATACATGTACTATCGAAAGTATATAAAATCTTAATTGAGGAGGATCAAAAGTTAGAGTTGCCATACATCAAGAAATGGGAAGAGGAATTAGGGATGGAGATTCCTAGGAAAGATTGGGAAAAAGCTATAGCAGTCACACATAAACTTTCTGTGTCTACTAAACACCAAGAAAGAAATTATAAGATCCTAGCCAGATGGTATAAGTGCCCTGTGGACCTTCATAGGATAAGCCCAATCAATAAAGAGGAATGCTGGAGATGTCAGGAAAGGACAGGTACAATGTCCCATATATGGTACTATTGCTCTAAAATCCTTCCATTCTGGCAGAAAATTTTTGAGATTTTCAGGGCTATGACAGCGAAGGAACTGTACCCAAATATACAAATTGCAGTATTATCCATGATACCAGGTTCACTGAAAAGTATAAAGAAAGGCCCACTAAAATATTTTCTAACAGCTGCGCGTACCTGTATAGCTAGAAAATGGAAATGCGTAGACGCACCCTCCATGTTGGATTGGGAGCGTGAGATGACGGAGATGCGGACACTGGAAGAAAGAAAGTTGATAGAGGAAGGATCTAATAAACAGATTAAGCGTACAACAGCTATTTGGGATGGGTGGGCAGCGTTTAGTGCCTCGTCAGAATTACTACGCGAGGTACAGGAGGCTGGGAACTCTTAAGGATATAGGTGTATATGATTGGGAGAGAAGAGGTTATATTTATTCATCCTCGTTCCCTTCCCTTCCCCCCCCCCCTTTTCCTTTTTTTTTTTTTTTTTTTTCACCTGTTTATGTCTGTGGGTGGGTTATGCATGGGGTGTATGATAGGGTTGTATGGTTGACTGCTAGGTTGTATTTAGATGGTATGTTTACAGGATGGTAGTATCACATCAATGTCATATGGAATAACCACCATCTTTGTGATGTATGTGCTTTCCTCTTTAATGTTTTTTCTGCAATAATGTTAAAAATTGTAAACTGTTTGGATAAATAAAGATATTAAAAAAAAACTATTCTGGAGCAAAAAATAAAATAAAAATTAAGAATAAAACACAAGATTAGGATTTTAAAAAATCAAAAAAAAAAAGAAAATTAATCTAAAAACATCCCAAAAATATTATTTTTTCTGGAGATGTGACAAGTAAAAATATTATATTGATAAAATCACGAGAAATAATAAAGAAAGAAGTTTGTGAGAAGTCTGTGTGAATATGAGCAGCAAAACTACTTCATTCTTCTAGCATTATAAAGAAGAAGAGAGTGCGCTGCATTAAACAATTTAAAACATTGCAGCCTGACGAAAGTGCTATATCCATTCCGTATGCTAATTTTACCAGATCGAGCAGTTCCATCTCAGAATTTATTCTGATTGTTCTGATTGCTGTCGGAAAATTTTATAGCCTGCTCTCAAACTTCGTGTGTCGGAAAATCTGATGGAAAAAGTCTGATGCTGCCCACACACGGTCAGAATTTCCGACAACAAGCTCCGATCGCACATTTTCCATCGGAAAATCCGACCGTGTATACAGGGCATAACTCTGATCACCTGACTTCTCCCAAATAAATACCTTTTCCCAGCATGCATAGCAGTAAATATGATTGGCTGAGAAAGGTATGTTTATCCATAACCTGAACTCACTGTAGCTCATCACACTAATGTTAAAGGCAACAGCACCACCTACTGACAGGATGGTAAAACCACAGCTAAACTGGATTAGGAGGGAAGTCATTTGAACTCTAAACACTACAAATAAGCCAGGCTGGCTACCACCCATCACAACTAAATTTACCTGTATCCCTGCTTTGGGACAAGAGTGCTACAAAAGTATGGTGGCTATGTGTTTCCAGCGTGAGGAAGAGGAGCTAAATTCTCTCATGTGCTGTCCTGAAAGTCATTTTGAGAAAACATTTTTCTTAGTTTCTGTTATAAAATTATGCAAATGAATAATCTTTCTTTATAAATTTAGGCCAAAATGTGTTCTTTTGTTTTTTTTTTTTTTTAAAAACTCACTTCAGTGTATATTATTTAGTATGTGTGAAAGTTATAGAATCTACAAACTATGATATATGTATTTGAAAATTGGCCAATCTTGGTGTACTGACTGCCTATCTCATTTGATGAGGCCCTAAAATGCCAGGACAATACAAATTGGTCACAGCTATCACATGGCACAATAGGTCTGCTGTAAATGGCCCTGTACTATGTGATCATTGTTACCAATCACATAGATCACAGTAGCACACAATGGCTATTTATAACATGCCATTGTTTGTTTACAACTGACATTTGATCGATGTGATTGGTAACAGCAATCACACGGTACCAGGGCCAGGCACAGTGGCCCAGTACACCGATCTGGCGCAATCTGTGACAGCAGGTCACAGATTGCGCTGCTGCTCACAGATATGACGTCAGCTCAGAATAGTAGTGCTCCTAAACCAGCCATTTTCTTACTAGAGGTTGGGTGGGAGATGGTTAATGTGGAAATTAGATCACAGTATAACTTGAACTCTGCAAGGAGGTTAGATATCATAATGAGTGGGTTGCTGAGAAAAAAACAATAAAAATAGCAGATCATCTGTATAGGCAGAGATCTTGTGGGGGTGATCGCCACATGAGATACAGGTAAAATTGGGGTTTGCTCTAACTGTTCTGAGGAACAGCTCACAAAGTTGGAATAAATATGCATGGGGAGAGTGAACACCCCTGTCTAATGTCATTTTTATATGGAATGTCTAGGAAAACATTCTTTTCATGTGAACCTGTTCTGAAGGACAGGAGTATAAAGCGTTGATCCAGGAGGGCATTTTGATGCATGTTGGGTCATGCTGAGGTTCCCAATGTGAGACTTATAAAGGACCAGTTGATCCTGTTGAAGGTCTTTCCACATCTGTTAAAAGAATAAAGGTGTGATCTGTCTTCGTCAGGCCTGAGTGAATAAGATTATTTGCATGGATAGTTACATCTTTTGCTTCCCTGGAGAGTATAAAGCCCACTTGGTCCAGGTGAATGAGTGTCTGTAGGTGGTGAAAAAGGCATGAGGTGAGAATTTTAGCAAATAACTTTAGGTCTGTGTTAAGGAGTGAGATGGGCCTGTAACTGGGGAAGTGCAGGGAGTCTTTTCCCATCTTATTTATAACAGTTATATGTGCGGTTAGGACAGACTAGTGAGAGGACGCAGGAAAAACAAAAAAAAAACCTGAGTGCAGTATTAATAAATTGTATCCAAGTTTATTGGTAAACATAATATTCACACTTAGATGAAGGCTTGTAGAGTTCAGCTCATAGGTAGAAAGGTTAATGCATGTACAGATGGGTAGCGTTGAGCGCTGATCAGTGAGCCAATCAACCAGAACCAGGGCAGCAAGAAGCTAGGACCTTCCAAAAGGAAGAAATATCAGTGGCGCCTGTCAGCCTCTTTCCACCACTATAGAGCATCCACCAGGGAAGGAATGTGTGTGGTAATCTCCAGTAAACTTCTACACTACTTATGAATGTAGGTGCAAATGACTGGAACATTAGTGCCTAGAAATTGGGTCCTTCCTTGCAGGAAGATCCCCACTGGGAGTAGAGCATATAAGGCATGATGAGAAGAGTAACAATAAGCTTATGGCAATTAAACAGAGATAGATGATGGACTGGGGGCCCTAGCATGTAAGAAAATAGTTCATGGGCCAGTGCAGTATCGAATAGGAAGGTGTTCTCTCTCAGATCTGGGAGCTATGGACCGTACTGCCCTTGAGATATCTGTACATTACTAAAATCATAAACAGCTGCCAGAAAGTTTCAGAGAAAAAGGCCCTGCACATAAGATGGGGTATATAAAAACCCTGTCTCTAACCCAGTTGCTCCGTGATGTGATTGCAAAGGTTGGTAACAGCCTTGTCTCAGAACTATAGGAGAGAGCTAAATGCTGGGGGGAGGGGGTTCATCATGGAGATTGGAAAGTGGAAGTCACCCAAGTATACAATTTAACAAAAAGCATAGTCCAGGACTACACTACAGGACTACAGGACAACACTGCTGATATGCAATATATTAACTTATATGCAGTTAAGAGAGAGGAACAGAAGTCAAAAGCTAGTCAGTTGAAGCTAATATTTATGCCAGGGTATCAGATCTCCCATAGTATCCTGAAAATTCTGTGTTATATGACAAAGATAAGAAGGCAGGGTCAACCACACCCCACCCATTCACGGCAGGGATAGTGTTTTTCTGGTGAGTTTCCACTCATGACATTATATGAAATGCCTTGAGTGGTCTTGGAGGCCATCAACACCTGCACCAATCATCCTGATAGGATAATAGATTACAATTGACAAAGGAAATATGGCAGGACAGCTTAATACTAGGCAGGACGGAACATCATCACCGCCATCAACAGTGTGGAGAATTACTTGCAAATCCTCAAATAGGGTTGAAATGTATGCAAGATACACCAACAATTTATAGAACTCATATATATAAACTGAATAGAAATAGTTGAGGAAACTTCAGAGGCTGGTCAGGTCTGTCATGTCAGCTGGAGCGAGTGCTGAATCCAAGAGATCAAATCTGACATAGCATTTACAGAACTCAAAGTTGCATTAAAGGGTTAGAGAGGCTAGCAGCACAGTGTATGGCCAAGCATAATCCACTAAGTCATGGCAGAAATAGTGGAGCTCTGATGAATCTCCGCTCATAGCATTATATGAAACACCTATGATTGATGTAAGTTTGACGCTACCCACAGCATGCAGTCAGTTAGAATAGTACACTTCGACATATTGATAAAACATAAATGACAAATCAGCCTTCTAATAACTGGGAAAGAACATCATCAGTGCTGTTATCAGTCAGAAGAATGATTGGAGAAGCCCCAAATAGGTCCACAACATGTATGACAATGTATTCACAAGGCAGAAATGACAGGACAGCCTAGTGTTAGCCAGAAGAGAATCTCAACAATATGGTCAACAGTAGGGAAGATACTTGTGAGGCCCCAAATGGAGCTGTACACCTAATAATAACTGTACACCTAATAATAACTGAGTATTAACCAAAACTGACAGATTAATATTATCAGAAATAAGAACTGAAAATAGAAGTGATGCAGGTAAAACTGCTGTCCCATGAGTATAAAGTTCACTGGACAGCAGACCCTCTAGAGTACAGCAGACACCTAAGGCAATCGTGAAGCACATGTCTCAGGCTAGTGAGGTATTAGGTAGCATAAGGATTGTGCATAAGGATTGAACAAGCATCCTGAACCCCATTGTTCATTAGTGGTAGGCCATTCTCTCATTCTCTGGGATGATACAGTGGAGGGACAAGGTGGCAAAGGATGGAAACTTCCAGAGTTCCATGGGTGGAAATTATCCTCTTTGCCAAGGTGGCCTAGCCAATCCGACAGATAAAAAGGCTCAATGTCCAATCGGTCATGAAAAGCTGCAACATCTGCTTTAGAGTGAAGATAGAATGTGTCAGTGTCCTTCCTGACAATTATATGTAGAATATAGCCCCACCTTTATGTGGTGCCAACATTGCAGAGTCTGTTCATCAGTGGTTTAAGAATTGCCTTTCTACATAGTGTGTTTCTGGACAGATAAGGCAGCATTTGGATGCTGGTCCCATCAAAGTCAATAGTGCCCAGTTGCCAGGTTTCTACCCGAGTGTCATCAAGCAGACGGCTGAAAATACTCAAGATTGTGTCATATAAGTGTGCAGGAGGAGCAGCCTCTGGGAGGCCCTTGATGCATATATTGTTGCCATGATTGCGATCCTCAAGGTCCTCTATTTGAAGCTGCAGGTGGGCCAGGTGGGGGATGGTTCCATGTTTTTGTGTGTCTATTGTCTGCAGCTGCAAGTCTGTGATAGTGGAGTTGGCTTCCAGGCTGTCCACTCAGGCTATGAGCTGGACTGTGGACTTTTGTGCAGTGGATCAATGTTCTCCCTGAAAGGTTTTTCAATGCTAGAGGAGAAAACATTAAAGTCTTCCTTAAATTGGATAAAGCAAAGCATCTCTTGCAGGTCTGTTGGCGTATGCTGTGTGCAGGAGCTGCCAGTGTCTGAAAGAGGACTTGATCAGGCTGAAAAGACCCAAGGTCTTGAGCTGCCAACATTGGAGGCTAAGGCAAGAATCCTGACCAGTCAGTAAGCTACAGGGAAGGTGTACCCACAAAACAGGTCCCTCTGGAAAAGGCAGAGTGGGTAAGCACCATCTTGGTTTGTACAGGAACCGTAGTGGTCAGATGCTGTGCTGAAAAAAAAAAATCTATGAATCCCTAACTCAGAAGTGTCCCTCTTCCTGTCATGAATGTTTTTGCTCTTAGACATAGGTAGACAGTGAAACCATTGATTCACTCCTCATGTGGCCATGCTCTGGACATGCCCACTGCAGAGCTCTTTTAATATGCTGATTACTCAAATGCTTATGTGCTGACCTGATGCTAACTAATTTTTACCAAAAACATACCTGAAGTCAATAATTTGAATACTTTGGGAATCATTGTGGATTCAGAGATAGGAGAGGGGAATCAGGAATTGTGTGATTGTGTCTTGAAGTGTTTTAGTGCACTAATTTTTTCAAATCTTTTTATGAGGTACGTGTTAGCGCTCCAGACCTTGTAGGGTGTTGGGATGTTGGGTTGGAGAAGGAGATAATTGTTGGTGCATTGTCAGACCATGTGATTGTTTTAATGTCAGATCTGATTGCCTTTTGCAATAACCATTTGTCTACTAAAAAGCAATCAATACGGGTATATGTATTATGAACAGACAAAAAAAGGTGTAACCCACGATCTGTAGTGTGGTGACACCATCAAACATCATATAATGCGTTAGCATGAAGAAAGTTAACCATATTCGGGATAAGCCTGGAGCACGGGTTCCATGTGTCCACAGTGGAGTCTGGTACCGCATTAAAATTCCAACATATGACTAGGTAACCTTTGTGTAGGCTATGGACTTTTGCCATAACTAATTTGAGGAAGTGTATTGGCCATTTGTTTGGAGCATACATCATTACCAAAGAGTGCATTGTTAATATTGAAAGTTAGAATGAGGTATCTCCCAAGTGAGTCTGAGACGCTTTTGTGCAGTTGGAATGACACAGTCCTATGGATTGCGATTAGTACTCCATTGGTTTTCTTTGGGCCCAAGGCTTTGAATACATGTGGAAAGTCTCTGTGCATGCAGGATGGAGAAGTAGAGGTCTTAAAGTGTGTCTCTTGAACACACAGTATAGAACATGCTTGGTCTTTGGCTGTTTGCCACAGGGACGCTCATTTGGTCAGGTGGTTTAACCTGTTGGCATTTAAGGTTAAAATTTTAAGATTCATGGGGGAAAGTGAGTATGTTGGCTGACAGAGTACTTACATATACGCAGGTAAGTATGGAGCAGGTAGATGATCTGGAGTCTTCGCAAGATGGCTGGAGCATATGGAGTTTTCCCCTTGCAGTTAGGAAGATTAGCGCTTGATATGAAGTTTTTAGTCTCTGGGGGTATATTGAGAGTCAAAGCAGAGCATTTATTCATGTTAATTTTGTAAAAGGAGACCTGTATAAATTTGTTTAGTAGCTTTTGTATTTTTATGATGGAAGACTCCGGGTTAGTGACAGTTAGAATGATATCATCAGCAAAGAGTCCTATTTTATGGCTCTCGGAGCCTATCATGATACCCTGTATAGATTCAATGGATCTAATACTTTCCGCTAGTGGTTCGATGATGAGTGAAAAGATAATTGGGGAAAGGGGGCAGCCTTGGCACGTGTCGTTAGAAAGTGTAAAGGGGTCAGAGAGTAAACTAGACGTATGTACTCGGGCCGTGGGGTGCGTATAGAGAGACATTATTGCTGCGTGGATCTGGCCAGACAATCCGAATTTGTGTAATGTCTTTGATAGGTAGCCCCAGTGCACCCTATCTAAGGCCTTTTCCGCATCTAGAACTAGGAAAGTGCTAGGGAGTTGGTTGAGTTCGGAAAAACGCAGAAGATTCAGCATCCTTCTGGTCCCGTCTGGTGCTTGTCTGCCTTTTACAAAACCCACTTGGTCCAAACCTATGAGGGTGGGTGTAATTTCCATTAGTCTATTGGCTAAGATCTTGGCATAGATCTTCAGATCGGAATTCAATAATGAGATTGGCCTAAAGTTTTGGGGGTGTGTAGGTTCTTTGCCCGGCTTAGGCAGAGTAACTATGATAGCCTGGAGCATTTCTTTTGGGAAGGAGCCAGAGGAGGCTGCTACATTGAAGACTTCCACTAATTTGGGGGCTAGAAGGAAGGCAAATGCCTTATAGCATTCAACGGAAAAAACGTCTGCCCCTGGTGACTTATGCATGGGAAGGGACCTTATAACTGATTCTACTTCTTCGCAGGTGATAGGGGAGTTTAGTTTTTGAAATGTGGTTGCATCAATAGAGGGTAGGTTAACCCCCTGGAGAAACTGATCAACCTCTGCGTCTGTGGGTTGATGGGTGTGTGGGTCCTTAATGAGGTTATAGAGGGATTCATAATAATCCTTAAAGGCATTGGCTATATCTTTAGGGTTGTGAAGTATGGTATTTGAGCTGTGGTGTTGAATGTGGGTAAGGTTGGTTTTAGCTTGCCTTTTTTTAATTTGGAAAGCAAGGAGTTTGCTTGCCCTGTTGTTCTGGGAGTAGAAGGATAGTTTCATTCTTTTGAAGTATGTGTCATAGTCTGCTCTAAGCTCTTGCCGTAGTTTGTCACGACATTGGTTAAGGCGGTTCAAAATGCTGGGGGAAGTAGTACTGGGGTTCTCGTGTTGGGCCTCTAATTCTGCAATGGTCTTGTGGAGCTGTGACATGCGTTGTGATTTTTTATTTTTTTCCCTGGAAGCTATCTGGATAAGGGCACCCCTAGCGAATTCTTTATGCGCACACCATGTCATTGTCGGAGAACATTCTCCATTGGCATTCAAGTGGAAGTATTCTTTTAATTTCCCTGCTAACTCATCCCTGATTAGTGGGTGTGATAGTAGGAAAGTGTTGTTATGCCACAGAGGTTTATGGGAAGTCTTATTGGAATCCACAATTTCAATGGTTACTGGGGCATGGTCCGACCACATGATATTGTGGATGTCAGCTTTGATCACATTCTGTAAAGTGTATATATCAGTGAGAAAGAAATCAATCCTAGAATAACTATTGTGCACCACAGAGTGATACGTATAGTCCCTCTCTGTGGTTGCAAGGCAGCTTCAGGGGTCAAAGAGTCTTTCTTCATGGCAAAAAGGACCTAAAGAGGGCCTCTGCCTAAGAGCCACAGAGGAGGAGTCAAGTTCTCCATTCAGAACGATATTAAAATCCCCGCAAATAATTAAGTTACCTCTTTGCATAGATTTAGCAAGTTTTACAACTTTGCGGATAAATTTCAACTGTTTAACATTTGGTGCATATAAGTTTACCAACGTTTAGATAGTATGGTTCAATTCGGCAACCAGAATATTGAAGCATCCATGAGAGTCAGCATGGTCCTGTAATAAAGAAAAGGTTACAGTGTCCCTGATAGCAATCATTACACCATTTTTCTTGGAGATGTCATTTGCGGTAAATATTTGTGGGAATTTGTTATGCGTGCACTTTGGGGGTTTGCTGCTGGAGAAATGTGTTTCCTGTGCGCATAGAATGTCACATGTCATGTCCATAGCCGACTTCCAGAGCGCCCTGCGTTTATATGGGCTGTTCAAGCCTCTCACATTGTGCGTCATTAGCTTAAGATTCATTCCAATGAAAGAAAGCAAATTGCTGCCATCCAGTGGTAGGACACGGTAGTGGGTGTATTAACATTCTGTTGCTGGATATGTGCATACCCTGAGGTAAAGTGTCTCGAACTGTCATCAAAAAACAAAAAAGAACATGACAGGTAAACCACACTTGGCCGTGCTGTAACTGGGAACAGTACAGTAACTCTTGTTGCAGAAAACAGGTTACAGGAAGCATCCTGTAAACAAAGAAGGGGGAAACAAGTTCTCGGTTTAGCCAAACAACGGATGCTTTTTGAGCCATCACATAAACTGGCAGGTGTTGTAGAAGGCACCAGGGATCTGTAAGCCTGAGAGTAATAGTAATCAAGTACCTAATGAAAGCTGCTATATCCTGCTGGAGGGCCCCTCGCAGGGTTTGTAGCATCTCTTTCATAGTAGAATCTATGATGGGTTGCCCTGATGTGGGGAAGACATCCAGCTGCTGAGCATATGAGGAGGATTCCTCCATTTCCTCCCCCTCTGTCCCTGCATCTTTCTGGGTCTCCCCTTCCTCCCCAATCCTCCGTTTTTGCTTTACAGGGATATTAAAAGGGCAGGATGGCAGTAGTTGTCTCAAGGAACATGACTCACCCGTGGATGGTGATGGATTGTTGAGCAAGCATGCAGGGGATGTTGAGGCTCGGCTCCCGGCACGGCCGCCATCTTGGATTTCTTGGCCAGCCGCTGGAGGGAAGAAATCCATTAATTTCCTCGGTCCCTCTCACTCCTTTCTTTTGTTTATGGCAATCAGCTTGTGCCCCAAACTCTCCCCGTTCTGTAGAAGTACTTTTTGTATGTGTAGGCCTGCTGTGAGCCGCGTTTTTCTGTCCTCTGTGGCAGAGTTCTCCTCTCACACCACCATCAGCTCTGGCTGCTGGCTCCTCCCCCTCACTTGATAAGAAGTTGAGTAGATCGGACGGATATACAGTCTAGAAAAAAACATAACACAAACAAAGGAGCAAATAGGTAATAACTGAGAGGTGTCATAGGCAGAGTAGTGCTGCATACTGAAGTGAGAGAATAAGTTCAAACAGCCAATACAGATTGGCTGGGGTCCCAAAGTGGGGGGTTTCTCTTAAGGAGAATAACAGGAATGCGGACGCTGGGTGAAATCATCTTGGTCAGTGATGGGAGCTGTCCCTAGAAGTGTACCAAGTTGGGAAGACTTTCTCCAGGTTTTTATAAGGCCTTGTGGCTGAGGATGGTTCAGGGATTATTTCCTACGTGCAGAGTAGCGCAAGGCCTTCTTCCATGAAGGTGATGGTGTGAGAGAACCCATTGTAATCAACCATGAGCTTGAAAGGCTGTTTCCATTTGTATTCGATCTTGTGGTTGCGGAGTGTTTTGGTGATGGTATTCAGTTGTCATCTGAGGTCTAGGGTATACTTAGATAAGTCTGAAACAATGTGGATATTGTCATAAGGATTCAGTAGCTTTTCCATGGAGTGAGCTTTGTGTAGGATTTGCTCCTTTGTATGGTAGAAGTGAATCCTCATAATTATATCACGAGGAACCATGTTGGGAAGATAGGATGGCTTAAGTACTCTGTGGATATGATCTATGGTCAATTCTAAAGGCAGTGTCTCAGGAAGCAGGACCATAAATAGCTCTGTGGCACATTTTTTTTAGATCAGCCGCCTGCACTGACTCAGGTACCCCTCTTAGCTTGAAGTTGTTTCACTGTGAGCAATCCTTAAGATTGATGAGTTTAGCCTTAACCCATCCGGAAACATTGCTGGCAAGAAGCAGGAAGGTTGCCCAAGTGATAGGGTGAAGAACTGGCATTTAAGGAGCTGGAAGTTGCTAGAATCCCCTTGTTAGGACCGGAGCTCTGCTGCCATACAAATTGTGCACCGGCCACGCCCAATTTTTTTTTCAAATCTTTTAAGAAGTTTTAGTGTGATCCTGTGATAAAAAAGATGTAAAAACTAAACTACCAAAATGTTGTGCCACTGGCTTAAATTGTATTTCTTAAAAGCGTACACTTTGTTATATATTTTAGATCGTTTGTGACTAGTTGTAAACTCCTACCAGTTAATTTATGCCTTTTAAGGATGGTTACAGATGGTTAAAGAACTCAGATGTTTCATCCACCACCTACCTAAAGCAGCATTTTTTTCTTGTTTAAATAATTAGATTGGTGTGCTGATGTTGTCAACAAAAACTGAATTGTTCCATAACACCACATACAGCTTAACGTTAACTGCAAAGCTCCGAAGCCTGCAATTAACCACTTCAGCCCCAGAAGGATTTACCCCCTTCCTGACCAGAGCACTTTTTACAATTTGGCACTGCGTCGTTTTAACTGCTAATTGCGCGGTCATGGAATGCTGTACCCAAACGAAATTTGCGTCCTTTTCTTCCCACAAATAGAGCTTTCTTTTGATGGTATTTGATCACCTCTGCGGTTTTTATTTTTTGCGCTATAAACGTAAAAAGACCGAAAATTTTGAAAAAAATTATATTTTCAACTTTTTGTTATTAAAAAAATCCAATAAACTCAATTTTAGTCATACATTTAGGCCAAAATGTATTTGGCACATGTCCTTGGTAAAAAAAATGTCAATACGCGTATATTTATTGGTTTGCGCAAAAGTTATAGCGTTTACAAACTAGGGTACTGTCATAGACAGAGCCAGAACAGAGGCTGTTGGAGAGGACTGTATGCAAGCCTGTTGCCCACCGATTATGGGCCCTAGCATTTGGAGGAATGGTGCTCTCTGTGAGCTGTATACCTGGGGACCCTGGGGTTGATGTTACTATGGATTCAGCTCCATGTCCCCCCAAAACACACAGACTCTGGAACCCTTTATATGCCATATTAGAATGGTGACTCGTACTGTTAAATGCTAATGTCATCAATTCTGCTATAATGTGTTTAGTGTGGCTCTAAGAGTCTTTTCACCCATTGTTGTTTATGTTAATTGAGAGAGCTCGGTGCCTACAAGTCTGTCATCTGGTCTGGGTACATCTTGTAGTAAATTAGGTCATGTTAATTAGGTTAGCTTTGAGACATCCCTGCTGTATAAAGGTCTGTGAAATCTCAAAATAAAAGGAAGTTCTGATGTACTCCAAGACTGGTGTTGTCTAGTTCTTGGGGTTCCTATAGCCAGATCCATTGGACTCGTGTTCCAGAACTTAGGAAGCGGTATATGACGGAAGCACTCAAGCGGAGTGTGGGGCGTTCCGTGACATTGGTGGCAAGCAGCGGGAAAGCTTCCTGAAGTCTGAAGTCTGGGACATCCAAACCTCCAACTGGATCCAAGATCAGCATAGCAGACTTCAGTCACCCCAGCGGAGATATGGACCTGGCATCAGAATTCCCGGGGCTGCTGCGGATCATCCTTTCAACGTATACCAGGACTGTGTCTGAGGATGAATACCTGGAGCTCAGGTAGCTGATTCGGGTGGAGCTCTGGAATGCAGCCCTCCGTCTCGCTGGTATAAAACAGGGCAAGTGCTTTCCAACCCAAGAGCAACGGGCCAGTGACCAACGGGCATTGCGGATGGCATTCCTGGGAGAGCAGCCCCAGGAGCAATGGGTGACTGAGTTGGACAGGTTGGTCCAGCAGGAGATAGAGCTGGACAATCGTTATCGGGCTCTGCAATGGCACGCAGAGGAGGGATATTTAGGGGAGACAACAGAATGCTCTCCGGAGGGATATGACTTTGGCGGCCCTGGATTGCTGTGGGAGAACCTTACAGATCTTTTTATGTTTGGCGATGAGGGGGAACCTGACCTTGAGGACATGAGAGACTATAGAGAGTCTATGCTCGGTCTTGCAGGGGTCTCAGAGCTCAAACCTGATCTGGACCATTTGCTAAGGAAGGAACAGCATCTCCAAAGGGCATACAGGAAACTGCTAGAACAAGTTCAGCAGCATGCCAGAGAATCGGCAGTGGAAAATCCAGAGATTGCCGTCCCCAAACCTGAAGTGCTGACAACAGGGCAGAGCTCTGCTAACCTCTGTCCAGAAATGATAACATCTTCTGGGTTCCATGGACAGGAGATGGTGAACCTCTATTCCCAGACATCGGTTGCAGAGACATGGGATTTGATAGACTTTTCTGCTGAGGAAGGACAACCTGATGAGCCTCCAGCAGAAGAGCTGCTATCAGGGCCAAAGTTCACTGTGTTCTGCCCAGCACCAACAGTGGCTTCGGCCTTCCTGAGAGAAGAGGTAGTCGGCCTTTCTCCCACAACACTGACAGGGACATGTGATTTTCTGCCAGCAGCATCTATGGAGTTAAAACAAACTTCTCCAGCTGAAGATCTGGTAACTGAACAGAGGGTCCAAGACCTCTGTCCCACACTTTTACCACTTCCAGAGACTGGGGATTTAATAGACATTTCTGTAGAGGAGGAACCACCTAGCAAACCCCCAGCAGAAGTGCTGGCAACCGGACAGAGGGTCCAACACCTCTGCCCCACACCTGCAGCAATTGTGGAGGCTCAGGGTGAGAAGATGGCAATCACTTCCCAGCAGCAGATACAGGGGGAGAAGGGAGAGGAGGTGTGTGTTGTCCCTCCCCAACAGTTGGCCAGGGTGGAGGAAGTGGGCTTTCCTCCCCAGCAAAGATCCGTGTACCTGGGAGACAGTACCATCGACATGTCGTCCCAGCAGCCAGATGAGGGAATGGAAAAGGAAGCAGCCGGCTCACCTCCCCAATGGCAGCTACACAGTTTGGGAGGGGAGGAAGCCAGCTGCCTGCCCCAACAGTTAGCTGGAGCAGAGGATGCGGAGTCCCCCGCAGAAGTGCTGGCAACAGGGCAGAGTGCTACCAACCTCTGCCCAGCACCAGCAACAACTACAGAGTTCCAGGGAGGCGGGGCAGTCGGCCTCCCTCTCCAACAGTTAGCCGGAACAGATGGTGTGGAGTTTCCAGCAGAAGGGCTGGCAACAGGGCCGAGGACTGCTGGACTCTGCCCTCAACTAACAGAGGATGGATTTCCTGTGAAGGTGGATGGAACTTCAGTCTCCACCTGTATACCCCAGGGATGCTGGGCAGTGGGCCCCGATCCCCAACAGCATGACAGAGAGGTTGGCTGGGTGAGTGATACTCTGTTTGGAATAATTTATTTGGGGTACGGTGTGGGTACAGGCAGTAGAGGACTGGAACTATGGACTAACTTTGGAGTCAACCCGTCTGGGGTCTCCTCCTGTGTTAGTCTCCTGCCGAAAGGGGAGAAATGTCATAGACAGAGCCAGAACAGAGGCTGTTGGAGAGGACTGTATGCAAGCCTGTTGCCCACCGATTATGGGCCCCAGCATTTGGAGGAATGGTGCTCTCTGTGAGCTGTATACCTGGGGACCCTGGGGTTGATGTTACTATGGATTCAGCTCCATGTCCCCCCAAAACACACAGACTCTGGAACCCTTTATATGCCATATTAGAATGGTGACTCGTACTGTTAAATGCTAATGTCATCAATTCTGCTATAATGTGTTTAGTGTGGCTCTAAGAGTCTTTTCACCCATTGTTGTTTATGTTAATTGAGAGAGCTCGGTGCCTACAAGTCTGTCATCTGGTCTGGGTACATCTTGTAGTAAATTAGGTCATGTTAATTAGGTTAGCTTTGAGACATCCCTGCTGTATAAAGGTCTGTGAAATCTCAAAATAAAAGGAAGTTCTGATGTACTCCAAGACTGGTGTTGTCTAGTTCTTGGGGTTCCTATAGCCAGATCCATTGGACTCGTGTTCCAGAACTTAGGAAGCGGTATATGACGGAAGCACTCAAGCGGAGTGTGGGGCGTTCCGTGACAGGTACATTTTCTGGAATTTACACAGCTTTTAGTTTATGACTGCCTATCTCATTTCTTGAGGTGCTAAAATGGCAGGGCAGTACAAACCCCCCCCCCCAAATGAACCCATTTTGGAAAGTAAACACCCCAAGGATATTGCTGAGAGGCATGTTAAGCCCATTGAATATTAAATGTTTTTGTCCCAAGTGATTGAATAATGATAAAAAAATAAAAATAACATTTTTTTTACAAAAAATTGTCACTAAATGATATATTGCTCACACATGCCATGGTTATATGTGGAATTGCGCCCCAAAATACATTTAGCTGCTTCTCCTGAGTATGGGGATACCACATGTGTGGGACTTTTTGGGAGCCTAGCTGCATACAGGGCCCCGAAAACCAAGCACCGCCTTCAGGATTTCGAAGGGTGTAAATTTTTGATTTCACTCCTTACTACCTATCACAGTTTTGAGGGCCATACAATGCCAAGATGGCACAAACCCCCCCAAATGACCCCATTTTGGAAAGTAGACACCCCAAGCTATTTGCTGAGAGGCATGTTGAGTCCATGGAATATTTTATATTTTGACATAAGTTGCGGGAAAATGACAAACTTTTTTTTTTTTTTTTGCAGAAAGTTGTCACTAAATGATACATTTCTCAAACATGCCATGGGCATATGTGGAATTACACCCCAAAATACATTCTGCTGCTTCTCTTGAGTACGGGGATACCACATGTGTGGGACTTTTTGGGAGCCTAGCCGCATACGGGGCCCAGAAAACCAAGCACCGCCTTCAGGATTTTTAAGGGCGTAAATTTTTGAATTCACTCCTCACTACCTATCACAGTTTCGTAGGCCATAAAATGCCAAGATAGCACAAACCCCCCAAATGACCTCATTTTAGAAAGTAGACACCCCAAGTTATTTGCTGAGAGGCATGGTGAGTATTTTGCAGCTCTCATTTGTTTTTGAAAATGAAGAAAGACAAGAAAAATGTTTTTTTTTTTTCTTTTTCAATTTTCAAAACTTTGTGACAAAAAGTGAGGTCTGCAAAATACTCGCCATACCTCTCAGCAAATAGCTTGGGGTGTCTACTTTCCAAAATGGGGTCATTTGAGGGGGTTTTGTGCCATCTGGGCATTCCATGGCCTCCGAAACTGTGATAGGCAGTGAAGACTGAAATCAAAAATTTACACCCTTAGAAAGCCTGAAGGTGGTGCTTGGTTTTCGGGGTCCCGTATGCAGCTAGGCTCCCAAAAAGTCTCACACATGTGGTATCAACGAACTCAGGAAAAGCAACAGAATGTATTTTGGGGTGTAATTTCACATATTCCCACGGCATGTTTGAGCAATATATCATTTAGTGACAACTTTGTGCAAAAAAAAAAAAACGTTGTCTTTTTCCCGCAACTTGTGTCACATAATAAATATTCCATGGACTCGACATGCCTCTCAGCAAATAGCATGGGGTGTCTACTTTCCAAAATGGGGTCATCTGGGGGGGGGGGTTTGAACTGTACTGGCATTTTATGCACAACATTTAGAAGCTTATGTCACACATCACCCACTCTTCTAACCACTTGAAGACAAAGCCCTTTCTGACACTTTTTGTTTACATGAAAAAATATTTTTTTTTTGCAAGAAAATTTATTTGAACCCCCAAACATTATATGTTGGGGCAAAGGCCCTACAGATTAAAATGGTGGGTGTGTCATTTTTTTTTCACACAGTATTTGTGCAGCGATTTTTCAAACGCATTTTTTTGGGAAAAAACACACTTTTTAAATTTTAATGCACCAAAACACACTATATTTCCTAAATGTTTGATGAAATAAAAAAGATGATCTTTGGCCGAGTACATGGATACCAAACACGACATGCTTTAAAATTGCGCACAAACGTACAGTGGTGACAAACTAAATACATTTTTAAAAGCCTTTACAGGTTACCACTTTAGATTTACAGAGGAGGTCTACTGCTAAAATTACTGCCCTCGATCTGACCCTCACGGTGATACCTCACATGCATGGTGCAATTGCTGTTTACTTCTGACGCCAGACTGACGCTTGCGTTCGCCTTTGCGCGAGAACGGGGGGGACAGGGGTGTTTTTTTTTGTTTTTTTTTCTTTCTTATTTTTTTTTGCTTTTTTATCTTATTTTTAACCACTTCAATACCCAGCTATTGTAATATGACGTCCACAGATGGGATCTCCCATCCTAGGTGGACGTCATATGACGGCCTCGGGTTCTCGGCCGCCTAGGGGGCGCCCGCCGCGTTGCTCGGGACCCGGTGCGTGTGCCCGGCGGCTGCAATGTCCGCCGGGCACCCGCGATTGCCCGTTAACCGGGCCGGACCGTGGATCTGTGTGTGTAAACACACAGATCCACAGCCTGTCAGGTGAGAGGAGACCGATCTGTGTTTCCAGAACGGAGGAACACTGATCGGTCTCCTCCCCTTGTACGTCCCCGCCCCCTACAGTTAGAATCATTCCCTAGGTAACATAATTCACCCCTCCCCGCCCCCTAGTGGTTAACCCCTTCACTGCCTGTCACATTTACACAGTAATCAATGCAATTTTATAGCATTGATCGCTGTATAAATGTGAATGGTCCCAAAAATGTGTCAGAAGTGTCCGATGTGTCCGCCATAATGTCGCAGTCAGGAAAAAAAATCGCAATCGCCATTATTACTAGTAAAAAAAATAAATAAATATATTTTTTTTTAAATGCCATAAATCTATCCTGTATTTTGTAGACGCTATAACTTTTGCGCAAACCAATCAATATACGCTTTTTGCGTTTTTTTTTACCAAAAATATGTAGAAGAATACGTATCAGCCGAAACTGAGGAAAAAATTAGTTTTTTTAAAAAAAAATTGGGATATTTATTATAGCAAAAAGTAAAAAATATTGTGTTTTTTTCAAAATTGTCGCTCTTCTTTTGTTTATAGCGCAAAAAATAAAAACCGCAGAGGTGATCAAATACCACCAAAAGAAAGCTCTATTTGTGGGGAAAAAAGGACGTCAATTTTTTTTGGGTACAACGTCGCATGACCGCGCAATTGTCGTTTGTAAAAGTGCGACAGCGCTGAAAACTAAAAATTGGCCTGGGAAGGAAGGGGGTGAAAATGCTATTGAACCGGTTAAACTGTTCCTTTCATTTTTTTTTTTTTAGCATTTTTATTGTTATCTCAGGGAATGTAAATATCCCCTATGGCAGCAATAGGTAGTGACAGGTACTCTTGTTTGAAAAAATTGGGGTCTATTAGACCCTAGATCTCTTCTCTGCCCTCAAAGCATTTGACCACACCAAGATCGGTGTGTTAAAATGCTTTCCCAATTTCCCAATGGCGCTGTTTACATCAGGCGAAATCTAAGTCATAAAATGATCGTAGCTTCAGGTTTCTTAGGTCATAGAGATGATTGGAGCCATTCTGGTCTCTGATCAGCTGTATGGTCAGCTGGCCGAATCAACGGCTGCATTCTCAGGTTCCCTGTTGGGACAGGAGAGCCAGAGAAAAACATGGAAGATGGTGGGGGGGCATTCCCTCCTACTGCTTGTAAAAGCAGTCTAGAGGCTAATTAGCTGCTAGGATTGCTTTTACATGAAAGCCGACCGCTGGCTGAAAAGAATGATACCAAGATGATACCTAAACCTGCAGGCATCATTCTGGTATAACCACTTAAAGTCCAGCAACATACCAGTACCTTGCTGGTCCTTGCTGGGCATATATTGTAAACTTTTTTTTCATGCAGCCTGTGGGCTGAACGAAAAAAAGAGATTGATCGGTGGGTATGCCCACCATTAGAATACCTCCCTTCATCCACCCACTTCTAATGATGGGCATATATGCACTGTTTATATATGCCGAAGCATGGGGGCATCCTCCCGCAAAAGGTAGGAGCAAATCACTCCTCCGCCCACTGCTGTGGCATATATGCTGAAGTATGTAACCGTGATGGTGAAATCACCTCTGACAGAGCTGGAGTCATGGCTTTATGTATCGTGGGAGCAAACGTTGTTGCTGTCAAGATAAATAAATCCGCGCTGCAACTGAATGGCGTACCTGCTAAGCAAATGATGGTTAACAATAAAACAAAATAACATTACAGTATAACAGTAAGACTTACCATACCTGCAAAGCAAATACAAAAAAAAATAGTAAAAAATAAAACATTTAAGGCAACTTGTGCCTAAAATATATATATGCTGAAGCATGGGGGCATCCTCCCACAAAAGGCAGAAGCAAATCGCTCCTCCACCCACTGCTGCCCCCACACCTTGGCATATATGCTGAAGTATGTAACTGTGGTGGTGAAATCACCTCCGACAGCGCTGGAGTCACGGCTTTATGTATCGTGGGAGCAAACGCTGTTGCTGTCAAGATAAATAAATCCGCGCTGCAGCTGAATGGCGTACATGAAAACAAAAAAATGGTTAAAACACAGTAAACTATAAAAAAATTACATACCTGAAAAGCAAACATGATAAAACATAACAACAATAAAACATTGCAGAATAGAATACAGTAAAAAAGAGCAGAACAATAGAGAGAGAATAGAGAGAGAGAGAGAGAGAGAGAGAGAGAGAGAGAGAACAATAAAACGACAACTATTTTTGTTTTTTTATTTTATATTTTTTTGTGTATTTTTTTTTTTTTTACTTTTTTTTTTTACTTTTTTTTTTTACATTTTTTTTTATAACTGTAACTTTTAAAACTCTAACGGATCCAGGTTTGGGTCTCTCAAAATGCAATGGCATCTTGGGAGACCCTGTGAAAGTGTGTCCTAGTCTGTGCAATGCTGTACCCTACGCTAAAGCTCAACTAGTGTATGGTAGCACTCAAAACATTCACCAATGCAAAGACTTTCCAGGACAGGAGGGACAATACTACTGGGTGTCACACCTATATCTGCGCTTTCTGCAGACACAACATTTTCTTTGGGGGGCTCGTTGGGTAGGGGTACTCGGGAGGACATAAGGAAAATGCCTCCCATGCAGCCGGCTTACTGCATCTGGTTGGGGAAGGTGAGGGGGAGCACTGCCTGGATACAGAAGGGCTCTGACGATCTCTTCCTGGAATTTAAGCAAGGATCCAGTCTGTCCTGAAGCTCTGTATAGCACATGAGCATTTAGCAAAGCCAATTGAAATAGGTATACAGACACTTTTTTGTACCAGCGTCTGGCCTTACGGGCAACTAGGTACGGCGCCAACAACTGGTTGTTGAGGTCCACCCCTCCCATATTTTGGTTATATTCGTGGACACAGAGGGGTTTCTCCACAACATCAGTCGCCGTAGTAATTTGGACCGTCGTGTCTGCATGAAGGGAGGTAAGAACAAAAACATTCTTATTGTCCCTCCACTTCATAGCGAGCAAATTATTACACCGCAAGCAGGCTCTCTCCCCCAGCCTAAGACGGGAATCTACAAGCTGCTGGGGAAAGCCCCAGCGATTAGGTCGCATGGTGCCACATGCTCCAATTTGATGATCAAACAGGTGACTAAAAAGTGGCACGCTCGTGTAATAATTGTCCACATATAAATGATACCCCTTTCCGAATAAGGGTGACACCAAGTCCCACACTATCCTGCCAGCGCTTCCTATGTAGTCAGGGCAGTTTGTCGGCTCTGCGTGACTATCTTTGCCCTTGTAAACCATAAATCTACATGTATAGCCTGTGGCCCTGTCACAGAGCTTATACATCTTGACCCCGTATCTGGCACGCTTGCTGGGAAGGTACTGTTTGAATGACAAGCGGCCAGAAAATTTAATCAGGGACTCATCAACGCAGACAACTTGATGGGGAGTAAACAAGTCTTGAAAAACGCTGGTTGAAGTGGTTTACGAGGGGCCGAATTTTGTAGAGCCGATCTTATTCAGGGTCTCCACGAGGACGACAGAGTTCATTGTCATTGAAGTGTATGAACTGCAAAATCTGCTCGTATCGTGCCTTGGTCATGGAGGCAGAGAACAAGGGCATATGGTGAATTGGGTCAGTGGACCAATATGACCGCAACTCACTCTTTTTATTTATGCCCATGTTGAGGCCGTAATTGGTCTCCAATCTCTGGCAAGGGAGGACTGGGGAATAGTGGCGATGTGTTGACCAGCGTATAAATTGCTTTGGTCCACAATAGATCTATAGAGATCTTCAGTGAAAAACAGTGAATAAAAATCCAGTGGCGTAAAATCAACTGTTTCCATCTGAATTCCGGGTTGGCCAGTGAATGGGGGAAGTACGGGTGCTGCAGAAGTGGTGGGTTCCCAATTCAGATTGGCGAATGCAGCAGGAAGGGCACTATGGGCACGACGGGCTTGTGTTCGTCTTCTTGGTGGCAGCGGGACACTACTAGTGCTTGCCACCTTGCCAGCTTGAACTGCACTTATGGGACTCGCCCTGTCACCACGTGATACTGCAGTGCTGGATGTACGACCAGTGTGTACTAGGCCGCTTGTGCTTGCCAGAAGGAATAGCGGCGCTAGTACTGCTCTGCTCCATACGAGGGACCTGCGGTTCTTGCACTTCAAGGAGAGAAGAAGAAGTTCGGGGTCTGGCACGCCTGACTTTGGCAGGGACCACAACTCCGTCGTCAGAGCTATCTGTCATGGAGCCGCTGTCATCTACAGGATCCTATTCTGAGCCTGAATCTGACAGATGAGTGACTTCCTCTTCACTATCTGTCATGCTCAGAAATGTGTAGGCCTCTTCACTAGTGTACCTTCGATTTGCCATTTTGGGCTCTAAATTTAGGGGTACAATAGTGAGACTCACAGGCAAAAAAGCTCCTGACTGTCAGCGACTGTTTTAAAACGCTATATGGTGATCACTGGTGAAAGGGTTAACTAGGGGGCAATCAGGGGGTTAAAACCTTTATTAGGTAGTATATAGGGGTCCCTGTCGCTATAAAACACTGACGGCGAACCTATATACTTACCTCCGTAACTAGCGTCACCTGTGTCACTAATACAGCGATCAGAAAAACGATCGCTTAGTGACACTGGCGACGGGGGGTGATCATGGGGTTAGAACTTTATTAGGGGGGTTAGGGGGGTACCCTAGACCTAAATGGGGCTAAGGCTAACTGTCCTACCACTTATAACTGTCACAAACTGACACCAATGCAATAATCAGGAAAAAAAAAAACTGCTTTTGGTGTCAGTGTGACAGGGGGTACAGGGGGGTGATCAGGGGGTGACTGGGGGGTGATGGGGGGGGTGAAAAGTGAGCCTGCATGTTCTACTGGAAGTGTAGTGTTGTGCAAACTTACTTGGATGTCTTCTCTCCTCGGTGGCGGAATGAAAAGACCTGCTTGAGGAGAGATGACATCACTTCCTCCGCTTCTGTTTACATTACAGAAGCCGAGGAAGCCTGTCATTCGCCAGGAGCAATCGCGAGGGGGGAGCCACAAATGAGTGGCCTCTGACCCGAATCCGACCACCACAGGCACTAGGGGGGTCCGGTCGGACCCCCGCCCGCGGGAAGGAAAGGACGTACCTGTAAGTCCTTTTGCCTGCCCGTGGCATTCTGCCGACGTAGATCGTCGTGCGGCGGTCGGCAAGTGGTTAAGAAGATTGGTATTTTTTCTATGTCAGCTTTGAAGTTGCATAAAAAGGAGGACCCTTTCCCAGCTGGACTGTAATTTGTATTTGTAAAATGTATTTTTGCATTGGTACATGTCCCCCTAATCAGTGACAAGCTTTTAGTGCCCTTTGTTTTGTCAGTCCCTTGCTTATTAGTATTGATGAGCTTTCTGTTCGAGTCAAACATGAGTTTGACTCGAACATCGGCTGTTCGATCGTTCAACGAAGATCGAACATTATGGGGTGTTTGTGCCAAATTCGAGTGGCCCATAATGCGCTGCGTCATTGCAGTGCATTGCTGGCTGATGCTTTGGCCAATCACAGTGCCGTCAGCAAAGAGAACCATAATTGGCCAAAGGCAGGGTGCCTTTGGCCAATTATGGCTCAGGGGGTTAAGTCTACGCCCCACACTGTATAGGGCCGCCTGCTCGTCGGCCTTGTGTAGTGTGTTCTTGGCGGAAAGATAGTATGTCAGAGGGTGTGTCATCTCATTTACTTTGAGCAGGCAGTTTATTCAGTTAGCTGCTGTGTATTTAGTATTTTATATATATATATATATATATATATATATATATATATATATATATATAAAATATATCCAGTTTAGCTAGATCTCACTACAGACCGTTCCTGGTGTACTCTTTCCAATATACTTCAGGCAGGCAGGTGATTCAGTTAGCTGCAGTGTATTTAGTATATATATATATATATATATATATGTATATATATATATATACATCCCGGCTTTGTATACATGTATGTATATATATATATATATATATATATATATATACACTGTATCCTGTGTAGCTAGATCTGACTGCAGGCCATTCCTGTTCTACATATTCAAATACACTTTCAGGCAGGCAGGCCAGGCAGGTTATTCAGTGATCTGCAGTGCATAAAATATATATACTGTCTCCTACATACATATCCAGTGCATTCGAGTCTAGCCAAGCCTATATCTGACCGCAGGCTAGGGATGAGCTTCGAGTTCGAGTTGAACTCATGTTTAACTTGAACATCGGCTGTTCGCCAGTTCGCCAAACAGCGAACAATTTGGGGTGTTCGCGGCAAATTCGTATGCCGCGGAACACCCTTTAAAAGTCTATGGGAGAAATCAAAAGTGCTAATTTTAAAGGCTTATATGCATGGTTTTGTCATATTGTCATAAAAAGTGTTTGGGGACCTGGGTCCTGCCCAGGGGACATCGATCAATGCAAAAAAAAAGTTTTAAAAATGGCTGTTTTTTCGGGAGCAGTGATTTTAATAATGCTTAAAGTGAAACAATAAAAGTGTAATATCCCTTTAAATTTTGTACCTGGGGGGTGTCTATAGTATGCCTGTAAAGGGGCGCATGTTTCCCGTGTTTAGAACAGTCTGACAGCAAAATGACATTTCAAAGGAAAAAAAGTCATTTAAAACTACTTGCGGCTATTAATGAATTGCCGATCCGACAATATACACATAAAAGTTCATTGATAAAAACGGCATTGGGAATTCCCCACAGGGGAACCCCGAACCAAAATTTAAAAAAAAAATGACGTGGGGGTCCCCCTAAATTCCATACCAGGCCCTTCAGGTCTGGTATGGATATTAAGGGGAACCCCAGCCAAAATTTTTTTAGAAAAATGGCGTGGGGTCCCCCCAAAAATCCATACCAGACCCTTATCTGAGCACGCAACCTGGCAGGCCACAGGAAAAGAGGGGGGGACGAGAGAGTGCGCCCCCTCCTGAAACGTACCAGGCCACATGCCCTCAACATTGGGAGGGTGCTTTGGGGTAGCCCCCTCAAAACACCTTGTCCCCATGTTGATGAGGACAAGGGTCTCATCCCCACAACCCTGGCTGGTGGTTGTGGGGGTCTGCGGGTGGGGGGCTTATCGGAATCTGGAAGCCCCCTTTAACCCCCAGATCCCGCCCCCCCCGTGTGAAATGGTAAGGGGGTACAAAGGTACCCCTACCATTTCACTAAAAAACTGTCAAAAGTGTTAAAAATGGCAAGAGACAGTTTTTGACAATTCCTTTATTTAAATGCTTCTTCTTTTTTCTATCTTCTTTCTTCTTTCTTCTATCTTCTATCTTCCTTCGGTTTCTTCCTCCATCTTCTTCTTCTTCTGGTTCTTCTGGTACTTCTGGTTCTTCCTCTGGTGTTCTCGTCCGTCATCTTCCTCCGCGGCATCGGCGTCTTCTTCCCTTCTTCTCCTCGGGCCGCTCCGCATCCATGATGGCATGGAGGGAGGCTCCCGCTGTGTGACGCCTCTCCTCTTCATCTTCTTCTCTTCATCTTCTTGTCTTCTTCTTCTTTTTTGGGCCGCTCCGCATCCATGATGGCATGGAGGGAGGCTCCCTCTGTGTGACGCTTCTCCTCTTCTGTCAGTTCTTAAATAACGGGGGGCGGAGCCACCCGGTGACCCCGCCCCCTCTGACACACAGGGACTTGACAGGGACTTCCCTGTGGCATTCCCTGTGACGTCAGAAGGGGGCGGGGTTATGTAACTGGTGACCCCGCCCCCTCTGACATCACGGGGAAAGCCACAGGGAAATCCCGTCAAGTTCCCATGCGTCAGAGGGGGTGGGGTCACCGGGTGGCTCCACCCCCCGGTATTTAAGAACTGACAGAAGAGGAGAAGTGTCACACAGCGGGAGAGAAGAAGATGAAGAGAAGAAGATGAAGAGAAGAAGATGAAGAGAAGAAGATGAAGAGAAGAAGATGAAGAGAGAAGTGTCACACAGCGGGAGCCTCCCTCCATGCCATCATGGATGCGGAGCGGCCCGAGGAGAAGAAGGGAAGAAGACGTTGACGCCGTGGAGGAAGATGCCAGACGAGAACACTGGAAGAAGAAGCAGAAGAACCAGTAGAACCAGAAGAACCAGAAGAAGAAGAAGATGGAGGAAGAAACCGAAGGAAGATAGAAGAAAGAAGAAAGACGAAAGAAGATAGAAGAAAGAAGAAGCATTTAAATAAAGGAATTGTCAAAAACTGTCTCTTGTCATTTTTAACATTCTTGACACTTTTTTAGTGAAATGGTAGGGGTACTTTTGTACCCCCTTACCATTTCACACAGGGGGGAGGGCCGGGATCTGGAGGTCCCCTTGTTAAAGGGGGCTTCCAGATTCTGATAAGCCCCCCGCCCGCAGACCCCCACAACCACCGGCCAGGGTTGTGGGGATGAGGCCCTTGTCCTCATCAACATGGGGACAAGGTGTTTTGGGGGGCTACCCCAAAGCACCCTCCCAATGTTGAGGGCATGTGGCCTGGTACGGTTCAGGAGGGGGGGTGCTCTCTCGTCCCTCCCTCTTTTCCTGCGGCCTGCCAGGTTGCGTGCTCGGTTAAGGGTCTGGTATGGATTTTGGGGGGGGGCAAGCCATTTTTTTAAAATTTTGGCCGGGGTTCCCCTTAATATCCATACCAGATGTGAAGGGTCTGGTATAGATTTTGAGGGGGACCCCATGCCATTTTTTTTTAATTTTGGTTTGGGGTTCCCCTTAATATCCATACCAGACCTAAAGGGCCTGGTATGGAATTTAGGGGGACCCCCACGTCATTTTTTTTTTTATTTTGGTTCGGGGTTCCCCTGTGGGATATTCCCATGCTGTTTTTATCAATGAACTTCTATATGTATTGTCGGACCGGCAATTCATTAACAGCCGCAAGTAGTTTTAAATTACTTTTTTTCCTTTGAAATGTCATTTTGCTGTCAGACTGTTCTAAAAATGGGAAACATGCACCCCTTTACAGGCATACTATAGACACCCCCCAGGTACAAAATGTAAAGTTTATAGCGCAAAAAATAAAAACCGCAGAGGTGATCAAATTCCACCAAAAGAAAGCTCTATTTGTGGGGAAAAAAGGACATCAATTTTGTTTGGGAGCCACGTCGCATGATCGCGCAATTGTCAGTTAAAACAACACAGTGCCCAATCGTAAAAAGTACTCTGGTCAGGAAGGGGGTAAATTCTTCCGGGGCTGAAGTGGTTAAAACAAGCACTTTTGATTATTCATGTTTGTGTCCCATAGACGTGTGTTCGAACAAATTTTTTGCCTGTTCACATGTTCTGGATGCGAATCGGGGGGGTGTTCGGGTCATCCCTAACTGCCAGGTTTGCTCCAGTGGTGAGGAGGGAGGGGATGACGAGGTCACTGACTCTAAGTGGGTGCCTGATAAAAGAGAGAAGGAGGAGGAGGAGGAGAAAGGTACATCTCCAAGAGGCAGGATGCCCTCCAGGGGCCAGCTTAAGGACAGCCAACTGACTGCATCACACCGTAGAGCTCCACATGTGCAGGGCGCTGCTGACTCCATGCGTTTTTTCAAAAGTTCTTTGGTGTGGGCCTTTTTTGATACGTGTGCAGCAGATTGCACCATTTCTGTTTGCAACATATGTCTTAAGCGTTTCAAGCGCGGGAAAAACAGTAGCCGCTTGGGCACCACATGCTTGACCAGACATATGTCGAGCTCCCATGCAGTCCGTTGGCAACAGTACTTAAAAGACCCACACCAAAGAACAAGGCAGGCCTCTCCTTGCTCCACATCAGCTGGAATCCCCAACCCCACTATACCTTCAGAGACCTGCACTGAGAGGAATGACGGTGTAGAATTATGTGTCCCAAGCACTTGTGGGCAATCTGCTAGCGGTACACCTAAATCCGATTGTAGCAGGCAAATTTCCCTTCCCCAGTTGCTAAACCATCGAAAGAAATTTGGTCCCTGCCTCCACATGCTCAGCAGCTGAATGCTAGTTTGGCTAAATTGCTAGCACTCCAACTGCTGCCTTTTCTGCTGGTAGACTCTGCCCCCTTTCGAGAACTTGTGGCATGTGCGGTACCTCAGTGACAGGTTCCCAAATGCCATTTTTTTCTTGGAAGGCCATTCTGGCTCTCTACCTGCATGTGGAAGGCAATGTCTTGGCCTCGTTGGACAGGGCGGTCAGCAGTAAGGTGCATATTACCACTGACTCATGGTCCAGCACGCATGGACAGGGACGTTACCTTTCTTTTATGGCGCACTGGGTAACTCTGCTGGCAGCTGGGAAGGATGCAGGTGTCACGTACCTGATAGGTTTTGAGCCCGAAGTGCAGAGAAGGACCTCCCTTACAGCTCCCACTCCTGTTCCTCTGGAATGGAGACAGAAGGCCAGGAGTGAGGAGTGGTATGGGTGCCTGGCAGGATCGACAGTCACCGGAAGTTCAGGAGTGGTGGCACCCTCTGGATCCGGAAGCTGAAGAGGAAGCTGGAATGCAGAGAGGACCCGGAGCCACAGCAGGTAAGGAAGCAGGTAAGTAAGCAGGACTGGAACCAGGAACAAAGCAGCAGGTAGTAGCCTGGAACGCTGGACTGGAACCAGGAACAAGCAGCAGGTAGTAGCCTGGATCGCTGGACTGGAACCAGGAACAAGGCAGCAGGTAGTAGACTGGAACGCTGGACTGGAACCAGGAACAAGGCAGCAGGTAGTAGACTGGATCGCTGGACTGGAACCAGGAACAAGGCAGCAGGTAGTAGACTAGATACAGGTATCAGACTGAGGGATGATCAAACAAGCCGGAGGATCTGGTGCAGGCGGATAGCAGGATGGTCTAACAGGAAGCCGGGTCAGATAGCAGAGTACACAGGTCAGATCAGGTTAAGGCACACGGAACGCTGTAGAGCAGACAGCGGGGATAGAGTGTGACAGGCCGGTTTAAATAGCCCGCCTGGCACTAGCGGGAGTGCGCGCGCGCGTGCCCGTGCGTGACAGCACCCATGAACGTGCGCGCATGCGCAGTGGAACCCGCGGCCGTGTCCCCCTGCGTCTGGATCGCTGATTACTGGCAGGATCTTCATGACATTGCCCCCCCCCAAGGGGCAGCCTCCGGATGCCCCTTTGAAGGAATTTCTCCGGATGGGCTCTTTTAAAAGATTGCAAAAGATTTTCAGCATGAATATTATCCTCAGGTTCCCAAGAATTTTCTTCTGGGACGAACCCCCTCCATTTTATCAGAAATTGATTTTGGTTGCCTCTTCTCCTATGGTCCATGATAGCCTCCACCTCGAATTCTTCCTCCCCATCTACCAAAATTGGATCAGGAGGATCCGTACTTCGGCCTGGAAATGGGTTAGAAACAGAGGGCCTGAGTAGAGACACATGAACTACTGGATGCACTTTTAATGAATCCGGAAGTTCAAGTTTGTATGCCACCTCATTAATTCTTCGCTTGACAGGAAATGGTCCAAGAAACTTGGGACCCAATTTCTTTGATGGGCAAGCCATCCTGAGATTTACTGTAGACAACCATACCTGGTCCCCGGGTGTAAGTAACAGCTCACCTCGTCTCTTCTTATCAAAAGTTGCTTTATTATACTCCTGGGTCCTGGTCATGGTCTCCTGCAAAACTTGATTGTTGGAAGTGAAGAAGTCCAACCTCTCCTGAACTGCGGGTACTGTGCACTCTGGAAGAGAATTAGGCAGAAATGAAGGGTGGAAACCATAATTTGCAAAAAATGGGGTTTATTTAATAGTGGAGTGAATAGAGTTGTTGTAGGCAAATTCAGCCAATAGAAGAACAGAAATCCAATCATCCTGGGCAAATGAAGAAAAACAGCGTAAATATTGTTCAAGAGTCTGGTTTGTTCTCTCTGTTTGCCCATTAGTCTGGGGATGATAAGCAGATGAAAATGAGAGTTCAATCTTCAATGTTTTGCACAGAGACCTCCAGAATCGGGAGGTAAACTGTACCCCCCGATCTGAAACGATATTAACTGGTACCCCATGGAGCCTGATGACCTCTCTAGTGAATGCCTGTGCCGTTTCTGTAGCTGAGGGAGTGCCCTTCATTGGGACAAAGTGGGCCATCTTCGACAACCGGTCTACTATGACAAAAATTGAGGTGAAGCCCCCAGCCGGAGGTAATTCCACAATAAAATCTATAGAAAGCATCTTCCAAGGCCTGTCTGGGACAGGTAATGGCTTTAGCAAACCCCACGACTTGGTCCTGTGCCCCTTGTTCCTGATACAGGTGGTACAGGATTCAACAAATCTCCTACAATCTTCACGTAACTGAGGCCACCAAAAGCTACGCTGTACCAGATCAGTAGTCTTAGCCACTCCAAAATGCCCAGCCAATGCATGGTCATGACAGAGTTCTAGTACTGAAACTCGTAGTTCTTCAGGTATAAAGATCCTATTCTCATGCCATAATAACCCATCCTTAACTTGGAGTTCTGACCTAATAGAAGACCCCAACTCTGCGGAAGCCTGCCTAATCTGGGAAAGCAAGTCTCCCTGAAGCAAAAGAAAATTCCCCGGGGACAGAATGGTGTCTGGAGGGGAAACCTCTTGGGGCTTGTGAAACATCCTGGATAGGGCATCAAGTTTGGTATTCTTGGAGCCGGGGCGATAAGTGACATGAAAGGAGAACCTGGAGAAAAAGAGGGCCCACCTGGCTTGGCGTGGCTTCAACCTTTTTGCAGACCTCAAATACTCCAGGTTCTTATGATCTGTAAAAATTAAGACTGGATGAGCGGCACCCTCTAGCAGATAGCGCCACTCCTCCAACGCTGATTTGATAGCCAATAACTCTCTGTCACCTACATCATAATTTCTCTCTGCCGTGGACAATTTACGAGAGAAGAAGGCCACAGGATATAACAGGGCCTTAGTTCCCTGTCTTTGGGACAACACTGCCCCTACTGCAATTTCGGATGCGTCCACCTCTAGTACAAATGGCAGAGAGGAATCTGGATGTTTTAGCATGGAAGCAGAAGTAAAAAGGCCCTTGAGAGTCTCAAAAGCCTTTTGAGCCTCAGCAGACCAGTGGAAACGTGTACCCTGTTTAGTTAGCTGTGTGATGGGTGTGATGATGGCTGAAAACCCCTTAATAAATTTACGGTAAAAATTAGCGAATCCAACGAATCGCTGGATCCCCTTCTTATCTGTCGGGACTGGCCAGTCTAGTACTGCAGTGACCTTTTGAGGGTCCATCTTAATGCCCTTGCTGGAAATGATTAACCCCAAAAATGGAATACTTTCCTGTTCAAATTCACATTTCTCAGCTTTTGCATATAGACCGTGTTGTCGAAGCCGGGCCAACACACTTCTGACGTGCCTGCGATGGGATTCAAGGGAACAAGAAAAAATTAGTATGTCTTCTAAATAGACGATAACAAACAGATCTAGAAAGTCTCGTAAAACATCATTGATGAAGTACTGGAATGTAGCAGGGGCATTACACAGACCGAACGGCATCACAAGGTATTCAAAATGTCCATAACGGGTACGAAAGGCGGTCTTCCATACATCTCCGTCCCTAATACGAACCAAATTGTAGGCTCCGCGGAGGTCAAGCTTAGTGAATATGGTAGCTGTCCCAAGCCTTTGGAACAACTCTGGTACCAGGGGAAGAGGGTAACGGTTCTTTACAGTGATCTTGTTCAGCTCGCGGTAATCTACACATGGTCTGAGGGTCTTGTCTTTCTTTTGTACGAAGAAGATACCTGCACCTGCTGGAGACGTGGATGGACGAATGAAGCCTTTCTTTAGATTCTCATCGATATAATCTTTTAAAGCCCCTTGTTCCACTTCCGTCAAAGGAAATATTCTTCCAAAAGGTATCTCAGCACCGGGGAGTAATTCGATAGGACAGTCATAGGCCCGGTGAGGGGGTAAGACCTCTGCCCCCTGCTTGCTGAATACATTTAAGAAATCATGATATGCAGAAGGGATGGAAAGGTGTAGACTAGGATCTGTGTTCAAACAGAGCAGGGTAGGGTTCTCCTGAGTGTTCTGAAGTCTACAAGACTGTTGGCAATATGGGGAGGAAAAGGTAACTTCACCTGTGATCCAATTTATGTCAGGATTGTCAGGATTGTGGGCCTGTAACCATGGCATGCCGAGGATTATGGGGAACAGAGGTGAAGCAATGATATCTAGGCGTAACAGTTCTTGATGAGAATTGGAGATGGAAACAGGTATTGGAACAGTCTCTTGGGTAACAGGCCCAGACTTTATGGCTGTTCCATCAGCTAGGTGGATGGAAAGTCCATGGGCTTTAGGCAACAGAGGTATCCGATGTTGGGTAGCAAAAAGAGAGTCCATGAAACAACTGCAAGCTCCAGAGTCAATAATGGCGGTTATTTGCAGAGTCTCTCCTGGAAGCTGTAACAGGAGAGAGAGAGCAAGGTGAGTAGTGTTCTTAACCAGAGGTGCAACATAGTCAGTGGACAGGGATAGGCACTTACGGAGTTTAAGGGGACAGTTCCTGACATAGTGCCCAGGTTCCCCACAATACAGGCACCGATTATTCACTCGTCGGCGTTGTCGTTCCTCCTGAGTAAGAGAAGGCCGCAGAACTCCTAATTGCATTGGCTCAGGTGGGTTAAACGTAGAGATTGGTGGTGCTGGTGACGAATGATGGGGAACTTTAGGGGTAACCCAAGTTGGGCGAGAAGTTCCCATAGCTCTCTCAGTCCTATGTTCTCTTAGACGTTGATCGATCTGGATGGTCAGATCGATCAATGCATTCAAAGTCTGTGGGGTACCCACCCTGGCCAATTCATCCTTCAGAGAGTCAGAAAGTCCCATTCGAAACTGATAGCGGAGAGCCGCATCATTCCAATTTGTGTCCGCACTCCATTTTCTGAATTCCGCCACATAGTCCTCTGCAGCCCTGCGACCCTGCTGAAGGGTGTGCAAAGCCGCTTCTGAGGTCACGGACAGCTGGGGGTCATCATACAGCTGACCTAGCGCGTCAAAGAAGGTGGGGAGATCAGTCAGGGATACGTCCTTTTGCTCCAAGAGGCGGTGGGCCCAGGTTTGGGGGTCACCAGAAAGCAGAGAGATTACGTAGCCCACCTTAGTAGCCTCCAGGGAAAAGGTACGTGGCTGAAGAGCAAAGAACAATTCACAGGAGTTGCGGAAAGCCCTGAATTTGAGACGATTTCCGGAGAAACGTTCAGGCGTCGGGACCTTGGGTTCTGGAGCGAGCATCACCACTGTTGAGGAAGGCCCGACTGAAGGAGCAGGAGCGGAAGGAACCCCCTGAGCCCCAATGGGATTAGACAAGGTTAACACTCGTTCCTCCAGCCTGGTGTAACCTTGCTGTAGATTCTTGACTGCTTCAGTCAATCCTGCCAGGTGTGCACAAAGTTCCTCCATGGGAGACGTTCCCTGCTCAGGCTCAGACATGGCTGTCTGCTACTGTCACGTACCTGGTTTTGAGCCCGAAGATAGGTTTTGACCTCCCTTACAGCTCCCACTCCTGTTCCTCTGGAATGGAGACAGAAGGCCAGGAGTGAGGAGTGGTATGGGTGCCTGGCAGGATCGACAGTCACCGGAAGTTCAGGAGTGGTGGCACCCTCTGGATCCAGAAGCTGAAGAGGAAGCTGGAATGCAGAGAGGACCCGGAGCCACAGCAGGTAAGGAAGCAGGTAAGTAAGCAGGACTGGAACCAGGAACAAAGCAGCAGGTAGTAGCCTGGAACGCTGGACTGGAACCAGGAACAAGGCAGCAGGTAGTAGACTGGATCACTGGACTGGAACCAGGAACAAGGCAGCAGGTAGTAGACTGGATACAGGTATCAGACTGAGGGATGGTCAAACAAGCCGGAGGTCTGTATCGGTCGATCAGCAGAGGTACCAGGGACAACACAGAGGGATGGTCAGGCAAGCCAAGAGGGTCTGGTGCAGGCGGATAGCAGGATGGTCTAACAGGAAGCCGGGTAAGATAGCAGAGTACACAGGTCAGATCAGGTTAAGGCACACGGAACGCTGTAGAGCAGACAGCGGGGATAGAGTGTGACAGGCCGGTTTAAATAGCCCGCCTGGCACTAGCGGGAGTGCGCGCGCGCGTGCCCGTGCGTGACAGCACCCGTGAACGCGCGCGCATGCGCAGTGGAACCCGCGGCCGTGTCCCCCTGCGTCTGGATCGCTGATTACTGGCAGGATCTTCATGACAGCAGGACAAGGTGCAGTAAAGTTGGAGCTTGTTCCGCCACCACGCCTCCAAAATGCTGGTAATGTTGATTCTGCCTCACCTCTCTCCTCCACCCCTCCTCTTCTTCTTCCTTCATGGCCTCTTCCTGTGCAGATTTGTCCTCAGAACCAGCGGTGCTCCGTAGGCATTCTAGGGGCTACGCAAGCACTCAGGCAAAAAGATGCCATGTGGTGCTTGAGTTGGTCTGCTTAGGGGAAGGAGCCACACCGGGGCAGAGATTCTGGCAGCTCTGCAGGGGCAGGTTCAGAGGTGGTTGACGCCACGCCAGCTTCAGACAGGTATGGTGGTTTGCGACAATGGCACCAACCTCCTCTCTGCCCTCCAACAGGGACACTTCACCCATGTTCCCTGTTTGGCTCACGTCCTTAATTTGGTGGTGCAGCGGTTCTCAAACAGGTACGCGGGCTTACAGGATCTCCTGAGGCAGGCCAGAAAAGTCTGTGGGCATTTCCGCCGGTCATATAATGCCAATGCATGGCTGGCTGACCTTCAAAAGGAATGCAACCTGCCCAAGAACCGCCTCATCTGTGACATGCCCACCAGGTGAACTCAACGTTGGCCATGCTGCAGCAGCTGCACACACAGCAGAGGGCCATCAATGAGTACCTGTGCGAGTATGGCACCAAGACAGGGTCAGGGGAGCTTGGTTTTTTTTTTGCTACATCAGTGGCTAATGATCAAGGATGCATGCACTGTCACCATTTGAGGAGGCCACGAGGATTGTGAGCAGTGACAGTGCATGCATCAGTGATACTGTCCCTCTTGTCTTCCTGTTGGAGCACACTCTGCGTGGAATAATGGACAGGGCACTTGAGGCAGAACGGCAGAACAGAGGGGGGAAGAGGAGGACTTCCTTACCTCTCAAGGCCCCCTTTATCCAGACAGTATTCCTGCAGGCCTGCCTATCACACAGGAAGAAGAGGAGGAGGATGATTGTGTCAGCATGGAGGATGAGCCTGACACTCAGCATCAGCAGCAGTCTTCAAGGGATCATTTTCAGTCCCCAGAAACCCATGGACTTGTACGTGGCTGGGAGGAAGTGGCTGCGGATCATGTTGTCCTTAGTGACCCAGAGGACTCGGGACCGAATGCCTCAGCAAACCTACGCTGCATGGCCTCCCTGATCCTGCAAAGCCTGTGAAAGGACCCTTAATATCCATTCCATACAAGACCCAAGATACAAGACCCAAAGGGTCTGGTAATGGGCTGGGGGGTTACCCTTGCCGTTTCTCTCAATAATTTTTATCCATATTGCTGGGACCCGACATTACATTACAGCTTTTACAGTTTTAAATGACAAATTGATTTTCAAAACTCGCCCCCATTGACTTCAGTGGTATTGTGAATAAAATTTGCAGTTTTCTGAATTTTACAATGGGTTAGAATGGCTTACAAATCAAACTCAGGCACTCATAAATCAAAATAATTTTGTCATTTAAGAGAATTTCTTCGATTAAGAAAAACAGATGTAAAGGGCATAAAGCCACTTATATCAAAAGTCTTATCAATGCATTCTCAACAATAACAAGTCAAACTACCCCAAACTACTTATGTTATCAGCTTAATTGCGTTCTAAGCCATAATATGATTTTCATTAAATTTGACATCTGCATTGACACGATAAAATTATGTTCTGGCCCCATTATTTAATAGAACTTCAATGACATAACTCCATATGGGATTGATAAGGGAGGAATGGTGAGTCATCTCATTCTTAACTAGTAAATGTTCATTGGTTAACTTTTCCTTATGATGGGTCAGTTTGGGTGCACAGATTTGTGTAACTCCTTACAAGCTAAGTAATCAGAGTCTTCATAGCCCATGACTAGGGATGACCTTGGTGTTTGGGTCAACTATGATGCCGTCCTAAACCCAAGCTCTTTTCAGTTCACTGACCAGGTAAATAAAATAGACAGATTTGGCCAATTTACCTGTCCATCCAAACCTCCAGCTGCAGCAGTCATAAAATATTAATTTTGTGGCAGTATTACCAAAGCCACTAAGGCTCCATTCACACTAGCGCGTTTTTTGATGCATTTTGCATTTTGCAGAAATGCATGGGAATTTTTTAACATGGGTTCCTATGGAACATGTTCACATCAATGCCTTTTTGTATCTCTGCATTTTTGGAAAGGGTCAGGGACTTTTTTTCATGCAAAATGCAGCGTTTTGCATGTAATAGAATTCAATGGACCAGCATCAAAAACGCAAGTTGCAGCGTTTTTGCAGCGTTTTTACAGCGTTTTTGCAGCATTTTTGATGTGTTTTGTGTTTTTGCCATTTTTTTTTTAAACTGTATACAGTCTAAAAGAAAACTGTAAAAAAAAATGCAAAATGCAAAACGCGGCAAAAACGCCACAAAAACGCTGTAAAAACGCTGCAAAAACGCTGCTCAAAAACGTGGCAAGCATCACAAAAAGCAACATGCATAAATGTGAATCGAGCCTTACATCTTGATGCATTTTTACTGTCCTTTTTTATACTCCATAATAAACGTGCCACGTCCTTAACAACTGATGAGTCATCAGCTGTTAGTGGGGTTACCTGCTGACAGCTTAATGTAAAAATTGTAAAAATAAAGAATTGGTAGCAATATAAGAATTGGTAAGAATACAGTATTGGGGCCCTCCCCCAATGCATACCAGGCCCTTAGTCAAGCATGCTGCATGGCAGATCAGGAAAGAGAGGGGACAAGCAAGTGCCCCCCCATCCTTAACCTTACCAGACCACATGCCCTTAACATTAAAAAAATGGTCCACTCCCTCCGTCTGCCAGCTCCACTGTCAGACAGTTCTTAAATAATTAAGGAGTGGGGCCACCCAGTGACATAACCAGGTGGCCCTGCCCCCCTTGTGACATCACCAGTTAGGGTTGTGGGAAAGAGGCCTTTGGGGGGCAGAGCCACACTGCCCCAAAGCACCCCCCATGTTAAAGGCATGTGGTCTGGCATGGTTCAGGAGGGGGGGCGCACTCGCTTGTCCACCACCCTTTCCTGACCTGCCTCGCTGCATGCTCGGATAAGGGTCTGACATCTTAAGGACGCAGTGGCCACCCACTCCTTAACAACCAGCTATAAACAGTTTGTTAGAGAGAAAAAAATGCATGCAAACTGCATGCAAAAACGCATCAAAATAGCATATTCTAAAATGCATCTCAAAACAAGCTGTAAAACTGCATTGACTGCATAGATGTGAACCTAGCCTAAATGACAACTTCTGCACACCCACCTATGGCTTGTTTCAAATTGTTAACAAACCAGTAGGAATTCCGGGAGATGCCATTAACCATTAGGGATGAGCCGAACACCTCCGGTTCAGTTTGCATCCAAAACATGTGAACAGGCAAAAAATTTGCTTGAACATGCGAACACCGTTAAAGTCTATGGGACATGAACATGAATAATCCATACCTGACTTCAGGTCTGGTATGGATTTTGAGGGAGACCCCACGCAATTTTTTTTTCATTTTGGCACGGGGTTCCCCTTAATATCCATACCAGACCTGAAGGACCTGGTATGGAATTTGGGGGGACCCCCATGCATTTTTTATTTTTTATTTTGGTTTGGGGTTCCCCTGTGGGGGACTCCCATGCAGTTTTTATCAATGACTTATGTGTATTGTCGGGACCGAAAATTCATTACAGCCGCGAGTACTTTTAAATTACTTTTTTTCCTTTAGAAATGTCATTTTACTCTCAGACTGTTGTAAACACAGGAAACATGTGTTACTTTACAGGCATACTATAGACATCCCCCAGGTATGAAATTTAAAGGAATATTACACTTTTATTGTTTCACTTTAAGCATTATTAAAATCACTGCTCCCGAAAAATGGCCCTTTTTAAAACTTTTTATTTGCATTGATACATGTCCCCTGGGGCAGGACCCAGGTCCCCAAACACTTTTTATGACAATAACTTGCATATTAACCTTTAAAATTAGCACTTTTGATTTCTCCCATAGACTTTTAAAGGGTGTTCCGTGGCTTTCGAATCTGCCGCGAACACCCCAAATTGTTTGCTATTCGGCAAACGGGCGAACAGCCAATGTTCAAACATAAAGCCCATCCCTTTTTACCATATTTGTCCATATTTGGTCAAATAAACAGAGCAGGGCAGGGGCACCTGTTTTGTAAAAGATCAGGCAAGATTCTTGTTCCACATGATGCTTTTTTTGTGCCACCTCATATGAGTGCAAACACTTGTATCTACACAGTTTAATACATCCCACATTTAATACATGTATTATTGAAGTGACAGAATGTTAATAATGGCTTTAGCTGGGATAAAGAATGGGTATTTTCATTATGAACTCATTAACCCCCTTTGTCACATATATTCATATTTGGATACATTAAGCTTATTTTAAATCTGCCTGTTTGTAGCAGTAGTCATTATTCCACACATTGTAGAACAGATGGATACACAATTAAAGTATATAAATGTTTAAATGAGGTATCACAACTTTGCTTACTTGTCATTCAGGGCGGATTTATTATTTAGGAGTTTTGATGAAAAGACTTGTCAGTCAGGAAAGAGCAGAAGATACTTGCCAGTCTCATGTCGGTTCACATATGTTGCTCTATTAATTATGATTACAATTCTCAAAATAATGGGGATTCTTAGACATAGAAGACTTTGATCAACAATATTTGAGTTCCCAAGGTTTGTTTGAAATCCTGTTTGCAGGAAAAGGCACTGTTGGAAAAAGAATATTGGAATGGTTATGACATACTGGGGAACTTGACACGGTAACTAGTAAAAAATAATGCAGTTAAACCATAAGTAAACAAACAATTCAAGCAGCTGTTGTTTGCCCTGAAGGTAAAGATGATGCAAGATTGTAATTTCTTCTGTAGCTCATGTTTTTGCTCTGCCAGCTGTTAAATGTGTCAACTATTCCAAATATATATATGTATATGAAAATTTATTGTCAAATACTTACCGTAATTTTCCTTTCCTGATGGACTCCATGGCAGCCTATGTGTGGGTTAACCCCGCCTCCTCTCCAATGCTATAGGACCCCATTCCCATAAATGAGAGCTCACCGCTAGATACCGTGTTCTATTACTAGCCGACTCTTTGACCGATGGGTGGGGACTCCATCTGCCATGGAGTCCATCAGGAAAGGAAAATTACGGTAAGTATTTGACAATAAATTTTCCTTTTTCCTGACAGACTCCATGGCAGCCTACGTGTGGGAAATAACTAGCCAACCACACGGGTGGGTATGCTGAACAAAACATAATTTAATTTGTCCTATCAACTGATAGGAATTTTCAAACCAAAGTTTACAGAAGACAGTGAAGCCGGCTCTATGCAGTAATGAGACATGAATGTATTAATAGAGGCCTAAGAGGCAGCTTTGCAAATGGTGTCTGGAGCCACTTGTCGGGCCGCCGCCCAAGAAGCTGCCATTCCTCTGGTGGAGTGTGCTGTCACCGCCTCTGGAGGAGCCCAGCCCTTAGCCCTATATGCTTGCTGGATGGTCTGGATGATCTAAGCTGTAATTATCCTGGTTGAAGCCCTCTCCCCTTCATAGCTGCCTGAGTGCAGTATGAATAAGTGGCTAGAACGTCTAAAGGGAGAAGTAATTTGCAGGTATTCCCTTAGAACTTCGCCTATATCCGGAGGATGAGTTACAGTGGACACCGGGGTCTTGAATGTAAGCAAGACGATTTCTTGGTTCTCGTGGAACACTAAAGTCACTTTCGGGTTCGAGCCCATTATAGGGATAAGGACTACCCGATTCAGAAAGAAAAACGTCAGAAAGGGATCTTCATGACCTAGTGACCCAATCTCAGAGACTCTTTTAGCCGAGGTAATGGCTACTAAAACAAAAGCTACCTTTGTTGAGAAATCCTTAATGGAAAGCGGGAAGGGCCCCGTGGTACTTAGTCCAGGCAGTGAGTCGAGAACAAGGGGAAGGTCCCACTTGGGAAAACTTGGTCTCCTTTGGGGCTTGAGTCTTGGCGCCCCATGGAAGAACTGCCAAATCAGGGGACGAACCTCCAATGAAGTCCCAGAAAAGGCTGACAAGGCTGAGACTTGGACTCTAAGTGAGCTGATGGATAGAGATAAAAACTAGGCCAGATTGAAGGAAACTGAGAATATCCTGAACTCCAGGATTTTAAAAGACCTGCTCGTAGAAGAAGAAGCAGACAAATTCGATCCAGACTCTCCTATACACTTTATTTGTACTTGTCTTCCTTGAGCTCATGAGGGTAGAAACCACTCTTGCGGCGCACCCGAGATATTCCAGCCTCTCCCCCTCAAGAACCAGTAGTCCCAGTAGTGCCGGACAAGGTTTTTTTTTTTTTTTTTGGTGTAGGACTGTCCCTTGAGAAAGAAGGTCCGGCCTGAGGGGAGAGGCACTGGATCCCGGAAGCTAAGCTGGAATAGAAGGGGAAACCAAGGCCTGTTCAGCCAATAAGGGGCTATCATCACCGATTCGACTACTTCCGCTTGAAGCCTCCGTAAGAGTAGGAGGACAATCGGGAGCGAAGGAAAGGCGTATGCCCCCCTGAACCTCCATTGATCCGTCAGGACATCTGTTCCGAATACTTGACTACAACAGCCCCGAGTAAAACTTTATCTTGAAATTGCAGGGGGGAAGCGAATAGATCTACTTCGGGACTGAATCCCAGCGACAGAATCCACTTGAATGTCTGCACATGAAGGGACCACTCGTTGTTGTCTAACTGGGTGCGCGAAAGGAAGTCCGCTTGAGTGTTCTGGACTCCGGGGACGAATACCGCCGAGATGACGGCCAGATTCTTCCGGACCCACAACATGATGGGTTCGACTTCTCGAAGAAGTGTGGAACCGCAAGTACCCCTTGCCTTTTCACCTAGGAGCCTGCTGTGGTGTTATCCATCCCTAATAACACTGACTCTCCTTTCAGGAGATGAGAGAAGGATTGGAGGGCACACCAGGCCACCCGAAGTTCCAGGACATTCGAACCTAGGTTGGGGAGATGTGTCCCACTTGCCCTGAGCAAGGTTCCACCCACAGAGGGCCCCCCCAGCCGAAACCACTGGTATCGGTTGTGACCATGACCCAGGAGATGGGGCAATGGAGTGGCAATTTAGAAGGTTCTTGCACTGGAGCCACCAAAGGAGACTGCTCCTCATCATTGCCAGTAAGTGGATAGGTTGACTCTTGTCCCTGACTTCCATTGCTGCAGGATCCCGATTGAAAAGGGCGTAACTGCTACAATTCCCATTTGACCATGTGGGTTGCAGAGACCATTGCACCAATAATTTTTAGGCATTGTAATGCTTTCAGATGTGGTAAGTGAGTATAAGGCCTGAGAGATTGTCTCTCGAATAACTGGTATATATATATATATATATTTTTTTTTAACCGGGAGAGAGATGGTGTTCTCCACTGTATCGAACTGAGCCCCCCCAGGTATATCCAGTGTTGGCCTGGATATAAGTGGCTCTTTCTATGTCTAGGAGCCACTCGAAGTTGAACAAGGTGGAGATCCCCTGTTCCCTGTAGACCAGCAGTTGATATTTGAGACAGCACCAAGAGGTCGTCGAGGTAATGATAAAGGCGTACTCCTTTCAGCCTGATGAGGGTCGCTATGGCCAAAAGAACTTTGAAAAAGACTTGAGGAGAAGTCGTTAGCCCAAAGGGAAGGCAGATGAATTGCAGATGTTCTTGCCTGACTTGAAACCGGAAGTATTTCAGAAAACTCCTTCGCCACCGGGACATGTAAATAAGCTTCTTTTAAGTTAATTGAAATCGGCCAGTCGCCTAGCTGTATGGCTTGTTGAATGTGTCTCCAATTTGAATTTCCCATGTCTTATAAATTTGTTTAGGTAAGTCAGATCGATGACCGGACGCCATGCACCGTTTTCTCTTTTGAACTAAAAAAGGGGAAGTATTTGTCCCATTTGTCCCTTGGGACACATATCACTGCTCCTTGGGCTTTCAGCAAATCCACGTAGGACAGTAAGGCCTGCTTCTGTTCTTCTGCATGAGGAAGTAGAGTGGAGACATACCTGGGGGAAGGAATACTGGTGAAGGACCAAGCGTGGCCTGACGAAACCGTGTTGACACCCCTAGTAGTCCGAGATCAAGGCCACCCAGACATGCCAGACGAGGATCAGACGGGCCCCCACCCGACCTGCCTGGTGGGAGTGATCTCAAAAAGATTTGGCCAGATCACATCCGCTGGACGTTTAACCCTTAGTGAGCTTTCAGGATGATGGCTGCCCTCTGCCCCAATTCTTTCTGAGGTCTCGGCCAGGTCTGTCAGAGTGAGCTTCTCTCGAGCGTTCCGGGCTGCGTCTTCTGTACTGGGGTTTTTTTTCCATTAAAAACAGATGCCTATCCTGGATCCGGAAGCCCATGGCACGGGTTATGGCATCGTCCAACTTGATGCCGAACAGTAAGGACCCTTCAAAGGGAATTTTACACTAGGATTGCTTGGACGCCGGGTCAGCAAGTCAAGGATGAAACCCGAGGGCACATTTGGCCGTGAATGAGGGCAACATAATCCGCGCCAGCAGGCGGATCAAATCGATAGATGCTTCCCCCAGGAAGACTGCTGCCAGTATTAGCTCTGCAGCTGCCGAACTTCTAGCCAGCCCTTCTGAAACACCCCTGAGGAAGGAGTCCACGTTCTATGTCCAGGCTTCCATAGCCTTAGACATGGCTGCTAGGGCCAAGGCAGGTTTGCAAGCCATTCCAGCAGGCCCCTAAATCTTCTTAAAGGCCTGTCTATTCTTCTCTCAAGACCATCCCTGAATGACACCGCATCCTCCAAAGGGAGGGTCACCCGCCTGGCCAGACGCATCAAGCTGCATCCACAAGAGGAGTGTTTTCACTTTTTCTGCCTTGACGGGGTATAATTTGGAGGTTTTATTTGACATGGAGGACTTCCTGTCCACCTTGCCTCATCCCTCATCAAAAAAAATTACCTTTGATTCAGCAAGGAGCGTAAAGTTTGAGTGCTCTTTCCCCAGGTGCTTAAAGAATCATTTTCTGTTTAGCCAGAGGGGTGGAAGGGTCTTCCCACTTAAGGGGCTCCTTAATTGCTTTGATTAGTAGAGAAACTAGAGAAGTCAAACCTCCGATATCCTCTTCAGCTTCCAACTCACCATCCGATGAACCGGGCAAAGTAACACAAGGCTGGGAAGGGCCCGGATCCTCACAGGCCTCGTTAGCTAGGGGGCCAGATAGCGTGGTGGACTGGGTCTGCATGTGGGGTGTACCCATTTCCTTCAGGGATTTTTGCACCACACGCTTCATGAGAGACTCCATACGTTGATTCTCCGTCTCTTTTTCCCTGACCGCTCGGGCATAACAGTCACCTAAGGACTTGCCCTCCGGGACTCATGTCCCACATCCCCAGCAGGCTCTGCGGTCAGAGCAGCTGTCATGGTGGTGGGGCGGTGTCTGGAGGAGGAATGGAAGCGTCTCCTCTGGTGGTGAGTTCCAGATGGAGAGTCTTGTCTGGATTATGATAATGATGCTGTAGTTGTGGCCTGGCAAGGTCTGTGTCTCTCTGGACCACAATCTGAGCGTCCAACCTGGAAGGGCTGTAAGAGAGAAAAAAGGAAGGGGGGGAGGCAATATGTGACGTCGGACAACGCCAAATCTTGCGACTGTACCTCAACCCCTCCCCTCACCTGCACACACCTTGTGCGTGAGGGTTGGCCACATGAAGGCGGTGACTTGTCCATGCCTCTGGACGCAACACGTCACAAAATGGGTGGTCTGCTGGAAAACCAGGGGCCTGAGAATGCCAAAGACATATAGAGATCAAGGATCTTATGTGCCCCATATTCCATAAATACATGTATGCTTAAAAGTTATTATTATTTTAATCATATACATATATATATATATATATATATATATATATATATATATATATATTTTTTTTTTTTTTTATATATATATATATATTATTATTTTTTTTTTTTTTTTTACAACAATAAAAACTGATATGCAAAAGAATATTGCAACATTCCTGTAAATACACACATATTTCCCTCGGCGAAAGGGAGAGAAGCAGACCAGCACTCACCAGTTTAGACCTGGGCTAGGGGAGATGTGCAGCTGCAACCGCTTCTGCTCATAGACTGGGAGAATCCCATTCTAACAGGAGCCAGAAGCTGACTTCAAATCCCCCGCCCGTGACATCACCGCCCCCCCCACCTCACGCCTGCGCTGTGGAGAGGAGCCGTACGGCGCCTGCGCGTCCGCCTCGGGAACCCACCGTTCCGCGCACGCGCAAACCAAGCCTTGCTCTCGCAGAGGTCTCCGCGCATGCGCGAACGACGGTGACGGCCGCGACCCGGAAGCGCCGAGGCGAGCTGGAATGCAGAGCGCTCCAGCCGCCATGAGGGGACAAAAATACAGTTTATCAACATATAAACACAGAAACGACTGCCAGGGAGAAAGAATAGGGTCGCAGACCTTGCCAGCCGATGATGCGTCCGTCCATCCTGCACACAGAGGCCACCTCCCATCCACCAGTGGGGTATCTAGTGCCTCAAAAGCTACTCGCCCACCCATGGCTGGGCCCTGAGCTGCACCGCATAAAAAGTGTGCTGAAGACTTTGAAAACATCCGACCGGACACGAACAGCATGTGTAGGTCCATTGGAGGAGGACAAAGAAAGAACACGGTACCTAGCGGTGAGCTCTCATTTATGGGAATGGGGTCCTATAGCATTGGAGAGGAGGCGGGGTTAACCCACACGTAGGCTGCCATGGAGTCTGTCAGGAAATGTATATATATATATATATATATATATATATATATATATACAGCAAATGTGGCATCCATTGGAGTTTGTTTGATGTTATAATCAATTAGTGCTGTTTAATATATATCGTTGTTGTTGAAAGTATCATGATAACAAGTGTTAGGGAGCCATACAGTAGGTACAGTATTAGATAAACATTTTCAGACCCAGCTGGGTCAAAGATGATTGTCTATTGTACCCTTTAGTTCACAGCAAACATACCTATTTAATAATTTGTAGGGATGTGTAATTGAAAATTGTATTTAATAAACATTACTAAAAAACTTACAGAAGAAAGGATAAAAAAGGTTGGTAGCAATGGTGTTTACATAGCAAGTAGACAATGTCCAGGTAATTAAAATCTCTATATGTATGCATATACAACATTTATATCAATTGTTAAAGTGAATGTATTGCCCAAACTTTTATACTTTTATACTTTTATAGCTTTGGGTAGAGTAGAGAAGAGGTAAAACCTCTGCCAGTTTATATTTTGCTTTCTGTGTGCCTTTAGAAAGACTTAAAGTAGATTTAAAAGAAATTTTTAATTTTGGATAGAGTAAGAAAGTATTATAAAACCTGACAGCTTTTTATTTTTTTTGCCCCACAACCACCGGGCAAGGGTTGTGGGGATGAGGTGCTTGTCCCCATCAACATGGGGACAAGGTGTTTTGGGGGGCTACCCCAAAGCACCCTCCCAATGTTGAGGGCATGTGGCCTGGTACAGTTCTGGAGGGGGGGGGGCGCTCTCTCGTCCCCCCTCTTTTCCTGCAGCCTGCCAGGTTGCATGCTCGGATAAGGATCTGGTATGGATTTTTGGGGGGACCCCACGCCATTTTTTTTATTTTGGCGTGGGGTTCCCCTTAAAATCCATACCAGACCTGAAGGGTCTGGTATAGATTTTGAGGGGGACCCCATGCCATTTTTAAAAAAATTTTGGCCGGGGTTCCCCTTAATATCCATACCATACCTGAAGGGCCTGGTATGGAATTTAGGGGGACCCCCCACGTCCCCACGGGGAGTTCCCATGCCGTTTTTATCAATGAACTTTTATATGTATTGTCGGACTGGCAATTCATTAATAGCCGTGAGTAGTTTTAAATGACTTTTTTTTCCTTTGAAATGTAGTTTTGCTGTCAGACTGTTCTAAACACGGGAAACATGCACCCCTTTACAGGCATACTATAGACACCCCCCAGGTATGAAATTTAAAGGAATATTACACTTTTATTGTTTCACTTTAAGCATTATTAAAATCACTGCTCCCGAAAAAACAGCTGTTTTTAAAACTTCTTTTGCATTGATCCATGTCCCCTGGGGCAGGACCCAGGTCCCCAAACACTTTTTATGACAATAACTTGCATATAAGCCTTTAAAATTAGCACTTTTGATTATTCATGCTCGTGTCCCATAGACTTTAATGGTGTTCACGCGTTCGAACAAATTTTATGCCTGTTCGCATGTTCTGGTGCGAACTGAACAGGGGGGGGTGTTCGGCTTATCCCTATTCCTGACCAACTGGAGGGCTGTAGTTTGAAAACCCTGTGCTAGACCATTATTATGCCTCCAGAATTGAGAGTGTGGCATCTACCCAACTTCTCTCTGCTGGTGGACATGAGAACCTACATCTATAGATAGATCTAGATCTAGATCTATCTATATATACACACATTGAAGCAGGAAGCAATATACATTGGCCCCGAAGTGAATCTGTACACAGGAAGTAGGTGTGTATTTTGAGGCCAAATCATTTAGACATACACACATGACCCACGCAAACACCACTCCATGTTAAAAAAAAAAAAATTCTTAACCACTTGACAACTTAAACCCCCTTCCTAACCAGACCAATTTTCAGCTTTTGGTGCTCTCACATTTTGAATGACAATTACTCAGTCATGCAAGACTGTACCCACGTGAAATTTTTGTCCTTTTTTCACACAAATAGAGCTTTCTTTTGGTGGTATTTGATCACCACTGTTTTTTTATTTTTTGCGCTATAAATGAAAAAGAACGACAATTTTGTAAAAAAATGCATTTTTCTTCGTTTCTGTTATACAATTTTGCAAATTAGTAATTTTTCTTCATAAATTTTGGCCAAAATTTATACTGCTACATGTCTTTGGTAAAAATAACCCAAATCAGTGTAAATTATTTAGTCTTTGTGAAAGTTATAGAGTCTACAAGCTATGGTACAAATCATTGAAAATTGACCACACCTGATGTACTGAGGCCTATCTCATTTCTTGAGACACTAACAAGCCAGGAAAGTACAAATACCCCCCAAATAACCCCTTTTTGGAAAGTAGACATCCCAAGGTATTTAGTAAGAGGCACAGTTAGTTTTTTGAAAATGTAATTTTTTGCCACAATTCTTTGCAAAATTAAGATTTTTTTTCTTTTCACAAAATTGTCACATTACCAGGTTTTTTCTCTTGCATGTGCAAACCACAAATGACACCCCGAAATACATTCTGCTGCTACTCCTGAGTATGGCAATACCACATGTGTGAGACTTTTACACAGCCTGGCCACATACAGAGGCCCAATAATGAAGTAGCACCTTCAGGCATTCTAGGAGAATAAATTACACATCTCATTTCTCAAACACCTATTACACTTTTGAAGGCCCTGGAGCACCAGGACAATGGAAACGCCCACAAAATGACCCCATTTTGGAAAGCAAACACCCCAACGTATAATCTATGAGGCATAATGAATCTTTTGAACAGTTCATTTTTTTCCAGAAGTTTTTGCAAAATGTGGAAATAAAATGAAAACGCTTTTTTTTTTTACACAAAGTTGATATTTTTAACACATGGCATGTATATAGCAAAAATGACACCCCAAATTATTTTCTGTTACTCCTCCTGAGTATGGCGATACCACATGTGTGAGATTTTTACACATCTTGGCCTCATACAGAGACCCAACATCCAAGGAGCACCATCAGGTGTTTTAGGGACATAAATTACACATCTAATTTCCTGACAACCTATCATATTTATGAAGGCCCTTGATATTTCTAACAAATTGCTTGTACATACCAAGAATTAAACCCCAAAATACATTCTGCTAAGCAAAGGGTAAACAAAAGATTACCTGTGTTTTTTTATTAGTGCAGTTCTTCACAGGAGGAGAGCCCTGATCCAGGCATCGGGCAGGGACGTGGTCAGCGACAGTGAATGGAAACATCTAGGCAGGAATATTGTTCATAGTCAGTACAGGCAGGGATACTGTCCATATACAGTGCAGGGTCAGTGCAGGTAGAGATATTGCCAGCAGTGCCAAAATATTGGTCCTGGTAGTAAACAGGAACATGGTCCATAATACAAGTAGCGGGCCAGGAAAGAATGGGGGCAGGGGTAGAGGCTTCTCCCACCCAAATCTCTTTGAAGCCTCCGAGTCTCCAGACCCTAATCCGGGAATGAGAAAACTAAAAAATTAGTTTTCTTCATCCAGAAAAACAATTCTGGAGCCCCTCACATATGTGAGACCCCTGTGTTATGAAGCCCACTACTCCAGTAGCAGAGTAAAAGATCAGTCCAAGAGGCAGGCAAAAAACATGGTCAAACAATCCAGGGTCAGTTCCAGAGCAGGCAAAGGTAGGTACAGTTTAGCGTTAGGCAGAAGTGTGGTCATATAACAGGCCAGGGTCAGTTCCAGAGCAAGCAAAGGTAGGTACAGTTTAGCATTAGGCAGAAGCGTGGTCATTTAGCAGGCCAGGGTCAGTTCCGGAGAAGGCAGAGGTAAGTACAGTTTAGCATTAGGTAGAAGCGTGGTCATTTAGCAGGCCAGGGTCAGTTCCGGAGAAGGCAGCGGTATACACAGTGGCATAAGGGATGTGGTGGTAAATGACAATTATGTTTACAATACTTCCCTAACAATGTAGAGAAGTATGGTAATGGAGGAAACATTCACCAATACAAAGGCCTGGTTGGGAAGGACTTTGGGAACAATAAAACATGGTGTCTCTTCTAGCTCCTCCTCTGGAGCACACCCGGCATTTCTTCTGACGTTTCCAGTCTGTTTTATAGTGGGGGAGTCTCTCAGGAAAGTGGCGTTCGTGGAGTCTGCTCACTGAATCCGAGTGAATGCTTTCTGGTGGGCCTTCAGGGTACAAAAGGGTGGAGATAATTTCTTCTTGGTACTGAAGATAAGATACGGGGCTCTCTGTAGATTTACGGTAAATAACATAACTATTGTAAATGGCCAAACTGAAACGATATATGGAGACTTTTTTATACCAATAGCGGCTTTTTCTTGTGGGAAGGTAGGGTTTGATCATCTGATCATCTGATCATTGAAGTCGACTCCCCCCATGAAAAAATGATAGTCATGGACACATGTTGGTTTCTGGATTGGGCCGTTTCTTCTGGGGATTTCCACATAGGTGTCATTATGGATCGTTGTGAGCATGTGGACGTTTCGTCTGTCCCTCCACCTGAAAGCCAATATCTCTTCATTCCATCTCCCCTTGTTGTAGTCTTTCAGTAATGAGCCTTTGCGGGAAGCCCTTCCTATTGGCTCGCACTGTACCACATGCTGGAGTTTCCTTGTGGTAAAGATTGCGGAAGAAGGGCAAGCTTGTATAGTAATTATCCACATAAAGATGGTAACTCTTTCCAAGGAGTGGATATACAAGCCCCTTTTCCCACAGGCTATGATGTACTCTGGACATTCAGGGGGATGCAGTTGGGTGTCCTTCCCTTCATACACCTGGAAGGTGTAGATGTACCCCGTGGCTCAGTCACATAGCTTGTAGAGCTTAACCCCATATCAGGCCCTTTTGCTGGGGATAAACCGCTTGAAGCCAAGCCTGCCTGTGAGGTGGACCAATGACTCATCCACGGAGATATTTTGGTCGGGGATAAGTAACAGGGGGAATTTCTCCGAGAAAAAATTTAGAAGTGGACGAATTTTAAATAATTTGTCATGTGATGGGTCATTTCGGGAAGGGCACTTGGTGTTGTCATTGTAATGGAGGAAACACATTATCATAAGGTATCTTGATCTTGGCATAATGGAGGAATTGGCATGTGGTGGATGGGGTTGGTGGACAATAGGAGTATAATTCTTTTTTTTGTGAGTCCCATATTGAACGTTAGGCCTAAAAATAATTTAAATGTCTCCACTGTCAATGCTCTCCACTAATAGGGACAGGCATAACTTGAACCAAGGTTGCTTGTTATGAATTGTTGTGCATAGAGGTTGCACTGGGCCATGATGGAGGATAATAGGTCTTGGGTAAAAATTAAATTGAAAAAATCAATAGGGGCAAAATTCTCTGTGTTCACCTGAACACCTGGCTGGGCAGTGAAAGGGGGGGTGTTTGCTGCTCTTTAATTAGGGGTAAGCCACAGAGGGTTTTCAAGGGCATAGGGAAGGCCGGCATGGGTCCTAACGCTTTGGGGCCGAGATGACATCCCGCTAGTTCTTGGCCTTTGCTGCAGTGGTACTTCATTTCTTCTGGATGGCACTGTGCTACTGGTGGATGGCACAGAGCTGCTAGTTAATGCCACTGCATTTCTGGTGGATGGCACCGAGCTGCTGGTTGATGCCACAGCACTACTTGTGGTAGGCTGCTGCTCCATGCCAGAATGCCTTCATTTGATGGGCACACTTTGCTCTTCCTCCGATTCTGTAGCAGACCCACTGCTTACAACGGGTTAATATTCTGAACCAGAATCAGACGCAGACTCAGAGAGCTCCCTGCTGCTCTCGTCGGTCAAGGTAAGCAGTTGGTATGCCTCCTCAGTGGAAACAAATCTTTTCGCCATACTGGTGACTGTGGGCTGTGATGACAAACTGCTGTGGTAGGGACACTTGGACAGATATGGCTGCTCTGATGGGTGCTGATGAGGCTGGTCTAATGAGGCTGCACTGCTGGGTGCTGAAAAGGCTGCACTGCTGGGTGCTGAAAAAGGCTGCACTACTGGGTTATGATGAGGGTGCACTGCTGGGTACTGATGAGGGTGCACTGCTGGCTACTGATAAGGTTGCACTGATGTACACTAATGCACCACATTTAGGATGCACTGATTATCTGGCACTGATGTGCACTGATAAGGTAGCACTGATTGGCGCTGATGAGGATCCACTGATATGGTGGCACTGATGAGCACTTATTAATGGGCACTGATGTGCACTTTTGGGTACTGTAGTGGCACTGATGAGCGCTGTAGTGGCACAGATGAGCGCTGTAGTGGTGCAGATGATCACTCTAGTGATGCTGATGTGGTACTGATGGCACAAATGAGCTCTGTATTGGCACTAATGTGACACTGATGAGCACTGTAGTGGCACTGGGCACTGTAGTGGCACTGGTGTGGAACTGATGGAGCACTGACATGGCACTGGCAGCACAGATGGGCACTGAAGTGGCAGAGGTGGCACAGATGGGAACTCGTGGCACTGATGTAGCACGGATGAGCACTGTAGTGGCACTTATGGACACTTTAGTGGCACTGATGGGTACTGTAGTAGCACTGATGGGTACTGTAGTGGCACTGGTGGCACAGATTGGTACTGTAGTGGAACTGATGGGTAGTTTAGTGGTACTGGTGGCACAGATGGGTACTGTAATGGCACTAATGGGTAGTGTAGTGGCACTGGTGGCACTGTAGGGCACAGATTAGCACTGTAGTGGCACTTGTGTGGCACTGTACGGCACTGCTGGGCACTGTAGTACTCTGCAAATCACTGACAACTCACTGTTTGACACTCAATCTCTCTTCTCTCCTCTCACACTGTATCGGTGTGAGGAGAGAAGAGAGCTGGTCCTCTGCACGACCCCAGTTTGTTGACATTGTGATCGCTTCCTCATTGGAGAGAGCGATCACGTGGTAAAGGGCCGCTGTCATTGGCCCTTTACCGTGATCCGTGTTGTGCCGGGTCCCGTGAACCCGGCAAACATGGACACTTCCATGCGCGTGCCCCAGGGGACGTGCGGGGAGCGCAAGTTCTGGAGGACGCCCTCCCAGAACAAGCTGACTGCACTGTAGCTGTCTTTCAGCTATGGCCCGGTCAGCATGTGGTTAATTTGCAAATGGGGATCATTTCTTCCTCAGAGAACAGTGAGCGAGGCATGGTGGTGGGAAGAAATTAGCAGCAGTACAAGCAACTTCCTGTAGGGAAGTGATGTCATTCCTGTGTGTTGGCCACCACTTCCAGGAACCAGATATGCGTCACAGGAATATACCTCTATGCACACAGCTGTTGCGCATCTCACATACACAGCAGTCGCACATGTAGATGCATTTGTCGCATCTAGCTGCAGGAACCCAATTTTTATGGAAATTAATAATAAAGCAGATGCAGATTTCCAGGACTGGACTAACAAATGTTTATAGTTAAAGGCAACTGGTGTTTTCTATTAAACAAGGTCTAAATGGGCCATTGACATGCATCACAGTTGAACTTAGGAATGTGTCTTTCCAAAGTTTTTTTTTGTTTTGTTTTTTTTTTATTATTCTCTCTTTTATTATGAACAAAAATACTGTATTTATTGGCGTATAACACTCACTTTTTCACCATGAAAATCGGGTGCAAATAGCATGTGCATGTTATACGCCAATACTTAAATTTTAGCTGCCTCGGAGGGGACAGGGAGTGGGGCGGGACGAGCGCCGTCAGATTACATGCAGTGAGAATCTCCTGTTTACTTAGCGGCCTCTGTAATAGGAAGTCCCATCTCCTGGGCCGCCATTGGACCACTGTTCTGTCTATCATTGGATTCTCACTGCATGTAATCTGTCGGCACTCATTCCGCCCCCCTCCCTGTCCCCTCTTGCTGCAGATAGGCATCGATCAGGCTGCACTGATGGCAATGGTGAAGCTGCTGCATTGAAGGCAATGGTGAGGCTGCTGCATTGAAGGCAATAGTGAGGCTGCTGCATTGAAGGCAGTGGCAAGGCTGCTGTATTGATGGCAATTGCGAAGCTGTACTGATGGCACTTGTGAGGCTGCAGATGGGCATTGATCAGGCTGCATTGATGGCAATGGTGAGGCTGCAGATAGGCACTGACCCTTATTTTGCTTCAAAGTTCCTTATTTAACATTTAAGTTTTTTTCCTGAAATTTCCCTCTTAAAATGAATGTGCGTGTTATACGCCTGTGCGTGTTATACGCCAATAAATACGGTACTTAGATACAAGTAATAAAACTCACATTCCAATGTCATTGTTCCTCTTTACATAAATTAAATGCAATCTACAATTATTCTCCCTATTTCCCAGCTCCCCAACCCAAAAAAAACCCCCTCTCTCCTCCCCCTCCCCCAATCCCCTAAACCTCCATCAAATTCCTCCAACCCTCAAATTTTTTGATCTCCACCCATTTTCCCCATACGTTGTTCCCCTTAATATCCATACCAGATCCAACGACCCCTGTTTTTTTCAATGTTTTTTATCTATATTCTAGGGATCCGGCAATACATTACAGCCGCGAGCAATTCAATTATATTTTTTCCTTTACAAATGTCATTTTGCTGCTCTCATTCATAAAACTATGTATGGCTGCCATGTAAGCAGCCTTACATAGTGTGGGGCGTGGACTGACCCCCCTGAGCCAAGATTGGCCAAAGGCACCCTGCCTTCGGCCAATCATGGCTCTCACAGCAGAGCATGCTGTGATTGGCCAAAGCATGCAGGTCAATGTGCATGCTTTGGCCAATCAGCAGCCGTCAATGCACTGTGATCTCGCAGTGCATTGGTGGTCTTGCGGTTCATTATGGCGCGTTCAGCGGGCGCTCAAATTTGCCGCAAACACCCCATAATGTTCGGTATTCAGTGAACGGGCGAACACTTAGTGTTCGATTCGAACTTAGGTTCGACTCGAACCGTGGGCTCAACCCTAGCAGGAAGTAATCAAGCCTCATTCACATAGAGAAATTCAACTGAGTCACTCCTGAATGGACATTTCACAATACCCCAGTGAGTGATGTCATGTGGATGGTAAAAATATTAAAATATATGTTTAATTAATGGAAAAAATATAAGAAGAAATGTAATAAGAAAAATACAACATAATCGCTAAGAGTATGTGTATAAATAAATTACAAATGACAATAAAAATGGGTGAAAATTAATAAGGGAAAGAGAAGCTATGAAAATAAAATTGATAAATAGAATAGCACATCAGGTATTAATAAAAGCATTGTTATTCCAATCAAAATTAATACCAAAAGGAGCATAAGGTTTTAAAAAACAAAAACATGTACTTTTTCTTCTACTGTTACTGGTAAAACATACCCAATCAAACACTTTATCACCTGTACCACAAATAATATTGTTTACCTTATCACATGTCCATGTGGTAAGCAGTATGTGGGATGAACAATCAGGACTTTTTCCATACGGGCTAAGAAACATATTAACAACATTACAAAAATTAGAGAGGACCAAAAAGAACATACGGCTCCTGAGCATTTTGCACAGTGCCATAATAGAGATCCCACCGGTACCTCTTGTGGCAATTGATAAATATATGCCACCTTGGAAAGGGGGGTCCACTAAAATAGGCGTCTCACAAATGGAGGTGAGGTGGATCTACAAATTTAAATCCTTTGCTCCTTTTGGAATTAATGTTTATTGGGATATCAATGCTTTTATTTATAATTACTGATGTGCTATTCTATATATCAATTTTCTTTTCATGAATTTATTGTTGTATTAATGTACTGACAATTTATCATGCCAGTCCATTGCGGAAAGAGGATAGCTTCTCTTTCCCTTAGTAATTATATTTTTTATATTTTCATCCTTTTTTATCGTCATTTGTAATTTATTTATACACATAATCTTAGTGATTATGCTGTATTTGTCTTATTACCTTTCGTCTTATAATTTTTTCCATTAATTAAACATATTTTTTAATATTTTTACCATCCACATGAGATTATCCATTGGGATATTGTGAAATGTCCATTCAGGGGTGATTCTGTTGAATTTCTCTATGTGAATGAGGCTTGATTACTTCCTAACTCCCAGATCATGATCTGCTGTTTATCCAGTTCTGCTGTTTTGTCTGATTGAGAATGAGGCTTGGTCACTGTCTGCCTATCAGATCGAGACCTGCTGGATATATATTATGCTGCTCGTCAGATTGATAATGAGGCTCGGTTGTCTCTGAGTCAATCCGAAGCTTGGTATGTATTTACTGTGGAGGGCAACGCCCCTTAGCAGTATGGGTTCGGCAAACTCTGTTGTTAACATGAGTGGCCGTTTCCTCCATTAACAATCTGAGCCAGCTTTTTGACCAATAGTGGCTGAATGAGGCGATTAGAGTATTAGATCAGCTGTGCTCTTTCTGCTGTGGACCTGTGAAATAGCATGGCCTCTGGCATGGACGCCTGATGACACCCCCGATGACATCAGTTATGATGAAACTAGTAGGGTGGATTCTATGCTCAGTCTCACCATGCTAGTTTTTGTATTGATCTGCAGATAGTTTTACATCCTGAAACGTTTTACTCTGAAACTTTTTATCCTTGTGTGATTGGACTTGTGTTATAGCAAAAAACCATCACGGTTTTCCTCTTTTTTTTACACCTCACATGGGAGCGAAAAACAGAGAGAGCAGCCATTTGAATTGATATCTTCATTATCCTGCCTACAGCCAGAGGATGGATTCTATGCACTATATGAACCCACGCTTTACTAGGCTCCTATAATGTGGAGTCTAGTTATCTGGTAAGGGCACAGCTTTTCCTTTTATCACGGTGGAAGGTGCACTTCTGGTGTTCAATCATTTACTATCACTGAGAAATGAATATTCAAGGATATTCCACTTACTTTGGATTTTCTATAGACCGATCACTGTTCCTTATGATGTCCTCATAGACTGATTATTGTTTATACACATATATACATTTTTATTTGTGTGTGTTTTTGCCATATCACTTCTGTTAGCACGGCAATCTTGTGTCTTTTTATTATTTATTAAATCAACCCCAGTTTATTCTTGCATAGACGTAGAATGATATCTAATTTCCTGCAGTTTATTAAGTCTCACAAGACACACACCCCAAATCAAGAATTCTGGGCTGTCTAAACAGATAACCATAGTAATGTGTCAATCTACCGTCTGCAGTATGCTTTGGTCTAAAGTGGGCTTTTAGAAACAGAACAATAGATTATGCTATAAATATGCCATTTTAATGCAATGTCTTAACGTTTGCAAAACATTATTTTTTTTACAAACGTTTACAAAGGATTTGACATTTGTTTCTTTTTAGGAACAATTAATTATTGGGTTCTTATTCTCTTTCATACCTAAGATGTAGCAATGTAAACAGAAAATGTGCAAATTATTTAACAAGTTCTCAAGATTGTTTTCACTTTCTCTGTGATGCTTTGTCTGCAAGTGACATCCAAGACTAAATCAAGAAACTGTAATCTATTCAGTTTTTCCCTTTTCCTCTTAAATAGGAGTAAGGTACTTTGAGCATGAGAAGATTCACAGCTCAAGAAAAATTAATGCTCTGTGAATGCTGCTTGCCAGAGCTTAAGACATGAAAGGCTGTATCATGCAAATGACCACTCTCAAAAGGTTGATTAAGTGTAAGCAAGAGCAGAAGTTAATAAAAGAGTTATTCATTCATCTGCTGTTCTTGCATGAGAAACTCTTCAAATATTTTGACTAGATTGTGTGTGATTTGTGTATGTTAACTTACATGAATGCCCATTAAAAGCAACATAGCTTGCATGCTTTCCTAATAATTATTCATTTATCCCAAAGGCCTCAATATAGATTTAAGTAATCTGCTTTTAATCAGTGAAAAATGTTCAGCAATAAATCAAGAGGAGGAGTTGAATTTGTGCTGAACTACTCAACTAAATGCAATTTTGGGGTGATTCCTAAAAAAGCAAAAACAGGTAAATGTTTTACACTTTAGCTTTAAAAAAGATCATTTTTTTAGGGCTTTATTTTTTTAAAAAACTCTTTTTTTTTCCTTATGCACAATATGCATTTTTGTGTCATGTAAAAGAATAGTAACTCTACTATATATAGTGTCAGCTTTCATGTTTACATGTTTTACAGCAGTTAGAGAAATGGATGATCATTGTAGGTTACTGCATTTTGCATAGTACTCCTAACCACTTCAGCTCTGGGCCTATTTTGACACTTCTCATATATATGTAAAAAAATTATTTACAGCCCCCAAATATTGTACGTTTTTCAAAAGAGGCCATAGAGAAGAAAAATTTAGGTGCTGGAAATTTGTCACACAGTATTTGCGCAGTAGTTTTTCAAACACAATATTTGGGGAAAAAATAAACTTTAATTAATTTTGGTTCACATAAACACCATGGAATATCCAATTTTTGATAAGTTTGAAGGCTGGCTGCAGGCTAGCCTGGATTTGTAGGAGGAGTCTGAGGGTATATATGCCTCCTCCTCCTCCATCAGATCCTTCGTTGGTTCATTTCTGGGTTACGCTGGCACGTCACTTCCAGGTCCCTGCGGAGCAACGGTCTGCGGCTACAGTGGTGGTGGTTCCCCTCTCAGGGGAACCACAGAGGAGACCGCCTGCCCGCCCACCTACCCACCTTTCTTTCCACCAAGGATATCCGATATTGATGGGGCTGCCCGCCTGTTTCTCCTGGTGTTCAAGCCGGTGGGGTGATCGGCTGCCCTGCTCCTCTCCTGTCTCCCATGCAGATTCGGCATCACGAGGGGGCTGCCCGCCCGTTTTTCCCGGTGTTCACGCCAGGGGGTGGGTGATTGACCGCCAGCTCCTCTCCTCTCTCCCATGCAAATTCGGCATCACAGGGGGGCTGCCCGCCCGTGCTCGATGACATGGAGGACTGCCTGCCCTAGTTACATGCTCTATCTGGCATCTATGAGGGGGCGCCGGCTGCTTCTCCGGTACTCACGCTGAGGGGGTGGGGGGCGTCCGTCCTCCCTCCTCCCTCTTCTCCCTAGTCACGCCAGCATGGGGGGGTGTATCATCCATCCAATTCCCCCCAGTGTTTTCAGAGGGGAGATGTGTCCTCTGGCTTTTGGATGGGGGGCGGTGCTTCCTCCAGCCGACTGCATACCAGCAATATCCACCAATTCACAAGTCCAGGTTCATAAACTGCAACCAGCTTATCATTTTACTAATTACTTATTCATACCGTCTAGGGCATACATCACCCAGATCAGCATTTCTGTGGGCTGTGCGGCCAGGTGTTCATGAGCTGCAGCCGTTACATGTGATCACACATGGAGCGATGGCCTGAGGTTAGGGATGGTTGAGCGGCCTTGACAAAGGGTGGGGAATTTAATACAGGATTTACCTGTCTTGTGCTGTAACATTGGTGTTTTTTCGGTGTGCTAATTTAACAGTGAAATCTTGACCATGTTCACATGACATGTTGTTGTTCCTGTCATGGTGGTTCTGTCAGCAGCATGTTCTGTCACCACGTGTTCTACCATAGCAGCCCTGTCATTGCGTGTTTCTGTCAGTGGCGTGTTTCTGTCAGTGGCATGTTCTGTCATTAGGGTCAAGTAGATAAGAGGACAGAGGATTATAGCGGTGCTAAAGCAAAAAATGTGAACATGAGATAGAAGTATAAAAATTACAAATAACACTTTATTTCACAAAATTCAATACATGAGGAGAACAGTAAAATCATTAACAGCAAAAAACATATATATAGTAATATGACCCAAGTGCAGTAGGGTGGGCCAGGTGGAAGCGGCCTTCAAGGCAAGAGCTCAGTTTCCTACATGTTTCGCCAAAACATTGGCTTCCTCAGGGAATGAGAGCTTATGCGATATATAAGAATCTATGCATGGGAATACAAAGACATCATGTAAACATACAAGACACAAGCAATAAACAATTATAAACCTTGCTGTATATTGAAATATATAATTATAAATATAGAAATATAAGGCTGGACAAACTCACAAGGCGAGGTGGCCCTAACGTAACCCCATGGTCCCAAACATACCTGAACACCAGACACCCAGGGAAAGCCCGGCAGGAGACCCCCCGTTGAGGGAGGAACAGGCTGCACCGTATTTGTGCTTGCAGGGGGCACATAAAAGACCTGGCGATTAAATATATTGGAAATTAGGAATGATAATTGCTGAATAGACATGAAATATATGTAAAACATTAGGTTCTGGAAACATAAATAGAGTAATGCACTATGCATAGATTAGATAGGGCAAAAAAGCCTCAAAAGAACTCACTCTTTAAAAACAAGTTGATTGGTGAAGGGGAAACGCCTGAGGATGGATTAAAAAAACAAGCATGGACAGCTGGTAAAGATGTTAGATGATGGTCTGAAAAAATACATAGGGAAAAATGAGCCAGTTAGCCTAAAAGGGATAGTTTGGCAACAATTGTATCAAGAGATTGAAAAAAATGACCAAAAACTGCTCACCTAATAGGTGATTTGCAAGGCATGTGACTGTCACCAATCAGTCTTCACATAGCTTGCATAGAAGTAAGAGACTAGGCAATGGGAGAGAGTTGATATGTCCTGGGAGAGGGTGAATAAAGGCTGAATTAGAAGTGACAAAATAGATTATTTAAAGATAGCTGAGGAGTAAGTAGCCATAAGTAATTACCTTGTCAGCTTGTGCAGAGCATATACAGGCGTTATCCTTGTCCAGCTGAAGGAATGGACAAGCCGGCTTCGTATATATCCCCCCCACACCTGATCCGAAGCCAATCAGGTGTGCGGACGCTAAAGAGAGGCATCCGCGCATGCGCACTGGGTAGCACCACCGAGCCTACAAGATCCGTCATGCACCGCGCGCGCATGCCCTAACTACACGGCCCCCTGTGTGGCCAATGGGAGAGTGGGAACGCAGTGAAGACGAAGATCCAACAGCGCTGCCCAAACCCGACTAGCAGATGGAGTAAGGGAGGCCGGGCAGTGTGAGCGATGCGCAGACACCCAGGGCAGACATAAATGTTCTGCCCTGGGCGTCCATACAAGCAACGACAGCGCAAGCTCAGCCAATCCCGGCAAGAGGCCAAAGCCAAGCCCTTCCGAGGAACGAAGGGGGAACAGGGAATGCAGGGACCAAGGGGATGGGACCCCCCAGTAGTGAGATAAGATGTGGGGAGAGGCGCAGGGTAAGGGGAGTAAACCCCAAAAAGCCCAACGATCCCATGGGTCTCTGGGGACGAAGGGAATGTTCCTGCGCATCCCCCCACGTGGTCCAGCCACAAAGAACATAGAGTGCATAGAGAACCGCAGGGTCCCAGTATGAACAAAAAAATAGAACAACAAATGTGAAAAGACAAATCCAAATTTAATATAAACATCAAAGGAGGACAATAGAATGAATGGGTATCAATTATACAATGTCGCGAGAATAAATGTACAAGATAAATATTGATATGGACAATTATGCAAATCGCTATTTATATTATGGTGGAGTAGCTAAGACTGTGTAGGAAGAAAGCAATAACATACCGTGGCAGAAAGATAAAGAGAAAGAAGAAAGGAAGAAAAGAGAAGAAGGGAAAGGAAGAATAATGAAGAAGATACTATAAATGGCGTGAGTGACAGGGGACATATAGCAACAGGATACCTGGGTCAATGTAATGAGGCAAAATGTGATAGACTAGAGGGTATCCAGACTCACAAAAAAGGTTTAAAACTTATGTGTTCATTGAGCCCCGGAAATTTTGTGGGCTGTAAGGTATGAATCCATTTGGTTTCGAGCTGTAGTAGTCTATTATCAATGCTACCGCCTCTAGCATGTGACGGGACATGCTCGAGTGCGGAGAACTGGATAACATGGGGATCAAAATTGTGGTGGGTAGCTATATGCCGATTGATGGCTGTGGTGGTAGTATTTTTGAATAGAGGTTTGATGTGGTCACGAATGCGAACCTGGAAAGCACGCTTGTTTTTTCCGATGTAGTATGCGCCACAACGGCATTGAGCCAAGTATATGACTCCCACGGTGGCGCAAGTGACTCGATATTTGATACTGTGAATTAGTCCATTGGGCAGAACCTGTTCCCGAGAATTGGTTACAAAGATACAAACATCGCATTTGCCACACTGGTATGTTCCAGTGCTGTTAAAAACATGTTGTGTGTCAATTGAATGGTGGCTTTTGATTAGTCGGTCTCGAAGTGAAGGAGATCGACGATAGGTAATGTCAGGGTGGACTTTGACATATTTTGCGATTGTGGGGTCCGCCGTTAATAAAGGCCAAAACTGGTTAAGGATATGTCTAATTTGGGTGTGTTGTTTAGAATATTGGGTGATTAGTCATACGGGTTGTCTAGTGTCCGGAGTCTTGTCAGAAAAGACAAGGTCTCTTCTATTAAGTTTTTTGGCCTTGCTAAAGGCTTTTTTCAAAAGAGAGTGGCTATATCCTCTGTCTAACAGTCTACTATAAAGATCCTGTGCTGCTTGAAGGAAATCTCCTTCAAGAGTGCAGTTTCTTTTGAGTCGAAGATATTGGCTGAAAGGAATGCTTTTAAGAAGGGGCTTGGGGTGGGTACTGCTGGCGTGCAAAATCGTATTGCCCGAAGAGAGTTTACGATATAGGGCAGTATGAATCTGACCATTGGGATGCAGACTGATCCGAAGGTCCAGAAAATGGATCTGCGACTGGCTGCATTCCATGGTAAATTTGAGATTAAACGCGTTCTGGGTTAGATGCTCAATAAAGAGCATCAGTTCGTCCTTGGTGCCTGACCAAAACAATAGTATATCATCTATATACCTGTACCAAGATGTTACCTTGGACAGGAGGAGGATGGAATTAGCCGTACGGAAAAGTTCTCTCTCCCACCCCCCCAGGTACAGGTTGACATAGGAGGGGGCACATTTGGTCCCCATGGCCACGCCCTGCACCTGGAGGTAGTGGGAGGAGCCGAACATGAAATAGTTGCGGGTCAGTATAAATTGAAGTAATTCGAGAACAAAGTCTCCATAGGCGTCATACCTAGGGCCTCTTTCTCAAAGTAGTTTTTCAATAACTAGAATGCCTCTCTCATGTGGAATGAGATTGTACAGACTCTCAACATCTAGGGCTACCAGCCAAGTGTTTTTTGGTAGAAATTTGCCATCTAAGATGCGGAGGAGATGGATCGTGTCTTTTATATAAGAAGGCAAGGAGGTAACGTGAGGCGCTAAATACTTGTCAACTAATGCGCTGGCATGTTCAGTGAGACATTGTCATCCAGAAACTATAGGACGGCCTGGTGGGTGAGTTAAAGACTTGTGAAGTTTGGGTAGAGAATAAAAAGTGGGAGTTTTTGGTTCCCTGACATTTAGAAAGTTCCATGTGTTGGAGTCGATCGTACCCTTTTGGTATGCTGAAAAAATCAGCTGATTATATTCTGAAATATAGTGGTCAATAAGTGACTTGGATATAGGTCTGTACCAGTCGCGGTTGTTTAGAATATCGTAACACTTCTGTTCGTAGAAGGACACATCCATCACCACCACGTTGCCACCCTTGTCGGCTGGCTTGATGACTAGCTCAGGATGATTTTGAAGAGATTTTAATGCTTTAGTCAAGGCAGGAGATAAATTGGATGGAAAGGAAGAAGCGAAATTAAATCCTTCAATAGCTGAGGAGACTTGTTGCACAAAAGCCCAAATGTTGGGGTTTGTGGATAAGTTGGGAAAGTTACGAGATTTTGGCTTAAAAGAAGTTGGGGGGGGGAGGAGACACCAAGGGCAGCGATACCCGAGTCAGGAGGATCCGAGAAATCGTCACCATCAGTGTCGCCCTCCTCCCATAGTGACATCAGCTCCTCTAAGGCTTGTATCTCAGCCAAGGTAGGAACCTCTTGAGAGGAAGTAATGGACTCAGAAGGAAGATTTATCATAGATTACCTTGAAAAGTAATTTTTGTGCAAAAAGGTGGATATCTTTGATGAGAGAGAATCTGTCGAAATCATTAGACGGGCAAAAGGTAAGACCGAGTTGTAATACTCGGATTTGATCAGAGCTTAGTGGAATGGATGATAAATTGATTACATCAGAGGTGGGTGATCTTCGTTGATCACTGATGTTTGGGGTTGTGGATTGAGAGTTGGACTCTGAAGAGAGTCCTGGCCCTGTGCTAAAAAAATGGGTGCAATTTTGGGATCTAGGAACTGTGCATTAATCTACTGGCACAAAAGTTATTTTGAAAAATATGCCGAGCATAAGATAGTACCCTGGGGGCTGAGAATCCAGCTTTTTCCCAACATTAAAAAAATAAATGACTTACTGAAGGCATCCTGGGAGGATAACCTTCAATCGTGCTCCCTTAATATGCTCTCCATTCTATGTAAAGAATACGAATTGGAGCTTGAACAACTTGATGTTGCTATTAATCGTTGGTATTCAGACCATGCATTAGGTATGTCCTCCTCTAGATATAGCAAGCGGGACAAGGCCCGAAAATGGTTATGCGTATAAATGGGATAATACCAAAGAAACCAAACCAAGAAGCAAGTCTTTTGCTCCCAATGCACCTACCTCCAATAACCATGAATCTAATACCCTGTCTGCCTCCTTTTCTTCCAGCACCTCCACCGTGTATCACGACCTCACTCAGGAACAACTCGCCAAGAAAAGAAAAGGTGACCAATCTGCCACGTCTTCGGAATCACTCCTGCGCACTCTCGGACCCACTTCACTCTTTCATCCGTCCACGTCTCACTCTAAAGCCACTCACGTTTCCACCCCCTTCACCAAAGCACAATCCAAGATGTCGTCTATACCGAAATCATCTACTACCAAAGCTCTTATTTTCACGACATCGGCACCTTCTCACTCCCAGATGCACACTGTCACCAGAAGGGTAAGTGAACCCATGATCACCTCCATGTTTCCGGTTAATGCACAGTCCCTAGATCCCAAAATTGCACCCATTTTTTTAGCACAGGGCCAGGACTCTCTTCAGAGTCCAACTCTCAATCCACAAACCCAAACATCAGTGATCAACGAAGATCACCCACCTCTGATGTAATCAATTTATCATCCATTCCACTAAGCTCTGATCAAATCCGAGTATTACAACTCGGTCTTACCTTTTGCCCGTCTAATGATTTTGACAAATTCTCTCTCATCAAAGATATCCACCTTTTTTCACGAAAATTACTTTTCAAGGTAATCTATGATAAATCTTCCTCTTGTGCAATTTCTTCTGAGTCCATTTCTTCCTCTCAAGAGGTTCCTACCTTGGCTGAGATACAAGCCTTAGAGGAGCTGATGTCACTATGGGAGAAGGGCGACACTGATGGTGACGATTTCTCGGATTCTCCTGACTCGGGTATCGCCGCCCTTGGTGTCTCCCCCCCCCCAACTTCTTTTAAGCCAAAATCTCGTAACTTTCCCAACTTATCCACAAACCCCAACATTTGGGCTTTTGTGCAACAAGTCTCCTCAGCTATTGAAGGATTTAATTTCACTTCTTCCTTTCCATCCAATTTATCTCCTGCCTTGACTAAAGCATTAAAATCTCTTCAAAATCATCCTGAGCTAGTCATCAAGCCAGCCGACAAGGGTGGCAACGTGGTGGTGATGGATGTGTCCTTCTACGAACAGATGTGTTACGATATTCTAAACAACCGCGACTGGTATAGACCTATATCCAAGTCACTTATCGACCACTATATTTCAGAATACAATCAGCTGATTTTTTCAGCATACCAAAAGGGTACGATCGACTCCAACACATGGAACTTTCTAAATGTCAGGGAACCAAAAACTCCCACCTTTTATTCTCTACCCAAACTTCACAAGTCTTTAACTCACCCACCAGGCCATCCTATAGTTTCTGGACGACAATGTCTCACGGAACATGCCAGCGCATTAGTTGACAAGTATTTAGCGCCTCACGTTACCTCCTTGCCTTCTTATATAAGACACGATCCATCTCCTCCGCATCTTAGATGGCAAATTTCTACCAAAAAACACTTGGCTGGTAGCCCTAGATGTTGAGAGTCTGTACAATATCATTCCACATGAGAGAGGCATTCTAGTTATTGAAAAACTACTTTGAGAAAGAGGCCCTAGGTATGACGCCTGTTGCCTTATGAGTTTATATGAAATCTCCATTAATAACTGTAAAATATTGTAATAATGAATATATTTCATGTAGCTGGCATCTATGAAAGCCGGGCAAAAAGGGTTTCATTTAAGCTTGTGCTAAGAGCAGAGAATGTGCGCCAAGACTTGTATATACAAACAATGCAGAGCCAATTCAATTGTTTTACACCTACTCCTTTGAAAGGATCCCATGTTGGGATATGCATTGGAGGGGGCCCAACCCATAATCAACACCTAACTTCCTGGGGAAATTCAATTAACTGCCGGCCAGCATAGTCACAAGGATTTGCATGAAAAGGGGCCGACTTATGGAGTCAGTCCTCCAATCATGATCCAAGCTAGGCCAACCAATGAGACATCAGCCTGGTTTGATATACTCAGAGCCGAGTGGGAGGTAACGGTCTCTTTCTGATAGACCAGCAAGCTGAAAGGAACTTTGGTAAGAAATGGGTAATTATGGGAAAGGAATGCCCTTTTACTTGTAACTAAATATGTGTGTAGATTACTGTATTGAGGAATATACCCTGTATTCCTTCATGTAAATACTTTATTTCAACCTAATATTTTCTTCCTTGGTGTAAGACGATAGATAGATGATTGTGTATTAGCTAGACTTTCAACTGCTTCCTAATAAATGTTATTATATTTTAAGCTTTCACTCTTCGTCGAAAAGAACTCTTATTTAACCCACATCATATCTATGAGATATGAAAAATCTTAAATATAGATTTTTCAGGGTAACACGCCTATGGAGACTTTGTTCTCGAATTACTTCAATTTATACTGACCCGCAACTATTTCATGTTCGGCTCCTCCCACTACCTCCAGGTGCAGGGCGTGGCCATGGGGACCAAATGTGCCCCCTCCTACGCCAACCTGTACCTGGGGGGGTGGGAGAGAGAACTGTTCCGTACAGCTAATTCCATCCCCCTCCTGTCCAAGGTAACATCTTGGTGCAGGTATATAGATGATATACTATTGTTTTGGTCAGGCACCAAGGACGAACTGATGCTCTTTATTGAGCATCTAACCCAGAACGCGTTTAATCTCAAATTTACCATGGAATGCAGCCAGTCGCAGATCCATTTTCTGGACCTTCGGATCAGTCTGCATCCCAATGGTCAGATTCATACTGCCCTATATCGTAAACCCTCTTCGGGCAATACAATTTTGCACGCCAGCAGTGCCCACCCCAAGTCCCTTCTTAAAAGTATTCCTTTCAGCCAATATCTTCGACTCAAAAGAAACTGCACTCTTGAAGGAGATTTCCTTCAAGCAGCACAGGATCTTTATAGTAGACTGTTAGACAGAGGATATAGCCACTCTCTTTTGAAAAAAGCCTTTAACAAGGCCAAAAAACTTAATAGAAGAGACCTTGTCTTTTCTGACAAGTCTCCGGACACTAGACAACCCGTACGACTAATCACCCAATATTCTAAACAACACACCCAAATTAGACATATCCTTAACCAGTTTTGGCCTTTATTAACGGCGGACCCCACAATCGCAAAATATGTCAAAGTCCACCCTGACATTACCTATCGTCGATCTCCTTCACTTCGAGACTGACTAATCAAAAGCCACCATTCAATTGACACACAACATGTTTTTAACAGCACTGGAACATACCAGTGTGGCAAATGCGATGTTTGTATCTTTGTAACCAATTCTCGGGAACAGGTTCTGCCCAATGGACTAATTCACAGTATCAAATATCGAGTCACTTGCGCCACCGTGGGAGTCATATACTTGGCTCAATGCCGTTGTGGCGCATACTACATCGGAAAAAACAAGCGTGCTTTCCAGGTTCGCATTCGTGACCACATCAAACCTCTATTCAAAAATACTACCACCACAGCCATCAATCGGCATATAGCTACCCACCACAATTTTGATCCCCATGTTATCCAGTTCTCCGCACTCGAGCATGTCCCGTCACATGCTAGAGGCGGTAGCATTGATAATAGACTACTACAGCTCGAAACCAAATGGATTCATACCTTACAGCCCACAAAATTTCCGGGGCTCAATGAACACATAAGTTTTAAACCTTTTTTGTGAGTCTGGATACCCTCTAGTCTATCACATTTTGCCTCATTACATTGACCCAGGTATCCTGTTGCTATATGTCCCCTGTCACTCACGCCATTTATAGTATCTTCTTCATTATTCTTCCCTTCCCTTCTTCTCTTTTCTTCCTTTCTTCTTTCTCTTTATCTTTCTGCCATGGTATGTTATTGCTTTCTTCCTACACAGTCTTAGCTACTCCACCATAATATAAATAGCGATTTGCATAATTGTCCATATCAATATTTATCTTGTACATTCATTCTTGCAACATTGTATAATTGATACCCATTCATTCTATTGTCCTCCTTTGATGTTTATATTAAATTTGGATTTGTCTTTCCACATTTATTGTTCTATTTTTTGTTCATAGTGGGACCCTGTGGTTCTCTATGCACTCTATGTTCTTTGTGGCTGGACCACGTGGGGGGATGCGCAGGGACATTCCCTTCGTCCCCAGAGACCCATGGGATCGTTGGGCTTTTTGGGGTTTACTCCCCTTACCCTGCGCCTCTCCCCACATCTTATCTCACTACTGGGGGGTCCCATCCCCTTGGTCCCTGCATTCCTTGTTCCCCCTTCGTTCCTCAGGAGGGCTTGGCTTTGGCCTCTTGCTGGGATTGGCTGAGCTTGCGCTGTCGTTGCTTGTATAGACGCCCAGGGCAGAACATTCGCACTGCCCGGCCTCCCTTACTCCATCTGCTAGTCGGGTTTGGGCAGCGCCGTTGGATCTTCGTCTTCACGGCATTCCCACTCTCCCATTGGCCACACAGGGGCCGCGTAGTTAGAGCATGCGCGCGCGGTGCATGACGGACCTTGTAGGCTCTGTGGTGCTACCCAGTGCGCATGCGCGGACGCCTCTCTTTAGCGTCCGCACAACTGATCGGCTTCAGATCAGGTGTGGGGGGGATATAAGAAGCCGGCTTGTCCATTCCTTCAGCTGGACAAGGATAACGCCTGTATATGCTCTGCACAAGCTGACAAGGTAATTACTTATGGCTACTCACTCCTCAGCTATCTTTAAATAATCCATTTTGTCACTTCTAATTCAGCCTTTATTCACCCTCTCCCAGGACATATCAACTCTCTCCCATTGCCTAGTCTCTTACTTCTATGCAAGCTATGTGAAGACTGATTGGTGACAGTCACATGCCTTGCAAATCACCTATTAGGTGAGCAGTTTTTGGTCATTTTTTTCAATCTCTTGATACAATTGTTGCCAAACTATCCCTTTTAGGCTAACTGGCTCATTTTTTCCTATGTATTTTTTCAGACCATCATCTAACATCTTTACCAGCTGTCCATGCTTGTTTTTTTAATCCATCCTCAGGCGTTTCCCCTTCACCAATCAACTTGTTTTTAAAGAGTGAGTTCTTTTGAGGCTTTTATGCCCTATCTAATCTATGCATAGTGCATTACCCTATTTATGTTTCCAGAACCTAATGTTTTACATATATTTCACGTCTATTCAGCCATTATCATTCCTAATTTCCAATATATTTAATCGACAGGTCTTTTATGTGCCCCCTGCAAGCACAAATACAGTGCAGCCTGTTCCTCCTTTGGCGGGGGGTCTCCTGCCCGGCTTTCCCTGGGTGTCTGGTGTTCAGGTATGTTTGGGACCATGGGGTTACGTTAGGGCCACCTCCCCGTGTGAGTTTGTCCAGCCTTATATTTCTATATTTATAATTATATATTTCAATATACAGCAAGGTTTATAATTGTTTATTGCTTGTGTCTTGTATGTTTACATGATGTCTTTGTATTCCCATGCATAGATTCTTATATATCGCATAAGCTCTCATTCCCTGAGGAAGCCAATGTTTTGGCGAAACATGTAGGAAACTGAGCTCTTGCCTTGAAGGCCGTTTCCACCTGGCCCACCCTACTGCACTTGGGTCATATTACTATATATATGTTTTTTGCTGTTAATGATTTTACTGTTCTCCTCATGTATTGAATTTTGTGAAATAAAGTGTTATTTGTAATTTTTATACTTCTATCTCATGTTCACATTTTTTTGCTTTAGCACCGCTATAATCCCCTGTCCTCTTATCTACTTGTTACTAAATTACTTTGGGATGAGGTGCCACATCTGATGCAACCTGTCTAGCCATACCTCCTTTTCTCCTGTCATTAGGGTGTTTGTCATGGCATTTCGTTCGCAGCATTTCATTCATAGCTTTCATTCGTAGCATTTCTGTCATAGCGATTTTCCTGTCGCAGCTTTTTCTGTCATAGCTTTTTCCCATGTAGTTTTCATTTCACATTTTCCTGTCGTAGCTTTTCCCTGTGTAGCTTTCATTCACAGCGATTTTTCCTGTCATATCAATTTTCCTGTCATAGCATTTTCCTGTGTAGCTTTCATTCGTATTGACTTTCCTGTCGTAGCATTTCTGTCGTAGTGATTTTCCTGTCGCAGCATTTTCCCTTGCAGCTTTCATTTATTGCATTTTCCTGTCGTAGCTCTGCAGTCGTAAACGATTTTCCTGTCGCAGCATTTTCCTGTCGTAGCTTTCTCATGTAGTTTTCATTCGTAACATTTCGTTCATAGCGTTTCCTGTTGTAACGTTTTCCTGTGTAGCTTTCTTTCATAGCGATTTTCCTGTCATAGCGATTTCCTGTGTATCTTTCATTCGTAGCGATTTTCCTGTCGTAGCGATTTTCCTGTCGTAGCGATTTTCCTGGGTACCTTTAATTTGTAGTGATTTTCCTGTGTAGCTTTCATTCATAGTGATTTTCCTGTCATAACGATTTTCCTGTGTAGCTTTCATGCTTAGCGATTTTCCTGTGTAGCTTTCATAAGTAGCAATTTTTCTTGTCATAGTGATTTTCCTGTGTAGCTTTCATGCTTAGTGATTTTCCTGTGTAGCTTTCATTCATAGTGATTTTCCTGTCATAACGATTTTCCTGTGTAGCTTTCATGCTTAGCGATTTTCCTGTGTAGCTTTCATAAGTAGCAATTTTTCCTGTCATAGTGATTTTCCTGTGTAGCTTTCATGCTTAGCGATTTTCCTGTGTAGCTTTCATAAGTAGCAATTTTTCCTGTCATAGCGATTTTCCTGTGTAGCTTTCATTCGTAGCGATTTTCCTATGTAGGTTCATTCATAGTAATTTTCCTGTCGTAGCGACTTTCCTGTGTAGTTTCATTTGTAGCGATTTTCCTGTGTAGCTTTCATTCATAGCGATTTTCCTGTGTAGCTTTCATTCGTAGCAATTTTCCTGTGTAGCTTTCATTTGTATTGATTTACCTGTCATAGCATTTTCCTGTGTAGTTTTCATTCATAGCGATTTCCTGTCGTAGCAGTTTCCTGGGTAGCTTTCTTTCATAGCATTTTCCTGTCATAGCGTTCAGTTCGTAGCATTCCTGTCAGCTCTCACCCATTACATACGTTATATGATGCACATTCATTTCATTACAACTGTACGTCTACCCACCACGGTCTGTGGGTACACTAGCCCTGAGGGTTTCAGTTTGCTATCTGTCTCTGTTTTCTGTTGTAGCCTATCATTTTGTAGCATTTCTGTTAGCTAGGGCTCAAATCCAGGGTCTGTCACGTCTACGGAACCATACGGGCTGAGGTTTCATTTTTAATTGATTGTCGTCCCACAATCTTCTCGCCCGTATACCATACGTCATTACACCTTTACTACTACCCACCATGGTCTGTGGGTACATCAGCCCTGAGTGTTCATTTTTAATTACCTGTCTTGGCACTGCAGGTTGCTCGGGCTCGCTTACTGCATAAACTAGGGTGGTGTCATTAGGTTCACATTCACGCGCTGTTGGCTTGTCATTTCTGCACCTACATCCTCATACTTGTCAGGTACGAAGGGGTGTTGTTCAGGGGTTGGTTATCTGCTCTCTTTTCTCAGTTTGTGTTTCCTTAGATCAGGGCATGTTCCCCTTTCCGGAAGCAACAAATTAGCATTCATCTCTCCATCATCGCATGGGGCTTCAGTGCATGGTAGCCCCCCTCAGGTAGGGGTGGATCCATACCAAACTCATAGCTGAGTTTTATCACTGGTGTACCCCTCTCCCGGCCTCAGCTGGGGGGGCAGTATATTTAGGCGGTTATTCCTAACTCCGTCCCAACTCTTTCCATCCACCAGCAGAACATGTTTCTACGCATGATTCTTAAACCAGTTCATGCGTTACTTAATACGCTCTTACGTCAGGGCTATAATTGTCAGACAGGATGGAGAGGATCATTGCCCGCTCGGCTAGAGCGGAGGTGTCAGCAGTGACCCCGGCTCCTGCTCTTCATTGGGCGCCTGCAAGCGATGTTGGTATTCGTCACAGTAGCATGTGGAACTAGGGGCTAGCCTGGTCACAGGCAATCAATCTGGTTCTTTATCCAGAGTATTCCGAGGGCTTCTACCAAGGGTGGGAAGGTTTCATAGGTTCCTGTCTCTGGCGTTCGCTGCATATTGCCTCTGCATTTTGTCCATCTTCCAACTCTATCAAGTATCTATCAGGTGACCAGCATCAGGTGACCAGCAGACTCCTGTCGGTCTGTCCAATTTTTCAGCCTACCCTCTCGAAGCCATGATAAGGGTAGTCAGGGATGTGCTCTTGGTTACTGGCCAGGTTTTTGTGATATTTCAGACTTCCTGTCTCCTACCCTTGGCTCAGTTACCAGTTAGTGCTCTAGGCAATTCCCTTTGCTACGCTCACAACTTCTCCACGTTTAGTATAGAGGGACAAGCTAGGGGTTCATGGTCATTACCGTACCGCAAGAACGGTATCGAATTCAAGTATACACCCTTCTCTGCAGTATTCCTCTGGTCAGCTCTTCCTCCCTTCTCCATGCATCCTCTTACCACAAACAATTTGTTCTCATGTCCAGGTTTTCCTTCCATATTAGGCTCATATCCTAAACCCCTTTTCTAGATATGCATCAGGATCAGAGGCAACTTTGTGGTCCCGTACAGGGGGTCCCTTCTTTCATCATCAGGTACATGGGGCACTGGAGTTTCCTCCTGCTTTAGCTGTTTCATATGTAATCCCTTTTTGTAGGCATCCAGGCTTCGCTATTTTCTGGATGGATGGCTGTTGCTGGCCCTTCATTGAAACTTTTACATCACACCTATTGGATCTCTTTTTGCCCTCTTTTAGGCATACTGACCAGCCAGGCCAAGGCACACCTCAGGTCTTGGTAGTTAGGATTATCGCATTTCCAAGTAAAGACTCTGACTGCAAGTTTAAAGGCTGGCCGCAGGCTAGCCTGGATTCGTAGGAGGAGTCTGAGGGTATATATCCCTCCTCCTCCCCCATCAGATCCTTCGTTGGTTCATTTTCGAGTTCCCACCCACCCGTTCCCTCATACTTTTATTATTTCATTTTTCATTCATATTCATTCAGGGTATGCCCTCTTTTAGGCATACTGACCAGCCAGGCCAAGGCACACCTCAGGTCTTGGTAGTTAGGATTATTGCATTTCCAAGTGAAGACTCTGACTACAAAACACAAAAACATAAAAGTGGTACCATAAATTATGGTATCAAAAAATCTCTGTGGATTTTTGGTATCTAAAAATCTTTGAAAGCCTTTACAGGTTACCAGTTTAGAGCTACACAGTTGATGTTCTAGAGCTAGATGTATTGCTCTCACTCTGACGGTCATGGTGATACCTCACATGTATGGTATGAACGCTGTTTACATTGCGTGCTGGACTGACACATTTATTTTATTTATTTATTAAAAAAAAGTTGTATCACTTTTATTGCTATCACAAAGGATAATTAACATCCCTTGTGATAGCATGGACCATGGCAGGTCCTCCTCTGGGAAGATCTGGGGTCTTTTAGAACCCATATCTCTCCTCTGCCTGCCACAACATCTGATCAAACTGAGATCAGTTTGATCAGATGCTTGTACAAACCAGTAACTGTTTGTAAACAACAAACTGAAACCAGAATTAACAAAATCTCCCTTGCTTCAAGTTTCTTCACACAAAGGGAGGAACAACATTAGTTCCTTTCACTGGGAGTGTCAAGTCAAGGGGGAGGGGGCAGTTCTAAATATCTGTCATCTCTGCAGCAATCATCGGGATATCAACCTTGCAATCCAATGAAGTACAGGTACATCGCTGGTCGGCAAGTGTTTACTGAACTCCAGGCACACAGTTAATTACATTACTACTACACAATATCTGTTTTAATTACTTAAAGATTTGTATTTCTGTCCATTTATTCCTCAGAGTTACCAACAGACTGTCAGCCTTTAGGTGTCCGTTTATGAAGCAGGGAAAAAATTTCCCTGCTTCCTTCTCTGGCATTCTCTGAGGAGATTGTTCTCCTCTGGATGCCAGTTTATGAAGCTTTGTAGATTGCTTCTCCTTTTGTGAAGTGAAGTGATCTACAAATGCTGCAAACAGTGGAGAATGGCCCCTTATACTGGAATCTCGTGGGACGTTACGAGATTACAGTACCAGTACTGACAACTGACAGAGATGTCAGTTTATTAAGCAGTGATAAATTATCACTGCTCAATACATGGACAGATGGCATGGTTAATGCTAATAAAACAAAGATAAAGAGTCCCCCTACATAATATATATATATATATATATATATATATATATATATATCTTTATCTATCTATCTATCTATCTATCTATCTATCTATCTATCTATCTATCTATCTATCTATCTATCTATCTATCTATCTATCTATCTATCTATCTATCTATCTATCTATCTATCTAGATATATATCTATATCTATAGATATAGATATATATACACACACAACACACACATTATGTATACATTTATATATACACACACACACACATTTTATATATATATATATATATATATATATATATATATATATATATATATATCATTCAGTTTTTTTGAGTTTTAACAGCATTACAGAATGCAAGGAGATAAACAGCAAATATTATTGCATATAAGGAATCAAAAATTTAACATGTGAGTTATAGATTTTAAGACTCATCAAAATATAACTAGTTCTAGCGAAATCATATAGAAAAAAGGACAGTCACAGGTAGTGTTGACTGTAAAAATAAATTTTTCTGACATACGATAAAAAAAATATAAAACTGTATATATGTATATGTATGTATTTTGAACCGTAACAAAAATGGAATATAAAGTTAGAGCGGTAAGTGTAAAGGAATCAGAGTATAGGTGGGGACCCAGCATGAACAAGACATCAGGTATATGACAATGTGTTTTGGAGGGGCTTTAGGAAAGGCTGGTCATTTAGGCTCGCCAGGACCTTTAGGGTGTAGAAGCCAGATTTTCCAATTCTTTATGAATGATTGGGTTTTTATGTTTGCTTTTGCGTAGCCATATTCAAGCAGGCAATTTTCATGCAATATGCGGGTTATTTCAGTCAGTGTTGGAGGTTGGGTGCATTTCCAGTGTCTCACAATGGCTAAGCGGACAGAAATGAGGATATGTGTAATTAGGATATTAAGATTATAAGACCAGAGGTGAGAGTCCATGTTGAGTAAAACCATCTGAGGAGTTAAAAAGAGAGAGAGGCCCGTAGAGGAGGTGATGAACGTTGTTACGTCTGACCAGAATGTCTTCAGGGCAGGGCAGCTCCACCAGATATGTAACATTGATTCATGGTGACCACACTGTCTTCAGTAGTTGGGGGAGGCTGCTGGGTATATGTGGGCCAGTTTAGATGGGGTCAGGTACCAGTTGTGGAAAATTTTATGTGCAGTTTCCCAATGGGAGATACAACCTGAGCCTTTAGATGTGGAGTGTAGGGCCAGGTGCCATTGTTCCGTGGTATAGGTTTGGTTTATCCATTGCTCCCATCGACACATGGAAAAAGATTTACTGCAGGAAAGGGGGCTCAGTAGGAGTCTGTAGATATTTGAGATACCTTTGGTGGACGGTCTTGCAATGGCATAGAAGTGAATGAGATTCAAGGTGACAGTATCACTAGAAAACTGCAGCCTGTGAAGCACAGACTGTAGTTGGAGGTACATGTAGAATTGCTGGGGTCGGAGTGGATATGACCGACAAAGTTGTTCAAATGATTTGAGTAATGAGTTTGTGTAAAGTGACCCTAGAGTATGAAGGCCAGCTTCAATCCAGGAGGCAAAAGACGTATTTGGGATAAGGAGTTCCAGTGTAGTAAGGGGGAGGTAGGAGAGCAGTGCAGGTTAAACCCCCATTGGATTTTTGATGAGTTGCTTTCCATACTCGAGTCGTAGCTGTAACAGTGTCTAGAAAGGATCTAGGTGGTTGCATGTGCAGGAGAATGGCACTGAGTAGATTTTTTAGGGACGTTGTCAAGGCTGCACTCTTGATTTGGAGACAGGTCAGATGGTGGAATGGAGTCCACCACACTTTAGCTTGATCCAGTATGGCTGCTTTATAGTAGGCTCCAATGTTGGGGACGCCCAGTCCGGCAAATTTAGTTGGTGTGCATAGTAGTTTGAGGTGAATTTGAGGGCGATTGTTTTTCCAGATGCAAGTGTTGAATGTGGCTTGAAGTTTGGCGATGTGCGAGGAAAGGATAGGCACAGGAATTGATCTAAATAGATATAGTACATGTGGTAGCATAAACATTTTTGTCAGAGCCATTCGGCCTGCCCAAGAAGCAGCAGTCTTCTGAAGGACTTGCGATATATGAGAAAGTTTAGATAGTAAGGTTTGTAGGTTTACATGGAGAAGTCTTGTGGAGGGAGAGGTTAGTTGAATACCAAGGTAATTCATAATTGAATTAGGGGCCCACAAGGAAAGGTTGTTAGCCGAGATCACTTGTTTAGTGGATTGTGATAAGGAGAATTATTACTATAATTAATCTTATACAGGAAAATGCGTCTGAAGCTATCAAGGAGTTTTTGTAATGCGGGTAATGATTCAAGGGGTTTAGTCACCGATATTATTACGTCGTTGGCGTAGAGGCCTATTTTGTGTATAACATTGCCAATTTGAATGCCCGATATTGAGGGGGATGCTCGGACAGCTTGGGCAAGAGGCTCCATTACCAAGGCAAATTTTAGGGGTGATAAAGGGCACCCTTGTCTGGTGCCATTTGTGATACTGAAGGGGTCAGAGGTCATTCCATTGATCCAAACCCTGGCACTGGGATTGGTATAGACACTGAGGATGGAGTTGAGTATGTTCCCCTGGAAACCAAATTTGTGTAATACAGCTGTCAGGTACTGCCAATGAACTCGGTCAAACGCCTTCTCTGCATCCAAAGAAAGAAGCAGAGGAGGCGTTCTATGATGTTTCGCCCATTGTATCAGATCAATATATCGTCTGGTGCCATCTGAGGCCTGTCTGCCAGGCACAAATCCCACCTGGTCGTTATGCACCAGCAACGGAATGATGGATAAGAGTCGAGTCGCTATCAATTTTGCAAATATTTTGGTGTCCTTGTTAAGGAGGCATATGGGTCGAAAATTGACAGGGGAGTCGGGGATTTTACCTGGTTTGGGGATGGTTGTTATTAGTGCTTCCAAAGATTCTTTGGGGATAGTTCCAGTATCTGCCGTGTGGTTGAAAGAATTGCATAGATGGGGAGAAATGTGAGAAGAGTATATCTTGTAATATCCATTTGCAAATCCATCAGGGCCAGGGGCCTTGTGGAGAGGAAGAGAAGCAATGGCTGTTTGTACTTCCTGAAATGTGAAGGGGTCAATAGTTGGTCCAGGGAGTCTTGCGATATTGTGGGTAGTAGGAGCTATATATATATATATATATATATATATATATATATATATATATATTTATATACACACACACACACACACACACAAATTTTATATATATATATATATACACACACACACACACACACATTTTATATATATATATATATATATATATATATATATATATATATATATGTATATATATGTATGTATGTACAGGCATACCCCCCTTTTAAGTACACTGTGGGGTTTATTTTCTAAAGCTGGAAAGTGCAAAATCAGGCTCACTTCTGCATAGAAAGTGCTGCGTTTGTGAGTAACATTTTAATGTTTTTATGAGGAATTAAACCGTTTTGATATACAGAGAGCACTAGATTTTGCCTTTTCTGTTCCTATGTGCACCGGACCCCACTGAGGGAATCTTTACTGCCTGGTATCCATCTAATCAGCCAGAGGCAGCACAGACAGAATATGAGCTCCATGACCAGCTGATTTGTTTATATCCCTGAGAGGGGAACCTGCTTTTTCTGACCTTCTGGTGGAACAGGGGTCAGAACGTGAGGTGAGTGGCTAGGATATTGAGGTGGAGGAGAACACTTGCATTTTCAACGTTTATGCACTGGTGGTGTGTTGTGCATTTTTGTGCAGAAGACTCTGATGCCATGTACACACGATCGGAAATGCCGCCAGCAAAACTCAGATGAGAGCTTTTTGTCGGAAAATGTGACCGTGTGTATGCTCCATCGGTCTTTTGCTGGCGGAATTCCAGTCAACAAAAGATTGAGAGCATGTTCTCTATTTTTCGGTTGGGAAAAGTTCCTATCCAAAAATGCGATCGTTTGTATGCAATTTGGACGCGCAAAAAAATCACGCATGCTCAGAATCAACTATGAGATGGAAGCGCTCATTCTGGCTTGTTCTGGTAAAACGAGCGTTCGTAATGGAGATAGCACATTCGTCACGCTGTCAATTTTTGGATCTTTTAATGCAGCTCATTCTTTTGTTCTTTATAATGCTAGAAGAATGAAGTTGTTTTGCTGCTGATATTCACACAGAGTTCTCAAAAACTTATTTCTTTATTATTTCTTGTGATCCACTGAATAATCTTTTTGTTTTTAAAGCCAGATCTCCATAATAATGTTTAAAACTATTTTTTATAGTCATCTTTTTTTTTTTTTAATCAAGATCTCCTGTTTTTTTGGTTATTTTTAAATTATTTTCTAGTGATCTCCAATTTTTTTTTTTTGTGTGTGTGTCAAGTTTCCACAACAACATTATTATCTTGTATTTTTAAAGCTCAAGGAGGTTGGTTGTTGTCCCATGTTAATTTGACATTGTATTATTGAAATGTACCTGCCTACTCACAAATAAACTGTCTTTTTTGAAGAAAAAACACATAGGCAAGTATTTTCATATAAAAAAATCTACATTTATTCTGGCTCATAACAAAATAAAGAGGAAGGCAACACTGGAGAAACTGCTTGAATTTGCGAAGCCTTTGTACCCCAGGGCACACATCAACTCTTAGTAACTAAAAATTGGTAGCCTGAGAAGTCCATATATTAGAGAGCACAATCTGGTCCAGGACTCCCAGAGATCATGAACAGCAGCAGATGACATATATGTCCCCAGGCTGTGGTATGACAACAGCCTGCGTCTTCTGTCAGACCAGACTGAACCTAGGCCATCACTTTCTTGTCTTCCCTGCAGCCTTCCCTCCATGCTTTCCTGCAGCCTTTCCTGTAGCCTTCCCTGCAGCTTTCCTTGGAGGCTGTGGCTCTGGAGGTGGACTTGTGGTAGGAGGAGGAGGAGGAGGATGGGCGAGTGCACAGAAGTGCATGTTCTCACTAATTTGGCCCCTCAACTCCTTCTAAAGGGCCTGAAAAGTAAGATTCTCACACATGAAGCATTGGCCCTCCTCTATGTGCTGCAATTTTGCAGCTACATAACAGCCATAGGCCTCTTCAGCGTCGGGGGGTGTTTTCAGGGCCGCATTAGCCTCCTTAATGAGGCCCAGTATTGCCTCCTCCACGTTACTCCCCTTCCTGGCCCTTTTTGTTGTAAGGCGGAGGGGTGCCACATTCCAGAGCCTCATCCTGGCTGAGGTCTTCCTGAGTATGAAAAAGGGACATTTTAGTTTTTGGTTCATCAATCACACACAATTTTCAGCTCAAGACTGTTGCAAATTGAATGTTAATAAATAGAAAAGACTATCATTCTGAGCCCAGCATTTTTCATTTTTGTCCCAATCATTTTTGGCCCCTACTGTCTATTGATATGTCAAACACTTTTTGTTAAATCATTCATTTGTTAGCAATAATAACATCTAGTTAACAACAATAATTTTCGGACAATAAATATGTTAAAAAATACTATACCTGGCTTCGGCTGGGCTCCTCAACTTCTTCCAGGATGGAAGGCCCAGGTTGGTCCTCAGAAGCCTCAGCTGGTGGTTGAGGGAAGGGTTGAGGGAAGGGTGGATTTAAGTGTAGAAAGTCATTCCCTGGCTTCCATCCGGTCTTCCAGAAACCGCATCCTGTTGTACTACCACAGACTGGGTACATACACATCCTCTGCTGCTGCTCCTGATTTCATGGAAGCCTGGACCGTATTAAGCTTCTTCCTATACGTGCTTCTCAAGCTACCAATTTTCTTCTCCACAAACTCGATGTCTGCGTCGGGGACCTGTGTCTTCACAAATTGCAGCAGTTTCTCCAGCGGTGCCTTCCTAGCTGGTTTATTTCTATATAAGGGGTTTTTAACCTCCCACAAATTTCTCATATCCTTGTATCTGTCTATGAACTGGCCCATGATTTCAGGGTCTTTGAATTGTTTCATATTTGCTGCAAGACAAAACACAAGACAAATCACTAATATCAGGCTAAACTCTCTTAATCTTATCCCAATATAGGCCTCAATCTCGAATCAGTATAGGCCACTGATGTCCCAAGTTAAAATGTTACCTTCATTATAACGTTTCTGTGCTTCCGATCCTCCTTCCTACGAACAGAATGTAGGTACGACACACGCGTGTTAGCTTTATCCCCTTCCCGTCGAGCGTACGCAGATGTGCATACTCAGCTTTCCGGGGTTATAACGGGATGATGCCCGCAGCTGCAGGCATCATCCCGGTACTCTTTTTTACAGCGGGCGATCGGCTACCCGAGTATAACAACCGATGCAGCTAAAAGCCGCTCGGCTGTTATACCGGAGCAGCGGGAGGGGACATCCCCCCTACCACCGCCTCCTGCCTCTCTTACCGTGACCAATCAGCTGCCCCTGGCAGCTGGGGGCGGCTGGAATGAAGCTGTGGGCGGCTTCGTTCCAGCCTTCTAATTGTAAACACGGAAGCAATGTCATGACGTCACTTCCTGTTTACTCGGCTGCCAATGGTGCCAATTTAAAAGAAATACACAGTATTCAGTATTCAGTTTTTGGCGATCTGAATACTTTGAAGTGCAAAGGAGGGATCGGGGGTCTTTTAGACCCCCGATCCCTCCATAAAGAGTACCTGTCACCACCTATTACTGTCACAAGGGATGTGTACATTCCTTGTGACAGCAATATAAGTCATCAAAATTTATTTTTTTAACACAATTTATAAATATAAAAATAAATAAAATAAATAAGAAAAAAAAATGTTAAAGCGCCCCCGTCCCTGCGAGCTCGCGCAGCAAAGCAAACGCATACGGAAGTCACGCCCGCATATGTAAACGGTGTTCAAATCACACATGTGAGGTATCACCACAATTGTCAGAGCGAGAGCAATAATTCTAGCACTAGACCTCCTCTGTAACTCTAACCTGGTAGCCGTAAAAAAAATTTAAAGCGTCGCCTATGGGAATTCTTAGGTACCGTAGTTTGTTGCCATTCCAGGAATGCATGCAATTATAAAGCGTGACATGTTTGGTATCTGTTTACTTGGCGTAACATCATCTTTCACATTATAGAAAAAAACTGGGGTAAATTTACTGTTTGTTTTTTTTTTAAATTCATGAAAGTGTCCTTTTCCCAAAAATTTGCGTTTAAAACACCGCTGCACAAATACCGTGTGATAGGAAATATTGCAACAATCCCCATTTTATTCTCTAGATTCTCTGCTAAAAAATATATATAATGTTTGAGGGTTCTAAGTCATTTTCTAGTAAAAAATACGTATTTTAACTTGTAAACAACAAATTTCAAAAATTGGCTTAGTCATGAAAGGGTTAAATACACTGCACATGCGTGAAACTCTGCCCGCATCACCTGCCCCTGACGTTCTTTCTAGAATATTCCCCGCCCCTTCTCTTTCAGTGCAGTGGGAGATGAACATGGCGGAGACACAGCAAGTGCGTAGTAGCAGTAACGAGGAGGAAAGCCCGCAGCCACAGACTTCATGATCCCAGAGGAGAATATTTAAGGCCTCAAATATGGCCTTTGTAGAGATGGTGGAGATGGTGGACATCTTGAAGAGGACCGACTATGATGGGAAGTATGGACGTACCTAAACCCAAATGTGAGTAAGGCCAAGATCATGACTAAGGTTGTGAAGAGTCTGCACATAAATTTTGGGGTACGATGATCCAAGGAGCAATTGAGGAAACGCTGGTCAGACCTGAAATTGAGGGAGCAGGATCAGTACAGAAGGATCAAGAGAGTGCTTCTAAAAAGTAAGTATTTGTCGTGTGTTCCTATTATTATTATTACTTGCATCCTGCTCCATGTGCTTTTCTTTACTGTTGTACAGTTTAAAATGGCAACTTTCAGGCTCGTGGGCACAGTAATCGTTCGTAGTAAACATCATTCGTCGCCAACTAAATAGGATGTTTTTGGCAGATACAGGGTTAACTACATTTGGTCATGTTAATTTGTATTAAAAGAAGTTTAGGACATTGTTGTCTAGATGTGTTTATAACTAGAATGAAATGCAAACTTGATTCAGTTTAATGTAAAGAGAGGACACTCAGCAGCTGTTTACACATCTGGACTCAGGAGCACTAGTGTGGGACACAAGAACAAACTTTTTAGGGTGTCCCACACAGGTACTCCAGTGGATACTAGGGGTGTCTACATGTGTGAAAGTTGTCCAAAAAAGGTAAGTATTCCAGCTTTGTTAAGGGAAAAAATCATGTCTTCAACTTGGAACTCTGCCCAAACAGACAGTTGTACCCCACTTCCAAGCAACGTTTCACATTCATATTTCTGGCCACAAATATCTGTGTGCTAAGTATACCTTTTGTTTCATTCTCATAGGGGAGAAAAGACTCCGAACGTCTGAGGTAGGGATGAGCTTCGAATTGATGTCGAACTCATGTTCGACTCGAACATCAGCTGTTCGCAAGTTCGGTGAACAGCGAACAATTTGGGGAGTTTGCGGCAAATTCGAAAGCCGAGGAACACCCTTTAAAAGTCTATGGGAGAAATCAAAAGTGCTGATTTTAAAGGCTTATATGCATGGTATTATCATAAAAAGTGTTTGGGGACCTGGGTCCTGCCCCAGGGGACATGGATCAATGCAAAAAAAAGTTTTAAAAACGGACGTTTTTTTCAGGAGCAGTGATTTTAATAATGCTTAAAGTGAAACAATAAAAGTGTAATATTCCTTTAAATTTTGTACCTGGGGGGTATCTATAGTATGCCTGTAAAGGGGCGCATGTTTCCCATGTTTAGAACAGTCTGACAGCAAAATGACATTTCAAAGGAAAAAAAGTCATTTAAAACTACTAGCGGCTAATAATAAATTGCCGATCTGACAATACACATAAAAGTTCATTGATAAAAAAGGCATGGGAATTCCCCACAGGGGAACCCCGAACCAAAATTAAAAAAAAAATGACGTGGGGGGGTCCCCCTAAATTCCATACCAGGTCCTTCAGGTCTGATATGGATTTTAAGGGGTACCCCGCAGCAAATTTTTTTTTAAAAATGGCGTGGGGTCCCCCCAAAAATCCATACCTGACCCTTATCTTCAACCTGGCAGACTGCAGGAAAAGTTGGGGGGACAAGAGAGCGCCCCCCCTCCTGAACCATACCAGGCCACATGCCCTCAACATTGGGAGGGTGCTTTGGGGTAGCCCCTCAAAACACCTTGTCCCCATGTTGATGGGGACAAGGGCCTCATCCCCACAACCCTTGTGGTTATGGGGGTCTGCGGGTGGGGGGCTTATCAGAATCTGGAAGCCCCCTTTAACAAGGGGACCCCCAGATCCCAGTCCTCCCCCCTGTGTGAAATGGTAAGGGGGTACAAAAGTACCCCTACCATTTCACAAAAAAAGTATCAAAAATGTTAAAAATGACAAGAGACAGTTTTTGACAATTTCTTTTTTTAAATGCTTCTTCTTTCTTCTATCTTCTTTCTTCTATCTTCCTTCGGTTTCTTCCTTCATCTTCTTCTGGTTCTTCTGGTTCTTTCTCCGTTATCTTGTCCGGCATCTTCCTCCGCGGCGCCGGCGTCTTCTTCCCAATTCCGTTATTTAAATGCTTCTTCTATCTTCTTTCTTCTATCTTCTATGTTCCTTCGGTTTCTTCCTCCATCTTCTTTTTCTTCTGGTTCTTCTGGTTCTTCCTCCGGTGTTCTCGTCCGGCATCTTCCTCCGTGGTGTCTTCTTCCCTTTGTCTTCTGGGCCGCTCTGCATCCAGCATGATGGGAGGCTGTGTGACGCTTCTCCTCTTCTGACGGTTCTTAAATAACGGGGGGCGGGGCCACCCGGTGACCCCGCCCCCCCCTGACGCACGGTGACTTCCCTGTCCACCCCCTCTGACATCATGGGGAATGCCACAGGGAAGTCCCCGTCAAGTCCCCGTGCGTCAGAGGGGGCAGGGTCACTGGGTGGCCCTGCCCTCCGTTATTTAAGAACCATCAGAAAAGGACACAGCGGGAGCCTCCCATCATGCTGGATGCAGAGTTGCCCAGAAGACGAAGGGAAGAAGACGAGGCGGAGGAAGATGCCGGACGAGAACGCCAGAGGGAGAACCAGAAGAACCAGAAGAAGAAGATGGAGGAAGAAACTGAAGGAAGATAGAAGATAGAAGGAAGAAGATAGAAGATAGAAGATAGAAGAAGCATTTAAAAAAGGAATTGTCAAAAACTGTCTCTTGTCATTTTTAACATTTTTGACACTTTTTTTTATGAAATGGTAGGGGTGCTTTTGTACCCCCATACCATTTCACACAGGGGGGAATGCCGGGATCTGGGGGTCCCCTTGTTTAAGGGGGCTTCCAGATTCCGATAAGCCCCGCCCCGCAGACCCCCACAACCACCGGGCAAGGGTTGTGGAGATGAGGCCCTTGTCCCCATCGACATGGAGACAAGGTGTTTTGGGGCTACCCCAAAGCACCCTCCCAATGTTGAGGGCAAGTGGCCTGGTACGGTTCAGGAGGGGGGGTGCTCTCTTGTCCCCCCCTCTTTTCCTGCGGCCTGCCAGGTTGCGTGATCAGATAAGGGTCTGGTATGGATTTTTGGGGGGACCCCACGGCATTTTTTTTTAATTTTGGTGCGGGGTTCCCCTTAAAATCCATACCAGACCTGAAGGGTCTGGTATAGATTTTGAGGGGGGCCCCACGCCATTTTACAAAAAAATTTTGGCCGGGGTTCCCCTTAATATCCATATCAGACCTGAAGGGCCTGGTATGGAATTTAGGGGGACCCCCACATCATTTTTTTTTAAATTTTGGTTCAGGGTTCCCCTGTGGGGAATTCCCATGCCGTTTTTATCAATTAACTTTTATGTGTATTGTCGGACCGGCAATTCATTATTAGCCGCGAGTAGTTTTAAATGACTTTTTTTCCTTTGAAATGTCATTTTGCTGTCAGATTGTTCTAAACATGGGAAACATGCACCCCTTTACAAGCATACTATAGACACCCCACAGGTACAACATTTAAAGGAATATTACACTTTTATTGTTTCACTTTAAGCATTATTAAAATCACTGCTCCTGAAAAAATGGCCGTTTTTAAAACTTTTTTTTGCATTGATCCATGTCCCCTGGGGCAGGACCCAGGTCCCCAAACACTTTTTATGACAATACCATGCATATAAGCCTTAAAAAAAATAGCACTTTTGATTTCTCCCATAGACTTTTAAAGGGTGTTCCGCGGCTTTCGAATTTGCCACGAACACCCCAAATTGTTCACTGTTTGGAGAACTGGCGAACAGCCGATGTTCGAGTCGAACATGAGTTCGACTCGAACTCGAAGCTCATCTCTACTGTGTTACTTTAACTGACAATTGCGTGCTCATCTAACACTGTACCCAAATAAAATGTATATATTTTTTTCCCACAAATAGAGCTTTCTTTTTTTTCTTTTGCACTATAAACAAAAAAAGAGTGACAATTATGAAAAAAAATATATAATTTTTTTTCTTTCTGCTATAAAACATATACAATAAAAAATTTTAAAAATCTAATTTCTTTATAAATGTAGGCCATTATTTATTCTGCTAGATGTTTTTGGTAAAAAAAATCTCAATAAGAGTATATTGATTGGTTTACGCACACGTTATAGCATCTACAAACTATGGGATACATATATACTGGAATTTATACTAGTAATAGCGGTAATCAGCGACTTATAGTGGAACTGCAATATTGCAGGGGACAATCGGACACAAACTGACATTTTTGTACACTTTGTAGGAACCAGTGACACTAATTGAGTGATCAGTGCTAAAAATATGCTGTCCGTTCTGAGTCTCTGCCCAACAATTGGCAGATGCTGGTGGACATTGAGTACCTGCCACATGCAGATCGGTTTCTGTGAATAATTCCCTGCAGGCAGAAGTGCAGGATCACGTCTATAGATGATCTAGTAAACAGTTGCCACCCTGTAGCAGCTGTATCTGCTATAGAGCAGTCAGTAAGTCAGTAAACTTGTATTTTCTAAGTGGAACAAAGGTGTATTGTACTAGTTACAGATATTTGAACATTTGCATACTTGTGTTTTCAAAGACTTCAAGAATTTTGTCTAATATGAAAACATAAACGAATGCCTTCCACTGCAGAATAGGATATTTGTGAAAGCAGTGGGAGGGAATACATTTCTTCTAACAACATATCTAGTTGACAATTTGTATAATGGTGTTTCAAAATGACAGTACAGCAGACTGAGTACCTGAAATGAACGGCCTTGCCTTATCAGGGTAATATCAGATGGCAGCTTCTCTGGCTTTCTTAATTGAAAATGAATGTGTGTCTCCATCACTGAAGTGCATTAGTTCAACATATACTTAGCAGGGAACCCTCCTCCTTGTGTCTCATAAAACATATATAGATTGGAGTACAATCAAAAGACACTGGAACATCCTCAGAAAGTAATATACACCTTCAGACCTTCCTTTCAGCATTCATACATACATACAACTCTTAAGTAATTCCAGGGCTTTTTTTCAGCAGGAACATGGGGGATTGCAGTTCCGGTGTTCTGCCGAGAAAGGTCCCCGTTGGATAGTGTCCGCCCTGTACTGTGCAGGCGCAGCGCTTGTGCAGTACGGAGGACAAAGGTGACGCCAAAAGTCTCCGAACATGAACAGCTGTTTATGAGCTGTACACAGCACCCGCGCAATTAAAACTACATTGTGCCACATGCTCCCGCACGCTCCTGATGCTTGTGCAACTCTGCAAGGGGCGGGTGTAGGGGCGGATGCATACAGAAGAGATAATACATGTTTAAAAAAAACACCCTTCAGTTGTGTAAACATGCCCTGCAAAGACGTGTAGTTTATTGATAAAACCACCCCCGAAAACCAGGCCCAGCTTATCAGCTCTGCCCATCATTGTAAAATATGGCCTCTTGTGTAGGCATCCGTCCCTACACCCGCCCCTTGCAGAGTTGCATGAGCATCGGGAGCATGTGGGAACATGTGGCACAATAATTGCGCGGGCGCCGTGTACAGCTCATGAACAGCTGTTAATGTTCAGAGACTTTCAGCGTCACCTTTGTCCTCTGTACTGCGCAAGCGCTGCGCCTGCGCAGTACAGGGTGGACACTATCCAACAGGGGACCTTTCCCCACAGGACACCGGCACCTCTAGCATGAAATGTTTTTCATGGCAAGGAGAGCTGGGGTGTGCTGGAGGGTCTATTGATGTTGACTACTGGAGGATTTATTGTCGCAGGTGGGGATTTATTTTTGTGTGGGGGTCTATTTTTTTGGGGTAAGTTTATTGTTGCTGGTGGGGGGGGTCTTATGTTGCTGGGGGGTCAATTGTTGCTGGGAGGGATCTACCATTGAGGGAGAGGTATATTGCTTCTGGCTACTGGGAGATCTGTTGTTGCTGCTGGGGATCAATTGTTGCTGGGGGGGTCTATTGTTGTGTGGGGGATTTATTGTTGCTGGGGTGGGGTCTAGTGTTACTAGGGTGAGGCCTATCAAGTTCCATAAAAATTACTTAGTAGCACAAAATAATACTTGTTTCCATATTCTCTAAAAGGGGTGGTACAGGGAGGTAGGTAGGGTGTGGAACCAAGGGATGGTGCTTAGAGGTGGGTAGGGGGAAGAGACGAAGGATGACTCAGGAGTTCCTGCACCTATTCTCTAAGAAAAAGGAGTAATTCTATGCTATCCTTCTTACTTCTCACTAGACTGTCCTTATATGTATGCTGCTATCATCTAAATCTCAAAGCAGCTGCTATTTTCGAAGTAGTGTGTACCTGTGTAATTTCACATACAGTGATGTGCCTGCCTGAAGTTACCATTCATTTAAAAATTCATAGTGCAGAGTGCAGCTTCCAACTTTGATATAACCTGGTAAGAAAATATATTATCACTTTTTTTATCAAATTACCTCTAACCAATATCCTCTGCTTTTGTTTATTTTTTGTATATTCTATATTTCAGTGTAAAATATAGATGAGTCTTTTGTCAAAGTCAATGAAACCACCAATATTTTCAAAAAGACTGCAACCTACATTACAGAAACAGCATCATACTTTTGTCACTGAAAACCCTTTTCATTGAGTAACTGTACATAGATTACAATAGAATAATTATTAATAAAGATGTAGCATACTTAAATTAGAATGACATTTCAGTAAATTACATTTTCTGGAGCATACAGTATTTACTGACCATTTCCTATGACTTTTATAAGAGCTAACTGCTGTCCAGAAAAAAATATAGACTGTAACAATTTTGAACACAGGTGATGTATTTTCATAAACAAAAGTCCATATGTTGGTACAAAGGCAAATACTCTTGCTGAATTGGAACAAACCTGCTGAAAGTAGTCAGAGGAAATGGAAGGTTATACAGGTATTTGCATCTGTTGTGATCATAGTGACACTCTAACCATGCAACATTTTTGTTCTCAAAGTCCATTTATGGCTGTTTATGAATTTGATGAATTTCAGTATAATACAACAAGAGCTAAAATGTATTGCAAATAAAAAAAAAAAAAAGTCAAATGCATTACATTTTGAAAATAGTCAATGATGCACTTACCTGGTAAACAAAAATGCTTTATATATGGTACAATAAAAAAGTAAACTATATAAGAAAGCATTCAGTGACAAAGTGGCAAGCCCAGCTAATTAATCCCTTATAAACTGCATGTTCACCTTTATGTTTATTGTCACTTATTAGAGAATTAAAAAATACATACAAGGGGTTATTTACTAAAACTGGTGCACACAGAATTTGGTGCAGATGTGCATAGAAACCATTCAGCTTCCAGGTTTATTGTCAAAGCTTAACTGAACAAGCTGAAGTTAGAAGGGTCCAGAGGTAGAGATAGTCAGCTCGGAACATATTCTAGAGGGTAGTATTTCGGGCATTAGTGGTAGGTTGACCAAAGCACATAAACCCAAGGTAAGTATAGTAGCAAGTCCTAGTTGCAATCTCGGAACACCCAATAAGAGGATGATATGCGACCGGTCTAGACTTCGTGGCATGTTCACCAATGCCAGGAGCCTGGCAGACAAGATGGGTGAACTAGAGATACTGTTGTACAAGGAGGATTTGGATTTTGGGGAAATTCAGAGACCTGGTTCAACAGCTCTCATGATTGGCTGGCAAACATTCAAGGGTATACCCTTTATGGCAAGGATAGAGAGGGTAAAAAAGGGAATGTGAGAGATGACATGAATGGACTTGCCTACACACGATCAACCAAAGTCCGATGGATTCATACGTGACGTACGACTGGACTAAAACAAGGAAGTTAATAGCCAGTAGCCAATAGCTGCCCTAGCGTTGGTTTTTGTCCGTCGGACTAGCATACAGACGAGTGGACTTTTCGACCGGACTTGAGTCCGTCGGAAAGATTTGAAACATGTTTCATTTCTAGGTCCGTCGAACTTTTGGGAAAAAAAAGTCGGCTGGAGCCCACACACGATCTAATTATCCGATGGACTCCAGTCCTCCGGACCAAGTCTGCCATAAAGTCTGCTTGTGCGTATGCGGCATTAGAGCACCTAGCAAGGAGTAATGGCTTTTGCTGCTGACAGCTCCCAGGTTGCAGCACCCCGACTCACCTGGACAGACAGGTATCTAGGATGGGTTTAGATATGTGGGAAAATTATTTTGCAGTGCAGCAGAACTGGGATCACAGACCATATTGGAAGTTGGTAGATGTGCACAAAGGTGTTACTTGAAGCAGGATTTCATGTAATGCGTCCCACAGGATCACTAGAAGCAGGCTGATATGCTCAGGACTCAAACAGAAAGCTGGTTGAGAATGTACAGGGAGACACTGAGGAAGGTTGCAGACCTGAAGTGAAGATGTGCTGGTAACAAGTAGGCTGGCTGGAACTCACAGCCAATTTTAGAGGTGCAGAAAGACTGGGTTCTGGCTGAAATATATGATAAAGTCACAGTTACAGGTGTGCTGGCGTGCTCAGAAGATAACACAGGTGCTGGGATTCAGGTTGCAGGTGGGTACACTCAAGGAGTCACTGAGAGAGGAAAACTGGAGTATACAGAAGCAGGATAAACACTGGAGAAAATAGCAGCACAAAAGAACACAGTGGATCACTAAGAATGCTTGAAGGCACTGAAAATCCAGTTACTAATATGTAGACACTTGCCAGTCCTTTGGGGCTGTGTCTGACAGTGAATTAACTGCAATGCTGGTGGTCACTGACTGGCTGCAAACTGCTGGCCCTGAGCGGCACAAAAAAGTCTTCACTGACGAGTGACATAAGCATTGGTGAGTGTGACAGCCATGTGACCTAAGGCAAAGAATAATTCTAATAGTATGAAATACAGTATGAAATAAAGAATAATACGCTCAAAAAGTGACATGTAAGTTTTGCAGCTTATCATCAATTTACATTATGTAGCAGTAAGTAAGTAAGATGTAGAAAAGATTCACTACTCATACATGTAACTGCCTTAGCTCTAATGAGCATCAGGATCATACCCCAGCATAGAGCTAAGGAAGCTACTTGGATGCAGCAAAACATCTTTTTTTATTAAAGAACATGTCCAATTGAATGTGAATAATTATTAACTGGTGTACCATGATCTGGATGAATGATATCCTTCAGAGACATCAATTTACATTTCACTACTCATCTGTTGTCACGTGATATGCTCTGTGATTAAAAATGTATATATCTGGGGAAAGGGCTGCCACTGCTTTCAATATATATTTTTTTCCATGGGAGAAGAGAAGAGCCTGTTTTCCAGTGTACTTCAAGTAAGAAGACCTCGTCAAGTAAAGGCCTGAAATGCAATGCTGCTTAAAGTGGTATTAAACCCAAATCCAAAGATTAAATATATTGCAAATATGGTGGCTGCATCGGTTTTCTCTGTTTTCACATGGAGATTTAAATACACTTACAAACTAAAGCCAGCCTCCAGCTAATATTTTTTTAAGCTGTCACAGTAAACAGTTTTTTTTCTGTTTGGGATAAAAGTTTTACATAAATAAATAACGGATGAAAACAGTAAGCACCTCTGCCAGTTTTAAACTAATACATGTTGTTGGAGAGCTTGTTCTTTTGAAATGGATCACCAGAAGAAAATTAAAGAAAGAAAGCCTAAAAGAAGAAAATGAATGCAGATACCACATCTAGAAAGTGTAATGCCCCGTACACACGGTCGGATTTTCAGATGGAAAATGTCCGATCGGAGCGCGTTGTCGGAAATTCCGACCGTATGTGGGCTCCATTTGACATTTTCCATTGGATTTTCCGACACACAAAGTTTGAGAGCAGGCTATAAAATTTTCCGACAACAAAATCCGATCGTGTCAATTCCGACCGTGTGTGGCCTGTTCCGACGCACAAAGTGCCACGCATGCTCAGAAGAAAGTCCGACACGGAACAGCTCGGTCTGGTATAATTAGCGTTCGCAATACAGCACTTTCGTCACGCTGCAATGTTAACAATGGTTTAATACAGCGCACTCTCTTCTTCTTTATAATGTGACAAGAATTAAGTAGTTTTGCTGCTCATATTCACACACACTTCTCACAAACTTATTTTTTATTTTTATTTTATTTTTTTGGATTTAAAGCCATTTTTTTTTCTATTTTATGTTTGTATTTTTTCAAAGGCTGATCTTTGTTTAATGTTATTTTTAATTTTACTCCAGACTAATTTTGTGTGTGTTTTGTGTGTCAAGTTACCACAACACCATTGATATCTTTTATTATTTAATCTCAAGGAGATTGTTTGTTGTTGGTGTCCCTTGTTAATTTTTACATTGTATTTTTGAAATATACCTGAATCCTCACAAACAAACTGTCCTTTTTGAAGTAAAACACACATAGGCAAGTATAATTCAAACCAAAATTCCTTTATTAAGGGCTCAGAACCAAACAAAGAGGGAGGCAATGCTGGATAAACAGGAGAGATTAGCTCAAGCCTTGGACCCCCAGGGCAGACATCAATTCTTGAACATCAAAATTGGTGGCCTGAGGAGTCCATATGTAAGGGAGGGCAGTCTGGTCCAGAAGTCCCAGAGATCCGGAAAGCAGCAGATGACATCTGTGTCCCCAGGCTGTGGTACCACAAGAGGCTGCATCTTTTGGCCGACCAGACTGGATCCAGGGTCCTCACTTTCTGGTCTTCCTTCCACGCTTCATTCCCGGTTGTGGCTCTGCTGTTGGAGATGTGGCAGGAGGAGGAGTAGGACCTGGAAGATGAGGAGGACTAGGAGGACCTGGAGGAGAAGGAGGAGAAGGACCTGCAGGAGGATTAGGAGGACCATGTGTGAGTTTACAAAGGTGTGTATCAGATGTAATTTGGGCCCTCATCCCCTTATTAAGAGCCTCCAATATTAACGACTCACACATGAGTTGTTGTCCCTCCTCCATCCTCTGCATTTTAGAGGCAATGATGGCAGCGAAGTCATCCTCCATGGTGTGTGGTGCTCCCAGGGCCTCTGTAGCCCTCCAAAAGAGGCCTATGGCAGCCTCCTCTAGGGCACTCCTCCTCCTGCCACTTTCTCTTTGCAGGTGTAGGGGAGGGACCTGCAGATCAGGCAGCCTGCTCAGCCTGGCCACCTCCTGGCTGAGACTTCCCTGTGTATGAAAAAGGGACATGGTTTTAGTTTTTGCATCATCAATCACAATCAGAAATTAGTACTCCAAACTAACATCTAGTTAACATCATTGATTGGACACCCAGCAATATTTAGAGGAATGCTATATGTGGCTCAATCTGGGCTCCTCCACGTGTTTCTGCCTGGAAGGCCCAGGTTGGGCGTCAGAAGCCTCAGCTGGGGGGGAAGGAAGCGTGGAAGGAAGACTGGAGAGTGATGACCTGGGTTCAGTCTGGCCTGCCAGAAAATGCAGCCTGTCATAGTACCACATCCTGGGGACATAGATGTCACCTGCTGCTCCGGATCTCTGCGAATCCTGGACTTTCTGGCGCTCCCTTACATATGTGCTCCTCAGGCCATCAATTAGGATCTTCAAATATGTGATGTCTGCCCTGGGGATCACCTGCTTCACAATTTCCAACAACTGATCCAGCGCCGCCTTCCTCTTTGTTTGGTTCCTATAATGTGGGTGGTTGATTTCCCACAGACAAGGCAGCTCCCTGAACATGTCAATGAATATTGCCATGAAGTCACTATCTTGAAAGATATCAATTTTCACTGCAAGGCACAACACAAGACAAACCCTAATGTCAGGCCAAACTCTCCTAATCTTGTTACAATATAGGCCTCAATGTAGAAGCAGTATAGGCACAAGTATGTCTCTTACCTTCGTTCTTACAATCGGCGCCTCCAATGCACCTTCCTCCGCTCACAGATCGTACGTAATACGCACGTGTGGTACGCTTTATACACACTGCGCATGCGTGTAACTCTGCCCGCCCTTGACGTTCTTTCTAGTCTATTCCCCGCCCCTTTTTGTTCTGCGCAGTGGGGGAAGAGCACATGGCGGATACACAGCAGGTGCGTGCTAATTACAGGAACGAGGAGAGGGAGGAGGAATGCCCAGATCCAGGCACGTCCCGATCCAGAAGGAGAAGATTTAAGGCCACAAATATGTCCTTTGGGGAGATGTTGGAGATGGTGGACATCCTGAAGAAGGCCGACTATGACGGGAAGTATGGGCCTTACCCCAACCCCAATATCAGAAAGGCCAAGATCATTGCGAAAGTGGTCAAAAGTCTGCACCGGAATTTCGGGGTACGTCGATCCAAAGATCAGCTCAGGAAGCGGTGGTCGGACCTGAAATTAAGAGAGCCCGAGCAGTACCGAAAGATCCAGAGAGTGCTGCAAAAAAGTAAGTAGTTGTGCTGTGTTCCTATTCTTTTTGTCTTTATTACGTTCGTGCTGCTCCATATGCTTTTCTTAATTGTTGTACAGTTTAAAATGGCAACTTTAATGTTCATGGGCCCATTATTCGTTCGTATCAAACATTTTTCTTTCGGCCTCTAAAACACCATTGTTTAGGCCATATGCATTTTCCTTCATTTTTTAGGGCCTATTTGTATGAAAAATATTTGGTTGTGTAGATGGGTTTGTTACTAGAATGAAATGCAAACTAAATTCTGTGTAAGGAGAGGACACTCAGCAGCTGTTTTCACATCTGGACGCTGGAGCACTAGTGTGGGACACAAGAACACCATTTTTATTAGGGGGCCACACAGGTGCTCCAGTGTATACTATAGGGGGGTCTCCATCTGTGAAGCTTGTACAAGACAGGTAAAGTATTGAAGCTTGACAAAGGACAATAAAAATGCTACATCTTGGAATTCTGCCCAAATAGACAATTGTACCCCACTTCCAAGCAATGTTTCCTATTTATAGTTCTGCCATCAAATATCTGTGTGCTAATTATACCATTTTTGTTTTACATAGGGGAGAAAAGACTCAGAGGACACCCCTCATCCGAGGAGACCAGAGACCCCCCACCTCTGGAAGAAGGGGAAATACCCCCAACCCAAGCTGAGCAGGAGGAGGAAGAAAATGTGGTGGAAATTGGCACCACAACAGGTGAGTGTCTGCGACCACAGGCTCAGGTAAGAGATGGATGCCGGCAGATTTTTGATACCTGTTTTTGTTTGGTTTCTCTCTTTTTAGGTGATCGTGATGTTGTGGATTGAGATCCTTTTACATCAGAAAGTGCCCAGATCCTGATCGGGGAGATCATGGGGTGTAATTTAGAATTGGAAAACCTCAAGAAAAAAATCAATGATGTTATTCAAAAAAATAATAACATCATTGATGTTTTGGGGCGAATTTAAAACCCCACAAAATCACTTTGTTTTTTGTGTGCTACAATCTTAAAAATTTTTTAGCGATGTTTCGAAAAGCCAAATTTGGAGGATGCACACAGTGTGCCAACATGTGCTATCTGCCATCACGGGAGATCAATGGACGCGTTTTGGGGGTGCAACCCCTTCCTCAATAATAAAGTAGAGGTGAGGGAGGGGTTGCTCCCCCAAAACACGTCCCTTGATCCCCCATTTTGGCAGCTAGCACATGTTGACATTCGTAAATTGGTGTACATCTTCCAAATTTGGCTTTTCAAGGGGTGACTTCACCCCATCTGACCGCAATATCAAACACAGTTCCTAAATACTCATGTCTGATATTGCCTTCAACTTTTACCATATGTGAACTTTGTAAGTTCAAGATTTTTGTCTTTCTTGTTGGTTTTACACAGGCCTGTTTTATCGTAAATGGACATTTCTATTTTTGATAATGCCACCCCAAAAATTGTTATACAACAAACATGTTGGTTTGTTTTAAAAACCTTTTCTAAATGCAAATGTGATTGTGCAGGTATTAAAAAGTTTGTTAATCAAGAATGTGTGGATTATTGTCTGAACGCTACAACACTTTTGTGGTGATGTAATTGCTGTTTCCTGTGAAAATGGGGGTTATTTCCTAAGGGCAAATCCTCTTTGCACTACAAGTGCAGTTTCAGTGCCGTTTCAAGTGCACTTGTAGTGCAAAGTGTCTATGCCTTTAGTAAATAACACCCAACAGTGCTTTGTATAAAAGGTTACACAATCACACCATTTTCAGGACTCCCCACATTGCTGTCAGGGTCAGCTAAAACAAACACAAGCAGTAAATGTCACCAAAGATTAGCTTTTTTTTTTTATTTGATAAATGCTTCACAAATTGTCTGGCATATTGATGGCCCCCCTACCCGCAAAGAACTCAAGGTATCTTAACCGGACATCATGGGCACTCAGGGAGGGCAAGCCAGGACGGCCACTTTCAAGCGCCGTCAGGGTTGTATTATGTAGAATTCCGGCCTCAGGCCCAACTGAGCCAGCATAGTTAGCAGAATGTTGGCATAAAAAGTTATGTAGAACACAGCACGCCAGGATTATATGATTAAGTTTATACTCCGCCATATGGATGGGTGTCAGAAATAGGCGGAACCGGCTGACCAGGATTCCAAATGTGTTCTCCACTACTCTTCTGGCTCTGGCCAGCCGGTAATTAAAAACCCTCTGTTCCGGGGTGAGGGTCCTCATCGGGAGAGGCCGCATAAGATGGTCCCCCAGCGCAAATGCTTCCTCCGCAACGAAGACGAATGGGAGTCCTTCCACATTGTCCTCTGGAGGTGGCAAGTCCAAGCTGCCATTCTGGAGACGCCTGTAGAACTCCGTCTGGGCGATGACTCCACCATCGGACATCCGGCCATTCTTCCCCACGTCCACATACTAGAAGTCGTAATTAGCCGCCAACACCGCCAACATCACAATATTATTGAACCCCTTATAGTTGAAATAGTATGACCCCGAGTTGGGTGGTGGGACGATGTGGACCTGTTTCCCATCAATTGCCCCTCCACAGTTAGGAAAGTCCCACCGCTGGGCAAAGTGGGAGGCCACAGTCTGCCATTCCTGTGGCGTGGATGAAACTGTTGAGGAAAAAAAAATTAGTATTTTTGCACATAAACATGGCAAGCAGATTAGACACAAACATTCTTGGCCAACCTCCAGATAGCATTTATTAAGGGGAATTTAACAACACCAAAGTATAAGGTACACCTGTCATATTCCCCCTCCCCCCCATGGGCCATTTCTAACATTATAGGGGGGGGAATCTTGGACAGGTAACCCTCTCCACTTCATTGAGAGATGAATGCCTAAATACAGGGTATTACTTGGAACAGCCCCTCCTTAGTTACACTATTGGCAGCCCACTGGACAGGTAAGAAGTAATACGAGGGGGCGTGGCGACCGGACTCCAAGATGGACGTGTAATCTAGGAGCTCCGCTCGTCCACCGGAGAGATCCGCATCCATCGGAGTCCATCGGCGATATTAGAGGCCACAAACACCACCACCGAGGTGGCAGATCCCCGCTCACCACAACAAAGATGCCCAGACACCGAAAAAACCCACAACAGCCGCGGAAGCTGGACACCTTTTTCAGCACAGCGGCGCGCGGCCTACAGCAAAATGGCCGTGACAGAGCTCAGAACACACAGCAGCGGCATCCGTCCGGAGCACTCATGAGAGGCCAAGGGACACCATCCAAAATGACACATCCGCAACAGTGCCCCAGCGAATCCTCATCTGGGCAGTCCAGCCCCACTACCAGGAGCCCGGCTAAATCTAAACAGAGAAGGGAGTCCCCTGCTAGGCCGCGACCTGACCTGAACATGGAGGTAAGCGGGCCACAAAACCCCAGCATGAGCCAGCATACACAGGGGGGGACCCCATAGCGGACTTTCCCACAGCAGACAGGCCAGTGTCAGATACGATGCTTAAAGACATGCTACTGTCTTTGAGATCCTCACTACAGGCAGACATGCTCCAAGGCCTGACAGATTGCCAGAGGGAAGTTCAAGCCATAGGCCACAGGGTAAATCATGTAGAAACTAAAATGGAGGAATACACTTCTTCATACAACCAGCTGGTAGACGCACACAAGACACAGGGAGAAGATATAGCGTGGTTGAAGGACAAAATGGCGGACCTAGAAGACAGGTCCAGGAGGAACAACCTTAAACTAAGAGGTGTCCCCGAATCAATCCCTCCTAACCAGCTCCTGCAGTTTGCCCAAACCCTCTTTTCCACCCTGATGCCGGGAGCAACGGCCCAAGATCTCCTTGTGGACAGAATTCACAGGATTCCCAAACCTTCATTCCTACCTGACGACACCCCCAGAGATATACTCCTCAGAATGCACTTCTATCACATCAAGGATCAAATCCTTCAACTCTCACGCAAGCAAGAGAATATACCCCAACAATATGCTAACATCAGGATGCTCCCTGACCTATCCAGACACACACTGCAACGTCGTCGCAACCTGTTGACGATCACCAAAGCACTGAGGAACCACAACATTCTGCACAAGTGGAAATATCCAGCAACCCTGTCTATTACACACAACGGGAACACAATATCTGTGTCTAAGTTAGAAGAAGGTCTCACAGCTCTACGTCAATGGGGCATCATCACTGATCAAAGTACCCAACCAGCTGAATCCACAAATCTGCAACACATGCAAAACGAATGGCAAGTGGTAACCAAGAAACGTTCACCTAAGAAGAAAGCCGATGGGCTATCATAAAGCAAACCCACTTACACAATCCAATCTCTCCGGGATAGAGATATCTAGCTAGATTCTCATCCATAACCCTCCGCACAGTAGTAGCAGCTAAGACTGCACGAGGATCAGTTTTCAGATCCATTTCTTATGTCCACCCAGTTAACTTTTCTTGTTTTCTTGTTATTATTCCTTTTCTTTAGTTTTTTGGATATGCGCAGCATCTTTTACAACACTATGCTATCCACTGCTGAAGAAGACGTCCACCAGATACTCTTCTCACTTCTATCGTCAGAGACACGATCAGTAACCACCAGGAACTGTAAGTACCAACAATACACAGCCACCAAATATTGCTCCCTCACGCTATGACGATCAAAATTTTATCAATAAACGCAGAGGCTTAAACCATCCGGTAAAGAGATTTTCTCTGTGGAAAGAAGCCTGTAAACAGGATGCGGACATTCTTTGTGTCCAGGAAACACATTTCCAACTACACAACACCCCTAAATGCCTGCACACCGCATACCCAACTATCTACATGTCCTGCAATCCCAACAGCAAAAAAGGAGGCGTTCTCCTAGCCATCAGAAACTCTCTTTCGTTCCAACCCAAAGAAGTTATTACTGATGAGGGAGGACATTACATAATTATCACGGGAGACATCAACTCCAACCCATACACGATTGTTACGCTGTATGCCCCAAATTCACATCAATTACGTTTCCTAAAGAAAGTTTTCATCAAAGCCAATGCCATGAAATATGGTAATCTCCTGATCTGCGGAGACTTCAACGTAACTTCAGATCCTCTTTTCGACTCTTCCTCAGGTAAACCTACCGGCAAGATGTCCCTCCATAATATCCTTAAAAAAGAGGAACTATTTGATGCATGGAGATGTCTTCACGCAAACGAAAGAGACTATACCTTTTTCTCCAGTAGACATGGTTCTTACTCACGTATAGACATGTTTCTAACAGACAAATGGCTCCTGCAAAATATTGAATCAACAAGAATACACGATATCACATGGTCAGACCATGCTGCCATATCTATGTCTGTTGCAGAGAAGGGAGTCTCCTCATCACCACCCATCTGGCGCTGTAATTCACGTATTATCCAAGACCCACACTTCCAAAAGTCAATTTCTCAGCATCTCCATAATTATTTCTCAGACAACTCAGATTCAGTCTCAGACCCATATATAGTATGGAACGCTCACAAGGCCTTCATAAGAGGCATTTTAATACAAATAGGAGCTAGAGAAAAAAAGAGACAGGCCAAAGAATTTACTGAGATTCTCACAAAAATACATACCATAGACACACAAAACAAACAATCACCATCAGCACCTTTGATTAAACAACTATCAATCCTTAGGGAAAGGCTCAGAGAGTCGCTGACACAACAATATGACAAATACCTCAGACGCCTAAAACTAAACTATTATCACAATGCCAATAGAGCAGGTAAATACCTAGCGAACAGACTTAAGGCGGCCCGCACCAAATCTAGAATAGCGTATTTACTTCATCCCTCTGATAGACACAAAATTATCAATCCCAAAGACATAGCGAACCAATTTGCCACATATTATAGCTCACTGTATAACCTACACACTGACACTTCTACATGCCAACCAACAGCAGATAAAATACAAACATTCCTGGACAAAATAAACCTTCCATCTCTATCAGAAACTCAACTAAATACTCTCAATGCTCCCATCACAGTACAGGAAATAGACAACACTATATATTCTCTACCAAATGGAAAATCACCAGGTCCAGACGGCCTCTCTAATGAATACTTTAAAACATTCAAATCCATACTTTCTCCACACATGTCCAAGGTATTTAATAAAGTAACAATCTCTGCAAACTTACCACAAGAGATGCTGAGAGCACATATAGTGACACTTCCAAAACCAGGGAAAGACCCTAATACACCAGCTAATTTTAGACCCATATTCCTTCTCAACTCAGATACTAAAGTATATGCAAAATTATTAGCCAAACGACTAATTAATATCATACCTACATTAGTCAAAAGTGACCAGATGGGCTTTGTGAGGGGGAGACAGACCTCTGATGCCACCAGGAGAATCATTAATGTGCTACATCATGCTGAGCAATCTCGAACGCCTTCTCTGCTGCTATCCATAGACGCAGAGAAGGCGTTCGACAGATTCCATTGGACATACATGGAAATGGTTTTACATAAATATGGGTTCCAAGGTTCCATATTAAAAGCTATTATGGCCTTATACTCTTGTCCTTCCGCACAAGTATACTCCAATGGTTTTCTGTCCACAACTTTTAAAATATCTAATGGGACGAGGCAGGGCTGCCCCCTGTCTCTGACCATCTTCAATCTAATGATAGAACCCTTGGCTGAAACCATTAGGAATCATCCGCGGATCAAGGGCTTTCAGTTTGGCTCCAACACACACACCATCAACCTGTTTGCGGAAGATGTAATCCTCCTCTTGACTAATCCACTCACATCCCTAACCGAAGTACACAATATCCTCACTGACTTTGGGGATATCTCCTATTACAAAGTCAACTTCACCAAATCAGTGATTCTGGATTTGGGAGTACCTCCCAACACTAGAAACACCCTTCAAGCAAATCTACCCTATACATGGAGCTCTGAAGGAATCACTTATTTAGGAATAAAAATTACTAATAGAACCTCTGCACTTGCTAAGGCTAACATGCCTCCACTAATAGCCAAACTGGAAACCCAGCTCAAGGACATGTCTAAAAAAGAAATATCATGGCTTGGTAGGATAACTGCCTACAAAATGTTAATATTGCCTCAAATACTCTATTTGTTCCGCACCCTAGCAATACACATTCCACGCCATTACCTCAAGAGCATATCAAACCTCAGCTGGAAATACATCTGGGGTGGGAAAAAAGCCAGATGCTCACGAAACAATTTAACTTCCCACAGGAAAGCAGGAGGGGCTGGGCTAGTAGCCATATATGACTACCTATGGGCGGTATGTCTAGACCAGATCAAATACTGGTTTCAAGAGAATAACACCCCATTATGGGTGGACATTGAAAAAACAATATCACCAACAAAACACCTAGCACTAATGCTTATGAGCGACAGCTGGGACCACTGGGAAACACACAACTTATCACCTACAATGCAGACCTCTCTGAAAGCATGGAGATACATTTTGGAACAACAAAGACAGGATAACCAAATGGTAAATTATAAAATACCACTAACTCTGTTAGAATCCAAAATACCAATGATAAGAATCAAAGATTTGACAGATAAGGGCATCACACATATCTCTGACCTATACGAGGGAGTACAACACAAATCAGTAGACCACATTATGACACAATACCACCTCAAGAATGACACAAGATTCCTATGCATGAGAATTGCCCACTTTCTTAAAACACGAGCTCCCCCAACCATATCCATACCAAGCAAAATATGGCAATTCTACTCCACATCCAAACAGGACACAAAGGGCATTTCATTCTTTTACAATTTAATCCAAGAAAAGCTACAGTTCACAAAAACCATAGCAATGACAAAAACTTATAATTAAAATGGCCAACAGATGGCACTATACCCCATATAGAATAGCTACCTTCTTCCCATGTGCATCACCAAAATGCTGGAGAGAATGTGGTCACATAGGAAACCTGATACATATGCTCTGGCACTGCCCAAGCATTAAGAGCCTTTGGAATCAAGTATTCCAATTAATCTCCTCCATAACAGGAATACTTACAAAGCCTGATCCAGCCCTAGCGATCCTACACTTGAACATAGATAAATTCCAGAGCGCTTTCAGGCCTGTCATAACTCATATACTCTTAGAAACCCGTTTACTGATCTTACGCAATTGGAAATCCAGTAAAGCTATAAATATATCTGACGTAATCACAGCAGTTCACAGAAACTACACTTTTGAACGTCTTATAGCCATAAACTCTATGACTTGTAAACTGTTCGACAACTATTGGTCTATTTGGCCTAAATGCTTTGACAAAAAATGAGAAGTTATTATTTCAATGATAAGACAATATAAGTTAACTATGTATATCTGATGATGCGTATTTCAATGTACCTTTCAGTGTACCTTTCATGTTCTGTTTAAATATGAAAATATCCAATAAAAAGTATTGAAAAAAAGAAGTGTCATAATACAAAGATTTAAATACACACTGTACACATTTGAGGACATTTGGACATTCTGCTATTACCTGTCAAGATAATAATAGGATACATATACTTTAAACAGTACCATTTGAAAGTATACAGGCAGGCCCTTGCACTACATGCTTTGGGGAATTCATCCATACATCTGAGCACAAAAGAGATGGGTATAGTGTGTATGTGTTTGGCAAAGTCAGCAGATAGATGAGGAAAGATAGAGAATTGGGCAGCTGACTTAGCAGTTGGGGGGAGGGAGGGTTACTAAAAATGATTTGGGGACACCACAAAAAAAAGCCTCTGGCACTCTGCCTGAATTTAAAGCACAAATCACATTTAAAATCATTTTAGGGGTGTTTGGGGTAAAGCACTACTATGGAGCTGACAAAATACATTGTTAAGTGACTAAATGAGGTGAATATAGGGCCTGTAGACCATGCTGGGGAGGTTATTAAAGGCCAATCTGTATGAAAGACTAAAAAAATAATTACATAAAAATCCAGCATGCATGAGGACAAAGGGGACATTCACAGCATATTACAATCATGGTAATTAGGGAATGAGGAAAGAAATACAATATATTATCAAACATTCAATACAATAAAATGTGATATTAAAGGATAAAAATCTTACCTTCATATACTCCTTCTGCAGGACCTGGATGATGGCAGAACAGGTCTCTGGGATAATGATACCCAGAGCCTGGGGGGAGATGCCTGTCGAGAACTTGAGGTCCTGCAGGCTTCTCCCTGTCGCCAAGTACTGCAGGGTAGTGACGAGCCTCTGCTCCTGCCTCATGCAGGTATCCTGCCTGCTGATATAGGGGGTCAGCGAAGCCAGCAGACGGTGAAATACGGGGTCCGTCATCCTGAGAAAGTTCCTGAAATCATCAGGATTATTCTCACGGACCTCACTGAGAGAACTGGTCACGCTGAAGCAACCAATTCTTGGTCCATGAACTCCTCCCCACCCTGTTCATGGACTGGACTTGTGTCAAGGTCAGGACCCCAACACCAAGCCCCCGCACAGCACGAACTCTACGAGGAGTACGTATGCGCAACATGGCTAGAAAACGGTCGGCTGCTCAGAACGAAGTAACAGAACGCACTGAAGAACAGCAAGGCCTGTGAAGAGCGATCTGAAAAACAGTAATGAACGAACAAGAACACAATGACTACTTAAAGTCACGCGGAACTTGCTTGCACGCACTGAAGAGCAGATACAAACCCACAAGCACAAACTGAACCGCAGAAAACGATCTGAAAGCCACGAGTCTGAAAAAGCGCCAATCGTCTCTCACCAAACTTTTACTAACACGAGATTAGCAAAAGGAGCCCAAAGGGTGCCGCGCTTGGTTCTGAACTGGCCTTTTCTAGTCTCGTCGTACGTGCTTGACGTCACCGCGTTGTTGGCGATCGGAAATTCCGACAACTTTGTGCGACCGTGTGTACGCAAAACAAGTTTGAGCCAACATCCGTCGGAAAAAATCCTAGGATTTTGTTGTCGGAATGTCCGAACAAAGTCCGACCGTGTGTACGGGGCATTAAAGTGGTTGTTAACCCACTCTGCTAACTTTCTATAATCCTCTTGGTTTCCATATGCTAGATGCTCCTGTCTGTGTGATTTATTTAAAAAATGTCTTCTTTACCTTATCTCAGAGCGCAGATAGGTGATCACGTGACCCACCACCTCTCTGCTCTCCCCATCTGACAGATGCAGCGGACGGGGCCAAGATTCCCCTGCTGACATCAGTCAGGAGGTTAAAAGGAGAGGAGGAGAGAGACGGCAGGTCACATGATCGCCGATCAGCGTTCTGAGATAAGGTAAAGGAGGCATTTTTTTTTTAACAAATCGCAGAGACAGGAGTATCTAGCATAAGGAGACAAGAGGATTATACAATATTTTAAATGTTATTTCAGCAGCAGGGTGTCAGAAACCAAGAATCGGACTGAGACAGAAGTACAGTTAAATCACACTTGTTTAATAATAATAAAAAAAGGTAAACAGGGTAAACATAGTCAAAACCAGAGCCAGAGATGAGCGTAGTAGAACAGTAAGCAGGATCTGGAGCCAGAAGGAATGTCAGCGGAGCAAGTGTTTAACAGGAACACAGGAGAGTGTCTCTAGAGATGTGAATAAGGCAAAGGCAGAGATCATCTGGACTGGAAGGCTTAAGTAGGCAGGACTGACGAGCAGGATATCATCAAGAGGTGAGTCACTGTGGAGAGATAGGAGCTGGCAATTAGCCAACAGCTGAAGGGCCAGCTTTGAAAAGGAAGGGCTGAGCCCAGCCCTGACAGTACCCCCTCCTCAATGACCCCTACCCCTTGGAGGACCACCAGGCTTGAGGGGAAAATGTCTATGGAAATCACAGAAGAGGACAGGGGCATGTACGTCCAAGGATGAGACCCAAGAGCATTACTCCGGACTGTGCCCTTTCCAATGCACCAGGTACTGTATGCGCCCACGGAACCTACAGGAGTCAACAACGGACTGTACTTCATACTCCTCATGGTTCTCAACCTGTACAGGGTGAGGACGAGGAACCGAGGTGGTAAAGCGGTTGCAGACCAAAAGTTTTAATAAGGAGACATGAAATACATTTGAAATACGCATATTAGAAGGAAGGTCTAATGCTTATGCCACTGGGTTAATCCTGCGAAGAATACTGAAAGGCCCAATAAACTGAGGTGTGAACTTCAGAGAGGGAACACGAAGTCGGAGGTTGCGAGATGACAGCCAGACCCTGTCCCTAATCTGGTAGGAAGCTGCAGGCAGGCGTCTGCGGTCAGCATGGAGTCTGTACCTATCATTAGCATGTCACAAAGCCTCCTGAACTCAAGTGGAATGAAGACCAAGGAGATGCTCCTCTAACACAAGAATACTCTGCCGAACAAATGAGTCAGGCAAAAGGGAAGGTTGGAAACGGGGACAATCGGGAAGCAGAAATCAAGGCATTATTGTGAGCAAACTGCACCCGCGGTAAGAGGTCTGACCAGTTATTATGATGGTCAGAAATATAGCAATGTAGGAATTGATCCAAGAACTGATTGGCTCGTTCTGTAGCCCCATTAGACTGCGGGTGATATGCAGAGGAGAAAGCAAGCTGAATTCCCAACTGTGCACAAAAGGCTCGCCAGAACCGGGACACAAACTAACTACCCCTGTCCAAGACAATCACCTTGGGTAGCCCATGTAAGCGAAAGATCTCCTGAGCAAAAATGGAAGCCAGTTCCTTAGAAGTGGGCAACTTATTAAGTGGAATACAATGACACATCTTTGAGAACCGGTCAACCACCATAAGGATAACTATGTTGCCCTGAGAGTTGGGTAACTCTACAATGAAATCCATAGACAGGTGGGTCCAGGGCCTCTCTCCATTGGGTATGGGTTGTAGGAGGCCCACTGGAAGGTTTTGTGGAGTCTTACTCTGAGCACACACTGAACAGACAGCTACGAAGGCGGTTACATCAGCACCTAGACTAGGACACCAGAATTGTTGGGAAATGGCCCAAAAGAGTTGATTCTTCCCAGGGTGGCCAGCAGCCTTGGGCGAATGGTAAGTCTGAAGCACGGCAATACAGAGACTCTCTGGGACTGGTGTGAACCGTAGCCAGAATACGATCAGGAGGAATCACAGGAACCGGAACCGACTCCATCTTGGAAATGGAGGAAAATTGTTGTGACAAAGCGTCAGCTATTACATTCTTAGTACCAGGTAAGAATGAGACAATGTAATTGAAACTAGGCTGGGGGGCAGGAGGCGGAGCCTAGCGGAGCAGACATGCATTGTTAGAGCTCCACACCGCTGAGGAGAGAAGAGAAGGACAAAGTGGAGCCTGCAGGCTAAAAAGGTATCCATTTGAACCTTTTTGCCCCAGGGAACAAACTGTGAAAGTTTGGGCAGGAAATATGGTACTGGGAGGAAACCGTGGCAGAAATAAAAATCACCTCACAAAGAGCTCACAGGCACTCACTGCAGCTGAAGCAGCTCCAGTCACCTCACAATATACAGCACCAGGGCGCTCTCACAGACAGAAAATGTCACAGCAAGACTCTCCATTTGAGTCAGATACAGAACAAATCCTCTCACAAACTTCTCCACAAGCCTCCTCAGCATCCCCAGTAATATTATTACAATTTGAAAAGATGCTTCATAAGGCTTTAAAACAAACCTCAGACCAAATAACAAAAAGCCTAACCAAAGAAATAAGAGAGCTGGGAAACCGCACCGCAGCCTTAGAAATAAAAATGGATGAAATTGAAATTACAACCCAAGAAAATATAACAGAATTGGAACAATTAAAAAAAGAGAATTTAATACTTCAAACTAAGCTCGAAGATTACGAAAATAGAGCCAGACGTTCAAACTTGCGCATAAGGGGAATACCTGAAACTGTGACAGACCTGCAATCTACTATTACTGCTCTATTACAAGAACTAAAGCCAGATATCCCTATTGAACGTTTAGAACTGGACAGAGTACACAGAGCCCTCACAGCCAAAAAGAAAGATGGACCCCCACGTGATATAATCACAAAATTTCATTATTACAGAACGAAAGAACAAATACTAATTGCTGCAAGAGAAAAAAAGGAACTTAATTTTCAAGGACACAATTATCAAATTTTTGCTGACCTATCCCAACTTACTATTACTAAAAGACGATCCATGAAACCCCAACTAATGGAACTGCAACGCCACAACATTATGTATCAATGGGGCTTCCCTTTTTCAGTCAGATTTAACTACCAAGGTACAATTTACAGAAGCAGATCAGCAGATGAACTACAACAAACCCTTTTAAAATTAAATCTGACAGAACCCACAAGCAGCAACACTCCCACACGCAGAAGAATGGCATCATCTTCACCTTCAGGCAGCACCCAGAAAATTTCAGAACAAAATGGGAATCATCATTCTCACAAAAGAGGCCGTTATGCCACATCATCCATGGACCAAGAAGATTTAATGGACTGACATCCTAATTCCTGATATCTCTTCATTTATTATACTAAGAGATGGTTCTCTATAAAAAACCTATATTTATAACTGAATGTAACTGCATTCTGATAGTCACACACTGTGTGGGATCATGTTACATTCCAGTTATATTTCTTATTACTTCTGATTCATATAGCCTTAGAATATATAAGTGAAATAAGGAAATTCTTGTTCAGTTATATATTATCAGGTAATAACAATAGATTTATTACTTTTTAGGACAAATATGTTCAATAATGCAGAAGTAATGGAAGCTTTTTCTTTCTTTTCTTAAAACAAATATATTATTACCTAACTAGTTCCTAGAATTATGTTTTTGTTTATTCTAATCTGAAGCAATACAACCTCAATTTTATGAGTTAACATATCTAAACAGTTACATATGAATAAAATATGTAATTGTTTACTCTAAAAGGGTTAAAATCCCAAAATAATTCAAACTATCTTCATCAATACCAAAGCTATTAACAGTACCTTTCTAACTGAATTATTTAGACTAACCATATACAACCACCCTGGAATAAATAATTTCAACAAAAACTATATTCTGCACTCCAATTAATGAAACATCATTTTGATGTCTTTTGACATAGCACTTCTCTCCTGTAAGCGGAAGATCCGTGTACCCCCATTAGCCCTCCTCATTCTCCCAACCATATTATGTGGGAGTGTGACGAAGGCACTTATTCCCCTGAGAGAGATATTTATTCTCTTTCACGGATAAATTGTGATTACTTGCAAAAAATAATTTATACAATGTATCATCTAATCTCATATGTTTTTTGTTTACTCTTTACTCCAGAATTCACTGGTTTCTTTTCTATCTATTCATCTCTTCAGTCCACACAGGTTGATCTGCGCAGTCAGCTCTGCATAACAAAAAGTAAGTCAAAACTATTTGATCTATTGCCAAGGCACCACTGAATATACTTTCCCTGAATGTTCAGGGAATAAATGTCCCTCAAAAAAGGACCAAAGCCTTCCGTACTTTCCATAACAAGAAGGCTCACATAGTATGCCTCCAAGAAACACACTTCACCAAAGATTCTACTCCAAAATATATTTCTCCTTTTTATCAACAAATTTACACGGCTTCTGCCTGTACCAAGCAAAGGGGAACTCTAATTGCATTTCACCGATCCACACCATTCACCTTATCATCAGAAATTAAAGACCCAGAAGGTAGATACCTGATACTCATGGGTTATATAATGGATACAGCAATCACGGTGATTTCCTACTACGCTCCTAACAAACAACCTACACCATTCCTCTCACATATATTACAAGTGATTAATACACACAAAATAGGAACAGTGATAATGGGTGGGGATTCGAACCAGGTCCTCCTCCCATTTCTAGATAAATCACCTTTTACACCATCCAAAATAACCTCTAGATTACCTTTTTCTCAACTTCTTTCCAAATACAATCTGGTAGATTCGTGGAGAGAAAGTAACCCAATGAAAAAGAAATTCACTTATTTCTCGCACCCTCATCAAACCTTCACCAGAATAGATCATATTTTTCTAACAATAGGAATGATACCAGAAATTATTGCATCAGATATAATTCCGATTCTGTGGTCTGACCATAATGCAGTATACACTACTATAGCCTCAGCCATACCAAAAGCGCATGACCCAACGTGGTACTTACCGGACATAATGCTCAAACACCCACTACATCAGATGGCCATTGAACAAGCTTTAAAGGAATACATATCAATTAATAATACAACAGACATCTCCCCAATAACACTGTGGGAAGCTCATAAGCCTGTCTTGCGTGGTACAATACAAAGACAAATGGCACTATTTAAACGGGAACGCAAAAATCTAGCAAAAAAACTAGAACTCAATTTTAATGCAGCCTACATATCATTTCAAGATAATCCATCTCAGAGTACAAAATCTCATCTGGAAAAATCTAGATTGGAATACGATCTATTTCTCACTGAGTCAGTTGATAAATCCCTCAAACGCTCCAAACACAATTTCTACATGAATACAAACAAACCAGGTACATATTTGGCTCGGGCATTAAATTCAACTAACAAATCTTTCAAACCAATACGTTTGAAATTATCAAAAAATGTTTACACTTGTAATCCAGTTAAAATAGTCCATAAATTTCACTCACATCTCGCAACTTTATACAAGACAAACAATGAATTTAATCCTACAGAGGCTGAATCCTTCTTCTCAAAAATAACCTTACCTGAGTTATCTCAGAATCAAAAAAGCAGTTTGGATGAGCCTATAACTATAGATGAAGTTGCTAACGCCATAAAAGACCTAAAACTTAACAAAAGACCAGGCCCAGACGGCTACTCGGCTTTATACTATAAAACATTCTCAGAAATACTCTCTCCCATTCTCACTGAAACTTTTAACAAACTTCTAGATGGACATTCTTTTCGGCAAGAAACACTAATGGCAATTGTTTGTATGATCCCAAAACCCCTTTCTGATGATACTTCCTGTGTGAATTATCGGCCTATCTCTCTGTTAAACCTCGATATTAAATTATTAGCAAAAATAATAGCAAAACGCCTCAATAGCATTATAGGAAAATTAATACATAGAGATCAAGTAGGCTTCATGCCAAATAGACAGGCAGGCGATAATATACGCAGGGCAGTGTTATTGGCACATATTGCTAAAAAACGGAAAATAGCTTTATGTTTTCTATCTCTCGATATTAAGAGGGCATTTGACACAGTATCCTGGCAATATATGCAATATTCATTACAAAAATGGGGTTTTGGACCCCTTTTAACATGGATCAAAGCATTATATAATAAACCCAAAGCCTATATAAAATATGCTGGATACAAATCTGAAGCCTTTAATATCGAAAGAGGTACCCGACAGGGTTGCCCATTATCTCCCTTATTACTTGCCCTTATACTCGAACCCATGGCCCAATACATCAGAACAAACCAAACTATAACTGGCATTGAAGTAGGAGGTATTACACACAAATTATGTATATTTGCAGACGATATATTACTTTTTCTATCATCACCACAGGTCTCTGGTCCTAACTTAATACCAGCTCTTGATGGATTTGCAGCCCTATCTGGCCTTATGATTAATCCTAAGAAATGCCTAGTGCTTAATATTTCACTCACAAACATGGAATTGATCCCGGCTAGGGCTGCACTCCCATTCACATGGGCAGAAAAATCAATCCCATATCTTGGAATTCATTTAACAGCATCTCATTCTGACTTATTCTCAACCAATTATCCTCCTGTATTAAGACAGATCACAAATCTAATAAAACAATGGTCGCAACTTCCTTTATCCTGGATAGGGAAGATTAATGCAATCAAAATGACTATTCTACCCAAATTGCTTTATCTATTCAGAGTCCTCCATATTCCAATTCCTTCCTATTTTTTGAGAATAGTACAAAAAAGAGCAACTTCGTTTATATGGGGCTCTTCTAAACCACGTATACCTATACACACACTACATCTTCCCAAAAATAAAGGAGGCCTGGGATACCCTAATTTTACTAACTACTACAGAGCAGCACATTTGGCCAGTCTGTCCAAATACCATGCAAAACAGGAAATCCCATTATGGGTTTTTATAGAGGCTTCAGAAAATGACCCTTTATTAATATCAAATTTATTATGGCTTGATCCTAAAGACCGCTTTAAAATTCATAATCCCATAACTAAACACTTCTTATCTCTCTGGGATAAACTAAAAACCAAATATCAGTTACAATCTCCACACAATCCTCTCCTTTCTTTTATCAGAAATCTGGCCTTTTATCTGGCATGGATCTACCCAAATTCTTTTAAAGCTTGGACAACATCAGGCATTCAGACACTAAATGACTTCATAGCATCTAAATCATTCCTTTCATTCCCATCGCTTAGAGAAAAATATGATCTACCAAACTCTGAGATATTTAGATATCTCTAAATCAAAAATTTCTATACACCATTCCTAAAGAGGGATACACCATTATCCCAATTATCCATTTTTGAATCAATCTGTACAAAAGATCCATTTGCTAAAGGTACAATTTCATTACTTTATAATCAATTATATGGAGTAGCAAATCTTAATAGACCCTCTTACGTTCAGAAGTGGGAGGAGGACCTGGGACGAACTTTAGAAGACACGGACTGGTCTAACATATGGCTCACATCTAAGTCATCTTCACCCAACATCTTAGCACTGGAGACAAATTATAAAGTCCTAACTCGCTGGTACCTTGTACCCGCTAGAGTGGCAAAATATTCACCTAATACCTCAGCTCTTTGTTTTCGAGGATGCCCAGAAATAGGCACATATTTACACATATGGTGGACGTGCCCAGTAATCCAAACCTTCTGGAAGGAAGTCTTCGTGATTGCATCTAAAATATTTAAAAAAATAATACAACCAGATCCATATTTAACTTTACTTAATCTAAAACTGGAATGGTTAACACTCTCTCAATTCAAACTTATGATCCAACTAATAACGGCTGCAAAACAAACAGTGGCCAAGGCATGGAAATCTCCTACATTGGTACTAGCAGAAACAATTCACAGAATGAATAATACAATGTCCCATGCTAAGATGGTAGCCATCGATCAAAATCAAATTCCAAAATTTGAAAAACTTTGGCATCCTTGGATAAAACAACAGTTCCTGTCAAACTTTAATGACTCTGTCCTGTTGCCATGGTAACAGATTAAATGACTTACAGAGACACCCATTCTAAGGCTTCAAAGAGAACTAAAAAGAATAATAAACTGACGAGCAGGACAACCTTGTGGACCGTACCTCTACCTTTCAACCCTTTTTCTTCTTTCTCTCTCCTTTTCTCCACCTTATGATTAAAGCTCATTATCAGAATTTATTTGACCTATATACACTCTACTTGTAAACAATATGTATAGTAGGTATAAATCATTTAAATACCTACAAAAGTAACTAAGGAAATGATATATATCTTTAATTTAGGTTTACATGAACCCAATGTTTAATAGTTGAAATTTCATGATATTTACCTATATAAACCCTACTGTAAAACAATGAGCTTACTTTATAGATCCTTGTAAACTTACTTTATGTATCTTTATAACATTGTATACTCAATAAACTTCTTTTGACAAGGAAACGAGGCAAGAAGAAAAGAGCCCATCACGCCCTTCTGGGAGAGACACGTTTAGCCTCAGACAAGAATGTGAGATTCTTATGGTCAGAATGAGAACCGGCACAGTGGTACCTTCGAGGAGATGTCTTCATTCTTTCAGGGCTAAAATGATCGCTTACAGCTCTCTGTCACTAATCTCATAATTGCACACCGCAGGTGACAATTTCTTGGAAAAGTAGCCACATGAATGCATAGCACTCTCAGAGGTAGGACGTTGAGACAGAAGGGTGCCAACTCCAGTCTCAGAAGCATCAACCTCAAGGATAAAAGGTAATGTAGGATCAGGATGTGCCAATACAGGAGCAGAAACAAAGGCAGCCTTGAGACTCTCTAAGGCCTTAATGGACTCAGGAGCCCAACTCTGTGGGTTACCATCCTTTCTGTTAATGTCAGTCAGGGCCTTGACCAGAGACGAAAAGTTACGAATAAACTTCAGATAATAGTTGGCAAAGCCAAGAAAACACTGCAGAGGAAGTAAACCCATGGGTCAGGGCCACTGTAGGACTGCTGAAAGTTCCTCTGGGTCCATTGAAAAAACAGCAGTGGAAATGACATAACCCAGGAATTTAACCTGTTCACAATGGAATTTGAACTTCTCCAATTTACAATAGAGATTGTTCTCTCTTAGTTTCTGAAGCACATGACAGACATCTGTGTGGTGGCTCTCCAAGGACTTGGAAATAATGAGGATATCATCGAGATAAACCACCACACATAACTGCAACAAATCTCGGAGGACATCAATAATAAATTTCTGGAAAACTTCCGGGCATTACAAAGGCCAAAAGACATCACTCATAATGGCCTGTTCTGGTATTAAACGCAGTTTTCCACTCATCCCCTCCTTAATCCTCATGTGATTGTATGCCTCGCAAATCAAGCTTTGTGAAAACCGTTGCTCCCTTGAGGTGGCCAATGGAATCGGATAGGCATTCTTAATTGTGAAACGACTGAGACCCTTATAATCAATACAAGGTCTCAGTTCACAACTCTTCTTAACAAAGAAGAAACCAGCACCAGCAGGAGATGAGGATTTGTGGATGAAACCTCGAGAAAGTGTGTCTGCAACATACTCCTCCATGTATTTATCCTCCAAGACCGACAAAGTGTAAACCCGGCCACGAGGGGGTATGGCACCAAGTTGAAGGTCAATTGCACAATCATACGGCCAGTGTGGAGGCAAACTACCAGGTTGACCTTTGTCAAAGACATCTCTAAAATTGCGGTACTACTCTGGCAGGGAAGAGAGTGAAGAGGTGCACAGTACCTTGGATACCTTCTGGAAGCATGTCTTACTGCATTGTGGTGACCAGGAGAGAACCTCAACACGGAGCCAATCAAAAGAGGATTACCAGTAACAAGCGGAAACTTAGGCGAGGAAATAACTTGGAATTGGATTATCTCATGGTGAAGAGCCCCTACGGCTATGGACAACAGAACAGTCTCATGAGTCACATGGGCAGGCTGTAGAGGTCTTCCATCAAGAGCCTCATTGGCAAGTGGAGTGTCATGCAGCTGGAGCATAATCGAGTGCTTCGTTACAAAGGCAGCATCAATGAACAGGCCTGCAGCCCCAGAGTCAATTAGAACCTGTATCTCGATGGACAACTCAGCCAAAGAAAGGGTAACCAAAACCAGGGGCTTATCCTTCTAGATAACTGGAGATGAAACAACGACACCTAAGGTCTGTCTGTGACAGGACCTTAAGGTTGGGGCGTTCCCTGGACAGGTTGGACAAGACTTCAAAAAGTAACCTGCCTGGCCACAATAAAGGCACAATCTCTCCCTCCTCATAAGGGTTCTCTCATCCGCAGAGAGACGCGTGAAGCCCGAAAGCATGGGTTCCTCTTCACAGACTGACTCAGTACCAGGAGGCATGGGAGGTGAGAGAGACAAGGGACTGCAAAGTTCAGAGACAAATGTACAGGAGGCTTCCGCAAGCACTCCTTAAAAGGAAGTCTTTCTCTGAGTTTGGAGTCAATGAGGATGGCAAAAATGATCTACCTCTCCAGCTCAGTGGGTATATCTCGGGCTGCTATCTCATCCTTGATGGTATCCGAGAGACCATGAGAAAAAGCAGCCACGAGGGCCTCATTGTTCCAAGCAACCTCTGCTGCCAGAGTACAGAATTCAATGGCATAATCGGAGCTGGCAATAGGCTAATTAGGAGCTGGCAATTAGCCGACAGCTGAGTGGCCAACTTTGAGAAGGAAGGGCTGAGCCTAGCCCTGACACAGGGGGCGGGCACTTGACACAGAACAGACAGGCAGGGAGGGAGTGGTGAGAGATTGAAGAGGAGAAACTGGAGAGCTGCGGATGACGGAGGCACGTAAACTGAGCACAGTGTCAGGGCTCAGCAGCCATGATATACCGTGGTCAGTTTACAGGGGGGAGGGTATAGCCAGGTAGGATCAGCCAGGTTATTCAGGTGATACGAGGGGCCAAATTACACAACACAAGTACTGAGCTGTATAACACACTTTAAAGGAGCAGGATCAATATATATTTTTTTTAGGTTAACAAACGCTTTAAGCTGCAATATAATAAATGTTTGCTTTTGGGGGTAAATGCCACTTTAATGTTTCTTAGCCTTACCCCAATTATCCAGTTCACAGCTTCTAATCTAGCCATAGTCTTTCACAGATACATAGTTAACTGAGATAAAAAAAGACATATTCTTCTAATTCAGTCCTAGGCATAAATACAATGGCTAAATAAATGATTAACCTCTACTACTCAAATATGTGGTCTTAATGCCATATTTGTGTGCCAGAATGTAAATACAGCTGTGCCAAGAGCCCAGCACGCTCCCGCCACAGTAACCGGCGGCTAACAGAAAGCTTCAGATCACTACTTGTGATAGGGAGCTTGCCGATCATGCGACTGCTGTGACAGTCAATCACGACAGTCACATGATCATAGACCCCGCCTCACGGCATATAAAACCCCTTAAAGGGCTGGGAGGCGTGGGTACCAAGGGATTAAAAAAAAAAACAAAGGACCCTAAATTCTCAGAATCTATAACTACAAATTGATCCCGAAGAAAGCAAAATAAAAAACTTTTAGAGCACAATCAAATTTTCTCCAATAAAGAAAAACATTCCTTTATGACCCCTTAAAACAATTGTATTTAGAAATGAATCTAACCCTTTTTCAACAAAATCTACAAAATCGATCTGCTGGAACCCATTAACAAAGAACATTCCTGATTTTTGGAGCCCTTTGAGTGAAAAACCATTTCCATATGCCAAGGTTAAACCTTCAATTTTTTTCCAGTCACAGTGTTTTTGTTTCTTTTGTGGTGACATTTAGCCTACAATCACAATTGAGCATAGCTTATTCAAGTGATTTTAAAGGCTTGTTTGTACTTTCTGCATATTCCTTCCACATGCTTTAGGTGCATTTTACTGTATAGGAGCTTCTTTGGGACAGGACTGAACATTTTTTGCCTCAGACAGTTATTGTAGAAGCACCTGAAAGACACATATAACATGCATTTTCTTACATTTTGTGCATTTTTTGGGCACTACCAGTCTAGGGGCTAAAAATGAAGTCTATGGGCTAAAAATGCCCAAATCTGCCTGAAAAGAAGCTCCTATATTTTGAAGAGGCAGGCGCCATAGTGCTCAGGTGTTAACAGTTACCTTTTAAAATAGTGAGATCTTTATTGTTCTGAGTTTAGTAGCTTTGAGCATCAAGCTAGGTGTGAATTGGACGTAAAGTAAACACATTTTAGTTGAATTTTCTGTATGGACCATTTATGTATATATAGTTTGTTCAAATCCCCCCACTACCCCAATAAACGAGTCTAGCCCTCCATTTACTATACTTGCCTTCAAGGCCAATTACATTGTTTACATCCCTTTGCCAGCTTGTATGGGCTGGTAGACTATTTGCCTACCTGTCCATGAACCCTATGGAAGTCTGTGGGGCGATTCTGCATAGGCACAGATATTAATCAAGAAGCTTCACCAGAGTAAGGGCTAGATAAGTATAGAAACTTAAGGGGATTAGACCTGGGGGGGGGGGGATAAGGAAACCTTGCACCAAATTTACTATGTGGACCATTTTTGTATTGCTACAAGGTGATCATTTTCTCCCTTAATCACCTCTTAACCAAAGATACCTGGGGTTTTGTTCGAGGTAGGTTTGCATACAATGACTAAATTTCTCTCCTCTACACATCTGCCATACCCGTGGACGCTCGTCCCTGATGCCGGACTACACCCACAACCCCACCCCATACAGATGAGCCTGTTTTTAACCTGTTTCCTGTAAGTGTATTACTTACCTTGCTAATAAATTGCATTTAACATACTACACTCAGGTGGTGCTTCCTGTGTTTCTCTTTTTTCAATCTGTTTATAGAGTTGGCTTTTCTCTGAGGACAGCTGTCACCTGTCACCCCACTATAAGAACTGTTGCTTTATGGACTGATGAGCTTTTATTGTTCACATACTGCCTGTTGTATTTTTACATGTACACAAGTTTTTGCTCTTACAGTTCTTTCCTTTGTCATGACTAAAGTCCAGATGCAGAATCTGAACCCCATTGTCAATGGGAGCTGAATGTTAAAAACACAATAAAAGATACTTTCTTAGCTAATAGGCAAGGGGTTGTTAAACACGTTGCATGGTGGGCTGGGTATTGCACTGGTGAACATGTACCAAAGTGAAAAAAAAAAATAATTCCATTCAGTGGGGAGCAATCAGTTTAATAATGCTTTAAGGGGACATTTAAAATGATAAATTCCTTTACATAACTTTCCTGGGGATGCCCTTAACCTGGTTGTGAAGTGGGGCATCTCTATGATCTATACAACCTACGTAGCAAAACTGACATTGACAAAGAATTTTTTTTTCAATTGCCAAAAAATAACAGCTTCCATTGCCTCACTTCTGTTTGTAAACAAGTGGCTGGGGATTCTCTTTATCTATATCAGACCCTTATCCTAGATGAGGGTTTGTTTTAGATGTTAATGGGGGACACCTACACATAAAAAAAAAAAAAAGTCCTAGGGTTCTCCCTAAAAATACATTACGGAACCTTAGTCAAGAACGCAGCCTGGCAGGCCATGAAAATGGGGGAGGGGGGTGTGGACTAGCATGCACCCCCATTGTTTTGCTATACAAGACCACAGATAATGTCCACAAATACACAGTTGTTGACAAGACCTTTAAAAAAAGTTATAAAATAATATACAGTCAGGTCCATAAATACTGGGACATCAACACAATTCTAATCTTTTTGGTTCTATACACCACCACAATGGATTTGAAATGAAACGAACAAGATGTGCTTTAACTGCAGACTTTCAGCTTTAACTTGAGGGTATTTACATCCAAATCAGGTGAACGGTGTAGGAATGACAACAGTTTGTATATGTGCCTCCCACTTTTTAAGGGACCAAAAGTAATGGGGCAATTGGCTGCTCAGTTGTTCCATGGCCAGGTGTGTGTTATTCCCTCATTATCCCATTTACAAGGAGCAGATAAAAGGTCCAGAGTTCATTTCAAGTGTGCTATTTGCATTTGGAATCTGTTGCTGTCAACTCTCAATATGAGATCCAAAGAGCTGTCACTATCAGTGAAGCAAGCCATCATTAGGCTGAAAAAACAAAACAAACCCATCAGAGAGATAGAAAAAACATTAGGTGTAGCCAAATCAACTGTTTGGAACATCCTTAAAAAGAAAGAAAGAACGCACCGGTGAGCTCAGCAACACCAAAAGACCCGCAAGACCACGGAAAACAACTGTGGTGGATGACCGAAGAATTCTTTCCCTGGTGAAAAAAACACCCTTCACAACAGTTGGCCAGATCAAGAACACTCTCCAGGAGGTAGGTGTATGTGTGTCAAAGTCAACAATCAAGAGAAGACTTCACCAGAGTGAATACAGAGGGTTCACAACAAGATGTAAACCATTAGTGAGCGTCAAAAACTGGAAGGCCAGATTAGAGTTTGCCAAACAACATCTAAAAAAGCATTTGCAGTTCTGGAACAACATCCTATGGACAGATGAGACCAAGATCAACTTGTACCAGAGTGATGGGAAGAAAAGAGTATGGAGAAGGAAAGGAACTGCTTATGATCCAAAGCATACCACCTCATCAGTGAAGCATGGTGGTGGTAGTGTCATGGCGTGGGCATGTATGGCTGCCAATGGAACTGGTTCTCTTGTATTTAGGGCAATATTATCTGCTCATATTCAGCAAAATTAAAATATACATATATACATATACATATATATATATATATATAAATGATGCGCTATAAATCAACCTTCTAATAATGCACGGTGCCTCCATTAATTAATTTCAGTGCAAATCTTATGAAACAAACGAATCAATAGATTCATACTAGCAGCATGATGGCTGATGAAAAATAAAAAAATAATAAAAATAAAATAAGAATGTGCCACAATAACCAAATAAGAAACAGTACAAAAACGATTATTAAGCTCAAAGTCTTTGCTGAAAAACCAATTAAACAGACTTCAATAGATGATCATAATGATAGATGGTCAAATCAGAAATTCAGCTACTTATTCATTAGTGCTGGACTGGGTGTGAGCCTGGTTTTGTTCCCGCAGTACTCAAGGAAAGAATGGGAAAGAAAAAAACCATTGCGCAGATCATAAAAGATAAATTAAACTGTGTGATGACAGTACATAGCACTCACACTTTTACTGCAGAGCAGATTGCATGTAAAAATGGTCAGTTGCACACAAAAGACCCTCCTTCTCATTCGCCGACAATGCCGACCAAGCACTGTGGGTGACGTCACGGGCTCCTCCTGACGTGTTGCATCACTAGACATGTGACTTTTTCAAGGGAAAAAATTATAGCGCAATATATATATATATATATATATATATATATATATATATATATATATATTATCACTTGTGTTGTCAGTACACTTTTTAATATTTGCAGCTGTATCATTTTTTTATCTTCTAATAATTTATCACATAATTTTATTTATTCACTTCAGCGCTTTAGTATTTTATATATATATATATATATATATATATATATATATATATATATATATATATATATATATTATATTCAGCAAAATGCTTCAGAACTCATTGGACGGCGCTTCACAGTGCAGATGGACAATGACCCGACGCATACTGCGAAAGCAACCAAAAAGGGAAACAAGTGGAATGTTATGCATTGGCCATAAATCAACTGACCTGAATCCGATTGAGCATGCATTTCACTTGCTGAAGACAAAACTGAAGGGAAAATGCCCCAAGAACAAGCAGGAACTGAAGACAGTTGCAGTAGAGGTCTGGCAGAGCATAACTAGGGTTGAAACCCAGCATCTGGTGATGTCTATGCATTTCAGACTTCAGGTTGTAATTGACTGCAAAGGATTTGCAACCAAGTATTAAAAAGTGAAAGTTTGATGGATGATTGTTAATCTGTTCCATTACTTTTGTTCCCTTAAAAAGTGGGAGGCACATATACAAACTGTTGTAATTCCTACACTGTTCACCTGATTTGGATGTACCCTCAAATTAAAGCTGAAAGACTGCATTTAAAGCACATCTTGTTTGTTTCATTTCAAATCCATTGTGGTGGTGTATAGAGCCAAAAAGATTAGAATTGTGTTGATGTCCCAATATTTATGGACCTGACTATATCTATATATATCTATATCTATATATAGATCTATATCTACATCTATATCTATATATAGATATATCTATATAAGCTGTACACCTAATGCTTCTATTTATGACAACCCTCTGCTTTCAGTGGTTTCTAAGGAGGCTGCTAGTGCTAGCACCCACCAAGTCTCTAGGAGCCACTGATATCACCAGGAATGCCCTCACTTAAGAAAAGGGACATTGATAGTAGACCATATTTTGCCAATTATGTCACCACCATCCCTGCTCCTTCCTTTATATAAAATACTTTTTTTTTGGTCTCGTCTTTGTTTTTTTAAGAACTTGTCTAAACAAGAACATGCAGTATTTAGGTGCATTAGGACTGCATCTAATACATTATATGTTTTATCCTTATTTGGTGTCATTCTGGGGTGCTTCTGACCTGCTCCCAACTACTTTTGCATGCCCTTTGACATACGTAAAGATAAAGGTGGTGTGTGCCCCATACTCATTCATGTGGGGGGGCAGTATCTGGGGGCTCTATTTAAAGGGGGCTTCCAGATTGCAATAGGCCTCCTGCCTGCAGACCCCCAAGAACACCTGCCAGGCCCTTTGTCCTCATCAGCTTGAGACAAGGCACCGTGAGTTCACTAGTCCACTTTAAATGGGAACATTGTGGTCTCTTTGTTTCTTTAAGAACTTGTCCAAACAGGAAAATGCAGTATCTAGGGGCATTAGGAGTGCATTTGATACAGTATATGTTTTATCCTTACTTAGTGCCGGTTCACACTGATGCGAGTTCATAACGAATGCGATGCGTCAAAAGCACTTTAAATTCGCATGTCATCCCTGAAGTAATTGTTTTCAATGACGGTCGTTCACATACATGCGTTGCGATTCCTCTACGAATGCGATGCGATCAAAAAAAGAGTCTTGTGCGAGTTTACTGCGTAGCGTTGCAAATTTAGTCTCTATAGACATCAATGTAAATCGTTCTTGAATCGCATTTGATGGTTCACATATGTGCAAATTCGTAACCTCCAGCTCCTCCTCCCAGTACTGCCCCCTCACCTCTCCCAGTACCGCCCCCTCACTTCCTGTTTCCTGTCTCATGTCCATATGCAAACAGATAAGATGGCCCCCCGGCGTCGGAACTCCATCGACAATGAAGAGCTCATCAGGCTTGTTCGTGACAGGCCATACATATGGGGCAGCCGTATACCCGAATATAAAAATAATGCCCAAAAAGGCAGAAGCTGGGAAGAAATATGTAAAACTTTATATTCTGACTGGGAAGACTTCACTCCACAAGTTCGCAAAAATAAACGTAAGTACCTATTTATTCATCCCACTGACCACCAATGTAAGGGGCATCTATCCCACTGACCACCAATGTAAGGGCATGTATCCCACTGACCACCAATCTAAGGACATCTATCCCACTGACCACCAATGTAATAAGGGCATGTATCCCACTGACCACCAATGTAAGGACATCTAGCCCACTGACCACCAATGTAAGGGCATCTATCCCACTGACCACCAATGTAAGGGGCATCTATCCCACTGACCACCAATGTAAGGGCATGTATCCCACTGACCACCAATGTAAGGACATCTATTCCACTGACCACCAATGTAAGGACATCTATCCCACTGACCACCAATGTAAGGGCATGTATCCCACTGACCACCAATGTAAGGACATCTATCCCACTGACCACCAATGTAAGGGCATCTATTCCACTGACCACCAATGTAAGGGGCATCTATCCCACTGACCACCAATGTAAGGGCATGTATCCCACTGACCACCAATGTAAGGGCATGTATCCCACTGACCACCAATGTAAGGACATCTATCCCACTGACCACCAATGTAAGGGCATGTATCCCACTGACCACCAATGTAAGGGCATCTATCCCACTGACCACCAATGTAAGGACATCTATCCCACTGACCACCAATGTAAGGGCATGTATCCCACTGACCACCAATGTAAGGGCATGTATCCCACTGACCACCAATGTAAGGACATCTATCCCACTGACCACCAATGTAAGGGCATCCATCCCTCTGACCACCAATGTAAGGGCATCCATCCCACAGACCACAAATCCCACAGACCAGCTGTGTAATGAGCATTGTTCCCACTCACCACCAATAAATTGTTTATGTTTTATTTGATTACATAAGCACTCATACGTACTAGGTGGCGAAGCCTGAAGGATACGCTTCAAAGACACCAGAGACTGGAGCGTGAAGCACGAAGTGGGTCTGGTGCAGCCCCAAAGCTTCCCTATTCTTTTGCTAGATACCTGGACTTTCTCAAGCCAGTGCTAGAATTAAGGAAGTAAATTTACATACAAGAATACCTCTCTCTACCATCCCTCTCTAATATACCTACCCTCCCCCTAACCTTCACTTCTACCGCTATCATCTTTAGTTAGAATTTCAAGTATCAACTTTTGTATTTCAGCACAGAAGCAAGTTGGGAAGAGGAGGAGGAAGAGGGAGAGGAGGATGCTAATATTATTAATGTAGATGAGGGAGTTTCATTCGCTTGCCAAAACATAGAGGAATCATCATATATTGAGGTATAGGGTGACGCAATCGATGTACATGAATCATCGACTCAGGAGCAAGATAATGAGTCTACTGACATTTCTACACCTTCCAACAGACGGAAAAAGCTAACATCTACCTCACGCAGGAAGCGAAGCAGCAGGGCAGCAGAACAGGTGGAAGAACAAGATCAGACAAATCAATTACTCAATATTGTGTCAGGGATCACTGAACAAATGGATGTTCAGAGATGCCCTCATACAATGTTTGCCCTAAGTTTGGTGCCTCTGCTCAAAGAGGTATTGCCAGAAAAGTACTTCAACATGAGGATTGCAGTGTAACATTGCATACATTCCTTCACTATTCCAAGCCATGTTTCAGAGCCAACGCAAGAGAGTACTAGTACTCAACTAATTACACCCTTTTCTGCTGCTCAAAATCCTGCACCAAACCCTTATCCTTCCAGTTTTTCTGACCACCCAAGCATGAGACCCCCAGATCAAAAATCCCATATCCGATTCCTCCACCAATTGCTTCCTTAATCATCCCTCCAACTAGTACCCCTGGTATAACAAGGGCAATGGAATTGAGACCACGTGAATCAATTCTTCACCATTTACCACAACAAAGCAGAGTGCCGCAGCTCTACAATCAAATGCCATCCATGCCAAACCGCTATACACCTGTGTCAAGACCTATGGAACAGCCCAAACAAATCAATCCTAGTCCTTATCCCTATAGAAATCAATCACTTGAAGATAATTCAATCGAGCCTCCCACAAATGCACAATATAGGCCCCCGAGTGAACCACTGGATAGAGTGATATCTCCGCCTGTGCCTTTGAGGCAAGCAATGCCTGAGCAACAGAGTGTTACAAAATATTTGAATTTATAGATTAAAATTTGTTGTAATACTCTGCCTGTAGCCTACCTGTTGAATGGCACTGCCACTTTCATGTTGTTAATCCATTTTGGATTTGTTTAGGTTATGTTTTCTATTTTTTTGAGGATTTGCATTCCACCTGACAACCGATGTCAGGACTTGTACCTATGACCAAAATGTAAAGGCATGCATCCTACTGACCAGCAATCCTAATGACCACCAATGTAAGGGCATTTATTGGTGGTCATACAAGCCCTGACATTGGTGGTCTGTAGGATTGCCTGTCCACAAATGCCAGGGCTTGTATCCCAACTCTGACCAAAATGTTAAGGTCTGTGATGCGATTATGCTATATCGGCCCGCCACGAGTGAACCACCAGATACAGTGATATCCCTGTTTGTACCTTTGAAGCTAGTAACACCTGAGAAACAGAACTATTATTTCAAATTGATAGATGCCTACCTGTTTACGTTATGTAAAAGTTTTTTGGTCCTACCAACTTTTCAGGTCAGCGTGGATTATGCAGTGGGATACTTGTACTAATGTTGGATGAAGAGAGAGACTGAGGTGGAGGTTTAGGTGAGAGGGTCATAGGAAGTGAGAGGGTCATAGGAAGTGAGAGGGTCAGAGGAAGTGAGAGGCTCAGAGGAGGTGAGAGGGTCAGAGGAAGTGAGAGGCTCAGAGGAAGTGAGAGGCTCAGAGGAAGTGAGAGGGTCAGAGGAAGTGAGAGGGTCAGGGGAAGTGAGAGGGTCAGAGGAAGTGAGAGGGTCAGAGGAAGTGAGAGGGTCATACTTGAAAGAAGATATCAAGTGAGGGGGAGAAAGAATGAAGGGTGAGAGAAAGGGAAGTAGGAGACAGAGTATTATCTTTTGGTTATGTGGTTCTTTACAATGTTTGAAGTTTGAAGTATGATTATTTTCCAAAAAATGTTTTAAAAAGTATGTAATTACATGAAGATTACAAATTAAACAAATAAAAATTTTTTTGGGAAGAGAACAATGGTGTGATCTCTGTCTGCATTGCTTCTATTGCTTACTATGGCGCAAATCATCCATCTCATGTACCATGACCATTACAGATTACCTCCTGGAACCTATAAACCCAATTATAAGTATATTGCTTATCACTGTGTATTTGTCTATTGAAGCACTGATTGAAGACGTCAGAGTTAGGCTACATTGTACGGCTACACACTCTTTATATTTATTCATCCCACTGACCACCAATGTAAGGGCATGCATCCCACTGACCACCAACCCCACTGTCCACCAACCCCACTGACCACCAACCCCACTGTCCACCAACGCCACTGACCACCAATGTTGTGGAATGATATTGCATGCTCTGTATGTTGACACAGAAAGTGCCAAAAATAGATGGACACACTGTCGAACAATAAAACTTTATTACATTTATAGAAAAAAGTACAGATAGTACACGATGCAGCATTGACACAGAAAAAGTGATTGGTCTTTATTAAATGGCATCAAGCTGCCATGATACTTGACCGGCAGGACTCATAAAGAAGTCAGTATATTGCTCACGGATGCTGGCCCCCCTGTAATTGCCCCTTGTATGTGTCCAAGCTGCGCCTTCCATCTCATCCATTAGAGAGTCCTCGAAAAGGTATCTATCTCTTTTGCGGACAAAATTGTGGAGTGCACAGGCAGCTTTTACGGCAATTATGGTGTTTTCCATGTTTAAACTTATTGGCGTGTGGAGAAAACGCCATTTGTTTGCCAGGATTCCGAAAGTACACTCCACAACTCTGCGTGCTCTTGTTAGCCGATAATTAAAGACCCTTTTCTCCACAGACAGTGACCGGTTAGCATATGACCTGAGCACTTTTTCTGAGAGAGCAAAAGCCTTATCACCGACAAATATTAAAGGGAGAGAGGGTTCTGATGTTCCAGGGAGTGGTCGTTCGTTTGGGAGGTCCAGTGCATTCTCCCGAATCATTCTTCCAAAAGTAGAGTGGGAAAAAATGCTGGAGTCAGAACTGCTCCCATAAGAACCGATGCAGGTGAACGAGTAGTTTGCATCAGCCACTGCCAGCAGAACGAAAGAGAAATATTTTTATAATTAAAAAATTTTGACCCACTACCGACTGGCCTCACAATTCTGATGTGCTTGCCGTCTATGGCACCAACACAGTTAGGGAAGTTGCAGCGCTCCCAAAACAACTCAGCTTTGGTGTTCCATTCCTCTTTGTTTGGCTTTTTCATGACCACATCTATTAGGACCTCCCAGATGGTGATACAGGTGTTACGCACAATTGTGCTCACCGTAGATTTTCCTAATTTGTACTCGTAGTGTAAGCTGGCAAATACATTTTCGGTTGCTAGGTACCTGACAAAAAATATCAAATAAATTAGTTATGTTTTTTTTTATTACAGAAGGAGCCTCAAGGACACACTTCAGAGAGTCAGAGGAAGTGAGAGGGTCAGAGGAAGTGAGAGGGTCAGAGGAAGTAAGAGAGTCAGAGGAAGTAAGAAAGTTACAGTAAGTAAGAGAGTCAGAGGGAGTTAGAGAGTCAGAGGAGGTCAGAGAGTCAGAGGGAGTTAGAGAGTCAAGGGAAGTAAGGGAGTCAGATTGAGTTAGAGAGTCAGGGGACTTAGAAAGCTAGAGAGTCAGAGGAGGTCAGAGAGTCAGAGGGAGCTGGATTGTTTCCAAAATATTTCATGCCAAGTATGTAATCCAAAAAATGTACATATTAAGTTTTTTAAAATAAAAAAAAAATACTTTTTTTGGAAAACAATTTTGTTGTCATATCTGTCTGCATTCGTAGCATTCCTTACTATAGCTTACTATGGTGCATAGCATAAAATTTCACACACAAAGTATATCTATATTTTACCTTAATGTAACAAGCAACCTTTTCACTGGCTCTAAGGTGGTGTTCTGATACTCCAAACGTGTACCAAGCAGACGAAGCAATTCATCGAAACTAAGGAATAAAACCACAAATTCAATGTAAGTGACAGGCTAAAGCCCATACACAAAATCAAATAAAATGGTAATAGGAAACAGTTCTAGTAAAAGGAGAAAAGCAATCAAAAGTTGGATTGGTGGTCAGTGGGATTGGTGGTCAGTGGGATTGGTGGTCAGTGGCGTTGGTGGTCAGTGGGATTGGTGGTCAGTGGGGTTGGTGGTCAGTGGTGTTGGTGGTCAGTGGGATTGGTGGTCAGTGGGATTGGTGGTCAGTGGAGTTGGTGGTCAGTGGGATTGGTGGTCAGTGGGATTGGTGGTCAGTGGGATTGGTGGTCAGTGGCATTGGTGGTCAGTGGGATTGGTGGTCAGTGAGGTTGGTGGTCAGTGGCATTGGTGGTCAGTGGGATTGGTGGTCAGTGGGATTGGTGGTCAGTGGTGTTGGTGGTCAGTGGCATTGGTGGTCAGTGGCATTGGTGGACAGTGGCATTGGTGGTCAGTGGGATTGGTGGTCAGTGGCGTTGGTGGTCAGTGGCATTGGTGGTCAGTGGGATTGGTGGTCAGTGGGATTGGTGGTCAGTGGCGCTGGTGGTCAGTGGCATTGGTGGTCAGTGGCGTTGGTGGACAGTGGCGTTGGTGGTCAGTGGGATTGGTGGTCAGTGGGATTGGTGGTCAGTGGCATTGGTGATCAGTGGCATTGGTGGTCAGTGGGATTGGTGGTCAGTGGCATTGGCAGTCAGTGGGATTGGTGGTCAGTGGTGTTTGTGGTCAGTGGCATTGGTGGTCAGTGGCGTTGGTGGACAGTGGCGTTGGTGGTCAGTGGGATTGGTGGTCAGTGGGCTTGGTGGTCAGTGGGATTGGTGATCAGTGGGATTGGTGGTCAGTAGGATGCATGTCAGTGATAGATAAGAAGGAGGGAGGAAGGGTACAGGTACTAACCTATTTACTGACATCCGGGAATAGTTGAAGAACTTCTCCTCATGCTGCCTGAGATCATCGTAGAGGATCCTGAACTGGCCTCTCTCTTCCCTATTGTGAATAATTGGATGGACCCAATATCTTCTTGTACTCATCAGTCTCTTCCTCATCCTCCTCCTCCTCTTCCTCCTGCCTTTGTCCATCAGGACTGCAGCAGTAGCAGTAACAACTGCTGCTATGATCAACGGCATTTGATGAAACAGAATGATCAAAAATCAAAATCCTCACTGACTACTCACAGACAAACCACACTCCTCAACGACAATACTCCCCCACAAAGGAAAACAAGGAAGAGCACAGGAAGTTAACACCCATTTTTTTTCTTGCCTTTTCGATTGGCCTGATCACAAATCGCATCTGTGCCTAATTTACATGTAAAGCGCATACAATTCGCATACAATTCGCATTGAATTCGCAATACAATTGCGCTGGTAATAATCAAACACGCAATGAAAAAATTTGCATCTAAATCGCATCGCACAAGTGTGAACCGGCACTAGGTCTTACTGGGGTGCTTCTGACCTGCTCTCAACTACTTTTGCATGCCCTTTGACATATACAGAGATAAAGGTAGTTATGATGCAAACAAATGCCCATGTACTGAAGCATTAATTCTGTATTGCAAATTACTTTAAGATAAGACTTGTTAGGTCATCTGCATCACTTTTTCTGACAGAAACTGTAGGCTGTAAGACTATGATTGACAGTTTTATTGGCCAGTCATAAACCAGGAGAACATGTCACCCCTTTTTAGAAGGCTGAGGATCTTGCAGTGCTGTGTTCTATTGTGCGTCTGACTAGTAGATGTTGAAGGTATGCAAAATTGGAGCCCTTACAGTGAGTGAAGGAAGTATCATGGGACAAAAAACCCCTAGGCATGCTGTCATATGATTCATTGGCATTTATTAATATGCATACTTACACACTGACTTTTTAGGAATAAGCAGTCACAAGCCTGGAGCCTGTAGTACTCACCAAGGAACTTGGGGCACATGCCCAGATATCAGGGCTGTGCCCCAAGTGCTGATAGAGTTGCTTTGACCAGGTTTAATTTTCACCATAATTGAAATCTTTTCTCTGATTTCTGTCCATTTGTGTGTGTACTTATATAATTAAAGTGAAAACATTACCCCCTAAAGTTATATGTAATTATTATGTTCAGGGCCGTCTTTAATGTGGGGAAAAAGAGGCAGCTGGTCTAGGCCCAGTCATTATTGGGGGGTCCAGAGCAGCTTTGCCTGGATCTCTTGCCATGTGCAGAGCCCGGATAACGCCCACTGCATCTAAGCATCTCCTCTCCAGGATGGATGGTCTATAATGGAGGACCTAACAGAGCATGAGCCTGGCGATCATCGCGGAGCCAGTCTGCCGAAGCAGGTACAGCATGCTGGTCCTGCCTGACACTAACAGCATCCCCTGACATCACCCCCTGACCAAGGACACCCCAAAATTCTCTACTGCCAGCCACCCATGATCTCACACACACAGCCCTGATAATATATATAAAGTATGAGAATACGCATGTGCCGTAACCTCTAGCAATCAATCAGTGTCAGCCTGGAGCAAACAGTGAGTGTGAACCAGATATTTATGTTTACATTATTAAAGTTTTTTTTACATAAGTCTGCAGTATGTACTTGTCTGTTTGTTTTTTGTGATTTTGGGATGGATAGCCAGAGATGGACGTCTTTCTTCTTGCCACTCTTCCATAAAGGCCAGATTTGTGGAGTTCACGACTAATAGTTGCCCTGTGGACAGATTTTCCCACCTGAGCTGTGTATCTCTGCAGCTCCTCCAGAATTTCCATGAGCCTCTTGGCTGCTTCTCTGATTAATGCTCTCCTTGCCGGGCCTGTCAGTTTAGGTGGACGGCCATTTCTTGGTAGGTTTGCAGTTATGCCATACTCATTCCAATTTCAGATGATGCATTGAACAGTACTCCGTGAGATGTTCAAAGCTTAGGATATTTTTTTATAACCTAACGCTGCTTTAAACTTCTCCACAACTTTATCCCTGACCTGTCTGGTGTGTTCCCTGGCCTTCATGATGCTGTTTTCTTACTAAGGTCCTCTAACACAGTGGTCATCAACCCTGTCCTCAGGGCCCACTAACAGGCCAGGTTTTATGTATTACCTTGGGGAGATGCAGACTAGAATACTGCAATCACTGAGCAGCAAATTATATCACCTGTGATGTATTTCAGTTATCTTGCAAACCTGGCCTGTTAGTGGGCCCTGAGGGCAGGGTTGATGATCACTGCTCTAACAAACCTCTGAGGGCTTCACAGAACAGCTGCATTTATACTGAGATTAAATTACACACATGTGGACTCTATTTACTAATTAGGTGATTTCTGAAGGCAATTGGTTCCACTAGATTTTAGTTAGGGGTATCAGATTAAAGGGGGCTGAATACAAATGCACGCCACACTTTTCACATATTTATTTGTAAAAAATTTTGAAAACCATGTATAATTTTCCTTCCACTTCACAATTATGTGCCACTTTGTGTTGGTCTATCACATAAAATTCCAATAAAATACATTTATGTTTTTGACTGTAACATGAAAAAATGGAAAATTTCAAGGGGTATGAATACTTTTTCAAGGCATTGTGTGTGTGTGTATATATATATATATATATATATATATATATATACACACACACAGTATTTCACAAAAGTGAGTACACCCCTCACATTTGTAAATATTGTATTATATCTTTTCATGTCACAACACTGAATAAATGACACTTTGCTACAATGTAAAGTAGTGAGTGCACAGCTTGTATAGTGGTGTAAATTGCTGTCCCCTCAAAATAACTCAACACACAGCCATTAATGTCTAAAACACTGGCAACAAAAGTGAGTACACCCCTAAGTGAAAAGTCCAAATTGGGCCCAAAGTGTCAATATTTTGTGTGGCCACCATCATTTTCCAGCACTGCCTTAACCCTCCTGAGCATGGAGTTCACCAGAGCTTCACAGGTTGCCACTGGAGTCCTCTTCCACTCCTTCATGACAACATCATGGAGCTGGTGGATGTTAGAGACCTTGCACTCCTCCACCTTCCATTTGAGGATGCCCTACAGATGCTCAATAGGGTTTAGGTCTGTAGACATGCTTGGCCAGTCCATCACCTTTACTCTTAGCTTCTTTAGCAAGGCAGTGGTTGTCTTGGAGGTGTGTTTGGGATCGTTATTATGTTGGAATACTGCCCTGCTGCCCAGTCTCTGAAGGGAGGGGATCATGCTCTGCTTCAGTATGTCACAGTACATGTTGGCTTTCATGGTACTGTAGCTGTCCAGTAGGGATGAGCTTCGAGTTCGAGTCGAACATGAGTTCGTTTCGAATATCGGCTGTTTGACGAAGATCGAACATTATGGACCGTACATGCCAAATTTGAGCGGCACGTCACAGCCCATAATGCACTGCGTCATCGCAGTGGTTTACTGGCTAATGATTGGTCAAGCATGCACTATGACCCACATGTTTTGGCCAATCACTGCGCTGTAAGCAAACAGAGCCATAATTGGCCAAAGGCAGGGTGCCTTTGGCCAATTATGGCTCAGGGGATTAGGTACACACCCCACACTATATAAGGCCGCCTGCACGTCGGCCGTGTGTAGTGTGTTCCGGTGTTCAGAGAGAGAGAGAGTGTGTCATTTAAATTCATTTAGATAGATTGAGCAGACAGTTGATTCAGTTAGCTGCAGTATATTTAGTATATATATACATTCCAGGTTATATATGTATAGATATATATATATATATATATATATATAGATATATATATATATCTATATATATACTGTATCCAGTTTAGCTAGATCTCACTGCAGACCGTTCCTGTTGTTCTGTTCCTAATATACAACAGGCAGGCAATTCATTCAGTTAGCTGCAGTATATTCAGTACTGTATCCTATGCAGCTAGATCTTGCTGCAGACCATTCCTGTTCTCTTCCTAATATACAACAGGCAGGCAGTTCATTCAGTTAGCTGCAGTATATTCAGTACTGTATCCTATGCAGCTAGATCTTGCTGCAGACCATTCCTGTTGTTCTCTTCCTAATATACTACAGGCAGGCAGTTCATTTAGTTAGCTGCAGTATATTCAGTACTGTATCCTGTGCAGCTAGATCTCGCTACAGACCGTTCCTATTGTTCGGTTCCTTAAATACTACAGGCAGGCAGTTCATTCAGTTAGCTGCAGTATATTCAGTACTGTATCCTGTGCAGCTAGATGTCACTGCAGACCGTTCCTGTTGTTCTCTTCCTAATATACTACAGGCAGGCAGTTCATTCAGTTAGCTGCACCATATTCAGTACTGTATCCTGTGCAGCTAGATCTCGCTGCAGACCGTTCCTGTTGTTCTCTTCCTAATATACTACAGACAGGCAGTTCATTCAGTTAGCTGCAGTATATTCAGTATATATATACATCCCAGCTTTGTGCAGCTACATCTCACTGCAGGCCATTCCTGGTGTACCTATTCAAATACATCACAAATACATCAAATACAGTATGTCTGGAAGGCCAACAAGGAAAGGCAGATGCTCACAGGCCACTAAAACAGGGCAAGCAGGCTCTGTGTCTACAGCCAACATTGCTGGTCATGGACACGGTGCATCCTCAGCATGTGGCCGTGGGGCAGGCTTGTCCTTTTTTTCGGCAGCTGGCTGTGTTGAGCCACAACATGCAGAAGAGTTGGTAGAGTGGATGACCAAGCCGTCCTCATCCTCCTCATCCTCTGTCACCCAGGCTCAGAGTACTTTGGCTGCCAATGCAGCTGCCAAAGCGGCTCAATGTCATCAGTCACTCCTTCCCTAGACCCACCATCATGCCCTGAGGAGTCCCTCAAACTGTTCGACCACAGTGTTGGGTACATTCTGCAGGAGGATGCGCAGCGTTTTGAAGGCTCCGATGATGGTACCCAGATTGAGGAAGGCAGTAACGTGAGCCCAGAGAGAGGGGGTGCCCAAGAAGGACAACAAACTGGCAGTCATGTTCCCCCAGCTGCAGCATACTGCCAAGTTTGCTCCAGTGATGAGGAGGGAGGGGATGATGAGGTCACTGACTCTACGTGGGTGCCTGATAGGAGAGAGGAGGAGGAGGTGGAGGAAGCACATCTCCAATGAGGCAGGATGCCCTCCAGGGGCCAGCTTAAGGGCAGCCAACCGACTGCATCACACCACAGAGCTCCGCATGTGCAGGGCGCTGCTGGCTCCACGCGTTTTTCCAAAAGTTCTTTGGTGTGGGCTTTTTTGAGATGTGTGCAGCAGATCGCACCGTTGCTGTTTGCAACATATGTCTGAAGCGTATCAAGTGTGGCCAAAACAGCAGCCGCTTGGGCACCACATGCTTGACCAGACATATGTCGAACTCCCATGCAGTTCGTTGGCAAGTGTATTTAAAAGACCCACACCAGGCCGACCACTGCTTGCTCCTCATCAGCTGGGATCTCCAACCCCACTATACCTTCAGTTCTCTCAGAAACCTGCACTGAGAGGAATGAGGGTGTAGAATTAGGTGTGCCAAGTACTTATGGGCAATCTGCTATCGATACACCAACGTCCAATTGTAGCAGGCAAATGTCCCTACCCCTGTTGCTAAACCGAAAGAAATTTGGTCCCAGCCATGCCCACATGCCCAGTGGCTGAATGCTAGCTTGGCTAAATTGCTAGCACTCCAACTGCTGCCTTTTCAGCTGGTAGACTCTGCCCCCTTTCGTGAATTTGTGGAATGTGCAGTACCTCAGTGGCAGGTTCCCAAACGCCACTTTTTTCACTGAAGGTGATTCCAGCTCTCTACTGGCATGTGGAAAGCAATGTCTTGGCCTCGCTGGACAGGGCGGTCAGTGGTAAGGTGCATATCACCGCTGACTCATGGTCCAGCAGGCATGGACAGGGACATTACCTATCTTTCACGGTGCACTGGGTGACCCTGCTGGCAGCTGGGAAGGATGCAGGACAGGCTGCAGTATTGTTGGAGCTTGGTCCACCACCACACCACCAAAATGCTACTAATGGTGATTCTGACACACCTCTCTCCTCCAACCCCTCCTCTTCTTCTTCCTCCATGGCCTCTTCCTCTAGGCGTTCAAGGGTCTACGCAAGCACTCAGGCAAAAAGATGCCATGTGATGCTTGAGCTGGTGTGCTTAGTGGACAGGAGCCACACTGGGGCAGAGATTCTGTCAGCTCTGAAGGGGCAGGTTTAGAGGTGGTTGAAGCCACACCAGCTTTAGTCAGGAATGGTGGTTTGCGACAATGGCACCAACCTCCTCTCCGGACACTTCACCCATGTTCCCTGTTTGGCTAACATCCCTAATTTAGTGGTGCAGTGGTACCTCCTTACAGGATCTCCTGAGGCAGGCAGGAAAGTCTGTGGGCATTTCCGCCGGTCATATAATGACAGTGCTTGGCTGGCTGACCTCAAAAAGGAATACAACCTGCCCAAGAACCGCCAGATGGAACTCAACGTTGGTCATGCTGCAGCGGCTGCACACACAGCAGGGGGCCATCAATGAGTACCTGTGTAACTATGGAAACCCATGGACTTGTACGTGGCTGGGAGGAGCTGGCTGCAGATCAGGTCGTTCTTAGTGACCTAGAGGACTCCAGACGAATGCCTCAGCAAACCTATGCTGCATGGCCTCCCTGATCCTGCAAAGCCTGCGAAAGGACCCTCAGATTCGTGGTATCAAGGAGAGGGATCAATATGGGCTGGCAACCCTCCTTGATCCACGTTACAAGGGTAAGGTTGCGGAACTTATCCAGTCATCGCAGAGGAAGCAGAGGATGAAACATCTTCGGGAGGCCTTGTAGAAAAGTTTGTACAACGCGTTTCCAGAGCCTGGGAGGTTACAAATTCCTGGTCCTGGACAACGTGTTGCTGAGGCTTCAGTCAGTCACAGAAGGAGCGGTGGAGAAGGTGGTCATCTGACAGATGCGTTCAGACAATTTTTTAGTCCGCAGCCCCAAGGTCTGATCGGTATTAGCAACCATCACCAGTGTCTGATTTACATGGTGCAGGAATACCTAAGGGCAAGATCAGACTTGGAGACCTTTCCAACCAAAAGTCCTTTGGGCTACTGGGTCTTGAGGATAGATCACTGGCCAGAGCTTGCACAGCATGCAATTGAGCTACTGGCCTGTCCTGCATCCAGCGTTTTTTAGGAACGCACATTCAGTGCTGCTGGAGGCTTTGTAACCGATCACAGAGTGCGCCTGTCTACTGACTCGGTTGATCAGCTCACCTTCATAAAAATGAATCAATCTTGGATCACCAGCTACCAAGCACCTGATGCTGATGTAACTGACTAATTTTTTATGAATGTGAGATCCCTTGAAGACTGCCTATGCTGATGTTGAGTGACTATCCTATTTCTCCTCAATGTTCATGTTAATAGCTTGTAAGAACATTTTTGGTTCTGGGCACCACCACCAGTGGCTAAAGCCCAATTTTTCTGCCCCTGTTCAACAGGGGCGTGTAATTACAATTTTTGCTGTAATATTATGCAGCAGGGCTTGCTCCTGTGCTCAACTAGAGTATCTGTGAGGGGTTGCAGTGTTGTGGCACCATCACCAGTGCCCAAAACCCAATTTTTCTGTCCCTGTTCAACAGGGGCATGTAATTACAATTTTTGATCTAATATTTCACAGCAGGGCTTGTTTCTGCGCCCAACAAGAGTATCTGTGAGGGGTTGCAGTGTTGTGGCACCAGCACCAGTGCCAAAAGACCAATTTTTCTGCCCCTGTTTAACAGGGGCATGTAATTACAATTTTTGCTGTAATATTTTGCAGCAGGACTTGTTCCTGTGCTCAACTAGAGTATCTGTGAGTAGGGATGAGCTTCGAGTTCGAGTCGAACTCATGTTCGACTCGAACATTGGCTGTTCGCAAGTTCGCCGAACAGTGAACAATTTGGGGTGTTCGCGGCAAATCCGAATGCCGCGGAACACCCTTTAAAAGTCTATGGGAGAAATCAAAAGTGCTAATTTTAAAGGCTAATATGCAAGTTATTGTCATAAAAAGTGTTTGGGGACCTGGGTCCTGCCCCAGGGGACATGGATCAATGCAAAAAAAAGTTTTAAAAACGGCCGTTTTTTCAGGAGCAGTGATTTTAATAATGCTTAAAGTCAATCAATAAAAGTGTAATATCCCTTTAAATTTCGTACCTGGGGGGTGTCTATAGTATGCCTGTAAAGGGGCGCATGTTTCCTGTGTTTAGAACAGTCTGACAGCAAAATGACATTTTGAAGGAAAAAACTAATTTAAAACTACCCGCGGCTATTGCATTGCCGACAATACACATAGAAGTTCATTGATAAAAACGGCATGGGAATTCCCCAAAGGGGAACCCCGAACCAAAATTAAAAAAAAAAAATGACGTGGGAGTCTTCCTAAATTCCATACCAGGCCCTTCAGGTCTGGTATGGATATTAAGGGGAACCCCGGCCAAAATTTTTTTAAAAAAATGACGTGGGGTTCCCCCTAAATTCCATACCAGACCCTTCAGGTCTGGTATGGATTTTAAGGGGAACCCCGCGCCAAAAAAAAAAAAAAAAAAAACGGCGTGGGGTCCCCCCAAAAATCCATACCAGACCCTTATCCGAGCACGCAACCTGGCAGGCCGCAGGAAAAGAGGGGGGGATGAGAGTGCGGCCCCCCCTCCCTCCTGAACCGTACCAGGCCACATGCCCTCAACATTGGGAGGGTGCTTTGGGGTAGCCCCCCAAAACACCTTGTCCCCATGTTGATGAGGACAAGGGCCTCATCCCCACAACCCTGGCCGGTGGTTGTGGGGGTCTGCGGGCGGGGGGCTTATCGGAATCTGGAAGCCCCCTTTAACAAGGGGACCCTCAGATCCCGGCCCCCTCCCTGTGTGAAATGGTAAGGGGGTACATAAGTACCCCTACCATTTCACGAAAAAAGTGTCAAAAATGTTAAAAATGACAAGAGACAGTTTTTGACAATTCCTTTATTTAAATGCTTCTTCTTTCCTCTATCTTCCTTCATCTTCTGGTTCTTCTGGCTCTTCTGGTTCTTCCTCCGGTGTTCTCGTCCAGCATCTCCTCCGCGGCGTCTTCTATCTTCTTCTCCTCGGGCCGCTCCGCACCCATGGCATGGGGGGGAGGCTCCCGCTCTTCTCTTCTTCTTTTCTTCTCTTCTTCTCTTCTTTATTTTCTTCTCCGGGCTGCTCCGCAATCCATGCTGGCATGGAGGGAGGCTCCCGCTGTGTGACGGCGCTCCTCGTCTGACAGTTCTTAAATAACAGGGGGCGGGGCCACCCGGTGACCCCGCCCCCCTCTGACGCACGGGACATGACGGGACTTCCCTGTGGCATTCCCCGTGACGTCACAGGGAAGTCCCGTCAAGTCACCGTGCGTCAGAGTGGGGCGGGGTCACCGGGTGGCCCCGCCCCCCCGTTATTTAAGAAATGTCAGACGAGGAGCGCCGTCACACAGCGGGAGCCTCCCTCCATGCCAGCATGGATTGCGGAGCGGCCCGGAGAAGAAAATGAAGAAGAGAAGAAGAGAAGAAAAGAAGAAGAGAAGAGCAGGAGCCTCCCCCCCATGCCATGGGTGCGGAGCGGCCTGAGGAGAAGAAGATAGAAGACGCCGCGGAGGAGATGCTGGACGAGAACGCCGAAGGAAGAACCAGAAGAGCCAGAAGAACCAGAAGAACCAGAAGATGAAGGAAGATAGAAGAAAGAAGAAGCATTTAAATAAAGGAATTGTCAAAAACTGTCTCTTGTCATTTTTAAAATTTTTGACACTTTTTTCGTGAAATGGTAGGGGTACCCCCTTACCATTTCACACAGGGGGGGGGCCGGGATCTGGGGGTCACCTTGTTAAAGGGGGCTTCCAGATTCCGATAAGCCCCCCGCCCGCAGACCCCCACAACCACCGGCCAGGGTTGTGGGGATGAGGCCCTTGTCCTCATCAACATGGGGACAAGGTGTTTTGGGGGGCTACCCCAAAGCACCCTCCCAATGTTGAGGGCATGTGGCCTGGTACGGTTCAGGAGGGAGGGGGGGCCGCACTCTCGTCCCCCCCTCTTTTCCTGCAGCCTGCCAGGTTGCGTGCTCGGATAAGGGTCTGGTATGGATTTTTGGGGGGACCCCAGGCCGTTTTTTTTTGTTTTTTTTGGCGCGGGGTTCCCCTTAAAATCCATACCAGACCTGAAGGGTCTGGTATGGAATTTAGGGGGAACCCCACGTCATTTTTTTTTTTAAATTTTGGCCGGGGTTCCCCTTAATATCCATACCAGACCTGAAGGGCCTGGTATGGAATTTAGGAAGACTCCCACATCATTTTTTTTTTTTAATTTTGGTTCGGGGTTCCCCTTTGGGGAATTCCCATGCCGTTTTTATCAATGAACTTCTATGTGTATTGTCGGCAATGCAATAGCCGCGGGTAGTTTTAAATGAGTTTTTTCCTTCAAAATGTCATTTTGCTGTCAGACTGTTCTAAACACAGGAAACATGCGCCCCTTTACAGGCATACTATAGACACCCCCCAGGTACGAAATTTAAAGGGATATTACACTTTTATTGTTTGACTTTAAGCATTATTAAAATCACTGCTCCTGAAAAAACGGCCGTTTTTAAAACTTTTTTTTGCATTGATCCATGTCCCCTGGGGCAGGACCCAGGTCCCCAAACACTTTTTATGACAATAACTTGCATATTAGCCTTTAAAATTAGCACTTTTGTTTATTCATGTTCGTGTCCCATAGACTTTAACGGTGTTCGCGTGTTCGAACAAACTTTTTTCCTGTTCGCATGTTCTGGTGCGAACCGAACAGGGGGGTGTTCGGCTCATCCCTATCTGTGAGGGATTGCAGTGTTGTGTCACCACCACCAGTGCCTAAGGCCCAATTTTCCTGCCCCTGTTCAACAGGGGCGTGTAATTACAAATTTTGCTGTAATATTTTGCAGCAGGGCTTGTTCCTGCGCTAAACTAGAGTATCTGTGAGGGGTTGTAGTGTTGTGGCACCACCACCACCGCCTAAGGCCCAATTTTTCTGCCCCTGTTCAACAGGGGCAGGTAATTACAATTTTTGATCTAATATTTCACAGCAGGGCCCATTCCTGCGCCCACCAAGAGTAACTGTGAGGGCTTACAGTGGTGTGGCAACACCCCCACCAAAGGCCCAATTTTTCTGACCCTGTTCAACAGGGGCATGTAATTACAATTCTTGATATAATATTTTACAGCAGGGCCTGTTCCAGTGCCCACCAAGAGTAACTGTGTGGGCTTACAGTGTTCTGGTACCACCAACACCTAAGGCCCAAATTTCTGCAGAGTATATAGGGCAGGCCCCTACTTTCAAACATCCGACTTACCAGCAACTCCTACTAACAAACAGAGGGAGACAACAAGAAGTGAGAGGAAATCTACCCCTAGGAAGGGAAATTCTCTCCTGTAAGAGTTAATATGGGAAAAAGGTGTCTCCTCCACTGATGCTTTATCACCAATCCTTGTTTCCCTAAAAACCCCAAATTCTCAAAATCCAATTGTCATTGGGACAGAAAGTGAGTATTTTTTGGCTGGAGCTACACTTACAAAATGTACCTGTTCCAAATAACAAACAGATTCAACTTAAGAACAAACCTACAGTCCTTGTCTTTGTTGGGACCGCCTGTATACTGGTGTTCAGAGTATATAGGGCCTAGGGGCCCCACGCCTTTTCTTTTTTTAATTTGGGTGCGGGCTTCCCCTTAATATCCATACAAGACCCAAAGGGCCTGGTAATGGGCTGGGGGGTTACCCATGCGTTTTTTCTAAATAATTTTCATCCATATTGCTGGGACCCAACATTACATTACAGCTGCAAGCAGTTTTAAATTACTTTTATTCCTTTAGAAATGTAATATTGTGCAGGAACTGTTCTAAACACAGAAAACACACGTCACTTTACAGGCATACTATAGACACCTCCCCAGGTATGATATTTAAAGGAATATTTCACTTATTTATACATGTCCCCTGGGGCAGGACCCGGGTCCCCAAACCCTTTTTAGGACAATAACTTGCATATTAGCCTTTAAAATTTGCACTTTTGATGTCTCACGTTCAAGTCCCATAGACTTTAACGGTGTTCGAAAGTTCATGCAAACTTTCGGTCCGTTCGCGTGTTCTGGACGTAAACTGAATCAGGGGGGTGTTCGGCTCATCCCTACTCTCCAGTGCCGGAAGCACTCATGCAGCCCCAGACCATGACACTCCCACCTACATGCTTGACTGTAGGCAAGACACACTTGTCTTTGTAATCCTCACCTGGTTGCCACCACACACGCTTGATACCATCTGAACCAAATAAGTTTATCTTGGTCACTTCAGACCACAGGACATGGTTCCAGTAAACCATGTACTTAGTCTGCTTGTCTTCAGCAAACTGTTTGCAGGCTTTCTTGTGCATCATCTTTAGAAGAGGCTTCCTTCTGGGACGACAGCCATGCAGACCAATCTGAGCACTGACAGGCTGACCCTCCACCCCTTCAACCTCTGCAGCAATGCTGGCAGCACTCATACGTCTATTTCCAAAAGACAACCTCTGGACATGATGCTGAGCACGTGCACTCAACTTCTTTGGTCGACCATGGCAAGGCCTGTTCTGAGTGGTACTTGTCCTGTTAAACCACTGTATGGTCTTAGCCACCATGTTGCAGCTCAGTTTCAGGGTCTTGGCAATCTTCTTATAGCCTAGGCCATCCTTATGTAGAGCAACAATTCTTTTTTTTAGATTTAACACATCTGCTCCCCATTCACACCTGAGACCTTGTAACACTAACAAGTCACATGACACCAGGGAGGGAAAATGGCTAATCGGACCCAATTTGGACATTTTCACTTAGGGGTGTACTCATTTTTGTTGCCAGTGGTTTAGACATTATTGGCTGTGTGTTGAGTTATTTTGAGGGGACAGCAAATTTACGCTGTTAAACAAGCTGTACACTCACTACTTTACATTGTAGCAAAGTGTACTTTCTTCAGTGTTGTCACATGAAAAGATATAATAAAATATTTACAAAAATGGGAGGGGTGTACTCACTTTTGTGAGATATTGTATATATATATATATATATATATATATATATATATTACACAAGTAGAATTTATATTACATATTAATTTAAATTATTGGTACCTGTTTTTTTCAGCATATACAAAATGATATTCACAACATAAATGTAAACAAATTAGTATTTTAGGTTGCAGTGAGATATATGCTGCACAAATCATCACTCATGAATATATGAAAACCCACATCCTTGCTCTAGGGCTGATAAATAAAGCACATGTCAATCTCCTGGATAAAAATGTATTTTATTTCAACATGATCAGAAGGAAACCAGAAGCATATAGGAAAGTTGATAGAAAGTACATGAATAATGACACTGGGTGATAACTGACTGTGACAGATAAGCCTGTTAATCTACAGAATAGTGAATTGTGCATTATAAGGGAGAGCTTTTACTGCAGCGAGGAAAGGAAAAAAACTCTAAAATAATTGGATTTTGCTTTTCTGAGGTTCTTGGAACAGGGGCTCTTTTTTAAGCTCAATAATTGCTTGGTAGTTATCTTGGATGAATGGTAACCAAGTGAAAACTTGTGTGTGTCATCACTGCTTTTGTTAATGCAGCTAAATAGAAAAGCACAGGTGTTAAAATGATTTTATTATTTTACTCCTAATGGTTTAGTCTCTGTTTGCTGGCAACAATAAAAATAGCAGCAATCCAACTTTTTTTAAATAAACAAATGGTTAAAGTTTAATGGGAAAAGTATGTGGATAAAGGTGCATGTCTAAGGTATTAAAATATTTAAGCTTTTGAAACAAAATATATGAAAAATGTTTATTTAAAAATAAAAAAAAGTGGTTGTGTAGCGCTTAAAGTGATTGTAAAGGCTTTTTTTAAATAATAAACATCTTATACTTAGCTCCTCTATGTAGTTGGTTTTGCACAGAGCAGCCTGGATCCTCCTCTTCTCGGGTCCCTCTTTTTGCTCCTAGTCCCTCCCTCCTTTGAGTGCCCCTCAGCCAGCAGCTTGCTACAGGGGTCACCCAAGCCGAGTCAGAGCTCCATGTATTCATTCAGACATGGAGCCCTGATCTGGCCCTGCCCCCTCTCTCCCCTGATTGGCTGACTGACTTTGATTGCCAGCCATGGTAGCCAGTAGTGCCGCTGCTCTGCCTCAGCCAATCAGGAGGAGTGTACTGGATGGTTGTGGGGATTGTGGACATCGCTGGAGAGAGAAGGAGCTCACGTAGGTAATTGGGGGTTCTGGGGGGGCTGCCACACACAGAAGGTTTTCAATCTTAATGCATAGCATGCATTAACCACTTCAAGGAGATTTGGCTGCTGAATGACTGGGACATTTTTTTGCGATTCGGCACTGCGTCGCTGACAATTGCACGGTTGTGCGATGCTGCACCCAAACAAGATTGACATCCTTTTTTTCCCACAAATAGAGCTTTCTTTTGGTGGTATTTGATCACCTCTGCAGTTTTTATTTTTTGCGCTATAAACAAAAAAAGAGCGACAATTTTGAAAAAAGCACAATATTTTGTACTTTTTGCTATAATAAATATCCCCATTTTTTTTTTTTTAAAAGCACATTTTTTCTCAGTTTAGGCCAATATGTATTCTTCTACATATTTTTGGTAAAAAATATCGCAATAAGCGTATATTGATTGGTTTGCTCGAAAGTTATAGTTTAAGCATAGTTTATGCACTCACCAGATGGCTAAATTACAATGACATGTATTCTGTACTACCAGATAATCCTCAGTACTCCAGCCTCAGGCTAAAGCATCTCCTAGGCAAAGAAAGCTCACACCACAGAGCCCAGAGATATAGTGCGATCATGGAAATGTTGGCGTGACATCAGCACCTAAGGCCCCTGCCAACATGTTTTGTGTGCATGCAGGTCCTTTAGGGATCCGCCTATGGCTGACATCAGTATAGACATTCTTAAATAGCCTGCCAGCATGGGAAAGAATGGAAATAGCTGGTGCCATTTTGCTGTAGCCAGCAAAATAGAATTCCAACTCCATTTTGTTGTGGAAAACAACCAAAAGGAAAAACCAGGTGCCTTATTAGTTGAAAAACATATAGCTAATCATATAAATAAGGAACAGTGCCATTTTACTAAAGGTTAATGGCATGAAATAAAGAAAACAAAAAAACAAATAAGGATTAGAGTAATGAGCACAAGCATCAATTATAAATAAAAAACAATTTGTCCAGTGGCATAACCATTTGATAGTATAGTTAGTGAACTCTGCACTTCTGAAGTTTGGGTCTTTTTAACCTATCAGCAGCCAACAGCACTGTTGTGGTCTGCAGCCTCTGCTAGCAGCATATTAGCAGCAGTAAAAGCACCAGCCATTTGGATACTGCATGCTTGAGGAAACACATAACTATAAAACAAAGAGCTGAGCAGGAGCAGCACCTCGATGATAAAATTAGGAAGCAAAAAGTTCAAACTTAATATCAGGACAAGGTCCTTGAGCACCCAATGAGAAATAGCCAAAGTGCACCCTTTCCTCCATGAGCTGGGAATTATTTTAGCTGAGATTTCCAGCCCTGTCCATTTTTTTCACCCCCAACACTGCACCCAGAAACAACTTTTTTCCCTTTGGTTATATCTGTTCTTGCATTCATAAATATCATATATGGACTGTTTTTCATTTTGTCTTCTGGCTACTTCCTTGGTGCACCAGACTACTTTGTTTGAGGTGAGGAGGGTGAGTGATCCTGTCCTTGTCTCTGTACATCCCCCCTGTTTGGAGACTCTTTTTCCTCCATGGAGAAGAGAAGTATATGGTGGATGTTTTCCCCCCTTCCTATTCCCTCTCTTAGGTTTCCACCCTTCTGTGATGTATGTATTTAATGGTTATATTTTGATTAATGTTTATGTTATATCACATGCTTTGTTGTATTTATTGTTATGGATATTGTTTTATATTCTATATCCTTCTAAAATAGGGGCACATGGATCCTGATGAAGTACTTTATCTATGCGAAATACACTGATGCACCAGGCTCTGCATTTATGCAATTGTGATGCTTAGTGAATGTTTATTTAGGATATGGGTTTCTTTTACCCATTCTATATTTTTTTACTATATGAATAAAGCTGTACTTGTTTTTAACTCTGTTTTGATTTGAGTGGCACTAGCAATGTCCCCCACTCCTATCTCCTATCGGAAAGTTTGGAGGTGTTCACTCTTTTTGCACACAGTTCTTCCACCCATCTATATACTTAGATGGCCAGAAATCACTTTTAGTCAAAAAGGTTATATCCAATATCCACTTACATTGGTAATATCTCTGTATCACTGGATCAGTCAACATCAGGGTTCACATGACCACAGACATGTTGTCCAGCAAGCATGGACAAGAATGGTATATCACCCTCATGGCACACCCAAGAAAATAAGATGGTGGCTGGGAAGGAAGCAAGATAATGCACAATGCTTTAGCTGGTGATGCCCCCTATGCCCTGCATCTTGGTGTGGTGACAGTGACAGCATTGTCACCTCTCCAAACATCACCTCTAGAATAGGCTGTAAGCAGCAACTGACTGTTGTGGTCTAATTACACAAGCTATAAGTTATAATTGACAGTGAAAAAAAGTAAAAATTATATATATAAAAAATTACATTTTAAATACAAAGTATGTTGTATTATTTCAGAAACAACAGCTGAAAATATTATACAGATTTGATTCACAGTGTGTCAGCACTTTTACAAGGCTGCAATTTCAAAGGGAGAAATCAGGCAGGTTTGTAATTAAGTAAACAAAGTAAAGTGTATTATGGCAGTGAAAAAAATTCAAGCAAATTTCACATATTCTATATATACTATGTGGCCAATTTACTTAAACTCATGTGAATGCACCAAAATTGTGGCAAGTAGCACTTTAGCAAATATCTGCCCCCTCCTCACGGGATTTGATTAACTGCAGCAAGAGCTAATGGCTCCTGCTGCTTCCTCTGATTCCTGTAAGGAGCAATAGAAAGCAGTGCTGCTGCTCTCGGGCACAGTGCTAGATTGACATAAGACATAGGATAGAAATGGGGGGTGATCATATAAGGTTTTTTTATTATACCTTTACAAACCACTTTAAATCACTCCACTTGAAGCAAAAGTAATGACAGCTTTTGCCCAGGAGTCACTGTGCCCATGTAAACAGACTAACATGTTTCAATATAAATGTTTTCTCAGTGGAGTGGTAGTTTATCTGCAATATATAGATCTTTAGTAGTATTTCATAAAACATTCAGACTAAATAACATACAACTCTAAAGTGACCTATAAATACTATCAACAGTTACACTTAAATAGCAGATCTAAAATTTTGTCAGCCAGAATAATTAAAAACAAGGGTCCAAGGGTCCATGCCTCAAGAATGTTCCATTAAGTCTCCAGGCCCACATAACATGGGGGTGGCATGAGAACTGCCAAAGATCTCCAAAATAGGGCACTAAAGTTGAAGTAGAAAACATGTGGGAATAAACCTGAATGACTGTGCTGAACACTAGTAAGCCCCCCACCCTGATTTAAAGGGTAATAGCATATCTTTCTATATATATAGATCTGTGGCATAATCATATATAGACCAAAGGGAACACACACTTTAAAGTGAAAATACAAATTGAAGCTCCAAAAGATGTACAAATACTGAATGCCCTACAGATTAATTAAATATTGTATAATAAGGTAAGTATGGAGATACCAATAACTAATGAATAACTGAAAAAATGAAAACTGCAGAGTTTTTATATCATACCTTGTGTGGATAGATAGGATCACCCAAATTTTGGTGGAAGGCAAAAATGCATATGCTCGGCCTCCATTTATATCATGCATCACACCATCATGACCCCAATTATCCAATAATCTGTATGTATATAATTACCCAGGTGTATAATGTCACCAATTTTTCCCCTAGGCAAAAATAATCTCCTAGACACACTCCCTATCATTTCTGGGTCATGGACATGTCATACCAAATATGTTGACATTATTACACACAGCCAACGGCAGCACACTAATGTCTCCTTCCTTCTCTGCTGCTAAGTGGGTGGAAGAAAGGCAAGCTCCAGTAGATCTGGAGGTAGCCAGGGAAACTGAAGAACATGATGCCTCCATAACTCCCCCCATCAACCATCACCAGTGGAACAAACAAGGAGACATAAAACAGCCCATAGTGAGTAGGGATGGGCCAAACAGACCCCTGTTCAGTTCGCACCAGAACTTTCAAATCCCGCTAATAACAAACCCCAATAAAGTCAATGGGACCCAAATGTCAAAAATCAAAAGTGCCCATTTTGAAGGCTTATATGCAAGTAATTGGGCATACAATGGTTATAGGGGTCTGGGTCCTGCCTTGGGGGACATGTATCAGTAAAAAAAAGTTTGTAAAAAACGTCATTTTTAAATGAGCAGTGATTTTTTGATTTTTAAAGTGAAAGCATAAAAATGAAAAATTCCTTCAAATATAGTGCCCAGGGGTCCCCTTAGTCTACCTGTAAAGTGGCAGATCTGTACCATGTCTAGAATCTGCTGCAGCAATAATTGCATTTATAAATCCAAAAAAAATGACATTTTCCCTGCAAGCTGCCTTTATTTTGCTCAGCAACAGCTGGGGAGCCAGTGTGTATGATGAGGCCACATTCTGGTGTCACTTTGACTTTGGATAAAAGTAATGGGTGTGTAAAAATTACTCTTTGGGTGTCGGTGGCGCCTTCCCACTGTAACCCTGTAGAGGTGCTCTTGATGAAGGCAAAAAAATTGCAATGATATGCATCTGTCAAACAGGTGCTGAAAAATTGGTCTTTGGGTGTTAATTTTGCCCATGAAACCTATACCAAAAACATTCTTCCAGATGAAATGACTGAACGCTCTCAAAGCTAGGCAGCCTCAAAGTCCTGCAGAGATTCCACATCCCAAAAAGACTTAATCAGTGACATCGGCATCAGGGAATTCATAGCTGGTAATCCAGGACTGATTCATTTTTATGAAAGTCAAACGGTCCATGGAGTCTGTGGACAGACATGTTCTATGATCAGTAGGGATGAGCTTCGAGTTCGAGTCGAACTCATGTTCGACTCGAACATTGGCTGTTCGCAAGTTCGCCGAACAGCGAACAATTTGGGGTGTTCGCGGCAAATTCGAATGCCGCGGAACACCCTTTAAAAGTCTATGGGAGAAATCAAAAGTGCTAATTTTAAAGGCTAATATGCAAGTTATTGTCATAAAAAGAGTTTGGGGACCTGGGTCCTGCCCCAGGGGACATGGATCAATGCAAAAAAAAGTTTTAAAAACGGCCGTTTTTTCAGGAGCAGTGATTTTAATAATGCTTAAAGCCAAACAATAAAAGTGTAATATCCCTTTAAATTTCATACCTGGGGGGTGTCTATAGTATGCCTGTAAAGGGGCGCATGTTTCCTGTGTTTAGAACAGTCTGACAGCAAAATGACATTTTGAAGGAAAAAACTCATTTAAAACTACCCGCGGCTATTGCATTGCCGACAATACACATAGAAGTTCATTGATAAAAACGGCATGGGAATTCCCCAAAGGGGAACCCCGAACCAAAATTTAAAAAAAAAAATGACGTGGGAGTCCCCCTAAATTCCATACCAGGCCCTTCAGGTCTGGTATGGATATTAAGGGGAACCCCGGCCAAATTTGAAAAAAAAAATGACGTGGGGTTCCCCCTAAATTCCATACCAGACCCTTCAGGTCTGGTATGGATTTTAAGGGGAACCCTGCGCCAAAAAAAAAAAAAAAACGGCGTGGGGTCCCCCCAAAAATCCATACCAGACCCTTATCCGAGCACGCAACCTGGCAGGCCACAGGAAAAGAGGGGGGGACGAGAGTGCGGCCCCCCCCTCCTGAACCGTACCAGGCCACATGCCCTCAACATTGGGAGGGTGCTTTGGGGTAGCCCCCCAAAACACCTTGTCCCCATGTTGATGAGGACAAGGGCCTCATCCCCACAACCCTGGCCGGTGGTTGTGGGGGTCTGCGGGCGGGGGGCTTATCGGAATCTGGAAGCCCCCTTTAACAAGGGGACCCCCAGATCCCGCCCCCCCCTGTGTGAAATGGTAAGGGGGTACAAAAGTACCCCTACCATTTCACTAAAAAACTGTCAAAAATGTTAAAAATGACAAGAGACAGTTTTTGACAATTCCTTTATTTAAATACTTCTTCTTTCTTCTATCTTCCTTCATCTTCTGGTTCTTCTGGTTCTTCTGGCTCTTCTGGTTCTTCCTCCGGCGTTCTCGTCCAGCATCTCCTCCGCGGCGTCTTCTATCTTCTTCTCCTCGGGCCGCTCCGCACCCATGGCATGGGGGGAGGCTCCCGCTCTTCTCTTCTTCTTCATCTTCTTCTCTTCTTCTCTTCTTCTCTTCTTCATTTTCTTCTCCGGGCCGCTCCGCATCCATGCTGGCATGGCGGGAGGCTCCCGCTGTGTGACGGCGCTCCTCGTCTGACAGTTCTTAAATAACGGGGGGCGGGGCCACCCGGTGACCCCGCCCCCTCTGACGCACGGTGACTTGACGGGACTTCCCTGTGACATCACGGGGAATGCCACAGGGAAGTCCCGTCATGTCCCGTGCGTCAGAGGGGGGCGGGGTCACCTGGTGGCCCTGCCCCCCGTTATTTAAGAACTGTCAGACGAGGAGCGCCGTCACACAGCGGGAGCCTCCCTTCATGCCAGCATGGATGCGGAGCGGCCCGGAGAAGAAAATGAAGAAGAGAAGAAGAGAAGAAGAGAAGAAGATGAAGATTCCGATAAGCCCCCCGCCCGCAGACCCCCACAACCACCGGCCAGGGTTGTGGGGATGAGGCCCTTGTCCTCATCAACATGGGGACAAGGTGTTTTGGGGGGCTACCCCAAAGCACCCTCCCAATGTTGAGGGCATGTGGCCTGGTACGGTTCAGGAGGGGGGGTGCACTCTCGTCCCCCCCTCTTTTCCTGCGGCCTGCCAGGTTGCGTGCTCGGATAAGGGTCTGGTATGGATTTTTGGGGGGACCCCACGCCGTTTTTTTTTTTTTTTTTTTTGGCGCGGGGTTCCCCTTAAAATCCATACCAGACCTGAAGGGTCTGGTATGGAATTTAGGGGGAACCCCACGTCATTTTTTTTTTTTAATTTTGGCCGGGGTTCCCCTTAATATCCATACCAGACCTGAAGGGCCTGGTATGGAATTTAGGGGGACTCCCACGTCATTTTTTTTTTTAATTTTGGTTCGGGGTTCCCCTTTGGGGAATTCCCATGCCGTTTTTATCAATGAACTTCTATGTGTATTGTCGGCAATGCAATAGCCGCGGGTAGTTTTAAATGAGTTTTTTCCTTCAAAATGTCATTTTGCTGTCAGACTGTTCTAAACACAGGAAACATGCGCCCCTTTACAGGCATACTATAGACACCCCCCAGGTACGAAATTTAAAGGGATATTACACTTTTATTGTTTGACTTTAAGCATTATTAAAATCACTGCTCCTGAAAAAACGGCCGTTTTTAAAACTTTTTTTTGCATTGATCCATGTCCCCTGGGGCAGGACCCAGGTCCCCAAACACTTTTTATGACAATAACTTGCATATTAGCCTTTAAAATTAGCACTTTTGATTATTCATGTTCGTGTCCCATAGACTTTAACGGTGTTCGCGTGTTTGAACAAACTTTTTTCCTGTTCGCATGTTCTGGTGCGAACCGAACAGGGGGGTGTTCGGCTCATCCCTAATGATCAGTAATGAAACCTCCTGCAGCACTGAATGCCTGTTTTGAAAGCACACTGGATGATGGCCAGCCCAACAACTCAATAGCATACTGGGCAAGTTCTGGCCAGTGGTCTATTCTCAAGACCCAGTAAGTCAATGGATCATCAGTTGGAAAGCTCTCCATTTCTGTTTTGGCCCAGAGGTAATCCTCCTCCATGTGATGCAGATGCTGCTGATGGGATGTGGAAGCTGACAGCCCTGGGCGGTGAGGACTAAGAAAATTCTGAAATGCCTCACTTAGGCGGACACCTTCTCCAACACTCCTCTCTTGACCAACAGAAGACTCACACTGACATTTTCCACAACACTAATAAAATCCTCTTTTACGTGTCCTCAAGAGATTTTGTCTTCTGCACTCTCTGTGGGGACGGGGTGAGTTCTGAGACCTTCCCCTTATAACGGTGGTCAAGGAGGGTTACCCACCAGTAATCATCCTTCTTCTTTATGCCACATATTCTTGGGTCCTTTCGTAGGCTTTGAAGCATGAGGTTTCTCATGCGCCTCAAATTTGCTGAGGCTAGAGAATCAGACTCCTTGGGGGGGCCTCTCAGGATGACAGCATCTAGAACTTCCTCCTCCCAGCCACGTACTACTCCCAAGGGTCCTGGGGTTTGAAAGCCATCGCTTACAGATTGACACATCTTCCACTTCTTCAAAGCCTATGAAGGTGCAAGAATCCTCATCCTCCTCCCCTCTCTCCTCCTGTGTGTTCTGTGAGATAGGAATGATGGTGTCTGGATAAATTGGGCCTTGAGAGGAAAGGAAGTCCTCCTCTTCCTCCTGCTGCTCTGCCTCCAGTGCCCTGTCAATAATGCCACTCAGAGTCTGCTCCAGCAGGAACACAACAGGGATTGTGTCACTGATGCATGCACTGTCATGGCTCACCATCCTTGTGGCCTCCTCATATGGTGACAATACAGTGCATGCATCCTTAATGATCAGCCATTAGCGTGGGGAAAAAAGCGGAGGCGGCCTGAGCCTGTCGTCATGCCGTACTCCTACAGGTACTCGTTGACGGCCCTCTGCTGCAGGTATAGCCGCTGCAGCATTGCCAAAGTTGAGTTCCACTTGGTGGGCATGTCACAAATCAGGCGGTTTACGGGCAGGTGGAATTCTCGCTGAATTTCAGCCAACTGAGCACTGGCTGTGTATGACCGCCTGAAAAGGCTACAGACTCTTCTGGCCAGCTTTTGCACATCTTGCAACTCTGAGTATATATTTAGAAAATGCTATACCACCAAATTGAGGACATGTGCCAGGCATGGCACATATGTCAACCTTCCCTGTCTAAGGGCAGACAGGAGGTTTGAGCCATTATTGCACACCACCATTCCATTATTGCTGACTGCCTTGCACATCGATGCCAGAACATTCTCTTCCATGTGATGGTAGAGAGATGGAACGGCCTTACGTGTAAAGTAGTAGTGACTGGGAACCTGCCATTGTGGTACGGCACATTGTGCAAATTCACGTAAGGGGGCAGAATCCACCAGGCTGAAAGGCAGAAGTTGGAGATCCAACAGCTTTGACAAGCTTGCATCTAGACACTGGGCATGTGGGTGGCAGGGACTGTATTTGTTTTTCCGCTGCAGCAGATGGGGGCCGAGAAATTTGCAGGCTACAGTCTACAGCTGGTGGTGTGCTGCAGACCTGAAACACCCTGTGCTATACAATCATTCCTGTCAGTGGAGGCTGCTGAGAGGTAATGACTCGGTATAGCAGGGACAGACTGAAGTGGGTAAGGAGGGGAGAGACAGCTTTGTGCCTCTTTTGTGTGGCTTTTAGGTGTTCTTGCCAATGGGCTGAGTGGTTGGACGTTAAATGCCTTGTTAAGCATGTGGTACCCAAATGGCTGATGTTTTTGCCACGTTTGATGTGCCTGAGACACAGTTTGCAGATAGCAACAGTGCGATCTGCTGCAGATGTGCTGAAAAAGGCCCAGACAGCTGAGCTTTGGGGAGTGGGCCGGGAGATAACAGCTGCAAAATGTGATGGGATAGGGTGGCTGCTCTCTCCTCTTTCTTGATGTAGCCCTCCTTGGGGTTTTGCGGCCTCACATCCAGTTTCCTCCTCTGCTTTATCTGGCACCCAAGTCACATCAGTGACCTCATCATTATAATCTTCATCTCCATCTCCTCCATCTACATCATTGCCACTGGAGACAACGTGACAATATGCTGAGGCTTGGGGAACATGAATGCCAATTTGTCTACCAGTGTTCCTCCCTCTGTCTAGGCTCATGTTCCTGCCATCCTCAACCTCAGAACCAACATCGGAATCCAGTAATGGCTGGGCATCATCAAGGAGCAAGTGGCTGATGCTGTGGTCAAATAACTCAGCTGACTCCTTAATAGCTGATGTTGAGGCTATGGCAGGAATAGATGTGGACAAGGAGGCAGATTTATCCACTCTGGCAACTGCAGGGGACTGCACACTTGTCGCTGCTTGCCTGACAGAAGATGAAGAGGATCAGGAAGGTTTAGTAAGACAGTCCACCACCTCCTCCGCATGCTGTGGCTGAATAGCATGGGCAAACTCACTAAACAGAGGAAATGATACCCTGCCTGAAGACTGACCACCTTTGCCTGTGGACACATTTGTTGCTGGCCCCCTTACAGTGCCAAGAAAACATCTGCCTCTCCTTGTTGTCCTCCCAGACATTATTGGGAGGGAGAGGGTGGTGCTTATAAGCAAATGTAAAGAAGAAGTGGAAATCTGTACGTAGATGCACTTTAATCAATGTAAAGTGGTGTTTGGTGTACTTTAATTTGAGTACTCACGTTACACAGACACACTCCACGGATACACCATAATATACTGCAATATAATGCGCCAAACGTACAGTGACACACAGAACTATATGGCGTTAAACTGGCAGTAATGCACACAGAACTATATGGTGTTAAACTGGCAGTAACGCACACAAAACTATATGGTGTTAAACTGGCAGTGACGCACACAAAATTGCATGGCGTTAAACTAGAAGCAATGTACACAGAAGTAAATGGTGTTAAACTGGCAGTAACGCACAAAACTATATGGCGTTAAACTGGCAGTAACGCACACAGAACTATATGGCGTTAAACTGGCAGTAACGCACACAGAACTATATGCATTAAACTGGCAGTAACGCAATCAAATAGATGATGTTCAACCATCATTACACTGACGCTATCTGAACTATCCCTACTCCCTACTTTACACTAATGTAAAGATTACTTACACGGTCTCACTACGCTACACTTGAACTATATGAGCTGTCCATACTCTACACTAGGAATGAGCCCGATGTTCGAGTCAAACATAAGTTTGACTCAAACATCGGGTGTTCGACTGTTCGCCGAATAGCAAACAATTTGGGGTGTTCACGGAAAATTCGAAAGCCACGGAACACCCTTTAAAAGTCTATGGGAGAAATCAAAAGTGCTAATTTTAAAGGCTTGTATGCATGGTATTGTCATAAAAAGTGTTTGGGGACCTGAGTCCTGCCCCAGGGGACATGTATCAATGCAAAAAAAAGTTTTAAAAATTGACATTTTTTCGGGAACAGTGATTTTATTAATGCTTAAAGTGAAACAATACAAGTGAAATATTCCTTTAAATTTCGTACCTGGGGGGTGTCTATAGTATGCCTGTAAAGTGGCGCATGTTTCCCGTGTTTAGAACAGTCCGAGAGCAAAATGACATTTCTAAAGGAAAAAAAGTAATTTAAAAGTACTCGCAGCTATAATGAATTGTCTATGGGAGAAATCAAAAGTTCTAATTTTAAAGGCTTATATGCATGGTATTGTTTTAAGTGTTCGGGGACCTGGATCTTGCCCCAGGGGATATGTATCAATACAAAAAAGTTTTAAAAGCGGACGTTTTTTCAGGAGCAGCAATTTTAGTAATGCTTAAAGTGAAACAGTAAAAGTGAAATATTCCTTTAAATTTCGTACCTGGGGGTGTCTATAGTATGCCTGTAAAGTGGCGCATTTTCCCGTGTTTAGAACAGTCCAAGAGCAAAATGACATTCAAGGAAAAAGTAATTTAAAAGTACTTGCGGCTATAATGAATTGTCGGTCTCGGCAATACACATAAAAGTAATTGAAAAAAATGGCATGGGATTCCCCCACAGTCCATTACCAGGCCCTTTGGGTCTGGTATGAATATTAAGGGGAACCATTAAGCAAAATTAAAAAAGAAAATCTGTGGGGGTCCCCCCAAATTCCATACCAGGCCCTTCAGGTTTGGTATGGATATTAAGGGGAACCCCGTGCCAAAATTAAAAAAAAATGGCATGGGGGTCCCCCCAAAAATCCATACCAGACCCTTATCTGAGCACGCAACCTGGCAGGCCGCAGGAAAAGAGGGGGATGAGAGAGCGCCCCCCTCCTGAACCATACCAGGCCACATGCCCTCAACATTGGGAGGGTGCTTTGGAGTAGCGGCCCCCCCAAAGCACCTTGTCCCCATGTTGATGGGGACAAGGGCCTCATCCCCACAAACCTTGCCCAGTGGTTGTGGGGGTTTGCGGGCGGGGGGCTTATCGGAAAGGGGACCCCCAGATCCCAGCCTCCCCCCCTGTGTGAAATGGTAATGGGGTACAAATGTATCCCTACCATTTCACAAAAAAGTGTGAAAATGGTAAAAATGACAATACACGCCTTGGGACAAGTCCTTTATTAAAAAATAAAAAAATAAAAGTGTCCCACAAAGTCCATTCATCTTCTTCTCTCACTCTGATGGACCGGAAAAAAAAAAAGCCGCACGCCGCCACCGATCTGCCTCCATGGGAGGCCCCCGCCGTAATGACCGGCCTCTCAGGTGACAGCTCTTTTATAACTGAGGGCAGGGCCAAACGATGACATCGCCAGGTGACCCCACCCCCCTCTGACACACAGGAACATCCCTATGGCTTCCCCGTAGCATCAGAGGGGGCGGGATCACTCGGTTACGTCGGAGCAAGAAAAGAAGGAGATGGAAGGACTTCATGGGACACTTTTATTTTTTTATTTTTTAATAAAGGATTTGTCCCAAGGCGTGTATTGTCGTTTTTACCATTTTCACACTTTTTTTGTGAAATGGTAGGACCACATTTGTACCCCGTTACCATTTCACACAGAGGGGGAGGCTGGGATCTGGGGGTCCCCTTGTTAAAGGGGGCTTCCAGATTCCGATAAGCCTCCCACCCGCAGACCTCCACAACCACCAGGCAAGGGTTGTGGGGATGAGGCCCTTGTCCCCATGTTGAGGACCCCAAAGCACCCTCCCCATGTTGAGGGCATGTGGCCTGGTACGGTTTGGGGGGGAGCTCTCTCGTCCCCCCCCTCTTTTCCTGCAGCCTGCAAGGTTGCGTGCTCGGATAAGCGTCTGGTATGAATTTTTGGGGGGACAACACGCCATTTTATTTTTTAATTTTAGCATGGGGTTCCCCTTAAAATCAGGTCTGGTATGGATTTTGAGGGGGACCCCCACACAATTTTTTTTTTTAATTGTGGTTCAGGGTTCCCCTTAATATTCATATCAGACCCACAGGGCCTGGTAATGGACTGTGGGGGAATCCCATGCCGTTTTTTTCAATGACTTTTATGTGTATTGCCAGGACCGACAATTCATTATAGCCGCGAGTACTTTTAAATGACTTTTTTTCCTTTAGAAATGTCATTTTTTTCTCCGAATGTTCTAAACACGGGAAACATGCGCCACTTTACAGGCATACTATAGACACCCCCAGGTACGAAATTTAAAGGAATATTTCACTTTTATAGGGCGTACATACGGTCGGACTTTGTTCGGACATTCCGACAACAAAATCCTAGGATTTTTTCCGATGGATGTTGGCTCAAACTTGTCTTGCATACACACGGTCGCACAAAGTTGTCGGAAAATCCGATCGTTCTGAACGCGGTGACGTACAAACACGTACGTCGGGACTATAAACGGGGCAGTGGCCAATAGCTTTCATCTCTTTATTTATTCTGAGCATGCGTGGCACTTTGTCCATCGGATTTGTGTACACACGATCGGAATTTCCGACAACGGATTTTGTTGTCGGAAAATTTTATCTCCTGCTGTCCAACTTTGTGTGTCGGAAAATCCGATGGAAAATGTCCGATGGAGCCCACACACGGTCGGAATTTCCGACAACACGCTCCGATCGGACATTTTCCATCGGAAAATCCGACCGTGTGTACGGGGCATTATTGTTTCACTTTAAGCATTATTAAAATCACCGCTCCTGTAAAAACGGACATTTTTAAAACTTTTTTTGGCAATGATGCATGTCCCCTGGGGCCGGACCCAGGTCCCCAAACACTTTATATTACAATACCATTCATATAAGCCTTTAAAATTAGCACTTTTGATTTCTCCCATAGACAATTCATTATAGCCGCGAGTACTTTTAACCGCTTCGGCCCCGGAAGATTTTTCCCCCTTCCTGATCAGAGCATTTTTTGCAATTCGGCACTGCCTCGCTTTAACTGACAATTGCGTGGTCGTGCGATGTGGCTCCCAAACAAAATTGACGTCCTTTTTTTCCCACAAATAGAGCTTTCTTTTGGTGGTATTTGATCACCTCTGCGATTTTTTTTTTTTGTGCTATAAACAAAATAAGTGCGACAATTTTTTTACATTTTGCTATAATAAATATCCCCTAAAAATATATAAAAAAAACATTTTTTTTCCTCAGTTTAGGCCGATTGTATTCTTCTACATATTTTTGGTAAAAAAAAATCGCAATAAGCGTTTATTGATTGGTTTGCGCAAAAGTTATAGCCCTTTACTAAATAGGGGATAGTTTTATGGCATTTTTATTAATATTTTTTTTTTTACTAGTAATGGTGGCGATCAGCGATTTTTATTGTGACTGTGACGTTATGGCAGACATGTCGGACATTTTTGACACATTTTTGGAACCATTGTCATTTATACAGCGATCAGTGCGATTAAAAATGCACTGATTACTGTGTAAATGACACTGGCAGTGAAGGGGTTAACCACTAGGGGGCGGGGAGGGGTTAAGTGTGTCCTAGGGGAGTGATTCTAACTGTCAGGGGGATGTGCTGTGTGTGTGTCATTACTCTGATCACAGCTCCTGATGACAGGGAGCTGTGATCAGTGACACTTGCCACTAGGCAGAACGGGGAGTTGCTGATACATCTGTTACATCAGCATCTCCCCATTTGTCCTCTCCGTGAGGCGATCGCGGGTATACCTGCGGCGATTGAGTCCGCGCGACCCGACTCACGGAGCTCCCGGCCGGCGCGCGCGTGCCGCCGCCGGCGCGCACTCAATGGCACGGCGGAGAATTCAAATGGACGTACAGGTACGCCCATTTGCCCAGCCGTGCCATTCTGCTGACGTACATCGGCGTGCGCTGGTCAGGGACCGGTTAAGTTACTTTTTTCCTTTAGTAATGTCATTTTGCTCTTGGACTGTTCTAAACACGGAAAACATGCCCCACTTTACAGGCATACTATAGACACCTCCCAGGTACGAAATTTAAAGGAATATTTCACTTTTATTGTTTCACTTTAAGCATTATTAAAATCACTGCTCCCAAAAAAACGGACATTTTTAAAACTTTTTTTGCATTGATACATGTCCCCTGGGGCAGGACCAAACACTTTTTATGACAATACCATGCATATAAGCCTTTAAAATGAGCACTTTTGATTATTCATGTTCATGTCCCATAGACTTTAATGGTGTTCGCGTGTTCGAATGAATTTTTTGCCTGTTCACATGTTCTGCTGCGAACCGAACCAGGGGGTGTTTGGCTCATCCCTACTCTACACTAATGTATGTATGAATGACACAGTCTCACTACACTACAGTGAAGCTATCTGAGCTGTCCTTACTCTAGCTGCACACTATGCAAAGCTGAATGATGGTCCTCCTCACTACACTCACACTATCCCTAGACCGACAGTAAACTAATATTCTACACTGAAAATTGAAGCAAAATAGCACAGTATAGCACACTAACTAATAGCACTGAACAGAGCCCTGTTCTATCTCTCTCCATGCCAAAATCACACTGAAAATGGCTGCCATTGAAAGAATACTTTTATACTGTGGGGCGGGAAAGAGCCATCATTGGATAAAGTCATGATGACAGTGTCCAATCAAGACAGTGACAGTGCTCTGTGCCCTGATTGGCTGAAGCTTTCACTGCTTCAGCCAATCAGGGCTTGCAATGCACTGTTCAGTGCCACAATGCATTGTGGTCGGTTCGGGGGTGGGAGAACAAATGGTCATTTGACCCGTTTGTTTGGATGTTTGCCGAATGTCCGAATAACAAAGGTTCAGCCCGAACTTATGCTCGGGCCTAACCGGTGTCATCTGTATCTGCATAACCAGGTGTGGGTGGAAGTCAGTACCTAAGGCAAGAACATACAGTACAAAAAAATATATAACAATCTTAATACACAAATATTAAAAAATCTATTTACAAATTTTGTTATATCACAGTTGTTGGGAAATGTAGATTGTCTAGGGATATTTTCAGACCCTCGATAAGTCTGCATAAGATGTATCTTACAATCCCCACAGGCCTGTGAGATTAGCCCATTGAGACAATGATAAAAAACTCCAAAAGTCTCGCCGAGCAAATCTAATCTTTATTCTTTGGTGTGAATATTTAAAGGGGGCTTTCAGAAACTACCGCCCCTTGACTGCGTCATACAAATTATCCAATAAAATACAGAAACAATTTATGACAAAAGTGAAACTAATTATTTTTAAGATATCACGTGCTTTACAGGAAACGAAACACAAAAGATAACAGGGATGTGCGAAACGAAACTAGATTACATTACACTCCTAGTAATATATAAAAATAGAATACAGGGAAAAACACAAAATGGAAACTAAGTTTTAAAATGGATGTGGTTAAGCTAAATATCTCTTCAATCCCCTCTTAGATCATATAAGATGATCTCTACATTCTATCTAGTGTTCTAGTACTTCTTTGGGATTGTGGCATAGATTGCCTGATGATTCTTCATGTATGTCATGTAGGATAAAACCTTATTATTAGGAGATTGAATGCGTGCAATTATGCAAATACAACACTTAAAGCAGAGGTAAAGAATCAGAGCAAGGATAAATACCATAATAATGACAAGGACAATGTCTTTTAACCATGAAAATATAACTCCAAGCCCAAATCCTGCATCGTCAAATGGACTCCATGTTTTGGCAATGTCCCTAGCTTCCTGCTGGAGCTGGCCTACTTCTTTTCGGTGTTGTGCAATAATATCATAGTAGTCAGGCACCTTAGCACTTGTGTTAGAGATCCAAGTACAGCATTCATAGTCCTCAGTCATTTCACATAAACCTGTGAGAGCTGCATTCATGCTTTCTATAGCTAACTCATGTAGTTCTAGCTGTTTTCTAATTGCTCTAGTTTCTATGTTTAACATAGCAATGTCATCTGAATTCCTCTCCATTATCTCATCCAATATACTTGAATAATTGTTCAACCTTTTCATCATGTCTGTACCCCATCCTGTCCAAGAAGGAAACCATGCCCAGGCAATATCTTGTTTATAGAACAATTCCCTTTTGTCGCAGGGTTTGAGGGGGTAACTGGGGTGTATACTGGCCTCTAGATTCGCACATGGAAATGTTAAATATTGACCTACTACAAATGGAGGAGTTAGTCTGTGTCTCATTCCCTAAATTAAAACACCAATCGGGGAATGACTTTTACCTGCTATTGGAAAAATAACAGTGTTATTTATGTACAGAGTGGATATGTTAGTTAAGAAGACAGGAAGAGTCTCGTGAGGAAGGAGGAGATATTTAAAGGTACAGCCAAAAGGGAATTCGGGCAGTACTAGGATGTAATTTGCTACATATCCAACATTCTTCATACCCTGATTTTTTTGAGCGTAAGCATACTTAAATTTTAGCTAAAGCATCTTATTAGTAAAACTATCTCCAATCTCTCTCTTTGTTCTAGCTTGTGTTACTGTAATGTTCTCGTGTGTGTGTGTGTGTGTTCCCACAGATAGTTTTAATTGCACCCAAATCTTCAGGGTGGTAGATACAGTTAGTGATGATCCAGGTGGGCAGGAACACTATCAGAGAGATCAGGATCAGGGGGCAAAATGCCTTGCCAGAAGTCTGTGGTGAAATAAGCGAGGTCATCTTCTCTGGCCGGACCTGCTTTCCCAGGAACTCCTCCTTCATCTGCTTGGACTTCTGCTTGAGGGCCTCCTTTATCCAAGGTCTCCTTCCTGCTCCTGGGGCTTTGGGCAACCTTTTTTACCCGGCTGGCATGGATCCTGGACCGGCAGTTTTCCAATAGGATGGCTGTTCTGGTCACTGCAACCACTGTGGTAGGAGGTCCAAAGGGATACTCTTGCTTGTTATTTCTGTTCAGCTGTTGGACCACTACGGTGTCTCTCACCTTGAAGGGGTGAGTAGCTTCCTATGAAGAAAAAGGAGAGGTGCGAGCAACATTTCTTTCGACTGTATCCAATGTTTCAACCAATTTTCTTACATATTCTTCCTGTATTAAGTCTAAATCTCCCTTTTCTACCATTAAAGGTGCTCTGGCCCATGGGGTGGGGAAAGGTCTACCCATCAAAACTTCAAAAGGTGAATACCCTGTTCTTTTGGAAGGGGTCATTCTTATTTCTGCCAGGACTGCTGGGAGGACCTTTTTCCAGTTGGCAAAGGTTCCTCCTGTGCCCTTTCTTGTCTTTCTTTTGTCTTTTATTTTTCTGTTCATTCTTTCTACTATTCCTGAGCTTTGAGGTTGGTAGGGAATGTGGAACTTCCATTCTATCTTGAAAGTTTTTACCAAGTCCTGGCAGACCCTGGCCATGAGAGCTGGGCCATTGTCTGAGTTTATCTGAAGTGGGCATCCCCATTGAGGAATGATTTCCTGAGTGAGGATCCTCACTACTGTGTGTGCATCTTCTTTTGTGGTCACGAAAAGTTCGACCCATCTTGAGAATATAAAAATCTCTACTCCGAAGATCAGCAGATCCGCCGTGACCTGTATACCTGTGTTGCCTATTCTGTGGTACTGTGAGATGAAGAGTGATGCACTTGCCGCTGGTATACATGGTTTCCCCACTTTGCAGAGAAGTCCAGTTTTTGGATCTTTCTGCACATCCTTTTTATCCCAGTCCCTTAACTCATAATTTGAGGCATAATCCTGGAGATCTGCAAATGACTGTTCAAATGGGGATAGGTCAGGTATCAGCATAGCCATTTGGATGTCTGTTGTCTGTGAGATAGCAGCTTGTTTACCAGCAAAGTCAGCCAGAGCGTTTTCCCTGGCTATCTCTGTCTGTTGGCCTGTATGTGCTCTGCAATGTACCGTAGCCAGTGTTTTAGGTAGCTGCATAGCTTTTAGCAATAACATTACCAAAGAAGAATGTGAAATGTTCTTTCCATCTGCTGCCACAAAGCCACGCCTACTTCATATCACACCCAAGTCGTGTACCACGCCGTACCCATACTTCGAGTCAGTGTAAATGTTTACATTCTGACCTTCAAAGAGCTAGCATGCTCTAGTGAGTGCAATTCAGCAACCTGTGCTGATTGACATGAAATAGGCCTGGCCTCAAGTATAACATCTGGAAGCTGCACAACTGCATACCCTGCATGGTATGTGTGATCATTTGGCCTAGAGCAAGAATCATCCACAAAAACATTCTGTGTATCTGGTAGTGCTGTGGAAGACAAATCAGACCTGGGTGATGTATCTTGGTGAATGAGGTTAATGCAGTCATGTTGTGGCAAGACCTCATCCTGTTCTCCTTTTAATTTTAAAAGGGCGTTTAAAATTGGTGCTGGGCCTGCAGTGGGAGAAGCATATTTGATGTGCAATTTTGGATTGGACAGCAAAATCACCTCATATCCGCTCAACCTCTGAGCAGACATGTGCTGTGTATGTACATTTTTCAACAAGATTGACACATTGTGGGTGGTGTGAAGTGTGGTGTCGTGTCCCAGAGTGAAAGAAATGGCCATCTCAACCACCATTACACAGAACGCTAGAGTTCTGAGACACACGGCCATGCCCTGAACCTGCACCGGGACCATCTTTGAGAAAAAACTACAGGGCGCAGTCTCCCACCATGTTCCTCGGCCAGTACTTCCGCCATGGTTCTGCAATTTTACCTGGCAAATTATACATTTTGCCATATTTCAGGGAGGCCGAGGCTCGGGCTGGTAACCATTGCACATTTCAACATGGCAAAAACATTTAACATTTCATCAGACCATTTTACAGTTTGACATTTCAGAGAGGGTTGTTTGTCTCAATATATTGTCATAGAAAGAACAGTCAGGTATTCATTGGCGGCAGCAACCAATCATTCCAAGAAAGTAAGCATGTCTTTCTTGGTAAGTGAGCGGGGCAAACCCACAAGAGCGACAGCTCTTTTTTTTGACTGACTTTTCTAACTCCCGGAGACAGCACAAACCCTAGGTACTCAACCTCCCGTTTACACCATTGTAACTTTTTCTTAGACACTTTGTGACCACATACATGTAACCATTTCAATAAGGATAGGCTATTAGCTCGGCAGTCCTCCTCTGAAGAACTACAAATCAAAAAATCATTAACATACTGCAACAGTACAGAACCATGAGGGGCAGTCCAAGGCCTGAGGGTGGCTTGAAGTACTATAGAATAGACCACAGGTGAGTCTATGTAACTCTGCGGCATTCTACACCAGATAAACTGACGCCTGTGTTGGTCAATCGACACAGTAAAAACAAAATGGCCGTGTCTCCTGGTCTACGGGGACGGAGAAAAAGAAAATTATTTAAATCAATCACAGCAAAATACTCTGCATAATATGGTATGGCAGTAAGTATTGATGGCACATCAGGCACTATTGGGGCAATCGGTACCACTAGGCTATTGCTGGCGCTTAGGTCTTGTACAAACCTATAGTCACCATTTGCCTTCTTTACCAGGTTAATGGGAGTAATGTAGGGTGAGACTATTTCCCTTAAGATTCCTTTCTTTAAGAAATCCTCTTTTTCTCTGTATGTAACTCCCTCTTTGTATAAAAGTTTCCCCTTTTGATTTCCTAAGAAATCATTTTGATAATGTGTCTGCACTGGTGTTTGTTTAGGAATGTCAAAACATCCTGCAGCATCCTTCTCTGTCAGCTTCTGATATTTGCTGTCTTACTATAAGTGCATGTTTAAGGCCAAGGTTGCTGAGGTATTTCTGTATTAAGAGACTGTGCATATTATACTGAACAAATCCTGCCTCTTGTGTCCAAACGTCTATAAATTTTTTCCCCAGAATTCTAACACAGATTCTGCTAACTTTTGCTTGCAAGCTGTTAAGAAAAAAAAATTGTTGCTGTGTGTCTTTATGTGATGAGGTCTTTATCTGGTTCTGGAATGTAAGGGGGAGGAAGCGGGGAACACAGTATAAGCATAGAGAAGGTTGATTTAACCCTTAAATTTACTATCCTATGACTCTGCTAAACCCATCGTGAACAATGTTTGGGCTAGGATAATATAGGGAGCCTCGGTCCAGCCGGGGGATCTCCACAGCATGCATTTTTATTTTCATCCTTATTTTTCTTTCTAAACATTCTAAATTCTTGTAGATACTAAGTCTCTCTCTTTTTTTTTTTCTGCAAAATGCCAATAAGCACTCCTTATGGCTAGAGGTTCCCCTTATCATAAACAAACTTTGTATGTTATTACTTTTCCTATGTTTATAACCAAACAATTTTTATTTACATTTCAAATTTTTTGCAGAGTGCCAACAGGTTCAAACAGTGCCTTCAATTGCGGTAGCACTAATGCCGCAAACAATTCCCCACTATCTATTACAGTCAGTGACATATTAGCACTTGAACCCTGTTGGCAAAAAGCCAAATGTCCAAATTTTGCACCTGACTTTCCCTTTGCAAAAAATATCAGTAGCAAAAAGAATTATTCAAATAACATGTTTTAATTAAAAGTTAGCCTCACCAATTTATGTATTACCTTAATAAAGTGTTATTAACGCTCTACCCATATTTTAATTGGTAAAAACGTCCCTAATGTCACAATACTTCAAAGACCTGGGACAGACTTGATAAGTCTCCCCTGCTCTTCGAATAAGTGACATTACTCCCTTCACTGTCAACCCTTCTTAAAACGCAAATTTGTTATGTAAATTAAACCTTAAAATTTGAACCCTTGGTTTACCTTCTCTAAATAAGGGTCCCTTACCTAGTTTAGAATACCCTCCTGGGACACTGGCTACAAGATATGTCCGAGGACCAGTATAACAGAATAACAAACCAATAATACAATCAAAACACTTTAGAAACATTTGTTAGTACATAAGAAGAAATTAACCTGGATACTCACCAATCCAGGGTTCCTTATAAACTCTAAAATTCTTATTCTACTCTATGCAGATAAATCAGCAGAAACTAAGCACCAATAAACCTTAAAACAATAATTCCGGTATAAGACTTAGTTCTGTCAGACCACCCAATATTTTAGTTCTCTTTTTAGTTCTTTCTCTAAAATGACACTGAACGTCTGATTACTGCAAGGAAAAGAAAATATTTTTACTCACTGAAACAATACCAGAATCATTCTGCCGATTACAATACAATACAAGTTATATCTTAAACTTTAGGGTCAAAGCATTCATATATAAATCATTAAAAAATAAACAGTTCAGTGGAAAAGGTGTCATCTTACCTTACGACACCCAACAAATTCCACACAGACAAACATTACACAGATGACAGCTAGCTACGCAACAGAAAGATAAGCAAAGAGATTGGGTTTTGTCCGGCACACCTTATCAGACTTTTTCTTATAATTACAGTACTGTATAACTCATTAAGCTCTACCGGAGCTTATTCACTGTTTACCCAAAACAGTCGACTGCAGTCTTTTTCTATGGACTTCACCTTAAAGTCCCTAAAACCCACCTAAGGTTTTTTATTGCTTCTCAGAGCAATTTTCTGCCCACCCAGGGCTTATCTTACTGTTTCTCAGAACAGTTTCTTGAAGCCCACCCAGGGCTTATCTATCGAGGTCTAAAAAAACGAATTACAGGTCCCTTAAAAGGAAACGATCTCTAAATAAATCACGGCAAGAGAAAAATAAATATAAATCAAAATCACCGGACGAGCTCCCATTTCTGTTGGGAAATGTAGATTGTCTAGGGATATTTTTAGACCCTCGATAAGTCTGCATAAGATGTACCTTACAATCCCCACAGGCCTGTGAGATTAGCCCATTGAGACAATGATAAAAAACTCCAAAAGTCTCGCCGAGCAAATCTAATCTTTATTCTTTGGTGTGAATATTTAAAGGGGGCTTTCAGAAACTACCGCCCCTTGACCGCGTCGTACAAATTATCCAATAAAATACAGAAACAATTTATGACAAAAGTGAAACTAATTATTTTTAAGATATCACGTGCTTTACAGGAAACGAAACACAAAAGATAACAGGGATGTGAGAAACGAAACTAGATTACATTACACTCCTAGTAATATATAAAAATAGAATACAGGGAAAAACACAAAATGGAAACTAAGTTTTAAAATGGATGTGGTTAAGCTAAATATCCCTTCAACAGTTACATACATAACTCAAAAAAAAAAAAAGTGAAATGATGGAAGAAAAGTAAAAAGATAACGCCAGAAAGAAAAACATATTCTAATTACCGGTATATGCACTATCAGACTTCTGGTTTGCCAGATACTAAGTTATTCAAAAGTGAACTAAAACTTGTCAGGTTGTTTTTAGACCTGGGGGATTTATGGCGGTGAGCTCATATATCCATCTGAGCTCTCTCTGTAGCAGCATTTTGTTCGAATTTATATCTTTGTAAATGTGAAGGCGAAGCCCATTTTGTACAATGTGCCTAATGACCTCAAAAGTTTCACCTCTGACTCTTTATCCTATACTAACAGAAATGGAAACTAAACTCTAGTTGTGGAATTCCTGTCCCCTTAATAATATTGATCATATCAATTTAATTAAAATTATATTCTTCTATAAATTCTTTTAAGCTATTCAAGCTGTACCCATTTTCCTCCCACATAAGGTTTTTCAATGTAAAGATTCAATAATTTCTTCCTTTATTTGGAAAAATTCCCAGCTTAGAATTGCTAAATCGTCGTTGCAGGCCGCTACAGTTGATGGAGCTTTAGCTTCACCATGTTTTTATGAATTTTTTATTGCTTCCCAATTAAAGTATGTTTATATTTGATATACAACAACAAATACAGCGTTGAATTGCCAAAAAGTGCTTACAAATCTCAATGTGTTCCAATATTATACACAAGTAAAATATTAAATTTTTTATATATATATATATATAGTTTTCTTTAAGTCCAGTGGTGAATAGTTCACATTTTTTCAAATTCCCAAAATGTGTGGCCTTCACCGCACTTAGGAAATACACTTACCAAAAGTGCGTGCCTCTCCTATAACAGGTTAGGCAAACACAGCTTGTATGTTCCCAAAGAGGGTGATGTTCCCAGAGACTTTCCCTTTAAGCACAATTCTTTCCTCCTTCAGCTCCTTAATACCCCATGTGGACATATGGGTACCAAAGAAAAATTTTCATAGTGTAATAATGTCCAATAAAATGTTATTATAAAATAAGCTCACATATAATTGTTAAATAACAGATTTGTAACAAATCACAACACAAAAGAGAGAGAGGGAGCACACAGGCTTTTGGTGTAATAACCTTTAATAAGCAGATAAAAACAATGATAAAAGTTGAAGAGAAAATCTGAATCACCTCTAAAGAAGGAAGCAAGGAGATGAAAAATGGCGCTACCCCCCTATTGTGGGCATGAAGCGAGTATTAGCACCCACTCTACTACTGTGGAATGAACTGAATATACCCGGAATCACAGTGTGAAGAGTAAATAATCAATAAAATCAAACATATAATATAATAAAGCTAAAAAAATAAAAATAATGGTGAAATTCTAAAAGGTCATGTGAGGTAAGTTGTGATACCCACACAGATGAACACCAACTGCTGATGCAATGAACATAAATAAGACACTATTACATATCATAAGTGGTCTAACGTGATATTATAACCAAGTGAAAACAAAAGAAATATCATGTGAATGAAAAAATGCTAATATTAACACCCCGTGATAAGTGAGTGAATGAAAAATGAAAAAAAAACAAGAAAAAATAGTGCACATATAAGTGAAATAATGCAAAGAAAGTTGCAAAAGTGAGGGTGTCTCCAATCCAAAAAATGCTGTTATCCCGTGTCCACCACACCTCAGTGACATGATTCCACTCCTTTGTGAATTGCAAACTCACCAGCTGATAAGGCCTCCCACTCTTGTGTTTGGCCGGCAAAAAGCCTCAACCCACTCACATGGGGATTATCATGCGAACAATGGTATCCACTGCTAAGTGCACCGAACACTTTCCTTGAGATAGTGATTCCTCATATAAAATAGGAAAAGAATGCTCCAATGGTGTGATATTGTTTAAAACTTTAATTCAAAAATAAAAACAACACATCTGCACTCATATGGTAGATAAAATCAAATGGGCAATTCACTTCACAGCAGTGGAACTTTATCACAGCAAAACATGCAGCAACAATAGCACGGCAAAGGACGACCACAGCGGACCCAGGGAGTATGAATGCCTGCAATCGTCTCACCCGTTTGCAGCAGACATTCCTCAACTGATCCCCGCTCCGTCACTCCTTCCTCTAACAGACGTATAGGATTGCCGTGTAGCCACGCCCGACATGTTTCGTAATAAGGACTTAATCATGGGGTTGGCTAACCGACAAGGCAATCATGGCTTTATGCAAATTTCGAAGTTAAATGGGCGGGCATCAATCGCTTGGCGTCCACACACTTCCTGTGTCCCTGTGTCCATAATACATCAGCACAACTCCACAGAAATCAAACATATGGGTAGAGTATATTATTTAGAAACCTAGAAAAGAACCAAATATGAGGTCGCTCTTACTATTAATGTGTATCATATAATAGATCTAGATCTGCATCACCAATAAATGAATATAAGAAAAAATGATGCAACAAAAATAATAAAATAAGTAAATAAATATAAGTGAAACATAGACTATAGGTGATATGAATAAACATGTGAGAGAATGAGTCAACACTACAAAACTGGACACAATGTGACGTGTGTCAAAGTAACATTGTGGTCCTAAATCTAAATAAATAGGTCCAGGGCAAACCAAAATCATGTGAGTTGTGGATCCCCACAAAATTGCAAATTTAAATATGAATAATTAATCCGATAAACCTGAGGTTCAAGGTGAGAGCCAAGTGATTATAACAGTGTAAACCCCCCCAAAAAAGATGTTGTGATATATAATAACTAAAAATTACTGAACAAACAGTTCAAATCCAGCTCAATGTTCATTCCCCTAGGGAATAAGCTCTTGAGCAGGAAGATCCATCGGGTTTCTCTCTGAGAGAGATCCCTAACCCGATTGGAGCCCCTCCAAGATTGATGAACCACATCTATGGGTCCTGGTTATGTTTCTCTTTAAAATGAAGAGAAACACTATGATATTGGAAACCTTTTTTAATATTTGCTAAATGCTCAGCAATCCACACCTTCAGTAGCCTCTTAGTGCATCCCACATAGAACAGACCACACGGGCACCACAAGAGGTACACTACATAGGAAGAATTGCACGTGATGAATTCACTAATCTTAAACGTTTCATCATCAACATTGGTGATTTGAGTCATACCCCTATTCGTCACCAGCACCGTTTTACAACAAATGCACTTTCTACATGCAAAAAAACCCTGTAGGTCAATTCTAATCGTTTGATGGTTCATTTGATTTAACATTTTTTAACCACCCTATGACCAAAGTTATGTGCCCGTCTATAGATGAATTTGGGGTGCTTAGGCAGAATCTCCCCCAAATGTCTATCTTTACACAAGATGTGCCAATGTTTTTTGAAAATCATTTCAACGTCCCTGTACTGGTATTGAAATGACATGGAGGGCCTGGTATGGAATTTAGGGGGACTCCCACGTCATTTTTTTTTAAAATTTTGGTTCGGGGTTTCCCTGTGTTGAATTCCCATGCCATTTTTATCAATGAACTTCTATGTGTATTGTCAGACCGGCAATGCAATAGCCGCGAGTAGTTTTAAATGGCTTTTTTACTTCGAAATGTAATTTTGCTGTCAGACTGTTCTAAACACAGGAAAAAAGCGCCCCTTTACAGGCATACTATAGACACCCCCCAGCTACGAAATTTAAAGGGATATTACACTTTTATTGTTTGACTTTAAGCATTATTAAAATCACTGCTCCTGAAAAAACAGCCGTTTTTAAAACTGTTTTTTGCATTGATCCATGTCCCCTGGGGCAGGACCCAGGTCCTCAAACACTTTTTATGACAATAACTTGCATATAAGCCTTTAAAATTAGCACTTTTGATTTTTCCCATAGACTTTTAAAGGGTGTTCCTCGGCATTCGAATTTGCCACGAACACCCCAAATTGTTCGCTGTTCGCCGAACTTGCGAACAGCCAATATTCGAGTCGAGAATGAGTTCGACTCGAACTCGAAGCTCATCCCTAGTAATTACAGCTTAAGTCATGGAATATCAAAAAGTAGGGTTCCTTTACAACCAAGTACATTTAATCAATGAATAAACCTTGTGAACTTTGTGATTATAACCAATATAATAATCTCTTATGTGAGGATACCCGTATTGTGTCAAGTCATATTTCAATTGAAAGTAATGCCACTTAAACCACTACAGGTTTTCTCGTGACAATTACAAAGTGTGAGATATTTCACTCAACTTTTCTTAGAGCAGGGATTGTTTGTGTGTGTATGGAGGGTAGTCCTGTATAGATTGTTTAGATATATCATTGTGTTTATATTTTGAATGGTGAGGGGGATGGGGAGTAAGAGAGATTGTAAGAGGGGGGCGCTTGGGGGAGAAGTATAGGGGTGTAATGGGGGAAGTGAGTAGGGGAGAAAGAGGGGGGAGAAAGAGGAAATGAGAGAGAAAGAGGGAGAGAAAGCATGAAAGAAAGAAAGAAAGAAAGAAAGAAAGAAAGAAAGAAAGAAAGAAAGAAAGAAAGTAAATGGGGACCGCTCTTCGGCTGTAATTCTTGCCCCCCGCCCCAAATGTGGGGGGGAGGGAAAGAGGTGGAGCAGGAGTTTTATAGGAATATCTGATTTGTCAGAGGTTACCTCGAGAGGTATGCTTTGTAACAGTACGATGTTTTAAAATGGGTACAGCAGGCCCAGGTAGTTGTAAATTTTATATACGTTCCTGTGCGATAGATATCAATTCTTCCATTTCTTCTATTTTGGCTATTCTGAGTAGTCATTCTCTAATGGTTGGTATTTCTGTTGATCACCAGTGTATTGGGATACAACTCCTCGCTGCGTTGACCATATGCATGACTAAGGATTTGTGATAGTCATGTTTGGGTAATGTGGTATGGTGTAGGAGGTATTGAGTGGGGTTGTAATTAAGAGTATAAGTGGTGACCTGTTATATAATGGAGTGTATTTCCTTCCAGAATGTTTGGATGGGATCGCACTCCCACCAAATGTGTATCATGGATCCTACTGCTTTTTTGCATCTCCAGCAAACATTCGGTGTTGAGGGTGAGAATTTGTGTATTTGTGATGGGGTCCTGTACAATTTCATTATGATTTTATATCCATTTTCTTGGATCGCTACATTCATTGACCCTTTATGGGCAAGTGTGTAGATGGATTCCCAGTCCTCATCCGTCAGTGTTATTTATAAGTCCTTTTCCCACGATTTACGTGGGTTTTCAGTCGCTGACACAAGGGTGTCATTTTGAAGTAGGGCATAGATGTTTGATATAAGGTGTCTTTGAGGTGTGTTACTGGAGCATATGGTTTCAAATGGAGTAAGTTTTCTAGTCCATGTTGCGGTTGGTGTTTGTAGAATAATTATATTAATTCGGCTTTATAATCAAGATCTGTATTTATGCAGTCTGAGTTCCCTTTTATGCTTTGACATTGAAAAAGCTCACTCAGCTCAGCATAAGATGAATCTTGAAATAGCTAGGTTGTGTGCATGTCATTTTTGTACCAGTTGTTCTCCATGTACAGAGTTAATGACTAAAGGTCAGTGGTTTCACAGATAAGAATATACTCAGAGTATCTGTCATAGACTTTATTGTAAAGATCTTTTTAAAAGTAAAAACATATATTATCTATAATATAGTTAGTTATTTGATATAGTTATTTAATTAGTTAGCTAGATTGAGTTTGTGTGAAATAATATATATTTATATTTATTCAATTATAGTTTATTATGCATTTGTAAGTTTGGTACAGAATAGCATTTCTGTAATTTAAAGTATATCCATTACAAGAATTCGGCCATTTAGAAAGGTCATTCACCTTGAGTTTTTTATAGGAATCTGTTGTGTGTTGCTGACAATGAAAGAAGCTTAAGAGATGTGTCAGCTGTTGGCAAAGAGAATATTTAGAATAATCATGAATATGATTATTTCATATATAGTTCTAGCCATATATGGTTATGGCTGTAGTTTGCTGACTAGTAGATTTGAAATAGTATAAAAAACAGTGTGACACAAGGCTAGACACACTTCACTTCACTACACTACACTACACATGTCCTTCACTCACACACAGAAGGACTTCACTACTTTTTCACACACACAAAGAAGGACACACGCATCCTTACACTGAAGAAGACATTTTGTTTACTTAGGCCTATATACAGCCTACCTCACAAACAGCTGCTAGAGCAGATACCTCTCTGACATAGAGAAGCACAGACGGAGCTGAAACATCTCTTGACCTTTCTTAATACAAGTTTTTGTTCCTATTATCTTTTGTTTTACTAAATCAAGCTGTAAGAAGAATTTAACTTTGTATATATTTTCAAGTTGTTGCCAAGTGTGACCAAATAAACTCACACTTTGTTTTAAGACAGCCTGGCTACTGAACTTTTGAACAAAACGCCTAAGACACTGTTGACATAACACATGTCTGTGAGAAGAGAAGCAGTTTTCGCTTTCTCTACATTTTACATTGGCCTCAGCCAGCCAGTTTTTTTTCCCCTGTTCCTTGACAAAGGGGGGAGACTAACACATTTTTATGATTGATCAAGTCTTGGGAAAAAATTATCAAAGAACCTAGAAAGAGGCGTTTGTGTTCCATCAGACGAGGACGGAAGGTCCAAGGAACTGAGCCAGTTAAAGACGTGAAATTCTTCTAAATACGGTGAGTAAAAGTTATGGATTTTATTGATGAATGAATTAGAGACAGTAAGCTAGAATTTAAAGATGTGTCTTGTTATCCAAATGACAGTCATCTTTGGGCATATATGTACAAGGAATGTCTACAGGCCAATGTCCAGATAGACTCAGCTCTACCTTCTTATATTCCCGATAATTCGGAAATAAATGAAGACGCCGCTGAAGACCAAACAGAGGTTAGAAGAAAAAAATTACTTGACCGTACAGCAAAATTAAAGTTACAAATACATGACCAATTAATGAAAATTTAAAAGACATCCCAGCATATGATTTAAAGGCGGATGCTTTTTATAACGCAGACATATTTGAGTCTTACACTGATCGGTACAACCTTAAAGACGAACAGGGTAATCATATATTTTATCTTTGGTTACCTGCACATTATGCTAGACGACTAACAAAGTCATCTATTATTGATGACAATGGAGAGAAGATACATAGTGACGATTCAGACAGATTGCGACAATTGTTATTATGTACAACGGGTGAAGATGTTCCATCAATTGAAACACTTGACTCCTTACAGACTTCAGTTAATGAAGATCCATTTGCTTTCAAAATTAAATTCTCAAAAGCGTATAAAATGATTTTGAGGGTAGATGATGAAAGCGATTCAGGGATTATTAAAGCATTTGTAAAGAAATTTAAATATCTCAATCCAGCTTCATTAGCTATCGCACAAGAGAAAAATTCTTTATCAGAAGCCTCAAGTTTCATTGATAAAGTTAGAAGACAAATGAAACAGGGCAATCTTAAGTCTCAGATAGCTCTGGTTCAAAATGACACTTTTAAACGGAATAGTCAGACAACAGACAAGACAGGATGGACAGCTCCTGGTAACCATGACAGGTGCAAGCAAGTGAAACAGAGAGAGCCCATCACTTGTTATTATTGCCAGAGACAAGGTCATTTATGTTATCAATGTAAAAAATTCTTAAGGGATGTGCAGATAAAAGATTCAAGAAATATAGGTAAAGAAAATGGACTTATACCTCTTGAACTATCTGCTCCTCCTCATCCTAACGTAACTCAATCTTCTTCTCCTTATGCTCCTCTGATAAAACAAATCAGAGAATTGTCTATCAGCACTGGCATGAATGAAAAGCACTTGCAATCAACCAATGGTGATTCAAATGCATTATTGCCTACTCCATGACTACAAAATGATACAAGGGAAATAAAGTCTCATTATCTAGAATATGTTACACCAATAAGTCTAGATAAATGTGGATGCCCTTATATTAAAGCAAAATTAAATGGTCAAAAACTAAGTTTTCTAATAGATACAGGCGCCGAAATATTGATTACAGGTAAAAAAATTACCTCTTTTCACAAATGCAGCAATTTGCACAGTTGTGTGATTTAACGGATCAGGTAATTCAAAAGTTTCAAAGTGTAAAAATGTTTCATTTCAAATTCCTGATTATTTGGACACTGAGATCGATATTTGGTATTCTCCCGGTGCAGAGAATATAATTGGAACAGATATTATTCAACAAAGAGGTTGGATAATTTATCTAGGTAATGGCATTATTTGGAAAGGTTTCATTAATCGTAAGCCTGTGGTAATTGACCCAGCAGATTATTGTGAAGTTGGCAGCGTCTGTTTAGCAGAAGTGGTTACTGAAGACCATCGATGGCCAGATATTGGTGATAATCAAGATCTGAAACAATTGGTCAAATCTTACAAAAATCTATGGAGCCAAGGGAAAAATGAGGCAGGTTTATTCAAAGACATTGAGGTAGACGTGCAAGGGTGGGATCCACCAGCTCAGAAGCAATACAAATTGCCACCAGAGTCTATTGAACCAGTATCTATTGTCATTAAAGAACTTTTGCAACAGGGTATTATTAGGAAAACAAATTCAGTGACAAACAATCCGTTATGGGTAATACCTAAAGGAGATGACCCCAATTCTTTCCGGCTTCTGGTAGATCTCAGAATGCTGAATAAATATACCCCAAATTGTGCCCCGATAGTTGCAGAAACACCTGACATAATGTACGCTAAAGCCAAAGTTTTCTCTGTGCTTGACGTGGCAAACGGATTTTTTTCGATTCCTTTGACAAGATCCTGTCAAAATAAGTTTGCATTCTCATTTATGAATGAACAATATACTTTCAATTGTCTTCCTCAAGGCCTACATCTAAGTCTTAGCGTATTTCATCAAGCCTTAGAGAAAGTCTTATCAAAATTTTCTAGGCCAGACTGTATTTTGCAGTATGTGGATGATATCTTGTTGTTATCGAAAGTAAGGAAGAGCATTTGGTCCTTTTAGCAGAATTGTTTGATCTGCTGCAAGATGCAGGTCTCAAGCTAAATACTCATAAAGTACAGCTCATGAAACGCGAGGTCAAGTTTCTCGGTATTCAAATCAGTCCGGGCAAACGTCAACCTCTGCAAGAAAGGATTAATGCTATTGCTGCACTTCCTGTACCAACTACATTTAAAGCACTGAGACAATTCCTAGGATTAGTGAATTTTTCCAGAGAGTACATTGAGTCATTTGCTGAGAAGGCAAAATGTTTGTACGGTCTTCTAAAGACCAATGAGGAAAATGGTTTTGGTCCTTGGACAGAAGTACATCAAAAGGCTTTTGAATCTTTGAAAAAAGATTTGCAAATAGCACCAGCCCTAGCAACAGTAGAAAGGCAAGCACCATTTGCTTTGCAGGTGTATACATCTGAAAATGCTATTTCTTCTGTGTTGCTTCAATTGTAAGGAGGAAATTGGAGAATTTTGGGATACTTCTCTAGGATTTTAACCCCAGTTGAGAGAGGTTTTGACACATGTGTAAAACAATTGGTAGGAGTCCACTATGCAGTGAAGGCAACTGAGCACATAGTAGGATTTAACCAAATTACTTTACAAACACTGCATTCCACCCTGAAATTTCTCCTTGAGAAAAATATTCAAGGTGTTTCAAATCAAAGATTTTCACAATGGTTGTTGACTTTATCACCTAAACAGATCCAGGTTGACCATAACGCCAGATATGTACTCCCTCAATTGATGGAATATAATGGATTAGAACATGAGTGTTCATGTGAAGTCCAGGATACCTATTCTCCTCTGTTTCGCAGAGAAGCAAAGAAGACTGATGAACCAGTGTTTGTGGATGGTTCACGTTACTGTATTTTAGGGGAGTATTTTTCAGGCTTTGCAATCTGGTTTCCTAAAAGAGGATATGCCATACAACACAGACTTCCAGGACATTTTTCAGCGCAAAAAGCAGAACTTTTAGCTGTGGAAACAGTGTTGACAGTAGACAAGGAAGAGAACCAAGGTCCACTAGTAATTTATAGTGACAGTTCATATGTTGTGCGTTCTCTTACTGACTATTTGCCAATTTGGAAAAGAAGAGGTTTTGTAGATGCTTCAAACAAAGTTTTGGCACATAGAGAAATTCTAGAATCAATTTTTACACTAGCAGAGAAAAGGCCTTGTGCCTATGCAATTGTGAAGGTACCAGCTCATGAGAAAGAGAATGATGAAGTAAGCATTGGTAACAGAGCAACTGACACATTAGCAAAAGAAGCAGCTGTTAATGAGCAGTCAGAGATTCCATCCGAGCCAGTTTCAGTGAGTGTAGTCAGAAAGACAGATACACAGGTCCCTTCTTTTGCAGATGAGCAGAAAAAGGATCATTCCTTATCTGCTTCTCAGATTAATTCAAATTCTCCCTTTGTTTATATCATAATTCAAATGGCTTTCTACGCCCTCTAATACCAAAAAATTTACAAGGAGAGTTCACAAAATATAATCATGAAAGCTTAGGCCATGTAGGAAAGCAAAGATTGCTAGAGATTCTCAAAGAAAAGTTTTACTGGGAAAAAATGGAAGAAACGGTGGACAATGTAATTCAATCTTGTCTTATTTGTGCCCAAGTGAATCCCAGACCTAAGGGACATAAACCTCCCTTACAAAGAATTCCTCCAGCTAATGGTCCATGGTCTACATTACAAATTGATTATATAGGACCATTGCCTACAGGAAAAAATAGATTCAGGTTTGCACAGATGATGCACTAACAACTGCAAGAATGTCGGTTAATCATGTTTTTCCAACTTGGGGGATCCCAATGGACCTCAGTTCGGATCGAGGAACGCATTTTACAGGTAAAGTAATGCAAACAATGTGCAAAATTCTGGGTATCCAACAAAGATTTCATGTTCCATACCATCCACAATCTGCAGGTATTGTGGAGAGAATGAACAGAACCATCAAATCCAGGATTGCAAAAATTTTACTAGACAGAAGAAGTACATGGGTAGATGCTGTACTGTTTGTTCTATTGAGCATACAAAGTACAACATCCTCATCTACTCAGTATAGTCCATTTGAACTAATGACAGGTAGAAAAATGCCGCTTGTGTTTCCACATGAACCTTTTTTGTCTACTCCGCAAAAAGAAGCAATTGAGAAAACAAAAAGGTTACAGATGTTGCAAGACAATCTGAAAACTATTTTGCCACATGCAGCTTCTCACATGCAGAAAATGATTCCTCCACACACCTCAAAATTTGAGAAAGGTGGACAGGTCATGATTAAAACTTTTCGAAAAACTGGACCATGGCAAAGTAATTGGGAAGGTCCTTATGAGATTTTGGATACATTAGGTGTAATGTTACAAGTCCAAAGGCCTCTCAATTCTGTGAAAAATGTACGGAGACAACAAAAAATATGGGTTCATACTGATCAATGCAAACTGTTTATGCCAAGATAATGATACTGCTTTTCTTTTGCAGATATGGTATCTGGTAATCAAACATGGAGGAACAACAAGCTCCAAGAAGAAATTAAGAAAACATAGGAAAATCTGAAAGAAAGAAAATACATAAAAGGGAGAAAATTCATCATCTCAGGACTCCTTTTTCTGTTAATGACATTTTTCTTCATAAAAACTTGTTTGACTTTTTCCAGCCCAGCAGAAGAAAACAAGACTGAGATCCTGCATAAAAGAGACTTGCAGCTATCCAGAAATAAGAGACACTTTCCCAGATACAATAACTTTGACACAAGAAATGACATATATGGATACGCTTGTATAGGATATGGGGTTACTTGTTGCATGAATTTTTATTTTTTCCATAGTAACAATATTGAAATTTATGCTAGAATAGAATCCAAGACAAAGTTTGTAAAAATGCAAGGATCATATGTACATAATAATAAGACTGGTACATATGAGTGTAATTTAACAAATATGGGATTCTGGGTTATAGTTTTAAAAGGAAATGAATCTACAACTTAGACTGGAGATGTAACTAATGGTAAGATACATTCTGCTTCTGTAGGAGGATCCAAAACTGACATTTGGTTTCTAACACAATATTATTTACAGTTTGTGGATCCTGAACATTTACAAATTACAGGAGATGAAAAAGGAGATATAACAAGAGTATGGGATTTTCAAATAGTAAGAGGTATAGCTCAAGTTAAACTGAAGGTGATGATTAGTGTTGTAGATTTGATTATTCCAGACATAAAAGTATCGGTCTCTTAAAGTAGCAGAAGGAAAGGATAATTTAACTTTGATGTGTACTACGCAAATAGATTTACCTCAGAATTCACTATTAAGTTGGAAGAGAAATGGTGAGTTGTTGGGTAGTCTTTTTCATAGGTCAGCTGATATTATTAATAAGGGTAATTTTTTTTATTTGGATTGGACAAATAATAGCTTGATTTATCATCACGCTAGTCCAAATCTAAATGACTCAGGTATATATGAGTGTTGCCTATCATTGGAAAATGATCCTATGAAATGTGATATTGCAAATGTTGTAGTTTTATCCCCTGAAAAAACTAAGTGTACTAACGGAAAATTTATTTCCGCCAGTCCTTTTCAAATTAATCATTTCCAATCCAGACATCTGTTAAGAGAAGGACGTTTTGTGATCATACTTTGGAAATTTAACATTTCTGAATGGAAAATTTCATCAAGGTATCCTCAATGTCAACAGTATTTAGTTAATATGGAATTGGGTATCGATAAATGGTTTGGAACAAATAGTAAAAATAATAACAGGAATAAACAAGGTATTGTAGAAGGGATTCTTGGAGGAGTGGGAACAATTGGTAGCATTACCAATAGTATGGATATTAATACGTGAAAGTCTGATCTAGAAACAAAAGGCTTAATGGGTAGTAAAAGTATTAACGTTCAGAGAAATTTAAACCAAATATTAGAAAATATGATAATAAAAACAGCAACGGTTATAGGCCCATCTATAGTCCATTTACAAAATATTACTTTAGATTTAATGAACAGCGAACAACATTCCCATATAGCCAGAACATGTCTAGAGATACAGACAGAGTATTCTACCAATTTTAAAATAACAGCTCAAGCATTCCAAAGTGGTATAACTCCTCTAGGTATTTTACAAAGTTTACCTAATGAATATGTATTTGCAAAAAATCATACAGTTTTATGGGTAAATAAATGGGTAGGATGTAATCAGCAGGAATGCTTTAGTACCTCAATGATTCCTATAGCAGGAAGAGAACAAATATTGGTTCCAATTACAGTCTTAGGATTACCAGTAAGTGATACTCAATGGTTATATTATAAATTGCAGTTTACAGATTTTGCTTTGGATAGTAATTATTCAGAACCAGAACAACTTGATCTATCTTCCTGTTTATATTTTCAATCAAAAATGCTCTGTTTGCCTAAGCAGGATAAAGACATTTTTCATTCTTGTTTCCATAATCATTCATTATGTATGGCAAGAATAGAAAAAGTAAAAACTTCCTTTGACTTAGTAGCTTCAGTAGGAAAAAAGGAAGGTTTGTTTTCAAGTTATGACTAGTACTGAAACAGTTAAAGCTTTTTTCCTATCCTGCACACAAACAGAAATCCTGAGTCGAGGTTTGTATTGTATAGAAGGAGACCTTACAGAAATCAGTATTAATGGAGTTAGAGTAAATTTAACCAATATGCTTATGAGAAATGTGAGTGTTCTTCCTATAAAATATAATATATCTCAAGTAGATGAATTCCCATGGAAAGAATGGGCAGACATCATACAAAAGGATAAGGGTTTATTAATTGCTTTATCTGAAGAACTTCAAAAAGCAGAGATAATATTTAAGCATGAACAGGGTAATCTGAAAGTGATAGAACATGAATGGTCTGAAATGTCAGTTAATTCATGGTGGTCAAACTGTATCAGTTTGGGAAAATACCTCAGTGACAACTGCTGCCGGAAATATATTATTGCATCCTATAGTTATTATATTTTGTTATCATGATATTATGTATTTTATTTCAAATCTGTATTATGGTTAGAATGAAACAATTTTATAAATTGATTAAAGAAGAAATGAAAAAAGGTGAAAAAATTATGACAGATATTTTCAGTCGGAACTTCTGGCTTTTCTGATCCTGTGATTGGCTGTGGTACATCTGGAGCAACTGATTCAAAATGTGTATGAAAGGGCCATAAATGGAGTGTGCATGATTTAGTTAATATAATAAATTATATTCAGGGGGAATTGTAGAATAATTATATTAATTTGGCTTTATAATCAAGATCTGTATTTATGCAGTCTGAGTTCCCTTTTATGCTTTGACATTGAAAAAGCTCACTCAGCTCAGCATAAGACGAATCTTGAAATAGCTAGGTTGTGTGCATGTCATTTTTGTACCAGTTGTTCTCCATGTACAGGGTTAATGACTAAAGGTCAGTAGGTCAGTGGTTTCACAGATAAGAATATACTCAGAGTATCTGTCATAGACTTTATTGTAAAGATCTTTTTAAAAGTAAAAACATATATTATCTATAATATAGTTAGTTATTTGATATAGTTATTTAATTAGTTAGCTAGATTGAGTTTGTGTGAAATAATATATATTTATATATATTCATTTATAGTTTATTATGCATTTGTAAGTTTGATACAGAATAGCATTTCTGTAATTTAAAGTATATCCATTACAAGAATTCGGCCATTTAGAAAGGTCATTCACCTTGAGTTTTTTATAGGAATCTGTTGTGTGTTGCTGACAATGAAAGAAGCTTAAGAGACGTGTCAGCTGTTGGCAAAGAGAATATTTAGAATAATCACGAATATGATTATTTCATATTTAGTTCTAGCCGTATATGGTTATGGCTGTAGTTTGCTGACTAGTAGATTTGAAATAGTATAAAAAACAGTGTGACACAAGGCTAGACACACTTCACTTCACTACACTACACTACACATGTCCTTCACTCACACACAGAAGGACTTCACTACTTTTTCACACACACAAAGAAGGACACACGCATCCTTACACTGAAGAAGACATTTTGTTTACGTAGGCCTATATACAGCCTACCTCACAAACAGCTGCTAGAGCAGACACCTCTCTGACATAGAGAAGCACAGACGGAGCTGAAACATCTCTTGAACTTTCTTGATACAAGTTTTTGTTCCTATTATCTTTTGTTTTACTAAATCAAGCTGTAAGAAGAATTTAACTTTGTATATATTTTCAAGTTGTTGCCAAGTGTGACCAAATAAACTCACACTTTGTTTTAAGACAGCCTGGCTACTGAACTTTTGAACAAAACGCCTAAGACACTGTTGACATAACACATGTCTGTGAGAAGAGAAGCAGTTTTCGCTTTCTATACATTTTACAGTGTTGAAGAGCCTAAAAAGTGTCTCACTTGTCTGTATGACCAGAAAGAGAATGTATTTGTGTGGGATTCAGACATTAGCTCCTGGTAAGTTCGGATGGTACCTTTGTGGAAGAACTGATGCACCCTTACTTCATTGTGTGGCCATTCCTTGTGGAGCAATGTGGCGGACTCCCCGGGGGGAACTCCGGGTTTCCGCGTAGGGAAGACACTGGTCCTAGGTGTGTGGACAGGTTATATAGAGAGATGGCTTTATTAAAGGCCAATAGTGTTAGGTATATAATTGGATGTGCCTTCAGGGTTTGGGGCCACAGTCAGGTTGGTAGCCATGGAAAAACATGTGTAGAGGTGTGTATAAAGCATTTTTCTATTGTAACCCAGGCTTTTTCTGGATAATGTATCTTCCAATCTACAATTCTGGCCAGGTGGCATGCTAGGTGGTATTTGTGGAGGTCAGGGAGGCCAATTCCTCCCTTGGATTTGGGGTAGGTATTATGCGTGGTATGTTGTTTTTCCACAGGAATGCTGTGCATGTCTTTTTGTATGTAGTGAAAAAGGAAGGGGGTAGGTGTATCGGTATTGTCTACATTAAATATAGGAGGCGGGGGGACAATCATTTTAACTAGGGCTGAGTGGCCAAACCAGGATATGTTTAATTTTTTCAATTCCTTTATGTTAGTTTGGATTTTTGATAGTATGTTTAGGTAATTGTGTTTGTATAGGTCATCTATTCTTTGGGTGATCTGGATTCCAAGTATGTAATGGCTTCTTTCTCCCATCGAATGAGTCTTGAGTGTGAGCTATCTCTTGTGGGGTAAGTGATATGTTTAGGGCATGGGACTTGGCGTAGTTGATTTTTTGTTTTGATAATTCTTCAAAGTTTTTCATGTCCCTCAGCAGATTGGGTAGTGAAAGTCGGGGAGATTGTAGGGTGAGTAAAATGTCATCCGCAAAAGCGGCAACCTTAAATTCTCTCTCTGTGCTATGGATATTCCTCTGATGTCTGTTTGTTGCGTAGTCTGTTTAACAGGGGTTCTAGCGTCAGGACGAAGATCAGGGGAGACAGTGGGCATCCCTGATGTGTGCCGTTGCTTATAGAGTAGGCGTTTGACAGGAGGCCGTTTGCTCTCAACCTTGCCGAGGGGTTAGTGTATAATGCGTTAATATATGTGTACATGCTGGGTAAGAGACCAATGCCCCTCAGGACCTCCCGCATGTAGTCCCAGGCCACCCAGTCAAACGCCTTCTCAGCATCTAAGGAGAGTAGGAAGCCCTTGTTGCCTGATGAAGTCAGCCAATGGTGTATATTTAGGGTGAGTATGGTGTTATCCCTGGCCTCTCTACCCGGGATAAATCCTACTTGGTCAGAAGATATGAGGCCAGGGATGAGTGGTAATAACCTGTTGGCTAGTATTTTAGTGTATAGTTTAATATCTACATTAAGTAGAGAAATTGGCCTATAATTAGAGGCTTGTAAATAATCTTTGCCTTCTTTCGGGATAAGGCTTCTAATAGTCTGCCTAACGATGTGTTTGGGTCTGATGGTGTGTTAAAAGCCTTTAGCATTTCAGGTAGTAGGATGTCTTAGAAGCTTTTGTAATACATTAGTGTGAGGCCGTCTGGACCTGGGCTCTTCCCTACTTTCATCTGTTTAATTGCCATTAGAAGCTCCTCCAATGAGAGAGGGCTTTCCATGGCTTCTGCTTGTTGGGAGGACATAGGCTTAGGGCATTACTGAGCTAAGAATTCCTGTATATGAGAAGTTCTGTTATTCGCTTTTGTTTTGTCCTCATTATTTTGTGGTAAGTTGTATAGCTTAGAGTAATATTTTTCAAAATGTCTGGCAATATCTTTGTTTTTAGAGAGGAGAGTGCCGTGTTTGTCTTGGATGTGGTGTATCCTAGAAGATGTTTTGGTTGCCTGAATTGTGCATGCTAGCAGTCTCCCGCTCTTGTTGCCATGTTATAGAACATTTTCTGTTGGAGTACATATCGCCTCCTCGTGCGTTTTCCTAGCTCATCAAGTAACGTAGATCGGGCTTGTAGTGATTCTTGTAGTGTATTTTGTGAGGTTATTTGTTTATGCGTAGTCTGAAGCTGGTATATGGATGGTCTGGATCAGAGGTTTGATTTGCTCCTGAAGTCTCCTCTTGTTGGCAGTTGCTATGGCTATGAATTCCCCCCTTAGTACACACTTATGTGCCTCCCAGAGGGTGATGGGCGTGATATCTGGAGTAGAAATACCTTTGAATGTGGGAGTGTATCTGACTTAGTGTTTCTGGGTCTTTGAGAAGGGAGGGGTTCAGTCGCCATGTTTTGGTTGTTTCTCTTGTTTCCAGAAATGTGAGTCTTACTAAAATGGGGTGGTGGTCTGACAGAAACATTGGTTCTATCATGGCCTGAGTGAGGAGGGGTAAGTCAGTCTGTGATAGGAATAGATAGTGTATTCTGGAGTATTTTTGATGTGGGGACGAGTAAAAAGTGTAGTCTTTGTCAGTTGGGAACATGGTACGCCATGTGTCATGGAGTGTTAAGTCTTGGATCTGGAGTTTGATTTGGCATAGGGTCCAGTAGGAAAGAGTAGAGGTACCTGTGGAGGTGTCAAGAGTGGGATTCAATGGCACATTTAAGTCTCCTCCTAATATTACCATCCCTTCCGGGCACATATTTTTATGAAAAAGGACACTTGGTGTTCATTTGTGCAGTAGACATTGGCTAGGGTGAAAGGTTAGATGCATATGTGCCCTTAACAAATTCATATCTGCCTTCAGGATCAATGATTGTGTCCATCATTTGAAAATCAGCATGTTTGGCAATGAGGATAGAAACCCCTTTTGTTTTAGATTCTGGATATATAGCGTGTACAGCTTGTTTGTATACATGATTTGCCAATTTAGGGATGGCATTTGATTTAAAATGTGTTTCTTGGAGTAGAAGAAAATGTGCTTTGTGTTTTGTTAGGGCTAAGAGAACTTGTGATCTCTTTTCTGGTAGATTTAAGCCTTTGACATTTAGTGATATGCATTTCAGTGATACTTGTTTATTTTGGGTCTTCTGTTCTGGATGCATTCTGAGTGATAGTAGTATGTATCACTTTGATGCAATAAGTGCACAGGGACCGTTTTGTAATATTGCTATTGTCTGTTGTTAATAAGACGGGGGCAGTGGGGGATGAAAAGGAAGAGCGGTCCCCACTAGGAAGTGTAGGGGTATAAGTAGGAGAGAAGGTCAGAATAGGGAGAAGAAAAAGTATAGGATGTGAATTAGGGTAGATAAGACTCAAGAGAATGTGATATAGGGTATGATGATTAAGAGAGTGTTCACAGAAGTGGGTGTCCACTTTCTGTGTGTGGTAACTCACCGGAGGTGGTTGTAGGATCACCTAGCCACCTTTTTAAAAGAAAGAAAAAAAAAATCTGGGGTGTCAGCCAAAGTCCAATAGGACTGCTGTGGTGAGGCAGTAAACTGGAAAGGGATCAGTTATGTCGGCTTTGTTGAGGACTGAAAAAGACTGTATATGTAACTTCAGGTGTAGTACTGTATGGGTAGGTGTGGTATGTAGTATATAACGCGGGAGGCACACCCTTTTTGTGTGGTCATCAGCTGAATGTATAATCTTTTAATTGGGTGGTTAGATGGAATGTCATTATGAGATGCTTACTGCGTGACTTCCATTGTTCTACATATGTAGTTATTGAGAGAATTGAACATTTATTAAAAACTCAAGTTAACTAGTGTAACAAACAAACCTTACTGTTGTATAATGCACCTTTAGGCTAAGAACTTTAGATCTCTCCTTTTCTCTCTCCTCCATTTGATTCCCGGGCTCTGTCTCTTTGTAATAAAGAAACAGACTCCTCACCTCAGCTGGAGGGTAAAAAAAAAAGGGGGGGGGCCCTAGTCGGTGTAGACCAGCCTGGTATGTTTTCCTGAAAGAAGAATATTGTATGCGGGTCTTGTTTTGTGGTTGTATGTTATCACTGTGCCCGTATCTTGTGTGTAGAGACATTTTGTTAGAGATTTTTGTGGTATGAGGTGTCTCTGCCTTACTTTAGTTCTTTAAGATAGGTTCCATCTTGGGATTGCAATGTTGAACCTGGTTATAAAGGCTTAGGTCTTTTCTCCACTATGACGCAATGAGTATAATAGAATACATTTATGATCATAAAAAAAAAAGAGAAGATCATGTAGCTAATTAAACATATTAGTGAAAACAATCCTAAATGCTTGAGGGTGATATGAACCTTTTGAATAAGTGAACAGACATTGAAGTGTTACCTGTCCTGTTATCTACATTAAAACGTCTCTGGATCAAGCATTAGGCAGATGATCTCTTTGATTATATTTTAAGATCTTCTAAGAGGATATATGGAGGATAGTCTTGTATCATGTTCTCATCTGAACGTATGTCTTCATCGAGGATATCTGTAGATTTAAAAACACAGTACCTGAGAAGATAGGTAGATTCTGGAGAAGATTGCTTGTTTGGAGAAGGAGTCAGGTGGGTATTTTCTGCATGATGAGTCCAGAGTTCCTGGGTGTTCGTTCTAATGATGGTAAGGAAGTTCACAGTAGCCAAACGATTCGACGGGATGGTGGTGCGAGTGATATCGTCTCATCTGGTGTATGAGAATAAGGTTGTTAGATGTCACGATGGCTCCTACGTGGAGTTTCAGCATCTTCTAGGGCGTGTGGTGGCAGGTCTCGACGTGAGATACAATCTCTCGGTGATGTGGGATCTAGTTGGCGATGCCTGGATCTGTGCCATAGAAGGCAGGGAGGTCTTCTGGTGTTCGAAGGAGAGCGGTGTGCCCTCTGGCAGTTGCTGAGAGGCAAAAAGGGAACTTCCATCTATAATGTATGTTGCGTGCCCATAGTGAATCCAGCAGGGGGTGTAGTGTGCGTCTGTTTTGGAGTGTTATCTGAGACAGGTCTTGGAACAGTTTAATGTCCGCACCATTGTGTAAGATGCGGCCTCTGTCTCTTGCTTTCTGTAGTATTTTCTCCTTGAGAGGGAAATTCACAATACAGCACACAATGTCGCTAGGGGGGTTCAGAATCGCAGGGTGGGGGTCTCAGTGCATGATGGAGTCTCTCCATCTCAATAGGGGAATCTGCTGGCCGATCAAGAAGGTTGTTAAATATTGCACATACAGTCTGTGGCAAGGTTGATGGATCGAATCCTTCAGGGACCCCTCTGATTCTAATGTTATGCCTGCATCCCCTATTGTCTAAATCTTCCACTTGTCTGTGGAGTTCAAGCATGTGTGGGAGATGCAGGTCGTGTGTCTGTTGCACTTGCCTGATAGCAGCTGCCTGGAGCTCGGAAGATTCTTCTACCTCTGTGAGGTGGTTGTTCATTGATTGAATGTTCGATTTTAAATCTGATATGGCAGATGTTAATGTATGCTTGATGTCTAAGGCGACCTTTTGGAGGTCTCTTTGCAGGTCGAGAAGGGTTGGATTTGAGCTTGCACGGCCGTATTCTTCCGCCGGCGGGATCCCGGTGTTACTAATTGAGGCCGGGGATGAGGCCTGCAACGCCTGTGAGGCCTGTGTCTCCTCATGGTGTGTTTAGGCCCGAGACCGGAATATGTCTGGAATGTTATTGCTAAGTTGTGTTCCGGATTGCTCTCCAGTCTCCTTCATGGAGCGGGGTGCCGAGGTGCTCCTATTTGGCTTACCCATAGCTGTGTATGTCCTAGAAGGAGCTTATAGTGTCCCCAATGCGCCGGAGCTCTTGTCTCATGCAGCCATCTCTGGTCCCGTCCAAGCCACGCCCCCTTCTTTACATGTTTATTAATACAGCACACTATACACACCTAGTTTGGTTCCCTAATTCCAACACTAGAAATAAGATATACAGTACCTGTGCTCAGATCCCAATAGCGTTGACGTGTATATAATCAATCAGGTGCTAAAGGGGTGTGAACACATGCTACCACTAAAAATTCTGGATAAGCCCTCTGCCCACTGCTATACACACTTTCTAGCAATCTTTGCAAATACAAACAGGAATATCTAGTTCACATTCATTGTAATACACATTTAAGCTGGCCAGCTGCATCAAAGTAAATCCTCTCTAGCCAGTCCCTACTCTGCTCCTCAAAATGCAAACGCTACAGTAGATATAATGCCAATATGGGACAGATAGACGCAGGTTATAGGAGAGCTACAATATGCTCAAATCCCAATAGCTTCTACATGTGTATAGTCCATCCAGTGCTAAAGGGGTGTGACCACATGTTAAAAATTCTAGATGAACCCTCTGCACACTGCTATACACCCATTCTAGCAAGATTTATAATAAAAACAGGAGTTTTTTTGTTTGCTAGAAAGGGTCTATAGCAGCGTGCAGAGGCTTCATCCAGAATTTTAAGTTATAACTAGGGATGGGCCGAACTACTCCCTGTTCAGTTCGTACCAGAACTTTCGAACATCATGAAAGTTTGGAACCGAATAACGGACCCCATTGAAGTCTAGGGGGCCCGAATGTGAAAAATCAAAAGTACCCATTTTGAAAGCTTATTTGCAAGTACTTGGACATACAATGGTTATGGGGGACTGGGTACTGCCCCGGGGGACATGTATCAATGAAAATAAAAGTTTGTAAAAAATGTAATTTTTAAATGAGCAGTGACTTATTGATGCTTAACCACGTCATTACCCAGCCATAGTCAAATAATGTACTCAGATAGGATCTCCCATCCTGGGCGGGCACCATATGACATCCTCAGCATCACTCCACTACTGGGTGCAGCCCATTAGTCCCTGACGTTCAGCCCATTAGTGCCTGATGTGCAGCCCATCAGTGTCACCCGTCATACAGCCACTATGTTCAGAAAGGTATCCACTCCAGAAGAAGCATATCAAATTCTGAGTCTGACCAATGAGAGCAAATGGGGAGCTCTCCCTGCCCAGTTATGATTCCGATTCTGGTTCGGAATATGAGCCCGTTGAAGGCAGCGCATCAGGATCTGAATCAAAGAAGGAAGTAATCCATCCAAAAAGAAGATGGTCTGAACACCAGGCAGTTACCAGCAGTGCCACCGGCGCTAGACCCCAGGAGGAGAGACTCAGTACAAGCACTGCTAGATCCCAGGAGGAAAGGCCCAGTACAAGTGCCGGCATTGCACTCCAAAGAATTAGAGCCCAAACCCAGCTTCCAGATGCCTTGACAAACCCATTGTGGGTGCCTTCTAGCACAGGGTCAGCCACGATCCCCCCTTTCACAGCACAGCCAGGTGTGCAGATCAACACTGAAGGTTTTTCCGAAATTGATTTTTTAAATTTTATTTTTCCCTGACGAATTAGTTCAAGGCATCATGGACCAAACCAATCTTTTTGCCCAACAATTCATTAAAAACAACCCCAGCTCAAGCTATGCCCACCCTTTTGAATGGAGAACCCTAACAGTGGAGGAGCTTAATTGTTTTTAGGCCTAACGCTCAACATGGGGCTTACAAAAAAAAATTAAGTGCATAAATATTGGTCAACCAACCCTATCCACCACATGCCAATTTTTTTCATCTGTCATGTCCAAGTCCCCGATATGAAATTATAATGCGCTTCCTGCATTTCAATGATAACTCACAGTGCCCCCCCCCCAAATCACCCAGACTGTGATAAATAATATAAAATTTGCCCCCTAATTGATCTTTTCTCCAAGAGGTTTGCCGAAATGTATATGTCTGACAAGGACATCTTTGTGGATGAATCCCTGGTCCATTTCACAGGCCGGCTGGGAATCAAGCAGTATATGCCCAGTAAGAGGGCGAGGTATGGGTTGAAGCTCAACAAGCTCTGTGAAAGCTCCACTGAATATGTGCATTAATTCCGCGTGTACAAAGGCAAAGACTCCCAGCTCCAGCCCCCTGAGTGTCCACCATACATGGGAATAAGCAGAAAGTTGTCTGGGAGTTGACATTCCCACTCCTCCAAAGGGGATATCACATTTACATGGACAATTACTATACCAGTTTGCCCCTACCTGAAAAATACTTTGGCCTGCGGTACAGTAAGGAAAAACAGAAAGGGTTTCCCACAGAATCTAGTCACCACAATGCTACAAAGGGGGGAATCGACAAGCTTGAGGAACGAGGAAGTGTTGGCTGTGAAGTGGAGGGATATGAAAGATGTGTACATCATGTCCACCATCCATGATGACACCTCAGTGGAACTTCGCAGAAGACGCGGTCCCATTCACAAACCTTCCTGTATCCACGAGTACAATAAATTCAAGGGGGGGTGGATTTAAATGATCAAATGTTGCAGCCCTTTTATCAACATGAAAATTCCTGTTCTGGTATAAAAAAGTCGCAATTTACTTTTTTCAGTTAGCCATGTATAATTCTTTCATCATCTATCAAAAATCAACGGAAACAGCCAACACCTTCCTAAAGTTTATTGAAGACTTGGTCACTGCCCTGATATATCTAGTATCCCCCCCCCCCCCGAAAGAATTTGCTCTGATTGTGTCAGCAGACTACATGAGTGCCATTTTCCTGACCATATTCCACCATCAGGATCCGGAAGACGATGCCAAAAAAAAGTTGGGTGTGCACCAAAAGAAAAATTAGGAAAGACACCAGTTTCCATTGCCCAATGTCCTTCCCAACCTGGCCTTTGCATCAGAGAATGCTTCAGACACTATCACACTCTTGTAAACTATTAGCCCATATTTCCCACGTTTTCAATTTCTGTCCTGAATATTTCACTGGTGCCTCAACCAACCATATCATTGCCTTCCATGTGAACCGACCCTGGCCTGTTTATCGACTATGCCTCTGCCTGCCGTCTGCATTGTTTTTCTGCCATGTTTTTGCCTTTCACGTGAACTGACCCTGGACTATCGACTATGCCTCTGCCTACCATCTATTTCTGCCTTTTACCTGCACTGACCTCGGCCTGTTGACCATGTTTTTGCCTGCCCCTTGTACTGATCTTTCACCCTGCTACACAGAGGTCTCACATATGTGAGAGGCTCCAGAATAGTATTCTAAGTTGAGAAAACCAGTTTTTGGCTTTCTGTGTTCCCAGAATAGGGTCTGGTTGTCCGGAGGCTTCAAAGAGATTTGGGTGGGAGAAGCCTCTACCCCTGTCCCCATTCTTTCCTGACCTAAGCTTGATGGTCTTGCCTGCTCCCTGGACAAATACTTTGGCTGTGCTGACCATATCTCTGCCTGCTGCCTGTACTAACTATGGACAGTATTCCTGCCTGCTGCATGGATGATCCTTTTGCTGCTGTGGACCACATCCCTGCTTGCTACCTGAACCAATACTTTGGCTGAGCTGACAACATCTCTACCTGTACTGACTATGGACAGTATTCCTGCCTGCTGCCTGTTTTGCTGTCGCTGTCCACATTCCTGCCTGTTCCCTGGACCGATGCTCTCCTCTGTGGACCACTGCACTACTAAAACCGCAGGTTATCTTTTCTTTACCCTTTGCTCAGCAGAATGTATTTTGGTTTGTAATTGGTATGTACAGTACATGCTATGTGCTAGAAATATGAAGGGCCTTCAACAATGTGATAGGTTGTCAGGAATTTATGTGTGTAATTTATGCTCCTAGAATGTTTAGAGGTGTTACTTGGATGTTGGGCCTCTGTATGTGGCCAGGTCATGTAAAAGTCTCACACATGTGGTATTGCCATACTCAGGAGGAGTAGCAGAATGTATTTTGGGGTGTCATTTTTGCTATGTACATGCTGTGTTGGAAATGTCTTATAAATGGTCAACTTTGTGTAAAAAAAAATGCCTTTTCATGTATTTTCCACATTTTCCAAAAACTTCTGGAAAAAAATGAACCATTCAAAAGACTCATTATGCCTTATAGATTATATATTGGGGTGTTAGAATATCCAAAATGGGGTCATTTTTTGGTGCATTTCCATTGTCCTGGTGATCCAGTGCCTTCAAATGTGTGATAGGTTGTCAGGAAATTATATAATAATATATGTAATATATTCTCCTAGGACGCCTGACAGTGCTACTTGGATGTGGGACCTCTGTATGTGGCCAGGCTGTAAAAGTCTGTAAAAGTCTCACACATGTGGTATCGCTATACTCAGGAGGAGGAGTAGCAGAATGTATTTTAGGGTGTCATTGCAAGTATGCATGCGCTGTGTGAGATAAATAACTTGTTAAAAATAAAAAATAAATTTCTTCATTTTCCCAAGAATTGTGGGAAAAACATTACAACTTCAAAAAACTCACTATGCCTCTTACTAACTACCTTGGGATGTCTGCTTTCCAAAAAGGGGTCATTTGGGGGGTATTTGTACATCCATGGCTTGTTAGGGTCTCAAGAAATGAGATCTGCCTTCAGTACATCAGCTGTGATCAATTTTCAATGATTTGCACCATAGCTTGTAGACTCTATAACTTTCACAGAGACCAAATACTATACACTAATTTGGGTTATTTTTACTAAAGATATGTAGCAGTATACATTTTGGCCCAAATGTATGAAGAAAAATTACTTATTTGCAAAATTTTACAATAGAAATTAAACAAGTGTTTTTTTTTCAAAACTTTCTCTCTTTTTTCACTTATATTGCAAACAATAAAAAACCCAGTGGGGATTAAATACCAACAAAAGAAAGCTCTGTTTGTGAGAAAAAAATGATAAAAATGTTGTTTGGGTACAGTGTAGCATGACTTAGTAATTGTCAATCAAAGTGTGAGAGCGCTGAAAGCTAAAAATTGGTCTGGGCAGGAAGGGTGTATAAATGCTCTATATTGAAGGGGTTAAAGTGAAAATTCCTTTCAGTATAGTGCCTGGGGGTCCCCTTAGTCTACCTGTACAGTGGCATATCTGTACTGTGTATAGAAGCTGCAGCAGCAATAATTACATCTATAAAGCCCAAAAAATGACATTTTCCCTGCAAGCTTTCTTTATTTTGTAAGCAACGGCTTGGGGAGCCAGTCTGTATGATGAGGCTACAATGTAGTGCACTGGGAACAAGATTAGAGATTTTTTGAATAAATTCTGGTGTCTCTACCAGACTTTGGAAAGAAGTAACGGGTGCGGAAAAATTGTTCTTTGGACGTTGGTGGTGCCTTCACGCCATAACCCTATAGAGGTACTCTTGATGAAAGCAAGAATTGGCCTTACTGATAAAAATTGCAATGATATGCACCTGTGAAATAGGTGCGTAAAAAATTGTTCTTTGGGTATCAGTGTCACCTTTAGACCTTAACCCTATAGAGGTATTTTTGATGAAAGCAAGAATTGGCCTTGCTGTCAACAATTGCGATGATATGCACCTGCCAATTGGTCTTTGGGTGGTAATTGTGCCCATGAAACCTACACAAAAAACATTCTTCCAGATGAAATTAACACCCACAGCACTAGGCAGCCTAGAAGTCCTGCAAAGATTCCACATCCCAAAAACACTTAATCGGCGACATCGGCATCAGGGGCTTCATAGCTGCTGGTAATCCAGGACTGGTTCATTTTGATAAAAGTCAGATGGTCCACGAAGTCTGTGGACAGACGTGTTCTATGATTAGTAACAAAACCTCCAGCAGCACTGAATGACCATTTGGAAAGCACACTTGATGCAGGGCAGTCCGGCAGTTCAATAGCATACTGGGCAAGTTCTGGCCAGTGGTCTATTCTCATGACCCAGTAAGCCAGTGGATCTTCAACTGGAAAGTTCTCCATCTGTGTTTTCAGCCCTAAATCATTGTCCACTATGTGATGCAGACTCAGCTGATGGGATGTGGAAGCTGACAGCTCTGGGTGGCAGAACTAAAAAAATTCAGAAAAAATGCATCACTTAGGCGGCTGCCTTCTCCACTGCTCCTCTCTTGACCAATAGAAGCCTCAAAACTAAGTTTTCCATGACACTGTAACCTACCAGAGTTGGAAAAAGTGTTCGATAAACTCCTCTTTAAGGTGTCCTCAAGAGATTTAATCTTCTGCACTCTCTGTGGGGACAGGATGAGTTCTGAGACTTTCCCCTTATAACAGTGGTCAAGGAGGGTTGCCAACCAATTGTGATCCTTTTCTTTTACACCGCATATTCTTGGGTCCTTTCGCAGGCTTTGAAACATGAGGGAGCCCATACACCACAAATTTGTGGAGGCATGAGAAGCAGACTCCTCAGGGTCACTGAGGATTACAGTATCTGGAACTGCCTCCTCCCAGCCACACACTACTCCCTAGGGTTCTGGGGATGGAAAACTATCTTTTACGGTTTGACGTATGTCTTCCTCTGCTTTAATGCCTCTGAAACTGCCAAAATCCTCCTCCTCCTCTCTCTCCTCTTGTGTGTTCTGTGGCATAGGAAAAATGGCATCTGCATAAAGTGGACCTTGAGAGGAAAGGAAGTCCTCCTCTTCATCCCGCTGCTCTGCCTCGAGTGTCCTGTTCATAATGCCACGCAGAGTTTGCTCCAGCAGGAACACAACAGGGATTGTGTCACTAATGCATGCATTGTCACGGCTCATCATTAGGGATGAGCTTCAAGTTCAAGTCAAACTCATGTTCGACTTGAACATCGGCTGTTCGCCAGTTCGCTGAACAGCGAACAATTTGGGGTGTTCGCAGCAAATTCAAAAGCTGCGGAACACCCTTTAAAAGTCTATGGGAGAAATCAAAAGTGATCATTTTAAAGGCTTATATGCAAGTTATTGTCATAAAAAGTGTTTGGGGACCTGAGTCCTGCCCTAGGGGACATGGATCAATGCAAAAAACTGTTTTAAAAACGGCTGTTTTTTCAGGAGCAGTGATTTTAATAATGCTTAAAGTCAAACAATAAAAGTGTAATATCCCTTTAAATTTCGTACCTGGGTGGTGTCTATAGTATGCCTGTAAAGGGGCGCATGTTTCCCATGTTTAGAACAGTCTGACAGCAAAATGACATTTCAAAGGAAAAAAAGTCATTTAAAACTACTCGCGGCTATTAATGAATTGCCGGTCCGACAATACACATAAAAGTTCATTGATAAAAACGGCATGGGAATTCCCCACAGGGGAACCCCGAACCAAAATGTAAAAAAAAAAAAAATGAAGTGGGGGTCCCCCTAAATTCCATACCAGGCCCTTCAGGTCTGGTATGGATATTAAGGGGAACCCCGGGCAAAATTTTTTAAAAAAATGGCGTGGGGTCCCCCTCAAAATCTATACCAGATGATTTTAAGGGGAACCCCGCGCCAACATAAAAAAAAATGACGTGGGGTCTCCCCAAAAATCCATACCAGACCCTTATCCAAGCACGCAACCTGGCAGGCCACAGGAAAAGAGGGGGGACGAGAGAGCGCCCCCCCTCCTGAACCGTACCAGGCCATATGCCCTCAACATTGGGAGGGTGCTTTGTGGTAGCCCCCAAAACACCTTGTCCCCATGTTGATGGGGACAAGGGCCTCATCCCCACAACCCTTGCCGGGTGATTGTGGGGGTCTGTGGGTGGGGGGCTTATCGGAATCTGGAAGCCCCCTTTAACAAGGGGGACCCCCAGATCCAGGCCCTCCCCCCTGTGTGAAATGGTAAGGGGGTACTTTACCCCTACCATTTCACAATAAAAGTGTCAAAAATGTTAAAAATGACAAGAGACAGTTTTTGACAATTCCTTTATTTAAATGCTTCTTCTTTCTTCTATCTTCCTTCGGTTTCTTCCTTCATCTTCATCTTCTTCTGGTTCTTCTGGTTCTTCCTCCGGTGTTCTTGTCCGTCATCTTCCTCCGGCGTCTTCTTCCCTTCGTCTTCTGGCCCGTTCCGCATCCAGCATGATGGGAGGCTCCCGCTGTGTGACGCTTCTTCTCTTCTGACGGTTCTTAAATAACAGAGGGCGGGGCCACCCGGTGACCCTGCCCCCCTCTGATGCATGATGACTTCCCTGTCTGCCCCCCTCTGACATCACGGGTAATGCCACAGGAAAGTCCCCTGCGTCAGAGGGGGCGGAGTCACCGAGTGACCCCGCCCTCCATTATTTAAGAACTGTCAGAAGAGGAGAAGTGTCAGACAGCGGGAGCCTCCCATCATGTTGGATGCGGAGCGGCCCAGAAGACGAAGGGAACAAGACGCCGGCACCGCAGAGGAAGATGCCAGACGAGAACACCGGAGGAAGAACAAGAAGAACCAGAAGAAGATGAAGATGAAGGAAGAAACCTAAGGAATATTGAAGAAAGAAGATAGAAGAAAGAAGAAGCATTTAAATAAAGGTATTGTCAAAAACTGTCTCTTGTCATTTTTAACATTTTTGACACTTTTTTTGTGAAATGGTAGGGGTACTTTTGTACCCCCTTACCATTTCACACAGGGGGGAGGGCCAGGATCTGGGGGTCCCCTTGTTAAAGGGGGCTTCCAGATTCTGATAAGCCCCCCGCCCACAGACCCCCACAATCACCAGGCAAGGGTTGTGGGGATGAGGCCCTTGTACCCATCAACATGGGGACAAGGTGTTTTGGGGGCTACCCCAAAACACCCTCCCAATGTTGAGGGCATGTGGCCTGGTACGGTTCAGGAGGGGGGGCACTCTCTCGTCCCCCCTCTTTTCCTGTGGCCTGCCAGCTTGAGTGCTCGGATAAGGGTTTGGTATGGATTTTTGGGGGGACCCCACGCCATTTTTTTTTAATTTTGGCGTGGGGTTCCCCTTAAAATCCATACCAGACCTGCAGGGGCTGGTATAGATTTTGAGGGGGACCCCACGCCATTTTTATTTTTTTTCATTTTGGCCGGGGTTCCCCTTAATATCCATACCAGACCTGAAGGGCCTGGTATGGAATTTAGGGTGACCCCCACATCATTTTTTTTTAAATTTTGGTTCGGGGTTCCACTGTGGGGAATTCCCATGCCGTTTTTATCAATGAACTTTTATGTGTATTGTCGGACCTGCAATAGCCGCAAGTAGTTTTAAATGACTTTTTTTCCTTTGAAATGTAATTTTGCTGTCAGACTGTTCTAAACACGGAAACATGCGCCCCTTTACAGGCATACTATGGACACCCCCTAGGTATGAAATTTAAAGGAATATTACATTTTTATTGTTTCACTTTAAGCATTATTAAAATCACTGCTCCCAAAAAAATGGCCGTTTTTAAAACTTTTTTTGCATTGATCCATGTCCCCTGGGGCAGGACCCAGGTCCCCAACACTTTTTATGACAATAACTTGCATATAAGCCTTTAAAATTAGCACTTTTGATTATTCATGTTCGTGTCCCATAGACTTTCGCGTGTTCGAACAAATTTTTTGCCTGTTGGCAAGTTCTGGTGCGAACCGAACAGGGGGGTGTTTGGCTCATCCCTACTCATCATCCTTGTGGCCTCCTCAAATGGGAACAGTACAGTGCATGCATCCTTATTGATCAGCCATTGATGTGGGAAAAAAAGACGAGCCGGCCTGAGCCTGTCATTGTGCCATACTCACACAGGTACTCATTGACGGCCCTCTGCATGTGCAGCTGCTGCAGCATTGCCAAAGTCGAGTTCCACCTGGTGAGCATGTCACAAATCAGGCAGTTTATGGGCAGGTGGAATTCCCGCTGAATTTCAGCCTGAGCACTGGCTGTGAATGACCGCCTACAGTGGCTACAGACTCTTCTGACCTGCTTTTGTAGATCTTCCAACTCTGGGTACCTTTAAAAAAATATATGTGTAATAATATTGCGCCAACTAAGTGAAAAAAGCAGCCAACATAACCAATAGACGAATGGTGAAACAGTAAACAAACAAAAATGTGGCGCTAAAAAATAGTGTCCGTTACCGGGCAACCACCAACCAGAATGGTCATCTGGAGGTATGAATGCACAATAAAGTTTTATTAGGATGAAAACTCCACTATAAGGGAATCATCAATGTTTATTGTTATGTGGATAAATGTATTATACTCGTGAAACAAACAGGAATATGTACTGAAGCACATGTAACTTAAGAAACTAAATGGCACTCTCTGACAAGTGAACTAATAACCATACATCTGTGTACTCTCAAAAAGAGCATGCTAGAAAAAACAGTGTACAAAAAGTGGTATACCCTTAAAGGTTAAGTGACATAATAAATAACATCCAATAAATCATAAAAAACGCTTCCGCTTGGAAATGTTAAAAAAGGGTATAGATAATAAACTGTGAATCATAAACTCCCAACATGTACAATTAGTATTTATCAAAAAGTCCTGAGAAATACATGTATCAGGTATTAATAAGGGCCAACTCGAAAAGTTCCCGTATGTCGAATTCCCTTAATTACTAATGACAGGGATAGATCTTGTATTCCCGGATCTTGGGAAAACCGGAATGAACCTTGAACCAACTTGACATATACAGGGGTGTATGAATGGTTGGATAACCCTTACCGGAATTGGTGGACACCCTAGCCGAAGGCTGGGAGTCAGATAAGGCTTATATCTGGAACATCCAAGGACTGTTATCCCGCCAAGGGAAGGTGCAGACCCCTGTCCTGGTGCAGTAAAGCGTGATGACAGCTACTCACCGGTCATCCCAAAAAATGGTCTCCCGACCTACAGCTCTCCTTGGTATGGATGTGGAGGTGATGTTTGTGTATATACACAATGCAGGTACATCCAGAGGACATATATCCCTCAAAAAAGAAACAGAAAAATCCTCCACATAGTGTAAATCCACTTCCAAAAGGTTTTATTGCGATAAAAATTATTCCGGTACCCCAACAAACAGGGCCGGATATAAAATGACAAACTGGTATAAAAAAGCGCTTTACAACAAATGTGGCTCAGCAGGCATAGCGGACCCGACGCGTTTCGTCCGCATGGACTTCAACTGGGGTGTATGCCTGCTTGCCACTATCATCCTTATATATAAAAATTAATAACAAACCTCATAAACACCTGGTATCGCCATGTGAAGCAGTACTTCCGGGTTTATCGGAATAGCGTCGTGGGCGTTATACTCGGAGTGTGATAGCCAATGGGAATGGGTAGAGGGCCAGGCCTCACTTTAGCTAACCTATGGGGAACCTCTTTAGAGCCAACCCCCGGCACGATGTGACGCATGATATCATGTGTGCGTACCTATCTGCCAATCGGAAGGAAGGTCACCTAATGACCCAAGGAAGAAAAACCTCCTTACCCAATCACTTGGTATCCTACCACAGCGTCCAAAGCCATGTTACGTCGAGCGACGCACACCCATGGCCGACGGAACCAACAGTGGAACGCATCCGCGAACCACGCCTACGTATGGGCTGCAGTTAAAAAGTCCCGCGAGATGTACCACAGAACTCATCATGGAACGCATCTGCGGACCAAGCCTCCATACAGGCTGTGGTTAGAAATCTCGCCAGATGTACTGCAGGACTGATCATGGAACGCATCTGCGGACCAAGCCTCAATGTTAACTCCACTGAGTATTAAACAGCCACGATGGCTGATAAAAATAAAAAATATATAAAAATGAAACTACAAATATCCTACACTGTTAAGTGATGACCATAGTGTTAACCACTAGTATCCGTGTTAAAAAATGGAGTGTTTATAAAATGTTTCAAAATACCTTTAGGAAACATGACTGCAGCACCAAATTGAGGACATGTGCCCTGCATGGCACATGTGTCAACTTTCCCTGTCTAAGGGTGGACAGGAGGTTTGTGTCATTATCACACACCAGCATTCCTGGCTCCAGCTGGCGTGAACCACCTCTGGGCCTGTCCGTGCAGAGCTGAAAGAATCTCTGCTCCAGTGTGATTCCTGCCCCCTAGACACACCAGCTGAAGCACTGCATGGCACCATTTAGCCTGACTCATTGAATAGCCCTTGGAACGCTTAGGGTTTCATAGGGCAATTCAACAGAGGAGGGCATGGAGGAGGAGTGGGTAGAGCTGAGAAATCTCGCATCATCACCAGCTGTATGGAGATGTGGGGGCACAGCAAGCTGCAGCACTGAGCCCTGTCCTGCATCATTCCAAGTTGCAAGCAGAGTTACCCAGTGTGATGTGAAAAAAATATATCGTCCCTGCCCATACTTGCTGGACCACGTGTCAGCTGTAACGTGTCGAACAATGCCACAACATTGCCTTCCACGTGATGGTAGAGAGCTGGAATGGCCTTCCATGAAAATAGCGACCGGGAACCTGCCATTGTGGTACAGCACATTCTACAAAATCACAGAAGGGGGCAGAAACCACCAGGAGGAAAGGCAGAAGTTGTAGAGCCAGCAGCTTTGACAAGCTTGCATTTAGATGCTGGGCATATAGGTGGCAGGGACTGTATTTTTTTTCACTGCATCAGATGGGGCAGAGAAATTTGAAAGCTATAGTCTACAGCTGGTGGCGTGTTGCTAACAGATGTGCTCCAAGGACCTGGGACACCCTGTGCTATACCATCATCCCTGTCAGTGGAGTCTGCTGAAAGGTCTTGAGGTATAGCAGGGACAGACTGAGGTGAGTAAGGAGGAGGGACAGATTTATGTCCCTTTTGTGTAGCTTTTAGGTGCTCTTGCCAACAGGCTGAGTGGTGGGAGGTTAGATGCCTTGTCAAGCATGTGGTACCCAAATGGTTGGTGTTTTTGCCACGCTTGATGTGCTTGAGATAAAGTTTTCAAATAGCAACAGTACGATCAGCTGCACATGTACTAAAAAAGGCCCAGACAGCTGAGCTGAGGGAAGTGGGCCGGGAGATAACAGCTCCACAATGTGATGGAATAGATGGCTGCTCTCTACTCTTCCATGATGGCTGCCTTGTTGGCGTTGTGCCTTGCCCTCACTTTCCTCCTCTGCTCTATCTGGAATCCAAGTCGAGTCAGTGACCTCATCATCATTATCTTCCCCATCCTCATTATCACTGGAGATAACTTGGTAATACGCTGCGGCTGGGGGAACATGAATGCCAATTTGTGTACCAGTGTTTTCCCCTCTCCACAGGCTCATGTTCTTGCCTTCATCAACCTCAGGACCAACATCTGAATTAAGTAATGGCTGTGCATTGTCAAGGAGCAAGTGTCTGACACTGTGTTAAAATAACTCAGCTGACTCATCCATACTGGGGCTATGGCAGGAGTAGCTATGGTCAAGAAAGCAGAATAAGTCACTCTGCTTGGGTGATGGAGTATGAGGACAGTTTAGTAAGCCAGTCCACCACCTCCTCTGAATTCTGGATAGCACGGGCAAAATCACTAGGAGGAAATGATGCCCAGCCTGAAGACTGACCATATCCACCTTTGCTTGTGGACACATATGCTGCTGACCCTCTCACAGTGCTATGGGAATGTCTGCCTCTCTTGCTGTCCTCCCAGACATGATAGGGAGGAGTGGGGGTGCTTATTAACCACTTGCTGACCGCCTCAGGCAGATATACTGCGGCAGAATGGCACGGGCAGGCAGAATCACGTACCTGTACGTGATCTGCCTCCCGCGGGCAGGGGGTCCGACCGGACCCACCCCGGTGCCCAAGGCGGTCGGCTTCTGTCTGGGAGCGATGAGAGGAGAGGGGGAGACCATTCATTCATGGCCCCCCCTTGCGATCGCTCCCAGCCAATCAGATTCTTCCTCTGCTGCTGAATGCTAAACAGCAGCAGAGGAAATTATGTCATCTCTCCTCGGCTTGGTATTTTCCGTTCAGGCGCCGAGGAGAGAAGACATCCGAGTGAGTGTACCAACACACACACACTCAGTAGAACATGCCAGGCATACAATACACTCCCGATCACCACCCAATCACCCCCCCCGTCACACTGACACCAAGCAGTTTTTTTTTTCTGATTACTGCATTGGTGTCAGTTTGTGACAGTTAGTGTGGTAGGGCAGTTAGTATTAGCCTCCTTTAGGTCTAGGGTACCCCCCTAATAAAGTTTTAACCCCTTGATCACCCCCCGTCGCCAGTGTCACTAAGCGATCATTTTTCTGATCGCTGTATTAGTGTCACTGGTGACGCTAGTTAGGGAGGTAAATATTTAGGTTCGCCGTCAGCGTTTTATAGCGTCAGGGACCCCCATATACTACCTAATAAAGGTTTTAACCCCTTGATTGCCCCCTAGCCCTAGTTAACCCTTTCACCAGTGATCACCGTATAACTGTTACGGGTGACGCTGGTTAGTTCGTTTATTTTTTATAGTGTCAGGGCACATTTATTACCGAATAAAGGTTTAGCCCCCTGATAGCCCGGCGGTGATATGCGTTGCCCCAGGAAGCGTCAGATTAGCGCCAGTACTGCTAACACCCACGCACGCACCGTAAACCTCCCTTAGTGGTATAGTATCTGAACGGATCAATATCTGATCCTATCAGATCTATACTAGCGTCCCCAGCAGTTTAGGGTTCCCAAAAATGCAGTGTTAGCGGGATCAGCCCAGATGCCTGCTAGCACCTGCGTTTTGCCCCTCCGCCCGGCCCAGCCCAGCCCACCCAAGTGCAGTATCGATCGATCACTGTCACTTACAAAACACTACGCATAACTGCAGCGTTCGCAGAGCCAGGCCTGATCCCTGCGATCGCTAACAGTTTTTTTGTAGCATTTTGGTGAACTGGCAAGCACCAGCCCCAGGCAGCATCAGGTTAGCGCCAGTACGGCTAACACGCACGCACCATACGCCTCCCTTAGTGGTATAGTATCTGAACGGATCAATATCTGATCCGATCAGATCTATACTAGCGTCCCCAGCAGTTTAGGGTTCCCAAAAATGCAGTGTTAGTGGGATCAACTTATCAGGAAGTTCTGAGAAATATATATATCAAATATGAGTAGAGGCCAGCTCAAAAAGTTCTGACAAATATTAATTTTAAAGGTTTTGATCATACTATTTACAGTTTATAATTTATACTCCTCTTTAACATCCTCTTGGGGATACGTTTTTTTATGATCTATTTGATGTCATTTATTATGCCACTTATTTTTTAGGGGTACACTATTTTATGTACACTGTTTCTTCCAACATATTCGTTTGAGAGCACACAGATGTCTGGTTATTAGTTCACCTGTCACAGAGCGTCATTCAGCTCCCTAGCCACATGTGCCCCAGTACGTATTTTTGACTGTTTCACAAGGAAAATACACTTATTCACATAGTAGAAAATATTGATGATCTCCTTACAGTGGAGTCACATCTCAATAAAAACTTTATTGTGCACTTACACCTCCAGACGATTATTCTGGTTGGTGGTTGCCTGATAACGGACACTATTTTTCAGCGCCACATTTATGTTTGTCTATTATTTCACCATTCGTCTATTGGTTATGTTGGCAGCTCTTTTTACTTAGTTGGCGCAATATTATTACACATATTTTTTCTTATAATGAGTATTTTGCAGACTTCACTTTTTGTCACAGTTTTAAAAATTGAAAAAAGAAAAAAAAAATTTTTTTCTTGTCTTTCTTTATTTTCAAAAGCAAATGAGAGCTGCAAAATACTCACCATGCCTCTCAGCAAATAGCTTGGGGTGTCTACTTTCCAAAATGGGGTCATTTGGGGGGGTTTGTGCCACCTGGGCATTCCATGGCCTCCGTAACTGTGATAGGTAGTGAAGAGTGAAATCAAAAATTTACACCCTTAGAAATCCTGAAGGCGGTGATTGGTTTTTGGGGCCCCGTACGCGGTTAGGCTCCCAAAAAGTCCCACACATGTGGTATCCCCATACTCAGGAGAAGCAGCTAAATGTATTTTGGGGTGCAATTCCACATATGCCCATGGCCTGTGTGAGCAATATATCATTTAGTGACAACTTTGTGCAAAAAAAAAAATGTGTCACTTTCCCGCAACTCTTGTCAAAATATAAAATATTCCATGGACTCAACCTGCCTCTCAGAAAATAGCTTGGGGTGTCTACTTTCCAAAATGTGGTCATTTCGGGGGGTTTGTGCCATCTGGGCATTTTATGGCCTTCAAAACTGTGATAGGTAGTGAGGAGTGAAATAAAAAATTTACGCCCTTAGAAATCCTGAAGGCAGTGATTGGTTTTCGGGGCCCCGTACGCGGCTAGGCTCCCAAAAAGTCCCACACATGTGGTATCCCCGTACTCAGGAGAAGCAGCTGAATATATTTTGGGGTGCAATTCCACATATGCCCATGGCCTGTGTGAGCAATATATCATTTAGTAACAACTTTTTGTATTTTTTTTTGTCATTATTCAATCACTTAACAAAAAAAAATAATATTCAATGGGCTCAACATGCCTCTTAGCAAATTCCTTGGGGTATCTACTTTCCAAAATGGGATCATTTGGGGGGGTTTGTACTGCCCTGCCATTTTAGCACCTCAAGAAATGACATAGGCAGTGTAATTAAAAGCTGTGTAAATGACAGAAAATGTACCCTAGTTTGTAAACGCTATAATTTGCGCTTTTGCGCAAACCAATAAATATACGCCTAGTGACATTTTTTTACCAAAGACATGTGGCCGAATACATTTTGGCCTAAATGTATGACTAAAATTGAGTTTATTGGATTTTTTTTATAACAAAAAGTAGAAAATGTCATTTTTTTTCAAAATTTTCTGTCTTTTTCCGTTTATAGCGCAAAAAATAAAAACCGCAGAGGTGATCATATACCATCAAAAGAAAGCTCTATTTGTGGGAAGAAAAGGATGCAAATTTTGTTTGGGTACAGCATTGCATGACCGCGCAATTAGCAGTTAAAGCAATGCAGTGCCAAATTGTAAAAAGTGCTCTGGTCAGGAAGGCGGTAAATCCTTCCGGGGCTGAAGTGGTTAACAAAATGTATTAAAGATATGTAAATGTGTACCTGGATTTTAATCAATGGAAAGTGATGTTTGGTACACTTTAATTTGAGTATTCACTACACAGACACACTTCATGAATACACTATAATATACTGCAATATACTGTGTCAAATGCACAGTAGTACATAGAACTATATGGCGTTAAAATTGCAGTAACACAATGAAATATACAGCAATAAACTTGCAGTAACGCAATGAAATATACGGCCTTAAACTTGCAGTAACGCACAGAACTATATGGCGTTAAACTTGCAGTAATGCAATGAAATATACAGCGTTAAACTTGTAGTAATACACAGAACTATATGGCGTTAAACTTGCAGTAACGCAATTAAATATTTTAATCAATGGAAAGTTGTGTTTGGTGAACTTTAATTTGAGTATTCACTACACAGACACACTCCATGAATATACTAAAATATATTGCAATATACTGCATCAAACGTGCAGTAACACACAGAATTTTATGGTGTTAAACTTGCAGTAACGCAATGATATATACAGCATTAAACTTGCAGAAACGCAATGAAATATACGATGTTAGACTTGCAGTAATGCACAGAAATATATGGCTATATTTTTATTTTTATTTTATTTTTATTATCATTATTATTTATTTTCATATATATATATAATAGATATATATATATATATATATATATATATATATATATATATATATATATATATATATATATATATATATTTTTTTTTTTTTTTTATTTCAATTTTTTTTAGTTTTGTTTATATATTTTTTTTCATCTTAATTCTATTTTATTTCATACTTTAGCTTCATTTGGTTTGGTTATGGATTTTTATTATTATAACCAATTCATTATAATACATATATCTTTCAAGTAAGATCTCATCTGCTTGTGTGGCCTGTATTTATATTTATATTAAAGAAAGTTATAGAAAAAAAAGTTGGTGTTTTCATTGCACCATTTGAAATTGGTCATTTTTCATTGGCTTATGAGAGAGGAGGTACTCGTTCCTCGGAGATAAATTGATCACTTGAAACTGGAAGTAATGTCCTTTGATGATGCCCTGGAGGAGGGGCGAAATGCATTGATGCACTTCTGGTTTATGCTAACCATTGACACAAATTCTGCCTTCTGTGGAACGCACACTGATTAGCGGTGGACTTCAGTTCCTTCTTTGTTTTCCCATTTATCGAGCATGGTCGACCCACTCTGATATAAGAATACCTTTCTGGAGAAGTCTCTGAGAATTGATTCCTCACATCTGACCCCAGACTGCAAAGCTGAGGATTCAGTACTTTTGGTGAGTGTGGTCACCAAAGGGAAGTATGGCACTCGACACTACAACAAGTTTGGAGCACTGTTGCACTTCATCATATAATTTTATGAGCACCTAGCACTTTAATAGACTGTGTCCACCTATTTTTTTATATATTGATGCATTTTTGATTATCACAGTAAAGTATCACAGTATGAGATGTTAAGATATTGATTTATATTTGCGATTTTCTACAAGTGCTGTTTTTGGATGTTAACCAAGATTTCAAACATCTAAAAGCTCTTTAGATAAGCAAATCATAACCTGGTGGGATGTTTTTTACCCTTGGTAAATATATCAAGGATAATATCGCACCCAGAAGTTTGAAATGGGATATTGATCCACTGAAGAAAGGGAATGCATTCCAGTTAATCCCAGTTAATCCCAAAACCCCTATCAGAAAGTATGAGGGATCCCAGAGGGACTATGAGAGGGGTGATTATTATAGTGGTGGAAGAGACAGTTCCAGGCCAGAGACCCCCCAATATGTATTCCCTACATATAACAGATTTGAACCTCTCAGGCATGAATATTCCCATCCATCCACCAGAGGATCTTAGAATCATAGGGAAGGTAATGGTGGCCCTTAGTGGACCCCTAACCAGCATAATTACCCCCCAACTTAGGGACGGGGGTGGTATCCCACTAACAATTACCAAAGGGATTTTCAGAAAAGAGATTATGGGGGACCTCCTATGAGGGGGAGAGGGGGACCCAACGCTAGGAGGCATGGGCGAGATCACAAGCCACCAGACAGTAGAGAGGAGGAATCCCATGGCACCTCCCCAATCCTATCCAGAGAGGGAAAGAAGAGAAGGACAAGAGGATGCAGAGGAGGGAAAAGAAAAAAGGGAAAGAGAAACTTAATGGAAGGAATTTTTAATTTGAGTGATGCCACTTTTTCAGCAGATGAGCTTAAAGTTTTAGAATTAGGTCTTAAATTTGCTTTAGATAGGAATTTAAATAAATGTGATGTCTTTGTCGACTTCCAGAAATGTATAAAGAAAATTAACATTAAAGAGCTTTATGCTAAGAATAGCCTACCAGTGGAACAATCTACAGAGGAATATCAGCACACTTTTCTTAAAAACAATTCTGTTTTCAATACCAAAATAGCCAATAATCATTTTGTTGAGGTTTTTAAATCCATGGTGGAATATGATTTGGATAAATTGAATGTTCACCCTAGTAGACATGAAAAGGATATTGAAAGAGGCATAGAACAGTTGGAAAAACAGAAAAATATAGTGATTAGGTTATGCTTGACAAGATTGATTATTTGGAAGAACTGGATAGATTGGTGGGAGATAGAGAAACTTATTAGCAATTAAAGCGGAACCCCACAAATAAATGTATAGCCAAACTAAAAAGGCTAATCAAAGTAGCACATAAAGATGGAATTTTAAATAAAAAATGTGAGATACCTTATCCCAGATGCACCCAAAGTTCCGGTCATATATCAGTTACCAAAAGTGCACAAGAATCCATTTAGGCCTCCAGGTACACCTATAGTCTGTGGGGTTGACTCACTGTTCTCCAGACTGGGGGAATATTTGGATTGTTTTCTGCAACCTCTTACCCAAAAATATCCAGCTTATTTAAAAGATAGCAAAGACCTCATAGAATTGATTAAACCCATGACAGTAGATGATGACTATATTTTAGCAATGGTGATGTTAATTCACTTTATACCAACATTCAATAGCATCATGCTTTGAAGGCAGTTGAGTGGGCATTGAGAAATACTAATAGCAAACATAAACAGAAGGACTTTCTATTACAGGCCCTTGATTTGGCAATGAGCCATAATTTTTTCTGGCATAAGAAGAAGTATTATAGGCAGCAAATGGGTGTAGCCACGGGGGCCAAGTATGCCCATCAGTGGAGAACCTATTTATGAGTCAGTGGGAGAAGGAAGCCATTTATGATAAAAAATATACCAGAACTCAAATTCTATAAGAGATATATAGATGCTATCTTGATAGTATGGGCAGGATCACAGGAATCATTTTGGAACTTTCTTAAAGAGATGGAGGACAATTCCTATGGCATCTCTTTTTCAGAAACATATTGTTATGAAGCGGTCAACTTCCTGGATCTTACCATATACAAAGAAAATTGAAAATTATCAACCTGGACTTTCTTTAAAGATGTTGACAGAAATTGTTATATCCCATTGGGCAGCTGTCACCATCGAAGATGGCTAGGTGGTATTCCAAAAAGCCAGATGTTAAGGGTGAGAAGGAATTGCAATAAGAGAGGATTATGATACACAATTTGAATTGATTTTAGAAAGATTTCACGAAAAGGGATATGATTTGAAAGATCTAAAAAGGACTAACGAAATAGTTAGAGATTTAGATGGGGAGTCTTTATTTAATAAAAAAGCAAATAAGAGGAAAGAATATGGTGTAGCTTTCTTGACAGGCTACACCAGACAATACAAACAGTTTAAAAAAATAATTAGCAAACACTGGCTCTTGCTACTTAAGGATAGAGAGCTAAAAGGTATTTTACCAGGCCAACCTTGGTTATCTTACACCATGCCCCCTACACTAAGGTTGAAGTTGGCACATAATGTCAAAAGCTCATTTACTTTTTTGGACCAAACTGTTTTTTCAGTTGTGGTAAATGTGTGCTTTGTAGAACTTCCAAGCACGGAAAAAGAAAAATCACTCATTTTAGTTCTTATTCTAAAGGTAGGACATTTAAGATTAAGAAATGTATTACCTGTGGGACCACCCATGTCACCTACCTCTTATCCTATCCTTGTGGTCTCCAGTATGTGGGGAGGACCACAAGAAAATTAGGGATAACCACAAGGAAATTAGGGATAAGGAGGTACTCGCTCCTTGGATTTAATATGATCACTTGAAACCGGAAGTAAAGTCCTTTGATGACGCCCTGGAGGAGGGGCAAAAAGCACTGAAGCACTTCTGGTTTATGCCAACCATTGGTACTTAATACTTCTTTGTTACACATCAAGGGGAATTGGGACTTTATATGAAACAGTTGGAATGCGGAGGTATAAATGAAGGAATTTTATTCGTAACATAGCAGAAAATTTGTTTCATACATATACACAATTATACTTGCACAAAATGTAAACATAAATAAAAATACATATAAATGAACACGTCATAATAAATACATAATAGTATTGAAGTTATTTGTATAAAACACAATAACTTGTCCCAAGTCCCAATTCCCCTTGATATGTACCTGAATCAGGGATGGAGGCACCAACCCATACCTCATACAAAGTCCCAAACCCTCCCCTTTCACAATACTTCTTTGTTTTCCCATTTATCGAGCATGGTCGATCCACTCTGATATAAGAATACCTTTATGGAGAAGTCTCTGAGAATCGATTCCTCACATACCAGATTATTAGATCACAGCTTTTTCTGACCACAGACTGCAAAGCTGAGGGTCCAGTACTTTTGAGGAGTGTGGCCCTCGACACTATAAGAAGTTTGGAGTGCTGTTACACTTCATCATATAATTTTATGAGCACCTAGCACTTTAATAGACTGTGTCCACTGATATGTTTATATATTGATGTATTTTTGATTATCACAGTATAAGATGTTAGTATATTGATTCATATTTGCGATTTTCTGCAAGTGCTGTTTTTCACATGTATTTTAATTAAATATACAGTGTTAAACTTGCACTAACGCAATTAAATATATGGAGTTAAACTTGCAGTAACAAGGAGCTGCAGATCAGACAGCACTCATCCTGTTTACAAGCCTGGTTTAAATAGTCAGTTTGGCGCTGAGAATCACACGCGCTCCCACACCGGCACTAGTAAACATGCACCAGCTCGAACAGCAATATGATTTCTTCTGCGGTCAACTTCCTGACACTCTCACTTTGATCTTAAAAATAACATCACATTGGTTGTATGTTCCTTCAAGATGATTTTATATTGTTCAATAACTTTTTCATACTGCATTGACTAAGTTCTGTGAAGATTGCCCTGGAAAAATTAACATAAAGCCGTGTACACACTACTAGCCCATTGGGTTGAACGAAAAAAACTGACAGCTCAGGTCAGAGCCACTGTACTAACTATGCAATGTTGCAGCAATCTCCCCTGTTGAGCGATTGTGTCCTGACAGCGAGGACCTCCCCTCCCAGAATACAACAGTCAATGCTCTCAGCTAGTCTTGGGTGAACGGTTTGGCCTTAGCATGAGTTCAGGCTAAACATTGGCTGTACACCCAAATTTGCAGAACGTTCAGGGGTTTTTTGCCCCACTGAATAGCCTGCACAGTGCATTCTGCAACCCTGCTTGGGCAAAGCTTTGCAAAGCTTTGCAATTTGTTTTTAAATTAGAGTCAAATTCGACTCGAAAATCAGCTGAATTTCAGCCAAATTTTATTTCATTATTTCCGATACGTTCAAATGCTATTGTATTGTATATTACTATTTTAAATTGGAAATTTTGTTACATCCAAAATAGTTGTCCGAATTTAGATTCGGAACTAAAACGAATCGCACATGTCTATAAAGTAAAAAAACACTAACTAGCTCATGCTAGCTTTGTTTCTGAGAACTAAAAAGGAGAACTAAAAAGGAGATTGGGACTATGTGAGTTCTCATTGGCTTTTCTTTATCTTCATTCACCCTTTTCACCCCCTTTTTAACTGTTTAATTACCCCATATACTGGTAACTGCAATGTGCTGCCATATCAATTTCAAAGGCTGTATTTACATTAATGATTTTGTTTATGTAGCTGTATACTTTAATTTTATTGTTAATGAACTGTACTTTATTCAACAGTTACATATATGTATTGGCTTTTAATGTTTTTCATATTGAGTGCGATTACCTCTTTGTGTTAATAAAATCATTAAGTCACTATGTATGTACTGCCTGGTCCTATTGCTACCTGCCTCACAATCTCCTTTTTTAGTTCTCATTGACCCAGGGAGGGAGAGCACATATTATCATATGTATGCCTCATTTAAAGTCCCATTTGCTTTCCCCTTGCTCTTTCCTAGCTTTGTTTCTGTTGAAAGAGGTTTTTTTTTGCTGACTCTTAAGTTAAGACTGACATCCTATGTTGTTTCTGTTTCTTAACAAGTGTTTTCTTAACAGTTAACCATCAGGAAAATAACAAAAACTTTGTCATCTGGATGCACCCAAAGATTCTTGACCTGCAGGGACAGCATGGGGTAGATTTTTTTTTTTTTTTTTTATAAATCTACTTTACATGTTTTGAATAATACTTTATTTAAATTATTATTTTGTTTTTGTATGTTTCTATAATTTTATACATACAACATTTTCAACATTTCTTCAGTTGATTGTGGCTTGACATATTTCATTATGCTTTCACTAATGTATTACTGAACGGTGTCTTTATTAAAGAAGTAGAGCTGTTAATTAGGGATGAGCTGAACACCTCCTGGTTCGGTTCGTGGCAGAACATGCAAACAGACAAAAAATTTGTGTGAATACGTGAACATCATTAAAGTCTATGGGACTCAAACATGAAAAATCAAAAGTGCTCATTTTAAAGGGCAATATGCAAGTTATTGTCATAAAAAGTGTTTGGGGACCCCGGTCCTGCCCCAGGGGACATGTATCAATGCAAAAAAAAGTTTTAAAAATGACCGTTTTTTCAGGAGCAGTGTTTTTAAGAATGCTTGAAGTGAAACAATAAAAGTGTAATATTTCTTTAAATATTGTGCCTGGGAGTTGTCTATAGTATGCTTGTAAAATGGCACATTTTTCCCGTGTTTAGAACAGTCTCTGCACAAAATGACATTTCTAAAGGAAAAAAAGTCATTTAAAACTGCTTGCAGCTGTAATGTAATGTTGTCCCCCCCAAGGCATTACCGGGCCCTTTGGGTCCGGTATGGATATTAAGGGGAACCCCGCACCTAAATAGAAAAAAAAGGCATGGGGCCCCCAGGCCCTATATACTCTGAACATCAGTATACAGGCGGTCCCCGGGTTACAAACAAGATAGGGACTGTAGGTTTGTTGTTAAGTTGAATCTGTTTGTATTTTGGAACAGGTACATTTTTTAAGTGTAGCTCCAGGCCAAAAATCTATTTTTAAGCTTTTTGGATAATATAGGGAAGGGTTATCACCCCTGTAACATTTGTTTTAATGTCTATGCCCCTGTTCAGAAGATTTCACCTCACTTTCTGTCCCAATGACAATTGAATTTTGAAAATTTTGGGTTATTAGGGAAACAAGGATTTGTGATAAAGCATCAGTGGAGACACTTTTTTCCCATATTAACTCTTACATTAGAGAATTTCCCTTCCTAGGGGTAGATTTCCTCTCACTTCCTGTTGTCTCCCTCTGTTTGTAAATATATACAATAATTCTGCGCTACCAAAAAAAAGAAGGGGGGAAGCAGCTAACACAACCAACAAATGTAAAGAACAGACAAGAAGACAAAATATGTGTAGCGCTAAAAAAGGGGAGGGATAAGATTATGTAATGCTTAGGAGCTAGCAGTACAAAGTTCGAGTGTTGACAAAAAAGTCTTTGAAAAAAGTAGGACAAATGAAATATAAAGTCCTCTGGAACAAATTTTTGACCGTGGTACCAATCCTCTATGGAAAAAGCCCACACACCACTAATGACAATGAAGAGGCTTACCAGACTTGGTGAACCCGACCGGGCATACGCCAGGTGGGGTCAAACAGGCTTGGGTGGTGCTGGGCTGGAACGGATGCTGAAAAGCAGGGATGGTGGAACGGCTTCCACGTGGCTGTGTTCCTTGGACGTGGTCGGGCTCAGAGGTCATGGTACTCAAATCCGTGTTGGAACGTATACAGGAAGGAAAAGATGAGCCAAATAGTGTGAATCCGTATTGATGAAAATTTATTAAAATAATAGTAAACACTTACATAAAAAATGTCTAAAAACAGCGCTGTGGATGGAAGGCGACAGTGGGGTCCTACCCAACGCGTTTCGTCTGCATAGGCGTCGGGTAGGACCCCACTGTCGCCTTCCATCCACAGCGCTGTTTTTAGACATTTTTTATGTAAGTGTTTACTATTATTTTAATAAATTTTCATCAATACGGATTCACACTATTTGGCTCATCTTTTCCTTCCTGTATACGTTCCAATACAGATTTGAGTACCACGACCTCTGAGCCCGACCACGTCCAAGGAACACAGCCATGTGAAAGCCGTTCCACCATCCCTGCTTTTCAGCATCCGTTCCAGCCCAGCACCACCCAAGCCTGTTTGACCCCACCTGGCGTATGCCCGGTCGGGTCCACCAAGTCTGGTAAGCCTCTTCATTGTCATTGGTGGTGTGTGGGCTTTTTCCATAGAGGATTGGTACCACGGTCAAAAATTTGTTCCAGAGGATTTTATATTTCATTCGTCCTACTTTTTTCAAAGACTTTTTTGTCAACACTCAAACTTTGTACTGCTAGCTCCTAAGCATTACATAATCCCTCTGTTTGTAAGTAGGAGTCATTTGTAAGTCGGATGTTTGAAAATAGGGGACCGCCTGTATATACTATACAGCCTGCCCTATACACTCTGTGGAAAATTGGGCCTTAGGTGTTGGTGGTACCAGAACACCGTAAGCCCTCACAGTTACTCTTGGTGGGCACTGGAACGGCCCCTGCTGTGAAATATTATATCAAGAATTGTAATTACATGCCCCTGTTAAACAGGGGCAGAAAAATTGGGCCTTAGGCGGTGGTGGTGCCACAACACTATAACCCCTCACAGATACTCTTGGTGGGCACAGGAATGGGCCCTGCTGTGAAATATTGAATCAAAAATTGTAATTACAATACAGTGCAGCCATAGTGCAGTTGCTACTACTTTTCTGGTGGTGTACACAGTACACAATACAGTGCAGCCGTAGTGCAGTTGCTGCTACTTTTCTGGTGGTGCATGCAGTACACAATACAGTGCAGCCAAAGTGCAGTTGCTACTACTTTTCTGTTGGTGTACACTGTACACAATACAGAGTAGTGCGGTGTTGCAAAACAAAATATACATCATGTCCATAAGGCCACCAAGGAGAGGCAGACGCTCACAGGCCACTAAAAGAGGGCAAGCAGGCTCTGTGTCTACAGTCAACAGTGCTGGTCATGGACATGGTGCATCCTCTGCCCATGGCCGTGGGTCACACTTGTCCTTTTTTCTGCTGCTGGCCATGTTATTGAGCCAGAACATGCAGAAGAGTTGGTGGAGTGGATAACAAAGCAATCCTCATCCTCTGTCACCCAGGCTCAGAGTAATTTTCCATTCTATGCAGCTGCCAAAGTGGCCTATTCCACCGGCTCCTTGTCCACAGTCACTCCTACCGTAGCCCCACCATCATGCACGGAGGAGTCCCCCAAACTATTTTGCCACAGTGTTGGGTATATGCTGCTGGAGGATGCACAGCGATTTGAAGGCTCCGATGTTGGTTCCCAGGTTGAGGAAGGGAGTAATGTGAGCCTAGAGAGACGGGGTGCCCAAGAAGGACAAGAAACTGTTCCCCCCGGCTGCAGCATAGTGGCAAGTTTGCTCCAGTGATGAGGAGGGAGGGGGTGATGAGGTCACTAACTCTACTTGGGTGCCTAATAGAATAGAGGAGGAGGAGGCACCTCCAACGAGACAGGATGTCCTCTAGGGGCCAGCTTAAGGGCAGCCACCTTACTGCATCACACTGCAGAGCTCCGCAGGTGCAGGGCGCTGCTGACTCCCCATTGATTTTGAAAAGTTCCTTGGTGTGGGCCTTTTTGGACACGGGTGCAGCAGATGGCACCGTTGCTGTTTGCAACCTATGTCTGAAGCGGATCAAGCATGACCACAACAGCAGCCACTTGGGCATCACATGCTTGACCAGACATATGACGACCTCCCATGCAGTCTTTTTCCCGTATTCTATATTTGAGATTTAATATCTCTCAGATATGATTCGGGTTAAATGAGAGTTCTTTGACCATGAGTGAAAGCTTTAACACAATAACAACATTTATTGGTAGTGGAAATTCTAATACACAGCCATCTATCTATAGTCTACACCAAGGAAGAAAATATTAGGTTAAAATAAGAGAATTACATGAAGGAATACAGAGTATATTCCTGAAAACATTAATCTACAAACATATTTAGTTACAAGTAAAATGCAGACCTTTCCCATAATTACCCTTTACACCAAGGTTCCATTCTGGTGGTTGCTCTCCCATAAAAGTGTGTGTTTCCCTCCCATCTAGTCTGTGTATATCATTACCTGCTGATGCCTCATTGGTTGGCATAGCGTGGCTCTGATTGGTGAGTTTCCCTATTCCTGGTTAAGGACTGGCTACATCTCCAATCCCTATGCAAATCCTTGTGACTATTCTGAGCAGGAGCTAAACTTGAATTTTCCCGGGAAGTTAAGTATTGATTATGGGTTGGCCTCCCTTCATTGCACTCACTTCCTTTGAAGTGAGTATGTGTAAAACAATGAGGTTTGGATCCCATTGTTTGTATACACAAGCCTAGCCACTGACTTGTCTGGTCTACCAGAGATTTCTGTGAAGATATGTTCCGCCCTACATAGATAAAAGCTAAATTAAATATATTCATAATTCCAATATTTTACAGCTATTAATGTAGATTTCACATAAAGGCAACATAAAGCAACAAGTCCGTTGGCAACAGCACTTGAAAGACCCACATCAAAGAAAAAGGCGGACTTCTCCTTGCACCTCATCTGGGATCTCCAACCCTACTATACCTCCAGTCCTCTCGAAAACCTGCACTGAGAGGAATGAAGGTATAGCAATAGGTGTCCCAAGTACTTGCAGTCAATCTGCTAGCAGTACACCACCATGTGATTTTAGCAGGAAAATTTCCCTACCCCAGTTGCTAAACCGTAAAAAGAAATTTGTTCCCAACCATCCACATGCTAAGAGTCTGAATGCTAGCTTGGCCAAATTGCTAGCACTGCAACTACTGCCTTTTCAGCTGGTAGACTCTGCCCCCTTTTGTGAATTTGTGGAATGTGCTGTTCCAAAACGCCATTTCTTTTCACAGAAGGCCATTCCAGCTCTGTACTGGCATGTGGAAGGCAATGATTTTGTTTTGTTGGACAGGGCAGTCAGCAGTAAAGTGTATATTACCACAGACTCATGGTCTAGTAGACATGGGCAGGGATGTAACCTTTCCTTCACGGCGCACTGGGTAACTCTTCTGGCAGCTGGGAAGGATGCAGGACAGGGTTCAGTATTGTTGGAGCCTGTTCCGCCACCACGCCTCCAAAATGCTAGTGATTCTGCCACAGCTCTCTCCTCCACCACCTCCTCTTCTTCTTCCTCTATGGCCTCTTCTGCAGATTTGTTCTCTGAACCAGTGGTGCTCCATAAGTGTTTAAGGGGCTACGCAAGCACTCAGGCAACAAAATGCCATGCGGTGCATGAGTTACATAGTTACATAGTAGGTGAGGTTGAAAAAAGACACAAGTCCATCAAGTCCAACCTATGTGTTTGATTATATGTCACTATTACATTGTATATATGTTGCGGTCGTACAGGTGCTTATCTTATAGTTTCTTGAAACTATCGATGCCCCCCCGCTGAGACCACCACCTGTGGAAGGGAATTCCACATCCTTGCCACTCTTACAGTAACGAACCCTCTACGTAGTTTAAGGTTAAACCACTGCTTAGGGAACAGGAGCCACACTGGGGCAGAGATTCTGTCAGCTCTGCAGGGGCAGGCTCAGAGGTGGTTGATGCCACGCCAGCTTCAGCCAGGAATGGTTGTATGCGACAATGGCACCAACCCTCTCTCTGCCCTCCGACAGAGACACTTGACCCATGTTCTATGTTTGGCATGCATCCTGAATTTGATGGTGCAGCGGTTCTTGAGCAGGTACCCAGGCTTACAAGATCTCCTGAGGCATGCTAGAAAAGTCTGTGGTCATTTCCAACGGTCATACAATGCCAGTGCTCGGCTGGCTGACATTGAAAGGGAATGCAACCTGCCCACCAACCGCCTCATTTGTGACATGTCCACCAGGGGGAAATCAATGTTGGCAATGCTGCAGCGGCTGCACACACAGCAGAGGGCCATCAATGAGTACCTGTGTGAGTATGGCACCAGGACAGGGTCAGGGGAGCTTGGCTTCTTTTCGCCAGTGGCTACTGATCAAGGATGCATGCGCTGTCCTGTCACCATTTGATGAGGCTACAAGGATGGTGAGCAGCGACAATGCATGAATCAGTGATTCTGTCCGTCTTGTCTTCCTGTTGGAGCACACACTTTATGGAATAATGGACATGGCACTTGAGGCAGAACAGCGGGAGGAAGAGGAGGACTTCCTTACCTCTCAAGGCCCCCTTTATCCAGATATTATTCATGCAAGCCCGCCAAACACACAGGAAGAAAAGGAGGAGGAGGATTGTGTCAGCATGGATGTGGAGGATAACACTCAGCAGTAGTCTTCAAGGGATGGTTTTCAGTCCCCAGAAAATCAAGGAGTTGTACGTGGCTGGGAGGAGTTTGTTACGGATCATGTGATCACAAAAAAAAGCACTCAAATTACCTCATCCGTAAATTTGTAAATAAAGAAAAAGAATTCCAAAAACTGAAAACCTGTGTTCGGACTTTAAAGGCACAACAAACAGTAGAAATATACAAAAATATTAGCATTTATTGAAATATATATATAATACAAACAACAGGGACATGAAAGAAGCATTGATAAAAATCATATTTACAAAAAACAAACTATATATGATATGAGCCCTAATATCATGTGATCCTTAGTAACCCAGAGGACTCAAAATCGAATGCGTCTGCAAACTTTCACAGGCTTTGCAGAATCAGGGAGGCCATGCAGCGTAAGGACCCTAGGATTCGTGGTATCAAAGAGAGGGATCATTTCTGGCTGGCAACCCTTCTTGATCCACATTACAAGGGTAAGGTTGCAGAACTCATCCTGCCTTTGCAGAGGGAGCAGAGGATGAAACATCTTCAGGAGGCCTTGAAGAAACGTTTGTGCAATGCATTTCCAGACCCTGTGAGGTTACAATTTCCTGGTGCTGGACAACGTGTTGCTGAGGCTTCGTTCAGTCAGAGGAAGAGCAGTGGAGAAGGTGGTCGGCTGCCCGATGCCTTTAGATAATTTTTCAGTCCTCAGCACTAGGGATGAGCTTCGTGTTCGAGTCGAACCCATGTTCGACTCGAACATCGGCTGTTCGATCGTTCGCCGAATTGCGAACGTTATGGGCCGTTCGCGCTAAATTCGTGTGGCGCGTCACGGCCCATAATTCACTGCGGCATCGCAGTGCATTGCTGGCTGATGATTGGCCAAGCATGCACTATGACCCGCATGCTTGGCCAATCACAGCGCCGTCAGTAGAGAGAGCTGTAATTGGCCAAAGCCAGGGTGGCTTTGGCCAATTATGGCTCAGGGGATTTAGTACACACCCCACACTATATAAGGCCGCCTGCACGGCGGCCCTGTGTAGTGTGTGTTCCGGTGTGCTGAGAGATAGAGAGAGAGAGAGACAGTGTCATTTGATTTGAGTTAGATAGATTAGGCAGAACAGTCAGTCAGTTAGCTGCACTTACAGTGTATTGTGTATATATATGCATCCCAGGTGTTGCATATATATATATACACTGTATTCAGTTTAGCTAGATCCGTTCCTGTTATCTTCTATCTAGACTATTTACATTTAATGCAGTGCGTCCTGCTCACAGTGTTCAGCTAGATCCGTTCCTGCTATTTACATTTAGTGCAGTGCGTCCTGCTCACAGTGTTCAGCTAGATCCGTTCCTGTTATCTTCTAGACTATTTACATTTAGTGCAGTGCGTCCTGCTCACAGTGTTCAGCTAGATCCGTTCCTGCAATTTACATTTAGTGCAGTGCGTCCTGCTCACAGTGTTCAGCTAGATCCGTTCCTGCTATTTACATTTAGTGCAGTGCGTCCTGCTCACAGTGTTCAGCTAGATCCGTTCCTGCTATTTACATTTAGTGCAGTGCGTCCTGCTCACAGTGTTCAGCTAGATCCGTTCCTGCTATTTACATTTAGTGCAGTGCGTCCTGCTCACAGTGTTCAGCTAGATCCGTTCCTGTTATCTTCTAGACTATTTACATTTAGTGCAGTGCGTCCTGCTCACAGTGTTCAGCTAGATCCGTTCCTGCAATTTACATTTAGTGCAGTGCGTCCTGCTCACAGTGTTCAGCTAGATCCGTTCCTGCTATTTACATTTAGTGCAGTGCGTCCTGCTCACAGTGTTCAGCTAGATCCGTTCCTGCTATTTACATTTAGTGCAGTGCGTCCTGCTCACAGTGTTCAGCTAGATCCGTTCCTGCTATTTACATTTAGTGCAGTGCGTCCTGCTCACAGTGTTCAGCTAGATCCGTTCCTGCTATTTACATTTAGTGCAGTGCGTCCTGCTCACAGTGTTCAGCTAGATCCGTTCCTGTTAAATTCCTACTGACCGGCAGGCTTGTCTGGTTACAGTATATAAAGCTACCTGAAGAAAATTACAGGTGTTCTATTTGATCCTATTAGTACCACGGTCAGGCAGCTAGAATATTTACATTTAGTACAGTGCGTCCTGCTCACAGTGTTCAGCTAGATCCGTTCCTGTTATCTTCCTACTGACAGGCAGGCTTGTCTGGTTACAGTATATAAAGCTACCTGAAGAAAATTACAGGTGTTCTATTTGATCCTATTAGTACCACGGTCAGGCAGCTAGACTATTTACATTTAGTACAGTGCGTCCTGCTCACAGTGTACAGCTAGATCCGTTCCTGTTATCTTCCTACTGACAGGCAGGCTTGTCTGGTTACAGTATATAAAGCTACCTGAAGAAAATTACAGGTGTTCTATTTGATCCTATTAGTACCACGGTCAGGCAGCTAGACTATTTACATTTAGTACAGTGCGTCCTGCTCACAGTGTTCAGCTAGATCCGTTCCTGTTATCTTCCTACTGACAGGCAGGCTTGTCTGGTTACAGTATATAAAGCTACTTGAAGAAAATTACAGGTGTTCTATCCCAGCTTAGTGCAGCTACAGGCCATTAGTATGTCTGGAAGGCCAAGAAGGAGAGGCAGACAGTCACAAGCCAATAAGAGAGGGCAAGCAGGCTCTGTGTCTAGTGCTGGTCGTGGAGACGGTGCATCCTCATCAGCACGTGGCCATGGGACACGCTTGGCCTTTTTTTCGGCAGCTGGCCATGTTGAGCCGCAACATGCGGAAGACTTGGTCGAGTGGATGACCAAGCCGTCCTCATCCTCCTCATCCTCTCTCACCCATGCCCAGGGTGCTTTGTCTGGCAAAGCAGCGGCCTCTTCCCTCAGCTCAATGTCATCAGTGACTCCTTCCCTAGCTCCACCATGTCCTCATGAGGATTCCCTCGAACTGTTTGACCACAGTGTTGGGTACATGCTCCAGGAGGATGCCCAGCGTTTGGAAGGCTCTGATGACGATACTGAGCTCGATGAAGGCAGTAACATGAGCGCGGACAGAGGGGGTGCCCAAGAAGGACAGCAATCTGGCAGTCATGCTCCCCCTGCTGCAGCATACTGCCAGGTTTGCTCCAGTGATGAGGAGGGAGGGGATGATGAGGTCACTGACTCAACGTGGGTGCCTGATAGGAGAGAGGAGGAGGAGGAGGAGGAGGAGGAGGAGGAGGAGGAGGCGGCAGCACATCACCAACGAGGCAGGATGCCCTCCAGGGGCCAGCCTAAGGGCAGCACATTGACTGCATCACACCCCAAAGCTCCACATGTGCAGGGCGCTGCAGTCTCTGCGCGTTATTCAAAAAGTTCTTTGGTGTGGGCCTTTTTTGAGACGAGTGCATCAGATCGCACCGCTGCTATTTGCAACATATGTCTCAAGCGTATCTCGCGTGGCCAAAATATCTCCCGCTTGGGTACCACATGCTTGACCAGACATATGTTGACCTGCCATGCAGTTCGTTGGCAAGCGTATCTAAAAGACCCACACCAAAGAACAAAGAGGATCTCTCCTTGCTCCTCATCAGCTGAGATTTCCAACCCCACTAGACCTTCAGTCCTCTCTGAGACCTGCAGTGAGAGGAATGAAGGTGTAGAATTAGGTGTGTCACAGCCAAGTACTTGTGGGCAATCTGCTTTTGGTACACCGACGTCAGATTGTACCAGGCAAATTTCCCTGCCCCAGCTGCTGCACCGCCGAAAGAAGTTTGCTCCCAGCCATCCACATGCCCAGCGGTTGAATGCTAGCTTGGCAAAATTGCTAGCACTTCAACTGCTGCCTTTTCAGTTGGTAGACTCTGCCCCCTTCCGTGAGTTTGTGGAATGTGCGGTTCCTCAGTGGCAGGTACCCAAACGCCACTTTTTCTCACGGAAGGCGATTCCGGCTCTCTACCGGCATGTGGAAGGCAATGTCCATGCCTCGCTGGACAGGGCGGTCAGCGGTAAGGTGCATATTACCGCTGACTCATGGTCCAGCAGGCATGGACAGGGACGTTACCTAAGTTTCACGGCGCATTGGGTGACTCTGCTGGCAGCTGGGAAGGATGCAGGACAAGGTGCAGTAGTGTTGGAGGTTGTTCCGCCACCACGCCTCCAAAATGCTGATTGTGACACACCTCTCTCCTCCACCCCCTCCTCTTCTTCTTCCTCCATGGCCTCTTCCTCGGAACCAGCGGTGCTCCGTAGGCATTCAAGGGGCTACGCAAGTACGCAGGCCAAAAGATGCCATGCGGTGCTTGAGCTGGTGTGCTTGGGGGACAGGAGCCACACTGGGGCAGAGGTTCTGTCAGCTCTGCAGGGGCAGGTTCAGAGGTGGTTGACGCCACGCCAACTTAAGGCAGGAATGGTGGTTTGCGACAATGGCACCAACCTCCTCTCTGCCCTCCGACAGGGACAAATGACCCATGTGCCCTGTTTGGCTCACGTCCTTAACTTGGTGGTGCAGCGGTTCTTGGGCAGGTACCCGGGCTTACAGGATGTCCTGAGGCAGGCCAGGAAAGTCTGTGTGCATTTCCGCCGGTCATATAATGCCAGTGCTCGGCTGACGGACCTCCAAAAGGAGTTTAACCTGCCCAAGAACCGCCTAATCTGTGACATGCCCACCAGGTGGAACTCAACGTTGGCCATGCTGCAGCGGCTGCACACGCAGCAGAGGGCCATCAATGAGTACCTGTGCGACTATGGCACCAGGACAGGGTCAGGGGAGCTTGGTTTTTTTTCCCCACGCCAGTGGGCCATGATCAGGGATGCATGCACTGTCCTGTCACCATTCGAGGAGGCCACGAGGATGGTGAGCAGTGACAGTGCATGCATCAGTGACACTGTCCCCCTTGTCCACCTGTTGGAGCACACGCTGCGTGGAATAATGGACAGGGCACTTGAGGCAGAACAGAGGCAGGAAGAGGAGGACTTCCTTAGCTCTCAAGGCCCCCTTTATCCAGACAGTGTTCCTGCGTGCCCGCCGATCACACAGGAAGAGGACGAGGAGGAAGAGGAGGAGGAGGAAGATTGTGTCAGTATGGAGGTGGAGCCTGGCACTCAGCATCAGCAGCAGTCTTTAAGGGATCAGTCCCAAGAAACACATGGACTTGTACGTGGCTGGGAGGAGGTGGCTGCGGACCATGTCGTTCTTAGTGACCCAGAGGACTCCGGACCGAATGCCTCAGCAAACCTACGCTGCATGGCCTCCCTGATCCTGCAAAGCCTGCGTAAGGATCCTCGTATTCGTGGTATCAAGGAGAAGGACCAATACTGGCTGGCAACCCTCCTTGATCCACGTTACAAGGGTAAGGTTGCGGACCTTATCTTACCATCGCAGAGGGAGCAAAGGATGAAACATCTTCGGGAGGCCTTGCAGAAAGGTCTGTGCAACGCGTTCCCAGAGACTGGGAGGTTACAAACTCCTGTTTCTGGACAACGTGTTGCTGAGGCTTCGGTCAGTCAAAGAAGGAGCGGTGGAGAAGGTGGCCGTCTGACCGATGCGTTCAGACAATTTTTTGGTCCGCAGCCCCAAGGTATGATCGGTTCCAGCAACCATCGCCAGCGTCTGTTTTACATGGTGCAGGAATACCTAGGGGCAAGATCAGACTTGGACACCTTTCCCACCGAAAATCCTCTGGGTTACTGGGTCTTGAGGATGGATCACTGGCCAGAGCTTGCACAGTATGCAATTGAGCTACTGGCCTGTCCTGCATCCAGCGTTCTTTCGGAACGCACATTCAGTGCTGCTGGAGGCGTGGTAACCGATCACAGGGTGCGTCTGTCCACCGACTCGGTCGATCGGCTGACCTTCATAAAAATGAATGAGTCTTGGATCACCACCAGCTACCAAGCACCTGATGCTGATGTAACCGAATAATTTTTTTTGAAATCTCAGATCCCTTCAAAGACTGCCTATGCTGATGCTGAGTGACTATCCCTGAGTAATTATCCTCTTCCTCCTCAATCATCACGCTGATAGCTTGTAAGAACATTTTTGGTTCTGGGCGCCACCACCAGTGCCTAAGGCACAATTTTTCAGCCCCTGTTTAACAGGGGCGTGTAATTACAATTTTTGATGTAATACTTTGCAGCAGGGCTCGTTCCTGCATTCCAACTAGAGTGTCTGTGAGGGGTTGCAGTGTTGTGGCACCAGCACCAGTGCCTAGGGCCCAATTTTTCTGCCCCTGTCTAACAGGGGCGTGTAATTACAATTTTTGATGCAATACTTTGCAGCAGGGCTCGTTCCTGCGTTCCAACTAGAGTGTCTGTGAGGGGTTGCAGTGTTGTGGCACCAGCACCAGTGCCTAAGGCCCAATTTTTCTGCCCCTGTCTAACAGGGGCGTGTAATTACAATTTTTGAAGCAATAATTTGCAGCAGGGCTCGTTCCTGCGTTCCAACTAGAGTGTCTGTGAGGGGTTGCAGTGTTGTGGCACCAGCACCAGTGCCTAAGGCCTAATTTTTCAGCTCCTGTTCAACAGGGGCATGTAATTACAATTCTTGATCTAATATTTCACAGCAGGGCCCTGTGAGGGCTTACAGTGTTGTGGCCACAGCAACACCTAAGGCCCAAATTTCTGCTGAGTATATAGGGCAGGACCCTACTTTCAAACATCTAACTTACAAACGACTCCTACTTGCAAACGGAAGGAGACAACAGGAAGTGAGATGAAATCTACCCCTAGGAAGGGAAATTCTCTCCTGTAAGAGTTAATATGGGAAAACAATTTCTCCTTTCCACTGATGCTTTCCAATCCTTGTTCCACAAAAAAACCCAAATTTTCAAAAAACATTTTTCATTGGGACAAAAAAGTGAGGTGAAATCTTCTGAAGAGGAGGAAAGACAGCAAAACAAATGTCACAGGGGTGATAACCCTTCCCTATGTTTTCCAAAAAGCTTAGAAAAGATTTTTTGGCTGGAGCTAAACACGTTAAAAATGTTCAAAATTACAAACAGATTCTACTTAACAACAAACCTACAGTCCCTGTCTTGTTTGCACCGCCTGTATACTGCTGTTCAGAGTATATAGGGCCTGGTGGCCCCACACCTTTCCTTATTTTAATTTGGGTGCGGGGTTCCCCTTAATATCCATACAAGACCCAAAGGGCCTGGTAATGGACTGGGGGGTACCCATGCCGTTTGTCTCACTGATTTTCATCCATATTGCCATGACCCGACATGACATTAAACCCGCAAGCAGTTTTAAATGAGATTTTTTCCTTTAAAAATGACATTTGGTGCAGGGACTGTTCTAAACATGGGAAACACGCGTCACTTTACAGGCATACTATAGACACCCCCCAGGTACGATATTTAAAGGAATATTTCACTTTTTTTTTTTTACTTTAAGCATCATTAAAATCACTGCTCCCGAAAAAACGGCCGTTTTTAAAAGTTTTTTTTGCATTGATACATGTCCCCTGGGGTAGGACCCGGGTCCCCAAACCCTTTTTAGGACAATACCATGCAAATTAGCCTTTAAAATGAGCACTTTTGATTTCGAACGTTCGAGTCCCATAGACATCAATGGGGTTCTAACGTTCGTGCGAACTTTCGGTCCGTTCGCGGGTTCTGGTGCGAACCGAACCGGGGGGTGTTCGGCTCATCCCTACTCAGCACCAAGGTCTGATTTGTTCAAGCAACCATCACCAGCATCTGCATTGCATGGTGCAGGAATATCTAGGGGCTAGAGCAGACTTGGAGATGTTTCCATCAGAGCATCCACTGGGTTACTGGGTCTTGAGGATGGACCACTGGCCAAAACTAGCTCAATATGCAACTGAGCTACTGACCTGTCCTGCATCCAGTGTTCTTTCTGTAAGCACATTAAGTGCTGCTGGAGGGTTTGCAATCGATCATAGTGTGAGCCTGTCCACAGACTCCGTTGATAGGCTCACATTCATAAAAATGAATCCGTTTTGGATCAGCAGCAGCTATCAAGCACCTGATGCTGATGTAACTGATTGATTTTTCTATGGATGTGGGATCCCTTTAAGACTGCCTAATGTGAGTGAATATCCTATTCCTCCTCAATCTTGATGAGGCTAGCTTCCAACAATATTTTTAGTTTAGGGTACCACCACCACTGCCTAAGGCCAAATTTTTCTGCCCTTGTTTAACAGAGGCATGTAATTACAATTCTTGATCACATTTTTCACAGCAGGACCCGTTCCTGTGCCCAACAAGTGTAACTGTGAGGGGTTACAGTGTTGTGGCACCACCACTGCCTAAGGCCCAATTTTTCTGCCCCTATTTAACAGGGGCATGTAATTACAATTTTTGATCAAATGTTTCATAGCAGGGCACGTTCCTGTGCCCACCAAGTGTAACTGTTAGGGGTTACAGTGTTGTGGCACCACCACCACTGGCTAAGGACCAATTTTTTGCCCCTGTTTAACAGGAGCATGTAATTACAATTTTTGAACAAATATTTCATAGCAGGGCCCATTCCTGCGCCCAACAAGTGTAACTGTCAGGGGTTACAGTGTTCTGGCACCACCACCACCCCCACTGCCTAAGGCCCAATTTTTCTGCCCCTGTTTAACAGGGGCATGTAATTACAATTCTTGATATAATATTTCATAGCAGGGCCCGTTCCTGCACCCAACAAGCGTAACTGTGAGGGGTTACAGTGTTCTGGCACCACCAACACCTAAGGCCCAATTTTCTGCAGAGTATTTAGGGCAGGCCATATATTATATACAGCATACTTCTGTTCAGGGTATATAGTGCCTGGGGGCCCCCACACCATTTTTTAAAAATGTGGGTGTGGGGTTCCCCTTAATATCCATACCAAACCCAAAGATCCTTGTAATGGGCTGGGGGGGACCCATGCCATTTTTCTCAATGATTTACATGTATTTTGCAGAGACCCGACAATAAATTAACGCCGCAAGCAGTTTTAAATTACTTTTTTTCTTTAGAAATATCATTTTGCCGTGGTATTGTTCTAAACATGGTAAAACATGCGCCACTTTACAGGCATACTATAGACACCCACCAGGCACGATATTTAAAGGAATATTTAATTTCTATTGATTCACTTTAAGCATTCTTAAAAGCACTGCTCCCGAAAAAACGGGCATTTTTAAAACTTTTTTTGCATTGATACATGTCCCCTGGGGCAGGACCCGGGTCCCCAAACACTTTTTAGGGCAAAAACTTGCATATAAGCCTTTAAAATGATCACTTTTAATTTTTCACATTCGTGTCCCATAGACTTTAATGGTGTTCGCATATTCTAACAAACTTTTTGGCATGTTCGGATGTTCTGGTGCGAACCGGGGGGTGTTTGGCTCATTCCTAATAGACATTAAGACTGCCACTTGGGGACTGTCAGAAACCATAAAATCAGACCGAGACAGAAGTACAGTTAAATCATACCTGTTTAATAATAAAAGTAAAAAAAACAAACGTAGTCAAAACATAGCCAAAGTTCAGTAACCTAAATGGATAGTCAGCCGAGCCAGAAGTCAGGGATCAAAGCAGTGGAACAGTAAGCAGGATCTGGAGCCAGAAGGGATGTCAGCAAAGCCAGTCTTTAAACAGGAACGCAGGAGGGGGGCAGAGCTAGCAGCCAACATGTGAGCAGCACTGTGAAGGAGCTCCGGCCGGGACAACAAATCCTGCTAAAATCCTGAGTGTCAGAGACTTCAAGGCACTGACACCCTGATACTGCCTGGAACTAGCAGAATACTTGGGCATGGTGAAATACAAACCAGCGCCAATGGATTCTGCCGCTGATCGCTTGTCTCGCTAGGCGTGGGGATCTCAAGATGGTGACGAACACGAGGCAGCAGGCCAGGGCCCCAATAATGCACAGTGGATCGGAGCTGATCGCTCGCCCACACATCCTGGAAAGGTAAGCCCGCTACCCCGCAGATCTCAGGGGAAGAGAAGGGGCTTATCCCTGGATAGATTGTCCTCCAGGGCTATGGGGGAAACAGAGCAGGCAGAGAGAGAAGAGGAACCCTCACTAAAACAAATTATGGAGGCCATATACACCTGCCAAACTACACTGACAGAACATATTGATGGGATAAGGGCAGAAATGTCTTTTCTGAAGCAAGATGTACAGAACATCAGGGAAAGGACCTCTGAAGCTCAACAATGGATTAGCGACATGGAGGATGTAGTACGCCCCATGGAAACTAAAGTACAAACCCTCCACAAAGAAGTCAATGCTCATACTGATAAGTTGGGAGACATGGAAGACAGACAAAGGAGGAACAATGTCCGTTTTGTTGGTTTCCCTGAAAAAGCAGAGGATAAACAACCTGAAGATTTTCTAGAGCTCTGGCTTAAGGATAATATGGCTGACACCACGTTTTCACGCTTATTCGCCATAGAAAGGGCTCATAGAATCCCCTCTAAACCTCCTCCCCCTGGAGCACATCCACGCCCAATTATTGCCCATATCCTCTACTTCAGAGACTGTGTAAATATCCTCCGTGCAACCCGAACTACAATATAATGGGAACCGCATCTCCATATATCCGGATTTCTCGGCAGCCACACAGAAGCAGAGGGACAGTTTTACTCATGTGAAAAAGAGGCTACAAGACTTATAGCTAGCATGTTATATCCGGCTAGGTTGAGAGTGGTAGATAGGGGTAAAGTCTCCTTCTTTAACACTCCTACTGAGGCCTCCTGCTGGCTCGACAATAGAGGGCACAATAGCCCTGATGCCCACTGTTGAAATTGCAGAAAGTCAATAGCTGCACACATGCAAAGTTAACAACAAGTGCACCTGTCTGCCTCCTGATACTGGCTATACCTGGTATATTAACTGACACTATAACAATATGGCGTGATGTCCCGCCCTGATCTATACACGTTTCTGAACTTTTTGCAGCAGAGAGAGAGAGAACAAGGAGGGAGGGAAAAGGAAAGACATTTTCTGGATTCACCCCATTGTCTTTGTGATTTTTTTTTTCCGGTTTTGCAGTTTTTTTTATCTTGATGTGACTGACTAATGACATATTACCTGAGGGGAATTTTTGGTTAAATTTTTTTTTTCCCCCCCTCTCTCTTGACGGTCCACCGTCCAAGGTTTGAGGCTGTACTAGTCTCGTTTTTTTTTTCTCCTACTATTATTGGTTTAGGTAGCATATTGCTTTGGACACTATCTACCTCCTTCCAGATATGCTGCCTATAAATATATGTAGCAGTTGTTTTGAGTAATAGAGACCTGTGACCCCCCATGGTCATTTATGTTATTTTTCAGTTATGGGATTCAGGCACGCAACAGGTTGGGGTTGTGTGCAGGGTGGGAAGGGAAGGGTTAAAGTTTTGTATAAGTTTGTGCTGTGTGCTGCTGGTGCTCTTTGTTTTACTCTCCACAGGACGAATAGTCTGTCAGGTGCTTGCCCACAAAAGTTCCCCCTAAATACCGGTATATGGTACCTATCTTCTCTATATATGAATGGCGGGTAAGATACACTTAATATCATGGAATGTCCGCGGTATGAATTCATAGGTTAAGCGATCTCTTTTATTTGACTTTATAAAACGGTATAAACCTCATATCATTCTATTGCAAGAAATGCATTTACAGGGTTCTAAGGTTATGGCCTTAAAAAAAGCCAACATTATGAGAGTACTTCATGCTGAATACTCCACTTACTCAAGGGGGTGGCTATCCTAGTCACCAAAAAAGCAGCAGCACACATTTTACAGGTCAAATTAGACCCAAATGGTAGATATGCTATATTGGTGTGTCAAATGTTTAATATAACTTTGACATTAGTGCATGTATATGTTCCTCCCCCCTTCTCTTTCCAGGTACTTGAAAATGTTTTGAAAGAAGCTATACTAATTGCACAGGGCCCATTACTTCTCTTAGGAGACTTTAATGCAGTGTCAGATGGGGTTCTAGATAGACATGGATGCGTATCTGATTCTTACCATATCCTGTCCTCCTGGCTAGAGAGCTATGCTCTCACAGACATTTGGAGACAAACAAACCCCGGAGTCAGAGAATACTTCTGTCACTCGGAGACTCATAGGACACTGTCTAGAATAGAACTATTACTATCCTCTATGGATGGACTCTCGATTATATCCGGTGTCAGATATCTCCCTAAAGCCATATCAGATCACTCCCCGTTGGAGGTCATATTAGATCTGAATGCCCCACGGGGAAGACGACACTGGCGTATGAATGTGCATTGGCTTCAGGAAGAATTTATTACTATAAAATGCAAAACAAGCATTGACCAGAGTGAATGGGGCGGACACACCTATTGCTAATCAATGGGATGCCTTTAAGGCAACTATGAGAGGGGTGTTCACCACAGAAGAGGACTTTTTCAAAAGCTTTGAATTCTGATGTAAAAGATGCAGAGATTAAAGCTACTGATGCTGAAAAAGGTTATATACAGGACCCAACCCCTAGTAACTACCAATCGTGGCAGGACCAAAAACGGCAGTACAAACTACTTCTGACTGAATTCACTGCAAAAAAACAACTACATCAGACCAGGTCCTTCTTTGAGTTTGGAGACAAGAGTGGCCACCTCCTTGCTTTTTTAGCAAAGCCACTTTATGCATGTAGTGATGCAACTCCGACGTCCCAGTGGAGAGGTGGTGGAAGACTTCCTCGGGATTTTAAAAACTTTTTTGGACTTCTACGACACCCTATATCACCCTATAACCAGGAAGATAGTGCTGCTTTAGACCTACCCATAACACAGGAAGAGATATGTGGTGCTATTTCCTCTTTCAAAGCTAGTAAGTCGCTGGGCCTTGACGGGTTCCCGGCTGACTGGTACCAGCTACATGAGGAGAAACTGGCACCGTATTTGCAAAAAGTCTTTATAGCAGCAGAAAAGGAAGGCATACTCCCAGACTCTATGCGAGAAGTGTTAACTGTTGTGATCCCCAAACCTGAAAAAAACCCGCAAGAATGTGAATCTTATAGGCCAATTTCTTTAATCAATTCTGATGTCAAGATACTGGCCAAAGTCTTGGCTGATAGACTATTATCAGTGAATCTTAAATTAACAAATTCTGACCAAACAGGATTCATACCCAGTCGCTGTACCCAAACAAATCTTCGTAGACTATTAGTCAATCTACAGATCCATCATATAAATATGGGTAAAAGGGTGATTGCGTCTTTAGATACAAAGAAGGCGTTCGATTCAGTAGAGTGGGATTACCTTTTTTCTCTTTGGGAATGGGCTTTGGACAGAAATTTATCTCCTGGGTAAAACTATTATACAAAGATCCCCAAGCTAGCATTAGCGTAAATGGGCTCATATCAGACTCCTTCCAGATACATAGGGGAACGAGACAGGGATGCCCCCTGTCTCCTCTCCTATTTGCCCTGGCCATTGAGCCACTGGCAGCTAAACTCAGGACCCATGACACCATTAAGGGATTTTTGGTTGGGGACCTAGAGGAACGTGTGTCGTTATATGCAGACGACATGCTCCTATATTTGGGAGACTGACACGTCTTTATCAGCTGCAGTCTCCCTGATTCAGGAATTTGGAGACTTTTCTGGCTTCCGAATCAATTGGACCAAATCGGTCCTCTTTCCTCTGGATCCACAACCAAATTTAACTCTTCCCACTCAATGCCCTTTGGCCATTGTACCCAGATTCAAATATTTGGGAGTAATGATACAGTTACCAGTGGACTCATTCATAGCGGCAGATTTATGGCCTGTAATTAATGCATTCAGGGATAGGATTCAGAAATGGAAGGACTTACCACTTACATTGTATGGAAGGGCTAACTTATTTAAAATAATTTTTCTCCATGAATTCCACTGAGGAAGGTAAAGAGATGCTCAGGTCTGCAAAGCAGATCCTGGGGATCTGTATCAAACATATAGCGGATACTCCCCTTCACCTGTCACCTAATGCCCCATTGTGGTTTAAACCATGCTTAAAGGAGTTTTTCCATTTGGAGGATGGATTTGGGTGGGCCAAATTTGGGCTCAAATATCTACATCAATTATATGATAATGGTGAACTTAAGTCCTTTGCACAGTTGAAAAGAGGACATCCCAGCAACATGGGAATATTAATTCATTAGACTAAAATATTCTGCCCATGCTCAGTTTGGAACAGGGCCAATATCTCTTGAAAACTCTAAAATGGAGAGACTCCTTGCTAATCCAGAACACACAAAATTGATTTCTACCTATTATAATATGCTTGCTGACAGAGTGAGCCCACAGGAAAGAAAACTTAAGGAAAAATGGGCCGAGATTATACCAGAAATCACAGAGGAACAATGGGAGGAGGTGCTCGCTTCATATTTGCCTATGGTTATCTCTGCCAGGGACAAACTTATACAGCTCAGATATTTACACCAAATGTACTATACCCCTCTCAGGTTATATAAAATGGGAATGAAAGACAACCCCACTTGTCATAAATGTTTGCTTTCAGAAGGATCTTTCATACATATGGTCTGGGAATGCGATAGGATACAGCCATTGTGGTCGCAGGTAACCCAGTTCATCGCGGACACGTTTGATCTGCCGAATATTTGTAGTCCACTTTTGGGACTACTGGGAATCATAGAGGATGAGGTTATGAGTAACAATACCAGGTTATTATTAAGACTGTTGTTCTATTACCTTAGAAAGCTAATTGCTCTTCAATGGATAAAGAGGGATCATCTTACTTTGAACGCCTGGAAAGGTTTAGTGAATGCCAATGTCACCATGTATAAAATGACATATGAGACCAGGGGCTGTCCCAAGAAATGTAATAAAGTTTGGGGAATATGGATTAAATCCAAGGAAACTGCACAATCAGGCGTATAGATTGGAGGGTTCGACATGGGCCAGGAATAACAACAACAGGTTCCTGGTGATGGGTCAGTTGTCCCTGTCGGAGGGCAGAGAGGAGGTTGGTGCCATTGTCGCAAACCACCATTCCTGCCTTAAGTTGGCGTGGCATCAACCACCTCTGAACCTGCCCCTGCAGAGCTGACAGAACCTCTGCCCCAGTGTGGCTCCTGTCCCCCAAGCACACCAGCTCAAGCACCGCATGGCATCTTTTGGCCTGCGTACTTGCGTAGCCCCTTGAATGGCTACGGAGCACTGATGGTTTCGAAGACAAAGCACAGGAAGAGGCTATGGAGGAAGAAGAAGAGGAGGGGGTGGATGAGAGAGGTGTGTCACAATCATTAGTAGTGGCATTTTGGCAGCTGCGTGACACTCCACTTGCCATTGAGGCTCTTGACGGGAGACCTCTACAGCCTGCCCACGTGACTCATGAGTAGGGACGAGCTTTGTGTTCGAGTCGAACCCATGTTCGACTCGAACATCGTCTGTTCGACCGTTCACAGAATTGCGAACGATATGGGCCGTTCGCGCCAAATTTGTGTGGGGCGTTGCGGCCCATAATTCACTGCGGCATCGCAGTGCATTGCTGGCTGATGATTGGCCAAGCATGCACTATGTCCCGCATGCTTGGCCAATCACAGCGCCGTCAGTAGAGAGAGCTGTAATGGCTCAGGGCGTTTAGAACGCGCCCCACACTATATAAGGCCGCCTGCACGGCGGCCCTGTGTAGTGTGTTCCGGCGTGCTGAGAGATATATAGAGAGAGAGAGAGACAGTGTCATTTCATTTGAGTTAGATTAGGCAGGACAGTCAGTCAGTTAGCTGCACTTACAGTGTATTGTGTATATATATGCATCCCAGGTGTTGTGTATATATATATATATATATATACTGTATTCAGTTTAGCTAGATCCGTTCCTGTTATCTTCCTACTGACAGGCAGGCTTGTCTTGTTACAGTATTTACAGCTACCTGAAGAAAATTGCTGGTGTTCTTTTGATCCTATTAGTACCACAGTCAGGCAGCTAGACTATTTACAGTTTTAGTAGTGTAGTGCGTCCTCCTCACAGTGTTCAGCTAAAGCTACAAGTTAGTGTAGTGCGTCCTCCTCACAGTGTTCAGCTAAAGCTTCAAGTTAGTGTAGTGCCTCCTCCTCACAGTGTTCAGCTAAAACTACAAGTTAGTGTAGTGCGACCTCTGCGCAGTGTTCAGCTAAAGCTACAAGTTAGTTTAGTGAGACCTCTGCACAGTGTTCAGCTAAAGCTACAAGTTAGTGTAGAGCGTGCTCTGAACAGTGTTCAGCTAAAGCTACAAGTTAGTGTAGTGCTTCCTCCTCACAGTGTTCAGCTAAAGCTACAAGTTAGTGTAGTGCGTCCTCCTCACAGTGTTCAGCTACAGCTACAGGTTAGTTTAGTGTGACCTCTGCACAGTGTTCAGCTAAAGCTACAAGTTAGTGTAGTGCGTCCTCTGAACAGTGTTCAACTAAAACTACAAGTTAGTGTAGTGCGACCGCTGCACAGTGTTCAACTAAAGCTACAAGTTAGTGTAGTGCGTCCTCTGAACAGAGTGTTTAGTTAGAGTTACAGAGTGTTTAGTTAGAGTGCCATTTAATACAATTCAATGCAAAGGGGCATATTGTGTATATATATATATATATATATATATATATATATATATATATATATATATATATATATATATATATATAAAGCAGTGAATGTGACTACAGTCACTAGTGGAGAGTCAACAACCATCAATTATAACACATGCACCTGGAAGATTCTACTGCAGTTTGTGTTTGTTGAACGTCTCAAAGTGTTTCTATTATTTTTAAAATTGAAAGGTTCTGACATAATCTGTGACTTCTTTGGCACTACCTCCATGCCCAGGTCTGCTCTTTCTCCCTCTTTAGCAATCGATAATTGTAATAGTGATATACTGTTTGCTGAAACTATAAACTATAGATCAACATTATTATTAGGGATGAGCTCAGAGTTTGGTCAAGTTTCCTTGATCCCCATCAGTCTGAATTTTGCCCTCAACACTCCAGAGAAACTGTTCTTCTAAAAACTCACAAACGACTTACTAACAGCAAAAACCAATGAACAATATTCTGTACTCCTACTTCTGGACCTTTTGGCTGCCTTTGATATGGTTGACCACCCTCTCTTCCATGACTGTGCTCCATGACTGTGCTCTTTGCTTGCTCCCATCCTACCTATCCCACCTTCAGGGTCACTTACATTTCTACTCCCTCCTTTCCTCTTCCTTTTTCCGTCAGGGTACCCCAAGGTTCTGTTCTTGGACCTCTCCTATTTTCAATTCACACCTCCTCCCTGAGTCAGCTGATAGCCTCCCATGGCTTTTAATATCATTTCTACACTGATGACACACAAATCTATCTCTCTACCCCTCAGCTCTCAAAATCAGTCTCCTCACGCAAAACTATTTTACTGACCAACATAACAGTCTGCATGTTCCTTCACTTCCTCAAACTCAACCTGTCCAAAACTGAGCTGATATTTTCTCCCCCACATGCCACTTCCCCTGACTTCTCAAGATCAATGGCACAACCATCAACTCATCACCGCATGCCAGGGTGCTAGGTGTTTTCCTGGACTCTGAACTCTCCTTTTGGCTCCACATCCAATCACTTTCCAAAGCTTGCTGCCTCAACAGGATGGGCCAAACAGACCCCTCTTTTGGTTCGCACCAGAACTTGAGAACACCATGAAAGTTCGGACCCAAATAACGAACCCCATTAAAGTCAAGGGGACAAAAATGTCAAAAAGTGCCCATTTTGAAAGCTTATATGCAAGTAATTGGGCATACAATGGTTATAGGGGTCCGGGTCCTGCCCTGGGGGAAGTGTATCAATAAAAAAAGTTTGTGAAAAACATCCTTTTTAAAAGAGCAGTCTACCTGTAAAGTGGCAGATCTATATCATGTCTAGAATCTGCTGCAGCAACAATTGCATTTATAAATCCAAAAAATTACATTTTCCCTGCAAGCTGCCTTTATTTTGCTCAGCAACAGCTGGAGAGCCAGTGTGTGTATGATGAAGCACAATGTAGTGCCCTGGAACAAGTTTAGAGATTTTTTGGATACATTCTGGTGTCACTTTGACTTTGGATAGAAGTAACGGGTGCATAAAAATTGGTCTTCAGGTGTCGGTGGCGCCTTCCCACCGTAACCCTATAGAGGTACTCTTGATGAAAGCAAGAATTGGCCTTGCTGTAAAAATTGCAATGATATACACCTGTCAAACAGGTGCAGAAAAATGACTCATTGGTTGTCGGGGCGCCTTTTCACCGTAACCCTATAGAGGCGCTCTTGATGAAGGCAAAAAAATTGCAATGATATGCATATGGTTGGTGTTTTTGACACATTTGATGTGCCTGAGACACAGTTTGCAGATAGCAATGGTGCAATCTGCTGCAGAAGTGCTGAAAAAGGCCCAGACAGCTGAGCTTTGGGGAGTGGGCTGGGAGATAACAGCTGCAGAATGTGATGCAATAGGGTGGATGCTCTCTACTCTTTCTTGATGTCAGTCTCCTTAGGGTTGTGCCGCCTCACCTTCAGTTTCCTCCTCTGCTCTGGCACCCAAGTCGCATCAGTGACCTTATCATCATCATCTTCATCTCCTCCATCTTCATCATTACCACTGGAGACAACTTGGCCATATGCTGCGGCTTTGGGAACATGAATGACAATTTGTCTACCAGTGTTCCTCCCTCTCTCTAGGCTCATGTTCCTGTCATCCTCAACCACAGAACCAAAATCTGAATCCAGTAATGGCTGGGCATCATCAAGGATCAAGCGGCTGATACTGTGGTCAAATAACTCAGCTGACTCCTCAATGGCTGATGTTGGGGCTATGGCAGGAATAGATGTGGACAAGGAGGCAGGTTTATCCACTCTGGCAACTGCAGGGGACTGCACACTTCTCTCTGCTTGTGTGACAGAGGATGAGGAGGATGAGGAAGGTTTAGTAATGTTAAGTTGAACCTTGAAATAAAGGACATCAACGCCAATAAAGCTGCATTCGTCTCATGTATGTTTACTTCAGAATATGCACTGTACATACAGCGGATCACATCTTCGGATAGATAGTGATACAGGTTACAGAGTGGTACAGACTTTTATAGCAAAACTTAACATTGTAGTCTATGTAGGGCAAAAGCCCAAAGTTACACATCACAAGTACGCATTTTATTAAGTATTTCAACATAACTTTTGGCCAGCTTTTTGGGTTAGCTTGACCTGGCTAATTTATAAGTGACAAGTTATTTTGACAAAAAGGAAGAAAATTATTTGAAAGGATTTAATTTGACTTTTAGACAGGGACTTTCCGTATCAACATCTTTCCATATCACATCTTTTCCCAGAATTGTGTCATGTCATTGGTAGAACATTTAATGTCAACTGGTCAGCTACATGTGTTGCAATACCAAAAGAATTCAGAAACATTTTAGTGAAAAATAATAAGAAATACAAATTCATGTTGAAGAGGAACTCTGGATACATAGCAAGATATGGCTCATATATTTCATATCTTCCACCAGTCCACCATCTCCTCTGCATGCTGTGGCTGGATAGCACAGGCAAACTAAACAGTGTAAATTATGCCCTGTCTGAGGACTGACCACCATGTCCACCTTTGCCTGTGGACACATTTGTTGCTGGTCCCATTACAGTGCCAATGGAATGTCTGCCTCTCCTTGTTGTCCTCCCAGACATTATTGGGAGGGAGGGGGCTGTGCTTATAAGCAAATGTAAAGAAGAAGTTGAAATCTGTACATAGATGCACTTTAATCAATGTAAAAAGGTGTTTGGTGCATTTTAATTTGATAAGAAAACAAAGTAGATATGGCGCTGTTCTACTGCTAATACATAGTGGTATAAAAATACATAGGGTGCTTCCTTTGGAAAATCCTAGAGACTAAGAAGATATTATACCGTGTATTGATAAGTATTACCAATGTGTATCAATTGTGTATTGTCAAATAAACCAAACCAAAAATTACTTGTACACTGTGATTCTGCATTAAAACTAAAGTCTAACAAAGTGAGTGATTCCTGGTGTAAAAAGTCAGTATGTATAATATCCGTTAAGATAAAGAATAAAACACTAAATAAAATTGTGATACATACTGAAACAATCTAAGGTGCAATTGCAATTAATATGCTTACATGAAACTTTCCACAGTGCTAATTATTAAAAACCACCAAACAAGCAGATTTCCTAGGTCTGCATTTCTATAGTAAAATAATAATGAATCCGCGCAATGGAGGTAGGTAAAAAAAGTGGTTCAGAACTGCTGCCTCCACAAATGCAATCACCACCGAAGTGGAAAAAGCTGAACTGAGAAGAAATTAGGTGTGGGTGCGGCGCTGTTCTGGTTTTATGACAAAGTGTTATGACACTGTGATAACATATTAAAGTCACCTCTGATAGGTGAGTGAAAGTATGAAAATGTTGGTTGATAAAAATTCTTGAAAAACTTTATCCCAAATAAGGAGTAACAATCAAAAGTGATTTTGCATAAAAATAGAAAATGATGTGTATGTAATTTGGTTTAGACAGTGGCTGATCCTATGCAACTTACTGTTTACCATGTGGTGCTGTTATATCAAAATATGACCATGTATTCATACCGTACATTGATTTGAAGTGCTAAGGTGAGTGGGAAGGAAAAAGGAAAAAGTAAGGGGGGAAGGGGGGGAGGGAGGAGTGGAAAGGGAAATGGAATGGAAGGGGGGGAATCCAGTCAATGGTAAAGTGACTTGTGCTCAAAATAACAAGTGTTAATCAGAAAAAACAATGTTGCTTTGAATAGTCTTAATTATAGTGCACAGGTGATAGTTGTGCTTGAAAGCTTATTCCTCTTGGTAAACAATATTATTCAATGCAATCTTCTTATGCCAGTGTTCATTAGTGACAGTGCTTGATATTCATGCTCTTACTGTGCAAACACTCACCGGATACTTTCACCCCTGCAGGGGTATTGCGCAGTCACAGTCTATGCCACTGTGCAGCAGTTCCTGGCAATCCCGGATCGTGTTATGTTAACATAAAAGAGAAGGGGTGCCCATAGAGTAAAAACATTTAAAACCTTTATTCCAAAAGTAACAGAACGGTACTCACATTCTAAAAGTTCAATTCAAGCATAAAAGATCTGAGTTTAAACCGTCAAACAACCCTGTATTCGTTGGGAGATGACGCATGACGTTGGTCAGGCCACGCCCGTGCATATCTTAGTTCGTGTTCCTATTGCAGCTGCACTCACCAGATTCTTCTCCCCCTCCTGGGGTTAAAAGCATCCACAGTGTGTGCCACTGTGTAGCAGTAATGAAAGAAGACCTTCCTAAGTACTGGATAGTAAAATAATCCACATGGGATAATTCTGAGGAAGAGAAGATGGTCATTCCAATCATGGACAGCAAATGAGATCCCCTCCAGAACACAAGTTCAGGAAAACAGAAGGCAATCAATGCTTCACTGCAAGGACTCAAGACTGGGGAGCAAAAGCTCCTGCTTGAACTGATTGAACTGCATTTTAATTTGAGTACTCACATTACACAGACACACACAGGGCTGGTACAAGGCAGGGGTGGAAGGGTTAGATACCCTGATTGGTACAGTTTACTGCAAGGAGGGGGCACAGGTGACGTGTGCTTCTAAAAACTGGCTGGAAATTGTGTGTGCGATTGTACACACCAGCCGCTAATAGCTGCAGTTGCAATGATGTGCCGAGTGCGCTCCTGCACCCGGCACAAGCCAACATGCCAGCCCTTCACTTGCTTTCCCTGTCAGTGGATATACTCGGACCCCCCCCGACAGGCGCTTCCTGGTCCTGGCTGGCCCGGCTTGACGTCACTCACTGAGAGGCCAGCAATGATGGGAGGCGGGATGGGAGGACTCAGAGGAGCATCATAGAATGCTGCTGGTGCTGTGACCAAGAGGATCTGAGGAGGAGGAACTAAACACTGCATGACTGCAGTGTGTATCGCACAAGTAAGCAGATGATTGCAGCTTAATTAACTCTGTAGATTGGGAGGGGGGTTTGGAGGTGGCCGAGGGGAGGTTAATTACCAATGGTATTACATTTCCGTAATATACAGCATGAGGGGGTTAATGTATTGCCATTGGTCACTGATGCATTAGTGACCAGTGTCAGTTAATTAACCCCTTTGTGCTGCATTGGTGGCACCGGTGTTAGTGTTAATTAACACTGACACTGGTGCCACTAATGCAGCACAAATGGGTTAATTAACTGCTACTGGTCACTAATGCATCAGTGACCAATGGCAATACATTAACCCCCCTCCATGCTGTATATTACAAATTGGGTCAAACACCAGTATAAGAACAAAGTCCCAATTACTAGATTGCATGGACCTCCTATCACATATAATCGCATTAGGATCAAAACAAGCTGGCTGGCTAATCACAGCTTCCGGGATACAAGAAGCGCAGTGATGTCAGGTGATGTAATGAATTCCCGGAAGGACAGGTAGTTGCGATTAGCCAGCTGGCTTGTTTTGATCCTTATGCGATTACATGTTTTTGCTGTAAAAGCAAAATTTTATACTTTTAATAAAGTTTTTAAAGATTTTTACAGTATGGCTAGCAAGCCTTTTTGTATTTTGGGGACCATCTGTGATATTGTTTCTTGGATGGAGGGTCCACTTGCCATAAGGGGTTCCTTGGATGGTTAAAGTACCTGGCTGGTTTTAGAGCCACAAGTGTCACTGACCTTCCCTGAAAGGAGGTCTGTGCAATCTGGTAAGCAAGCACTTCATCTATGGTGGAGGTTACTGTCACATGATCACTCAATTGAAGGTGGCGGATGGTGCGGATGTTACCAAAGAACTTTTTTCATAAACAAAGCGCAACTTTGTTTATGAATTTATAATTGTGTTGTATTTCACAGTAGAGTTTGTGGATGCTTTAGATGTTTGTGTTTATTTTAGAATAATTAGCACTGTTTTTTGCTTTGATGCATATTACAAATACCATTGGTAATTAACCACTTGACAACCCATCACAGTACATATACTGCTATGGGGTGGCAGCTACGGGTGTATGATGCTGCCTGTTTCAGGGTGTCGGGCGCATGCTCCCACCCACCTACTCACCTATGATTTGACACATCAGGAGACTTCAGCAGATCCCAGCCAATGATTAATGGCTGGGATATGCTGATCGGCTGTGTCAAATCACAGCCCAGAACTCTGTGTTGACAATCAATACAGGGGCTCTTTACAGAGGGAATGATCACTTTTTTTCTTTTTCCTGCAAAGCACTGACTCTTTGTTTACACGGGAGGGGGGCACAGTTTGCTATCTTCACCCTGGGCACCAAATGGCCTTGTCCCGGCACTGGACACACACCATGGATACACTATAATATACTGCAATATAATTCGCCAAACGTACGGTGACGCCCAGAACTATATGGCGTTAAACTAGCAGTAACACACACAAAAGTAAATGGAGTTAAACTGGCAGTAACGCACAAAACTATATGGTGTTAAACTGACAGTAATGCACACAGAACTATATGGCGTTAAACCGGCAGTAACGCACACAGAACTATATGGCGTTAAACTGGCAGTAACACACACAGAAGTAAATGGCGTTAAACTGGCAGTAACACAATCAAATAGATGGTGTTCAACCGTCACTACACTGACGCTATCTGAACTGTCCCTACTCTAGCTATACACTAATGTAAAGATTACTGACACGGTCTCACTACACTACACTGAAACTATCTGAGCTGTCCCTACTCTACACTAATGTATGTATGACTGACACGGTCTCATTACACTACAGTGAAACTATCTGAGCTGTCCCTACTCTAGCTGCACACTATGCAAAGCTGAATGATGGTCCTCCTCACTACACACACTATCCCTAGACTGACACTAAACTAATATTCTACACTGACAATTGAAGCAAAATAGTACAGTATAGCACACTAACTAACAAATAGCACTGAACAGAGCCCTGTTCTATCTCTCTCCATGCCAAAATCACACTGAAAATGCCTGCCATTGAAAGAATACTTTTATACTGTTGGGCGGGAATGAGCCATGATTGGATAAAGTCACGATGACAGTGTCCAATCATGACTCTGACAGTGCTCTGTGCCCTGATTGGCTGAAGCTTTCACTGATTCAGCCAATCAGGGCTTGCAATGCACTGTTCAGCGCTGCAATGCATTGTGGTTGGTTCGGGGAGGGGCGAACAAATGGTTGAACCACCTGTTTGTTCGGCTGTTCGAACGTCCAAACAGCGTAAGTTCGGCCCAAACTTATGCTCTGACCAAACCGTTCGCCCATCCCTACTCAACATCCACAACATCTCCAAAATATGTCCCTTCCTAACTAATGACACCACAAAGCTACTAATTCACTCCCTGGTAATCTCTCACCTCAACTACTGCAACTCCCTCCTCATTGGCTTACCTTTAGTCTTTCCCCTTTTCAGTCCATCATGAATGCTGCTGTCTGACGTTTCAGACTGCCTGAAACGCGTTGCTTTACAGCAGTACAGCACCTCCATCGAATCTGCGTTCCAGCCCTCCATTCGACTGCCTGGCGGATTCCCAAGCCTCGCTCTGGACTACGATCTAATCCCGGAAGTCCGTGTTGAATATACCAGCTGGCAGCGGAGAGGAACTAGGCTTCTTTTCATCTAAGAACACAGATATGGCCTGTGACAGACCTAGCCGGGACAGAGGCTGTTGGAGAGGACTGAATGCAAGCCTGTTGCCTTTTGATTATGGGCCCTGGATTTTCAATGGAACAATACTCTTTGTGAGGTGAATGAGAAATCCAGTCTGAGCTGTACTAATCGGACTCCGTCGTGTAGATATGTATATATTGTATGTTGTTTGATTCTGTTGGGGACTCCTTGCTGTGGATTTGTGTCCCTGAAGAGAGAGGGAGGATTCCTCCAGCAGCCCCCTGCTGATAAGACTGATTCATACTGTTGGGACACATCCTGTGAGGAGATGCTGGTGTCATCAACTCCAACTACCTGTGTTTATGTTAATTGACTGAGCTGATCACATTGTCCTCTATACAATGTAGGAGACGGAACGGCTCCTATTGGAGCTGCAGCTATTGTGTTTATACTACTGTGTGAAGCTCGGTGCCCACAAGTCTGTCATCTGGTCTGGGTAAATTTTTTAGTTAATTAGCTCATGTTAATTATGTTAATTAGGTTACAGTTGTATTGTTAGAGGAGGTTCCAACGGCATATAAAGTCTTGTAACTTTGATTCTAAAAAAAACAGTTCATGTTAGCAACAAGCAAGTGTCGCCTTGTTTTGTGCTCAGAGAGGTTGGGATATCTGTATACAGACTAGGAGGAAGTAGTATATGACGGAAGCACTCAAGAGGAGTGTGGGACGTTCCGTGACATGGCCTTTATGAACATACCTACGCCAGACTACACAGTCTTTATATGTGAGTGTTTTAATGGAATTGTTACATTAAATTTTACGATCTTACTAAGAGGCACCTTTGCTGTTTTCTTTGTCTGTTACATATTTGGAGTGGCTTCACCTCCCCTGATAAGGCTGCCCTGACAACAGACTGTACACATCTCATGAAGAGCTTTCAGGCTCAAAGGACTTTCTTTTAAATGTGCATTGAGGCTTATTGTTTACATTGTAACCTGCGCTGCTTCTTGTTGTTGTATTTTGCCTCCACCTAATAACTGTACTTTTATTTTCACCATCTGCTCACCCCCCACAGTTATTACCTTTTGTATCACTTGACCCTCCATTTTAGATTGTAAGCTCTAACAAGCAGGGCCCTCTGATTCCTCCTGTATTAAATTGTATTGTAACTGTACCGCTTGCCCTAATGTTGTAAAGCACTGCACAAACTGTTGATGCTGTATAAATCCTGTATACTATTAATAAAAAATAATTTAAAAAAGCACAGTAATTGAAAAGGTTGAGCACAATGTATTACTTAAATACAACTGCTGCAAAAAATGACTAGCTATACTATAACTTCAAAGAGTGCATCCAAAATCCACTTTTCAACACTCTTAAAACATAATAAATAAGCCTTCACAGTACTTCACATCAATGACAGTAAAGGATATACTGTTTATTTTTAATAAATCTCCCCACTGAGTATTTTGAAGATTTATGTATTAAAACACTATTTATGAAGTTCTAAATTGTAGTAGAACTTTGTACTGTGTTAGCTATTGATTAATGCAGAAAGTTTGGCCTTTACGTGACAAGCCTAATTTCCAAACTTAAGTTATTAAAAATGCAAGCTGGCGGGACCCTTTAGGTCCCATTTTCAGGCTGTATAAAAAATTTTGTGATGTATCATTTCAAATTAATGAACGAAGGATTTTATTTTGATGCACTCCTTGAACCCCCCCCCCCATGCCCAGATACCCCTAGGGTACAAATACCACTTGTATAGGTGGAAGAGCAAGGATGGGCAAAATTGAAAGTCTCTGAATTTCTTTCACATTCCTGTGAAAATTCAAGCGATTTTTATGAAATGTCTCTGATTATTGTCACTTTAGGATGATCACTTCTGATTTAGACAACAGAAATAATCTGTTCAGGCCTGAAAATGATGCTTGAGATAGTACTGCTCACAGGAAGTTAGGAGCGCACCGGATTTTTGGCAACAGATATTTATTTTTTCACTTATCAAACAGATATAGCAAAACACTTTTTCATAATAAAGCAAATAGAAGCCTAGGCAATTTTTAAGTTTTCAGCACTGTCCCATTTTGAATGACAATTACTCAGTCATGCAACACTGTACCCAAATGAAATGTTCATAAAATTTAAACAGCTAAAACTTTCTTTTGGTCATATTTGTTTACCACTGTTTTTTTTTTTTTTTTTTATTGCTATATAAATAAAAAAATAAAATTAAAAAAAATGTTTTTTCTTAGTTTCTGTTATAAAATTTCAAATAAATAATTGTTTTTCATAAATGTAGGCCTAAATGTATTTTGCTACAATTCTTTGGTAACAATAACCAAAATCAGTATACAGTATATTATTTAGTCTGTGTGAAAGTTATTATTATTATTATTATACAAGATTTATATAGCGCCAACAATTTATGCAGTGCTTTACATTGCAGAGGGGGGACAGCACAATTACAATTAATTGCAATTAAGTTATAGAGTCTACAAGCTATGGTATACTGTATATATTTAAAAATTGATCAACCCTGGTGTACTGACTGTCTTTCTCAATTCTTAAAGTCCTACAATGTCATGAAAGTACAAATATTCCTTAAATGACCCCTTTTTGGAAAGTAGACAGGTCATGGTATTTCATAAGAGGCATGGTAAGTTTTTGAAGTTGTAATTTTTTGTCACAATTTTTGGTAAAATAAAGAAATTATTATTTTATTTTTATTTTTTTTACACAAAGTTGTCATCATAACAAGTTATGTCTCACACATAGCATAAGAATACTTATAAATACACCCCAAAACACATTCTGCTATGCCTCCTGAGTATGAAGATACCATGTGTGAGACTTTTTCACTGCCTAGATGCATAGAGGGGCCCGAAATCCAAGGAGCACCTTTGGGCTTTCCAGGATGTAAATTACACATCTAATATTACATTTTTGGAGGCCCCGGAGCATCAAGACAGTAGTTTCAGAAACCATGAAATCAGACCGAGACAGAAGTACAGTCAAATCACACTTGTTTAATAATAAAAGTAAATAGAACAAATGTAGTCAAAACATAACCATAGTTAAGGAACCAGAATGGGTAGTCAGACAAGCCAAATGTCAGGGAGCCAGAGATGAGCGTAGTAAAACAGCAAGCAGGATCTGGAGCCAGAAGGGATGTCAGCCAAGCAAGTCTTTTAACAGGAATGCAGGAGAGCGTCTCTGTGATGTTGACTAAGGCGAAGGCAGAGATCCTCTGGGCTGGATGGCTTAAGTAGGCAGGACTGACAAGCAGGATATCATCAACAGCTGAGTACCTGTGGAGAGAGAGGAGCTGGCAATTAGCAGACAGTTGAGCGGCCAGCTAAGAGAAGGAAGGGCTGAGCCCAGCCCTGACAAGTAGAAACACCCACAAAATGGCTCCATTTTGGAAAGCAAACACTCCAAGGCATTTTCTTAGAGGCATAATGAGTCTTTTAAAATGTCATCTTTGCCACAAGTTTTTGGAAAATGCAGGAAAGAAAATGATTTTTTTTTTTTTTTAACACAAAGATGTCAATTTATAAGATATGTTTAACACACATTATAGGCATACTTAGAATTACACCCCCAAAACACATTCTGTTACTCCCCCTGAGTATGGGGATACCACATGTGTGAGATTTTCACAGCCTATCCACACAGAATCGCCCAAATTCCAAGGAGCACCTCCAGGCTTTCTAAGGGTCCTAATTTATGCATCCAATTTCCTGACTAACTATCATATTTTTAGAGGCCCTGCAGCATCAGGACAGTGGAAACACTCACAAAATGACCACATTTTGGAAAGCAAACACTACAAGGTATTTTTTAGGAGGCATGGTGAGTCTTTTGAAAACTTTCTCACACACAGCATAGGCATATTTACAATTGCACATCAAAACACATTCTGCTACTCTTCTCGAATATGGGCACACCACATATGTGAGACTTTTTCAGTGTTTTTACTGATTATGTACCAGACGTTTTATCTTGTGTATCACATAAATCAACTATATCACTGATTAGAGAATATACAGTAGCTTGGCACAGCATCACCTATAGCAGTCCCTGTTCCTATAAGCCAAGCAGGCCTAGGCTATGTGGCTGTACCCAGAAATAGAATGTGGCTAGAAAGTGCAGAAGGCTAAAGAAACTAAGAAGAAAGGAGTTTCAGTGCTTGTCCATAGCGCACTGGTCTGTGGGGGATGACTGGGACCAGCATCTTGCAGGAACATAGCCAGTCTGAAATGCAGATAGGTCAATTTAGGTGCAGGGAGTTGGTTTAGATGCAGATACATGGTCAGTATATGGCCAAAGGATTGGTACAGGAAATGGGCAGAATTGTAGTCAATAAACAGGCAAATCAGGAACACTGTTTCTAGCTATATTTGTCTGGCAACACTGCAGCTGGTGTGGCATTGATCAGAGAATTGTAACCCCCAATATCAGGTTAGGAGGTGGTGAAACCTTGTGGTGAGCTGCGGTTTTACCACCCCTCAACTGCTAACCCCCCCGAGGCAATGTCTGGAGGTGCATAAATGCCACTGCTTTGAAGCTTTACTTTGCAGCTGTGGCAGGAATTATATCTCCTCTATGCCCGCCAATCCTGGCCCTTTCAAGTAAATGGGGTTGATTGTGCGGGGTCCAAGGGGTTAAAGCAGGTGGTGAAGAGGCGATACAGTGCCTCCTGACTCACTGTGAAATACACTCTGAAGAGTGATCCAAACATAGATGGCACTTCAGAGAGCATCACTCATGTGGACAAGTTCTTATAGTGACAATGTGACTGCTGTGGGGATGCACAGGGGCACTGCAACTGGTGTGGTGGTGAACAGGGGCACTGTAACTGGTGTGGTGGTGAACAGGGACATAAACTGGTGTGGCAGTGATCAAGGACACTGTAACTGGTATGGCAATAATCTTAACTTATGTGGTGGTGATCGGAGACACTAACTGGTGTGGCGGTGATCAGAGATGCTTTCGCTGATGTGGTGGTGATCAGAGACACTGTCACTAGTGTGGTGGTAATCGGAGACAATGTAACTGGTGTGGCAGTGATCAGGGTCACAGTAACTAGTGCGGCAGTGATCAGGTACACTGCAACTGATGTGGCTGTGATCAGGGACAATATGACAGGTGTGGTGGTGATCAGGGACACTGCAAATGGTGCAGTGGCAATTAGGGACTAAGGATGAGCCCGATGTGAGAATCGAACATAAGTTCACCAAATGTAGAACATTATGGGGCATTTGCGGGAAATTTAGCGCCCGGGCAACGCCCCATAATGAACGGCAGGACCATCAATGCACTGAGAAATCACAGTGCATTGACGGCTGCTGATTGGCCAAAGCATGCACCTGACCTGCACGCTTTGGCCAAGCACAGCACACTCTGCTGTGAGAGCCATGCCTACGGCCAATTGTGGCTCAGGGGGCTGATTCCACGCCTCACACTATGTTAGGCTGCTTACATAGCGACTGTACATAGTTTTATGAATGATAGCAGCAAACTGACATTTCTAAAGGAAAAAAAAATATTTAAAACTGCTTGTGGCTGTAATGTATTGCTGGATCCTGGAAATATAGATGAAAATCATTGAAAAAAATAGTGTGACTTCCCCCCCAGTCCATTACCAGGCTCTTTGGGTCTTGTATGGATATTAAGGGGAACCCTGTGCCAAAATTTAAAAAAATGGCATGGGGGTCACCCCAAAATCCATACCTGACCCTTATCTGAGCACGCAACCTGGCAGGCTGCATGAAAAGGGGGGAACGAGAGAGCTCCACCCCCTCCTGAACCGTACCAGGCCACATGCCCTCAACATAGGGAGGGCACAACCTTTTCCTGCAGTCTGCCAAGTTGAATACTCAGATAAGAGCCTGGTATGTATTTTGGGGGGAACCCCACGCCATTTTTTAAAATTTTTGCACGAAGGGCCTGGTAATGGACTGGGGGAAGGGTAAGTCATGCCATTTTTTTCAATGATTTTTATCTATATTGCAGGGATCTGACAATACATTACAGCCGCAAGCAGTTTTAACCACTTCAGCTTCAGATTTGGCTGCTTAATGACCAGGCCATTTTTTGTGATACGGCACTGCATCGCTTTAACTAACAATTGCGCAGTAATGCGATGCTGTATCCAAATAAAATTGACATCCTTTTTCCCCCCACAAATAGAGCTTTCTTTTGGTGGTATTTGATCATCTCTGTGTTTTTTTTGCGCTATAAGCAAAAAAAAAGAGCGACAATTTTGAAAAAAGACACAATATTTTGCACTTTTTGCTATAATAAATACTCCCATTTTGTTTTTTTTTTAAAAAAAGCTAATTTTTTTCCTCAGTTTCGGCCGATATGTATTCTTCTACATATTTTTGGTAATAAAAATTGCAATAAGCGTATATATTGATTGGTTTGTGCAAAAGTTATAGTGTCTAAAAGTGTCTTTCTATAAGAAAGATTTATGGCATTTTTATGGCATTTTTCAAATATTTTTTTTTTACTAGTAATTAGGGATGAGCCGAACACCCCCCTGTTCAGTTTGCACCAGAACGTGCAAACAGGCAAAAAATTCGTTTGAACACGCGAACACCGATAAAGTCTATGGGACACAAACATGAATAATCAAAAGTGCTAATTTTAAAGGCTTATATGCAAGTTATTGTCATAAAATGTGTTTGGGGACCTGGGTCCTGCCCCAGGGGACATGGATCAATGGAAAAAGAAGTTTTAAAAACGGCCGTTTTTTCGGGAGCAGTGATTTTAATAATGCTTAAAGTGAAACAATAAAAGTGTAATATTCCTTTAAATTTCGTACCTGGGGGGTGTCTATAGTATGCCTGTAAAGGGGCACATGTTTCCCGTGTTTAGAACAGTCTGACAGCAAAATGACATTTCAAAAGGAAAAAAAGTCATTTAAAACTACTCGCAGCTATTAACCACTTGACGACCGCCTCACGCCGATTTACGTCGGCAAGGTGGCACGGACAGGCAAAATCACGTGATTTGCCTTCCGCGGGTGGGGGGTCCGATCGGACTCCCCCCCGGTGCCTGAGGCGGTCGTCTTTTCTCCCACGGCGATCGGAGATGAGGGGGAGGCCATCCGTTCGTGGCCCCCCCCTCGCGATCGCCGCCGGCCAATGAGAACATTCCTTTGCTGCTGTATGCTAAACAGCAGCAAAGGAAATTATATCATCTCTCCTCGGCTCGGTAATTTCCGTTCCGGCCCGAGGAGAGAAGACAGGTATGTGAGTGCACAAACACTACACACACAGTAGAACATGCCAGGCACACAAAACACCCCGATCCCCCCCCCCGATCGCCCCCCGATCCCCCCCCAATCACCCCCCCCCTGTCACAAACTGACACCAGCAGTTTTTTTGTTTTTTTTTTTTTTTTTTTCTGATTACTGTATTGGTGTCAGTTTGTGACAGTTACAGTGTTGGGACAGTTAGTATTACCCCCCTTTAGGTCTAGGATACCCCCCTAACCCCCCCTAATAAAGTTTTAACCCCTTGATCACCCCCTGTCACCAGTGTCACTAAGCGATCATTTGATCGCTGTATTAGTGTCGCTGGTGACGCTAGTTAGTGAGGTAAATATTTAGGTTCGCCGTCAGCGTTTTATAGTGACAGGGACCCCCATATACTATCTAATAAATGTTTTAACCCCTTGATTGCCCCCTAGTTAACCCTTTCACCACTGATCACCGTATAACTGTTACGGGTGACGCTGGTTAGTTTGTTTATTTTTTATAGTGTCAGGGCACCCGCCGTTTATTACCGAATAAAGGTTTAGCCCCCTGATCGCCCGGCGGTGATATGCATCGCCCCAGGCAGCGTCAGATTAGCGCCAGTACCGCTAACACCCACGCACGCAGCATACGCCTCCCTTAGTGGTATAGTATCTGATCGGATCAATATCTGATCCGATCAGATCTATACTAGCGTCCCCAGCAGTTTAGGGTTCCCAAAAACAGTGTTAGTGGGATCAGCCCAGATACCTGCTAGCACCTGCGTTTTGCCCCTCCGCCCAGCCCACCCAAGTGCAGTATCGATCGATCACTGTCACTTACAAAACACTAAACGCATAACTGCAGCGTTCGCAGAGTCAGGCCTGATCCCTGCGATCGCTAACAGTTTTTTTGGTAGCATTTTGGTGAACTGGCAAGCACCAGCCCCAGGCAGCGTCAGGTTAGTGCCAGTAGCGCTAACACTCACGCACGCACCGTACAGCTCCCTTAGTGGTATAGTATCTGATCGGATCAATATCTGATCCAATCAGATCTATACTAGCGTCCCCAGCAGTTTAGGGTTCCCAAAAACGCAGTGTTAGTGGGATCAGCCCAGATACCTGCTAGCACCTGCGTTTTGCCCCTCCGCCCGGCCCGGCCCAGCCCACCCAAGTGCAGTATCGATCACTGACACTTACAAAACACTAAAGGCATAACTGCAGCGTTCGCAGAGTCAGGCCTGATCCCTGCGATCGCTAACAGTTTTTTTGGTAGTATTTTGGTGAACTGGTAAGCACCAGCCCCAAGCAGCGTCAGATTAGGGCCAGTACCGCTAACACCCACGCACGCACCGTACACCTCCCTTAGTGGTATAGTATCTGAACGGATCAATATCTGATCCGATCAGATCTATACTGGCGTCCCCAGCAGTTTAGGGTTCCCAAAAACGCAGTGTTAGCGGGATCAGCCCAGATACCTGCTAGCCCCTGCATTTTGCCCCTCCGCCTAGCCCAGCCCACCCAAGTGCAGTATCGATCGATCACTGTCACTTACAAAACACTTAACGCATAACTGCAGCATTCGCAGAGTCAGGCCTGATCCCTGCGATCGCTAACAGTTTTTTTGGTAGTATTTTGGTGAACTGGTAAGCACCAGCCCCAAGCAGCGTCAGATTAGCGCCAGTACCGCTAACACCCACGCACGCACCGTACACCTCCCTTAGTGGTATAGTATCTGAACGGATCAATATCTGATCCGATCAGATCTATACTGGCGTCCCCAGCAGTTTAGGGTTCCCAAAAACGCAGTGTTAGCGGGATCAGCCCAGATACCTGCTAGCACCTGCATTTTGCCCCTCCGCCTAGCCCAGCCCACCCAAGTGCAGTATCGATCGATCACTGTCACTTACAAAACACTTAACGCATAACTGCAGCATTTGCAGAGTCAGGCCTGATCCCTGCGATCGCTAACAGTTTTTTGGTAGCTTTTTATTGAACTGGCAAGCGCCAGCGGCCTAGTACACCCCGGTCGTAGTCAAACCAGCACTGCAGTAACACTTGGTGACGTGGCGAGTCCTATAAGTGCAGTTCAAGCTGCTGAGGTGGCAAGCACAAGTAGTGTCCCGCTGCCACCAAGAAGACAAACACAGGCCCGTCGTGCCCATAATGCCCTTCCTGCTGCATTCGCCAATCCTAATTGGGAACCCACCGCTTCTGCAGCGCCCGTACTTCCCCCATTCACATCCCCAACCAAATGCAGTCGGCTGCATGAGAGGCATTTTCTTTATGTCCTCCCGAGTACCCCTACCCAACGAACCCCCCCAAAAAAGATGTCATGTCTGCAGCAAGCGCGGATATAGGCGTGACACCCGCTATTATTGTCCCTCCTGTCCTGACAATCCTGGTCTTTGCATTGGTGAATGTTTTGAACGCTACCATACACTAGTTGAGTATTAGCGTAGGGTGCAGCATTGCACAGACTAGGCACACTTTCACAGGGTCTCCCAAGATGCCATCGCATTTTGAGAGACCCGAACCTGGAACCGGTTACCGTTATAAAAGTTACAGTTACAAAAAAAGTGTAAAAAAAAAAATATATATATAAAATAAAAAAAAAATAGTTGTCGTTTTATTGTTCTCTCTCTCTCTATTCTCTCTCTCTTGTTCTGCTCTTTTTTACTGTATTCTATTCTGCAATGTTTATTGTTATTATGTTTTATCATGTTTGCTTTTCAGGTATGCAATTTTTTATACTTTACCGTTTACTGTGCTTTATTGTTAACCATTTTTTTGTCTTCAGGTACACCATTCACGACTTTGAATGGTTATACCAGAATGATGCCTGCAGGTTTAGGTATCATCTTGGTATCATTCTTTTCAGCCAGCGGTCGGCTTTCATGTAAAAGCAATCCTAGTGGCTAATTAGCCTCTAGACTGATTTTACAAGCCGTGGGAGGGAATGCCCCCCCCACCGTCTTCTGTGTTTTTCTCTGGCTCTCCTGTCTCAACAGGGAACCTGAGAATGCAGCCGGTGATTCAGCCAGCTGACCATAGAGCTGATCAGAGACCAGAGTGGCTCCAAACATCTCTATGGCCTAAGAAACCGGAAGCTACGATCATTTTATGACTTAGATTTCGCCGGATGTAAATAGCGCCATTGGGAAATTGGGGAAGCATTTTATCACACCGATCTTGGTGTCATCAGATGCTTTGAGGGCAGAGGAGAGATCTAGGGTCTAATAGACCCCAGTTTTTTCAAAAAAGAGTACCTGTCACTACCTATTGCTATCATAGGGGATATTTGCATTCCCCGAGATAACAATAAAAATGATTAAAAAAAAAAAAATGAAAGGAACAGTTTAAAAATAGGATAAAAAAGCAAAAAAATAATAAAGAAAAAAAAAAAAAAAAAAAAGCACCCCTGTCGCCCCCTGCTCTCGCGCTAAGGCGAACGCAAACGGCGGTCTGTCGTCAAACGTAAACAGCAATTGCACCATGCATATGAGGTATCGCTGCGAAGGTCAGATCGAGGGCAGTAATTTTTGCAGTAGACCTCCTCTGTAAATCTAAAGTGGTAACCTGTAAAGGCTTTTAAAGGCTTTTAAAAATGCATTTATTTTGTTGCCACTGCACGTTTGTGCGCAATTTTAAAGCATGTCATGTTTGGTATCCATGTACTCAGCCTAAGATCATCTTTTTTATTTCATCAAACATTTGGGCAATATAGTGTGTTTTAGTGCATTAAAATTTAAAAAAGTGTGTTTTTTCCCAAAAAAATGCATTTGAAAAATCGCTGCGCAAATACTGTGTGAAAAAAAAAATGAAACACCCACCATTTTAATCTGTAGGGCATTTGCTTTAAAAAAATATATAATGTTTATATAATATAATACTTTTTTATAATACTTTTTCATGTAAACAATGAGTGTCAGAAAGGGCTTTGTCTTCAAGTGGTTAGAAGAGTTGGTGATGTGTGACATAAGCTTCTAAATGTTGTGCATAAAATGCCAGGACAGTTCAAAACCCCCCCAAATGACCCCATTTTGGAAAGTAGACACCCCAAGCTATTTGCTGAGAGGCATGTCGAGTCCATGGAATATTTTATATTGCGACACAAGTTGCGGGAAAGAGACAAATTTTTTTTTTTTTTTTTGCACAAAGTTGTCACTAAATTATATATTGCTCAAACATGCCATGGGAATATGTGAAATTACACCCCAAAATACATTCTGCTGCTTCTCCTGAGTACGGGGATACCACATGTGTGAGACTTTTTGGGAGCCTAGCCGCGTATGGGACCCCGAAAACCAAGCACCGCCTTCAGGCTTTCTAAGGGCGTGAATTTTTGATTTCACTCTTCACTGCCTATCACAGTTTCGGAGGCCATGGAAAGCCCAGGTGGCACAAAACCCCCCCAAATGACCCCATTTTGGAAAGTAGACACCCAAAGCTATTTGCTGAGAGGTATAGTGAGTATTTTGCAGACCTCACTTTTTGTCACAAAGTTTTGAAAATTGAAAAAAGAAAAAAAAAAAAGTTTTTTCTTGTCTTTCTTCATTTTCAAAAACAAATGAGAGCTGCAAAATACTCACCATGCCTCTCAGCAAATAGCTTGGGGTGTCTACTTTCCAAAATGGGGTCATTTGGGGGGTTTTTGTGCCACCTGGGCATTCCATGGCCTCCGAAACTGTGATAGGCAGTGAAGAGTGAAATCAAAAATTTTCACCCTTAGAAATCCTGAAGGCGGTGCTTGGTTTTCGGGGCCCCGTACGCGGCTAGGCTCCCAAAAAGTCCCACACATGTGATATCCCCATACTCAGGAGAAGCAGCTAAATGTATTTTGGGGTGCAATTCCACATATGCCCATGCCCTGTGTGAGCAATATATCATTTAGTGACAACTTTGTGCAAAAAAAAAAAAAAAAAAAGTGTCACTTTCCCGCAACTTGTGTCAAAATATAAAATATTCCATGGACTCAATATGCCACTCAGCAAATAGCTTGGGGTGTCTACTTTCCAAAATTGGGTCATTTGGGGGGGTTTTGTGCCACCTGGGCATTCCATGGCCTCTGAAACTGTGATAGGCAGTGAAGAGTGAAATCAAAAATTTACACCCTTAGAAATCCTGAAGGCGGTGCTTGGTTTTCGGGGTCCCGTACGCGGCTAAGCTCCCAAAAAGTCCCACACATGTGGTATCCCCATACTCAGGAGAAGCAGCTGAATGTATTTTGGGGTGCAATTCCACATAGGCCCATGGCCTGTGTGAGCAATATATCATTTAGTGACAACTTTTTGTAAATATTTTTTTTTTTTTGTCATTATTCAATCACTTGGGACAAAAAAAAAAAAATATTCAATGGGTTCAACATGCCTCTCAGCAATTTCCTTGGGGTGTCTACTTTCCAAAATGGGGTCATTTGGGGGGGTTTGTACTGCCCTGCCATTTTAGCACCTCAAGAAATGACATAGGCAGTCATAAACTAAAAGCTGTGTAAATTACAGAAAATGTACCCTAGTTTGTAGACGCTATAACTTTTGCGCAAACCAATAAATATATGCTTATTGACATTTTTTTTACCAAAGACATGTGGCCGAATACATTTTGGCCTAAATGTATGACTAAAATTTAGTTTATTGGATTTTTTTTATAACAAAAAGTAGAAAATATCATTTTTTTTCAAAATTTTCGGTCTTTTTCCGTTTATAGCGCAAAAAATAAAAACTGCAGAGGTGATCAAATACCATCAAAAGAAAGCTCTATTTGTGGGAAGAAAAGGACGCAAATTTCGTTTGGGTACAGCATTGCATGACCGCGCAATTAGCAGTTAAAGCGACGCAGTGCCAAATTGGAAAAAGACCTCTGGTCCTTAGGCAGCATAATGGTCCGGGGCTCAAGTGGTTAATGAATTGCCGGTCCAACAATACACATAAAAGTTCATTGATAAAAACGGCATGGGAATTCCCCACAGGGGAACCCCGAGCCAAAATTTAAAAAAAAAATGACGTGGGGGGGGTCCCCCTAAATTCCATACCAGTCCCTTCAGGTCTGGTATGGATATTAAGGGGAACCCCGGCCAAAATGTAAAAAAAAAATGGCGTGGGGTCCCCCTCAAAATCTATACCAGACCCTTCAGGTCTGGTATGGATTTTAAGGGGGAACCCCGCGCCAAAATAAAAAAAATGGCGCGGGGTCCCCCCCAAAAATCCATACCAGATCCTTATCCGAGCACGCAACCTGGCAGGCCGCAGGAAAAGAGGGGGGATGAGAGAAAGCGCCCCCTCCTGATCTGTACCAGGCCACATGTCCTCAACATTGGGAGGGTGCTTTGGGTATCCCCCAAAACACCTTGTCCGCATGTTGATGGGGACAAGAGCCTCATCACCACAACCCTTGCCCGGTGGTTGTGGGGGTCTGCGGGCGGGGGGCTTATCGGAATCTATAAGCCCCCTTTAACAAGGGGACCCCCAGATCCCGGCCCTCCCCCCTGTGTGAAATGGTAAAAATGACAAGAGACAGTTTTTGACAATTCCTTTATTTAAATGCTTCTTCTTTCTTCTATCCTCTTTCTTCTATCTTCTATCTTACTTCGGTTTCTTCCTCCTCCTTCTTCTTCTTCTTCCGGTTCTTCAGGTTCTTCCTCTGGTGTTCTTGTCTGGCATCTTCCTCCGCTGCATCTTCTTCCCTTTGTCTTCTCGGCCCGCTCCGCATCCACCATGATGGGAGGCTCCCGCTGTGTGACGCTTCTCCTCTTCTGACGGTTCTTAAATAATGGAGGGCGGGGCCACCCGGTGACCCCGCCCCCCTCTGACACACGGGGATTTGATGGGGACTTCCCTGTGGCATTCCCCGTGACGTCAGAGGGGGGCGGGGTCACCCGCGGGGTCGACTAAAACATTTTAGTCGATTAAAATGACTAAATGACTAAAACATTTTAGTTGACTAAATGAATACTATTTTAGTTGACTAAAATACAACTAAAACTAAAACAATTGAAACGACTAAAATATGACTAAAACTGAAAGCCATTTTAGTCAAAAGACTAAAATGAGACTAAAACTAAAATGCCATTTTAGTCCTAAGACTAAAATTAGACTAAAACTAAAATGTCATTTTAGTTAAAAGACTATGACTAAAACTAAATTGCAATTACTGAAATGTACTGGAGATTTTTTAGTCGACTAAAACGTAGGACATTTTAGTCGACTAAAATGTACTGGAGATTTAGTTGACTAAATATGACTAAAACTAAAACAATTGCAGAAGACTAAAATGGGACTAAAACTAAAATGCCATTTTAGTCCTAAGACTAAAATTAACACTGCATACCATGCTCTTCATCAGGCTTTGTGCAACAATCTACAAAAGACCTCATGTTTTTATACCAACACCACAGGGTGTAGCTTCACAGGTGTATCCCATAATCTCAATGCCACTCTAATTTAACCCCCCACATACTAAATCTAATATAATGTCTATAATGCTAATACAAACTAGATCTGATTCTTACTAATACAAATGCTAAGATCTGAATCATTCTTATTACTCATCTACTTCTTCACCTCCTGATATGGGAGGGAGAATAAATTCCTGTACATGTTTACACTAAAAATTGCTCAATCACCACAAGAGAACAGAAATGAAAAAACAAAAATTAAAAAACAAAAATTAAAAAAAACAAATCTCTTTTTCTCTTTGGTCTGTCTATTGGCCATGGTCCATTTTCAAATACACTCCATGTTTCCTATCCTGTAAGGTTCCGTTCAATCTGAAAAGAAACATGAAACTTCTCATAATCTTCATAGAAATAGATATAAATCGTAATCCCTATTCATTCCCTCAGGGTTCAGGGACCGTAATTTGTTTATCCACCATACTTCTCTTTGTTTCAATTTCCATATCTTGGCACCCCTCTCCTATCTCTAAGTATTTCCTCTAAAACCATAAATCTCAGGTCCAAATCTTTATGTCCCTGTTCAAGAAAATGCCTACAAACTGGCAAACCTGGTTGCTTGTGTCTAATCGTGCTACGGTGCTGAGCAATCCTGTCATTGATTTTTTGCATGGTCTACACAATGTATATTAGGTTACATGGGTATGTTAGAATTTAAATTATATAAGAGGACTGACATGTGTGAAAACCTTTCACCATGACCCTCTCACTATTACCAGGATGTATATAATGATCGCCTTTCATTATTAAATTACACTGGATACAATTAAGGCAAGGAAAGCAACCCTTTCTCTTTCTACCCAAAAATGTAATTTTTGCTTCATGCTCCCTTGGCTTGTACTCCGACCTCACTAATGAATCTTTAATGCCCTGTACACACGGGTGGACTTTTCGACCGAACTTGTCCGCTGGAAACGAATCCTTTGGACAATCCGACCATGTGTGGGCTTCATCGGACTTCCGACGGACTTTTTCGGTCGAAAATCAGACGGACATGTTTCAAATCTTCCCGCCGGAACTCTGCCAGAACCAGAAATCCGTTCGTCTGTATGCTGGTCCGACAGAACAAATATGATGCAAGGGCAGAATGTTTCCAGCGCGATCCTATCGACGACATTGATTGATTGTATATGTCATGCTAGAACATTATTGCGCTTGGTGTTTTTGTTTATTTACTTTATTTATTATCTCAGTGTATACCTATAGCAACAGCAATGGATATTTTTGATTTTATGGAAAAACGCACGGTTGATTTAGAAAATGTTTTCTCAAATGCACCCAGCACAGAAAAGGGTGATTTAGACACTAATTTTAGAAAATTTGGCCACTTGATGGAGAAAAAGGTGAGCTTATGGTGGGATATTGCCACTCATAAACAATATCTAAAAGATAACATGGTGCCTAGGAGGTTGAGATGGGAAGTCCCTATATGTGATGGTCTAGTTGACCAGGATAGAATTAATGAATGGTATACATTTTTTAATGTCAAAGGCATTGAACTAGTACATTTTGCACTCAAAAGGAAACAAAGGAAACAGTATGATTAACCAACAAATCACTGAATGTAAGAATATATTGGAACCATTCAAGGAAACAGCCCCTTTTATAACGTTAACAAAACAATTGAATAAAGTATTAGAACAAAAAGATATAGAACTCAAACAAAGAAAGAAAAGAAAGTACCTAAGAGACTCCAATGACTATCAGTTGGAACAGGTATTTAATTGGCAAATAAACTGAAAACAAGGTAAAACAGGATCAATTGCTTCATCACCAGAGAGAGAGGTGAGGATAGTAACTCCAACTAACAACTCAAGATACAGAACACCAGAAAGAAGATCCAGAACACCTGAAGCGGTAAGATATGAAAGACAACCAGAAGTGGAACAAGAAAGAACACATAGGGAGGATAATGGGCCAAGAACCCCAAAACACTGGTGGAGGAATAAAACTAAAAACAAATCACCTAGAAGACCCTATTGGAAGAACAATGGAAATAGAAGAAATAATAGACCTTACCAATCATCATACAACCAGAGACCGTATCAATCACCTAATTATCGCATGGAGGCAACACAATACCACCAAGGTGACAATGGAAGGTACCCCAGACATGAGGATAATGGATACTATCAAAATCAACAATATAATAGAAATGAACCAAGAGAATACCAACATACTATGTATAGGAATGAATCAAGGGATTATCATCCAACTACATATGGAAATGAATCAAGAGATTATTATCAAAATCCAAACAGGTATGAATCAAGGGAGTACCAGCAGAACCAAAACCCCAATAGATATGAATCAAGGGAGTATCAGCAGAATCCAAATGCAAGTGAATCCCGGAATTATCAATCCAATCCTAAGAGGAACGAAAACACAGAGAATGAACAGTATAGGTATGATTCAAGAAAAAGCCTGTTACACACCACTAATAGATATGAACCATTAAGGAACTATATTGATGAAGAACAGACACAGTCTTTTTTAGAATATCGCAAGAACGAGGACCCACCCCCAAGACAGGACCAATATACCAAAGAAAGAAGCCCAAACACAAAAGGGGATGCCGAGCAGGACGTAAAATCAAAAGAAAAAGAGAACACTAGGAGAAGGTTTATACAACCTCAGCGGAAGAGAATTAACACGAGAAGAACTCATTACACTAGATAAAGGCCTTAAATATGCTCCCACGAGAAATCTAAACAAATTCCAAATGTATGTCGACATTCAAAAATATACTAGAAAACTCAATATAAAAAAATACATGCTATCTAAACCTCCCGTCATTCATGTTACTGAGACAGAAAACCCAGGGGGAATTGCTCACAGCAATTTGAGAAACAAATCACTGTTTAACCCACCTGTCTTAAACAATGAACACATCGAAGTATTCAACAGAATGATGACCAAAGAGTTGGAGCAACTAAAATACAAAAAAAAACATGAATCCCAAACCATCCAAATGGGAATAAAACAGTTAGAACAAAATAAGCAAATTAATAAAAGGTATCCTAAGATAGGCTTCTGCGCTACTAAAGTGAAATGAATGTGACAATTCTAAGTGAAATGCTGCAAAATCGAATTTAGTGAACACCGCTCACTACCTATCAACTGAAGATAACACAATCAACGACTGTGTCTGTGATTTCGCGCAAAACCTCTAAATGAGCTAAATGATCAATAAACAATGGGACAATAATTGCATTGAGTGATAATAGAATTATGAATCCACCATAAATATTAATAATATTAAATATAATAGTCCATGGGTGAATAAAACGTGACTTTAGTGCCAATAAATCAAGTGAATTAAATGCATGAATGATATAAATGAAAGTGAAAGTGCAATATAACATCAAAAGTGCGAGTGCGTTGATAGGAGATCTGGTGACTTTCGTGGTATTGGATACCCACTAGTGGCTCCCAGAACTCTCACCTTGTTGACACAGAAATAGTGCCTTTATGTATCCAATGAGAACTCAGCTCGTTCCAGTCCGATCGGTAATGTTGTTCTGGTGCGTCTATGGGGAGATGACGTTCTCTCCGGTATACGGACGCCACATGTGGGGGGTAATCAAAAGGAGGGCACTCCAATAGGGTAATAACGTTAAAACCAAGGATTTTTATTAAAAATAACTGCTTACATAAAAGTAGATGAAGTAGCGTTGAAACAGCGGTTTAAACAGCGTAATTTCAATCCCCGCTACGTCACTTCCGGTCCGCGCAGTTTATACGACTGAGAAGAAATTGCTCGTACAATATAGATTATCTAACACAAGCCCATTGGATGGGGAAGAAATTTGAGGATAAAGACTACAGCAAAGAATTTATTTTGGAACAAATCAAAGAAGTCGACCAAATGCCAAGAGAAATACTTATTCAAGATAAAATAAAAGCGAACTTAGATAATAATGACATACCCTTGATAATGAATTTCAGTGCACAACATAAAAAAATTGAAAAAATCATCAAGAAATACTGGTCTGTTTTGAAAACAGACAATACCCTGGGTAAGATTCTACCTGATAAACCGCGCTTCATATAGGCGAGTACCAACATTAAGAGATCTGATAGCAAAGAATGTACCGGAACCACCTAAACGTGTTACAGAATTATCCTTCTTTCAAGGGAAAGGGTTTTTCCCTTGTAAGAGGTGCTATGCGTGTAAAAATAACCAACAAAATGGCCAAAAATGCCAGAAATTCACATCAACCAGCACCAAAAAAGAATTTGACATCAAGGACTTTATATCATGTAGGACTGAAGGTGTAGTCTATGTCTTGCAGTGTTCTTGTTCATTGCAATATATTGGCAGAACCAAAAGGCCTATGTGGAAAAGAATAAGGGAACACATCCAAAACATAAAAAAAAGCTTTCCCGAAGCATAGTATCTCTAAACATTTTGCCACGCACCACAATAGAGACCCCACAGAATTAAAATTTTGGGCAATACAGAGATACAAACCCCACTGGAGAGGTTCAAATAAGATCAGAGAACTGAGTCAAGCTGAATCAAAATGGATATATGAGATGGGTACTCTTGCGCCAAAAGGCCTCAATATTGAATTTGATATTAATTGTTTTATATCAGACTACTAAATATAGCACTATGGATATATATTTTAAACTTAATTTTAATATTTTTATATTTTTTATATATTTTATTTTTATTGGTGTTAAATACTACTGTACCGTATCGGGCTCTTAAACAATTTTATATTAATTAATAATACTGAAAATTTCTCTGTGTAATACTATTATCATTTATACAGTCCTGGGATATTTAGTTTAAATCACAATTTATTCTTATATATTTTTATTTTTTATATTTTTTATATATCTTTTAAATTGTTTTATTTATCTTTAAAGTCATGGGAGTGTTTATCAGCACACTATAAACCATCAAGATCCAGCATAAAGTCACACTTGCCTAATTAGTCATGCAGCCGGATCAAAACATAGAGATTAACACATAGCTGATAACATTAGTTAATGATATGAATGTATTGTCAATGGTGTGCTGTACCGATATGCGCCACTGGAGGGAGCCCATTATTATATAGATACAATGATTTACTATATTAAGGATTTTATTCTGTGATCTTTTTTAGTTGTACAAATTTATATTTAGTTTTATGTAGTTATTATGATTTGTTTTGATGCAACCAATAAATATTGTTTTTAAAGTATAATACATATATACAAATACAGCAGTAAGCAGCGTGATGATCCGATGATCACAGCACCGTCACCATAGGAACCAAAATGCCTAAATACGGAGACGCTGGCATCTCATGCTTAGCCTTGAGAAAGTCACGTGTCAGTGATGCCACGCGTGGGAGGAGCTTAGGACACAGTCTGCTGAATATATTGTCTCAAGCAGCAGCAGCTTGCGTAGCAAGCCTTGTCCTTACAAGCCAGCTGAGATCTGCCTATCTGCTTATCTGCATGCCTAAAACAAGTCAGGCACACGTGAAGTTAATACAATACAATATTGCGCAATGTTTTCTCTCTTTGTTTATTTTTCATAAAACCACTTGATACGGAGAAAATTACCATTCATTGTGGCTGTGGAAGAAATAGCTCAGAGGGTGAACAAATAAGTACTGCAGGAATCCAGATATCCCAGATTACTGAGGATTGAACTGTCGCCTGTTACTTATCCTATCTCATGAATTTAATCATCTATATTTAATCAGATTCTATTGGCACTATTTATCTATTTATACTCATCAACTGTATATATATTGCACCTTTATAAGCATATCATTTATTTATGTTTTATTATGGAGGATTCAACACTTATCACAGGGAATATATTTAATTTATGTATTGGCACTAATTTGGATTGATTACTATTTGCAAATGCATTTTTAGTACATCTATACACAATTGTTGCTTAGTTTACTTTGGAAATATCGCACCACTTCCAGTGGATTTGTATAACTGGAGGAACACAGTTTTTAAATATTTGCGATTTTTTCATATATTTGCGATTTTATATATATGTGATTTTTTAGCGATTTGGTAGTAATTTTTTTCACATTGGTTTTTAGCACAAAAAATAATTTTCTCACATTGATTGAACTTTGTATCAGAGCGCATCAATCTATGTTATATGTTTTAATTTTTAGGGTACTGTACATCTCGCGCTCACTGCAATAGGAATAACACATTTTCCTATTGCAGCGAGCGCGAGAAAGAGGCGACAGTGTCCCTTAGGTCTTGTATGGATTTTAAGGGGAACCCCCTACACCGAAAAAATGGGGTGGGGGTCCCCCCAAAATCCATACCAGACCCTTATCCGAGCATGCAGCCCAGCCGGTCAGGAAAGGGGATGAGGACAAGCGAGCATGCCCCCCTCCTGAACCATACCAGGCTGCATGCCCTCAACATGGGGGGGTGGGTGCTTTGGGGAAGGGGGCACCCTGCGGCCCCCCCACCCCAAAGCACCTTGTCCCAATGTTGATGAGGACAAGGGCCCCTTCCCAACAACCCTGGCCATTGGTTGTCGGGGTCTGTGGGCAGGGGGCTTATCGGAATCTGGGAGCCCCCATTAATAAGAGGGCCCCCAGATCCCGGCCCCCTACCCTATGTGAATGAATATGGGTTACATCGTACCCCTACCCATTCACCTGGGGAAAAAAATTGTCAATAAAAAATCACACTAGACAGGTTTTTAAAGTAATTTATTAGGGAGCTCCAGTGGTCTTATTCCGACTTCGGTGGTCTCTTACGACTTCTCCACTCTCTCTGGACTCTTCTCCTGCTCTCCGGCCTCTTCTCCCGGTGTCCAGTTCTTCTCCCGCTCTCCGGTTCTTTCGCCGGGCTCCTCCACTATCTTCTGCTCTTTTGCCGCTCTCTTGCTAGCGTTGGCCCGGTCTTCTCCATCGTCTTGTTCCCTCTTCTCTTCTTCCGATGTTGACATGATGCTCTCTCCCACTGTAATGCTGTGTGCACAGTGCGCAGCGACTTATATAGGCATGGTGTGTGGTTCCCCGGTGATGTCACCCGGTGACCCCACCCCTTATGATGTCACAGTCCCAGCATGCCCCGGGACTGTTCCCACTCCAGTGGCTCTTGAACCAGAGTTGTAAGAGAGGTCTTCTCCTACCAGTCAGGCTCTACTACCAGGTACCTAACAATATGAAACAGCATGACTGAGCCTGCAGGAGAAACCTCTGCTATGAAGGAGATGTGCACGCATCTTGCGGCCCTCACACAAGCTGTGAAATCTCTACAGGATGGCTATGTCAAGCTAGAAGGACAGGTTCAGAATCCAGTAATTTTCCAGTTTCCAGTAATATGGCTTCTGCATTCCCCACGTCACGGGGAATGCCACACCCGTCATGTCCCCTTGCGTCAGAGGGGGGCGGGGTCACTGGGTGGCCCCACCCCCCGTTATTTAAGAACCGTCAGAGGAGGAGAAGCATCGCACAGCGGGAGCCTCCCTCCATGCCAGCATGGATGCGGAGCGGCCCGAAAAGAAGATGAAGAGAAGAAGATGAAGAAAAGAAGATGAAGAGAAGAGCGGGAGCCTCCCTCCATGCCATGGATGCGGAGCGGCCCGAGGAGAAGAAGGGAAGAAGACCCGCGAAGGAGATGCTGGACGAGAACACCGGAGGAAGAACCAGAAGAACCAGAAGAAGAAGACGATGAAGGCAGATAGAAGCTAGAAGAAAGAAGAAGCATTTAAATAAAGGAATTGTCAAAAACTGTCTCTTGTCATTTTTAACATTTTTGACAGTTTTTTAGTGAAATGGTAGGGGTACTTTTGTATCCCCTTACCATTTCACACAGGGGGGAGGGCCGGGATCTGGGGTTCCCCTTGTTAAAGGGGGCTTCCAGATTCCAATAAGCCCCCCGCCTGCAGACCCCCACAACCACCGGCCAGGGTTGTGGGGATGAGGCCCTTGTCCTCATCAACATGGGGACAAGGTGTTTTGGGGGGCTACACCAAAGCACCCTCCCAATGTTGAGGGCATGTGGCCTGATATGGTTCAGGAGGGGGGGCGCTCTCTTGTCCCCCCTCTTTTCCTGCGTCCTGCCAGGTTGCATGCTCAGATAAGGGTCTGGTATGGATTTTTGGGGGTACCCCACGCCGTTTTTTTTTTTAATTTTAGCCGGAGTTCCCCTTAATATCCATACCAGACCTGAAGGGCCTGGTATGGAATTTAGGGGGACCCACCACGTGATTTTTTTTTTAAATTTTGGCCGGAGTTCCCCTTAATATCCATACCAGACCTGAAGGGCCTGGAATGGAATTTAGTGGGACCCCCACGTCATTTTTTTTTTAAATTTCGGTTTGGGGTTCCCCTGTGGGGAATTCCCATGCCGTTTTTATCAATGAACTTCTATGTGTATTGTCGGACCGGCAATGCATTAATAGCCACGAGTAGTTTTAAATGACTTTTTTTCCTTTGAAATGCCATTTTGCTGTCAGACTGTTCTAAACACGGGAAACATGCGTTCCTTTACAGGCATACTATAAACACCCCCCAGGTATGAAATTTAAAGGGATATTACACTTTTATTGTTTCACTTTAAGCATTATTAAAATCACTGCTCCTGAAAAAACGGCCTTTTTTAAAACTTTTTTTTGCATTGATCCATGTCCCCTGGGGCAGGACTCAGGTCCCCAAACACTTTTTATGACAATAACCATGTAAGCCTTTAAAATTAGCACTTTTGATTTTTCATGTTCGTGTCCCATAGACTTTAACGGTGTTCGCGTGTTCGAACAAATTTTTTGCCTGTTCGCATGTTCTGGTGCAAACCGAACAGGGGGGTGTTCAGCTCATCCCTACTGGGCATACCCTGGCTCCAGGTACACAACCCCCACATTAACTGGGCCACTGGAGAGGTAAGGGTTCCAGTCCTCCTACTGCCAAGAGCATTTCCTACCTGAACCCCCCGACCCGTCTTCTACCTTACTATGTCTGGATGTTGATCAGAACCTATGCCAGTCTGTGCCTGAGCCATACCACAAATTCCTCGATGTCTTCAGTAGGCAGGGAGCAGACTTTATTCCGCCTCACTGCCCCTATGACTGTCCAATCGAACTTCTCCCAGGGTCCGAGATCCCTTTTGAGCGTATCTTTCCTTTGTCAGAAAGGGAGCAAGAGGCATTGAAGATCTACATTAATGAGAACTTGGACAAGGGGTTTATCCGCCATTCTACCTCTCCAGCAGGCACTGGAATATTCTTTGTCGCCAAGAAGGATCACACTCTTCGACCATGTGTGGACTATCGTGAACTAAATAAAATCACGGTTCAAAACCGCTATCCTTTGCCCCTAATGCCAGAACTCTTCCAGAAACTAAGATCTATAAAGTATTTTATAGAAAAAACAGTGGCGATGCATATATAAATCCGTGATGAAACTTCAAAATAATACTTCAAAATAATAAGTAAAACAATACATAAATATATTATCTAATAAAAAAAATACAGTATATGATAAAAAATCTCCATGTGTGAAAGTGTCCAGAAATTAATCAAATACAAAATCCATGCATAGTGATGAAGTCCATATGCGAAGTATAAAAATCTTCTCAAATATTATATATAAATATCTTCCACCACACCAAATGTGATTGTGTTCCACTCCCTGTTGAAATTGCACTCACCAGAAGAATATGCCTTGCATTCTCATGCTCGGCAGACAAGCTGTTAAAAACCACCAGGGTTTAATCAGACCTCGGCTCTCAGCAGCATTCAATAAGGGAGGAAATCCCCACCAACTTAGGTTGCCCGAAAAATGTAATTTGGGCTCAAACAGCAAGAGATGCCAAATGGATGGATGAGCCAGACCAAGCCTCGCAGCATATCCTTCTCCAAGCTTCAAATCACACAGGGTGTAAAACCTAACTTGGTGGGGATTTCCTCCCTTATTAAATGCTGCTGAGAGCAGAGGTCTGATTAAACCCTGGTGGTTTTTAATAGCTTGTCTGCCGAGCATGAGAATGCAAGGCATATTCTTCTGGTGAGTGTGATTTCAACAGGGAGTGGAACACAATCACATTTGGTGTGGTGGAAGATATTTATATATATTATTTGAGAAGATTTTTATACTTTGCATATGGACTTCATCACTATGCATGGATTTTGTACATGATTCATTTCTGGACACTTTCACACGTGGAGATTTTTTATCATATATATTTTTTATTAGATAATTCATTTATGTATTGTTTTACTTATTATTTTGAAGTATTATTTTGAAGTTTCATCACGGATTTATATATGCAGTGCCACTGTTTTTTCTATAAAACACTTTATTGATTTATGTATTTGTATTTAAGTTGGCAGCTTTTAGGGGTTATTATTATTATACATTTTTTTCATGAGCGCAGTGGTGACACATTGAGTTCAGGAGCGCGGAACTTGTGTATCAGCTACAGAAACTAAGATCTGCCGTTATTTTTACAAAGTTGGACTTAAGGGGGGCCTACAACTTGGTCCATATTCGGGCCGGGGATGAGTGGAAGACAGCCTTCTGGACTCGATTTGGCCACTACGAGTATCTGGTCATGCCCTTCGGCCTCTGCAATGCCCCTGTTACCTTCCAGTACCTCATCAATGACGTATTTAGGTACTTTCTGGACATTTTTGTAATTGTCTACCTAGATGATATTTTAATTTGTATCCGAAGGCAGAAAAATGTGAATTCTAACAGCAAAACATCCAGTTTCTGGGGCTGGTAATCTCTCCAACAGGCATCTAGATGGATCCCAAAAAAGTGTCTGCTATACTTGACTGGCCTATACCCTTGGATAAGAAGGGGGTACAACGCTTTGTAGGCTTTGCAAATTTTTACAGGAAATTTATTAAAGGATTTTCCGCCATAATCTCTCCCATCACACAACTGACCAAACAAAACTCACGCTTTCACTGGGGTCCGGAGGCTCAAAACACTTTCGAGAGACTCAAGGGACTTTTCACCTCAGCCCCCATCCTCAGCCACCCTGATCCATCACTACTGTACATCCTGGAAGTTGATGCCTCTGAAATAGTTGTAGGAGCAGTTGTGTCACAATGGCAAGGCAGTAAGGACTTGATGCATCCTGTGGGGTTCTTCTCTCGGAAACTCTCTCCTGTGGAGAGAAACTATGATGTTGGTGATCGGGAGTTACTTGCCATTAAAACTGCATTGGAAGAATGGAGATATCTGCTTGAGGGTGCGGCTCACCCAGTATTTATTTACACCGACCACAAAAACCTAGAATATTTAAGATCTGCCAAGCGGCTGAAACCTCAGCAAGCCTTTTGGGCCTTATTTTTCTCACGTTTTTGCTTCCATATCACCTACCGGCCAGGATCAAAAAATGTGAAACCAGACGCGCTTTCGCGCATGTATGACAGTGCCAAGGATTTATCTGTTCCGGAAACTATTCTACCCGCAGGCAACTTTCTGCTTTTACAGACAGATCTTCTCTCCCAGATCAAGGAAGCATCCACAGACTCTTCAAAACCCCCTGGATGGTCTTTTTTGGAGAGGGAGTCAAATCTTTGTTCCAGAGGTCATTCGAGTCAAGGTACTAACAATTCTCCATGATCACCCACTGGCAGAACACTTTGGGGTCCGCAAGACCCTGGAACTTGTGCAACGCACATTTTGGTGGCCTGGCCTAGGAGAATTCTGCAAGAAATATGTCAGTTCATGCCCTGTCTGCATCCCGAACAAGACTACAAGAAACCAGGCTTGGGGGCTACTAAAACCCCTACCTGCACCTGATAGACCTTGGAAGATGATCACCATGGACTTTATAGTCGAGCTTCCATGTTCTGAAGGATGTACAGCTATTTTTGTGGTCGCAGACCGACTATCTAAGATGGTCCATTTCCTACCCTTAAAGGGGACCCCATCCGCTATGGAGACTGCCTGTGCATTCATTAAGGAAATTGTTAGACTGCATGGAGTTCCTGCGAACATAGTGTCAGACGGGGGGTGCAGTTCACCTCATATTTCTGGCAGGCCTCGTGTGAAATTCTGAAGATTGAACTAGCCCTGTCATCAGCCTATCAGACCCAGACCAATGGGCAAATAGAGAGGACGAACCAGACTCTAGAACAGTACATTAGATGTTTTACGTCCTTTGTACAGGACGATCGGGTGTCCCTGCTGCCCCTAGTGGAGTTCGCCTATAATAATGCTAGTCATTCAGCCACAGGACAGTCCCCCTTTTTTGCCAATTATGGCTTCCATTTATCATTTCTACCTGATCTTCTTCCAGAGTCTCCAGTTCCAGCAGTCCAGGATACAGTGGATTTCCTCAGCTGCAATAACCGGGACTGCAGGAGGCGGTGTCCAAGGCCCAGGCAGACAGCAAAAGAGCCTTTGACCGGAAGAGAAGGGGAGAATTGGACTTACGTGGAAATCACAGAGAAGGACAGGGGCATGTATATCCGAGGATGAGACCCAAGAGCGTTCCTCTGGATGGTACCCTTTCCAATGCACAAGGTACTGTAGGCGCCCATGGAACCTACGGGAGTCAACAATGGACTGTACTTCATACTCCTCATGGTTCTCGACCTGTACAGGGGGAGGATGTGGCACCGAGGTGGTAAAGCGGTTGCAGACCAAACTTTTTAATAAGGAGACATGAAATACATTTGAGATACGCATATTAGAATGAAGGTCCAATGCGTAAGCCACTAGTTAATCCAGTGAAGAATACGGGAAGGCCCAATAAACCGAGGTGCAAACTTCAGTGAGGGAACATGAAGTCAAAGGTTGCGAGATGACAGTCAGACCCTGTCCCCAACCTGGTAGGAAGGCGCAGGCAGGCGTCTGGGGTCAGCATGGAGTCTGTACCTATCATTAGCATGACGCAAAGCCTCCTGGACTTGTGCCCAAGTGGAAAGAAGACCACGGAGATGCTCCTCTAATGCAGGAATACTCTGCAGAACAAATGAGTCAGGCAACATGGAAGGTTGAAAACTAATTCGCCATAAACGGGGACAATCGGGAAGCAGAATTCAAGGCACTGTTGTGAGTAAACTCTGTAATAGGTCTGACCAGTTATGATGGTCAGAAACATAGCAACGTAGGAATTGCTCCAAGGACTGATTGGCTCGTTCTGCACCCCAATTAGACTGCGGGTGATACGCAGAGGAGTAAGCAAGCTGAATACTCAACTGTGCACAAAAGGCTCGCCAGAACCAGGACACAAACTGACTACACCTGTCTGAGACGATCACCTTGGGTAGCCCATGTAAGCGAAAGATCTCCTGAGCAAAAATGGAAGCCAGTTCCTTAGAAGTGGACAACTTCTTAAGTAGAATACAATGACACATCTTTGAGAACCGGTCAACCACCATATGGATAACAGTGTTGCCTTGGGAGTTGGAGAATTCCATAATGAAATCCATAGACAGGTGGGTCCAGGGCCTCTCTCCATTGGGTATGGCTTGTAGGAGGCCCACTGGAAGGTGTTGTGGAGTCTTACTCTGAGCACACATGTAACACGCAGCTACGAAAGGAGTTACATCAGCACGTAGACTAGGCCACCAGAATTGTTGGGAAATGAACCAAACGAGCTGATTCTTCACAGGGTGGCCAGTTGTCTTGGGAGAATGGTAAGTCTGGAGCACGGCAGTACAGAGACTCTCTGGGACATAGCAGCGGTCACAAGGTTTCTCAGGAGGAGCATGAACCTGAGCAGCAAGAACTTTGTCACCCAAAGGAGAAGTGAGACTGGTGCAAACCATAGCCAGAATACAATCAGGAGGAATCACAGGAACTGGAACCGACTAGGAAGTGGAGGAAAATAGTCGTGACAAGGTGTCAGCCCTTACATTCTTAGTATTGGGTAAGAATAAGACAATGTAATTTGAACTTGACAAGAAAAGAGCCCATCGCGCCCTTCTGGCAGAGAGGCATTTAGCCTCAGACAAGAATGTGAGATTCTTATGGTCAGTAAGAATGAGAACAATCTCTTTTGTAAATTGGAGATTTATGTCATTTCCACTGCTGGTTTTTCGATGGACCCAGAGAAACTTTCAGTAGTCCTACAGTGGCCCCGACCCATGGGTTTACATCCTCTGCAGCGTTTCCTGGGCTTTGCCAACTATTATCGGAAGTTTATTAGTAAATTCCCGTCTCTGGTCAAGCCCCTGACTGATATGACCAGAAGGACAGTAACCCACAGAGTTGGTCTCCAGAGTCCATTACGGTCTTTGAGAGTCATAAGGCTGCCTTTGTTTTTGCTCCTGTGTTGGCACATCCTGATCCTACCTTACCTTTTATCCTTGAGGTTGATGTTTCTGAGACTGGTGTTGGCGCCCTTTTGTCTCAACGTCCTACCTCTGAGAGTGCTATGCATCCTTGTGACTACTTTTCCAAGAAATTGTCACCTGCAGAGTGCAATTACGAGATTGATGACATAGAGCTGTTGGCGATCATTTTAGCCCTGAAAGAATGGAGACATAGGGGGTTATTTACTAAAGGAAACTCCACTTTGCACTGCAAGTGCACTTGGAAGTTCAGTCGCTGTAGATCCGAGGGGGGCATGCAAGGAAAATAAAAAACAGCTTTTTAGCTTGCACATGATTGGATGATAAAATCAGCAGAGCTTCCCCTCATTTCAGATCTACCCCTTAGATTTAGATCGACTGCACTTCCAAATGCACTTGCAGTGCAAAGTGGATTTGCCTTTCGTAAATAACCCCCATTGTCTCAAAGGTACCACTGTGCCGGTTCTCATTTTTACTGACCAGTAAAAGTGAAGCACACAACAGACATCTGTGTGGTGGCTCTCCAGGGACTTGGAAAATATGAGAATATCATTGAGATAAACCACCACACATAACTGCAACAAATCTTGGAGGACTTCGTTAATAAATTCCTGGAAAACTGCCGGGGCATTACAAAGGCCAAAAGGCATTACAAGGTACTTATAATGGCCTGTTCTGATATTAAACGCAGTTTTCCACTCGTCGCCCTCCTTAATCCTCACGAGATTGTATGCCCCTCTCAAATCAAGCTTTGTGAAAACCATTACTCCCTTGAGGCGGTCAAATAACTCTGTAATCAATGGAATCGGATAGGCATTCTTATTCATGAAACGATTGAGACCCTTATAATCAATACAAGGTCTCAGTTCACCCCTCTTCTTCTTCACAAAGAAGAAACCAGCACCAGCAGGAGATGAGGATTTGCAGATGAAAGAAAGTGCATCTGCAACATACTCCTCCATGGCCTTATCCTCCAAGGCAGACAAAGGGTAAACCCGGCCACAAAGGGGTATAGCACCAGGTTAAAGGTCAATTGCGCAATCATACGGCCGGTGTGGAGGCAAACTACTGGCTTGACCTTTGTCAAAGGCATCGCTAAAATCGTGGTAGTCCTCTGGTAGGGAAGAGAGTGAAGAGGTGCACAGGACCTTGGATACCTTCTGGAAGCATGTCTCACTGCATTTAGTGACCAGGAGAGAACCTCAGCATGGAGCCAATCAAAATAGGGGTTGTGCCTCTGTAACCAAAGATAACCAATAACCAGTGGAAACTTAGGTGAAGAAATAATTTGGAATTGGATTATTTCATGGTAAAGAGCCCCTACAGCCATGGACAATGGAACCGCCTCATGAGTCACATGGGCAGGCTGTAGAGGTCTCCCGTCAAGAGCCTCAATGGCAAGTGGAGTGTCACGCAGCTGCAGCGGAATCAAGTGCTTCGATACAAAGGCAGCATCAATGAACAGGCCTGCATGGATTTTACTTTCAAACCCAATGATTTACAGTCCAATGAGTTACCCACTGAATCCCCATAAAAACAGTTTATGAATAAAGTGTGCTTTCCAACTGATATTACGGAACAGTCTGTACAAACCTTGATCTAGTTGAAATGTGTCTAAATTACTTTTAGGACAAAAAGAAAGACCACAATTAATCAGTCCTACCTGCTCCGGCAGGTAGCAAAGATATAATAAATATATATATATATATATATATATATATATATATATATATATATATATATATATATATATATATATATATATATTATATCTTTTCATGTTTATATTTTTTTACAATTTTTATTTTTTTACATTACATTTGCATTTTACAATACCTCCTGTCACCAGAGTAGTGCAGTGTCACCATAGTGACACAGCATTACTCTGGAGAGGCGGTGAGGTTTTTTTTTTTGTCTTTATGTTATGATGGCATGTTACAGTGATGATCACTGTAAAAGCAATCATTTTAACTGTCACAAATGGCTTTCATTCATGATTCTTGTTTACTATTGCAATTGCTGTGAGTGGCTACAGCTATCACATGGTAAGGGGCCACTGTGATTGACCATGTGTATGTGTTCACTATCAAAATGCACAGAGATCAAAATAAAAAACAATGGTATCATGAATGGATGTCATGATGGTTGTTGACTTGTGATCACATAGTACCTGGGCCAATCACAGTGGCCCAGTACTGATCACTGAACTCTCCTGTGTCCAAAAGCTGCTGTGTCCAGTCCATTTATCTACATTGGCCGGTTGGAAGCGTTTAAGGTGGCTTTTGGTGCTTTTTAAGAGTGCTATTGACTTTTTAAATAGCTCCTTTTAATAACCCTGGACCTGTTCTTATGCCATAAATATAGTACCAAATTTGCATCATTTTTTTTTTTTGTCCACAAAAATGTAAACAGACAGTGGAAAAGTAGAACATCAAAATGAACACAGCTCAATGAGTGGAATTAAAGTTTTTGCTTTGACAACAATTTTCAGATGAAGAAAACTGTAATTTTACAGCAAAATCAATTTTAAATCACCCTCTTCATCCCAAATATAGAGAGGTAATAATAATGGTAAAGGAAGGTAAACTCTTAAAATTACCCCCATTTCAGTATATCTGAAAGCGATTTCTAGTAATGGACTATACTGATCAACAGATAAAAAATGTTTGTATTCTTTTTGCAATGTACACAAATAATGATATAGCAAACCATGTCAGCTGAAAAGGATACATATTTCAAAATAATTAAGGCACATTGTATAATGACTACTTTTAAACATGTAGAAGTAGAAATACTCCCCATATTCAGAGATTTCCACTAATATCCATGTATCATTAGAAAACATACCGTAAATAACCTCATCAAATAAATTGACAATTTGCCAATAGAACAACTTTTAAAACTAGCTGGAACAAATGAGATCTTTGAATTATGCTGTGGCTTATTTTTTTGTGGTGCTTGATACAATAAAAACACTTAAAGGTCAGCTTTTTACAGACCATTATTTTTCCCTTGATTTGACAATCTACTAAATCCTTACTTACCTCACTCAGAACAAAGTCTGCATATAAATATTGAGTGACACTGAGAAATAAAGTGGTCATTAGAAAATTATTTTGTTTTGTTTTAGAAGAACATTCTCTTTAGAAATCATTCTACAGTTTTATGCTTAAGAGCCAAGGATTTATAAGGTAATTCCTAAGAAACCTCTGTGGGTTAATATGATAGCTTGTGCTTTTACAGGCAGTATTTATATACAAAAATGTGGTAAGCAAGTGAAACGTCGATTTTAGCCAGCTGGATAATTAAAATAAACTTTCAAGTCACAATGCGGTTGATTTACTAAAACTAGAGTGCAAAATCAGGTTCAACTGTGCATGGTAGCCAATCAGCTTCAAACTTGAGCTTGTTCGAATAAGCTTTGACAAAAAAAAACCTGAAAGATGATTGGTTTCTATGCAGAGCTGCACCAGATTTGGCACACTCTAGTTTTAGTAATTCAATCCATCTAGCCAAAGCCGATCATGCATGGATCGAAATTTAGCAAATGCCAGGCAATTTTTTTTTTATGCATGCACACGTCAATTGTACAGAAGTCGATCTATCAACCAACTTCTATACAACTGGATGTCGTTTTTTTTCCCCAATCGGCCAGCGCTTCCGTCTCTGATCATTGTATTCTGATAGCGGGGAGGGCTTCTCGCTGTCAGAATACAATGAATCAGCAAGGAGGATTTAAATAAATAAATGAATACTGTATTGCCTGCCTTAGCCTATATGTTTTTCCTATCAGTCTATGCTATAGTTAAAGCAGTGTTCCAGCTGAAAAAAAATGTTTAAAAGTCAGCAGCTACAAACACTGTAGCTGCTGACTCTTAATAAGGACACTTACCTGTCCAGGGAACTCGCGACGACGGCCACCAGAGGTCGATCCGTCCAACGGATTGGGTGCTGGCACCACCATTCTATCTAAGGGAAACAGGCAGTGGAGCCTTGTAGTGTCACTGCGCGTTTCCTACTGCGCATGCGCGAGTCGCGCAACGCTTTGTGATTGGGCGGCTGTCTTCTGGGACACACACAGGTCCCAGAAGACAGCGTACCCAATTTCCCAGAACACCACGTGAGGGATGAAGAGAAGCAACAGCTCCGCAGATAAAGAGGTGACAGATTAGGAAGACTGCCTAGGAACAAGCGTTTCGGGTAAGTAAAAATTTTTTTCTTTTCAAATGTTTATTTTTTGCGCTATAAACAATATGAGAGATATACTGAGGGGCATATTAGACTCTATGTCTACTAATTTAAGATGCATGACAGTATACCATGAAGGTTGGTTATTAATTATGTGTTTTTGATTCTAACACTGTATATTTGATTTATATGCTTTTCTTGTAGATCATTTTCTGACCTAATATTCCTGAAGAAAGGGGATATGCAATTAGCGGACCTCCAGCTGTTGCAGAACTACAAGTCCCATGAGGCATAGCAAGACACTGACAGCCACAAGCATGACACCCAGAGGCAGAGGCATGATAGGACTTGTAGTTTTGCAACAGCTGGAGGTCTGCTAATTGCATATCCCTGATATAGAGTGTGTAACTGGAAGAACAAATCTCTGTGTGTCTCAGCGCGGGATCATTATTATATATATCTAAGTTCTTCCAAATTGTGTCAGACAAGTGGATGCTCCATGATTAGTAGCATCTAATGTAATTCACCTACTAATGAAGGTGTTTTATGATGTGTTTATTTGTGTATAATAAATTTATATATTTTTGTAAATTGACTGTTGTAAGTTTATACCGTACCACGAGAGTCCATGTTGCCTCCACAACTGTCAAAATTTCTAACTTCTGTACTCACAGATTGTGCAGTCCCATGCCCTAACACACACAGTTCATATCACAGATGAACTTACTTGATTGTGGGGATCTCGGATTGTGCCAAAAGCACTCCTCCACCAACTGAAGGGGTTCACTTCAAGTGTAGAGCTTTAAGGACACCACCACTTGCATTTCTCCATTTCTGGACTGGTTTTGCCCACTTTTATTTAAAAGAAAGTTCAAAACAAACACAGTAGATTCCCTCACAGGGGTATTCAGCATTTCAGTCCTGCAATTAATGATATTCAGCCCTCCTGGCTTATTAATGCAGCTCTCCTGCTCAGGCCTTACGCTTTAGGGCCTTGGTCTGTCTCCCCTCCCTCCCACAGGCTCAGCACCTCCGTGCGTACAGCAACTAACCTCGTGCTACACTGACTCCCACCTGGCTCCCACCTCTCTCTGCTAGGTGAACACTAGGCTACACTGACTCCCACGCCCAGACCTCCTGTCTGCAGGGTGGAGTCGTCTCCAACTGGGAGCCTAGAGCCTTGGTCTGGTCATTACTTAAAGCCCAGAACACAGCTGACCAATTAGTGTACTGGCTGTTCACTAGACTTGGGCCCTGGCAGGGTACTGCCCCTGCTACAATACAATATCATGTGCTGGTTAGTGCTTGTGAACAGTACGATATCCATCTGTGTATAGTTTTTAATTTTGTTCCTACATTGTATGCACATTTACAATGTTAACAGTTGTTAGAACAAAAAAACACTGGAAAAAAATTTCACATATTTATTTTGGGCATGGCATGGCTTAACAAACACTTATTTATAAATTCAGCATACTGTATACACATTGTAAATGCTGAAATTGGGAATTATGGACTTTGTAGTCACGTATAAAAGTAACAAATTGTAATAGTTCACATAAAATTCATACATGTATACATATTGATTTATAAAAAGATATGGGACACAGTTTTTTTTCCTGGAGGATATACTGAATCATATACGTATAAGTATATGATTCAATATATCCTCCAGGAAAAAACACTGTGTCCCATATCTTTTTATAAATCAATGTGTTGTATATGTATGATTTTTTTGTGAACTATTAAAATTTGTTATTTTTATACCTGCCTACAAAGTCCATTATTTCCAATTTCAGCATTTACAGATTATGTAGGATGTGGCACATTTATACCAAAAGGTGTTTGATTGCCACCTTAGGGCAATGCAATCAATTGAATTTTGCGTATACACATTGTAGCCTTTGCTCTTTTTGTGATTATTGTGGGTACATAATACATTCGTTGAGCATCCTGTTTGTAAGCAATTAATAGGTTGGTGTAAGCATAGTTTCTTTTAGACTGTTTCTGTTTTTCCTGGATAGCGATAGCAGTTAAGTGGTAGTTTCCTTTATCACTAGACTTGGATTTTTAATGACTATTTTTTACCCTAAAGGATAAGTTTCCTCTCATTACCCCTAGAAAACGTACCACTGATCAGCTAAATAACCAGGATCTGATGTTGCTGCTTATTCCAGGAAGGGTTTCTCTCTCCTGGAAGACTCTATAGCGCACATGTACATTTCTGTATTACAGACTTCCATGGAGGTCTTTTGTCCTTCAAGATCTACAGAGAGAGGGGCTCTCCACTGAAATCTGTAGTAAATAATTACACATGGCAGCTCCCAGGACAAGAACTTTAATCTAGCTCAGGTATTTAAAACAACAGTTCATGTACCAATGTACCAAAAGTCATGTCTTTTAGGCTAGGTTCATATCTATGTGGTTACTGTGGTTTTCCAATGTGTTTTGCATATTTGAACATGCAAGCGTTTGTCATGCATTCTTTTTAAATAGGAAAGACTCCTTAACAAACAGCTGCCACTTCCTTAACAACTGGGTTTCCCTGCTAGCAGCTGAATGTAAACAAAAGAATTCCAGGCATTAAAAAAAAGTTTTTGAAAATGCATGCGGGTCCCCCCAATCCTTACCAGACCCTTCAGGTCTGCTACAGATTTTAAGGGGAACCCCCACATCAAATTATTTTAAAAAATGGCATTGGGTCCCCCCCATAGCAAACCCTTATCCGAGCATACAGCCTGGCAGGCCAGGAAAGGGGTGGGGGGATGAGCGAGTGCCCCTACTCATTCACCAAAAAAAGTTCCAAGTATAAAAAAAAGTAAATCTGTTATCAATCACGCTGAACACTGGGCGCCAACCCCAGTGTAAAACAAAAAAACCCACAACTGCATTGATGCTTAGCTCCCGCCGACTGACAGCTTCGCTGCCTCCCACCACTAAAGAAACTAAGGGGTGGGGCCACCCGATGACACCACAGGGTGGTTCGTCTTAGTTTATACTTGTGTTTTTAGGTGCATTTGGTGGATCATCTGCTGTGGGAAAAAAGTCCATGACCCTTTCCCAAAAATGCACTGGCTCAAAATGCACAGATGTTAACTAGAACAATAGGAAACCATGGTAAATGGACTGTAGTGTGTTTCTGCAAATGCAAGATGCACTAAAAAATGCATAGGTGTGAACCAAGGGCACAGTTGACAAAATCACTAATAAAATGATATAAATTATCGATTTAGGTTTTCATAATAAGTGGTTATGGATAAGTGGTTATTATAAAAAAAAATAATGAACATTACAGTGATAAAGAGTAGATTACATATTAGATAAATATTCATAAAGTAACTTAGTTATTATATATAGCTCCAAACACAAGTTTGTGCCAATTTTTAAGCATCATTAAAAAAAAATAATATTTATCATTATAATTCTAGCTAGACGTAGGAAATAACTGGCATTTCCCAAAAGCAAAATATGATATGAAAACAGAAGGAAGTATAAAAAATACAGTCATAAATAAGAAGCAAATGACCAGATGTTCATTTTAATGATTTTAGATATACAGTACAATCTGTTCATAACAAGCAGGACTTATGGTGTACATTATTTAAGCCTCCCCCCTCCCCCAAGGGATACATTGCACAAACTGCGTAATCAGAATATAAAACACAAGAATCCACATATTGTTTAAATGTCATGTTTACTAAAGCACTGTCTTTTTAATAAAAGGACTGAGTCGCTTGGATCTCTACTGAAACAGTAAATGCGTGTTTTGTAACAGCAGTCACGTCTCTAAATAATAACATTAGGAGGAAAAAAATACTTTCTGCCAAAAACACTAGCTTTACTGCCAAAGGAATTGAATTCCAAATACATTATGTTACAAATACCTGTCAATTTTGCAAGAAGAAAAAGAGAGCAAGGAAAAATATATTTTCAGTTTTATATTAAAAATTCAACCCTAGGGACAAGTGAAAAAATATGATATGTTTAGAATGTAAAATGAATTAATTATTTTTGCTGAATGCAATTCATTTAAAGCTTTTGTAATTTTGTCTACCTGGTAATTTACATTTTATACGTCTATTAATAAATTGTTTTATTATTTTATTACTTAAGGTTTGATCCATGTAGATGTATATTATTAATTTGTACAGTTTTATTGTCATAAGTATTTTTATGTGAATTTTCATTTCTGATCATACTTTTATGTTTGGTTGAAACTGTAAATGCCTTATATTATATTATTATTTTCTGTTTAGGTTTACAAGTTCCTTTTTTTATTTCTGTTTGTCCAAGTATAGATATACAGTAGAATTTGGCAATTTTTCCTCAGTTATTTTGTCAAGCAAATATTTGAATGGAATTTAGTTCCCTTTTTTATTAGAGTAGAGATAGAGATAAAAAAGAGCAAGGAAGTATATCATGTAGATTTACAGTGCATATGGATAACATGTCATGTATAAATTGTGCATGCAATACAGAAATCTTGTATCTGGATTATAAGTGAGAAATGTGAAAAATGCATTTGTACCGGGATATACAAAAATGGCAGATTGTAATGCCGCGTACACACGAGCGGACTTTTCGACCGGACTGGTCCGACGGACCGAGTCCGGCGGACAATTCCACCATGTGTGGGCTTCATCAGACCTGCAGCGGACTTTTTCAGTCAAAAATCTGATGGACTTTAGATTTGGAACATGTTTCAAATCTTTACGTTGGAACTCCGCCCAGTTCCTATCAAAAAGTCTGCTCGTCTGTATGCTAGTCCGATGGACGAAAACCGACGCTAGGGCAGCTATTGGCTACTGGTTATCAACTTCCTTATTTTAGTCCAGTCGTACATCATCACATACGAATCCTGATACTGATCTATTGGTTTCCCATGACAGCAAACACTCCAGGGTCCCAGATAGTGACCAGTTCTGGAACTTATTCTGCAGAGAAATGTATAGTTGGTAATTTCGAGTAACGGGTGATTACCGCTCTAGCAGAAGCAGCAGGGAAAATGTTGAAGAATAGCTTTTTTGGCCATAGAAATTGAAACTGGAATCATGGAGAGGAAGGCTATTCATGAGGAAAGCTTACAATAAATGCCAAAGATTTTATTCCATAAAGTCTGAATCAAATCAATCCTACTACATGTGTTTCATATTCCCTTTAGATTTATGACATCACCAACATGTGTCAGGGTATGATAGAAATATATGCTTGAGAACCACCGGGCTTCAAATACCATCTAGTAATGAATTTAAACTCTTTTTTCTTGGATCTTTGTGGCACTGAGAGTTTGTGAGTAAGAATAAAACATTCCCATTCTGCAGGAGAGATAGTAGTGAGAAGTTTTTTCTCCCAGACAGTGGTATAAGGAGGTAAATTTGGCTGGATCAAAGAAGAGAGAATGAAATATATGAGGGAAACAGTGTGGGTTGGAGACATCCTTTGGAGATTTAACTTCTTGAAATAAGTAGGTTGGAAGAAGATACTGTGGTGGTCAGAGGACTGTAGTGTTAGTTGTAGTGGTAGATGAGCCTGATTGCAAGAGTTGCAACAACCTGCAATGGTCGCCATTATTCTATGGACTGTAGGTTGAAACTTGGGAGGATGGCATAAAAGAGGGGTACAGGAAAGGGAGTCATGGGGCCCAGGTTTCACCACATTTGTAAAGTTGACATGAGACAGTCCCAAATAAAGAATGTATAAGAGATAACATTTAAATAAAAAGTGTATAAAAAATAGTTAAGTAAGGAGAGGGAAGAAACATCTTGGGATTGAATGGAATTTAAACAGTGTAAGGCATTTTTAATGTTATTTATTAATTTTAAGGGCCTAAAGGAGACTAGTTATATCAAAAGAGTGACCAAAGGTAAACACATTTTTTATTGTATTCGTCATTCCTAAAAGAAAACAAAAATACATGTATATAGTTAATTTGCAATTGTGTCTTTTTTTTTTTTTTTTTTACCGAATGTCTTTTTTCTGCTTCATTGCTTATGCATTTGTATTAGCTTCTGCTGAATGAAAGAATGAATGAATGATTTGTAAAGCGCTGCAAATGCGAACTGAATTGCCTCAAGGCGCTGTATGCATTCTCTGTTGTCAGCTTCTCAGAAAAGGAAGGTCTTTCATTTTTTTCCTGAAGGCCTGGTGGTTTGCTTCCATGCGGATGTTGGTTGGAAGAGCATTCCATAGTCGAGGTCCTTGGACTGCGAATCTTCGTTCTCCCTTTGCTTTGTAGCGGTATTTGGGAATGGTAAGGAGGTTTTGGTTAGCTGATCGAAGACTGCAATTCGGTGTGTAGTGTTTTATTTTCTCGCGGAGATATAGTGGGGCGTTTCCTTGTATGCATTTGTGGGTGAGGCAGAGGGTCTTGAATGTGATCCGATTCTTCACGGTTAGCCAGTGTAGGCTCTTTAGGGCGGGGGAGATGGATTCCCAGGGTTTTTTTCCTATTAACAGTCTTGCCGCCGCGTTTTGGATGAGTTGTAAGCGCGCAAGCTGATATTGGGGTAGTCCTACGTAGAGCGAATTTGCGTAGTCGAGTCGGGAATTGATGATTGTTCCCACAACTGCCGCTTTGTCCTCTTCTGGGATGAAGGGGATGAGTCTACGTAGCTGGCGGAGGAGATGGTGGGATCCGCTCACCACTGATCCTATTTGTGTATCCATTGTCATTCCTGAGTCAAAAATGACTCCGAGACTCTTGGCTTTGGTGCTTGGAGAGATGGTCTGTCCAAGGATGGTGGGAGGTGTCCATGGAGTCTTTATTTTGGAATTTTTGTTAGCTTGTAGGAGAAGTAGTTCTGTTTTTGATCCGTTGAGTTTGAGGGAGCTAGTGGTCATCCAGTCATCTATTAAGGTGAGGCATTTCTGTAATTGCTGATGAAGGTCTTTTTGTCCGTTGAAGCGAAGGTAGAGTTGGGTGTCGTCAGCGTATGAATGGATGCAAAGATCGGTTTTCCTGATGATATTGAGAAGTGGGCGGATGTATAGGTTGAATAGTACTGGTGACAAGGGTGAGCCTTGAGGGACTCCACAGGAGACTGCCCGGGTTTCCGAGGTGAATGTTCCTAGTTTCACTGTCTGGGAGCGATTCTCTAAGAAGGATGTAAACCATTTTAGAGCAGAACCTGTAGCTCCTGCAACTTCAGCGAGGCGGACAAGTAAAGTATTGTGGTCCACTGTATCGAATGCTGCGCTGAGGTCTAACAGTACCAGGAGACTCTGTTCTCCATCGCCTGCTGCTTCAAGGGTGTCGTCCCATATTTTGAGAAGTGCTGTTTCTGTGCCATGGCCTGGGCAGAAGCCTGATTGCAGAGGGTCCAGGAGGTGGTGTGTGTCCAGGTGGTGTTGTAACTGCTGTACTACTGCTTTCTCCATAATCTTGGAGATGGTGTTGAAGCTAGTTATTGGTCTACGGCAGTTAGGGTCCTTAGGGTCGAGATTGGCTTTCTTTAGCAGGGGTTTGATGATGCCTTGCTTGAGGGAGGTTGGCACAGTCCCTTCTTTGAATGATTGATTTATGAGCTGTGTTAGGATAGGGGCCAAGATGTCGGAACATTCTTTAAGCAGTTTAGTGGGGATGATGTAGTTCAGTGATGTGCTGTCTCGAAGGCTTCTGATGATGTTTTTAGTCGTATCTATGGTGATTGGGGACAAAAAGAAATTCGGTGGTTGAGTGATGTTCGTGTCGATATCCTATTTTTGCTTTGGTTGAGTGAGGTTGGTTGTTGTTTTCTGATGGATTGATTTCCGAATGTTGTCGATTTTGTTGATGAAGAAATCTGATAACTCATTGCAGAATTCTTGAGTATCGTTTCCTGGGGGCTCTAAGCAGGTCAGGTTCATTGACTGAGCAACTATTTTGAAAAGTTCCCGCGGACGGTTTAAGGCGGATGAGATGGTGTCTGAGAAATGTTCTTTTTTGGCTTTGAAGATTGCCTTGTGGTATTTCACAGTGCGTGCTTTGTAGTTAGCATGGTTTTCCTTAGTGGGATTTCTTCTCCATGCTCTTTCAGCTCTTCTACGTTCTTGCTTGAGTAGGGTGAGAGTACCATTAAACCAACTCGAGTTTTTTTTGCGGATGAGTGTTCTACGTTTTGGCGCCACGGAGTCTGCTGTTTGTAGTAATACATTGTTTAGGGAGTTGAGTGTTTGTTCTGTTGAGAGGTTTGAGTTTAGCAAAAGAATTTTGCTTGATAATGTAGTTTTGAAGAGATCAGAGTGAAGTTTCTTCTGAGATCTATTCCAGTGTGTTGCTGTTGCGTGTTTCTGTTTTTGGAGGATGGTGTTAGTGGTGATTTTAAATTTAATGGCATGGTGGTCCGTCCATGGTAGTGGAGTGTTGTCAAATACGTTGATGTCCATATTCTGTTTGAAGATGAGATCTAGAGTGTGTCCTGAACCATGCGTGGGAGAATTTATCAGTTGTTGAAGGCCAAGTTCTTCCATTTGGTTGATGCAGGCGGTTGCGATGGGGTCTTGGGCAGAGTTTGCCCACAGGTTAAAATCCCCAAGTACCAGCAGGTTTTTGGTTTTCAAGGTGTGTATCGAGAAGAATTCAGTGAGTGGCGTGAGGAGATTGGTCTTTGGTCCTGGTGGTCTGTAGCATAGTAGTATGTGAATGGTGTCTTGAGGTGTTGTTTGAAGATGCAGTGAGAGTGTTTCCATGAAAGGCACTGGGTTCTGTACGTTTAGTTTGGTGAACCCAAGATGTGATTTGAAAATCACTGCTAGGCCTCCTCCTTTTTTTCCGATTCTATGCCCGGTTAGGATACTGTAGTTCTCGGGCACCAGTTCAGTTAGGATGGTGTTGCAATCGGATGTTAGCCAGCTTTCTGTAATGAAGAGGCAATCTATGCTGTTTTCAATGACGAAATCGTGGATTTCGAGCCTGTGTTTGACTGCAGATCTGGTGTTGATCAGGGTGCATGCTAGTTGTTGCGGTTGGATCGGTGTCTCCTTGCATTTCCTGGTTGATTGTGGGTTGGTCCTTAGTAATTGTTCTTTTTTTAGTCTTTTTTGAGTGGCGGTCGGTAAAGTTGCGGCAGTGTTTCTTAGCCTGTGGATGGTGTCTGCTGTGTATTTGAAGTTGCACATGATGAGGAGGGTGGTGTTGCTAGTAGGAAAGGTGTTCTGATGGTGGTACTGATGTGGTGATGATCTGATGGCTACCCACTGCTTCTGGAGTGGTGTGGCGATGGGCTAGTGTGTGTGCGGAGGTACTTGAGGAGGTACGGCTGCCTACCCCCCTGTCGTTGATCCAGAGGAAGGCGAAAAACCCCTAGCTGCGAGGGCCAATAGTGCAGCAGAGGAAAAAATTCCTTCCTGACCCCCCGAGGGGCGATCAGACTAGGCCCCTGGATCAACTGTTAGAGTACCCCCAGTGGCTTACCTGTACGGATGGTCCGGCGGACGACGGGGGGGGGGGATCTGACACTACTTACTGGTAAGTGGTGTGGTGGCTGCGTCTAGGATGATTAAAGTTGGAGTAGCCTCCGGTGAGATACCAGAGCCCTTGCGGTGATGTCCAGTAGTGGCGGGAGGGGTGATTCCAGGTGTGGAGGGGCGCGGGCTCTGTTGGACAAAGTGGGAGGGGGGATGAGTGGTTGGCAGGAACTAAGCCGCAGCCATGGTCTGTCGCACCAAATCTAGCAGCTAGACTAAGGTGAATTAGACTGCGGCTGCGGTGGTGTCCCAGGGAGGAGGTGCTGGAAGGGGGGACCAGGGATAGTGGGTCCAACCGGGGGGTGACCCGGCTGGGGCTGGTGGCCTCAGATGCTGCACCGGGGGTCCTCAGTTGCTGCACCGCCGGCACTGGGTGTGCCAATATGGCCGCTGGCTAGGCCTGAGCCGCGGGCTGGACGGCGGTGGGTGTACCAAGATGGCCGCCGGCCAGGCCTGCGGTGTTCCTGGACGTCCAACGAAGGTGTGCGGGAGAATCCGGTGAGGATGGTAAGCAGGGAGGGGGGGGAGCGGCCCGCCAGTCGGGCAGACCGGTCGGTGGAGGGAGGAAGCAATGAAATGCTGCCGGTTAGCAGCCGAGCTAGGCCAGAGCCACGGAATATCCTGTGCGGCCGGCCGGCTGGCTGAAGGTGACGTCAGGAGAGGATAAGTGAGGGTAGGGGGGAGGGGGGTCCCGATGAGTAGTGCAAGGGGGGCTGGGCCGGACCGCAGAGTGGCCTGGCGGCCGGCCGGCTAACTGACGGAGCGAGGGGTCCAAATGGAGGACAGTCAAGAGCGGAGGAGGGGGAGGGGGGGTCCCGGAAGCTGCTGCAGGGGGAGCCGGTCGGAGCCGCAGAGAGCCCCGAGCTGCCGGCCTGCTGGCTAATGCGGCGTGAGGATGTGGGTCGGTGGTGGATGGAGGGGAGGGGGTCCGGTGTGCTACTGCAGGGGGAGTCGGGGATGAGTCAGGATCCCAAGGATGGGTGGCCGGATGGCCGGAGTTGCTTACAAGCCGCTGCAGCAGAGCTACAGCAGATGTCTGTTCTCCACAGTGTCAGCACTCAGACTGACGTTAACTCAGAGAAAAGGAGGAGGAGTTTTCCAGTGATTGCTGTATCTGAGCTCTCCTTCAGAAGGAGTTTTACAGGTGATGTCACTTATGAACCTCCTAAGATATAGAATGTCAAGACTTTGGGGTTTATTTATTAAAGGCAAATCCACTCTGCACTACAAATGCACTGCAAGTGCACTTGGAAGTGCGGTCGCTGTAGATTTGCAGAAAGTCCTGAAATGAGGGGAAGCTCTGCTGATTTTATCATCCAATCATGTGAAAACTAAAATGCTGTTTTTTTATTTTGCTTGCATGTCCCCCTCAGATCTACAGCAACTGCACTTCCAAGTGCACTTTCATGTGCACTTGCAGTGCACTGGTAGTGCAAAGTGGATTTGCCTTTAGTAAATAACCCCCAAATAACCCCCTTTGTGTTGTAGTTTTAGCTGTCAGCTCTCTTCAGTCTGTGAAATGGCAGATATTGTATTTAGGCATGGGGATATTGTGTCACTGGATTCAAAGGAAATTATTACAACAGGATTGTTTACAAAGTATGTTTACCCATGTTCTATTTACAACTACTGGCTTAGATCATATGGAGAGAATAACACACTGAATACATTTTTTTTATACTGTAGACACTTTAAGCAGATGTAAACCCATTATAAAAAAAATACTTTAATCTTTAAACATGTTTAGTTTCAAAAGCTGTGTTTATTCTGACTCTATTTTTTGTAATAGTGACTATTCTCAGTCTTCACCTGATAGCTGAACTCACCAAACACTTAAATCCACAAATGTTAGTGCATGCAGAACACTGAGGCAATACAATAGGATGCTGTAGACTCGATATAGAAGTGTCTTAGGTGGTCAAAAAAGGAAAAGTAGTATTGGCTTTCCGCATTCCAATTTGTGTCTTGTAAGGAAAGGATTACAGAAGCTTACACAGAAGAAAAGGATATTTCCTCATAATAAGGGGGAAGTAAATACAAAAAATAACATGCAATACAAAAATTGGTCACAAGGCGGCATCATAATAAAAACAATTAAAGGGGTTTTAAAGGCAGAAGTTTGTTTTTTTTTTCTATTCTTTATCTTAATGCATTCTATTTATTAAGATTAAAAACCTTTTGTGTGCAGCAGCCCCCCTAATACTTATCTGAGCTCCCTCGTTGTCCAGCGATGTCTACGAGTCCCTTAGCTATCCGGGACTCTCCCTCCTAATTGAATGACAGCAGCCAGAGCCAATGTCGCAGCTGCTGTGCCTCAGCGAAAGTCAATTAGCCAATCAGGAGAGAGAGGGGGCATGGTTAAACCAATATCTGTGTCTGAATGGACACAGGGAGCTGCAGCTTGACTCGTGTGTCCCCAAGCAAGCTGCTTGCTGCCTGAGAAGAGGAGGATCCAGGCTGCCCTGTGCAAATCCACTACACAGGGCAGGTAAGTATAACATGTTTGTTTAAAAAAAAAAAGAGAGAGACTTTACAATCATTTTAAAGTGATTGTAAAGGCAGAAGGTTTTTTATCTTAATGCATTCTATGCTGTGAGATAAAAAGCCTTCTGTGTGCAGCAGCCTCCCCCAGCCCCCCTAATACTTACCTTACCCATCTGAATCCAGCGATATTGCACAAGAGACTCAGCTGTCCAGGATTTTGCTCCTCATTGGCTGAGACAGCTGCGCAGTGCCATTGGCTCTCATTGCTGTCAATAAAAGTCAGTGAGCCAATGGGAAGGGGGGGGCAGACCTAGCCGCAGCTTCGTGTCTTAACGGACACAGGGAGCTGCAGCTCGGCTCAGGTGCCCCCATAGCAGGCTGCTTGCTGTGGGGGCACTTAACAGGAGGGAGGGGCCAGGAGCACTGACAAGAGACCCAAGAAGAGGAGGCTCTGGGCTGTTCTGTGCAAAACCACTGCACAGAGGTGGTAAATATGAAATTTTTGTTATTTTTAACTAAGAAAAAAAAAAAAAAGAGAGACTTTAGTATCACTTTAACCATAAAATAGCATAGACTATTCATATAGATGCAACTGCAGTTCCCATATACTGTAGAGACAGCGCAATGTTCAATATTTAAATTTTACAGTTTTTATTAAAATACCTGGTTAATGTTCCATGAATACTATTCAGGTATTTTCTGTTGCGGAGTGGTAATGCTCCGTCTCTGACTCCAAACTGCACTCCTTCATTGTCACCCTGGCACATGCATTTTCAGTGCGGTTTACAACTGGCTATGCCAATGTTTATTGAATATGTTTAGTCCATAGTTTTTACCATTAATAAGTCTTTAGCATGATATTTAGCTGCTGTTGGAGTCATAGGTGTGCGGAGCCTATTGCATTAGGGTGTGCACCCCAAAGCTGATACACACAGACACATGCACACTGTGGTGTTAACTATGCATGTGGATAGGTTAAGACATGTAGTCCAGCGCACCTGTCACGTTCCTTCAGGTAGAGCCTGATGAGCAGAGGAAGGCCTCTCATACAGCCCCAGTTCAAGGACCATTGAGTTTGCAACAGTGGCCCGCGAGAGCACAGTGAGGTAGGAGTGCTTGCGATGTTTTCTATTGCAGGTGAACAGGTGAAGCAGCTTGCAGCGGTAGTAGTGCTGCAGACTATGACTGTTGATGCAGGCACGTTTGTGGATGCAGGGGTGCTGTAGATGCAGGTAGGTTGCAGGTGCCGGGGTACTGTGGATGCAGGTACGTAGAGGCTGTAGCAAGCTGGTGCAGATTCAGACAAGCCAGATTCTGATGTGCTAAGATCAGGCACATCAGAGACATCAAGCAAAGAATGGTCAAAGCTCAGGCAAAGGTTTGGCAACAGGGAATCAAGCAGATAAAAGAGACTCAAGGTCAAGCAAGCCAGGATCAGGAGTGGAGAGAATCAGAGTAGTCAGGAAGGCGGTAATGGGGCACACGTGCGTGTACTTGTTTGTGCATAGGCGTCCACGTAATCTTTGTGGACATGCCTGCCAGGAGGGGTAACATTGGCATTGTGCCCATGCATGTGCAATGACCTCTGCTAGCAGGTCCTCACTTTCTGGCTCCAACATTAGGCTCCATTTTTAAAACTTGAAATTTGGAATCGTGGGCAGAAATGCATGGCAATCACAGGACAATGCATGGCGTGTGTCTGGGTACCATTATGCTTCAATGAAACCCAAAACTTGATGTGATTAAATCGCGCCTTTAAAAACTGTGTGAAGCTTGTTGCCTAAAAAGAAGCAAAAGCTTCTTTTTGGGGCAATAAATGCTCATAAGGCAGCCTATTCATATGAATGGACTGCCTTATGTGATACCCAGGATCACATGAAAATCACGCTGCCAAAATCGCGTAGTGGGAACACTCGTACCTACTATGAGATAATGTGAACAGAGCATTAGACTGCCCCCAGTATCTCATGGAAGTTCTGTCTCCTCTCCTCCTTGGAGCAAGGAAAAGTGCCCATTAGAGTCTGCCCCGCTCCATGAATTTTCATAACACCCCCACCACTCTAAACTACATTTCCCAGTATCTTTTGTCATACATCATCCAAGAGGGAATGTGCCCAGGCACAATTGACACACCCTGTGAGCTTGCCTATGGTTGGAGTACATACACAGGGCCACTATTAGATATCACAGGGCCCAGTACAGCCTACCTGACAGGGCCAACCCCCCCCCCCCCCAGCCCGAAAAAATATCAAAATTGTATTTTTGGTAACAAATACACTAAAAACATTATTAGTGTACACAAACGCAACAAAATTCCTGCTACATCTAAAAGATAAAACTGTATTCAGTTAATAAAAAAGCTCTGTGTGAATGAGGTCTTGAGGTTCATTCACATGAGTGCTGTGGTCTGGAGTCACATGGAGCTGTTTGCAGGCATCCTATGTTATGCTATGGGGACATAGCAGCTGTAAGAACACAGCCACAGGTCCTTATTTGACAGGCATATGGGTGCATGTGTACCACCCTAAACACAGTGTGCATTCAGAGCCAACTAGCCACACCTGTACACCTTTCAGACTAAAACCTGTGGCTGTGTTTGTACAGCTGCTGCATCCCCATACCAAAGTCAGAACTCTCAAGCTGGGGTGGAACATAGGCCTAAGATAGCATGGAGCAAAGGGCCATCAATACAACATTTTTGAAGTTCTGATTTCAGGTATTGCCATTGAACTCTGTCAAATGCATTCTATTTGTCTAGGGAGATCAGCAGAGAAGGCGTTTGGTGATGCTCTGCCCAGTGGATGAGGTCTATGAACCTATGTGTTTAATCTGAGGCTTGTCGGTGTGGGATAAACCCCACCTGATCAGGGTGTATAAGTGTGGGGATAAACGTTGTAAGGTGAGTGGCTAATAATGACTTATAGTTTGAGATCTGTGTATAGGAGAGATAAAGGGCGGTAGCTGGCAGGGTCAAGAGAAGGTTTACCTGGTTTAGAGCTTCCAGAAATTACGATGGTATCTCTCCAGTATTTAGAAATCTGTTGAAGGATTTACAGAGATGAGGTGCGATTTGGTCTACGTAGGTTTTGCAATACTCATTACCTAATCCATCCGGACCTGGGCTTTGTGGGGTGGAAGACCTTTGATGGCTTTGGTAATCTCTTGGTGGTAAAATCGTCAAGAGAGTGATTCGAGTTGCACTGGGCTGGTGGAAGGGAGTTGGAGAGAGGATAGGAAGGTTTGTATCTGTTGTTGGGTGGGCTGAGGCTCCGGAGGGAGAGAGAGTTAGGTTATACAGTTTGGAGTAGAAGGAGCTGAAACAATCAGTGATATCCTTTGGATTTGTTAGTTTATGTCCATGTTAATTTAGGAGGAATGGGATTTTGGCATGGACGGTACTACAATTGTATTGTTGGACTAAGAATTTGCCTCCCCTGTTTCCCTGGGAATACCAGGTGAGTCATAGGCGTCTGAGGTAGAAGTCATGTCCTCTTTGTAAGTAAGAGCAGAAGTCATTTCTTAATTTACGAAGTTCCGTGGTGTTGTGTTGGGAGGGAAAGAGAGGAATCAAAGGTGAGGGTTGCCTTTTTCTTTTCCTGGGTGCCCAATTTCAAAAATATTCCTCATATGATGATGTATTGAGTCAGCACATAGTATGCTGGGGGGTGATAGGGGAAACAATGATAGTGAGTAGGGATGAGCCGAACACCCCCCTGTTCGGTTCGCACCAGAACATGCGAACAGGAAAAAAGTTCGTTCGAACATGCGAACACCGTTAAAGTCTATGTGACACGAACATGAATAATCAAAAGTGCTAATTTTAAAGGCTTATATGAAAGTTATTGTCATAAAAAGTGTTTGGGGACCTGGGTCCTGCCCCAGGGGACATGGATCAATGCAAAAAAAAGTTTTAAAAACGGCCGTTTTTTCAGGAGCAGTGATTTTAATAATGCTTAAAGTCAAACAATAAAAGTGTAATATCCCTTTAAATTTCGTACCTGGGGGGTGTCTATAGTATGCCTGTAAAGGGGCGCATGTTTCCTGTGTTTAGAACAGTCTGACAGCAAAATGACATTTTGAAGGAAAAAACTCATTTAAAACTACCCGCGGCTATTGCATTGCCGACAATACACATAGAAGTTCATTGATAAAAACGGCATGGGAATTCCCCAAAGGGAAACCCCGAACCAAAATAAAAAAAAAAAAATGACGTGGGAGTCCTCCTAAATTCCATACCAGGCCCTTCAGGTCTGGTATGGATATTAAGGGGAACCCCGGCCAAAATTAAAAAAAAAAAATGACGTGGGGTTCCCCCTAAATTCCATACCAGACCCTTCAGGTCTGGTATGGATTTTAAGGGGAACCCCGCGCCAAAAAAAAAACGGCGTTGGGTCCCCCCAAAAATCCATACCAGACCCTTATCCGAGCACGCAACCTGGCAGGCCGCAGGAAAAGAGGGGGGGACGAGAGTGCGGCCCCCCCTCCCTCCTGAACCGTACCAGGCCACATGCCCTCAACATTGGGAGGGTGCTTTGGGGTAGCCCCCCAAAACACCTTGTCCCCATGTTGATGAGGACAAGGGCCTCATCCCCACAACCCTGGCCGGTGGTTGTGGGGGTCTGCGGGCAGGGGGCTTATCGGAATCTGGAAGCCCCCTTTAACAAGGTGACCCCCAGATCCCGGCCCCCCCCTGTGTGAAATGGTAAGGGGGTACATAAGTACCCCTACCATTTCACGAAGAAAGTGTCAAAAATGTTAAAAATGACAAGAGACAGTTTTTGACAATTCCTTTATTTAAATGCTTCTTCTTTCTTCTATCTTCCTTCATCTTCTGGTTCTTCTGGTTCTTCTGGCTCTTCTGGTTCTTCCTCCGGCGTTCTCGTCCAGCATCTCCTCCGCGGCGTCTTCTGTCTTCTTCTCCTCGGGCCGCTCCGCACCCATGGCATGGGGGGGAGGCTCCCGCTCTTCTCTTCTTCTTTTCTTCTCTTCTTCTCTTCTTCATTTTCTTCTCCGGGCCGCTCCGCAATCCATGCTGGCATGGAGGGAGGCTCCCGCTGTGTGACGGCGCTCCTCGTCTGACAGTTCTTAAATAACGGGGGGGCGGGGCCACCCGGTGACCCCGCCCCCCTCTGACGCACGGTGACTTGACGGGACTTCCCTGTGGCATTCCCCGTGACGTCAGATTCCGATAAGCCCCCCGCCCGCAGACCCCCACAACCACCGGCCAGGGTTGTGGGGATGAGGCCCTTGTCCTCATCAACATGGGGACAAGGTGTTTTGGGGGGCTACCCCAAAGCACCCTCCCAATGTTGAGGGCATGTGGCCTGGTACGGTTCAGGAGGGAGGGGGGCCGCACTCTCGTCCCCCCCTCTTTTCCTGCGGCCTGCCAGGTTGCGTGCTCAGATAAGGGTCTGGTATGGATTTTTGGGGGGACCCCACGCCGTTTTTTTTTTTGGCCGGGGTTCCCCTTAATATCCATACCAGACCTGAAGGGCCTGGTATGGAATTTAGGGGGACTCCCACGTCATTTTTTTTTTTAAATTTTGGTTCGGGGTTCCCCTTTGGGGAACTCCCATGCCGTTTTTATCAATGAACTTCTATGTGTATTGTCGGCAATGCAATAGCCGCGGCTAGTTTTAAATGAGTTTTTTCCTTCAAAATGTCATTTTGCTGTCAGACTGTTCTAAACACAGGAAACATGCGCCCCTTTACAGGCACACTATAGACACCCCCCAGGTACGAAATTTAAAGGGATATTACACTTTTATTGATTGACTTTAAGCATTATTAAAATCACTGCTCCTGAAAAAACGGCCGTTTTTAAAACTTTTTTTTGCATTGATCCATGTCCCCTGGGGCAGGACCCAGGTCCCCAAACACTTTTTATGACAATAACTTGCATATTAGCCTTTAAAATTAGCACTTTTGATTTCTCCCATAGACTTTTAAAGGGTGTTCCGCGGCATTCGAATTTGCCGCGAACACCCCAAATTGTTCGCTGTTCGGTGAACTTGCGAACAGCCAATGTTCGAGTCGAACATGAGTTCGACTCGAACTCGAAGCTCATCCCTAATAGTGAGGGATACTGGTGCGTGATCGGACCATGTAATATTTCCATCCGTGGCGGCTGTTTTTTTTGTAAGAGGACCTTGGAAGTCAGAAACAGGTCTATCCTGGAGTAATATTTTGGGTGTGAGTAGAACGAATAATCTGTCTCAGTACCATGTTGACATCCCCAGGGGTCATAAAGATTTTTAAGGAAGATCAGGGAGGAGAGAGCTGTGGATTTCGTACGTTTGAGATTGGCGGAATCCAATGTCAAATTGTTAAATTTGCCGCAGATCACCATTTGGTCTCTGGGGTAGTGTTATCATTTTTGTAAAAAGGTCTCTGGTGAGTACTGAGGGCATGTATTTTTACAATTGTGAGAGGGTGGTTGTTGAACAAGGCTGATAATATCAGGTAACCGGTAACAGGAATCTTACTCAGGAATAGCCCTTGGGATTTGATATTATTTCAACAAATACAAAAGATTTTTAATAGACACTGGCACATTCTGACGGGTGATGAGGTTCTGAGTGAATTTGTGGATCTGCGGCCCAAGATCACATTTAAACACAATAAGTCAATCAAGGACATGGTGACATACAGCCATTATGCAATCGGAGGGAAGAGGGATCAATGCACTAAACTTTCTTTGGGTATCTTCACTTGTGGTACATAATGTAACTTTATAGCGGATAGACCTTCCCAGAATCTACCTAATGCTAGAAAAATGCATTCCTCATAATTTTGTGTTTTGCAAAACAGTGGGTGTTGTTTACATTATGAAATGCCCCTGGGGGTCTTTTTTGTCAGTAAGATGAAACATAGGTTCTGGGAAAGAATAAAGGTGAAGGGCAGGGCATGAAATGTCCCTGCCCCACCACCTGTGGGATCGTGGCAGACCTACTTTTTAAATTTAAATAAAGTTATTTAAAAAAAAAAAATAATAATAATTATTATTAAATTACTTACCTCTGATTGGTGATCGAGATTGACAGTTGCCCCAAACGGTCCTCTGGCACGAGTATACAGCCTATAAAAGGAAGAGGATGCGTCATTACTGGGCAGAAGACGGCGAGGATTTGAAGAGGAGCACATCTGCACTTACCTGTCATGGAGCATTTGCTGCGTCAGATGATGGATCGGGCAGCTGCTGTGGATGGTGATGCTTGGATCCGTCACTGCCTGTCTCTCCCTGGGCCTTCCTCCACCGTGGGACCAGGTACACAGGCTTCTTCTTCCTCCATTCCCTTTCTGGCTCCGGGGTTCCTGTTCCTCCTTTACCTCGGTGTATTCCGTCATGCCCCCCCCCCTCTTCAGCCCTTCGTTTCTCTATTGAGGATCTCCCCCCTCCCTGTGCTTCTGCTGATCCTCCGGTTTTCCGGAGTGGACATCCTCCATTCCATCCTGCTTCTGTGCCGGAAGATTCGTCTCTGCATCTGACTGCGCCGACGTCATCTCCGCCTTCTTCGCTTCCGCCGGGCCCTCCTTCATTCCACGATGTAGCTCGGCCTTCTCCTTCGGGTGGGATCGCTCGCACATGCGCAGTTCGTTCTGGGAGAAGAACACAGAGACATTTGAAGAGACCTCGCAGGTTTGATTCCCCAGACGGGCATGTGAACAACAGCTACATTAATCATAGGTTATTTATTTCTACAGGTTTTTAATTTCTGTTAATGCTTTCTTGTTGTCTTTAATTGTCTTATATTGTTTTTTAACCCTTTCTAGTGTTCATACTTCTGCGACGGTGGCACAGGCTTCTTCTGCGGGTCTTTCTGTGACTGCGGATCCTGTTGTCACGGTTACTGGTGCTGATGCGATGCACAGTGGAAGGAAGCGTCCTTGTAAAACTAAAGGTTTGTGTTCTTCTGTAGTGTTCTGCAGTACACCTTATTTTTGATAGTAATTACGTTTTTTTTTCTTGCTTTAGGTGTTTTGCTGCCAAACATTTCTTCTGTTGATCCTTCGTTGCTATCTGATAGCGTTACCATGGTGCCTGGCCGTACATCTACTGCTTGTGAGATTTCGCAGGCGCCTATGCTCTCTGACTCTACGCATAATGCGAATATTGTTGCTTCAGATACTTCTGGTGAGTTTGCTGATTATTCTAAATTTTCTGAATTGTTTTGTTCGTTTTCTAAATTTTTATCTGATCTAGCTGGTTCTGTTAATGTTGCTCATCCCACGTCTTCTACAAGTGTGGCTTCTGCGTGGCTAGATCCTTTGTCTGTCTCACGTGTTGTTCCTGTCTCTACAACTGTCGATGCTGCACCTATGCCTCCTGCGGCTCCAGCGGTGGTTGTTAACGCGCTTATTCCGGATTCTTGTTTAAAGGAGGTTGTAACGTGCGAATTATCCCCCTTGGGTTTTCATTTGTCTAATTCTATGAAAGAAAAGATTTGGTCTGGGGAGTATGTTGACCTTTTATCTTTGCTTCCGTCCAATCATGAACATCGCTTAGATAAGAGGGATGGTGATAGGAGAGATGATGATAGGAAGAAGATTGCGCCACGCTCCTTTAATAATTGGCTGCAAGCATTTTGCATTTACGCTGGTGTCCTTGGTGGGAAACGTCCTGATCTGTGTTCTGGTTTGTTCCAACATGTCGAAATCATTTTGGAAGCTTACAAAAATTTCCCTGGTTTTTCGTGGTTTTATTATGATGAGGCCTTTCGCCAAAAATTGTCTGTACATAAACATATGAAATGGGGCTCAAAAGATGTTGGCTTATGGCTTCATCTTTTGTTGCCTCAAAAGCCTCTGTTTAAGGTTACTGCTTCTACTCCTACTACTGCTTATCGCCAGGGAGTTTGTTTTCATTTTAATGATGGGCTGTGGCCTAATAACTGTAAATACAAACATGAATGTAGCCATTGTGCGGGTAGTCACCCTGCTTCGCGCTGTTTTAAGAAGTTGTCCTCTAGTGCTTCTGCTCCTTCTAAGGAGCTTTTTCTTAAAAGCCACAACTCCGGTGAAAATTCTAAGCATGCTGCCTTGGCTTCTCCAGTATCCAGAGCATCTGAAAGCAATCGTCTTGTGTGAGGGTTTTTTGTTTGGTTTTCAGTTGCCTTCTTTTTCTGGGACTGGTTGTCACATATTTCCTAATTTGCCTTCGATTTCTTTGCATCCATCTGTTGTTCGTGACAAGTTGGATAAGGAATTGCGGGCTGGTAGAATCGCGGGTCCGTTTTCCGCTCCTCCATTCACTGATTTTCGTGTTTCGACACTTGGTATTGTTCCTAAAAGGGAGCCTAACTCTTATAGGTTGATTCACCATCTCTCTTTCCCTTACGGTTTTTCTTTGAATGATGATATTGACTCATCCTGGTGTTCTGTCCAATATTCTTCTTTTGATGATGCTTTGATTAAGATTAGGGCCGTTGGTTCGTCCGCTTTGCTTGCTAAGGCCGACATACAATCGGCGTTTCGTTTGCTTCCTATTCACCCGTCGGCTTTTAATTCTTTGGGTTTCCATTTTCAAAATGAATTTTATTTTGATAAGTGTCTCCCAATGGGGTGTTCGCTTTCTTGTTATTATTTTGAACTTTTTTCTACTTTTCTTGAGTGGGTTGTTGGTTTTCGTGCAGGTTCTACTGCTTTGTTGCATTATTTGGATGATTTTCTTTTTATTGGTAAAGCTGATTCTTCTGATTGTTTATATTTATTTATGGTTTTTAGAATTGTTTGTAAGGAATTTGGTATACCATTGGCCGATGAGAAGTCTGTTTACCCTACGTCTTGCCTTGAATTTCTCGGTATACAAATTGACACGGTTTCCATGGAATTCCGTCTGCCTGATGTTAAGATTGTTAAAATTAAACTTTTATTGGATTTTGTTCTTTCAAAAAGTAAGGTTAGGTTGAAAGTTTTGCAGTCTTTGCTTGGTTTGTTGGCGTTTGCGTCTAGAGTTTTGCCGATGGGTCGTGTTTTCGCTAAGCGCTTATATCGTGCTATTTCTGGTATTTCTTCTCCTTTTCATTTCGTGCGGATTTCTTCTGGTATGAGGGATGATCTTATGGTTTGGCGTCATTTTTTATCTACGTTTAATGGCCGCTGTTTATGGCAGGCCCCGTTTTGTTCTGCTTCAGCGTTGCATCTTCATACGGATGCGGCTGGATCTTGCGGTTACGGTGCTTATTGGGATGGCCATTGGTCGGCCGATGTTTGGCCCACGTATTGGAAAGATTCCGGTTTAACGTCGAATATTGTTCTGTTGGAAATTTTTCCTGTATTGGTTGCTTTGGAATTATGGGGTGTTCATTTTAGGAATCGTCATATTTTACTATATTCAGATAATAAGGGTGTTGTCTTTGCTCTTAATTGTTTGTCTTCCAAATCTCTTCCTGTTCTTGCTGTGCTTAGACTGTTGGTTTTTAAATGTTTAGATCTTAATATATGGTTAAAGGCTAAGTACATTCCTGGTAAGGACAGTCTCATTGCTGATGCTCTGTCCCGTTCCCAGTTTCAGGAATTCCGACTTCTGGTTCCACATGCGGATCCTACTGGCCTATTATGCCCTCCTCACTTATGGGAACTTCGATGAACCCTATCTTCGATGCTATTCGGGCTTCTTTGGCAAATTCCACGTGGGCATCCTATAAAGCTGCGTGGTCTTTGTGGTGTTCCTTCTTGCTTTCTTTTGGCCATCTTCTGCCCCCTTTTTCTGAAGACTTGATTTTGTCTTTTTTGAGTTTATTGATGTCTCGTGGTTATTCCCATTTTCATATTGTCAAGACTTTGTCGTGTTTCCTTTTTCTTGCGCATGCAGGGCGGTAGATCTTGCATGTCCTTTTTCTCTGTTCGGCATGCCTTGCGGGGTTACAAAAGGAATCGCTCGGTTGCTGATACTAGATTGCCGATTTCTGTTGACCTTTTGGGTCATCTTTGTGACGTTTCTAAGGATGTTTGTTTTTCTCCTTATGAATCGTTATTATTTAATTTGGCCTTTTGCTTGTGTTTTTTTGGGGCGTTCCGAATTTCTGAATTGCTCCCGTTGAAAGTTTCTGATGAATCGGGTTTGTTTTTTCATGATGTTTTTGTTGGTTCTGATTATATTCAGGTTTTACTTCGTCATGGTAAAACGGATCAATTGGGTCGTGGTAGATGGATTACGTTGCGAGCACTTCCTGGTGCTCGTTATTGTGTTTTCACTTTGGTTCGGCAATTTTTGCATGTCAGACCTGTGTTTTTTAGGCACTTGCTCATTCACGTCACGGGTGCTCCGGTGACTATTTATCAATTCAAAGCTGTTCTACGTAGATGCCTAAAAGCATTGCGTTTGGAAGATCTGCGAATTACATCACACTCGTTTCGTATTGGTGCTGCCTCTACTGCTGCTTTGGTAGGTCTTAATGAATCCATGATTAAAGATATTGGTGGTTGGAGATCCAACTGTTATAGATCATATGTTAGGCCTAATCTTTGTTTTTGATTTTAGGTGCTCCACGTGTCATCTGGATCATTGGACACTCCTATGTTTTTTGGGCTCAGAAGAGGGCTGAATGGAGAGTCTATGGAAATAATTTGGGCTTGCCTTATGGTTTTGAAGTTCATTGGTATGGAAGAAGTGGCATGATTTGGAGCGATTTACGTTCTGTTCTGTCTTATCTGCATGATTGCTGGCCTGTTCCCCATGTCATTATTTTTCATTTATCGGGTAATGATCTGGATGAACGTAAAACCTTAGAATTACTTTCTCATATTAAGCTTGATCTATTATGCCTGCATGCTGTTTTCCCTGATACTTTTTTAATATTTTCTGAAATAATACCTAGACTTGATTGGTTGCTCTGTTCTGACCTAAAATTTTTGGAGAAGATCCGTAAGCGAATTAATAGGGCTTTAGATAAATTCATGCCTTCGGTTCATGGTATGTCTTTTCGGCATTTGGACTTAGAGGGCGGTTTGCCTGGGTTTTATAGACCTGACAATGTGAATTTATCTGATGTCGCTCTAGACATTCTAAATTTAGATTTTCAATCCTGTGTTGAATTGGCTGTTGCCTTGGGGGTGTGCCAGGCTCCTTAAGATTCTGAGCCTGGCGTATGGATAATTGTTTTTGGTTTTACATTATATAGCTTGAGTTTAAATGGCTGAGCTATTTATATATATATTTATATTGATATGCTATTTCAAATATGCTTTTAACTCACGTTAAGTGTGTTTGATAATTTGTGATTATAAGTTGATATTTAAATTATACTTTATACCTATAAATAAAAGACGTCTTTGGGGGGGTTGATGTCACCTCCGTTCTCCACCGGAGGTGCGTCATCACTATGGGGGAACGTCCCCCTGTACTCATCCTGTTGTGTAGTCGGCGGGTTGTGGGGGATGGCAGGCAGGGGCATCACCCATCCCTGATTTATAAGGCTAGGGAACACTGAACACACATGTTGCTGCCATTTCTATTATAGCCAGGCTTTGCCGGTCAGCAGAGACTCACAGCACTTTGTCTGGAAACGTCCATATAATAGGACACTGCAGCCGGCTACTCCCCGCTTTTCTATGCAGTTTGTGGATCCCTGGATGAAGGAGTATACACTGCTCACAAGAGATGATAAGAAGTGTCTGCTAAGGGGCAATGATTAGAGCCGTTTTGTATCTTATTTTTGGTAAGTGCATAGCTAGGGTGGAGGCTCACGCGCACTGGATCTTATCACAACTCTTGGTGAATCCTGTTGGATCTCACCCACTGCTCGATAGTTTAATGTTCTAGGGAACATCTAGTACACTAAGCAATTATGCACTGGATGAACTTTCCACAAATTGTGGACAGTCTCACAGTTTTTGTTTAATTCACTTCAATTGTTTTTTGGACTTTTACTTAATTTTTATACTGAGGATATCACATTTATTAAGCTCTGCACTTATATTGTTTCTGCTATTCACAAGGTTTTGTATATTCACCTTGCGTACCAGCTGCTTTGTTGTTTGGTGCACTCACTACATACAGTTTAGATTTGTTTAAAGACTTTCCCCTAGTTTGGGCAAGTGGTGATCTATAGTTTTGGTTACTTTGGTAACATCTGACATTTAACCACTTCAGCCCTGGAAGGATTTACCCCCTTCCTGACCAAGCCATTTTTTTGCGGTACGGCACTGCGTTGCTTTAACTGACAATTGTGTGGTCCTGTGACGTTGTACCCAAACAAAATGTATGTCCTATTTTTTCCACTTTTGGTGGTATTTGATCACCTCGGCGGTCTTTATTTTTTCCGCTATAAACAAAAGAAGAACATCAATTTTGAAAAAAACACAATACTTTTTACTTTTTGCTATAAGAAATATCCCAAAATTGAAAAAAAAAAATTCTCCATCAGTTTAGGCCGATATATATTCTTCTACATTGTTTTTGTAAAAAAATTGCAATAAGAGTATATTGATTAGTTTAGGCAAAAGTTATAGCGTCTACAAAATAAGGGATAGATTTATGGCATTTTTATTATTTGATTTTTTTTACTAGTAATGGCAGCGATCTGCGTTTTTTATTGGGACTGCGACATTGTGGCAGACAGATCAGACACTTTTGACACATTTTTGGAGCATTGACATTTATACAGCGATTAGTGCTATAAAAAATGCACTGATTACTGTATAAATGCCACTGGAAGGGGAGGGGTTAACACTAGGGGGTGATCAAGGGGTTAAATGTGTTCTCTCACTGTGTGTTCTAACTGTGAGGGGTGAGACTGACTTGGGGAGGAGACCGATCGTTGTTTCTATATACTAGGAACACACAATCTGTCTCCTCTCCCCTGACAGGACGTGAATTTGTGTGTTTACACACACAAATCCCCGTTCTCGCTCTGTCAGGTGTGATCGCGGGTGCCCAGCACAAATTGCCAGGCACGCGCAATGGCTCCTTAGGGACATAGCGGGCATCCCTCCTTAAAGTGCCCGCCGGACAGCTATGGCGATTTGCGCAGGAGTGCCATTCTGCTGCCGTCAATCGATGGCAGGCAGTCAGCAAGTGGTTATAGAGACTTTCTGTATTTTGATTTGGGATATAATATTTTATTTAGTTTATCACCAGTGTTAGCTTCCTTACAGGCTTATTTGTCCTCTTCTGCCTGTAGGTATTGAGTTATTGCCATAAGTTGGGGGAGGTCGCATTTTGTTCTACTCAGCTACTTTCCTATATCTTGCTGTGTCTTATATTTATAATCAGAAATACTTTGTTGGTAAGGGGTTCTAGTTATTTGGTATAGTATATATTTTTAATATGGATTGCAATATGTTTTTTCTGACCTCATATACCATTGATGGTATTTTGGTACTGATGGATGACAACAGTTGTTGCCAATTATAACATTTGATGTTATCAGCCACATTCCCCTGGTGCTGTTTCCTTTTATCTTGTACATTGAGCCCTTTGGGTAAGTGGACAGGGCGTTTTAGCACCATTTATATCCTGTCCCATATTCCCCCTTAATACTGACTCTTGTTCTCCTTTGAGGATCATTTCAAAACTGTTTGTCCTCCTCCCTTTTTTTTCTTTCTCAAAGGCTGCATACTGTAGGTTATTTTTCAAGCTTTTTTCAAAATTTAGTTGAGGTACATACAGTGTGTCATGTAAGGATTATCGATGTTGTGCATATATGGTTTATGGAATAATTTGTCTATTGCATTATTTGTCAGCTGCAGGTTGAAAAATCAAGTGGATCCTGAAGAAGCTCTTACCTGGTGAAATGCACTGATCCACCTGCTCTTCGTTTCTATGCATGCAGTTGTACATTCTCCATCTTGGGATTGTAGCTAATGACAAATGTCTTTATAAAATGTTCATTTTTAATGGAAAAAACACGTTTTTATGGATGTTTTTTCTTTTTGACTGTTGTCGGGGCACTTCAATTCCCTATTCCCACAGTCACTTCATTTTGGGACATTTGGGTAATTCTCTGCTAAACACACCACATACTTTGACAGGACCTTTGATAAAAAACAAAATGTGTCCTGCCTGCTTCTGGATTGGCTGCTTTATGAGGAGCTCCGATCCTTCGGCCTTCACAGCGCCAAGGGTGCCTTCATCATCTGGCTCACCAGTGCCCTCTCCTCTCGCCTGCACGATTCAACATGCTGAAGCGGGGTAATCAGTTGTCAGTACCACAAAAGCTGACAGCTTTCATCACCCCTGTCGGGGAGCGGGATGGCCAAGCTGGTGCTGACTTGGCCATGTGTCTTTATTCATCAGAGGACTCCATCAGCTCTTCTTCTTCCATCTGCATGGCGATCTGCCTGCTTGCTACCTTGATGAGTTTGCTCCCCCTGATGGTCCCACCAACCAAAGTCTGGCTAAAATGAAGAAGGCTAAACAGGGAAACATCTTGGGAGAGGATATTAGTAGTGCAGACTCAGCCATCTCTCATGTAATGCAGACCCCCTTAGAGCAGTTTCCTGCATCCACTTATCCAGTGTCTGTTTCTGACCTTAAAGTGTTACTAAACCCTCAACAGTAAAATCAGTCTGTATATGCAGTAAAGCATGCTTGTTATACTCACTATGGAACTTAAGGGGTTAACCCATTGCATTATGTAAAACAGCTGTTTGATCCTGTATGCACTGATCCTTCACTTCCTATATTGTCTCTAAACATCTCCAGATAATACAGAGTTAGTGGAGTCAGTCTGTACATGCTCAGTTTGGTGTGTATTGCTAGAGAGTTTTTTGTTTCTTGGGGGAGTGCGTGTGATCAGCACAGGGCCAATCAGCACTGTCCAGACAGAGGGTCAGGGGCCCTGCATCCTTATAGGTTATTCATGGGAGAATGTAAACTGCTCCTACAAGCTTTAACCAGACAATGATAGAAGTTACAAGACTGCTACTTGTATATACTGCTGATGAGAAAAAGGTATGTAGCAGTATATATATTTACTAAAATGATTGCATTTCCATGTTCTGTGTACTGTGAGGGACCAGATACGGTGAATGTAAGTTCCTAGGTTTAGTAATACTTTAAGGACATGTTGATCTTCTTAAAGTGGAGGTCCACCCACCACTGCAAAAATGAAAAGCCAGCAGCTGCACATATTGCAGCTGCTGACTTTTAATAATCTGACACTTACCTATCCTGGAGTCCAGCGATGTCGGCGCCGCAGCTGATTTTCCATCAGCTGTCGGGTGCTGCCGCTTCCATTGCAAGTAAGGGAATCCGGCAGTGTAGCCTTACAGCTTCATGGCGGGAACCTTACTGCGCATGCGCGAGGCGCCGCTCCTCTCTCCTACTGACCCGATGGCCAGGAAAGGAGGAGGGAGGAGGAGGGAGCACCACAGTGATGTCAATACCTGCGGCTGAGGATCCCAGAAGTGGGGACAGGATACCTGTGAAAGACAGATATGCTGCCCCCCCCCGAAAGATACCAAATGTGGCACCGGAGGGGGAAAGGAGTACAATGAGTGGAAGTTACACTTTTGGGTGGAACTCTGCTTTAAGAGGCTCCCTGTAATTGGCTATCGTAATGTCAAGAATGGGCTCAGCCCTCCCTTCTCAGAGCTTAGGCTGCTCAGCTGTCGGTTAATTACCACCACTCTTCATTACACACCTGATGATTAGGGATGAGCTTCGAGTTCGAGTCGAACACATGTTCGACTCGAACATTGGCTGTTCGCCCGTTCACCGAACAGCGAACAATTTGGGGAGTTCCCGGCAAATTCAAAAGCCGCGGAACACCCTTTAAAAGTCTATGGGAGAAATCAAAAGTGCTAATTTTAAAGGCTTATATGCAAGTTATTATCATAAAAAGCGTTTGGGGACCTGGGTCCTGCCCCAGGGGACAAGGATCAATGCAAAAAAAGTTTTAAAAAACGGCCGTTTATTCGGGAGCAGTGATTTTAATAATGCTTAAAGTTTAACAATAAAAGTGTAATATTCCTTTAAATTTCGTACCTGGGGGTGTCTATAGTATGCCTGTAAAGGGGCGCATTTTCCCCGTGTTTAGAACAGTCTGACAGCAAAATGACATTTCAAAGGATAAAAAGTCATTTAAACTACTCATGACTATTAATGAATTGTCGGTTCGACAATACACATAAAAGTTCATTGATAAAAACGGCATGGGAATTCCCCACAGGGGAACCCCAAACCAAAATTGAAAAAAAATAAAATGACGTGGGGGTCCCCCTAAATTCCATACCAGGCCCTTCAGGTCTGGTATGGATATTAAGGGGAACCCCCGGCCAAAATTTAAAAAAAAAATGGTGTGGGGTCCCCCAAAAATCCATACCAGACCCTTATCCGAGCATGCAACCTGGCAGGCCGCAGGAAAAGATGGGTGGACGAGAGAGCGCCCCCCTCCTGAACTGTACCAGGCCACATGCCCTCAACATTGGGAGGGTGATTTGGGGTAGCCCCTCAAAACACCTTGTCCCCATGTTGATGGGGACAAGGGCCTCATCCCCACAATCCTTGCCCGGTGGATGTGGGGGTCTGCGGGCAGGGGGCTTATCGGAATCTGGAAGCCCCCTTTAACAAGGGGACCCCCAGATCCTGGCCCTCCCCCCTGTGTGAAATGGTAAAGGAGTACAAAAGTACCCCTACCATTTCACAAAAAAACTGTCAAAAATGTTAAAAATTACAAGAGACAGTTTTTGACAATTGCTTTATTTAAATGCTTCTTCTTTCTTCTATCTTCTATCTTCTATCTCCTATCTTCTATCTTCCTTCGGTTTCTTCCTCCTTCTTCTTCTGGTTCTTCCTCCGGTGTTCTCGTCCTGCATCTTCATCCGCGGCGTCTTCTTCCCTTCTTCTCCTCGGGCCGCTCCGCATCCATGATGGTATGGAGGGAGGCTCCCGCTGTGTGACGCTTCTCCTCTTCTGACTGTTCTTAAATAACGGGGGACGGGGCACGTTACGTAACCCCGCCCCCCTTCTGACGTCACGGAGAATGCCACAGGGAAGTCCCATCAAGTCCCTGTGCGTCAGAGGGGGGCGGTGTCACCGGGTGGCCCCGCCCCACGTTATTTAAGAACCGTCAGAAGAGGAGAAACGTCACACAGCAGGAGCCTCCCTCCATGCCATCATGGATGCGGAGCGGCCTGAGGAGAAGAAGGGAAGAAGACGCCGCGGATGAAGATGCAGGACGAGAACACCGGAGGAAGAACCAGAAGAACCAGAAGAAGAAGAAGGTGGATGAAGAAACCAAAGGAAGATAGAAGATAGAAGATAGAAGAAAGAAGAAGCATTTAAATAAAGGAATTGTCAAAAACTGTCTCTTGTCATTTTTAACATTTTTGAAAGTTTTTTTGTGAAATGGTAGGGGTACTTTTGTACTCCTTTACCATTTCACACAGGGGGGAGGGCCAGGATCTGGGGGTCCCCTTGTTAAAGGGGGCTTGCAGATTCCGATAAGCCCCCCGCCCGCAGACCCCCACATCCACCGGGCAAGGGTTGTGGGGAGGAGGCCCTTGTCCCCATCAACATGGGGACAAGGTGTTTTGAGGGGCTACCCCAAAGCACCCTCCCAATGTTGAGGGCATGTGGCCTGGTACAGTTCAGGAGGGGGGCACTCTCTCGTCCACCCATCTTTTCCTGCGGCCTGCCAGGTTGCATGCTCGGATAAGGGTCTGGTATGGATTTTTGGGGGGACCCCATGCCATTTTTTAAAAAATTTTGGCGCGGGGTTCCCCTTAAAATCCATACCAAACCTGAAGGGCCTGGTATGGAATTTAGGGGGACCCCCCACATCATTTTTTTTTTTTTTCAATTTTGGTTCGGGGTTCCCCTGTGGGGAATTCCCATGCCGTTTTTATCAATGAACTTTTATGTGTATTGTCGGACCGGCAATTCATTAATAGCCGCAAGTAATTTTAAATGACTTTTTTCCTTTGAAATGTCATTTTGCTGTCAGACTGTTGTGAACACGGGAAACATGCGCCCCTTTACAGGCATACTATAGACACCCCCCAGGTACGAAATTTAAAGGAATATTACACTTTTATTGTTTCACTTTAAGCATTATTAAAATCACTGCTCCTGAAAAAACGTCCGTTTTTGAAACTTTTTTTGCATTGATCCATGTCCCCCGGGGCAGAACTCAGGACCCCAAACACTTTTTATGACAATAACTTGCATATAAGCCTTTAAAATTAGCACTTTTGATTATTCATGTTGTGTCCCATAGCCTTTAACGGTGCTCTGTGTTTTTTGCCTGTTCGCAAGTTCTGGTGCGAACCGAACAGGGGGGGGTTCGGCTCATCCCTGCTGATGATCATATCCTGCTTGTCAATCAGCCTGCTGGCTATTTAAGCTGCTTGGATCAGATCTTATTTGCCTTCACCTTGGTCAACATATCCGGATACTCTCTGTTGTGTTTTCCTGTTAAAGACTTTTGCCTGGCTGACTTCCCTTCTGGTTCCTGATCCAGTTTACTGCCTCTACTACGCTGATCTCTGGATTGCTGTTTCACTGGCTTGTTCCTGACTACCCGCTCTGGTTACCAAGCCCTGGCTATGTTTTCACTATGTTTGCTCTGTTTGTACCATTTTACCATTTAATTAAAAAGTGTGATTTTTACTGCACTTCTGTCTCAGTCTGATTCATGGTTCCTCACAGGTAAAGATGCTTGTAAAAGTTACTTCAATGCAACACAGAGTATTGCACATTGAGCATAAGATGAAGGATGTCTTCTCCGCTCACAACAGCCTGGTAGATTCCTGCAAAGATCAACAGTTAGAATTCCAAGCAATCCAAGCTAAATTGGCTGACCTGAAAGATAGGTCCAGATGCAATAACAAACTGTAAAGTTCCATGGTGTGCACTCTGGTACCCGATACACAGGACTTTGTACTCATCATCGACCAGGCACAGAGAATTCTGAAACCAGCATAATTACCTGATACAGTGCCGAGGGATGTCCTTGCTAGGATAAATTATTATCCTGTTAAAGAAAGAGCTATGCAGGCAGGTAGAAAAAACTCACACTTACCTGGTCAATTTGTGGGAATTTCTTTGTATGCCAACCTGTCTCAGGCTACAATTCAACAGAGGAAAAAAATCCTTACTATCATTAAAGCACTACAGAACCAAACCATCAAATACTGGTGGGGATTCCCCACTAAATTATCAGTTACTTATTAGGGTAAACTGGGAAGAGTCCTTTCTTTAAAGGCTGGCCTTAAATATGTGAAAAAGTGCCATATTTTGCCTCCTGTCCTAACACATCCACTGGTGAGTGAAAAAGCCCTCACCAGTGGATGTGATGCACAATGATTGGACATGATATGTAAAGATTTCTGTTTCTCCAATGGTGCCCACAATTCCTATCCTCTAAAGCAAAGTTGCCAACCAGGGGAGGGCTGGCAGCCTTAGGCCTGGGGGGCATGTCCAGTCAAGTGGCCCATTGAACCACCGAATCAGCTCACCATCCATGCCCACCTGATTTTTCAATGCAGGCTCACCAGTGCCCATTAGTGCAGCCTCATCAGGGTCCATCAATGCAGCTTTACCAGTGCCCATCACTGCAGTCTGATCAGTGTCCATCAATGCAGCCTGATCAGTGCCCATTAATGCAGCCTGATCAGTGCCCATTAATGCAGCCTCACCAGTGCCCATCAATGCAGTCTCACCAGTGCCCATCATCTCAACCTCACCAGTGCCCATCAATGCAGCCTGTTAAGTGCATGGGGATTAGAGATAGGAGAGCCACCGGATTACACAGAGCGGGCGTCTCCCGCATACCCAGCGTGGCCACTGTCATAACGCCCCTAGACTGTTCTAGTAACCCATACCAAAGGAAAGTGGGAGGGGGAGATAGAGTGGTGCTTGGAGAGGGGGGCAGGCCCTGTGCATAAAACTGTGTGTATGTATGTATGGGAGGTCGAGGAAAAACATAGAGCTGTGCCTGTGATCTGTGTCACACCATTGCATAGAGGACATTCCTCATCAATATGAGCATCCACACAGCATGATGTACATAATGTGAAGGGCTGTGCAATCTGTTCAGGAGTGAAAACAGAAGCTTGACACATGGAGCCTCTGCTTACACAAATCTGTCTGTGCACAGTCCTGCAAAATACATATATGGAGGTCATATCATTTCCCTCAATCAGGGGCCAAAGAATCTGAGTGCGAGTTTACCTGTAGCGCTCACACTGGAGACTTGTACACTGTCATCATGGCATCCCAGGACGGTGGGTACCAGGTCCCCCAAGGGCAGAGTGCATATGTGACCCACTTTGGGGTCAAAGGTGGCTTATGAAGAAGGAGAGGGCTCCTGGGTGGATGTGGTAGAAGGAGAGGGCTCCTGGGTGGATGTGGGAGAAAGAGAGGACCCCTGGGTGGCCGGGGGAGAAGGAGAGATCCCTGGGTGGCTAGTGGAGGAGAGGACCCTTGGGTGGCCGGTGGAAAAGGAGAGGACTCCTGGGTGGCCGGTGGAGAAGGAGAGAGCCCCTGGGTGGCCAGTGGAGAAGGAGAGAAACCCTGGTGGCTGGGGGAGAAGGAGAGGGCAACTAGGTGTTTCAAGGAGGAGAGGGCCCCTGGGTGGCCATTTAGTGAAGAAGAGGGCTCCTGGGTGGACATGGGAAAAGGAGAGGGCCCCTGTGTGGCTGGTGGAGAAGGAGAGGACCCCTGGGTGGCCGGGGGAGAAGGAGAGGACCCCTGGGTGGCCGGTGGAGAAGGAGAGGACCCTTGGGTGGCTGGGGGAGAAGAAGAGGCCCCCTGGGTGGCCAGGAGAGAAGGAGAGGGCACCTGGGTGGCCATTTAGTGAAGAAGAGGGCTCCTGGGTGGATATGGGAGAAGGAGAGGCCCCTTGGTGGCCAGTGGAGAAGGAGAGGACCCCTGGGTGGCTGGTGGAGAAGGAGAGAGCCGCTGGGGGAGAAGGAGAGGGCCTCTGGGTGGCCGGAGGAGGAGAGGGAACCTGGGTGTTTGGAGGAGGAGAGGGCCCCTGGGTGGCCATTTAGCAAACAAGAGGGCTCCTGGGTGGACATGGGAGAAGGAGAGGGCCCCTGGGTGACCGGTGGAGAAGGAGAGGACCCCTGGGTGGCCGGGGGAGAAGGAGAGAACCCCTAGGTGGCCAGTGGAGAAGGAGAGGACCCCTGGGTGGCCGGTGGAGAAGGAGAGAGCCCCTGAGTGGCTAGGGGAGAAGAAGACAGTCCCTGGGTGATCAGGGGAGAAGGAGAGGACCCCTGGGTGGCTGGGGGAGAAGGAGAGGTCCTCTGGGTGGCTGCAAGAGAAGGAGAGGGTACCTGGGTGTTTGGAGGAGGAGAGGGTCCCTGGGTGGCCATTTAGTGAAGAAGAGGGCAGACGTTTGGAGGAGGGTGGATGTTTGGAGGAGGAGAGGATACCTGTGTGTTCAGAGTAAGAGAGGGCCCCTAAGGTGATTGGGAGAGGAGAAAAGGGCCCCCAGGGTGGTTGGCAGAGAAGGAGTGGGCCCCTGGCTTTTTTGTGGAGAAGGAGATGGCCCCAGGGTTGGCCAAAATTGGAAGAGCTGGTGTTTGGGTGGTTAGAGGAGGAGAGGGTGCCACCCTTCTCCCTCGAGGACAGGGACCCCCTTCTTCCCTGAGGACAGGGACCCCCTTCTTCCCTGAGCACCGGGATACCCTTATCCTCTGGGGACAGAGTTCCCCCTTTCATTCTCCCCTTGAGTACAGGGACACCCTTTTCCCCCTGGGGACAGGGACACCCTTTTCCCCCTGGGGACAGGGACACCCTTTTCCCCTGGAGGACAGGGACACCCTTCTCCCCCGGGGACAGGGACTCCCTTCTCTCCTGGGGACAGAGACACCCTTCTCCCCTGGAGGACAGGGACACCCTTCTCCCCTGAGGATAGGGACCCCCTTCTCCCCTGGTGGCAAGGTCCCCCTTCTTGCCTGGAGGACAGGGACACCCTTCTCCCCTGGAGGGCAGGGACCCCCTTTCTCCCCCGGGGACAGGGACTCCCTTCCCCTATGGGGACAGAATCCCCCCTTCTTCCCTGAGGACAGGGACATCCTTTTCCCCTGAGGACAGGGACACCCTTCTCTCCTGGAGGACAGGGACACCCTTCTCCCCTGAAGACAGAGTCCCCTCTTCTTCCCTGAGGACAGGGACACCCTTCTCCCCTGAGGACAGGGACACCCTTCTCTCCTGGGGACAGGGACCTCTTCTCCCCTTGGGACAGAGACACTATCTCCCCTAGGGATGGGGAAACCATCTTGCCAACGGACAGGAACCCCATCTCCCCTGACAATGGAGACTCTATCTCACCTAGGGACCCCATCTTCCCTGGGGACCAGGACCCCACCTCCCCTAAGAACAGGAACCTGATCACCCTGAGTGGGCCAACTTCACCGCCCTGCCTGATCACTCTGTGTGTGCCAACCTTTCTGCCCTGCCTGCCATGTGTCCTGTGTGAGGGCCCTCCTGTGACAGCTCTTATTAGGACTTCACCCCACTGTGTGCTCCTACATGGATACATGGATGTGCTCCCACTACATGACTGACCCCTCTGTGTGCTCGTCCAACATGACTGACCCCTCTGTGTGCTTCCGCTACACAGGGGACCAGTCTGTTTGCTCCCCCTACATGTCTGCATACTCTGACCACCTCCTGTATCCTGTGCGCATGTTCTGACCACCTCCTATATTCTTTCCTCAGCCTCTAACCATCTCTTGTATCATGTCTGCAATCTCTGACTATCTCTTGTCTTTTCTCATGTCTGCAGTCTCTGAGGGGGAGTCTGAAGAGGAATCAAGAGTGAGAGCACTGCTGGGATGAGGATTACGGGAGGAGTCAGACATGTGTGGACTGTGGAGAGGAGACTATAGGATAAAACCAGAGCCACCAACACGGAGCCGTCTAGCAGCCCTGCAGGGTGCACCTGAGAGGATGTCAGTGACAGCATTGTCAGGCCAGTCTGAGGGGGGGTCACTGATGTAATGGGGGAAGTAAATACAATAATGTAAGGGGGCACTGATATAAAGGTTTCCCCTTATATCAGTAACCCCCATTACCTTAGTGTATTCACTCTGCAGAAGGTGGTCTCTAGTCACCAGAGTCTCCCCCCACTCCCCCACATCACAGTTCCCGGCATTCCCCTTTACATCAGAGTCTGCAGGATTCCCCCTTGCAGTGCAAGGGAACTAAGATGTAAAGGAAAATGCTGCAGGGCATGATTTAGGCAGGAACTCTGTTGTAAGGGGTGCTTTGGTCACCAGAGACCACCTTATATCAGAGTCCACTGCATTCCCATGTACATCAGAGTCCCCACTTACATCAGGGTCTGCAACATTGCCCTTTACATCAGTGTTCCCCTTTACATCAGGGTTTGCAGAGTTCCTCCTTGCACTGTAAGATTAGAAGGGATGGAGGCCCAGAAACATGTCCTGGGAACACAGACAATACATGGGTTAGATTAGAAGGGATGGAGGCCTGGAGACATGTCCAGGGTACACAGAGGATACTTGAGTTAGATTAGAAGGAATGGAGGCCCAGAGACATGTCCAGGGAACACAGAAGATACATGGGTTAGATTAGAAGGGATGGAGGCCCAGAGACATATCCTGGGAACACAGAAGATACATGGGTTAGATTAGAAGGGATGGAGGCCCAGAGAAATGTCCAGGGTACACAGAGGATACATGGGTTAGATTAGAAGGGATGGAGGCCCAAAGACATGTCCAGGGAACACAGAAGATACATGGGTTAGATTAGAAGGGACGGAGGCCTAGAGACATGTCCAGGGTACACAGAGGATACATGGGTTAGATTAGAAGGGATGGATGTCCAGGCAACACAGAGGAGGTCTCCATCCCTTCTATTCTAACTCATGTGTCCTCTGTGTACCCTGGACCTGTCTCTAGGCCTTCATCCCTTCTAATCTAACCCATGTATCCTCTGTGTACTCTGGACATGTCTCTGGGCCTCCATCCCTTTTAATCTTACAGTGCAAGGAGGAACTATGCAAACCCTGATGTAAAGGGTAACACTGATGTAAAGGGAAATGTTGCAGACTCTGATGTAAGTGGGAACTCTGATGTTAATGGAAATGCAGTGGACTCTGATATAAGGTGGTCTCTGGTGACCAGAGCACCCCTTACATCAAAGTTCCTCCTTAGATCATGCTCTGCAGCCTTTTCCTTTACATCTGAGTTCCCGTGCACTGCAAGGGAGAATCCTGCAGACTCTGATGTAAAGGGAAATGCCGGAAATTCTGATATGGGGGCGGGTGGGGTGGGAGACTTTGGTGACCAGAGGCCACCTTCCTCAGAATGAATACACTAAAGTAAGGGGGGGTGTTACTAATCTAAGGTGAAATCTTTATATCGGTGCCCCCTTACATTATTGTATTTACTGCCCCCATTACATCAGTGATCCCCACCAGACTGGCCTGAAGGCGCTGTCACTGACCTCTTTATAGGTGCACCATGCAGGGTTCAGTTAGACGGCTCCAAGTTGGTGGCTCTGGTTTTATTCTATAGTCTCTTCTCCGCAGTCCATACACATCTGACTCCTCCAGTAATCCCCATCCCGGCGGCGCTCTCACTCTTGATTCCTCTCCTGACTTCCCTTCAAAGACTGCAGACATGATAAAAGACAAGAGATAGTCAAAGATCGCAGACATGGTACAAGAGATGGTTAGAGGCTGCAGACATGATATAGGAGGTGGTTAGAGGCTGCAGACATGGTACAGGAGGTGGTCAGAACATGTGCACAGGATACAGGAGGTGGTCAGAGGATGCGCACAGGATACAGGAGGTGGTTAAAGGATGTGGAAATGGTACAGGTGATGGTCAGAGGATGCAGACAGGATACAGGAGGCAGTCAGAGGATGTGGAAATGGTACAGGTGGTGGTCAGAGGATGCGGACGGGATACAGGAGGTGATCAGCGTATGCTGACATGTAGGGGGAGCAAACAGAGTGGTCCCCCGTGTAGTGGGGGCATACAGAGGGGTCAATCATGTAGTGGGAGCACACAGAGGGGTCAGTCGTGTAGCAGGAGCACACAGAGGGGTCAGTCATGTAGTGGGAGCACATCCATGTATACATGTAGGGGGAGCACACAGTGGGGTGAAATCCTGATAAGAGCTGTCACAGGAGGGCCCTCACACAGGACACATGGCAGGCAGGGCAGTGAGGTTGGCACACACAGGGTGATCAGGCAGGGCAGTGAGGTTGGCCCACTCAGGGTGATCAGGTTCCTGTTCTTAGGAGAGGTGGGGTCCTGGTCCCCAGGGAAGATGGGGTCCCTAAGTGAGATGGAGTTCCCGTTGCCAGGGGAGATCGGATTCCTGTCCGTAGGCAAGATAGGTACCCCATCCCCAGTGGAGATGGATTTCCTCCCCAAGGGGAGATGGGGTCACTTTCCCCAGGGGAGATGAAGTTCCTGCCCCTGAGTGAGAAGGGGATCCCTGTCCCCAGGGGATAAGAGGTCCCTGTCCCTAGGGGAGAAGGGTGTCCCTGTCCTCAGGGGACAAGAGTGTACCTGTCCTCATGGGAGAAGGGTGCCCCTGTCCTCCAGGGGAGAAGGGTGTCCCTATCCTCACTGGAGATGGGTGTCCCTGTCCTCCAGGAAAGAAGGGAGTCCTTGTCCCCAGGGGAGAAGGGGGGTCCCTGTCCTCAGGGAGGAAGGGGGGACTCTGTCCTCAGGGAAAAATCGGGTCCCTGTCCTCGTGGGAGATTCCCACAACTCCAACAAACTTTTGTGCCTTTTTTTTGGTAGTAGAGGGTGGCAGTGCCTGGATGGTTTGCCCAACTGTCTCTGGAATTTTCTTCTGTGGCCCAGTCCACATCATTTCCAGGAATTTCAGCTCTGTGGTAGGTCTTTGCATTTCTTTTCTGTTGATGGACCACCATCTGTTCTCCATGTGCTGTATCAGCAGGTGCAATTATTCAGTTACATCTTCTTTTGTTCCAGAGATCATGATGTCATCAATGTAGTGAAACACAGCAAACTCAGGATACTTAAATCTCAGGCAATAAAACCATGACAAAATGTTGGAGAATGAAGGGAGCCCTGCAGAAGGACAGTGAAAGTGTACTGGCGGCCCTCCCACACAAAAGCAAACTGGTTCTGATGCTCTGGGGCTATCAAAATTGAAAAGAAAGCATTAGCAAAGTCTATCACAGCATGATATTCTCCTGCCTCTTTAGCAAATTTCTCAGTGTTTTAGATCATATCAGGTATAGCTAACTCAAAGGGGTTGTAAACCTTCGTGTTTTTTTCAACTTAATGCATCCTATGCGTTAAGGTGAAAAAACACCTGTTAGTGACCGGCCCCCCAGCGCCCTCATTTTATTTACCTGAACCCTCGAACTTGACCTGGCGGGGACACGCTGCCTCTCTGCCCGGGGTTCTCAGCTCTTGATTAGATAGATTGATAGCAGCGCAGCCAGTGGCTCCCGCTGCTGTCAATCAAATCCAATGATGCGAGCGCCGGGGGGTGGGGCCGAGTCCTGCATTCGGCCTCTATGGAAGCCAAATGCTGGACTTGGGAGTGTGCCCACAAGGTAACCCCCTTGGGGAAGCGCTTCTTCAAGGGGGTTACCAGATGTGGGGAGGAGCCACCATTTCAAACGGGGGTGGGGATCTGGGGTCCCCTTGTTGAAGGGGGCTTCCAGATTCCGATAAGCCCCCCACCCACTGGGCAAGGTTTGTGGGGATGAGGCCCTTGTCCCCATCAACATGGGGACAAGGTGCTTTGGGGGGCTACTCCAAAGCACCCTCCCCATGTTGAGGGCATGTGACCTGGTACGGTTCAGGAGGGGGGGGCGCTCTCTCGTCCCCCCTCTTTTCCTGCAGCCTTCCAGGTTGCGTGCTCAGATAATTGTCTGGTATGGATTTTTGGGGGGACCCCCATGCCATTTTTTTTTACATTTGGCACAGGGTTCCCATTAATATCCATACCAGACCTGAAGGGCCTGGTATGGAATTTAGGGGCACCCCCACACAATTTTTTTTTTTTAATTTTGGTTGGGGGTTCCCCTTAATATTCATACCAGACCCAAAGGGCCTGGTAATACACTGGGGGGATCCCATGCAGTTTTTTTCAATGACTTTTATCTGTATGTCCAGGACCCGACAATTAATTATAGCCGCAAGTAGTTTTGAATGACTTTTTTTCCTTTAGAAATGTCATTTTGTGCAGGGACTGTTCTAAACACAGGGAAAAATGCGCCACTTTACAGGCATACTATAGACACCCCCCAGGTATGAAATTTAAAGGAATATTTCACTTTTATTTTTTCACTTTAAGCATTATTAAAATCACTGCTCCCGAAAAAACGTCCGTTTTTAAAACTTTTTTTTTGCATTGATACATGTTCCCTGGGGCAGGACCCAGGACCCCAAACACTTTTTATGACAATACTATGCATATAAGCCTTTAAAATTAGCACTTTTGATTTCTCCCATAGACTTTTAAAGGGTGTTCTGCGGCTTTGCCGCGAACACCCCAAATTGTTCGCTATTCGGCGAACACCGATTTTCGAGTTGAACTTACATTCAACTCGAACTTCGGGCTCGTCCCTAATGACCTCTGACCACAACCTTCACTGCCCTAACCAGATACACTTTATAAGGATACCCGAATGTGAATGTACCCCGTTCAGTCTGAATAGACTGACCTTAAAATACATCAATCCCAAGAATATTTTTGGGTAACTCTGATACCAAAACATTTGTCCAAAATCCTGGTCCCTCGTCAATAGCCAACTTCACCCGTGTCCTAACTGCTGGTGTGGTTTGCCCTCCCAAACTTTCTGCATGAATCACTTCTCATTTGTGATGGGGAGTTCCTTGCAAAAGAGTAACTTCAGCTCCAATATCAACTAAAGCCACCACATGTGTAGGAGAAGGTGACTTCCCCCACCATACAGTGCAGGTGCATATGGGTGTCGGTCTCCTGCTGTCACTGTCCTTACTGCTATAACAGGAGACCCACCTTCCCTTCATAAAGAATAAGGACTGCCCAAGCCCCCTTTTCTGAGTCTCTCTAACTCCTCCCCAGGATAAAGGGATTTGGGTTTGGGCTTGTGTGCACTTTTGGGAATTGGCTTGGGGCTAACAAGAGGGGTCTGTTCTGTTTTCTCTAAATCTAGGCTGATGTTATCTTCACTAGAAGTAGTGTTTCTAACCCTGACAGTTTTCCCCACTAACTGTGTCCACCTCTTCAGCAATTCTGCAGTAGAAATCCCATCTATCTCATCTTTAGGTACTCCCACCTTTAATAGGTCCACCCACATTTGTTTCCTAGAGATAATTAGCCTGGTTTTCTCTTCACCTCCTCTCCTCTACATTCAGTTTCTTCTCTGCTCTTTTCTGCTTGTTTTCTTCATGTCTGGCCTTGACCTTATTGACTGCCCTGACTGGTTTTGTTTTAGTCTCCTCTAGCTTCCCCAACTGGCTAAAAAAGGGTAGTGGCTTCATGAATCTTGCTGTTTAATCCCAGGCCTCCCAGCAAGGACAATAAAGGGGCCTTGATATTAGGTGGCACAGACTTCATTAGCTTAGAGTGCAAAGCAGACATAAAAGGTTCCATATCTGGACCCATCCATTGTGGAAACTTCTTTAATCTAGTTATACAACCCATCTCATGTAACTTTGAACTACCCTCTCCTATTGTTCTCCATTGTTTTGTTAGCCACTGCTTCGTTGTCTAACAAAACAACACCGACTCTTCATCCCACAAACAGGAACCAACTCAATAGGGTTTTTGAACCTCTGGATTGTTTTGACAGCTTATGGAGTTCAGTTTGTGTAAACTCCCTTACTTCTTCAAATTACACAACTCTGGGGTTGTGATAATGCACCTTCCCATCTGCCATATCCTCTTTATCATGCTGCCTTTTAATATGCTTAGTAATGAGAGGTCTAGCACACTTTTTCTTTCTCACTGGATGATCATCATCATAGATAACGAACTATATCCCCTCATCCTCACTATCATTTGAGGAGAGCACACCCTCATAATCCCAGTTTTGGGATGTGACAATGGCATGTACCCTGGCTTTACTTACAGGTTTATATCCCTTAATTGATTTGGTCATGAGGGCTGCAAATCATCAGCCTGACTAGTAGTTGAACAAACACATTCTGAAGCAACTGCTAGCTGGTCTTTTAATACCTTAATTTCTGCCTTCTTTCTCCTTTGTGATTCAGTATAGAGAGCATGAAGAAAGTACCCGTCATAAACCAGATGTGACCAGAACTGTGTGACTGTGACACAGTGAACCAAACATAAATAGGTGAAAGTAAGTGCATTAAGGTAAATGCATATACATGTGAACACACCACCAATACAGAGTGAACAAACCAAACAATCAAACAGTAATAATAAACCAACCAGCATATGTAGCAAAAGGGAGTACCAGAATCATAGTCAAGCCAAGCCAGGGTCATAAACAGGAGATCAGTAGATGGGGGGCCAGGAGAAAACAGACGGGAACAAGATGGAAGGGATCAGGCTGCAGGGCAAAGATCAAGGGATACAGGAACAGATAGAAAAGGTTCAGGATACGGGATACAGGAATCAGGGATCAGGGATCAGGATAACAGGTAAACAGGCTGCAGGTCAGGGCACAAGGAGAATACCAGGGCAAGGTGTGTGTGCACTTGCTGGGTATTTATACAATAGCTGCTAACAAGGTCAGGTGAAGCCTGATTGCAGAAGGTAATACCTGCTCCACACTGCCAGGATCCCTCCGCTGGTGGACGCCAGTACTGCAGTCGAAAGATGACATAATACCAGCAAGGGAAAATCTCTTCTGACAGCTCCAAACTGGCAGGAGACACCTGCTGGTGGGCCTCAGTACAGCACGCCAAATGATCGATATTATCAGCAGAGAGAACCTTTCCTGACAGTACCCACCCTCGGAGGAGCAACCTCCGGACGCTCCAACTAGCTGTTGCTGGGGAAAGTCCATGGCGTCAAGCCAGGCATCGGGCAAAGTCACATCAGATTGGGCAATAAGTACATCAAGCTGGACAGCAGGCACAGGAACCTCAAGCTGAGTAGCAGGCACATCGAGCTGGGCGGCAGGCACATCGAACTGGGTAACAGGCACATCAAGTTGGGCAGCCGGCATGGGCACATCAAGTGGGGCAGCAGGCACATCATGCGGGGCAGCAGGCACATCAAGTGGGACAGCAGGCACAGGAACATCAAGCAAGGCAGCAGGCACAGGCACATCAAGCGGGGCAGCAGGCACATCAAGCTGGGCAGTGGGCACGGGCACCTCAAGCTGGGAAGCAGGCACATCAAGCTGGGCAGCAGGCATGGGCACTTCAAGCTGGGCAGTGGGCACTTCAAGCTGGGCAGCAGGCACAGGCACATAAAGCTGGGCAGCAGACACGGGCACATCAAGCTGGGCAGCAGGCACTTCAAGCTGGGCAGCGGGCATGGGCACTTCAAGCTGGTCAGTGGGCACGGGCACATCAAGCTTGGCAGCAGGCACAGGCACATCAAGCTGGGCAGCAGGCATGGGCACATCAAGCTGGGCAGCAGGCACATTAAGCAGGGCAGCAGGCATAGGCACATCAAGCAGGGCAGCAGGCATATCAAGCGGGGCAGCAGGCACAGGCACATCAAGCTGGGCAGTGAGCAAGGACACTTGAAGCTGGGCAGCGAGCACTTCAAGCTGGGCAGCAGGCACGGGCACTTCAAGCTGGGCAGCAGCATGGGCACTTCAAGCTGGGCAGCAGGCACAGGCACATCAAGCAGAGTAGCAGGCACAGGCACATCAAGCAGGGCAGCAGGCACATCAAGCTGGGCAGCGGGCATGGCACTTCAAGCTGGGCAGCGGGCATGGGCACTTCAAGCTGGGCAATGGGCACAGGCACCTCAAGCTGGGCAGCAGGCATGGACACCTCAAGCTGGGCAGCAGGCACAGGCACCTCAAGCTGGGCAGCAGGCACGGACACTTCAAGCTGGGCAGCAGGCATGGGCACTTCAAGCTGGGCAGTGGGCAAGGACACTTGAAGCTGGGCAGTGAGCACTTCAAGCTGGGCAGCAGGCACTTCAAGCTGGGCAGCAGTATGGGCACTTCAACCTGGGCAGCAGGCACAGGCACATAAAGCAGGGCAGCAGGCACATCAAGCTGGGTGGCGGGCACAGCACTTCAAGCTGGGCAGCGGGCATGGGCACTTCAAGCTGGGCAGCGGGCACAGACACTTCAAGCTGGGCAGCGGGCACAGGCACCACAAGCTGGGCAGCAGGCATAGGCACCTCAAGCTGGGCAGCAGGCACGGGCACTTCAAGCTGGGCAGCAGGCATGGGCACTTCAAGCTGGTAAATGGAGGGTTAGTGTGTGGGTGTGGCGCTGTCCTAGTTCAAAGAAACACTTTGTGAATCAGGCACAGGCACATCAAGCAGGGCAGCAGGCACATCAAGCTGGGCGGCGGGCATGGCACTTCAAGCTGGCAGCGGGCATGGGCACTTCAAGCTGGGCAATGGGCACAGGCACCTCAAGCTGGGCAGCAGGCATGGACACCTCAAGCTGGGCAGCAGGCACAGGCACCTCAAGCTGGGCAGCAGGCATGGACACTTCAAGCTGGGCAGCAGGCATGGGCACTTCAAGCTGGGCAGTGGGCAAGGACACTTGAAGCTGGGCAGTGAGCACTTCAAGCTGGGCAGCAGGCACAGGCACTTCAAGCTGGGCAGCAGTATGGGCACTTCAAGCTGGGCAGCAGGCACAGGCACATAAAGCAGGGCAGCAGGCACATAAAGCTGGGTGGCGGGCACAGCACTTCAAGCTGGGTAGCGGGCATGGGCACTTCAAGCTGGGCAGCGGGCACAGACACTTCAAGCTGGGCAGTGGGCATGGGCACCTCAAGCTGGGCAGCAGGCACAGGCACCTCAAGCTGGGCAGCAGGCATGGGCACTTCAAGCTGGGCAGCAGGCATGGGCACTTTAAGCTGGTAAATGAAGGGTTAGTGTGTGGGTGTGGCGCTGTCCTAGTTCAAAGAAACACTTTGTGAATCGTGTGTAACCAAATCCCATATATAAAGTCGCATATAAAAGTCGCATATAAAATACAAACAAAATCGCATGTAGCAAGTTCAACAAAATAAACCAATAAAGTGACCCCCTTTGAATTGGGGGAGAAGCTGGGCAACAGGCACAGGCACTTCAAGCTGGGCAACAGGCACAGGCACTTCAAGCTGGGCAGCAGGCAAAAACACATCAGGCTTGGCAGCAGACAGGAACACATCAGGCTGGGCAGCAGACAGAGGCTTATCAGGCTGGGCAAAAGACAGAGCCTGATCAGGCTGGGCAGAAGACAGAAACACATCAGGCTGGGCAACAGATAGGGACACATAAGGATGGGTAGCGGACAGAGGCTCATCAGACTGGGCAGCAGACAGGAACACATCAGGCTGAGCAGCAGACAGGAACACATCAGGCTGGGCAGCAGACAGGAACACATCAGCCTGGAAAGCGTGCATATCAGGCTAGATGACAGGCACCAGGACATCAGACTGGAAGGCAGGCACATCAGACTGGAAGGCAGGCACTGAGACATCAGCCTGAAAGGCAGGCACTGAGACATCAGGCTGGAAAGCGGGCACATCAGACTGGAAAGCGGGCACATCAGACTGGAAAGTGGGCACATCAGACTGGAAGGCAGGCACCAGGACATCAGACTGGAAGGTAGGCACATCAGACTGGAAGGCAGGCATCAGGACATCAGACTGGAACGCTGGCTCTGGCTCTTCGGGCTGAAACGCTGGCACTGCAACTTCAAGCTGGGACAGATTGGTGGGTGTGGAGGCAGGTTGGGTTAATGGCAGGATCATTTTCGTTGGGAAAAACTTTCATTTTTTCTTTGGCTTAGCCACTGAAGCTCTGTAGGTGAGAGGTGCAGCAGATTGGAAAGCAGGATTGGGATATGGCAGAGAAGAGGTAACAGTAGCTGGGGGAAGTTCCTGTGGGTTTATAGGCAGCTGAGAAGAGGCAGGTGGGTTGAATGCAGCATAGGTACAGGGAGCAGAGACCGGATATGAGTATCTGGTTGGGAGCAGCATATACTGAGCTGCAACTTTGGTTGACATGCGTAATGGGGAAACATACATTTGGATAGGCTGGTGTCTGAAGAGGTGGTTTGTTTGTCTTGAGCTGATTGCACCATGTCAGACCATGCTGAAAGTATAGGTTATACAAACTGTGGTTTTAAATCTCCCTGTCTAACGAAAGACTGAGCAGACACAAAGCACTCAACAATCACCTGTGAGAAACAGACTGAGTAGTGCTCGCAAAAATCAGCGGGATCATCTTCAAAAAGCCATACTAGGGATACAACCTGATTCATATCAAAAGGAGGAGTGAAATCATTATGGCCCTCTGGAATACAGGGCAGGGCCAGCTCAGTACAGATCTTGATCAAAGGCTGCACCTCCCCAAACAATATATAACCCTGATCAACCAGGGAGTGAGCCAAACGGAAAGTTGCAAACAAACGGGTCACTAGACCATCTTTCAAAGCCTGGCAGCAATAATCACCACTTTCAGATGCCAGCAGAGAAAATTAAATAACGTCATCGGCAGTCATGTTTGCAACCAAACTGAATCAAAATGGTTCCCCTGTGCAGCCACTTCCGGTCAGGGATGGCCCTGGTATTCTGTCATAAACCAGATGTGACCAGAACTGTGTGACTGCGACCGAGTGAACCAGACATAAATAGGTGAAAGTAAGTTTATTAAGGTAAATGTATATACATGTGAACACACCACCAATACAAACAGACTGAACAAACCAGTCAAACAGTGATAATAAACCAACCAGCATATGTAGCAAAAAGAAATACCAGAATCGTAGTCAAGCCAAGCCAGGGTCATAAACAGGAGATCAGTAGATGGGGGGCCAGGAGTAAACAGACAGGGAACAAGATGGAAGGAATCAGGCTGCAAGGCAAAGATCAAGGGATACAGGAACAGATATAACACGTTCAGGATATGGGATACAGGAATCAGGAGTCAGGATCAGGATAACAGGTAAACAGGCTGCAGGTCAGGGCACAAGGACAATACCAGGGCAAGGTGTGTGTGCACTTGCTGGGTATTTATACAATAGCTTCTAACAAGGTCAGGTGAAGCCTGATTGCAGAAGGTAATACCAGCTCCACACTGCCAGGATCTCTCCGCTGGTGGATGCCAATACTGCGGTCGAAAGATGACATAATACCAGCAGGGAAAAGCTCTTCTGACAGCTCCAAACTGGCAGGAGACACCTGCTGGTGGGCCTCAGTACTGTACGCCAAATGATAGATATTACCAGTGGAGGGAACCTTTCCTGACAGTACCATTCAAAGAGGGACATTGTCTTCTTCTCTGCTTTACCTAGATAAAACTGTTCAAGGCTGAAGTCTATAAAATTATGAGACCTTATCACCCCAAGTCTTAAGCAAGAGACTTCTCACTCATTGTCTCTGGCCCAGGTAGATAGGGTGCATGCCTTCTCCTGATCACCAGAAACCTCTACAGTAGGGATGAGCTTCGAGTTTGAGTCGAACTCGTGTTCGACTCGAACATTGGCTGTTCACAAGTTCGCCGAACAGCGAACAATGTGGGGTGTTCGTGGCAAATTCGAAAGCCACGGAACACCCTTTAAAAGTCTATGGGAGAAATCAAAAGTGCTAATTTTAAAGGCTTATATGCATGGTATTGTCATAAAAAGTGTTTGGGGATCTGGGTCCTGCCCCAGGGGACATGGATCAATGCAAAAAAAAGTTGTATCCGAGCACGCAACCTGGCAGGTCGAAGGAAAAGAGGGGGGGACGAGAGAGTGCCCCCCCTCCTGAACTGTACCAGGCCACATGCCCTCAACATTGGGAGGGTGCTTTGGGGTCCTCATCCCCACAACCCTTGCACGGTGGTTGTGGGGGTCTGCGGGCGGGGGGCTTATCAGAATCTGGAAGCCCCCTTTAACAAGGGGACCCCCAGATCCTGGCCCTCCCCCCTGTGTGAAATGGTTCACTAAAAAAGTGTCAAAAATGTTAAAAATGACAAGAGACAGTTTTTGACAATTCCTTTATTTAAATGCTTCTTCTTTCCGTCTTCTTTCTTCTATCTTCTTTCTTCTATCTTCCTTCGGTTTCTTCCTCCATCTTCTTCTTCCTCCGATCCTCTGCTTCTTGCTCCGGTGTTCTCGTCCAGCATCTTCCTCCATGGTGTCTTCTTCCCTTCTTCATTCTCAGGCCGCACCGCATCCATGATGGGAGGCTTCCGCTGTGTTACGCTTCTCGTCTTCTGATGGTTCTTCAAATAACGGAGGGTTTCCCCGTGACGTCAGAGGGGGCGGGATCTGGGGGTCCCCTTGTTAAAAGGGGCTACCAGATTCCGATAAGCCTCTCACCCACAAACCCCCACAACCACCGGGCAAGGGTTGTGGGGATGAGGCCCTTGTCCCCATCAACATGGGGACAAGGTGCTTTGGGGGACCCCAAAGCACCCTCCCAATGTTGAGGGCATGTGGCCTGGTACGGTTCAGGAGGGGGGGCACTCTCTCATCCCCCCCTCCTTTCCTGTGGCCTGCCAGGTTGTGTGCTCAGATAAGGGTATTTGGGGGGACCCCAAGCCATTTTTTTTTAAAAATTTTGGCACGGGGTTCCCCTTAAAATCCATACCAGACCTGAAGGGTCTGGTATGGATTTTGAGGGGGACCCCCACGCCTTTTTCTTTTTTTTAAATTTTGGCATGGGGCTCCCCTTAATATCCATACCAGACCTGAAGGGACTGGTATGGAATTTAGGGGGACCCCCACGCAAATTTTTTTTAAAATTTTGGTTCGGGGTTCCCCTGTGGGGAAATCCCATGCCGTTTTTTTCAATGAACTTTTATGTGTATTGTAGGACTGACAATCCATTAATAGCCGCGAGTAGTTTTAAATTACTTTTTTTCCTTCGAAATGTAATTTTGCTGTCAGACTGTTCTAAACACGGGAAACATGCGCCCCTTTACAGGCATACTATAGACACCCCCAGGTACGAAATTTAAAGGAATATTACACTTTTATTGTTTCACTTTAAGCATTATTAAAATCACTGCTCCCGAAAAAAAGACAGTTTTTTAAACTTTTTTTTTGCATTGATCCATGTGCCCTGGGGCAGGACCCAGGTCCCCAAACACTTTTTATGACAATAACTTGCATATAAGCCTTTAAAATTAGCACTTTTGATTATTCATGTTCGAATCCCATAGACTTTAACGGTGTTCGCGTGTTCGAACAAATTTTTTGCCTGTTCGCATGTTCTGGTGCGAACCGAACAGGGGGGTGTTCGGCTCACCCCTACTCTACAGCCTTGCTATTCCTTAACAGCGTATGCAGCATTTTTACCTTACACAAGCTACAAAAAACACCACAGAAAACAGGTCTGCTTCAGTTGAACTTTAGCACAAATCACGGACAAGCCTCCAATTGTTTTACTGTGTCTAGTAAGGTCACTTTGCGGTATAAGTCAATGAAGCCTAGATCTCTGCAGTATATTAATTTGCTTTCACTGAACAAAAATACTGTACATACAAACTTCTACAATTATAGGAAAAAATAATACAAGACTAGATTGGCATATATACATACAAGTAAATTGCTAAAAAAAAAAAAAAAAAACAACTTAACTCAAGTTAAGGTTAGAGCGGGTTCACAATCTCCCAGGCTTATTCTATAAGCTGTTGCTGGAGGTCAGGTGAAAGGGTCTTCAGTGAAGTCTACACTCCTTCTGCCAGAGATCTTCCTTGGTGTTAAGTCATCTAAGAGTCCTCCTGTCAGCTTATGCCATTGCTCTTTTATTTGGAAAGTTCACCATCCCCACATGGGTGTGGCCCCTTTAGCAATACTGTGTTTCAATGGAAGAAGAAATACCCAATTTGCCCTTTAGCTGGCACTATGGTATCATACATGCCATAGGTCATCTATGTTAGAAGGTCAAGTTATTGTTAACTATTGATTAACTTGACTTGTTGATTTCAGTTACATAGCCCAACATACAATTGTTCCCACTGTTTGAGGACAGTTTGTGTAATTGTTACCAAGGCATTTGTTTGAGAAGTCCATTCAAACATTCAAAAGTAACCTGAGTATGAGAATAAAAATCACAAAACAGATATTTATATCAAACGCAACACTGATGGTGAAAAGAATCGGAGGGGAGAGGAAAGTTGGAATGAAGATAACCTGCAGAGTTCACCTGGCATGGCAGAGAAAGTTTTACTAAAGTGCAGAAAGGGGCAGAGAAAGCTGGAATGCAGTGCAGGAGGGGACACACAATTTATGTGTGGTGCAGAAGGGAACACTGTAGGTGCTGTAATGGTGTGTAGTAAGAAGAATAAGGCTGGAGTAGGGTGCAGAGGAAAGAACAGTGTTGAAGCGAAGGGGGAAGCACAGTGTTGGAGTGGGGTTCACAAGAGAAAAATCACTTCAATGGGATATAAAACAAATATTTGGAGTGGGGTAGGGAGCACAGAAGTGGAGCATGGTATATGAGGGGGCAAAAAAGGTGGAGTGGGAAGAAATAAAGTTTAGTAACAGAACACAGAGACACAGACATAAATGTGATGTATGGTGCTGGGCTGTTGCAAGTGGAAAACTCAAAAAAAAAAAAAAAAAAAAAAATATATATATATATATATATATATAAACAATCAAATATACAAAAGAAACACTGTGCATAGTGTAGTGGATCAGCATGACAGCAAATCAGTTAACAAATAAACAATCAAGAAGTCCAGAAAGTGCAATATCTGCAATTAACAATGGTGCAATGATAAAAATATTGTGACACAGATTAAATCCTAAGTGACAGTGCTGACGATGCTAAAGGAAAGTGAGTGAAGTGCTGAATTCCCTCTTTCACTTTGTGCAGATAAAACAATAAAGGCGGGTGTCTTTTCTTTCCTGTGTAGTGACACCTAAGTGCAGGGTGGCCTCTCAGCTTACTGCTGTAAGGTAACAGCATATGAGGATAATAATGGAGATCCTGTATGATGTAATCAATCTCGCTGTGGGCTTCTGTGAATAGATACAACCGACTTCCTTTAGGAGGCCTTGTTCTCCTGGTAGCTGATTCCCACCAGGATGGATGTATTATATATGTTAGTTTCTTTAATTATTTTGATAGCGCGGGAATACTACGTTATCTCGGAGACACAGACATGTTTATGCATTTGGCAGTATGGCAGTTTCCTCTAAAAGGAACAATACTGACCATTAAACAAATTTCATCTTGAATTATCAATCTTTGCTGTTGGTCTTTCACTCCATGGACCTGTCTTGAAGGCCTTTTGTTCACGTCAAAAGGGTTTTGTATTTCCATACAAGTATATCCTTTTGATATTGTGACTCTCAAGCTAATGTCAAACTGTTGTCATTGACACAAGCCCAAAGCCTGTTGGGCAACGCTGTAGGCCTAGGGCGGTATTTTGCAGGAGGGCGGCAATAAAGCTGCCACCCACATGAAAAAATAAGCTTCCTCCCAGCTCCCACGCAAAAATAGTCCTCCCTAGCTTGTGCTACACTTTTAGTCTTATGGGGCGGACTGGGCCAGGGGGCAGACAGGGTCGAGGAGGCAAATCGGTCTGGCACCCCTGTTAAGTGGCCGCACTGCTGCCAGTACGATAATATCATGGTGGCTATGGGGGTGCAGGGGGTGCGGACCGTGCCCGGGTGTCACCCACCAGTGGGGTGACATCTGCCCACATGCACACAGAGCACTTTATTGGAAACACTTCTGGATATCATATTTAATTACAGCTTTCACTGGAAGCATTCTGGTTTTGGAATTATGGACTTTTTAGTTGGTACACCTATGGAAGTTGCATATACACTCAGAGATTGAGATTTATATAGAGCACTATGGCAATTTATTATTGTGTTTAAAGTTTCACTGGAATTTTATTGTTTACATTATTACTTGTCACTTGGAAACACTGTAGCACTTGAGTTAATTAAAATTGTGCATGCACTATTGAAAAGGATAGTGCAGAATCAACCTTTTGTATCAAATTAGCCTATGTTTACTATCACTTAGTAAATACCTTCAGATAACATGAAAGTAGTATAATAAAGTATATGTCTAGGATTGGCAACCTGTTGATCACAATCTACCTGTTGACTGCAGGAAGCCGACAGGTAGATCTGGAAGACGGCTTATCTGGTCCTTCCCCTCAGCCTCCGCCGCTCTCACTTCACAGCAGAGTGTAGAGCGGGAGGCAGTATAGTGGGCGGAGGGTGTGATCGGAAGCTGCTGCAGTTAACCAGCAGGTGATTGGTTGTTAGGAAGTCGGGGAGTCCTAGCAACCAATTTACCAGCTTGTTGATATGAAAAGTTACACAGGCAGCTTCCGCCCTCCATACAGTATTGTGCTACCTGCAGCTCTCCACTTTGCTGTACCATTTACAACAGGTAGGAGAATGCTGTTTGTGTCTGGGGGATGGTGGGAATGGGAAAAAGGACACTGCTGGGGTGGACAGAGGACACTACTTCAGGTCTGGTATGGATTTTAAGGGAACCCCGCGCCACAGGAAAAGAGGGAGGGATGAGAGAGAGCCCCCCCTCCTGAACCGTACCAGGCCACATGCCCTCAACATTGGGAGGGTGCTTTGGGGTAGCCCCCCAAAACACCTTGTCCCCATGTTGATGAGGACAAGGGCCTCATCCCCACAACCCTGGCCGGTGGTTGTGGGGGTCTGCGGACGGGGGGCTTATCGGAATCTGGAAGCCCCCTTTAACAAGGGGACCCCCAGATCCTGGCCCCCCCGTGTGAAATGGTAAAGGGGTACTTACCCCTACCATTTCACTAAAAAACTGTCAAAAATGTTAAAAATGACAAGAGACAGTTTTTGACAATTCCTTTATTTAAATGCTTCTTCTTTCTTCTTTCTTCTATCTTCTATCTTCCTTCATCTTCTTCTTCTTCTGGTTCTTCTGGTTCTTCTGGTTCTTCCTCCGGTGTTCTCGTCCAGCATCTCCTCCGTGGCGTCTTCTTCCCTTCTTCTCCTCGGGCTGCTCCGCATCCATGGCATGGAGGGAGGCTCCCGCTCTTCTCTTCATCTTCTTCTCTTCATCTTCTTGTCTTCATCTTCTTTTTGGGCCGCTCCGCATCCATGCTGGCATGGAGGGAGGCTCCTGCTGTGTGATGCTTCTCCTCTTCTGACGGCTCTTAAATAATGGGGGACGGGGCCACCCGGTGACCCTGTCCCCTCTGACGCAAAGGGACATGACAGGACTTCCCTGTGGCATTCCCCGTTATGTCCCGTCAAGTCACTGTGCGTCAGAGGGGGCGGGGTCACCGGGTGGCCCCGCCCCCTCTGACGCACAGTGACTTGACGGGACATAACGGGGAATGCCACAGGGAAGTCCTGTCATGTCCCTTTGCGTCAGAGGGGACAGGGTCACCGGGTGGCCCCGTCCCCCGTTATTTAAAAACCGTCAGAAGAGGAGAAGCGTCACACAGCGGGAGCCTCCCTCCATGCCAGCATGGATGCGGAGTGTCACGAAAAGAAGATGAAGACAAGAAGATGAAGAGAAGAAGATGAAGAGAAGAAGATGAAGAGAAGAGCGGGAGCCTTCCTCCATGCCACGGATGCGGAGCGGCCTGAGGAGAAGAAGGGAAGAAGACGCCGTGGAGGAGATGCTGGACGAGAACACCAGAGGAAGAACCAGAAGTACGAGAAGAACCAGAAGAAGAAGAAGATGAAGGAAGATAGAAGATAGAAGAAAGAAGAAAAAAGAAGCATTTAAATAAAGGAATTGTCAAAAACTGTTGTCATTTTTACCTTTTTGACAGTTTTTTAGTGAAATGGTAGGCCCCTTACCATTTCACACAGGGGGGAGGGCCGGGATCTGGGGGTCCCCTTGTTAAAGGGGGCTTCCAGATTCCGATAAGCCCCCCACCCGCAGACCCCCACAACCACCGGCCAGGGTTGTGGGGATGAGGCTCTTGTCCTCATCAACATGGGGACAAGGTGTTTTGGGGGCTACCCCAAAGCACCCTCCCAATGTTGAGAGTATGTGGCCTGGTACGGTTCAGGAGGGGGCGCTCTCTCATCCCCTCTCTTTTCCTGCGGCCTGCCAGGTTGTGTGCTCAGATAAGGGTCTGGTATGGATTTTTGGGGGGACCCCACACTGTTTTTTTAAAAATTTTGGCCGGGGTTCTCCTTAATATCCATACCAGACCTGAAGGGCCTGGTATGGAATTTAGGGGGACCCCCCACGTCATTTTTTTTTAAAATTTTGGCTGGGGTTCCCCTTAATATCCATACCAGACCTGAAGGGCCTGGTATGGAATTTAGGGGGACCCCTACGTCATTTTTTTTTTTAAATTTTGGTTCGGGGTTCCCCTGTGGGGAATTCCCATGCCGTTTTTATCAATGAACTTTTATGTGTATTGTCAGACCGGAAATTCATTAATAGCTGCGAGTAGTTTTAAATGACTTTTTTTCCTTTTGAAATGTCATTTTGCTGTCAGACTGTTCTAAACACAGGAAACATGTGCCCCTTTACAGGCATACTATAGATACCCCCCAGGTACGAAATTTAAAGGAATATTACACTTTTATTGTTTCACTTTAAGCATTATTAAAATCACTGCTCCCGAAAAAACGGCCGTTTTTAAAACTTTTTTTGCATTGATCCATGTGCCCTGGGGCAGGACCCAGGTCCCCAAAAACTTTTTATGACAATAACTTGCATATAAGCCTTTAAAATTAGCACTTTTGATTATTCATGTTCGTGTCCCATAGACTTTAACGGTGTTCGCGTGTTCGAACAAATTTTTTGCCTGTTCGCATGTTCTGGTGCGAACCGAACAGGGGGGTGTTCGGCTCATCCCTAGTCATTAGGGGTGAACTCACATCCATTGCCATGCAACAGTGGAAAGCCAGACAAGCATGTATTGCCGAACTGTCGGAGTGCATTCATTCTCTGGAAAAAAAGCATAAGCAATCACTAGCAGAACAAACTTTTAAAGAGCTGCTAAAAGCCAGGGAGGATCTTCTTGAGGAACTGGGGAAATCGACTAGGCACAAATACGCTCTGACACAATGAATTTATTACGAGTTCGGCAACAAATCAAGCAAACAGCTTGCTAGAGCCCGTCAAAACAAAAAGGCAAACTCGACCATCCACTCCATTTTGGACCCTTTAGGTAATAAGATAGAGACCTCAAACAGAATAGCAGAACAATTTAAACAGTTCTACTCCAAACTCTATAACCTACCTGCCCAATCGGAGACTGACCCAACCCAGGACAGAACAAAGATGATTGGCGACTTTTTAACACAATTTGGCCCACAACACATCTCCGCCGATGAGGCTGCAGACTTAGACAAACCAATCACATGGGAAGAGTCCATCGAAGCCCTGAAACAAATTAAACTGGGCAAATGCCCTGGTCCTGACGGCCTATCCACCAGTTATTACAAAACCTTCACAGATATACTCATTCCGCAATTCCTGAAAACTTTTAACTCATTGTCCACCCCTCCAACCTCCTTGAAGCTCACATTGCTATTATACCAAAAAGAGATGCAACTTTGGTCTTCAATTATAGGCCTATATCGCTTATAAACTTCAATGTGAAGCTTTACGTGAAAATATTAGCGAACTACATACTCCCTCTACTCCCTACACTGGTCTCCCTAGATCGGGATCATCCCCGGACGCAAGGCTAGGGATAATACCCTGAAGGCCATTAGCGTACATCACTGGCTGTCCTCGTCCATCAGACCAGGGTTTTTCCTGTCCCTCAACGTGGAGAAGGCGTTTGACAGAGTGGCATGGGACTATATGGCAGAAGTTTTACAAAAAATGGGGTTTCGAGATCACATGCGCAAATACATCCTTGCTCTTTACTCATCCCCAACAGCAAGAATCAGGGTCAATGGTCACTTGTCGGATGCCTTCTCCGACTCTATAGGGATGCCCTTCATCCCCATCATAGTCATACTCATGCTGGAACCTATACTCCGCAGGCTTAGGGCTAACCCGAACATCAAAGGGATTGAAATTAATGATAAACAATACAAAGTGGTGGCATAAGTGGATGACATCCTTTTATTCCTCACAGACCCCATTACCACAATTCCTAACCTCTTAAAAGATTTCTCCCTCTTAAAATTTCTCTCCAACCTCCAAATTAATTTTGCAAAATCCAGAGCCCTCAATGTTTCCTTACCCGCCTTCACAGTGACACTATGCCAAGCCAACTTCCCTTTTGGTTGAGATGCACACGCTATTACCAATCTAGGCATTCAGCTACCAGTTAAACTGAATGATCTTTATTCCAGAAACTTTATCCCCATTCTTAAAACTGTACAAAAGGACCTCCAAGACTGGAACAAAGGCACATTCTCTTGGTTTGGGAGGGCAGCAATCATAAAAAAGAACATCCTTCCCAGACTTCTCTATCTGTTACAGATGGTTCCAAACACATTACCTCTCTCATTCTTTGCCACTTATAAACAGCTATGCCTAAAATATCTCTGGGCTAGTGATACCTATGCTGAAGTAACGAATCGGCCTCCCTGACAAACAAAAGTATTACTGGTCGTGCCATCTGGCCAGAATTGTAGATTGGCACCTACACATTAGGACTAAAGCTTGGATTGGCCTCGAGGAGGCGTTCTTCCCACTGCCAATCCACAACCTCCCATGGATAAGCCCTCATGGGACCCTGAGGGAGAGTAAGACATATCCTAATTGGCCCTATGATACAGATCATTCATACTGTTTGTAAGAGACTGAATATTGCTTCCTCACTCAGACCTTTGACCCCACTTGACCGAAATCCAAACTTTCCCCCGGGTATCATGCACCCTGACACTATCAACACCCACGCAAACCATTCAGTCACAGCAGAATCCTATTTTGACAAAGGGAAGCTATTATCCTTTCAAACCCTCTCCTCCCGATTCCCTGACATGGACATCCCTTTTTTCAATTTCCTTCAGATAAGGCACTTCCTACTTAGCTTCACTCTGCAATCCCAGTGGTGCAGAGCTCAAACATCTTTTGAAGCCATACACAATAGATCTGAACCCCAAAGACATGTAATATCAGGTATGTACTCCTTATTGTTTGCCAAGGTCTCTGCCAAAGATGATGTGACCAGTCAAAAATGGGAAAGAGAATTGGCCACTGATCTAACTCAGGAGGAGGGGGAACCACATCTTTACCCATATAAACAAAGGGTCCTTGAATGTCTCCACACAGGAAAATGGATTTAAAATATTCTCCAGGTGGTATAGAACTCCTGACGTAATACATAAATTCCACCCCAGCATCCCCCCACTATGCTGGAGATGCAACACCACTCACGGATCACTACTACACATCTGGTGGGAATGCCCCCAAATCCAACCCTATTGGAAAGAGGTACATTGTCTTACCTCCCAAACCTCAACCTACACCCCAGACTTTACTCCAGCTCAATACCTACTCCACCATACTTCCATTCCCCAATCGGCCTACAAAAACTCTCTCACCCAACACCTCATAAACGCAGCTAAACTATGTATACCCATTCACTGGAGGACTAATCCCCCCCCCCAGTACCTCCAAATGGCTCCATAGAGTAGGGAAAATAACTGAGATGGAAGATCTAATTCATCAGTCATGGGATACCCCAGCTAAGTTCCATAAAACATGGGCCTGTTGGCTTCACTTTAAGGAATCGACAGAATACCGCAGCATCCTAACCGATTCCTCCCAGCTTGACCTTGACCTCCCAGCTACCTAACAAACAAGCCGGAAAATTGGGGTCCAACTGGTACTTACCATATTTATCGAAGCATAAAATGCACAGGCGTATAACACGCACTTTCATTTTAAGAGGGAAGTTTCAGGAAATAAACTTAAATTTGAAATAAGGAACTTTGAAGCAAAATAAGGGTCAGTGCCCATCTGCAGCCTCACCATTGCCATCAGTGCAGCCTGATCAATGCCCATCTGCAGCCTCACAAGTGCCATCAATGCAGTCTCATCAGTCCACATCAATGCAGCCTCACCGTTGCCATCAATTCAGCAGCCTCACCATTGCCGTCAATGCAGCCTCACCATTGCCATCAATTCAGCAGTCTCGCCATTGCCATCAATGCAGCAGCCTCACCATTGCCATCAATGCAGCAGCCTCACCATTGCCATCAATGCAGCAGCCTCACCATTGCCTTCAATGTAGCAGCCTCACCATTGCCATCAGTGCAGCCTGATCAATGCCCATCTGCAGCCTAGAGGGGACAGGGAGGGAGGTGGGAGGAGCACCGACAGATTACATACAGTGAGAATCTCCTATGATAGACAGAACAGTGGTCCAATGGCGGCCCAGGAGACGGGACTTCCTATTACAGAGACCGCCAAGTAAACAGGAGATTCTGACTGTATGTAATCTGACGGCGTTTGTCGCGCCCTCCTCACTGTCCCCTCCGAGGCAGCTAAAATTGAAATATTGCCGTATAACATGCACATGTGATCTGCACCCGATTTTCATGGTGAAAAAGTGAGTGTTATACGCCAATAAATACAGTAATTGGACAATAGAATTGATGATGATGATAATGTATGGGACATATTGGACAAGACATTGGATGTCTATAACCCCTGTTCTATGTAAATATTGGCTAAGATAGATAGATAGTGTGACAGTAGGAGATGCTATCACTGTAAAATTGGTAGTTTGGGGGACACATTTGCTTGGTGCAAGACTGCAGAGCATAGATGTGAACTGGAGAAAACTGCTTTCGCAGCTTTCTCCTGGTTTTGGTATTCCGTCATGGGGCTCTGTAATTTGGGTATTCCATAGTGTCTTGGGTGGGACGGGATCTCCAACCCTGTGTCCAGATTTTGTAGATGACCAGCAGGGTGTGTGCTCAGGTTTGCACAGCCCTTATAATGATAGTATGGGAATACCTCATGGCTCCCAGTTTGAGACTGCTCCACCCCAAGAAAGACAGGGGGTCTCCAGGAAGCAGCCAGAATGTGTGTGACTGCAAGAAGCAGTAAACGGCCTGAGGACTAAGGCCAGAGCGGAGCTGTGGGCGCTAAAGTAAAGCCATCCACATTGAAGAATCCTGTGGTCTGTGTGACCAGGATAAAGAGGTGCCGCTAAAGAGAGCCAGGTGGGCTAGCATTTTCCTTTGTGTGCATTTGCTGGAGAAGAACCCCTGCGTGGGAAACCTTTATGTCATGTTACTTTTATTTGCCTTTTTAATAAAAATGGGCTTCCATGCCCTAAAATATAGTTCCTGACTGGCTTGAATCACTGGCAAAAGCATCTACCATGAGAGCTAATGGTCCCCCATGTTACAATAGATAGATAGATAAATAGATAGATAGATAGATAGATAGATAGATAGATAGATAGATAGATAGATAGATAGATAGATAGATAGATAGATAGATAGATAGATAGATAGATAGATAGAATTTTAATTTAGCAATGTCTTCCCCAGTGTAATCTATTTAATATATTCTCAGCAAATGCTATCATCTGCAGGATATTGTGAATATTTAATTTCATACAGAGAAGATTCTCTGTGCTCTTACAATGAAACACTAAGATTAGACACACAACATAATTTCTATTATGTTAATGTAGCCTTAAAATATATTGTACTGAGTGCTGTAACAATCAAATTATCAATTATAATGTCTACACAGGCTAGGAGAATGTTCCAAAAACACAGGGCTGATTATTGCTTCAGTACATCCAATCTGCATACTCATTGTTTGGTACAGGGAAAAACAAATTATCTTCTTCTGGCCTTAGTTCAAATTTAATTAAACAAGTGCAAGGCAATTATAATAAAGTACAATAGTTGAGTAATGAAAGGAAAATAATTCATTAACCTATTAATCTTTATTTATGTTACCCTCAAATAAGTATGTAATTTCTTTATTGCATCCTTTAAGAAAATGAACATTTTTTGTCAGTCAATCTAAGGTAACTGTTTCAGTGCTGAAACAACTTAGATTGCATTGTGGATATTACGAAATCTAATAACCTTGTTCCACCAACATACTGTATATTGGGAAATCTTTTATTAGATATGATTAAAAATACAATATTTGTTAACCCAAGTAATCCAAAAGATTTGTGTAGAACTGTAATGTATCTAGACCCTGTTGTCCCAGTGAAGCAATGGTATATATCTACCTCTGTTAACCATGCTTTTGTTTTACTATTAAGTCAAATTTCAATGTTTAGAGTGTTATAGACTCCAAAAACAGAACATGTTTTAATGACTCAACAATTTGTCCTTTTCATACTATATAGAGGTTAGGGCTACAGCAGTGAATATATTTTTTTGCTACTGAGAGATGTTACTATTTGTTGCTCATAATCTACATAAAGTTACTTCTAACAACCCCAGGCAATTTCTCAGTAAAAAAGAAATTGTGTGAACAATAAAAAAAAAGTAAACGTACTCCTGAGCAACCTTAAAGTGGATGTAAACCCGAAATTTTTTTTTTATATCATACTGTAGAGTATAAGATTTCCTATCATTTGAGCCCAGTCTTGCCCCACAGAGTTAATCCATCTCTGAGCAATCCTCTTTTATTGTTCGGCGAGAAAAATCTTGACAAACTGAGAAAAACTTTGTCAAATACTCCCCCTTGCTGTGAGTGACAGCCTAAGACACATGCATTATTTTTTTAATTCCCTCCCCCACTCCTTTCTTCAGCAGCTCTGCAAGGATTGGCTGTTCCACACCTCAGCATGATTTGACATGCTGAAGTCATGTGGTTACTTTCCTGTCTTTTTATTGGATGTTAGAGATCATAGCAGAAGTTCAGCAAAAGTTCATTTTTAGAAATACACAGAGAAAATGCATATTGACAAGGGGAGTGTAGAGGTGGGTGGGGAGTCTACTGACATCACGACTCCACCCACCGAGCTCCAGACAACAGACCCACCCACAGAATATGCAGTTTTTCAGGTCTAATAACAGACAGAGGGGAGACGTTTGACAGGTAAAGATACATGCAGGAGGCATGTATATCCTTATAGATAACCCCTATGGCAGTAGTTTAGAAAGGATGACATTGGGTTTTCATCCACTTTAAGAAGTAAAAATAAAATAAATAATAAAATACAAATATGTGTTTCATGCTGCTGCTAAAAAAAAATCAACCAGTGCTCCACATACCACACTCAATTGTTCAGATGAAATGAAATTGATTTAGCGCTGTCCCACCAGTACCAAATGATGACCAAAATTTAATTTTGGGCATTGTCCTCTGAATTCGAGATGTGTATGGGAGATGACAGAACTCCAACTGTATACCACAGCAAAATATTCCCTTAAAGGGACAGGGGCATTTTGACCGAATACTTAGTAGATCAAAATTATAAGGTGAGCTGCTTGTGATGGTGACATTTTTTAGACGTGGTGAAGTCTAACACACAGAAGTATTTTATGGAAGATTCTTGAACTGTTTAGCACTGTGACAATATACAGCATTTGGAATCAATGTATGCATAGACTTTTTTTAATCTTAATTAATCGTTTTTTGGTGGTGCAACGCTGAATCAATTTAATTTCATCAGCAAAGAAATCGAGTCACCACTGCAACCACAATATTTCTGCTTAGTGGAAACTCACCACAGGCTTACATATTTGTTCCTTCTAAGACATCTAAACAAAGGCTTAAAGTACAGAGGAACATTTATGGCTAGCAAAGACCCTAAGGTCTAATTTCAGCCCTTCTATAGAGATATAGCAACAGTTTAGTTTTCCTTTACAGCCTCCCTAATAGGACCCCCTCCTACAATAAGCCTTACAACAGCCATGTGGCCTGCTATGGTTATTGTTATGCCACTGAGCAAGTTTGTTTTAAAATGCTGGTTGCCTCTGGGGCAAAGATATGGGGCACAATCTTCTCATCAGTAACTTTAACTTTTAAACTTTTAATGTACCATTTTGTCAGACACTTAAGCACAAAAGCACATTGTTAGGGTTATTTTGAAGTTGTGCAAGTCAAGCAAGACCTATTAATCTGTCTCATAAAACATAAATATTTCCATTGTAAATTATCAGTGTTAAATATAGGGTTAAACAGCAAAGGTAACAATGTACGATTCCAAAACATCTAATTTAGCAGACATAATGCCCTGACACAGCTGATGTTAGTTGGCACATAGAGATAGACAAGCACTGGACAGAAAGACATTTGGCGCTATGGGTAACGATAGATACAGGCAGACACAGTGGGTTGCGAGAGGCTTACAAGACTTCTCTATCATACAAATCCCATGGCCTTCCAACTCACAGGAAAGGTGAAATGATTGCCTTGCCTGACACAAATACCTTCTATTAGAATGTCCTGAGCATCTGATCTTGAATATCTGTGGCCATATTGTACCTCTTCAGTGGGTCAGTTGGCCCTAAGTTACTATAAAGTATAGTTATTGTTTAATCTTTGTGTTTAAATTTTAAACAAGTAGATGTAGTAGATGCATTGTGATGGATTTATAGTTCTATATGCTGTTTATATTGGGGGGATTGGTCAACCAATCTTTAATGTTTGTACAACAATTATACAAAATTTTAACTCAGCTTGTCGAGTTTAAAAACATCACCCTGAGCTGTTATGTCCACACTCTGGTAATTTACAGTGATGCATATAGAAAAAAGCAAGCCTGGGTAGAAATAATTCAATGTGTTTGGGCAGTGGATTGGGAGTGAAGGATCACGTGAGGCAAAGTGAGTGTTGATTCTATATCTGTTTAATGTACCGTACCACTTGTAAAGTTCATAAAAAAAATCCCAGCTAACTTACCAACTAGCCTGCAACAAAACCAAATTAGCCCTTTCTAATCACATTAATCACACATTAATCACATTAAAAACAAGGGGTTTAGCTGAACACATTTTGCAAACACACATGTAATGCCACAGTGGCCATGTCAAGGCACCATATGCCTTGTTTCCACTGAGCGGATCGGTTCAGTTCGGTACGGTACGCTATTTTGGGTGTTTCCATTATGAAAGCGGCCCATACAACTGAACCGTACCGCTCCATTCAGGGTCCTGCTTCAGATGTGGGGCCATAGAAAATGGAACGGTTCGGTTAGGGCGGAGCTACGATACATTCCACTGATTGGCTGACAGAATAACTCTCTGCTGTGCTATGCTGAGGCATTTTTTCTAAACCCTGTATGGCCCCTTGTGGTCCCACTTGCAGTGGAAACACTCACCAGAATAGACCGGACCATTCTAGGCCATTCAAACTGTACCGACCTGAACCGATCCGCTCAGTAGAAACGAGGCATTAGTTTACCATGGTCCTAACTCTATAAATTTGAGTGTCTCTCAAAGTGGAGCAGAGACAAGTGCATCTCAAAAAAATAGAATATCATCAAAAAGTTTATTTATTTCAGTAATTCAATTCAAAAAGTGAAATTTATATATTTTGTATAGATGCATTACACACAGAGTGATATATTTTAAGCATTTCTTTCTTTTAATTTTGATGATTATGGATTACAGATAGCAAAAACCCAAAATTCATTATCTCATAAAATTTGACTATTACATACCAATTAAAAAAAGGATTTGTAATACAGAAATGTTGTTTTACTGAAAAGAATGTCCATGTACAGTATAGTATGCACTCAATACTTGGTCGGGGCTCTTTTTGCATGAATGACTGCATCAGTGCAGCGTAGCATGGAGCCGATCAGCCTGTAGCACTTCTGAGGTGTTATAAAAGCCCAGGATGCTTTGATAGCTGCCTCAAACTTGTCTGCATTGTTGGGTCTGGTGTCTCTCATTTTCCTCTTGACAATACCCAAAGATTCACTATGGGGTTTAGGTCAGGCGAGTTTGCTGGCCACAGTGGTGGCTGGTGTTTTTTTTTGTTTGGGGGCAGCAAACAACCCCCCCAGGGCACCTCAAACACCTCCCTGGTTGTCTTCCGGTCCACTTACCTCATCTAGGCAGCGGGCACATTGGGTAGCGGTGGTAATGGGGCATCGGCGAGCATATTGGGCAGCGGCAGGGATCAGGGCATCAGTAGACATCAGGCTGCGGTGGGCATCGGGCAGCGGCTCCTGTGTCTGCTTCTCTTCCTCGCTTTTGTCGTGTATCTCTTCCCCTCCTCTTAGGCATCCAATAGGATCGCCTGGCCAATCGGGGAAACAGGTATCAGACCCGCTTCCCGATTGGCCGGGAGAAGGACCAGTGTTGCAACAGCGGATATTAATTCGCTGTTGCAACACACCTGGGTGGGCTCCAGATGCAATGCTCTGCACCCCGAGCCCACCCTATTTTCATGGCTATTGGAGCCTCTGGTTCTAATCAGGTGCTTAAGAAAAAAACCACCCTCGCCCACCCCCACCATAGAAATGAATGCGCCCGGTGTCCTGAAAGGATTGGGAGGGCGGTGGCGGTGGATAGGGGAGGTGGTTCCTATGTGGCCACATTGGACGGGCTCCCCCTGCTGGCCAATCAAGCACAATGATACCACGATCATTAAACCAAGTATTGGTACTTAGGTAAATAGGCAGTGGTGCCACTATCACACTGTGCGTGTGCCGCCGCGCATGCGCATTCGCCTGTTTACAGCCTACTTTCCTGATAGTGCCACCCTAAGGGGCAGCCTTCAGATGCCTAATCGTGCCCATTTTTTGGGATCACTGTTGCGCAACTTTTGTAAATGCCTAGAAGCATGTACATTGCTCGCAGGCTCCCATGAGTTCTCTTCTGCAGAGTATCCCTTCCATTTAATTAAGAACTGAATTGTCCTACATCTCCATCGACAGGCAAGAATTGACTCCACTTCAAATTCTGTTTCGTCCCCTACCAGGACCGGAGGTGGGGGTACTTCTTCTCTCCCTGGAAAAGGACTAGAAACAGCAGGTTTAAGCATAGAGACATGAAATACAGGGTGAATTTTATAAGACTCTGGCAGGGCAAGTTCAAAAGTTACTGGATTGATTTCACGTCTTATTTCAAATGGACCAACAAACTTTGGTCCCAGTTTTCGGGAAGGACATGGCAGTTTGTGGTTTGCTGATGAAAGCCACACTTTGTCCCCAATCTTAAAAGTAGGGTTTCCTCTTTTTTTCTGCCATATTGTTTCTTGTACTCTTCTTGACCTTTTTGCATTGTGTCCTGAAGTGTTTGTGTCAGAGAAACAATAGAAGCAGAACTTGCCAGTATCGGAACATTCCCGTGCACCTGCGCAGCAGAGTTGTGCTCCGGCGCATACGGGTGCGCGATACAGCAGGACGCGCACACAGGTTCATGACATGGTCGCAACGGCGCGGGAGCATGCGCGCGTTAACGTTACACCCCCATGCTGGCCTATAAAAGGCTGATCTGTTCAATTCCCGCTGTTGGAAACTGAGTTGGAGGCCCTTCGGTCCTACATTGAAGAAAATCTCAAAAAGGGGTTCATTCGCCCTTCCTCTTCCCCAGCCGGAGCAGGGATCTTCTTCATTGAGAAGAAGGATGGCACGCTAAGACCTTGTGTGGACTATAGGGAGCTCAACAAAATCACTATCAAAAACTGCTACCCGCTCCCCCTTATCCCAGAACTGTTCCAACAGTTCCGAACCGCCCAAATCTTCTCTAAACTTGACTTACGGGGCGCCTACAACCCTGTTCGGATACGTCCGGGGGATGAGTGGAAGACAGCTTTTAGGTCCAGATTTGGACACTTTGAATATCTAGTGATGACATTCGGGCTAGGCAATGCCCCAGCTACTTTTCAGCATCTGGTGAATGATATTTTTCGAGTATACTTGGACAACCTCGTAATCGTTTACCTTGACGATATCCTTACCTTTTCCACCACCATAGAGCTACACTGAGTCCATGTGAAAAAAGTACTCACAATTCTCAGGAAACACAGACTTTACCTAAAAGTGGAGAAATGTGAGTTTGAAAAGACAGTGGTCCAATTCTTGAGGTTCATCATTTCAACTGATGGAGTCGCAATGTATCCCCAGAAGGTGAAATTGATCCAAGAATGACCATCTCCTGTGGATAAAAAAGGGGTCCAATGGTTTGTGGGCTTCGCCAACTTTTATCGCAGGTTCATAAAAGGATTCTCATCAATATTTCATCCATCACCCAACTGACTCGCCAGCAAAGCCAGTTCCAGTGGTCCCAAGAAGCACAGGAAGCTTTCAATAAACTGAAGGATTTATTCATTTCGGCACCGATACTACAACACCCAGATCGCTTTGCCCTATGTATTGGAAGTGGATGCCTCAGAGTCAGCTACAGGAGCAATCCTGTCCCAAAGGCAGGGCCATAAGGCTCTTCTTCACCCTGTAGCTTTCGTCTCCCAGAAACTAACCCCGCCAGAAAGAAACTATGACGTTGGAGACCGTGAGCTGCTGGCCATCAAATTTGTTTTGGAGGAGTGGAGATCTTCTGGAGGGTGCGTCTCATCCCGTTATGATCTTCACAGATCATAAGAGCCTGGAGTACCTCAGGGCTGTGAAACGTCTCAGACCCCGACAGGCTCGCTGAGCATTATTCTTCTCCAGGTTCAACTTCCACATCTCCTATCGACCAGGCTCCAAAAATAGGAAAGCAGATGCACTCTCCCGTGTGTTCCCTGAAGCCATCCAGACAGCAGAACATGGTACCATCCTGTCTCCTCAAAATGATCTTTGTCTTACTCAGCCTGATCTAAAAATTGCCATTGAACAGGCCTCCAGCCAGTGTTCGGTCCCAGAGGTACCTTCGTTAAGAAAGCAGGATGGTCTACTTTGGGCTCAAAACAAAATATTTGTCCCATTACAAGTAAGGCTCTTGATATTAAAGAATTTCCATGATAATAAGTTAGCAGGGCATTTTGGGGTACAAAAGACCTCTGAATTAATACATTGATCCTTCTAGTGGCCGGGGTGGAGACAGGATTGTAAAAACTACGTCAAGTCTTGTATCGTCTGCCAACGCAGCAAGGGATCTAACATGAAAGCCTGGGGCTTGCTCAAACCACTACCTATTCCGGAACAATCCTGGAAGGAGGTTTCTATGGACTTCATCATTGACTTACCACCCTCTGAAGGGTTTTCCACCATTCTGGTAGTGGTGGATCGCCTTTCAAAAATGTCTCACTTCCTACCCATTCAGGGCACGCCCTCTGCCTCAGATACCGCAAATATATTTATTAAAGAAGTGGTTAGGCTTCATGGTGTACCCAATAACATTGTGTCTGACAGGGGAGTTCAGTTCACCTCCAAGTTTTGGAAAGACCTTTGCAAATCTCTGGAAATCAAGGTATACCTCTCTTCAGGCTATCACCCCCAAAGTAACGGCCAAACAGAGAGAACAAACCAAACTTTGGAACATTACCTCCGATGCTTCTGCTCATGTTCCCAAGACAACTGGACTTCTCTTCTCCCCTGTGTGGAATTTGCTTACAATAATTCCATACGCACTGCCACTAACCAAACCCCTTTTTGGGCCAATTATGGGTTTCACCCTTCCTTTCTGCCTAACTCTTTTCCGGAAGTGTCAGTTCCTGCGGTACAGGACCGAATAAGTTTTATCCAAACCAATTTTCAACTGATCCAGGAAGCTATGCAGAAGGTCCAGGACAACTACAAAAAATATTACGACAGGGGAAGGAAGAGCAATCCAACCTTCAAAATTGGAGATGAAGTCTGGCTATCCGCAATTAACCCCAAACTTCCTTGTCCCTCACGAAAATTAGGTCCAAAATTCATCGGCCCCTTCAAGGTGAAAAGAGTAATGAACCCCGTGGCTTTTGAACTTGACCTACCTAGTTCTTATAAGATACACCCTGTTTTCATGTATCCTTATTGAAACCAGTGACTCCCAGCCCTTTTTCAGGAAGGGAAGAATTGCCACCCCCTCCAGTTAATACTGAAGGCGAAGATGAATTTGAGGTGGAGACAATTATGGACTGTAGAAAGAGGGGTGGTCGAGTCCAGTACTTGGTGAAATGGAAAGGGTACCCTTCGGAATATAACTCTTGGGAACCTTCTTCTAACATACACGCCCCACGTTTGATACAAGCATTCCACAAGAAATATCCGGACATACTGGCCAGGTTTGGCATCCAGGGGCTGCCCCTTGGGGGGGGGGGCACTGTTAGAGAAACAATAGAAGCAGAACTTGCCAGTATCGGAACATTCCCATGCGCCTGCACAGCAGAATTGTGCTCCGGCGCATACGGGTGCCCAATACAGCGGGACGGTGCACACTGGTGCATGACATTGCGCAACGGCGCGGGAGCGTGCGCGTGTTAACGTTGCACCCCCATGCTGGCCTATAAAAGGCTGATCTGTTCAATGTTTAATTGCTGGTTTGTCTTTCAGCTTCCAGTGTTCCATTCCTGAGTTCAGTTACCTGTGTTTACCTGCTGTGACCCGGACTGTTCCTGACCTGCTCTGCCTCTCTTCAATACTTTGACCCCGGCTTATCTAAGGACTTCTCTGTTACCTGCCTCCTGTGTTTGACCCCTGGCTTGCTTCTCAGATTCCTCTGCCATCTGTCTTCCTGTGTATGACCTCGGCTTGTCTAATGGACTTCTCTACTACCAGCTCACAGTGCATGACCCTCGGCCTGCCTTTAAGACTTCTCTTCTGCATTACTTCTGTGTTTGACCCCCGGCTTGCTTAAGGACTTCCTTACCTACTTGCTTCCTGTGTATGACCCCCGGCCTGCATTAAGGACTTGCCTTCACTTAACACTCCGTGCCTTCCTCCCGCCATCCTCCTGTGCTCAGTTCCAACCATTATTGGGTCTGTTGGGTTAGAGCTCCAGCTGGATCTTCTACTCCAGTCCAGGTGTCCAGTTCATCTCTGCTCCACACCTCTACTCTGCAGGAGTTTTACTTTCAAGAGGGGTATAGTGCACATAGCTGCAAGGGGAGCCACTCTCAGCATCTCGGCCTTGGTGAGTACCCTGACAGATTGGTAATTTGTTTTGTATGAAATGTATTCTGTCTTGGACTGCTGGAACTGAGGACTCGGGAATGGCATTGGGTAAAAATGAGGGGTGGAACCCGTAATTCTCCCAGAAGGGTGACTGGCTGCTAACAGCATGTAAAGAGTTGTTATATGCAAATTCTGAACATGGCAATAGTGAAATCCAGTCATCCTGAGAAAAAGAAAAAAAAACACTGTAGATATTGCTCTAGTGTTTGGTTGGTCCTTTCAGTTTGACCGTTACTCTGTGGGTGGTAGGCCGTAGACAAACATATCTTGATTCATAGTAATTTGCAGAGATTTCTCTATAATCTAGAGGTAAATTGCACACCTATATCTGACACAATGTTATCTGGTATGCCATGCATCTGACTTTCTCTTTTGTAAAGATTTTTGCTGTGTCCATGGCGGAAGGTGTGCCCATCATTGGCAAGAAGTGTGCCATCTTGGACAGTTGGTCCACTACTACCAGGATGGTTGTAAATTCTTCTGAGGGGGGTAAGCCTACTATAAAGTCCATGGATATCTTTTTCCAAGGTTGTTCCAGGACTGGCAGTGGTCTTTATAGGCCCCATGACTTAGCGCTGGGCCCCTTGTTACGCTGGCATGTTGTACAGGAGTTGACATATTTCTTGCAGTCAGATCTCAGGGTGGGCCACCATAAGGACCATTGGACAAGTTTGGTTGTCTTTTGGACCCCGAAGTGGCCAGCAGGCTGATGGTCATGAAAAGTTTTCAGAACTTGAATCCTGGCTTGTTGTGCGACAAAAATCCTGTCTTGATGCAAAAGGAGCCCCTCCTCACTTCTTAGGTAGGAGATTTCTGCCTCTGTGCACTGAGTGGATGCCTGCTCAATTAAAGTCCTTAAATCAGGTTGGAACAAAAGAAAATTTTGAGGAGACAAAATCGTACTGGGTGCGATCTCTTCAGGGGTATTGGGGAACATTTGGGACAGGGCGTCAGCTTTTCCATTCTTTGACCCTGGGTGGTAGGTTATATGGAAATGAAACCTAGAAAAGAATAGAGCCCATCGAGACTGTCAGGGTCTCAACCGCTTGGCAGTGTAAAGATACTCTAGGTTCTTGTGGTCTGTGAAAATTAAGATAGGGTAGATGGCACCTTCCAGGAGGTATCTCCATTCCTCCAGAACAGTTTTTATTGCTAAGAGTTCCCGATCCCCTACATCATAGTTTTTCTCCAGCTGGCTCATCTTCTGGGATGAGAAGGCCATGGAACAAAGCAATGCTTTGGGTCCTTGGCATTGGGATAGTACTGCCCCTGTCGTTACTTTCGAAGCGTCAACTTCCAGGACGTGGGGCAAGACAAGATCAGGATGCTGTAAGATCAGTGCAGAAGTAAAAAAGGATTTTAGTTTGTCAAAGTCGGTTTGTGCTGCTACAGACCACTGGAATTTGACATGTTGGTGAGTTATCTGGGTAATAGGTGCTAAGATGGTGGAGAAATCCTTTATGAATCTCCTGTAGAAATTTGCGAAACCTATAAACCTCTGAATGCCCCTTCTTACTGGATGGAGCCGGCCACTCAAGAATAGCCTTCACCTTTTGAGGATCCATAGCTATTCCATCAGTAGTGATGATGAGCCCTAGGAACTGATTTTCGAAATCACATTTCTCGGCCTTAACGTACAAACCGTGCACTTTGAGGATGCACAGCACCTTTTTTTACGCGCGTTCCGTGAAGCTCCAGGGTGGCTGAAAATATGAGAATATTGTTGAAATAGACAATGACAACGTGGTCTAAGTACTCCTGAAAAATTATCATTTATAAAGTGTTGGAACGTGGCTGGAGCACTGTACAATCCGAATGGAATTACTAGGTATTCAAAATGTCCAAACCTTGTTCTGAACGCTGTTTTCCACTCATCCCCCTCCCGGATGCGGACAAGATTGTAAGCTCTGAGTAGGTCTAGTTTGGTGAAGATATGAGCCGTATGAAACCTCTGGAAGAGTTCGGGGACCAGAGAGAGTGGATAGCGATTCTTAAGGGTGATTTTATTTAGTTCTCTGTAGTCCACACATGGTCTTAATGTCTTATCCTTCTTTTCAACAAAGAAAATGCCGGCACTGGCAGGAGAGGAGGAAGGGCGGATAAATCCGTTTTTCTAAGTTTTCATCAAATGCCTCAATGTCTCAAGTTCAGTTTTGGAAAGAGATATAAAAATATGCGGCCAAAAGATATCTCAGCCCCCTGTAGTAGCTCAATGGGACAGTCGTAGGGGCCGTGAGGAGGAAGAATATCTGCCTTCTTCTTGTCGAAGACGTCTAGGAATTCTTGGTAAGCTGCTGGTATATTGTGGTCCACACTGGGTGTTGGTAGTACTGTCAGGCAGCTAGTAAAATCTTTGGATTCAGGAACAAGGCAATGCTGCCGGAAGTAGGAAGAACTGAAGAATACTTCCTTTTTGGACCAATCAATCTGAGGGTTGTGCGCCTGTAGCCATGGAATTGCCAGGATGACAGGGAATATAGGAGAGCTCAGGATGTCAAAAGGTATAAATTCCTGGTGGCCTGAGTCGGCGGAGGTAAGGATAGGTGCAGTTTCTTGGGTGACAGGCCCAAAACCAGGCATTGAGCCATCAGCCAGATGGACTGTCAGTCTTTGCATTTTGCGATGGAGAGGAATAGCGAGTCTCTTTGTCAAGGTCAGATCCAAGAAACAGCTACATGTCCCAGAGTCAAGTATTGCCTGAAGCTGAACTTTTTCTCCTGCCACCTGTAATGAGACAGGGAGAACGATATGAGTCGGGGAAGACCTGGAAACCTGGAAGTAGACCGTAGTGCGGGGGGTTGACTTCCTAGGTCTTATGGGGCAACTGCTTATGAAATCTACAGTTCCCCCGCAATACAGGCAAAGGTTCGCCTGTCAGCGACAAAGTCTCTCTGGAGTCAATGCTGGACGGACCAAGCCAAGCTGCATGGGTTCGGATTCAGGTACAGGTGTGAAAAGAGGCATGGACGCTGATGTAGGTGGGGCTTTAGGCAGCATCCAGGTGGGAAGAAAGGTTTGAACATGTTCAGACCGGCGTTCCCATAGGCGTCTGTCTAGCTGAATGGCTAGCTGGATGAGACTTTCTAGAGTTGATGGGGTTTTCACTCTGGCCAATTCATATTTGAGGGGTTCAGACAGCCACGGCCGATACTGATATCTCAAGGCTGCCTCATTCCACCCTGCGTCTGTGGACCACTTGCGCAATTCCACTGTGTAATCCTCCACAGGAAGCTGACCCAGCTGTAGGGTATGCAGAGTAGCTTCAGCAGTGGCCACCCACTGGGGGTCGTCATATAATTGAGCCATGATTCCGAAAAATAAGTCTACAGAGTTAATAACAGGACTCTTCTGCTCCAATAAGCCATGGGCCCATGCTTGAGGTTCACCTATCAGTAAGAAAATGATGAATCCTACATTCGCTGTTTTAATAGAAAAAGTCTGTGGTTGCAGAGCCAAGTACAGGAGATGTTTTTAAAGGATCTGAATTTCTTTCGATCTACAGAAAATCACTCCGGTGTTGGCACTCGTGGTTCTGGAGGGGGTACCACCACAGTGGAAGTAGCCATGATGCATTCCTGGGCAGGAGCGGCAGCAAGAGAGCTGGCTGAGGATGGGCCTTGGTCTGTGGAAGTAGATGTCTCTGACAAGTATTGCAGACGCCCCTCTAATTGGAAATATCCTTCCTGAAGTGTTTGGATGTCTTGGGTGAGGGACATGACTTGTTGACATAAGGCTTCCAGTAGGGAGACACCTCAGTCGGCCTCTGACATGGCTAGTTTATCTTGTCAGGAACTTGGTAAGAGGCCAAGATGCTGGGAGGGCTCCCCTTGCGGCCGAGTGCAGTACACCCCTGAAGGTGACACAGGAGGTGTGGTGCCCACAGAAGCATCTGTTGCCTGATTGCTGGAGCTGGTTGCCAGGGACTTACTGGAACAGGCAAGGTATACTGCAAGGCAGGCGTGCTTGGAAAGCCCAGGCAATGTGGAGTAGACCAGATAGCTGAGTCGGGAGCCAAGCCAGGGATCATCACAGTAAGACAGTCCAAGATCAGTGTGACCAGAGGTCAGCCGAGTCTTTGCACAGGAGATAGGTAAAGGCAGAGTCTGTAAGCCAGGTTGGGATCAGATGCAGGGAGCAAGCAGGAATTAGTCAGAATACAAGCCAAGGGGTCAAGTCCGGCAATCAAGAAGAGCAGGTCAAGGTAAGCCGGGTTGGTACACAGGAAATCAGATCATCAGGTTACACAAGGCACAGGAACACAGAGGGAAGCTGACAATAAACCAGCAATGCTCCATTGTCAGCAATGGGTCTAAATAGGCAGTGGCATCACTATCACACTGTGCGTGTGCCACCGCACATGCGCGTTCGCCTGTTCACGGTTCTGCGCATCCTTGTGTGTTGATTTGCGCCAGCGTGCCCTTGCCTACGCCGGTTCGCGATCCCTGCACTGGGGATGTGCCTATTTCCCTTGCTCTGATCCCCACCTGGCGCATTACTTGTCAGAACATCTCTGCAAGCATTCCAGCAGGTGACCCATGCTATTGGGTCTGACTCTTCCTGTTCCACCTTCAGGGGAGTCTGGAACTTACCTGCAAGGAAAGCCCTCTCTATTGCCCTTCTGCACCAGATATGTAATAGCTGCAGACATAATACTTACAAACATATCTCACATATATGACACATCAACACTACACCACACGCACACCACACACAGGGTCTGTCGCAGGGACTTGTGAGTCTGGCTGCTCTCAGCACTGTTATGTTATAGGAAAATCTCCGTAAAACACTGCTGTTTGTTTTTGTTTCGATTTTGTTCATATTTTTAGTCAGAAGTACTACCCGAAACCTTAACATAGTAGTCTAAAAGTGCAAAAGTGAAGGGTAACTCTAACCCCAATCTTAACCATAATCCTAACTGAAATTGCTAATAAGCTGCACAGTGGTAGGGATGAGCTTCGAGTTCAAATCGAACTCATGTTCGACTCGAACATTGGCTGTTCGCAAGTTCACCGAACAGCGAACAATTTGGGGTGTTCGCGGCAAATTCGAATGCCGCAGAACACCCTTTAAAAGTCTATGGGAGAAATCAAAAGTGCTAATTTTAAAGGCTAATATGCAAGTTATTGTCATAAAAAGTGTTTGGGGACCTGGGTCCTGCCCCAGGGGACATGGATCAATGCAAAAAAAAGTTTTAAAAACGTCCGTTTTTTCAGGAGCAGTGATTTTAATAATGCTTAAAGTCAATCAATAAAAGTGTAATATCCCTTTAAATTTCGTACCTGGGGGTGTCTATAGTGTGCCTGTAAAGGGGCGCATGTTTCCTGTGTTTAGAACAGTCTGACAGCAAAATGACATTTTGAAGGAAAAAACTCATTTAAAACTACCCGCGGCTATTGCATTGCCGACAATACACATAGAAGTTCATTGATAAAAACGGCATGGGAATTCCCCAAAGGGGAACCCCGAACCAAAATTTAAAAAAAAAAATGACGTGGGGGTCCCCCTAAATTCCATACCAGGCCCTTCAGGTCTGGTATGGATATTAAGGGGAACCCCGGCCAAAATTAAAAAAAAAAAATGACGTGGGGTTCCCCCTAAATTCCATACCAGACCCTTCAGGTCTGGTATGGATTTTAAGGGGAACCCCGCGCCAGAAAAAAAAAAAAAAACGGCGTGGGGTCCCCCCAAAAATCCATACCAGACCCTTATCCGAGCACGCAACCTGGCAGGCCGCAGGAAAAGAGGGGGGGACGAGAGTGCGGCCCCCCCTCCCTCCTGAACCGTACCAGGCCACATGCCCTCAACATTGGGAGGGTGCTTTGGGGTAGTCCCCCAAAACACCTTGTCCCCATGTTGATGAGGACAAGGGCCTCATCCCCACAACCCTGGCCGGTGGTTGTGGGGGTCTGCGGGCGGGGGCTTATCGGAATCTGGAAGCCCCCTTTAACAAGGTGACCCCCAGATCCCGGCCCCCCCCTGTGTGAAATGGTAAGGGGGTACATAAGTACCCCTACCATTTCACGAAAAAAGTGTCAAAAATGTTAAAAATGACAACAGACAGTTTTTGACAATTCCTTTATTTAAATGCTTCTTCTATCTTCCTTCATCTTCTGGTTCTTCTGGCTCTTCTGGCTCTTCTGGCTCTTCTGGTTCTTCCTCCGGCGTTCTCGTCCAGCATCTCCTCCGCGGCGTCTTCTATCTTCTTCTCCTCGGGCCGCTCCACACCCATGGCATGGGGGGAGGCTCCCGCTCTTCTCTTCTTCTCTTCTTCTTTTCTTCTCTTCTTCTCTTCTTCATTTTCTTCTCCGGGCCGCTCCGCAATCCATGCTGGCATGGAGGGAGGCTCCCGCTGTGTGACGGCGCTCCTCGTCTGACAGTTCTTAAATAACGGGGGGGGGCGGGGCCACCCGGTGACCCCGCCCCCTCTGACGCACGGTGACTTGACGGGACTTCCCTGTGACGTCACGGGGAATGCCACAGGGAAGTCCCGTCAAGTCACCGTGCGTCAGAGGGGGGCGGGGTCACCGGGTGGCCCCGCCCCCCCGTTATTTAAGAACTGTCAGACGAGGAGCGCCGTCACACAGCGGGAGCCTCCCTCCATGCCAGCATGGATTGCGGAGCGGCCCGGAGAAGAAAATGAAGAAGAGAAGAAGAGAAGAAGAGAAGAAAAGAAGAAAAGAAGAAGAGAAGAAGAGAAGAGCGGGAGCCTCCCCCCCATGCCATGGGTGCGGAGCGGCCCGAGGAGAAGAAGACAGAAGACGCCGCGGAGGAGATGCTGGACGAGAACGCCGGAGGAAGAACCAGAAGAACCAGAAGAGCCAGAAGAACCAGAAGATGAAGGAAGATAGAAGAAAGAAGAAGCATTTAAATAAAGGAATTGTCAAAAACTGTCTCTTGTCATTTTTAACATTTTTGACACTTTTTTCGTGAAATGGTAGGGGTACTTATGTACCCCCTTACCATTTCACACAGGGGGGGGGGCCGGGATCTGGGGGTCACCTTGTTAAAGGGGGCTTCCAGATTCCGATAAGCCCCCCGCCCGCAGACCCCCACAACCACCGGCCAGGGTTGTGGGGATGAGGCCCTTGTCCTCATCAACATGGGGACAAGGTGTTTTGGGGGGCTACCCCAAAGCACCCTCCCAATGTTGAGGGCATGTGGCCTGGTACGGTTCAGGAGGGAGGGGGGGCCGCACTCTCGTCCCCCCCTCTTTTCCTGCGGCCTGCCAGGTTGCGTGCTCGGATAAGGGTCTGGTATGGATTTTTGGGGGGACCCCACGCCGTTTTTTTTTTTTTTTTGGCGCGGGGTTCCCCTTAAAATCCATACCAGACCTGAAGGGTCTGGTATGGAATTTAGGGGGAACCCCACGTCATTTTTTTTTTTTAATTTTGGCCGGGGCTCCCCTTAATATCCATACCAGACCTGAAGGGTCTGGTATGGAATTTAGGAGGACTCCCACGTCATTTTTTTTTTTTAATTTTGGTTCGGGGTTCCCCTTTGGGGAATTCCCATGCCGTTTTTATCAATGAACTTCTATGTGTATTGTCGGCAATGCAATAGCCGCGGGTAGTTTTAAATGAGTTTTTTCCTTCAAAATGTCATTTTGCTGTCAGACTGTTCTAAACACAGGAAACATGCGCCCCTTTACAGGCATACTATAGACACCCCCCAGGTACGAAATTTAAAGGGATATTACACTTTTATTGTTTGACTTTAAGCATTATTAAAATCACTGCTCCTGAAAAAACGGCCGTTTTTAAAACTTTTTTTTGCATTGATCCATGTCCCCTGGGGCAGGACCCAGGTCCCCAAACACTTTTTATGACAATAACTTGCATATAAGCCTTTAAAATTAGCACTTTTGATTATTCATGTTCGTGTCCCATAGACTTTAACGGTGTTCGCATGTTCGAACGAACTTTTTTCCTGTTCGCATGTTCTGGTGCGAACCGAACAGGGGGGTGTTCGGCTCATCCCTACACAGTGGCTTAGGCTAAGTTCACACATATGCAATTTGGTTGTGTTTTGAACCGCATCCAATTCGCATTACATGTGAGAGAACATTGCTTTCTATTGTGTAGAGTGTGGATTCAGTACAAATTGAAAAAAGAGTCCTGTCAGTTTTCTGAGCAGTGAATTTGCACCTGAGTCCAGCTCAGGTGCAAATTCAGGCCCATTGACTTCTATGGGAACGCTTCTGAATTGCCCATGTCATTCAGCTGTGAACAGGATAAAATCCTGACCTGATCGTGATGTAAACCTGACCTAATACTGATGCAAATCTGACCTGATCCTGATCAAAAACTGACCTGAAATGCTGAACAACTACTTTGTCAATTAACCCAGCCTCAGTGTTTAGCACTTCCACCTAGCATCATCATGGTCATCAGTAGGGATGAGCCGAACACACCCCGCTTCAGTTTGAACATACAAAAAGTTTGTCTGAACACCGTTAAAGTCTATGGGACACAAATGTAAAAAATCAAAAGTGCTAATTTTAAAGGCTTATATGCAAGTAATTGCCATAAAAAGTGTTTGGGGATCCGGGTCATGCCCCAGGGGACATGTATCAATGCAAAAAAAAGGCCGTTTTTTCGGAAGCAGTGATTTTAAGAATGCTTAAAGTGAAACAATAACAATTGAATATTCCTTTAAATATCGTGCCTGGGGGGTGTCTATACTATGCCTGTAAAGTGGTGCAGTTTTCCCGTGTTTAGAACAATACCACAGTAAAATGACATTTCTAAGGGAAAAAAAGTCATCCAAAACTGCTTGCAGCTGTAATGTACTGTCGGGTCCCGGCAATATAGATGAAAATCATTGAAAATCATTGAGAAAAACAGCATTGGTTCCCTCCCCCAGCCCATTACCAGGCTCTTTGGGTCTGGTATGGATATTAAGGGGAACCCCGCACCCAAATTTAAAAAAAATGGCGTGGGGGGGCCCCCAGGCACTATATACTCTGAACAGAAGTATATATACTATACGGCCTGCCCTATATACTTTGCAGAAAATTGGGCCTTAGGTGTTGATGGTACCAGAACACTGTAAGCGCTCACAGTTACTCTTGGTGAGCGCAGGGACAGGCCCTGCTGTAAAATACTATATCATAAATTGTAATTACATTCCCCTGTTAAACAGGGGCAGAAAAATTGGGCCTTGGGGGGTAGTGGTGGTGGTGCCACAACACTGTAAGCCCTCACAGTTACTCTTGGTGGGTGCAGGAACGGGCCCTGCTGTGAAATATTTGATCAAAAATTGTAAGTACACGCCCTTGTTAAACAGGGGCAGAAAAATTGGGCCTTAGGCAGTGGTGGTGGTGCCCTAAACCAAAAATATTGTTGGAAGCTAGCATCATCAAGATTGAAGAGGAATGGGATAGTCACTCAGCATAGGCAGTCTTCAAGGGATCCCACATCCATAGAAAAATCAATCAGTTACATCAGCATCAGGTGCTTGGTAGCTGCTGCTGATCCAAGACTGATTCATTTTTATGAATGTGAGCCTATCAAGGGAGTCTGTGGACAGGCACACTCTATGATCCATTACAAACCCTCCAGCAGCAATGAATGAAAAAGAACGATGGATGCAGGACAGACCAGTAGCTCAATTGCATATTGAGCAAGACCTGGCCAGTGGTCCATCCTCAAGACCCAGTAACCCAGTGGATGGTCTGTTGGAAAGGTCTCCAAGTCTGCTTTTGCACCTAGATATTCCTGTACCATGTAATGCAGACGCTGACGATAGTTGCTTGAACCGATCAGACCTTGGCGCTGAAGACTGAAAAATTGTCTAAAGGCATCGGTCAGCCCGCCACCTTCTCCACCGCTCTTCCTCTGACTGAACAAAGCTTCAGCAACATGTTGTCCAGCACCAGGAAATTGTAACCTCCCAGGGTCTGGAAATGCGTTGTATAAACCTTTCTTCAAGGCCTCCTGAAGATGTTTCATTCTCTGCTTCCTCTGCGAAGGCAGGATGAGTTCTGCAACCTTACCCTTGTAACGTGGATCAAGAAGGGTTGCTAGCCAGTAATGATCCCTCTCCTTGATACCATAAATCCTAGGGTCCTTTCGTAGGCTTTGCAGAATCAGGGAGGCCATGCAGAATAAGTTTGCAGAGGCATTCGATTCTGAGTCCTCTGGGTCACTAAGGATCACATAATCTGTAACAACCTCCTCCCAGCCACGTACAACTCCATGGGTTTCTGGGGACTGAAAACCATCCCTTGAAGACCGCTGCTGAGTGTTATCCTCCACATCCATGCTGGCACAATCTTCCTCCTCCTCTTCTTCCTGTGTGTTTGGCGGGCCTGTGGGCCTCAAGTGCCCTGTCCATTATTCCATGAAGCGTGTGCTCCAGCAGGAAAACAAGAGGGACAGTATCACTGATGCATGCATTGTCGCTGCTCACTCTCCTCGTGGCCTCCTCAAATGGTGACAGGACTGGCGTGGCAAAAAGAAGCCAAGCTCCCCTGACCCTGTCCTGGTGCCATACTTGCACAGGTACTCATTGATGGCCCTCTGCTGCATGTGTAGCCACGGCAGCATTGCCAACATTGAGTTCCACCTGGTTGGCATGTCACAAATGAGGCAGTTGGTGGGCAGATTGCATTCCCTTTGAATGTCAGCCAGCCGCGCACTGGCATTGTATGACTGGTGGAAATGACCATAGACTTTTCTGGCCTGCCTCAGGAGATCCTGTAAGCTTGGGTACCTGCTCAAGAACTGCTGCACCACCAAATTCAGGACCTGTGCCGAACATGGAACATGGGTCAAGTGTCCCTGTCAGAGGGCGGAGAGAAGGTTGGTGCCATTGTCACATACAACCATTCCTGGCTGAAGCTAGCATGGCATCAACCACCTCTGAGCCTGCCCCTGCAGAGCTGACAGAATCTCTGCCCCTGTGTGGCTCCTGTCCCCTAAGCAGACCAACTCAAGCACCGCATGGCATCTTTTTGCCTGAGTGCTTGCATAGGCCCTTGAACGCTTACAGAGCACCGCTGGTTCAGAGGACATATCTGCAGAAGAGGCCATAGAGTAAGAAGAAGAGGAGGGGAGGAGGAGAGAGCTGTGGCAGAATCACCACTAGCATTTTGGAGGCGTGGTGACGGAACAAGCTCCAACAATACTGAACTCTGTCCTGTATCCTTCCCAGCTGCCAGCAGAGTTAACCGGTGCGCCGTGAAAGAAAGGTAACGTCCCTGCCCATGCCTGCTAGACCGTGAGTCAGCAGTGATATGCACCTTACTGCTGACCGCCCTGTCCAACGAGGCCAAAAAATTGCCTTCCACATGCTGGTAGACAGCCAGAATAGCCTTCCGTGAAAAGAAATGGTGTTTTTGGAACCTGCCACTGAGGTACAACACATTCCACAAATTCACGAAAGGGGGCAGAGTCTAACAGCTGAAAAGGCAGCAGTTGCAGTGCTAGCAATTCAGATGCTGAGCATTTATTTCTTACAGTTTAGCATCTGGGGTAGGGAAATTTGCCTGCTAAAATCAGATGGAAGTGTACTGATAGCAGATTGGCTGCAAGTACTTGGGACACCTTTTGCTATACCTTCATTCCTCTCAGTGCAGGTTTTTAAGAGGACTGGAGGTATAGTGGGGTTAGAGATCCCAGATGAGGATCAAGGAGAAGTCCGCCTTTTTCTTTGATGTGGGTCTTTCAAGTGCTGTTGCCAACGGACTGCATGGGAGGTCGTCATATGTCTGATCAAGCATGTGGTGCCCAAGAGGCTGCTGTTCTGGCCATGCTTGATCCACTTCAGACATAGTTTGCAAACAGCAATGGTGCGATCTGCTGCACAAGTGTAAAAAAAGGCCCACGCCAAGGAACTTTCAAAATCAGTGGGGAGTCAGCAGTGCCCTGCACCTGCAGAGCTCTGCGGTGTGATGCAGTAGGGTGGCTGCCCTTAAGCTGTCCCCTAGAGGACATCCCACCTCGTTGGAGTTGTGCCATCTCCTGCTCCTCCTCCTCTCTTCTATCAGGCACCCAAGTAGAGTCAGTGACCTCACCATCCCCTCCATCCTCGTCACTGGAGCAAACTTGGCAGTATGCTGCAGCTGGGGGAACATGACTGCCAGTTTCTTGTCCTTCTTGGGCACCCCCTCTCTCTAGGCTCACGTTACTCCCTTCCTCAACCTTGGAACCAACATGGGAGCCTTCCAATCATCCTCCAGCAGCATGTACCCGACACTGTAGTCGAATAGTTTGAGGGACTCTTTCGTGCATGATAGTGGGCTATGGAAGGAGTGACTGTGGACAAGGAGCCGGTGGAATAGACCACTTTGGCAGCTGCATTAGAAGGCAAGCTACTCTGAGCCTGGGTGACAGAGGATGAGGAGGATTAGGACAGCTTTGTTATCCACTCCACCAACTCTTCTGCATGTTCTGGCTCAATAACACTGCCAGAAGCAGAAAAAAGGACAAGTGTGCCCCATGGCCACCTGCAGAGGATGCACCATGTCCATGACCAGCACTGTTGACTGCAGACACAGAGGCTATTTGCCCTCTTTTAGGGGCCTGTGAGCATCTGCCTCTCCTTGGTGGCCTTCCGGACATGATGTATATTTTGTTTTGCAACACCAAACTACACTGTATTGTGTACTGTGTACACCACCAGAAAAGTAGTAGCAACTGCACTATGGTTGCACTGTATTGTGTACACCACCAGAAAAGTAGTAGCAACTGCACTATGGCTGCACTGTATTATGTACTGTGTACACCACCAGAAAAGTAGTAGCATCTGCACTACGGCTGCACTATATTGTGTACTGTGTACACCACCAGAAAAGTAGTAGCAACTGTACTATGATTGCACTATAATGTGTACACCACTAGAAAGGTAGTAGCAACTGTACTACGGCTGTACCGTATTGTGTACTGTGTACAGCACCAGAAAAGTAGTAGCAACTGCACTATGGCTGCACTATATTGTGTACTATGTACACCATCAGAAAAGTAGTAGCAACTGTACTACGACTGCACTGTATTGTGTACTGTGTACACCACCAGAAAAGTAGTAGCAACTGCATTATGGCTACACTGCATTGTGTACTGTGTACACCAACAGAAAAGTAGTAGCAACTGCACTATGGTAGCACTGTATTGTGTATTGCACCAGAAAAGTAGTAGCAATTGCACTACGGCTGCACTGTATTGTGTACTGTGTACACCACCAGAACAGTAGTAGAAACAGTACATGCACTGTAGATATAGGCTACATTGGATGCAGAGTATATATATATATAATATATTAAAACACCGCCTGAAGTATATTAGAAATAGTACACCACGGAATGCACTGTAGATATAGGCTACACTGGTTGCAGAGTGTGTGTGTGTATATGTAGATATAGATATATAGATCTATCTATCTATCTATCTATCTATCTATCTATCTATCTATCTATCTATCTATCTATCTATCTATCTATCTATCTATCTATCTATAGATAGATAGATAGATAGATAGATAGATAGATAGATAGATAGATAGATAGATAGATAGATAGATAGATAGATAGATAGATAGATATAGATATAGATATCTATATCTATATCTATATATATCAAATACACTGCCACTAACTGAATACCTGCCTGCTTAATCTAAATCAAGCTATCTCTCCATCCATGCAAACAACACTACACAGGGCTGCCGTGGAGGCAGCCTTATATAGTGTGGGGCGTGGACTTAGTCCCACCAATCATCCTACAGCAATGCACTGTGATCTCGCAGTGCATTATGGGGCATTCCACGGGTGCTCAAATTTCCCACGAACACCGCATAATGTTCGTTCTTCGGCGAACGGGCGAAGACCCAACGTTCTAGTCAAACCTATATTCAACCCGAACATCGAGCTCATCCCTAGTCATCAGTTTGAATCCAAAACTCTAACCTGGTAGGATTCATTTACTCCTGGCTAACTTGGCCCTAGTATGTGTATGCATGAATGTGAGTTTGGGACTTTAAATTGTAAGCTCCTTGAGGGCAGGGACTGATGTGAATGTACAATATAATGTAAGTTGATGGTGCTATATAAGTACCTGAAATAAATAAAATAATTATAATCTTAATCCAAACTCTAAACCTAATCCTAACATTAACCCTCATTTGATGCTGATTTTTGGCATTTGCTGCCTCTGGCTACTCTCTGAGCTATATCCAGACCTTATGCTGACTCTTTGTATGGCCCATCTCGGCCTCTCAAAATGCCTCTAAAGGCCTGTCAAAGCCCATTTAAAAGTTTCTCATGAACTCTCAAGGCCTCCAAAGGCCTTAAGGCCTTGCCCTTTCTTTGCTGTATTATGCCATTACTGGCGTATAGTTATATGACGTCTGCAGGAATACTCTCCCATCCTGGGAGGGTTGTCATATGATGTCCTCTGCTTCTCACCTCTACTACCCCTGGGGGCCCGCAGCGCGGCGATCAAGGATCATGCTTGTCCCTCGTGACACAGCCCATCTCCGATTAGTGTAAAGAGCCAATGAAATTGGCTCTTTACCACATTACAGGCTGTGTCCAATCACAGCCTCTCAATTTGGAGATCTGCATGCACGCCACTCGTGCGCGCCCCCGAGGGCGTGCAACACGGTGATCGGGGAGGAAGCATGTCTCTTGGTTACAGCCCTTCCCGATCAGGGTAAGGAGCCAAAGAAAGGCTGTGTCCAATCACAGCCAGTCACAAATGTCAACAAATGGCTGTAGCATCGTTTCCAAGTTCTCTTCCTCAGTGTGTGTGTGGAGGACACCTGGAAGAAAAAGTGCAATGATGTGCCCGATCTCCGCCAAATAAAGAGTACCTGTCACCAGCCCATCTGAGTACCTGTCACCAGCCCATCTGAGTACCTGTCACCAGCCCCAGAGTACCTGTCACCACCATCAGAGTACTTGAGTACCTGTCACCAGCCAATCAGAGTACCTATCTCCAGACCATCAGAGTACCCAAGTAGCTATCTCCAGCTCATGAGAGTACCCGAGTACCTGTCACCAGCCCATCAGAGTACCCGATTACCTGTCACCAGTTGGGGTGTTTTCATTTCAAAATGGTTTCATTTTGGGGGTAATTCTACTGTCCCGGTGCTCCAGGACCTTCAAAAGTATGATAGGTTGTCAGGAAACTAAATGTGTAATTTATGCTCCTACAACGCCCAACGGTGCTCCCTACATGTTGGACCTCTCTATGTGGCCAGGCTGTGTAAAAATCTTACACATGTGGTATCGCCATACTCAGGAGGAGTAGCAGAATGTGTTTTGGGGGGTAATTTTTGCTATGTACGTGCTATCTGTTAGAAAAATCGAATAAATTGGAAACATTGAGTAAAAAAAAAAATAAGTGTTAATTTTCTTTCCACATTTTCCAAAAACTTTTGGAAAAAAACAACATGTTCAAAAGACTCATTATGCCTCAGAGAATATACGTTGGGGTGTTTGCTTTCCAATATGGGGTCATTTTGTGGGTAATTCCACTATCCTGGTGCTCCAGGGCCTCCAAAAGTGTAATAAGTTGTTAGGAAATGTTAAGTGTAATTTATGCTCCTAGAATGCCCGATGGTGTTCCTTTGCATGTTGGACCTCTCTATGTGGCCAGGTTGTGTAAAAGTCTCACACATGTGGTATCGCCATACTTGGGACGAGTATCAGAATGTATTTTGGGGTGTAATTTTTGCTATGTACATGCTGTGTGTTAACCACTTGCTGACCGATACACTCCGATATACGTCGGCATAATGGCAGCGGTGGGCAAATGGGCGTACGTCCTCATTAAGAGCCAGGGATAGCTGGCACGCACCCGCCGTCAGCATGACTGTGCTTGTGAGACCGGCGACTTGATGTCCTCCAGTCTCCCGGCGATCGTGTCATGGAGCCACAGAATGGGGAAGTGCCTATGTAAACAAGGCATTTCCCCGTTCTGGCTTGTGTCATGACAGAAATCACTGCTCTCTGTCGTCCAGAGCAGTGATTGCTGTCATGTGAGTTGAAGCCCATTCTCCCCCCACAGTTAGAATCACTCCCTAGGACACACTTAACCCCTTCATCGCCCCCTAGTGGTTAACCCCTTCCCTGCCAGTGTCATTTACACAGTAATCAGTGCATTTTTATAGCACTGATCACTGTATAAATGACAAAGGTCCCAAAATAGTGTCAAAAGTGTCCGATGTGTCCGCCATAATGTCACAGTCCCGATAAAAATTGCAGATCGCCGCCATTACTAATAAAAAAAAATTAATAAAAATGCCTTAAAACTATTCCCTATTTTGTAGATGCTATAACTTTTGCACAAACCAATCAATATACACTTATTGCGATTTTAAAAAATTTTTTTTACCAAAAATATGTAGAATAATACATATTGGCCTAAACTGATATTTATTATAGCAAAAAGTAAAAAATTATTGTGTTTTTTTTTTTTAAATTGTTGCTCTTTTTTTGTTTATAGCGCAAAAAATAAAACTGCAGAGGTGATAAAATACCAACAAAAGTAGGGTCTATTTGTGGGAAAAAAGGAAGTCAATTTTGTTTAGGTGCAACATCGCCCGACCGCGCAATTGTCAGTTAAAGCGTCAGAGTGCCAAATCGTCAGGAAGTGCTCTGGTCAGGAAGGGGGTAAAATCTTCCAGGGCTGAAGCAGTTAAAAAATATCCTATAAATTGACCAATTTGTGTAAAAAATGATACGTTTTCATTTTCTTTCCACGTTTTCCGAAGACTTTTAATAACTCATAGAATATATGTTGGGGTGTTTGCTATCAAAATGGGGTCATTTTGTGGGTAATTCCATTGTCCTGGTGCTCCAGGGCCTTCAAAATTGTGATAGGTCGTTAGGAAATTAGTTGTGTAATTTATGCTCCTAGAATGCCTGACGGTGCTCCCTACATGTTGGACCTCTCTATGTGACCAAGCTGTGAAAGAGTTTTAAACATGTGCTATCGCCATACTCGGGAGGAGTTACAGAAAGTATTTTGGGGTATAATTGAAAGTATGCATATGCTGTGTGTGATAAATAACTTGTTATTATATCAATTTTGTGTAAATAAAATAAAATAAAATAAAAATTTCTTAATTTTCCCAAGAATTGTGGCCTCTTACTAAATACCTTGGACTGTCTACTTTTCAAAAAGGGGTCATTTGGGGGGTATTTGTACTTTCCTGACATTTCAGGGCCTCAAGAAATGAGATGGGCCGCAGTGCATGAGGTGTGATCAAGTTTCAATGATTTGCAACATAGCTTGTAGACTCTACAACTTTCACACAGACCAAATAATATACCCTTATTTGGGTTATTTTTTACCAAAGATATGTAGCAGTATAAATTTTGGCCCAAATGTATGAACAAAAATTACTTATTTGCAAAATTTATCATAGAAACTAAAAATAGTTTTTTTTTCCTCCAAAATTTTCGCACTTTATTTCATTTATGTCGCAAAAAATAAAAAACTCAGTGTTGCTAAATACCACCAAAATAAGTCGCTATTTGTGTGAAAAAAATGATAAAAATTTTGTTTGGGTACAGTGTTGCATGACTCAGTAATTGGCATTCAAAGTGCGAGAGCACTGAAAGCTGAAAATTGGTCTGGACTAGGGATGAGCTTTGAGTTCGAGTCGAATTCATGTTCGACTCGAACATCGGTTGTTCGCCAGTTCTCCGAACAGCGAACAATTTAGGGTGTTCGCGGCAAATTCGAAAGCCACGGAACACCCTTTAAAAGTCTATGGGAGAAATCAAAAGTGCTAATTTTAAAGGCTTATATGCATGGTATTGTCATAAAAAGTGTTTGGGGACCTGGGTCCTGCCCCAGGGGACATGAATCAATGCAAAAAAAAGTTTTAAAAACAGACGTTTTTTCGGGAGCAGTGATTTTAATAATGCTTAAAGTGAAACAATAAAAGTGTAATACTCCTTTAAATTTCGTACTTGGGGGGTGTTTGTAGTATGCCTGTAAAGGGGCGCATGTTTCCCATGTTTAGAACAGTCTGACAGCAAAATGACATTTCAAAGGAAAAAAAGTCATTTAAAACTACTCCCGGCTATTAATGAATTCCGACAATACACATAAAAGTTCATTGATTAAAACGGCATGGGAATTCCCCACAGGGGAACCCCGAACCAAAATTAAAAAAAAAAAATTACGTGGGGGGTCCCCCTAAATTCCATACAATGCCCTTCAGGTCTGGTATGGATATTAAGGGGAACCCCGGGCAAAATTAAAAAAAAAATGTCGTGGGGTCCCCCTCAAAATCTATACCAGACCCTTCAGGTCTGGTATGGATTTTAAGGGGAACCCCGCACCAAATTTTTTTTTAAAAATGGCGTGGGGTCCCCCCAAAAATCCATACCAGACCCTTATCTGAGCACGCAACCTGGCAGGCCGCAGGAAAAGAGGGGGGACGAGAGAGCGCCCCCCCTCCTGAACCGTACCAGGCCACATGCACTCAACATTGGGAGGGTGCTTTGGGGTAGCCCCCCAAAACACCTTGTCCCCATGTTGATGGAGACAAGGGCCTCATCCCCACAACCCTTGCCCGGTGGTTGTGGGAGTCTGCGGGCGGGGGGCTTATCGGAATCTGGAAGCCCCCTTTAACAAGGGGAGCCCCAGATCCCGGCCCTCCCCCCTGTGTGAAATGGTAAAGGGGTACAAAAGTACCCCTACCATTTCACATAAAAACTGTCAAAAATGTTAAAAAGGACAAGACAATTCCTTTATTTAAATGCCTCTTCTTTCTTCTATCTTCTTTCTTCTTTCTTCTATCTTCTATCTTCTATCTTCCTTCGGTTTCTTCCTCCATCTTCTTCTTCTTCTGGTACTTCTGGTTCTTCCTCCGGTGTTCTCGTCCGGCATCTTCCTCCACGGCCTCTTCTTCCCTTCTTCTCCTCGGGCCGCTCCGCATCCATGATGGCATGGAGGGAGGATCCCGCTGTGTGACGCTTCTCCTCTTCTGACGGTTCTTAAATAATGGGGGGCGGGGCCACCCAGTGACCCTGCCCCCCTCTGACGCATGGGGACTTGATGGGGTCTTCCCTGTGGCATTTGCCGTAACTTGCATATAAGCCTTTAAAATTAGCACTTTTGATTATTCATGTTCGTGTCCCATAGACTTTAATGGTGTTTGCGTGTTCGAACAAATTTTTTGCTTGTTCGCAAGTTCTGGTGCGAACCGAACAAGGGGGTGTTCGGCTCATCCCTAGTCTGGACAGGAGAGGTGTATAAGTGTCCTGTATTGAAGTGGTTAAATGTTATCTAACACTATCATAAAATTACTTTTTGAGGTTGGTTGATATATTCCTCAACGATGTTGTATATTAGTTTCAGCTGTTTCAGTGCCATGCTAATTATTATTTTGTTCAGTATCTGACAGATGCACAATAAATTCAGATTTTTTGCTTTTTGATGTAGCACCACCCCTGTAGGAGTTTCAGATGAAAGGTATCCTCCACTCTTGCACAGCCAGGCACACCAAATTTTTTACAAGCACCCAGAGTCAGAAAACAGTCTTTGGCTTTGTTTTTATTATTTATTAGACGGTTAATAACTTGGATAAGGATGGGAGGTTATGAGATACCCACATGACTTCAATAACTTCAGGGACAACTTCCTATACACATCTTTATACAGTCTCTTCTTTTCGTTCCTCCTGCACAAACACTTGTTGCTCCAGCTGAATCACTCTTGACACTCTTGAGATGATCTGACAGGCTCCCAGTCAGATTTTAGCATCAGCGTAGCTCAGATACAGTAAAATAGCATATAACTTCTTCTCTGTGGCTACTGATCCCAGCACTACTTCTTCAAGCACTGCCAACCCACCCGGCTGCAGCTGCCCTTTTCACCAGCCTTCCTGGCTATCTCTACACCAATCCTCCCGTGTGTTTTGGCAGGATCATTCCAGCACCCAAGCCCCCCCCCCAGACTAGGGGGTTTGTCTCAAGGGCCAACGAAAGCCTTCTCAACACTGCATCTCCATCTTCCACATGACTGCCCTGCTGGTATGGCCCATGCCTATTTATGGAATTATCTCAGCCACCTGCCGGCCCACTGCTGGGGATTGGCCAAGGCTCTATAAATATTCAAGGCAGCTCCTCCTAATCCTCAACCTCTAGTTCTAGAAGATTCTCCAACCTTCCAGACCAGGGGGAGGCACCAGGATAAGTCACCCAGTCCTAAACTCTATTAAACCCTTACCCAGTTAAGACTCACCAGCTTAACTGTGAGTCAGAGTATGGTTCACTTCTAGCACACACTAGAGGGCGAAACATTGACATACAGTCAAATTTTTTCTGTTTCTTGGTGTTTTTTTAGACTATTTTTTTTATATGTAAATGTGCCTTGATAACTGATCCGTAAGCAAATATAATTCGAAAAATGTAACACACACACACACACTTAGCACAGATGCCTCATTTTCATCAATGTACATCACACAAATGCCAAAGCTTTGATGTACTATTTTAATTAAACCCATAGAACTAATAGGTCAGAGAAAGAATATGTTTTACCACACCAAACAATTCACACTGGTGAAAAAGCATACGGAAGAGATGCACAGAAAATTATTTATTACACCTCAGAATATTGTCATGGAAGTTCTCCTTCTGGTGACATTAAATACAATGTAGGTTGCAAATTACTTCCTGACATTTCGCACTAGGTCTGTGTCTTGTGGGAAAGGCAGGGAACAGTATCCAGGTCATGGATAAGGGAGTTCTTGAAATTGTACCCCTTCCTCTGACCACAACATTTTTAAGAGGACAAGTACTCTTGACAACACTGTCAATTTTGCTGAGATCCAATTGCATTGCACCTCTTAAAATTCTCCACTTACTAAATAGTAACTAAATGGTAGTAACTAAATAGTATGTCAAAAGTGCATTCCACAAATCACCTAGCCCTTGTCAATTATTAATTGAAAACATTCTTCCTCAAATCCAGACTTCTTTTTGAAAAAGGCTTCATTAGGTATGTGCAAATGCATCACCAGCCACTGGCAAATTGTCATATTTCTATCAAAATGGATTAGGGTCTGGTATGTTGAACCTTTCTGCTCTAATGCTCCTTGCCATTGGTGAATTGTGAAAAACATAGTTACAAGTAACAGGTGTCCTAATCCCTCTTCACTCTATCCAAAACTAAAAAAAAAGTTTTGCTTTTAGTCATACTTTAATTTAGTTTTCAGTCCTTGTACTCGAAATAACACTCTGAATAATGCCTGAGATATCTGTGTTTTATTCTCTGGAGTTTTGATTACTAACTGGTGCTGTGGATCTTTATTGTTAAATGTTGAAGGTTTAAGTGGAACATTTTGGTGAGACTACTCTTTATTCTGTTAAGTATTTGAGAATTTGGAGTTCACAAATGTTCTAGTGGACAAAATGGAATCTGATGCATAGTGTGGTTCTTTTACTTTTTCTGAAGAGAGTTTGTTTACGGTGTCTTGGCTTCCAGGACACTCTATTTCCCTTGATATGAGGCTCTACCTTGACTTGTGATCTAACTTGGGCTTTGAATGGACACGGGTGATAATAATGATTTGTGGCCTTTCTTAGATGGGACATTTGGGCTTCATAGATTTGTGAACTTTTGTTTGAGCAGATTGTGATGTTGTCATGTGCCTGGGTTGGAACCTGGGTTCTTCCAGCTCTGTGCTGTTGTCCTGTTTGCACTGCCACTGGGGAATCTGACTCTCTGCAGCTTACATTTTGCTAAGTACATCACCTCCTGGGACTTTCTAGTTCCACCTGCCTTCCAGCTGCAATCAATCCACAAACATATCAGCTTAAGGTGTACATTTATAAAACTGAGAAGTTTTTTCTCAATTCAGTTCTCGGCAGTTCTCAGAGGAAAATTATCTCCTCTGCAGCTGGTTTATGAAACTGAGAACTTCAGTTCTTGGAGGGAGAAGTGTTTCCTCTGAAAACGTCCAAGATCAGTGTAAAAGTGGGTAAGCTGCCTGTAATCTCGTGAGATATTGTGAGATTACGGTGCAGCCGAGTTCAAAAAGTTAAACTAAAGTTTAAAAGAGCATGTAATTACATGTTTTCAGACATGTGATAAATATATATATATACATACACACACTTGTATATAGTATATATATTCATTTTTTAACCCACTGGTGCTGACATTAGGAAGAAAGAAGCCTTCTTCCTCTTATCACACCAGCTTCTCTCCCAGACTCTCAACCCCAGAGCTGGTGAATCTGGAAGGGAGATATTCCAAAGTAACAGCTGTGAGATCTTCAGATCTCACTTTTATAAACTGGCCGTTTGTGACAGAACAGTCCTGTAATGTGATGAGAAGCGAAAAACATGTTCTCTGCTCCTTATATCAGCTATATAAACCGGTACACCCTAGAGATCAGCCGTGATCCTGAGGATCACAGCTGATCTCTGTTTTATAAACGGACACCTAAATTGCAGGACTTCCTGTGGACTGTGCCTGTTTGTTGGATCAGTTTCCCTGGGTGTGTGATATACAGTGGAACCTCGGATTACGAGCATAATCCGTTCCAGGAGTATGCTCTTAATCCAATGTACTTGCATATCAAAGTGAGTTAATGGAAATGAAAAAAATTTCTTCAGCATTGACTTCAATGGGATGCAATACCGCATGTGGCCAGAGGCAGGGGGCGCCGGAGAGCCTCAGAAACGGACGAAAAGGCCCGAGGGACACTTCGGCTGACCTCGGCAAACCTCGGAAAGACTCTGTTCACGAGCCTTTTCGAGGTTTGCCGAGGTCAACCGAACTGTCCTCGGGCCTTTCCGTGCATTTCCGAATGGCGCCAAATGGTGACTTTCGGCTCTGCTCGGCTCCGGCGCCCCCCACCTCAGGCCAAAAGTGGTGTGCAGTACAACACTCACAAACCAAGTTAGGACTTTTAGAAATACAGTGCTTGGTTTGTGAAACGCTCATTAACCGCTTTACTCGCAAACTGAGGTTCCACTGTACTTCTAAGGTACTGAATTTCTGAACTTTGACCTCTGCCTGTTTCCTGGATTACTCTTCACCTGGCAATTCTACATTACTCTTCCAGCCTGTGTATGACCCTGCCTGCCTCTGACCACGCTTCTGGATTCTGACTTTGTACCTTGCTCTCAATATTTGTTGCTGATCTGGCTTGCCTGACTACGCTAACATCTCAATCCCCAGCCAAAGCTCCACTCAGGACTAAACCTTTTACAGGTACTGTACAGAAGTCCTGTTCTTATCCTTGGAACCCCAGTAATTAACAGAATCCAAAAAACCCTAGGTCCATTTAGAAAGGATTATCTTTTTGCACATGATATAAAATTGATGTTGCTGGAATGTCTTGATTTTATATTTTCCATAATTATGCCCCTTGGAGATGATTTTACCTGGTGGTTACAGCAGTTATTCTTTCAGACGTCTGATCTACTGTTTCTGATATTTAATCCATACTCCTCTGAGGAAGCTTAAAGTGCTACTAAACCCATAACAGTAATATCAGTCTGTATATACAGTAAAGCATGCCTGTTATACTCACTGTGGAACCTAAGAGGTTAATATTCTGCATTTGTGTAAAAAGGTGCTGTTTTCTCTGAACCTCTTCTTCTTTTACTGTACCCAATCCATCTGCTGATAGAACAGAGCCCTAGGGGGCACTCTGCCCATGCTCGGTTTGGTGTGTATGGCTTGGGGGGGTGCACGTGATCAGCACAGGGCTTATCTGCACTGTCCAGAGGGTCAGGGGTCATGCAGCCTCATAGGACAGTCAGAGGAGAATGAAAAATCCTTCTACAAGCTTAGGACTCCATTCACACTAGCATTTTCTTAAGCTCCTAGAAGCTGTTATTAGCATTTTTTTCTGCTCCTAGAAGCTAAATAGTGTTATCCTATCTGTTCATGTACACTACTTTAGGCTATTAGCATTTTTTGAGCTTTAGCATCTAGGAGCAGAAAAAAAAATGTTTTTGTAGAGTTTCTTGGAGTGTTTTTCCAGCAGAAACGCTCTTAAATGCTCCTAAACACTACTAATAGTGTTTTTTGAGGTTTTTTTTTCCTTTTACTGCAAAAACACCAAAAAAAGCTAATGCTCCTAAAAGCTCTTAAACGCTCCTAAAATGCTATTACAAAAAGCTATTACCAGCATTTCTTATCCAGTGATTTTTGCAGCATTTTTTTAGCTTAAAATAAACACTAGTGTGCATGGAGCCTTAATCAGTGCTCGGCTGGACACTAATAGAAATCACAAGACTGCTATATGCTGCTGATGAGAAAAGGTATTTAGCAGTTTTTACCCCGTGACACAACCGAGTGACCCCGCCCCCTCTGACACTACGGGGAAACCATAGGGATGCCCCCGTGCATCAGAGGAGGGCGGGGTGACCCGGCGACATCATCGTGTGGCCCTGCCCTCTGTTATAAAAGAACTGTCAACTGAGAGGCCGGTCATTATGGCGGGTGCCTCCCATGGAGGCAGATCGGTGGCGGCGTGCGGCTTTTTTTTTTTCTTTTTCGGTCTGTCGAGGGAGAGAAGAAGAAGATGAATGGACTTTGTGGGACACTTTTATTTCTTTTATTTTTTAATAAAGGACTTGTCCCAAGGCGTGTATTGTCATTTTTACCATTTTCAACTTTTTTGTGAAATGGTAGGGGTACATTTGTACCCCGTTACCATTTCACAGAGGGGGGAGGGTGGGATCTGGGGGTCCCCTTGTTAAAGGGGGCTTCCAGGTTCCAATAAGCTCCCCACCCACAGACCCCCACAACTACCTGGCAAGGGTTGTGGGGATGAGCCCCTTGTCCCCATCAATATGGGGACAAGGTGTTTTGGGGGGGCCACTACCCCAAAGCAGCCTCCCCATGTTGAGGGCATGTGACCTGGTATGGTTCAGAAGGGGGGAGTGCTCTCTCCTCCCCGCCTCTTTTCCTGCGGCCTGCCAGGTTGCGTGCTTGGATAAGGGTCTGGTATGGATTTTTGGGGTGACCCCACGCCATTTTTTTTTAAATTTTGGCGTGGGGTTCCCCTTAAAATCCATACCAGACCTGAAGTGTCTGGTATGGATTTTGAGAGGGACCCCCACGCCATTTGTTTTTTATTTTGGCACGGGGTTCCCCTTAATATTCATAGCAGACCCAAAGGGCCTGGTAATGGACTGTGGGGGAATCCCATGCCGTTTTTCTCAATGACTTTTATGTGTATTGCCGGGACCGACAATTCATTATAGCCGCGAGTACTTTTAAATGACTTTTTTTCCTTTAGAAATGTCATTTTGCTCTCGGACTGTTCTAAACACGGGAAACATGCGCCACTTTACAGGCATACTATAGATACCCCCCCCAGGTACGAAATTTAAAGGAATATTTCACTTTTATTGTTTCACTTTAAGCATCATTAAAATCACTGCTCCCGAAAAACCGTCCGTTTTTAGATTTTTTTTTGCATTGATACCTGTCCCCTGGGGCAGGACCCAGGTCCCCAAACACTTTTTATGACAATACCATGCATATAAGCCTTTAAAATTAGCACTTTTGATTATTCATGTTTGTGTCCCATAGACTTTAACGGTGTTCGCATGTTCGAACAAATTTTTTGCCTGTTCACATGTTATGCTGCGAACCGAACCAGGGGGTGTTCGGCTCATCCCTGTGGTGGAAATAGAACACCTGTATATGGGGACATATGTAAGGTTTTATCTTAAGTTTATTCTTTACATGTTCATGTACCTTTATTTGTCAGCAAGCACAAACAGACTTGGCCTTCATCTCATCCTTTGGACACTCACAACAGTGCACCTTCCTGCTCCAGACTGTCAGGGCTGGGCTCAGCCCTTCCTTCTCAAAGCTGTCTGCTCAGCTGTCGGCTAATTGCCAGCTCCTTTCTCTCCACCTGTTGATGATATCCTGCTCGTCAGTCCTGCCTACTTAAGCCATCCAGCCCAGATGATTTTGGCCTTTGCCCTGGTCACATCTCTAGAGATGCTCTCCTGTGTTCCTGTTAAAGACTTGCTTGGCTGACATTACTTCTGGCTCCAGATCCTCCTTGCTGTTCTACTACACTCATCTCTGGCTCCCTGATGTTTTTGCTTGTCTGACTATCCGTTACGGTTCCTGAACTCTGGCTATGTTTTGACTATGTTTACTCTGTTTATCTTTTTATTATTATTAAACAAGTGTGATTTAACTGTACTTCTGTCTCAGTCTGATTCATGGTTTCTGACACAGATCTACTTCCTGTTCTATCTTTGCCTTAGCATTTCTGGTCTTGGGTAGGGTGAACCCAGGGGTCGTGACCTGGGGTAAGTATGCAGCAAAAATACATCTCCGCCATCAGGAGCTCTAGTGAATACCAGCTGGTGCTTAGACATGCACAGGGGATTCTGTGTTACCTGCCCTCAACTGGGACCATTTACCTAAATTTGTGAGTCCTAAACATACTTCTAGGTCTTATCTGTTCCAAAGTGATCCTAGTCCTAGTTCCAGGACAATCCTCTCCAAGTCTAGTGTGGTTTTAACTCTTAAATCATGCTTCCAGGTCTTTTCTGGTCATTAGTGACCTGCTCAATTGTGAACTGGCTGTTGGTCTACACTTCTTGGGTAAGTCTACCATCTCTCTTTGAGGGTCCATGTTAGTGCATAATACCACCTTAGCAAAAGGATTTTATTGTGCCACAGTAGAGTGGAGCCATCTATATGGGCTAGATTCAGTTTTGCATGGGTGGAATCCCATACATGAAGTTGTTGGTATGTTAATGAATTAGTGTGTACGGGGGTGGTACAGCCATCTTCCCCTCTCAGGATCTTACATAAGGGGTTACAGTCTAAATATCAACAATGAGCATAATAAAATATTAAAGCACATTTGCTCTGATTTAGTTATTGTATACCAATGAGATGTGTGAGCTGCTTATGTAAGGTTAATATCTGGCAACACAGTTCCTCCAAGAGAATTTGGGTTTTTAAGTAGTGGCTCTCTCAACATGTGCCTGTTAGTATCCCAAATAAATGGCTTTACGAGGGATATTAGTGGGATGGTACAATGGGAGGTATACTTGGTAAGGCCAAAGTATTAGAGGATTTTTGACAATCCTGCCCATGACCCCAAAGGGAGGTCTGGACCATAGCTGGATCTTGGCCTTAAAGAGTCAAGTCAGGAGTCCAGTGTTCAGGAGAAATAGTGCTAGGTGGATTCCATGAAATTTATAGGCCTATAATAGAGGTAGTTCATGAAAGGGCAGAAAGGCCTGATTGATTGTAGATAAGGAGCTATCTACAGGGAATATTATAGTGATATGACCTGTCAGGAAGGCATGGAAGTGAGCTCTCATGTGAGCAGGTGATTTGGGATTCCCAATAGGCTGCAAAATCTAAGCACCAGTCGGATTTCACTAAAGCGCCTGATGGTGGAAATGAATTTTGCTGTGTGCGGTGCCAAGGCACAACCCCCAGGTTTACCCTGCTGCAGGAGTGGAGATAGGCAATGCAAGAGGATATGGGAGCAAGTAGGAATACAGGCAGGCAGGGATAAAGAGTAAATCCAACAATTTACGCTTTATGCTTTTTTTTTCAAATATTTTATTTATGAGATATGCTTTAACCTTTTCTTTTTAATGCTCCACCTGACTGTCTCTCATTTATTTTTATTTTGTTTGTATTTACTATTTAGATATGCATCTTATTGTGCCCCTTAAGTTCCTGCCAACTTTATTACTTGTCTAGTTACTAATGTTCCTCGTAATATAAGGCTACATAGTTAATCCGGTTGAAAAAAGACACAAGTCTATCGAGTTCAACCAATAAATATAAGTCTCAGCTTGACACGTGTATAAAGGATGTGGAGTTAGTGAAGCCTCAGTCATGCACATCCTACAACATGCCGCTCCATCCCTTCCCAGGCTACTAATGTTTTTTTACTATGGACAGCATTGAGCATACAGCTTAATTTTAGGTGCTGTTTAGGAAGTTTTAAACATCAGACGTAGCCAAGCAACTAGTGTTTTTAAAAGAATATGGAGGTGCAATGGTTCCATTAATGAAAAACCTCACAACCCAAAACATTATTTTCAACCACACACACTTCATATTCTGTGCATGCAGTTTAACACATGTATTGCATGTTCCATTAAGTAGAAAACTCCTACATACAGTTGGTTATTATATAATGATATAAGTATAATGTCTTCTTGGTGTCTTTTCTAAGATGGGTACCATGAATTTCTTTAATGCTTACAATCAAAACACATGTGCTGTACTATAGTTATTATTTCAAGAAATGCAGAAAATGTACAGCACCACATCAACATGTTTAAACTACTCAATATAAAGTTATTCTACTTCAATGAAAAAATGCTGTTTTATTAAACTAAAAAAAATAGCTTTCTAAAGTATCTCTCCTTGTGCAGCATATAGAATACTGACTCACAATCCTGCTAAATTATAACTGTGACACATGGCTTGATTCTTTCATCCTCTACATTCATGATGTTTCATGATTCACCGTGAATATAATTTAAATGTATATTGCCTTCCTGCAGATATTCAGTTATTTTTATATCAAATTAAGGGATCTTAAAATGTTCAAAGCGATAAAACAGAATTTCTCCCTCAGTGAAAAGAGGAAAAAAAAAACCCTGCACACTGCAATGTGTCAAAGCTTGAAAAAATGTGTTTTAATTATTCTTTTACAACCATTTCTATTATTTATAACAGGCCTGAGCTTTTCAATGTAATGAAAGAGCCATAAAATTGTCAACCGTGAAGTAAAACTGTGTGTGAGAAGATTGTCAATTTTACAGTATGCCAAAGCAGATCATTAAACAGGGTTACTGTAATAATGAGAGAGAGCAGACACAAAGGCAACCAGAGAGTAGAAAAAAGTTTCATATAAAATAACAAATATATTTTGACACATGAGATGTAAGATATAATAATACATATAATGGAAGAAGGGGAAACAGAGCCCTAGTGCTAACCTTAATGTTCAGTAAGGGAAAAATCAGTCATGTAACCCTCTTCTATGAGTAAGTGCAGATGGTATAAGTATGGAAGAGAGTAATATTTATAGCTTTGAATCTGAAACCTTTTATTGGAAAATTTACTTTATAATATAAAGAAACATTGAACCAATAATTTAGGTCATGACAGAGTTTTTTATTAATACTTTAAAAAAAATAATGGAAGTATAACACATATTTGCATATTGTAATCTTACCTTTTGGAATATTAAAGTGTTTTTAACCCTAAAAAAAAACAAAAACAAAAAAAAAAAACAAAAAAAAAAAAAAAAAGGATACTGTCAGTGCTTGTGCTGTGTCATTTGGCTCTTTTCATAACCTAAAATACCTGGCTGGTGCTGCCCCCCTCTGTAAACTGACCACAGTTTTGCATGGCTGCTGAGCCCTGACACCATGGTCAGTTTACGTGCTTCCGTCATCCGCAGCTCTCCTCTGTCCTCCTCTCCCCCTCCCTGCCTGTCAGCTGTGCAGTGTTGCCAACCTACCAGATTGAAATTTACTGACACAACACCCACAATTTACTGGCACAGTCACTTTTTACTGGCATACTTAAAAGTTACAAAATTACAGTTTTACGTGCAAATATTGTTATTTAGGCTACAAACAAGTACAATATGCAATTAGCAAAATGATTTAAAGGTAGATATTAAGGCAAAAACATATTACTTATTTTATTTTTGACATATAGTAAATAAGTAGCTCAGGGACAGGAATCGAGAGGGCAAGAAATTAGAATAATCAGGCACACACACATGCAATTGACTCTCACAGTGACACTGACAGCAGTGGGCAGCAGCACAGATGATGATGGCACCTCACCAACATGACACATCCCCTCCTGAGTCACATTGACCCTCTATCTCCATGCCAGGTGGTCCCTTCAGTCCACTCCTGGCTTGCCTTCCTCCCGTTCCACAGACCTGCAAATGAGGCTCCGGCTGCTCCATTCCCTTGCACCATGACTTCACGTGACACACTGCCGGCACAGTCCAAATACACTGTAGCAGGCACTCGGATGGTCTCGGCCAAACGTCACAACCATATCTTTTACTGGCAACCTTTTTCTTTCACTGGCATTTACTGGCAGGAGAAAAGTGCCCATTTCTACTGGCTGCCAGTAAAAATACTGGCGGTTAGCAACACTGCAGCTGTGTCAGTGCTGAACTGCTCCCCTCCTGCTGCTATCATAACTCAATGACTTTCCTACCATCCCCTCTGCTATATTAAATGTCCCCAGTGTATGTGTTTTAAAAAAAAAAAATGCTGCTGTGTACCTCATTTCCAAGCACCGCTCGGTGCTCACGTGACTGCCCTCCGGTCTCCTCCCCTCCTTCTCCTGGCTGACATCAGCCCCAACCACTGTAGTTGTCAGATCAGGAGAAGGAGCAGTGGGCAGTCACATGAACCCCAAGCGGTGCTATGAAATAAGGTACACAGCAGCATTAAGAAAAAAAAAACACATACACTGGGGACATTTTTTAATAAAGCAAAGAGATTGGAGGAATGTCACTGCATGGCTTAACAACCACATTAAAGTTGATTTTCAGGCAAAAATACATAGATGAATTACATTTGAAGATGTTTTACCTGCCTAAGAATTTGTATTTCTGTCCAATAATTCTTGAGATTCTCGCAGCTATGCCAAACATCACAGCCAGCCTGGAGACCTGACTTTTCTGTACTGCAGTAATATAACTAGGTCTTAACCCTAGCCAATGTTGGCACAATCAGCCTGAATCATATGTGTGAGTAATGTGCTTGATCATAGTGGAATTTTTGAGTACAAATAAAAACAGCTTTAAAAAAGATAGAAAAAACATGTGATACACACTATTTCTGTGAGATATAATTACCAATCAGCAACTATCCAATAATATTGACTAAATTACAAAAGTTTTTCCTTGTTTAATATAATCAAAATAAAAAAATACAATAAAAAATGTGTTTTTCTCAGGTAAATATTAATTGTTGTGTATGGACTGGGCTTTTTCGAAACATTGTTAGTAAACACTCTGTTGTTTTGATCTGCCTCCTCTGCAAGAATTTCTTTGTGGGTGAACACTTGTACATACCCCTCAATCATAGAGTGTTGTGGCTACTTGGGACTAATTATTGCATATGGATATTTTGTATTCCAATATCTAGCCAGCGTGTGGAACTTCCCTTTGACATATTTTCCAGTTTCTTGTTATCTTCATTTGGAAAAAGTTTGGTTTTACAGAGCTCAGTATCTCGAACCAAAATTGACATCCACAGGCAAATTAGTCAGGTAAATCCTCCTCCCTTACCCTCCCTTCATACAGTTCCACCCATGTATTCACTCAGAGATGGCCTATATTATCTTTAGAAAACACAGTGAACAGAGGAATCTCTGTCATGTTTTAAATGTTTACTTTTTTAAAATACAATATAGTAAAACAGACCTAAAACATAAATTTAAAATATTTATGCTTAAAAAAATAAAATTACATTATCCCAAAACTATTAAGATTTCTCTTTAATGGAAAAGGAAACATGCATTTCTATCAGTCTGCTGTTTATATTGACTGTAAGCGGTGATTGGATGCTGCTTTTCCAGCATGTCCCTTCAACAAAGCTGATCTTTAGACCAGCTGCTGTCGGACAGTTGTACACAAAGACCGAATGTCGGCCATTTCCTGCTAAACCGGCTGATTTTTGGCCCGTGTGTACCCGCATAATACTTTGCAAAACATTTGTTTCAGTTCATATCAAATGAATTTAACTGATTTAAGAAAAAGTGCAGTTGGGCTTTGAGCAGTATATGTTGCTCAAACACCCATCCCCAACATGCTAACTGAACAAAAAAGTAGGACACATATGAGGTAATCATTCTGCTCACTCTAGGGTCTGCTGCTGTCAGTAGGACCGGTACAAGGAGTGGACGGTTGGAGATTCTGCCCCGGGCGCAGTGTGGGAGGGATCGCCAGGTTGTGCACAGAAAAATCTGTCCCCAAAGTCTAGCTCTTACACTTGTATGGCCCTGTTGCCTGCCCAAAACAAAGATTATGTGTCCTTGCTTGTTATATACCTCTTTCCAGAAAAAAATCTCTCTCTCCTGGGCTCCTGTGAGTCTCCCTCCCCCCCAAGGATCAGGGCTGGTACAGTACATGTAAACCTGTCCTGCACTTTTGAATGTAGGTTTATTGAAAGAGAAAGTACACTTCTTGAATAGGCTAAGAATAAGTGAGACATTTCAGGTGCTACATAGAGTTAATCCACATACACATTATATCTTCTAAAAATCATTATTTTTAATAAGATATAATTTGTATGTGGAATATATCTATGTAGAACCTGAAATGTCACACTGATTCTTAACCCATTCAAGAATATAAGCATAAACAGCAAAGGATGTGATGATATCACAGTCTAACTCCAAGTAAGGAAAGAAGTTCACTCTTGCAGTGTGGGGGAGGGGGAGGGGGGAGAAGAGGGGGTATAGCCTTTTTTGCACATCTAATTCTATGCTCCAGCCAGCTCCAGTGCTCTCCTCCTCCCTAGACATCATTACATATAGAGGAAGATTAACCCTGTATGGTACAAAGTGGATGAGCTGCAGGCATACCTCCCAACAGTCCCGGATTGGGCAGGACTTTCCTGTATTTACACCTTTGTCCCGCTGTGCAGGGGCTTTTCCCTGCATAATTCTGTTAATTAAATGTTGCCTTCTAGCTCAATAGGACCTGCAGCAGTGTGCACATTCAGCACAGACAGTGATTGGTGAGCAAGACAGCTGGGTGTGCACTGTGCAGCCCCCATGGGAGACTGCAGCTGTCAGATCTAAGCTGTGATGCCGGGTGTGGGCAGAACTGCTACCTATATCCACCCTCTTTGTCAGGCAACCACTGCATAGGGAAAGAGGCATTTTTACATTGCTGGCAGGGGCGATGCAAGGTGGGAGCTTGGGTGTGCTCAAGCTCCCTCAAAAATTCTTTAAAGTGTTACTAAACCCATTAATATGAAAATAGTTCATCCGCTCCTCCACAGTGCCCACAGCTTATAAATCTTCTTATTACATTAAAATACTGCCACTATATACCTTTTTGGATGATCTGTATACCACGGTTACATGATGCTGACAGTTCAGGAAAGAGGAGATTTTCACTACAGCCTATATACATGCCCACATGTGTGTTGTCAATATGATGTGACCTGGCTATCTCTGAGAACAAGAAGCTGTTCTCTCCAGCATAAAAGACAACTGAGCTGGCCTTCCCCAGATAGACAGTGCAGGACGGCAAGGATCTATACATACAGGATAAAACAGCCTTTTTACACAATGCAGAGGATTAACCCCTTAAGTTCCACAGTGAGTATAACAAGCATGCTATGCTGCATATACAGACTGATTTTACTGTTGTGAGTTTAGTAACACTTTAAGCACCCCCAAAATTTACATGTTAGTATTTGCAGATGTTCCTGTGTTTTTTTGTTTTTTTTTTATGTCATTGCCTGCATATCCTCTATTGCTGCCTGGAAACTGGGGACTCTTTTTTTTTTTTTTTTCCTGTGGAGGGATACAGCAGCCTGTCCGCATAAGCCAATGATCTTTACTGTACCCACCCCCTTCCACAGCCGACCTTCTTTGACTTCTAAGAAGAGGAGATGTTGGCAGCTGCATTCAAGGAGGGGAGAGAGGAGAGAACACAGATTGCTATGGGGACACACTGTAAGAAGCAGACAGATTCCCCAGCCTCAGCACTGACAAACAGTGAGTTGAGTTTGCCTACCCTGCTGCCAGCATGGAGCTCCAGAGAACAAAATCATTCATCCAATCCTTCCAGGCTTGTATACTGACATCAGCAAGACTTGCGATAAAGATTCTCTGTGGGCCGGACAGAACACAGACAGCCTGTATTCCTCTCTGCCAGCACAAGTCATATGGTACTTACAGAGACTCTGACAGGGAGAAAATAATCTGGCATGTCTGAGTGTTCTGTCCATCCATCATCTTTAACATAAATGTTGCTGGTGTTACAATACAAGAAGAATGTATTGAAAAATGAAAGGATATTGCAGTCTGGTGGCATTCTACTAAACCTATGTTTCCCACACCTTAGTAACAAGGGCTCTTGAACGTAGTGCCCTCATGATCCCTCCACTGTGTACGTAGTGCCCTCTTGATCCCTCCACTGTGTACATAGTGCCCTCCTGATCCCTCCACTGTGTACGTAGTGCCCTCCTGATCCCTCCATTGTGTACGTAGTGCCCCCCTGATGCCTCCACTTTGTATGTAGTGCACGCCTGATCCCTCTAGTGTGTACGTAGTGTCCTCCTGATCCCTCCACATGTTCGTAGTGCCCTCCTGATCTCTGCATTAGGTACATAGTGCACTCCTGATATCTGCACTGTGTACCTAGTGCACTCCCAATCTCTGCATGATGTACCTAGCGCACAACTCATGATCTCTGCATTGTGTGCATAGTGCCCTCCTAAACCCTGCACTCTGCACATAACGGATTCCTGAGCCCTGCACTCTGCACGTAACGCATTCCTGAGGCCTGCATTCTGCACGTAATGCATTTCTGAGCCCTGCACTTTGCACGTAATGCATTCCTGAACACTGCGTAATGGACTCCTGAATCCTTCTACACTTTGTGTAACGCACACTTCAATAGTTCATGCAAAACCATTTGTAATGGAAGCTTTTTATTCTTTTTTTTTTTTTTTTTTTAATATTGTGCTGGGGTTTGTATGTATCCCTGTGACTCTGGCTTGTGGCACAGCAAACAAAGCATATTTTATAGGTACAAGGAAACCTGGGTTTTGTATTACCACGTCCATTAAGTCCCTCCCACTGTTAATTTTGGCCACACCCACTCTTTCTGCAGTGCAAGTAACGTGCCACAGGTTGCTTCCTCCCTCAAGTGTCCCTCATTCTGAAGTTCAAAAGTTGGGAGGTATGTCTGCAGGGGACCAGTAACATAACTGCAAAGAGCCTGCTAAAGCACAGGATAAGGTCAAGCTGGGTACACAGATTATAATTTATCTGGTTCAGCAGGGGCTGAATTTTGATCTGTGTGTAGCCCTCTCTGTTAGGCAGAAACCAGTTGTTATATCATCTTCCTCTGGAAATCCTTGCTTAATTAGCTGCTTGCAGCCAAACAGCTGCAGTGCTGATGAGTGTATTCTGACAGAGGACAGTCCCTGCCGGGGGCGGACTGACAGCTCATGGGGCCCCCGGGCAATAGGAGATTATAGGGCCCCCGGGCATTAGGAGAATATTATGGGGCCCCCAGGCAATAGGAGATTATGGGGCCCCCAGGCAATAGATTATGGGGCCACACAGTATACACACACACACACACACACTGTATACACACACACACACACTGAAAAGGTACTGGAGAGGCAGCTATAATCTTGGGATTTTTAAAAAAACACCAATTTTTACATACTGTCCCTGGTTTTATTGAGGCTGGCAACCCTGATGGGGCCCCTTAGTGGCATGGGGCCCTCGGGCGGTGCCCGAGTGCCCGAATGGTCAGTCCGCCCCTGGTCCCTGCTGTCAGAATATAATGTCCCAGTGAGGGGGGATTCCCACATCCACCCAACTTTTATGGATGGAGGAATCTGTAAGCCACTTGCTGGAGCCCCATCTCAATCCAGCAATGTACACAAGAGCAGTTACTGTCTAGTGGACTGTTTGTTTTTAGTGGACTGCTTTGCACTGTGTGTTTGATTTGCAGCACTGTGAGTTTGGTAGTAACTCCTGCAGCAAATTATGTGCAAATGAACAATAAGAATTTGACTAGAGTTGTTTGAATATTATTTGGGAGTTATTCACATTATATGTTATAGTATTTTACATTTATAGCACCAGGAGTCTGGTCTTAACTCTCTCACAAAATGTTTTTTGCAGCCCAGGGATTTTGGTCCCACATACATGTGATATGTAACTGAATATTATAGACACACAGAGCCAGCTCGGGAGCAAGCCCTCACAAGTGTCCTCATAGCAAGCTGCTTGCTATGGGTCACTCAGCAGGGAGGAGGGGCCAGGAGTGGCAGTGGGGGACCGCAGAAGAAGAGGATCGGGGCTGCTCTGTGCAAAGCCATTACACAGAGCAGGTAAGTATAACATATTTGTTATTAAAAAAAAAGTCACTTTAATCCTCTGCCCCTAGACTAAATAAGTGGGGTGCCCCACTGCAAGAGTGGATTTTTTATTTTTCTGCAGTTTGCATTTATTATGGAAGAAAAAGTCAGAGAAGACATCTAAATAGGTTTTTATGTATATATGTGAGTGTTTGATGCACAGTCAGGTCCATAAATACTGGGACATCGACATAATTCTAATCTTTTTGGCTCTATACACCACCACAATGGATTTGAAATGAAACTAATGCCGCGTACACACGGTCGGACTTTTCGTCTACAAAAGTCCAACGGACGCTGACGGACTAAAGCTGGCTGGTAATCCGATCGTGTGTGGGCTTCTCCGGACTTTCAACGGACTTTTTTAGCCTAAAATCCGACGGACTTTAGATTTGAAGCATGCTTCAAATCTTTACGTCGTAAGTACGACGGACCCCGAAGTCTGCTCGTCTGTATGCTAGTCCGACGGACAAAAACCCATGCTAGGGCAGCTATTGGCTACCGGCTATGAACTTCCTTATTTTAGTCCGGTGTACGTCATCACGTACGAATCCGTCGGACTTTTGTGTGGTCGTGTGTAGGCAAGTCCGTTCGTTAGAAAGTCTGCTGCAAGTCCGCTGAAAGTCCGCCGGAAGTCTGTCGGACAGGCTGTCGGACTTTTGTAGACGAAAAGTCCGACCGTGTGTACGCGGCATAAGAAGATGTATTTTAACTGCAGACTTTCAGCTTCAATTTGAGGGTATTTACATCCAAATCGGGTGAACGGAGTAGGAATTACAGCAGTTTGTATATGTGCCTCCCAATTTTTAAGGGACCAAAATTAATGGGACAATTGGCTGCTCAGCTGTTCCATGGCCAGGTGTGTGTTATTCCCTCATTATCCCATTTACAAGGAGCAGATAAAAGGTCCAGAGTTCATTTCAAGTGTGCTATTTGCATCTGGAATCTGTTGCTGTCAGCTCTCAATATTAGATCCAAAGAGCTGTCACTGTCAGTGAACCAAGCCATCATTAGGCTGAAAAAACAAAACAAACCCATCAGAGAGATAGCAAAAACATTAGGTGTGGCCAAATCAACTGTTTGGAACATCCTTAAAAAGAAAGAATGCACCTGTGAGCTCAGCAACACCAAAAGACCCAGCAGACCACGGAAAACAACTGTGGTGGATGACCAAAGAATTCTTTCCCTGGTGAAGAAAACACCCTTCACAACAGTTAGCCAGATCATGAACACTCTCCAGGAGGTAGGTGTATGTGTGTCAAAGTCAACAATCAAGAGAAGACTTCATCAGAGTGAATACAGGGGATCACCACAAGATGTAAACCATTGGTGAGCCTCAAAAACAGGAAGGCCAGATTAGAGTTTGCCAAACAACATCTAAAAAAGCCTTCACAGTTCTGGAACAACATCCTATGGACTGATGAGACCAAGATCAACTTGTACCAGAGTGATGGGAAGAGAAGAGTATGAAGAAGGAAAGGAACTGCTCATGATCCAAAGCATTCCACCTCATCAGTAAAGCATGGTGGTGGTAGTGTCATGGCGTGGGCATGTATGGCTGCCAATAGAACTGGTTCTCTTATATTTATTGACGATGTGACTGCTGACAAAAGCAGCAGGGTGAATTCTGAAGTGTTTCGGGCAATATTATCTGCTCATATTCAGCAAAATGCTTCAGAACTCATTGGACGGCGCTTCACAGTGCAGATGGACAATGACCTGAAGCATATTGCAAAAGAAACCAAAGAGTTTTTTAAGGGAAAGAAGTGGAATGTTATGCAATGGCCAATCAATCACCTGACCTAAATCTGATTGAGCATGCATTTCACTTGCTGAAGACAAAACTGAAGGGAAAATGCCCCAGGAACAAGCAGGAACTGAAGACAGTTGCAGTAGAGGCCTGGCAGAGCATCACCAGAGATGAAACCCAGCATCTGGTGATGTCTATGCATTCCAGACTTCAGGCTGTAATTAACTGCAAAGGATTTGCAACCAAGTATTAAAAAGTGAACGTTTGAAGGATGATTGTTAATCTGTCCCATTAATTTTGGTCCCTTAAAAAGTGGGAGGCACATATACAAACTGTTGTAATTCCTACACCGTTCACCTGATTTGGATGTAAATACCTTCAAATTAAAGCTGAAAGTCTGCAGTTAAAGCACATCTTGTTCGTTTCATTTCAAATCCATCGTGGTGGTGTATAGAGCTAAAAAGATTAGAATTGTGTTGATGTCCCAATATTTATGGACCTGACTGTATGTGTGGGTATATACTGTATGTAGGTGTAAAATGCCTCATAGGGGTACTGCTATGCACTAGTCCTGGTCTCTACACTCTGTATTTTACCCACTCTCGACTCTTGCACATTGTATATTACTGTACATACACCTTACCTCTGCACTCTGTATGTTTTCATCTCCTGACTCCTGCACACTGTACATTATTTTTGCTCCTGATCCTTGTACTTTGTAATTTTTCCAATCCTGACCTCTGCACTCTATATGTAGTTATAACGATCAGGTGAGTGTAAGATAATTGGTCATGGCGGGGGGCACAGCTTGGCATGTTCAACCTGGGCGCTGGTTGACCTTGTCCCGGCACTGGCTGTCAGCAAGTTCCCATAGTCATGGAATGCAACAAAACCTAATTATCTGATAATTCTGGTGCCTCCTCTCCCTGTCTGTTGTACAAGGGACCTTCAGACTAAAGAGGGGATTTAATTTTACAAATATGTGAACATCATTATACACAAGTTATTTTTTTTTTATTGAAATGTTTACTTTTATTATACAGAAGAAATGCTCCTAATTGTGGGTCAAGTACAATATCTTTTTACAGCCCATTCACACTAACTGCGGTTTTGAAATCACGCTACTTCAATACAATTTCAAAGCCTACAGTCAGTCCGATTTCATTTGCAGCTTGCCAACATCTGTGCGACTTCATGCACAGATGTCTATGCAAGTCACACATGAAATTGCCAAAAATAGTGCAGGAACAAGTCAGAGTCACATCAATTTGAACGATTTCATAGGCACAAATAGGGTGCAACTTGTCATGCGATTTTTAACTGTCAAATTGCATGACAAGTTGCACAGGTGTGAATGGTGTCTTACAAACATTTTTAGAAAGTACAGAAAATACCTGTTGATTTTGCTGAAAATGCAGCATCATTGTCAATTTCCTCGAGATGAATTGAAAGTATTATCTTTGTTCTGTAAAGCCCTAATCTCAACACCCCTACAAATCAGATATTAACAAAGGCAGACATGCTTGAAGTCCAGCCTGGGTGGCAAACATAATAAAAAACAAACATAAGAGGTCACCTCCATCTAGGTGTAGCAATTTATGAAAAAGAATAAGACTTTAAAAATGCACTCACTAATTAAAAGTGGATCAAGGCTTGTCATAAACCTATATAGACCTTTGTAGGATTACTGTGAAGCTGCAGAGCTCGGTAGGCAAGCACCTACAGTGTCTAGAAAAAGTATTCATACCCCTTAAAATTTTGCACATTTTGTCATGTTACAACCCAAAAACGTAATTGTATTTTATTGGGATTTTACACAAAGTGGCACATATTTTTTGTGAAAGGAAAATGATAAATGGCTTTCAATTTTTTTTACAAATAAATAACTGAAAAGTGTGGCGTGCATTTGTATTTAGCCACCTTTACTTTGATACCCCTAACTAAAATCCTGTGGAACCAATAGCCTTCAGAAGTCACCTACTTAGTAAATACAGTCCACCTATGTGTAATTTAATCTTAGCATAAATGCATCTGTTCTGTGAAGCCCTCAGAGGAACACACCAGACAGGTCAGTGATAAAGTTGGGGAGACGTTTAAAGCAGGGTTAGGTTTAAAAAAATATCTCAAGCTTTGAACATCACACGAAGCACTGTTCAATCCATCATCTGAAAATGGAAAGAGTATGGCACCACTGAACACCTACCAAGAAATGGCCTTCCACCTAAACTGAAAGGCAAGGAGAGCATCAGAGAAGCAGCCAAGAGGCCCATGGTAACACTGGAGGAGCTGCAGAGATTCACAGCACAGGTGGGAGAATCTGTCCACATGACAACTATTAGTCATGCATTCCACAAATCTGGCCTTTATGGAAGTGTGGCAATAAGAAAGCCATTGTTGAAAGAAAGCCATAAGAAGTCCCGTTTGCAGCTTGCAAGAAGCCATGTGGGGGACACAGCAAACATGTGGAAGAAAGTGCTCTTATCAAATGAGACCAAAATTGAACTTTTTGGCCTAAAAACAAAACGATATGTGTGGCGGAAAATGAACACTGCACATCACCCTGAATACACCATCCCCACCGTGAAACATTGTGGTGGCAGCATCATGTTGTGGGGATGCTTTTCTTTAGCAGGGACAGGGAAGCTGGTCAAAGTTAATGGGAGGATGGATGGAGCCAGATACAGGGCAATCTTAGAAGAAAACTTGTAAAGCCTCGTACACACGATCGGATTGTTTTCCAACAAAACTGTGGACTTTTGTCTGAAGGGCGTTGGCCCAAACTTGCATACAAACGACAAGGAATTGTCGGCCAACAAATACGAATGTAGTGACGTACTACGTTGTTTTTCAGCTCTTTAGCGCCACCCTTTGGGCTCCTTCTGCTAATTTTTATGTTAGCAGAAGTTTGATAAATGTTGATTCGCACTTTTCATTTTGCACTTTTCATTTTGCACTTTTCGTTTTGCATTTTCATTTTACACTTTTCATTTCACGCTTTTTATTTCGCGCTTTTCATTTCGCACTTTTCAGTTCATTTCTGCACGGCCGTTCGTCAACCAACCATGTTGCGGAATCGGAGGAGATAATGTGTTATTTATTATTGGCCTTGGAGTTATTGCTTTGACCCAAGTCCAATCCAGCAACAGGAGGAGGAGGAGTTCTTGAACCAAAAATTTTAATACCTGCTATCCAACATTTGTCCGCAGAAAATCTGACAACAATTGATGGAGCATACAAACGGTTGGATTTTTCCGCCAGCAGCCTGTCATCACACATTTCCCGTTTGAAAATCCAATTGTGTGTACGAGGCTTTAGAGTCTGCAAAAGACTTGAGACTGGGGCGGAGGTTCACCTTCCTGCAGGACAACAACCCTAAACATACAGCCAGAGCTACAATGGAATGGTTTAGATCAAAGCATATTCATGTGTTAGAATGACCCAGCCAAAGTCCAGACCTAAATCCAATTGAGAATCTGTGGCAAGATTTGAAAATTGCTGTTCACAGATGCTCTCTATCCAATCTGACAGAGCTTGAGCTATTCTGCAAAAAAGAATGGGCAAAAATTTCACTCCCTAGATGTGCAAATCTGGTAGACACATCCCCAAAAAGACTTGCAGCTGTAATTGCAACAAAAGGTGGTTCTACAAAGTATTTGTAAAAAAATTTGAAAACCATTTATCATTTTCCTTCCACTTCACAATTATATGCCACTTTGTGTTGTTCTATCACATAAAATCCCAATAAAATACATTTATGTTTTTGGTTGTAACATGACAACATGTGGAAAATTTCAAGGGGTATGAATACTATTTCAAGGCATTTTAGCTGAAGCAGAGTTTTTGGTGCATCTTGCTACACCTGGAGGCTGCTGCTGCCTATGTTCCAGCTTGAAGCCTGACAACTGTACTTCCACCATGAACTCTGATTCAGCTAGCTGCTTTCCTGCCAAGCTCTACAGACTCATGGCGATCCTATGGAGGTCTATATGGGTTTGTGACTAGCCTTGATCTACTTTTAACTAGTGAGTGCATTGTTTTTGCCTTTTATTCTTTTTAATAAATCGCTATACCTGGATGGAGGCTCACATTGTGTTTATTTTATATATGTAATAATAAAAGAGGTGCAGCACTTAATTAACCACTTCAGCCCTGGAAGATTTGGCTGCTCAATGACCAGAGCACTTTTTGCGATACGGCACTGCGTAACTTTAACTGATAATTGCGTGGTCATGCAACGCTGTATTCAAACAAAATTTACATCCTTTTTTTCCACAAATAGAGCTTTCTTTTGGTGGTATTTGGTCATCTCTGCATTTTTTATTTTTTTGTTTCAATAGTTTTTATTAATTTTTCAAAAGTTTCACAAAAAATACAATGTGCACATTGTATAGTGTTGTACATTGAACATATACAGAAGTACAGATATAGAGAAAAATCATCTGATCGTCGAGATATCAGAAAATTTGGAATTGTCATTATCGTACCTAGGAATACTTAGAGTTGTCTATTCCTTGAGTGCTCCTCCCCCAGGGACCCCATTGGGAACTCTTTTGCTAACTGGGAGGGGAGCAACTCCTATGGACAAAATCCAACATAAACAGGATACAGAACAGAAAACAGTGACAAAAGAAAGTATTAACATCGAAAAGTGTTTCTATCAATTTGTTGCTTGTTAGGAAAAAATAAATTAACAGGTTATTAAGGCTTAGAGAAATGTCTCCGCCCCAGACCACAGCTTCCACGGCTCCCATTTTGTCCGTTCTTTGTTTAGGAGGCCTATGCTGGAGGCCATCATTGTTTCAAAATTATAATGGAGGTTCACAGTGTCAAGAGTATGTTCTATGGTTGGGGGTTTGTCGGTTTTCCACAACCTTGCTATGCACAGTCTTGCAGCTAGCAAGATGTGGGTCAGTACGTGTCTGTACTGCGGGGGAACAGAATCAATATTCAGGTTTAGTATCGCCAGGTCAGGTGAAGGGAGTAAGTCTTGGTGTGAAATGTCTGTCAGTATGTGAAAAATTGTGTGCCAGTAGTTCTGTAATCTTGGACAAGACCAAAATATATGGAATATGTCCCCCTTGGCTGAGTTGTAACACCAGCATTGGTCGCATGTGGAGGAGTTGAATTTGACAAGCTTTGACGGGGTTAAAAACCATCTAAGGGACAATTTTTGGGTGGTTTCCCAAAGTGCGGAGCATTTTGTGGCAGTGTATATTGACTTAAGTGCTCTTTGCCATTGGTGTTCTGTGTAGGTTTGACCCAAGTCGTGTTCCCAATGAATATGAGGGGGGGGGTTAGTAAATTGCAGCTTGTGGTGTAGGATATTATAGAATAAAGATATTCCTTTCGTTTTGGGGGAAGAGGTCGTTAAATAGTCCCATGCCTTGGAATGTAATGTGTAGAGAGGAAGAGGAACAACTTTAAGGCAATGTGTGACACGTATGTAAGTGAAGAGGTCTGTTTGAGATAGCTCGAATTCACGTTGAAGGAGGGAGAAGGGTTTAGGTCTGTCTTTTTGGAGAAGATATTGGATGGTATGGATACCTTTTTTGGACAATTTGGCCAAATGTAAATCGGGTGAGAGGTGATGAAGAGATTCGATTGGTATAGGAATGGGAGGGATGTCAGGTATGCCGCAACTGTTGTGCAGTATTCTTTTCCATGCCATGATTGACGCTACCATGGTAGGAGGTGTTGCCGACGATAATTTTGGACCCCAGGGTGTGCTCATCATCCAAAATTTTAGGTTTAGACGAAGTAAAGTTCAGTTTTTGATTGAGCCCCAGAGCTTACTAGGGCTGGCTTGGAACCACTCAGCAAGCTGAGCCAGTATCGCCACTGTGTGGTAGTCTTCGAAGTCAATCGTTCCTGAGCCCCTCGCCGATCTATGGTTTCTAAGTGACAAGTGTGCACATCTAGGTTTAGTTCCATTCCAAATAGCTTTGTTAAACATAGTTTGCAGAGATTTGAAATATTGTTTAGGAATGGGGATGGGGAGAGTTCTGAACAGGTAAAGAATTTGAGGTAAATGGAGCATTTTAAATGCTGTGAGTCTGCCGGACCAGGAGAGGTTGTGTTTGGTTAGGGTTTGTGTTTCGATTTTTAATTTGGCAAGTAGAGGTTTGAAGTTGGCTGTGAAGAGGTGTTTGACTGATTTTGTGAGATGCACTCCCAAATATGAGATGCTATTGTCTGCCCAGGCAAAGGGGAATTGGGCCTGTAGAAGGTTTCTGGTGGTGGCATCCAGTTTAATGTCTAAGATGTGTGATTTAGTTACGTTCAGTTTGTAATATGAGATACGTCCAAACCAGTCAAGTGTTTTTTGGGCTTCAGGTAAGGAGGAAGTTGGGTTGGTGAGAATCAGTATGGCGTCATCTGCAAAAAGACTAATCTTGTGTGGGGATTTGCCTATTGTTACACCCGTAATTAGGGGGTTTAAAAGGACGTGTTCCGCCAAAGGTTCCATCGACATATTGAAAATCAGTGGGGATAACGGGCTTTCCTGGCGAGTGCCATTCGTTATGTGAAAAGGTTGTGACAGCCTGTCTGCAGAGTATACCTGTGCTGATGGGGTAGTATACAGTGCCATCATAGCGTTATAGATAAAATCTTGAAACCAAACTTGGTCAAGACATCCAGAAGGTAGGACCAATGGACCCTATTGAACCCCTTCTCTGCTTCCAAAGAGAGGAGCAGAGAAGGCGTTCCACTAGACTCGATATGGTGTATCAGGTTTATCATCAGCCTTGTGGCATCAGGAGCTTGTCAATCCTAATGAACCCCGATTGGCCTTTATGAATGAGATCAGGCATAACAGTCATCAGGCGTCTGGCAATTGTTTTGGCATATATTTTTACGTCAAGGTTCAGTAAAGCGATAGGGTGAAAATTTGAGGGGGGGTTGAATCTTTTCCCTCCTTCGGGATGGTAATTATAAGAGCATTCAATGATTCATCTGTGAGCTTAGAAGAGAAGGCAGCAATGTTGAAATATTCCATCAGATGGAAGATCAGTAGGTGGCTGGAAAAATGTTTATAGTATTCTCCCATGAACCTGTCTGGACCGGGAGCTTTGTTCAAGGGCAGAGATGATATCGTGTTCGGGATTTCCTGTTCAGAAAATGGTTTGCTTAGGAAGGACAATTGGGTGTCAGTCAGAGTCGGGAGTTTAATTTGGTGGAGAAAATCAGTAATGTCAGCAGAGGACAGTTGGTAGGTATTAGGGTCATGTCTGATGTTGTACAAGTTACTATAGTACTCACTAAAGGTGTTTGCTATGTCCTGGGGGTTAGTAAGTTTGTCATTGGAGTGGGGGTGGAATAGGTGGGGTATTCTGGATTTGATTCTCTGTCCTTTGAGACGTTGCGCCAGTCTCTTACCTGCTTTGTTGGATGTGAAGTATGTGTTGGCTTTGATTTTGCGTTGGATTAGTTTGTATGAATGGAGAAGTAGTGAACGTAGATCTCGTCTTAGGTTCAGTAGTTGGGCTAGGAGTGTCGGGTTTGGGTTGGTCTTGTGTTGGGATTCAAGAGCTGCGATTTGAGATGTAAGGGTATCTATTTGCTGCATCCTCTTCCTCTTACAAATGGAGCTCAGTTTCATAATAGTACCTCTAAGAATTGCTTTGTTTGCCTTCCACACCGTGACGGGGTCCCCACTGATCCTTTGTTTAAATCAAAGTATTCTTGCAGGTGTTTTTTAATTTCTTGCGAGTAGATGGGGTGTTGTAGAATGTAATTGTTCGCACACCAGAGGAACGTATTCCGCTGGGGTGCGGTGTCGTTAATAGAAATAGTGATTGGAGCATGGTCCGACCACGCCATGGTGTGGATTACAGATGCGCCAATGTTTTGTAGCAACCACTTGTCTGTGAGGAACATATCCATTATGGAATACGATTTATGGTGCGGGGAGAAATAGATGTAGTCTTTTTTGGACCCATGATGGCATCTCCACACATCAAAAACGTCAAGTGATGTGAGGAGTTGCTTCAGGGGGATTCTCTTCTTTTCACTGCTGAAGTGGAGTCCATGTGGATGTCTGCAACTATGTTGAAATCACTGCAAATAATCAAGTGACCCTGCCGTACCTCTCGTGCTTTGATGAAAGCTTTTCTAAAGAAGCACATCTGGCAGGTATTGGGGGCATAAATATTCATTAAAGTGTAGGTGACCTTGTTGAGGGTAAATAGTAAAATGAGATAGCGACCATTGGAGTCAGGGATTTCTTGTAGCAAGTGGAAGTCCAGTCCATTCTTTATGGCAATGAGGACTCCTCTTTTCTTAGAGTTGTAGGTGACATGGTAGATTTGGGGATATTTGCTGTTGGAACAAAGGGTTGTTGACGTGGGAAGCAGATGAGTCTCTTGGACACAGAGGATGTCACTGTCCAGTTTGACTGCTGTGTACCATAGGGTGTGACGCTTTGCTGGATGGTTTAACCCCTTGGCATTGAGGGGCAAGACATTGCAGGGCATGTCTAGTGGCTAAGAGTATCGGAGGGGCAAAGAGAGAAGTATCACTTACAGTTAGTTGTTTATAGTGTGCGATGAGTAGGTGCCTCTTTTACGAAGTAGAGTGACTTCCTGATATTCGGTGCTGTGAAGTAGAAGATCTGGAACTAAAGCCCTGGGAGGTAGCTGGGGGGAAAGCAACAAGTCAGAAGGCTAAAATAGGAAACCATGAGAACAAAAAGAAAAACCGTAAGAAAAAAAAAAAACTGTAACAGGTTTTCTGTTATATTGTAAGCTTGCAATAAAAGGTTTGTGGCGGCGTGTAGAACAGGAAGCTATATGTAGCTATGCCGCAAGTGGGGGAAAACAGTTTGTAAGTAGTAAAACTTGAAAGATTCGCATAAGGTAGCGAGGGAGAAGTATGGTAGTGGTTGTGACCCAACAAATTCAGGTATTTGTTTGGGATTGCTGTATTTTGGAGCCCTGGTTGGTGCGCCTGTGTTGGAATTTCTGTTGCGGCAGAGGTGGGACTCCTTCCATCTGGGATTCTAGAATGATGCCCCTGTCATTTGTATAGAATTTTATGGTTGAAAAGGCCTTTGGTTATGGGGTTCAGCTTTCTCCTCAGTTGTAGCGTATTTTTGGATAGGTCAGGAAAAATCTGGATTCCGTCATAGGGTCTAGGCAGAGGAGCTTTGGATCTGGCTTCTGACATAATTTTTTCTTTGATGTGGAAAAAATGAACTCTCATGAGAACGTCTCTTGGCACTGATGCTGCTAGGTGTGAGGGTTTTGCAATCCTGTGAATTCTATCTATGATGATGTCTCTGGGAGCCGCGTCAGGTAGGATAGTATGTATGAGGTCTTTAGCGTATTTAGGAAGGTCTCCCGGGGGGACAGACTCAGGGACCCCTCGCAGTTTGACGTTGTTGCATCTAGAGCGGTCTTCCAAATCGGCCAGCTTGCCCCGGACCCAGTCCTGTTCCTCTTTAATGTCATCAACTGCATCAATGATGTCATTTACAGTGGTAGAGCATTTTGTCATACCCTGTTCTATGGTAGAGATTCTATTATCCATAGAATGCATGTCTGTGGATATTTTGGTGAACAGGGATGACAAATCTGTCATCAGAGATGTTTGCAGGGACATGAGCATCTCTTTGAGAGTAGTGTCTATGACTGGGAGGCCAGAAGTGGGAAAGGATGCCATTGAGTTATGCAGGGCCTGGTTGGATTGGAACCGATTGAAGGCCTGGGCCACCATCCTGGCGTGAGGTGAGTGTGGATGCGGTGCATCCATCTGCATCCAGGCTTTGGCTGGGCTGGAAGTAAGGGGGTCAGAGCCTGGGTCGTGTGTGGGGGATAAAGGCAGAGGAGCTGTGTCCATTTCAGAGTGGATGGCATCTGGGAGGTCTGTGTAAGCCTCCCTCGGCTCCGTCAGGCTGCCGGCGCCATCTTGGATCTCACTGACCTTGTCCTGAGGAAACATGAATGTGGCGAGTTTCCTGAGGCCATTTTCTCCCATCCGCTTTCAGGACATTGTCAGTAGGCACCTGGGGAAGCTATGGAGCGATTTTGGGCTGGATCTATTGTCTCTGTCGGGTCTAGGGTGTTCCGGTGCTCTCCCTTGCTGTGGAGCTGTGAGATTAGGCGTCCATCTTCAGCGCCAGCTAGCCACGCCCCCCCCCCCCCCGCGTTTTTTATTTTTTGGGCTATAAACAAAAAAAGAGCGACAATTTTGAAAAAAACACAATATTTTGTACTTTTTGCTATAATAAATATCCCCATTTTTTTAAAAAAAAGCTAATTGTTTTCTCAGTTTTGGCTGATATGTATTCTTCTACATATTTTTGGTAAAAAAAAAAAAAAAATCGCAATTTGCGTATATTAATTGGTTTGCACAAAAGTTATAGCGTCTACAAAAAAGGGGACAGATTTATGGCATTTTTAATATATATTTTTTAATCTACTAGTAATGGCAGCGATTTGCGATTTTTATCATGACTGCTACATTTTTGCGGACACATCGGACACTTTTGACACATTATTGGGACGATTGACAATTATACAGTGATCAGTGCTATAAAAATGCACTGATTACTGTATAAATATCACTGGCAGGGAAGGGGTTAACACTAGGGGGCGATCAAGGGGTTAACTGTGTTCCCCGACTGTGTGTTCTAACTGTAGGGGGAGGAGAATGACTATAGGAGATGGCAGATTGTGGTTCCTAGCTATTAGGAACTCACGATCTGCATCTCCTCTCAGAACAGAACAGGGATGTGTGTGTGTTTACACACACACATCCCTGTTCTGCCTCTCTTGTCCGTGATTGCTCGTGGCCGGCGGTCATCGCGACCACCAGCCATGAGCATTGGCACCTCCCCGAGTGTAGCAGGCACGTGCACATGCCTCTGGTGGCGCACGCGGGCCTGTTATCCTGCTTAAAGAGCCAACATATAGCTACGACGTCTCGTGAGCTCGTGCCGACCTGCCGCAGTATAATGACGGTGGCTGGTCGCAAGTGGTTAAATAAAGTCCAAATAAATCAAGTAAAAGTTCATGGAGAGTCAAAGTGATGATCTTGTAGTAAATACTGGGACGCTGGGTAGAAAAGCCATCACCAACACCCAATAATACTGACTCTTACCCTAAACCAAAGAAGTATGCACAGAAGTATGCATTGGTAACCCAATATTAAAGCCAGCAATCCTCAGCAGCAAATGGATCCACTCCACCAGGGGTATGCTGATCACAATGCACAGATATGGATATCAGTATTCAAAGCACCACTATTGACCACCAGGAAAGCCAATAGAGAGTCCTCACCACAGCAATGGTACTCTCAGAGATGAAGAGAAGGATACTCATTGTGTAGACATCCAGTAAATGCAATTTTATTAGGTAAAAAGATTAAACTCACATGCTCTTTAATACAAGCCAGGCATATAGAAATGACCAGCGTTTCCAACCAACAAAATGGCCGCTGCATTCCGGTTCATGCTTGCGTCACACGCTCCAGCTCCTCCCTACGCGATTTGTCATCAAATGACGTCATCAGGGGCATGGCTTAGGCGTGCAATACTGCTGTTTATAAAGGGGACAGTTTATGTAAATTACGAATATTGGCTGCGTTACAGGGAACTGGAAGTACAACCAAGGGCCACTCACTAAATAAAACCGCTATAGAGCTTGCAGGACAATATTAGTCTTAAAACCAATCTGTACCTATATTAGGCAAATTAACCTGGAGTGCAGCGCCATCTTGTGGTTAAAAATGATAATGCATCAAATATAAATAACTAATATAATAATCAAAGCAGAATGCATACTCAACTCATACAAAACATATTAGATTATTTAAAAATAAATGGATAAGCACCTCTACATTAAAAACTGAGATATAAAAATAAAAATACAAATAAAAGTGCTGCACAATTCCTAAGAGTCCATAATAAAATGGATAAAACTCAGATAATACACGTAGAAGAGGTGCTGAGCAGTTAAAAGTCCATATAACATAAAACATAAACTCCCAGTAAGTGCTGGTGCAGATGAAAGCACTTTTGGTGCAGGTGACACACATAAGATGGATATCTGATTAGTGCCAGTGATCCCTCCACCATAAACAGATGGCAACTCACCTCACTGTCTCGACCCGAGACAGGTCACAAAGCGGGAGTCAGTAAACAGCTGAAACTGCAATCCAGACACAATCACCAAAGGAAACAGCTCCCAGGTCCATCTCAGTCAGTACATAAATAAGGTAAAAAGAGGGATCTAGTGCTCTCTGTTTTAAACATTTATTGAAATAAAATCAACAAATAATGCACTTACATTCGGGAGCACTCATAAGCCGAGTGCCGGCAAACACATATACAGAGTATCGTACGAGATGGCCGCGGGTGACGTCATGCAAGCACCTGACCCCCCATACGCGTTACGTCCGTGGGAGGGACTTCATCAGCGGGGGGCAGAGTGCACGCAGACAGCCCGCTTGTTATTTATGTCGCCATGGTAATCAACAGTGTGCCAATCAGGGAGCTGGACACAATACTCCAATGGCCAGCTCAATTTAAAATGTTAAATCAGGCTACAACTGAAGATAGAAAGATAAAACAAAACAAAGTGCTGCTGTGCTTATAGGATGCAAAAAACTGGCGCGAGTCATCTGGGGCAGGAGGCGGAGCCTAGCGGAGCAGACATGCATTGTTAGAGCTCCACACCGCTGAGGAGAGAAGAGAAGGACAAAGCGGAGCCTGCAGGCTCAAAAGGTATCCATTTGAACCTTTTTGCCCCAGGGAACAAACTGTGAAAGTTTGGGCAGGAAATATGGTACTGGGAGGAAACCGTGGCAGAAATAAAAATCACCTCACAAAGAGCTCACAGGCACTCACTGCAACTAAAGCAGCTCCAGTCACCTCACAAGATACAGCATCAGGGCGCTCTCACAGACAGAAAATGTCACAGCAAGACTCTCCATTTGAGTCAGATACAGAACAAATCCTCTCACAAACTTCTCCACAAGCCTCCTCAGTATCCCCAGTAATATTATTACAATTTGAAAAGATGCTTCATAAGGCTTTAAAACAAACCTCAGACCAAATAACAAAAAGCCTAACCAAAGAAATAAGAGAGCTGGGAAACCGCACCGCAGCCTTAGAAATAAAAATGGATGAAATCGAAATTACAACCCAAGAAAATATAACAGAATTGGAACAATTAAAAAAAGAGAATTTAATACTTCAAACTAAGCTCGAAGATTATGAAAATAGAGCCAGACGTTCAAACTTGCGCATAAGGGGAATACCTGAAACTGTAGTACCTGCAGTCTACTATTACTGCTCTATTACAAGAACTAAAGCCAGATATCCCTATTGAACGTTTAGAACTGGACAGAGTACACAGAGCCCTCACAGCCAAAAAGAAAGATGGACCTCCACGTGATATAATCACAAAATGTCATTATTACAGAACGAAAGAACAAATACTAATTGCTGCAAGAGAAAAAAAGGAACTTAATTTTCAAGGACACAATTATCAAATTTTTGCTGACCTATCCCAACTTACTATTACTAAAAGACGATCCATGAAACCCCAACTAATGGAACTGCAACGCCACAACATTATATATCAATGGGGCTTCCCCTTTTCAGTCAGATTTAACTACCAAGGTACAATTTACAGAAGCAGATCAGCAGATGAACTACAACAAACCCTTTTAAAATTAAATCTGACAGAACCCACAAGCAGCAACACTCCCACATGCAGAAGAATGGCATCATCTTCACCTTCAGGCAGCACCCAGAAAATTTCAGAACAAAATGGGAATCATCATTCTCACAAAAGAGGCCGTTATGCCACATCATCCATGGACCAAGAAGATTCAATGGACTGACATCCTAATTCCTGATATCTCTTCATTTATTATACTAAGAGATGGTTCTCTATAAAAAACTTGTATTTATAACTGAATGTAACTGCATTCTGATAGTCACACACTGTGTGGGATCATGTTACATTCCAGTTATATTTCTTATTACTTCTGATTCATATAGCCTTAGAATATATAAGTGAAATAAGGAAATTCTTGTTCAGTTATATATTATCAGGTAATAACAATCGATTTATTACTTTTTAGGACAAATATGTTCAATAATCCAGAAGTAATGGAAGCTTTTTCTTTCTTTTCTTAAAACAAATATATTATTACCTAACTAGTTCCTAGAATTATGTTTTTGTTTATTCTAATCTGAAGCAGTACAACCTCAATTTTATGAGTTAACATATCTAAACAGTTACATATGAATAAAATATGTAATTGTTTACTCTAAAAGGGTTAAAATCCCAAAATAATTCAAACTATCTTCATCAATACCAAAGTTATTAACAGTACCTTTCTAACTGAATTATTTAGCCTAGGGCAAGACTAACCATTTACAACCACCCTGGAATAAATAATTGCAACAAAAACTATATTCTGCACTCCAATTAATGAAACATCATTTTGATGTCTTTTGACATAGCACTTCTCTCCTGTAAGCGGAAGATCCGTGTACCCCCATTAGCCCTCCTCATTCTCCCAACCATATTATGTGGGAGTGTGACGAAGGCACTTATTCCCCTGAGAGAGATATTTATTCTCTTTCACGGGTAAATTGTGATTACTTGCAAAAAATAATTTATACAATGTATCATCTAATCTCATATGTTTTTTGTTTACTCTTTACTCCAGAATTCACTGGTTTCTTTTCTATCTATTCATCTCTTCAGTCCACACAGGTTGATCTGCGCAGTCAGCTCTGCATAACAAAAAGTAAGTCAAAACTATTTGATCTGTTGCCATGGCACCACTGAATATACTTTCCCTGAATGTTCAGGGAATAAAGGTCCCTCAAAAAAGGACCAAAGCCTTCCGTACTTTCCATAACAAGAAGGCTCACATAGTATGCCTCCAAGAAACACACTTCACCAAAGATTCTACTCCAAAATATATTTCTCCTTTTTATCAACAAATTTACATGGCTTCTGCCTGTACCAAGCAAAGGGGAACTCTAATTGCATTTCACCGATCCACACCATTCACCTTATCATCAGAAATTAAAGACCCAGAAGGTAGATACCTGATACTCATGGGTTATATAATGGATACAGCAATCACGGTGATTTCCTACTACGCTCCTAACAAACAACCTACACCATTCCTCTCACATATATTACAAGTGATTAATACACACAAAATAGGAACAGTGATAATGTGTGGGGATTCGAACCAGGTCCTCCTCCCATTTCTAGATAAATCACCTTTTACACCATCCAAAATAACCTCTAGATTACCTTTTTCTCAACTTCTTTCCAAATACAATCTGGTAGATTCATGGAGAGAAAGTAACCCAATGAAAAAGAAATTCACTTATTTCTCGCACCCTCATCAAACCTTCACCAGAATAGATCATATTTTTCTAACAATAGGAATGATACCAGAAATTATTGCATCAGATATAATTCCGATTCCGTGGTCTGACCATAATGCAGTATACACTACTATAGCCTCAGCCATACCAAAAGCGCATGACCCAACGTGGTACTTACCGGACATAATGCTCAAACACCCACTACATCAGATGGCCATTGAACAAGCTTTAAAGGAATACATATCAATTAATAATACAACAGACATCTCCCCAATAACACTGTGGGAAGCTCATAAGCCTGTCTTGCGTGGTACAATACAAAGACAAATGGCACTATTTAAATGGGAACGCAAAAATCTATCAAACAAACTAGAACTCAATTTTAATGCAGCCTACATATCATTTCAAGAAAATCCATCTCAGAGTACAAAATCTCATCTGGAAAAATCTAGATTGGAATACGATCTATTTCTCACTGAGTCAGTTGATAAATCCCTCAAACGCTCCAAACACAATTTCTACATGAATACAAACAAACCAGGTACATATTTGGCTCGGGCATTAAATTCAACTAACAAATCTTTCAAACCAATACGTTTGAAATTATCAAAAAATGTTTACACTTGTAATCCAGTTAAAATAGTCCATAAATTTCACTCACATCTCGCAACTTTATACAAGACAAACAATGAATTTAATCCTACAGAGGCTGAATCCTTCTTCTCAAAAATAACCTTACCTGAGTTATCTCAGAATCAAAAAAGCAGTTTGGATGAGCCTATAACTATAGATGAAGTTGCTAACACCATAAAAGACCTAAAACTTAACAAAAGACCAGGCCCAGACGGCTACTCGGCTTTATACTATAAAACATTCTCAGAAATACTCTCTCCCATTCTCACTGAAACTTTTAACAAACTTCTAGATGGACATTCTTTTCGGCATGAAACACTAATGGCAATTGTTTGTATGATCCCAAAACCCCTTTCTGATGATACTTCCTGTGTGAATTATCGGCCTATCTCTCTGTTAAACCTCGATATTAAATTATTAGCAAAAATAATAGCAAAACGCCTCAATAGCATTATAGGAAAATTAATACATAGAGATCAAGTAGGCTTCATGCCAAATAGACAGGCAGGCGATAATATACGCAGGGCAGTGTTATTGGCACATATTGCTAAAAAACGGAAAATCCCTTTATGTTTTCTATCTCTCGATATTAAGAGGGCATTTGACACAGTATCCTGGCAATATATGCAATATTCATTACAAAAATGGGGTTTTGGACCCCACTTTTTAACATGGATCAAAGCATTATATAATAAACCCAAAGCCTATATAAAATATGCTGGAAACAAATCTGAAGCCTTTAATATCGAAAGAGGTACCCGACAGGGTTGCCCATTATCTCCCTTATTATTTGCCCTTATACTCGAACCCATGGCCCAATACATAAGAATAGGGATGAGCCGAACACCCCCCTGTTCGGTTCGCACCAGAACATGCGAACAGGAAAAAAGTTCGTTCGAACACGCGAACACCGTTAAAGTCTATGGGACACGAACATGAATAATCAAAAGTGCTAATTTTAAAGGCTAATATGCAAGTTTTTGTCATAAAAAGTGTTTGGGGATCCGGGTCCTGCCCCAGGGGACATGGATCAATCAGGAGCAGTGATTTTAATAATGCTTAAAGTCAAACAATAAAAGTGTAATATCCCTTTAAATTTCGTACCTGGGGGGTGTCTATAGTATGCCTGTAAAGGGGCGCATGTTTCCTGTGTTTAGAACAGTCTGACAGCAAAATGACATTTTGAAGGAAAAAACTCATTTAAAACTACCCGCGGCTATTGCATTGCCAACAATACACATAGAAGTTCATTGATAAAAACGGCATGGGAATTCCCCAAAGGGGAACCCCAAACCAAAATTTAAAAAAAAAAATGACGTGGGAGTCCCCCTAAATTCCATACCAGGCCCTTCAGGTCTGGTATGGATATTAAGGGGAACCCCGGCCAAAATTTAAAAAAAAAAAATGACATGGGGTTCCCCCTAAATTCCATATCAGACCCTTCAGGTCTGGTATGGATTTTAAGGGGAACCCCGCGCCAAAAAAAAAAAAAAAACGGCGTGGGGTCCCCCCAAAAATCCATACCAGACCCTTATCCGAGCACGCAACCTGGCAGGCCGCAGGAAAAGAGGGGGGGACGAGAGTGCGGCCCCCCCTCCCTCCTGAACCGTACCAGGCCACATGCCCTCAACATTGGGAGGGTGCTTTGGGGTAGCCCCCCAAAACACCTTGTCCCCATGTTGATGAGGACAAGGGCCTCATCCCCACAACCCTGGCCGGTGGTTGTGGGGGTCTGCGGGCGGGGGGCTTATCGGAATCTGGAAGCCCCCTTTAACAAGGTGACCCCCAGATCCCGGCCCCCCCCCTGTGTGAAATGGTAAGGGGGTACATAAGTACCCCTACCATTTCACGAAAAAAGTGTCAAAAATGTTAAAAATGACAAGAGACAGTTTTTGACAATTCCTTTATTTAAATGCTTCTTCTTTCTTCTATCTTCCTTCATCTTCTGGTTCTTCTGGCTCTTCTGGTTCTTCCTCCGGCGTTCTCGTCCAGCATCTCCTCCGCGGCGTCTTCTATCTTCTTCTCCTCGGGCCGCTCCGCACCCATGGCATGGGGGGGAGGCTCCCGCTCTTCTCTTCTTCTTTTCTTCTCTTCTTCTCTTCTTCATTTTCTTCTCCGGGCCGCTCCGCAATCCATGCTGGCATGGAGGGAGGCTCCCGCTGTGTGACGGCGCTCCTCGTCTGACAGTTCTTAAATAACGGGGGGCGGGGCCACCCGGTGACCCCGCCCCCTCTGACGCACGGGACATGACGGGACTTCCCTGTGGCATTCCCCGTGACGTCACAGGGAAGTCCCGTCAAGTCACCGTGCGTCAGAGGGGGGCGGGGTCACCGGGTGGCCCCGCCCCCCCGGTTTTAAGAACTGTCAGACGAGGAGCGCCGTCACACAGCGGGAGCCTCCCTCCATGCCAGCATGGATTGCGGAGCGGCCCGGAGAAGAAAATGAAGAAGAGAAGAAGAGAAGAAGAGAAGAAGAGAAGAAAAGAAGAAGAGAAGAGCGGGAGCCTCCCCCCAATGCCATGGGTGCGGAGCGGCCCGAGGAGAAGAAGATAGAAGACGCCGCGGAGGAGATGCTGGACGAGAACGCCGGAGGAAGAACCAGAAGAGCCAGAAGAACCAGAAGAACCAGAAGATGAAGGAAGATAGAAGAAAGAAGAAGCATTTAAATAAAGGAATTGTCAAAAACTGTCTCTTGTCATTTTTAACATTTTTGACAGTTTTTTAGTGAAATGGTAGGGGTAAGAACCCCCTTACCATTTCACACAGGGGGGGGGGCCGGGATCTGGGGGTCCCCTTGTTAAAGGGGGCTTCCAGATTCCGATAAGCCCCCCGCCCGCAGACCCCCACAACCACCGGCCAGGGTTGTGGGGATGAGGCCCTTGTCCTCATCAACATGGGGACAAGGTGTTTTGGGGGGCTACCCCAAAGCACCCTCCCAATGTTGAGGGCATGTGGCCTGGTACGGTTCAGGAGGGGGGGCCGCACTCTCGTCCCCCCCTCTTTTCCTGTGGCCTGCCAGGTTGCGTGCTCGGATAAGGGTCTGGTATGGATTTTTGGGGGGACCCCACGCCGTTTTTTTTTTTTTTTTTTTGGCGCGGGGTTCCCATTAAAATCCACACCAGACCTGAAGGGTCTGGTATGGAATTTAGGGGGAACCCCACGTCATTTTTTTTTTTTAATTTTGGCCGGGGTTCCCCTTAATATCCATATCAGACCTGAAGGGCCTGGTATGGAATTTAGGGGGACTCCCACGTCATTTTTTTTTTAAATTTTGGTTCGGGGTTCCCCTTTGGGGAATTCCCATGCCGTTTTTATCAATGAACTTCTATGTGTATTGTCGGCAATGCAATAGCCGCGGGTAGTTTTAAATGAGTTTTTTCCTTCAAAATGTCATTTTGCTGTCAGACTATTCTAAACACAGGAAACATGCGCCCCTTTACAGGCATACTATAGACACCCCCCAGGTACGAAATTTAAAGGGATATTACACTTTGATTGACTTTAAGCATTATTAAAATCACTGCTCCTGAAAAAACGGCCGTTTTTAAAACTTTTTTTTGCATTGATCCATGTCCCCTGGGGCAGGACCCAGGTCCCCAAACACTTTTTATGACAATAACTTGCATATTAGCCTTAAAATTAGCACTTTTGATTTCTCCCATAGACTTTTAAAGGGTGTTCCGCGGCATTCGAATTTGCCGCAAACACCCCAAATTGTTCGCTGTTCGGCGAACTTGCGAACAGCCGATGTTCGAGTCGAACATGAGTTCGACTCGAACTCGAAGCTCATCCCTACATAAGAACAAACCAAACTATAACTGGCATTGAAGTAGGAGGTATTACACACAAATTATGTATATTTGCAGACGATGTATTACTTTTTCTATCATCACCACAGGTCTCTGGTCCTAACTTAATACCAGCTCTTGATGGATTTGCAGCCCTATCCGGCCTTATGATTAATCCTAAGAAATGCCTAGTGCTTAATATTTCACTCACAAACATGGAATTGATCCCGGCTAGGGCTGCACTCCCATTCACATGGGCAGAAAAATCAATCCCATATCTTGGAATTCATTTAACAGCATCTCATTCTGACTTATTCTCAAACAATTATCCTCCTGTATTAAGACAGATCACAAATCTAATAAAACAATGGTCGCAACTTCCTTTATCCTGGATAGGGAAGATTAATGCAATCAAAATGACTATTCTACCCAAATTGCTTTATCTATTCAGAGTCCTCCCTATTCCAATTCCTTCCTATTTTTTGAGAATAGTACAAAAAAGAGCAACTTCGTTTATATGGGGCTCTTCTAAACCACGTATACCTATACACACACTACATCTTCCCAAAAATAAAGGAGGCCTGGGATACCCTAATTTTACTAACTACTACAGAGCAGCACATTTGGCCAGTCTGTCCAAATACCATGCAAAACAGGAAATCCCATTATGGGTATTTATAGAGGCTTCAGAAAATGACCCTCTATTAATATCAAATTTATTATGGCTTGATCCTAAAGACCGCTTTAAAATTCATAATCCCATAACTAAACACTTCTTATCTCTCTGGGATAAACTAAAAACCAAATATCAGTTACAATCTCCACACAATCCTCTCCTTTCTTTTATCAGAAATCCGGCCTTTTATCCGGCATGGATCTACCCAAATTCTTTTAAAGCTTGGACAACATCAGGCATTCAGACACTAAATGACTTCATAGCATCTAAATCATTCCTTTCATTCCCATCGCTTAGAGAAAAATATGATCTACCAAACTCTGAGATATTTAGATATCTCCAAATCAAAAATTTCTATACACCATTCCTAAAGGGGGATACACCATTATCCCAATTATCCATTTTTGAATCAATCTGTACAAAAGATCCATTTGCTAAAGGTACAATTTCATCACTTTATAATCAATTATATGGAGTAGCAAATCTTAATAGACCCTCTTACGTTCAGAGGTGGGAGGAGGACCTGGGACGAACTTTAGAAGACACGGACTGGTCTAACATATGGCTCACATCTAAGTCATCTTCACCCAACATCTTAGCACTGGAGACAAATTATAAAGTCCTAACTCGCTGGTACCTTGTACCCGCTAGAGTGGCAAAATATTCACCTAATACCTCAGCTCTTTGTTTTCGAAGATGCCCAGAAATAGGCACATATTTACACATATGGTGGACGTGCCCAGTAATCCAAACCTTCTGGAAGGAAGTCTTCGTGATTGCATCTAAAATATTTAAAAAAATAATACAACCAGATGCATATTTAACTTTACTTAATCTAAAACCGGAATGGTTAACACTCTCTCAATTCAAACTTATGATCCAACTAATAACGGCTGCAAAACAAACAGTGGCCAAGGCATGGAAATCTCCTACATTGGTACTAGCAGAAACAATTCACAGAATGAATAATACAATGTCCCATGCTAAGATGGTAGCCATCGATCAAAATCAAATTCCAAAGTTTGAAAAACTTTGGCATCCTTGGATAAAACAACAGTTCCTGTCAAACTTCAATGACTCTGTCCTGTTGCCATGATAACAGATTAAATGACTTACAGAGACACCCATTCTAAGGCTTCAAAGAGAACTAAAAAGAATGATAAACTGACGAGCGGGACAACCTTGTAGACCATACCTCTACCTTTCAACCCTTTTTCTTCTTTCTCTTTCCTTTTCTCCACCTTACGATTAAAGTTCATTATCAGAATTTATTTGACCTATATACACTCTACTTGTAAACAATATGTATAGTAGGTATAAATCATTTAAATACCTACAAAAGTAACTAAGGAAATGATATATATCTTTAATTTAGGTTTACGTGAACCCAATGTTTAATATTTGAAATTTCATGATATTTACCTATATAAACCCTACTGTAAAACAATGAGCTTACTTTATAGATTCTTGTAAACTTACTTTATGTATCTTTATAACATTGTATACTCAATAAACTTCTTTTGACAAGGAAAAACTGGCGCGAGTATGTTTAATACATATAGGGAGAGCTCCCAACTCATATGCATTACAAATAGCTGAAAAAGGAAAAATAAAAAAACGAACAAAACGCCTTCATATGCACAAATATAAGACAGGAAAAAATCCTATGCAGCCTCTTATTGAATAAATAAATGTACAAAAAAAAAAAAAACTATATAAGGATCTTATATAGAGACATAAACGTCATCCACAGCCATCTTGTCAATACAACCATATAAAAAATGAATCAATAAAATAAAAAATCATAGACAGGAATATAAAAATATTAAATGGAAAATAGAGATGTAAAAATATATATGTATAAATATATATATATATATAAGTATATAAATATATAAAATCAAAAGACAGGTGCAAAACCAAGATAAAAACTACCTATTAGAGATAAAACAGTTAAGATCAAAATCCACATTCATTCCTGCAGGTGACAAGACCTTGGTTTCGTAGATCCAGAATGATTCTCTGCGACTTAACTGTCTTATATAATGACCTCCTTGCCAATGACGGGGAACTTTTTCTATACCCCAAAATTTAAGACATTTGGGGTCCCTTTGGTGACAAGATCTAAAGTGTCTTGAAACACTATGCGTCTTCACACCTCTTTTAATATTGCTGATATGTTCGCCCACCCATACATGTAGTGCTCTTGAGGTGCGGCCCACATATTGTAGGCCGCAATCGCACTTAAGCATGTAGACTACCCCTATAGATGTACATTTGATAAGGCTTTCAATTTGATAGCATGTTTGGGTAACGTTTGAGACAAACTCTTTACGCTTCTTAATGTTTCTGCTAGCATTCTTACAAGTAGCACATCTTCCACACGCATAGAAACTAGACAAAAATTTTAAAAGCCTATTATCAACCATTTTTGGTGGATCCACTACTCCTAGTGCTAAACGGTCACGGAGAGAGGGTGCCTTACGATAGATGAACGTAGGGTGTGGAGGGAGAATAGGTCCTAAAGTCCGATCACATTTGAGTATAGGCCAGTGTTTAGCAATAATTCTCTCTAATTTTTTAATATTGGATGTTGTAATCCAATAGAATTCTGAAACTGGCCGTATTATCTTGAGCATCAACAGACTTAGTCTTATCTGCCACGATGGTACTCCTATCAATCAGCCTGACTTTCTCAATCATAGGCTGTGTGTATCCTTTTTCTTTAAACCTAGCTGCCAAGATCTGAGATTGGGATATATATTCCTCCTCCGAAGTACAATTACATCTTAACTGGACGAATTGGCCTCTGGGGATATTACACAACCAATACCTATGATTAGGGATGAGCCGAACACCCCCCTGTTCGGTTCGCACCAGAACATGCGAACAGGAAAAAAGTTCGCTCGAATACACGAACACCGTTAAAGTCTATGGGACACGAACATGAATAATCAAAAGTGCTAATTTTAAAGGCTTATATGCAAGTTATTGTCATAAAAAGTGTTTGGGGACCCAGGTCCTGCCCCAGAGGACATGGATCAATGCAAAAAAAAAGTTTTAAAAACTGCCGTTTTTTCAGGAGCAGTGATTTTAATAATGCTTAAAGTCAAACAATAAAAGTGTAATATCCCTTTAAATTTCGTACCTGGGGGGTGTCTATAGTATGCCTGTAAAGGGGCGCATGTTTCCCGTGTTTAGAACAGTCTGACAGCAAAATGACATTTCGAAGGAAAAATTTCATGTAAAACTACCCGCGGCTATTGCATTGCCGACAATACACATAGAAGTTCATTGATAAAAACGGCACGGGAATTCAACACAGGGAAACCCCCGAACCAAAATTTAAAAAAAAAATGACGTGGGAGTCCCCCTAAATTCCATACCAGGCCCTTCAGGTCTGGTATGGATATTAAGGGGAACCCCGGCCAAAATTTAAAAAAAAAATGATGTGGGGTTCCCCCTAAATTCCATACCAGACCCTTCAGGTCTGGTATGGATTTTAAGGGGAACCCCGCGCCAAAAAAAAAAAAAAAAACGGCGTGGGGTCCCCCCAAAAATCCATACCAGACCCTTATCCGAGCACGCAACCTGGCAGGCTGCAGGAAAAGAGGGGGGGACGAGAGTGCGGCCCCCCTCCTGAACCGTACCAGGCCACATGCCCTCAACATTGGGAGGGTGTTTTGGGGTAGCCCCCCAAAACACCTTGTCCCCATGTTGATGAGGACAAGGGCCTCATCCCCACAACCCTGGCCGGTGGTTGTGGGGGTCTGCGGGCGGGAGGCTTATCGGAATCTGGAAGCCCCCTTTAACAAGGGGACCCCCAGATCCTGGCCCCCCCGTGTGAAATGGTAAATGGGTACTTACCCCTACCATTTCACTAAAAAACTGTCAAAAATGTTAAAAATGACAAGAGACAGTTTTTGACAATTCCTTTATTTAAATGCTTCTTCTTTCTTCTATCTTCCTTCATCTTCTTCTTCTTCTGGTTCTTCTGGCTCTTCTGGTTCTTCCTCCGGCGTTCTCATCCAGCATCTCCTCCGCGGCGTCTTCTATCTTCTTCTCCTCGGGCCGCTCCGCACCCATGGCATGGGGGGAAGCTCCCGGTCTTCTCTTCATCTTGTCTTCATCGTCTTCTCTTCTTCCTTCTTCTCTTCTTCATTTTCTTCTCTGGGCCGCTCCGCAACCATGCTGGCATGGAGGGAGGCTCCCGCTGTGTGACAGAGTCTCCTTGTCTGATGGTTCTTAAATAACGGGGGGCGGGGCCACCCGGTGACCCCCCCTCTGACGCACGGTGACTTGATGGGACTTCCCTGTGACGTCACGGGGAATGCCACAGGGAAATCCCGTCATGTCCCGTGCGTCAGAGGGGGCGGGGTCACCGGGTGGTGACCCCGCGTTATTTAAGAACCATCAGACGAGGAGACGCCGTCACACAGCGGGAGCCTCCCTCCATGCCAGCATGGATGTGGAGCGGCCCGGAGAAGAAAATGAAGAAGAGAAGAAGGAAGAAGAGAAGAGGATGAAGAAGAAGATGAAGAGAAGAGCGGGAGCCTCCCCCATGCCATGGGTGTGGAGCGGCCCGAGGAGAAGAAGATAGAAGACGCTGCGGAGGAGATGCTGGACGAGAACGCCGGAGGAAGAACCAGAAGAGCTCTTGTCATTTTTAACATTTTTGACAGTTTTTTAGTGAAATGGTAGGGGTAAGTACCCCCTTACCATTTCACACGGGGGGGCGGGATCTTGGGGTTCCCTTGTTAAAGGGGGCTTCCAGATTCCGATAAGCCCCCTGCCCGCAGACCCCCACAACCACCGGCCAGGGTTGTGGGGATGAGGCCCTTGTCCTCATCAACATGGGGACAAGGTGTTTTGGGGGGCTACCCCAAAGCACCCTCCCAATGTTGAGGGCATGTGGCCTGGTACGGTTCAGGAGGGGGGGCCGCACTCTCATCCCCCCTCTTTTCCTGCGGCCTGCCAGGTTGCGTGCTCGGATAAGGGTCTGGTATGGATTTTTGGGGGGACCCCATGCCGTTTTTTTTTTGTTTTTTTTGGCGCAGGGTTCCCCTTAAAATCCATACCAGACCTGAAGGGTCTGGTATGGAATTTAGGGGGAACCCCACGTCATTTTTTTTTTTAAATTTTGGCCGGGGTTCCCCTTAATATCCATACCAGACATGGAGGGCCTGGTATGGAATTTAGGGGGACTCCCACGTCACTTTTTTTTTAAATTTTGGTTCGGGGTTTCCCTGTGTTGAATTCCCATGCCGTTTTTATCAATGAACTTCTATGTGTATTGTCGGCAATGCAATAGCCGCGGGTAGTTTTGAATGGAATTTTTCCTTCGAAATGTCATTTTGCTGTCAGACTGTTCTAAACACGGGAAACATGCACCCCTTTACAGGCATACTATAGACACCCCCCAGGTACAAAATTTAAAGGGATATTACACTTTTATTGTTTGACTTTAAGCATTGTTAAAATCACTGCTCCTGAAAAAACTGCCGTTTTTAAAACTTTTTTTTGCATTGATCCATGTCCCCTGGGGCAGGACCCGGGTTCCCAAACACTTTTTATGACAATAACTTGCATATAAGCCTTTAAAATTAGCACTTTTGATTTCTCCCATAGACTTTTAAAGGGTGTTCTGCGGCATTCGAATTTGCCGCGAACACCCCAAATTGTTCGCTGTTCGGTGAACTTGCGAGCAGCAAATGTTCGAGTCGAACATGAGTTTGACTCGAACTGGAAGTTCATCCCTATTCCTGGCTTTACTGTAGGCACTCTTTAATGTTTTTTGACTATAGCCTCTTTAAGAAAATGGTTACATAGATTAAGTGCCTCATTTTCAAATACCTCAAACTCTACACAGTTCCTACGAATCCTACATTCATACGAATCCTACAGTTTTGACCTAGAGGGATAGCCTTGATCACATGTTGGGGATGGCCAAATTTCACATGTAAAATGGAATTTGTGGCCACTGATTTACAACAAAATTTTGCAGCAATGCTATTATCTAATTGTTTGTGTGACTGGTCCCAGAAGGTTTTTTAGGTGATTCGGTGAACTAGGTTCAGGAGGGTCTGTGTTAAGTGTTAGTAACTTAGAAGGTAGAGAAGTGTCTCATATGCCAGGGTAACCTGTAGAGTTGATAACTGCAGCTTCACCTGCTTGTGGATGTACTGTAAGTTGTTTCACAGGATTTCCAGTGTCAAGTCTAATGCCCTGTACACACGGTCGGATTTTCCGATGGAAAAAGTGCGATCGGATTGTGTTGTTGGAAATTCCGATCGTGTGTGGGCTCCATCTGACTTTTTTCCGTTGGAATTTCCGACACACAAAGTTTGAGAGCCGGTGTTTTACGTCACCGTGTTCAGACCGATCGGATTTCCCGACAACTTTGTGCGACCGTGTGTATGCAAGACAAGTTTGAGCCAACATCCGTTGGAAAAAATCCATGGATTTTGTTGTCGGAATGTCCGATCAATGTCCGATCATGTGTACAGGGCATAAGTGTGTTGTCATTGTTCTGGTTTAGGATGAATTGCAAGGTCATTTTTGTAGAGTCATCAGAGGCTGTCAAAATAGAGTGATGGTCTTTTTCTTCTTCCTCCACTGTTTGTTACAAAATGCTAAACTTAGCCATATATACCTTTATTTTTGTTTGAAGGACTGTATATTGCTGTGTTCTGCTTTAGCTTTTCTGTGAATCTTAGCAGCCTTTGCTTGGTCTTGGGACTGTGCTTGAATGACTGCGCTTGGGTCTGGGTCCATGCTTAAGGGGCTTGTGTGTGAGCCTGTGCCTGTTTTATTGCAACTTTGGCCTTTAAAGTCACTTTTCTCTCAAATAAGTAACATGCTTCTGTCTTTGCTGTATCTACTTCAGCAGAGGCTGTTGTGAGTGGACTATTCATTGCAGATGTTTGAGAGCAGGTTTGTAGTGATGGTCACTGTGAGTTAGCAAACTATAAGTTGTCTTATGCCCTGTACACATGATCGGACATTGTTTGGACATTCCAACAACAAAATCCATGGATTTTTTCAGACGGATGCTGGCTCAAACTTGTTTTGCATACACACGGTCGCACAAAGTTGTCGGAAAATCCGATCGTTCTGAACGCTGTGATGTAAAACACGTACGGCGGGACTATAAACGGGGCAGTAGCCAATAGCTTTCGTCTCTTAATTTATTCTGAGCATGCGTGGCACTTTGTGCGTCGGAATTGTCCACACACGGTCGGAATTTACGCAAACGGATTTTGTTGTTGGAAAATTTTATAGCCTGCTCTCAAACTTTGTGTGTCGGAAATTCCGATGGAAAAAGTCCGATGGAGCCCACACACAGTCGGAATTTCCAACAACAAGCTCCGATCGCACATATTCCGTCGGAAAGTCCGACGTGTGTACAGGGCATTAGAGTGAGTGGGAGAGGTAAATTGGAGCAAAAACCTAACTAAAGCCTTAGCTATATATTATACACTTAGTCTGGGTTCACATATATGTGAATTGGATTCATTGTTATCCACATCGAATTCACAAAATGTGAATGTAAATTACTTTTAATGGAGCCGGTTTTCTGGCAGCTGCGGTGCGGTTTGAAAAAGGGTCCTGTGCGTTTTTGGGTCTGGGTCAGGTGCAAATTCAGGGGAAAATTCACACCTAAATCACCCCTGAGATGGTCACCAGAAATGCACCAGACTCCAGACTGCAAACCACAACCGGACATGTATGGACCCAGCCTTACTGTAACATTAGAAACAATACTTTCAACTGGATGGGGGTGTGTTACCCATGCACCAATAGCCACTAAATTAAAATAAAACCTTTATTAAAATTCTATTAAAATGTATAATATAAGATTGTGTGAGAAATATTGCATATTGACATCATTGTGCAGTGTGCATTATGAAGTCATTGTGCAGGAGACGTGGCAGCCATCTTTGAATGCATATTATAAATATGGGAGAAGCAAACAATGTTGCCATTTTCTTTATTTTTCCATGTGGGTTTAAGCCAGCACTTTATTTTGTTTGGTGTTCTTTATTTTTTTATTTTAATATGCACCCCCTGACAATGCTCTTGATTTATGAAAGAATCACTTTGTTTTTGGGAGCACGTCTTTGGATTAATTTTGGTGCACACATGGTTACTGGGACTAGAGACTCCTTAATACCAGACTTTGAAGGTTTTCAGATTAGTACCATGACAGAGTTCTGATGGAGAAGCAGAGTGTTTGGGTCCTTGTTATCATTGAGGTCCATCCTTTATAGATGCTGCCATCAGTAATTTAAATTGTCTAGGGTCGAGGATACTTTTTTGTCTGTGGGAATGGTATTGCTACAATGGGTGATGGTGGTTTATACAGTATATAGGCTTCTTCCTTCTCCAGTTCCACCTTTTCCCATTCTCTACAGAATATTTAGTTATTATGTATTTCCACTGAGTGGCTAAACCTATTTCTCCTCCATGGTAGTTATTTACTGTGGGTGGGGATTGGTAATATCTCCACAGTGTTATTGTGACTATGTATACCATTTGTCAGGAGTCTGATTGGAGGCCAAGGTGCTGAGAGGGCTCCCCTTGCAGCTAAGTGCAGTGCAACACTAAAGGTGGAACAGGGAATGAGGTGCCGAGAGAAGCATGGTTTGCCAGTGGCCGTAGCTTGGAGACCTGATCACGTGAGGCATTTGAGACAAGCAGGGTGCACTGTATGGAAGGCGTGCTTGGAAGATTCCAGACGTTGCAGGTGGCAAGGTGGTCTGGAAAAGGAAAAAGAAGCCAGGCCAGGGATCATACACTGGTAGATCTGTCAATTTCCATATTTAGTATTTCCGAATTTCCGAATTTCCAAATTTCGGATTTCCGGCATTTAGAATTTCCGACTGGGACAAGTGGGATGCACTGTATGGCAGGCGTGCTTGGAAGGTTCCAGACATAGCAGGCAGCTTGGTAGTCCGAAATGAGAATCAGAAGCCAAGCCAGGGATCATACACCCGAAAGATCAGTCAATAGCAGATTCAGGGTTCGAGCAGCAGTACTGGAACAAGCCGGGATCATTCATGGGGAGACAGGCTGAAGCAGAGTCGGTGAGCCAAACCAGGCAGAAGCAGGGCAGAGTACAAGCCAGGGGTCATACCAGGAGATCAGGATAAGTGGGTGAAAGGAAGCTGGGTTGGTAACGGGAATTCCAAGATCAGAATACAGAAGCACAGGGAACACTGGGGAGATGAAGATAATCCAGCAATTCAGGGATCCCAGCAGCAGGTTTATATATGCCAGTGAGCGCCAACATCTGTCACAAGATATGTGTACCCATGCGCCTGGAAGATTGCCTAGGGATGCCATGATGAGTATTGGTGACATTGCCAGTCCTGTGGCCATTTCCCTGACAGTGCCCCCCCAAAGGCAACCTCCAGATGCCCAAATGTGCCCACTTTTCAGGATACCTATTGCGAAATTGCTGTAAAAGTCTGGGAGCATGTATATTGCTTGCAGGTTCCCATTAATTCTCCTCTGCAGAATACCCCTTCCATTTAATTAGAAATTGATTTTGCCTACCTCTTTTACGACAGTCCACAATGGCTTCTACTTCAAATTCCATTTCATTTCCAATCAAGACTGGAACTGAAGGTGATTCTTCTCTACCAGGAAATGGGCTGGGTACAGCTGGATTAAGCAGTGAGACGTAGAACACAGGGTGAATCTTATATGAGTTTGGTAGTGAAAGTTTGAATGTCACCAGGTTAATCTCCCTCTTGACTTCAAATGAACCAATAAATCTTGGCCCAAATTTCCTGGAAGGACAAGAAAGTTTGAGGTTAGTAGAAGAGAGCCATACCTTATCTCTGACTTTAAAGATAGGAATCTTGGTAAAACATTGGCCGACTCTCAGTGAAGATACTCATCTTAAATCCACACTCACGGATCGACCACAAGTCACCTACAGAAGAGCTAAAAACATCAAGGCCAAAATAGAGCCCAGTAGAATAAAAACACAAAGTTCAATAACCACTGTGAGCGCATCCCTTACCTTTTTCCTTGTCAAAAGAAGTTTATTGAGTATACAATGTTATAAAGATACATAAAGTAAGTTTACAAGGATCTATAAAGTAAGCTCATTGTTTTACAGTAGGGTTTATATAGGTAAATATCATGAAATTTCAAATATTAAACATTGGGTTCACGTAAACCTAAATTAAAGATATATATCATTTCCTTAGTTACTTTTGTAGGTATTTAAATGATTTATACCTACTATACATATTGTTTACAAGTAGAGTGTATATAGGTCAAATAAATTCTGATAATGAGCTTTAATCGTAAGGTGGAGAAAAGGAAAGAGAAAGAAGAAAAAGGGTTGAAAGGTAGAGGTATGGTCCACAAGGTTGTCCCGCTCGTCAGTTTATTATTCTTTTTAGTTCTCTTTGAAGCCTTAGAATGGGTGTCTCTGTAAGTCATTTAATCTGTTACCATGGCAACAGGACAGAGTCATTGAAGTTTGACAGGAACTGTTGTTTTATCCAAGGATGCCAAAGTTTTTCAAATTTTGGAATTTGATTTTGATCGATGGCTACCATCTTAGCATGGGACATTGTATTATTCATTCTGTGAATTGTTTCTGCTAGTACCAATGTAGGAGATTTCCATGCCTTGGCCACTGTTTGTTTTGCAGCCGTTATTAGTTGGATCATAAGTTTGAATTGAGAGAGTGTTAACCATTCCGGTTTTAGATTAAGTAAAGTTAAATATGGATCTGGTTGTATTATTTTTTTAAATATTTTAGATGCAATCACGAAGACTTCCTTCCAGAAGGTTTGGATTACTGGGCACGTCCACCATATGTGTAAATGTGTGCCTATTTCTGGGCATCCTCGAAAACAAAGAGCTGAGGTATTAGGTGAATATTTTGCCACTCTAGCGGGTACAAGGTACCAGCGAGTTAGGACTTTATAATTTGTCTCCAGTGCTAAGATGTTGGGTGAAGATGACTTAGATGTGAGCCATATGTTAGACCAGTCCGTGTCTTCTAAAGTTCGTCCCAGGTCCTCCTCCCACCTCTGAACGTAAGAGGGTCTATTAAGATTTGCTACTCCATATAATTGATTATAAAGTGATGAAATTGTACCTTTAGCAAATGGATCTTTTGTACAGATTGATTCAAAAATGGATAATTGGGATAATGGTGTATCCCCCTTTAGGAATGGTGTATAGAAATTTTTGATTTGGAGATATCTAAATATCTCAGAGTTTGGTAGATCATATTTTTCTCTAAGCGATGGGAATGAAAGGAATGATTTAGATGCTATGAAGTCATTTAGTGTCTGAATGCCTGATGTTGTCCAAGCTTTAAAAGAATTTGGGTAGATCCATGCCGGATAAAAGGCCGGATTTCTGATAAAAGAAAGGAGAGGATTGTGTGGAGATTGTAACTGATATTTGGTTTTTAGTTTATCCCAGAGAGATAAGAAGTGTTTAGTTATGGGATTATGAATTTTAAAGCGGTCTTTAGGATCAAGCCATAATAAATTTGATATTAATAGAGGGTCATTTTCTGAAGCCTCTATAAATACCCATAATGGGATTTCCTGTTTTGCATGGTATTTGGACAGACTGGCCAAATGTGCTGCTCTGTAGTAGTTAGTAAAATTAGGGTATCCCAGGCCTCCTTTATTTTTGGGAAGATGTAGTGTGTGTATAGGTATACGTGGTTTAGAAGAGCCCCATATAAACGAAGTTGCTCTTTTTTGTACTATTCTCAAAAAATAGGAAGGAATTGGAATAGGGAGGACTCTGAATAGATAAAGCAATTTGGGTAGAATAGTCATTTTGATTGCATTAATCTTCCCTATCCAGGATAAAGGAAGTTGCGACCATTGTTTTATTAGATTTGTGATCTGTCTTAATACAGGAGGATAATTGGTTGAGAATAAGTCAGAATGAGATGCTGTTAAATGAATTCCAAGATATGGGATTGATTTTTCTGCCCATGTGAATGGGAGTGCAGCCCTAGCCGGGATCAATTCCATGTTTGTGAGTGAAATATTAAGCACTAGGCATTTCTTAGGATTAATCATAAGGCCGGATAGGGCTGCAAACCCATCAAGAGCTGGTATTAAGTTAGGACCAGAGACCTGTGGTGATGATAGAAAAAGTAATATATCGTCTGCAAATATACATAATTTGTGTGTAATACCTCCTACTTCAATGCCAGTTATAGTTTGGTTTGTTCTGATGTATTGGGCCATGGGTTCGAGTATAAGGGCAAATAATAAGGGAGATAATGGGCAACCCTGTCGGGTACCTCTTTCGATATTAAAGGCTTCAGATTTGTATCCAGCATATTTTATATAGGCTTTGGGTTTATTATATAATGCTTTGATCCATGTTAAAAAGTGGGGTCCAAAACCCCATTTTTGTAATGAATATTGCATATATTGCCAGGATACTGTGTCAAATGCCCTCTTAATATCGAGAGACAGAAAACATAAAGGGATTTTCCGTTTTTTAGCAATATGTGCCAATAACACTGCCCTGCGTATATTATCGCCTGCCTGTCTATTTGGCATGAAGCCTACTTGATCTCTATGTATTAATTTTCCTATAATGCTATTGAGGCGTTTTGCTATTATTTTTGCTAATAATTTAATATTGAGGTTTAACAGAGAGATAGGCCGATAATTCACACAGGAAGTATCATCAGAAAGGGGTTTTGGGATCATACAAACAATTGCCATTAGTGTTTCTTGCCGAAAAGAATGTCCATCTAGAAGTTTGTTAAAAGTTTCAGTGAGAATGGGAGAGAGTATTTCTGAGAATGTTTTATAGTATAAAGCCGAGTAGCCGTCTGGGCCTGGTCTTTTATTAAGTTTTAGGTCTTTTATGGCGTTAGCAACTTCATCTATAGTTATAGGCTCATCCAAACTGCTTTTTTGATTTTGAGATAACTCAGGTAAGGTTATTTTTGAGAAGAAGGATTCAGCCTCTGTAGGATTAAATTCATTGTTTGTCTTGTATAAAGTGGCGAGATGTGAGTGAAATTTATGGACTATTTTAACTGGATTACAAGTGTAAACATTTTTTGATAATTTCAAACGTATTGGTTTGAAAGATTTGTTAGTTGAATTTAATGCCCGAGCCAAATATGTACCTGGTTTGTTTGTATTCATGTAGAAATTGTGTTTGGAGCGTTTGAGGGATTTATCAACTGACTCCGTGAGAAATAGATCGTATTCCAATCTAGATTTTTCCAGATGAGATTTTGTACTCTGAGATGGATTATCTTGGAATGATATGTAGGCTGCATTAAAATTGAGTTCTAGTTTTTTTGCTAGATTTTTGCGTTCCCGTTTAAATAGTGCCATTTGTCTTTGTATTGTACCACGCAAGACAGGCTTATGAGCTTCCCACAGTGTTATTGGGCAGATGTCTGTTGTATTATTAATTGATATGTATTCCTTTAAAGCTTGTTCAATGGCCATCTGATGTAGTGGGTGTTTGAGCATTATGTCCGGTAAGTACCACGTTGGGTCATGCGCTTTTGGTATGGCTGAGGCTATAGTAGTGTATACTGCATTATGGTCAGACCACGGAATCGGAATTATATCTGATGCAATAATTTCTGGTATCATTCCTATTGTTAGAAAAATATGATCTATTCTGGTGAAGGTTTGATGAGGGTGCGAGAAATAAGTGAATTTCTTTTTCATTGGGTTACTTTCTCTCCATGAATCTACCAGATTGTATTTGGAAAGAAGTTGAGAAAAAGGTAATCTAGAGGTTATTTTGGATGGTGTAAAAGGTGATTTATCTAGAAATGGGAGGAGGACCTGGTTCGAATCCCCACACATTATCACTGTTCCTATTTTGTGTGTATTAATCACTTGTAATATATGTGAGAGGAATGGTGTAGGTTGTTTGTTAGGAGCGTAGTAGGAAATCACCGTGATTGCTGTATCCATTATATAACCCATGAGTATCAGGTATCTACCTTCTGGGTCTTTAATTTCTGATGATAAGGTGAATGGTGTGGATCGGTGAAATGCAATTAGAGTTCCCCTTTGCTTGGTACAGGCAGAAGCCGTGTAAATTTGTTGATAAAAAGGAGAAATATATTTTGGAGTAGAATCTTTGGTGAAGTGTGTTTCTTGGAGGCATACTATGTGAGCCTTCTTGTTATGGAAAGTACGGAAGGCTTTGGTCCTTTTTTGAGGGACATTTATTCCCTGAACATTCAGGGAAAGTATATTCAGTGGTGCCATGGCAATAGATCAAATAGTTTTGACTTACTTTTTGTTATGCAGAGCTGACTGCGCAGATCAACCTGTGTGGACTGAAGAGATGAATAGATAGAAAAGAAACCAGTGAATTCTGGAGTAAAGAGTAAACAAAAAACATACGAGATTAGATGATACATTGTATAAATTATTTTTTGCAAGTAATCACAATTTACCCGTGAAAGAGAATAAATATCTCTCTCAGGGGAATAAGTGCCTTCGTCACACTCCCACATAATATGGTTGGGAGAATGAGGAGGGCTAATGGGGGTACACGGATCTTCCGCTTACAGGAGAGAAGTGCTATGTCAAAAGACATCAAAATGATGTTTCATTAATTGGAGTGCAGAATATAGTTTTTGTTGAAATTATTTATTCCAGGGTGGTTGTATATGGTTAGTCTTGCCCTAGGCTAAATAATTCAGTTAGAAAGGTACTGTTAATAACTTTGGTATTGATGAAGATAGTTTGAATTATTTTGGGATTTTAACCCTTTTAGAGTAAACAATTACATATTTTATTCATATGTAACTGTTTAGATATGTTAACTCATAAAATTGAGGTTGTATTGCTTCAGATTAGAATAAACAAAAACATAATTCTAGGAACTAGTTAGATAATAATATATTTGTTTTAAGAAAAGAAAGAAAAAGCTTCCATTACTTCTGGATTATTGAACATATTTGTCCTAAAAAGTAATAAATCTATTGTTATTACCTGATAATATATAACTGAACAAGAATTTCCTTATTTCACTTATATATTCTAAGGCTATATGAATCAGAAGTAATAAGAAATATAACTGGAATGTAACATGATCCCACACAGTGTGTGACTATCAGAATGCAGTTACATTCAGTTATAAATATAGGTTTTTTATAGAGAACCATCTCTTAGTATAATAAATGAAGAGATATCAGGAATTAGGATGTCAGTCCATTGAATCTTCTTGGTCCATGGATGATTTGGCATAACGGCCTCTTTTGTGAGAATGATGATTCCCATTTTGTTCTGAAATTTTCTGGGTGCTGCCTGAAGGTGAAGATGATGCCATTCTTCTGCGTGTGGGAGTGTTGCTGCTTGTGGGTTCTGTCAGATTTAATTTTAAAAGGGTTTGTTGTAGTTCATCTGCTGATCTGCTTCTGTAAATTGTACCTTGGTAGTTAAATCTGACTGAAAAGGGGAACCCCCATTGATACATAATGTTGTGGCGTTGTAGTTCCATTAGTTGGGGTTTCATGGATCGTCTTTTAGTAATAGTAAGTTGGGATAGGTCAGCAAAAATTTGATAATTGTGTCCTTGAAAATTAAGTTCCTTTTTTTCTCTTGCAGCAATTAGTATTTGTTCTTTCGTTCTGTAATAATGAAATTTTGTGATTATATCACGTGGGGGTCCATCTTTCTTTTTGGCTGTGAGGGCTCTGTGTACTCTGTCCAGTTCTAAACGTTCAATAGGGATATCTGGCTTTAGTTCTTGTAATAGAGCAGTAATAGTAGATTGCAGGTCTGTCACAGTTTCAGGTATTCCCCTTATGCGTAAGTTTGAACGTCTGGCTCTATTTTCGTAATCTTCGAGCTTAGTTTGAAGTATTAAATTCTCTTTTTTTAATTGTTCAATTCTGTTATATTTTCTTGGGTTGTAATTTCAATTTCATCCATTTTTATTTCTAAAGCTGCGGTGCGGTTTCCCAGCTCTCTTATTTCTTTGGTTAGGCTTTTTGTTATTTGGTCTGAGGTTTGTTTTAAAGCCTTATGAAGCATCTTTTCAAATTGTAATAATATTACTGGGGATACTGAGGAGGCTTGTGGAGAAGTTTGTGAGAGGATTTGTTCTGTATCTGACTCAAATGGAGAGTCTTGCTGTGACATTTTCTGTCTGTGAGAGCGCCCTGATGCTGTAACTTGTGAGGTGACTGGAGCTGCTTCAGCTGCAGTGAGTGCCTGTGAGCTCTTTGTGAGGTGATTTTTATTTCTGCCACGGTTTCCTCCCAGTACCATATTTCCTGCCCAAACTTTCACAGTTTGTTCCCTGGGGCAAAAAGGTTCAAATGGATACCTTTTGAGCCTGCAGGCTCCGCTTTGTCCTTCTCTTCTCTCCTCAGCGGTGTGGAGCTCTAACAATGCATGTCTGCTCTGCTAGGCTCCGCCTCCTGCCATCCCTTACCTTTTTCAACCTCAATATATCGTTGCAAAAAATCCCTGTGTCTCACATGCAATCACGTCACACACAGACAAAAAGAATTTATATGTAAAGGTAAATCATACACTATACCTGCTTTTTTTACCTGTTCCTCAGAGTATGTCGTGTATTGTCTGACATGTCCTTGCGGCCTACTTTATGTAGGCCGCACCATCCGGACCCTTCCCAAAAGGTTCGGTGAGCACTGGAATTTTGTCAAAAAAGGGCTGGACAAATATTGTGTCGCTAGGCACTTCAAGGAATTCCATCAACAGTCCTCCGCAGGACTGCGTGTCTGGGTCATAGAGGCCATTCCCAAGCAGCTCCCCTCAGCCAAACGCTATAAGAGGTTATGTGAAAAGGAAAATTGTGGATTTTTACCTTGGATAGCCTTTCGCCTGGGGGCCTAAATGAAGCCATAGAAATCAATGTCTTATTATAAGTATCAATTACTGCTCCTGTTGCCCATATTTGTTCAACCACTTAGTGGCCCATCCAATACCATATACATGTATAATCCATCATCACAGGTTCACTTGTTTTGTGTATATATATATGTATGTGTGTAGGATTTTTCTATTGACCCCACTCAGTCACCCATGACTGTCTCCGATCGACCAGTTATTGATTTTTTTTTTTTTTAAATCAGAAAAAAAAACCTTTTATTTTTGACTTTCACGGTACATAACATATGACAGTCGATGTTCAGTAATAAGATAGCAATATGGAACGTACATCTTTTAGTGATACATTGTCAAATGGTACAGGATATCCATGACTTTAGAAATGCATTTTATTAGTACAGTGTCATTTAATACATTTTTATAAAAGAAATAGAAGCAAAATAAAAAGAAAAATTACAAACTTTTACTTAAACTTCCTCAGAACCTTGAGGGTATGAGGTATCTAAACACAATAGTTGCCTCGACCCACCATTGTTTTCTGCATCCCTTTAAATTATGTGTTTTGTCAGGTATTGGCTGACCTCAGCTCAGGTGCAGTTAGTGCATTATATTTGCAGTAGCCTGTCTTTAATCAGCTGATGTGGTGCCAGACCCGGGACATCTAACCAAGCCTGCCATAATGAATAGAACTTATGTGGAACATTTCTGTGTTGGTAAGTTAGTTTCTCCCTGATTAGTAATTTGTTGACCTGATCCACCCATCCATAGTTGAGCGATTAGTTTACGTGCAACATATAATAATCGTAGGACCGCTGTATGGGCCGAAGGGGTTAAAGCCTCCTCGTCCAGTGCTCCCAATAGACATACAACTGGTTCTCGTGGAATATTTATCATGTAGACCTGTGATATTACATCTAGAACTTCCTTCCAGTAGCGGAAAAGTTTGGGGCATCTCCATATCATGTGGATTAGGTCCCCACGAGCACCTTCACATTTCAGACAGAGTGGGGTGTCTCTGATCCCCCATTTGTGTAGCCTGACCGGGGTCCTATATACCCTGTGCAACAGGTATAGATGTGATAGCTTTTGAGATGCGGAGACCGAAACTAAAGGGGCAGATGATAGGCACAAATTCCACGTTTCCCCGTCTATGTTCCCTATATCCTCTTCCCAGCCCTGCTGAAAGGGAAGGTTGGAAGGATCTGGTATGGCACTGAGGAGTATGTTATATGCTCTGGAGATCATTCCCCTCTTATTGTCTTCCAAGAAGATCCCCTGTATCAATGTGTAGTCAGTCAATTGTAATGGAGCACGTTGTGATTGTGTTTGTATCGCATGGCGTAACTGCAGATATTTGAAAAAGTTGGTGCGTGGAATATAAAATTCCACTTGTTTTTCCATAAAGGACTTGAGATTTGGTCCATTGTATAGTTGAGACAGGTATTGGATTCCTAGCAGTTCCCAATTTCTGAATCCTTTTAACTTTAGTATTTCTTTATAATTAGTGTTACGCCATATTGGCATGTGGCTTATAAAGCCTCTGATCCCCACCATTTTTTTGTGTATGCTCATAATATTTTTAGATAATAGGGTGTCCAGAGGACACCCTGTAGATCCTCACCACAAGAGTAATTTGCGGGTTCCCCCTTCCAACTATGGAGACCCCCGTAATTACCATACCCCACAACGGCGGAGTCTGGATTATAATTACCATTCTCCGATTCATGTTAACAATAGATTCAGTCCTCTCAGGGATAATGTCCCATATGAAAGGTACGGAGGTACACACTCTCATTACGAAAGAGAGGATGATTATTACCATCGTTCCCCTTATATTTACAACCAAAGTAGGCCAGGCCCCAACCAACCCCAGGATTTTCAGAGAGTTACAGACTACCATCCAGGAAATTCAGACAGAAAAGAGGGACCTGAGGGGGGAGGAGGGTCCAACGCCAAAAGGAAAAGAGTGTAAGGGGAACGGGTATTTTTAATTTGAGTTCAGCTGTATTAACAGAAGCTGAGAAGTCGGTTCTGGACAGAGGACTCAAGTTTGTACCACCCAAACCACTTAACCATTTCGCAACATTTATTGATGTACTTAAATTTACCCGAGAACTTAGTGTACAGAGGCACTTTCTTACCAAAATCACTCCCCCCTCTCAACAGACCATTGTTTCAGCCACTACCCAAGTACCGACATCTTCCCACAATGGAACTGCACCCTCTACAGAGGCAACATCTCTGTACCCCCAGGTAGTCCATTTGAGATTGTCTAACTCATCCCTATGGTATTGACACAGCCCCCAATGATCCACAATGGCTCAAAAGGGATATGGTCCAGAAATATTTAGACAGAATAAAAGTGGATAAAGCACCTGGACCTGATGGCATCCACCCACGGATCCTAAAAGAATTGAGCTCTGTAATTTCAAAGCCATTGTATCTAATTTTTAGGGACTCATTAATGACAGGAATGGTACCACTGGATTGGCGCAGGGCGAACGTGGTGCCTATATTTAAAAAGGGATCAAAGTCTTTACCAAGTAACTATAGACCTGTTAGTTTAACTTCTATAGTCGGGAAGATACTGGAGCGTTTAATAAAAGACCACATTGATGAGTTCTTGCTGAAAAAAAACATTTTAAGCAACAGACAGCATGGATTCATGAAAGACAGAAGTTGTCAGACAAACCTGATTTCTTTTTATGAAGAGGTAAGTAAAACCTTGGACAGAGGGGTGGCTGTGGACGTGGTTTACTTGGATTTTGCAAAAGCGTTCGATACAGTTCCGCACACACGGCTCATGTGTAAGCTAAAGTCTACAGGGTTGGAAATATCAGTTTGTAAATGGATAGAAAACTGGCTAAAAGACAGAATTCAGAGAGTAGTGGTTAATGATTCTTACTCTGAATGGTCTAAGGTTATCAGTGGTGTACCCCAAGGTTCAGTGCTGGGACCCTTACTCTTTAATATCTTTATAAATGATATTGGGTCTGGGATTAAAAGTAACATTTCTGTCTTTGCAGATGACACCAAGCTATGCAGTGGAATAACGTCCTTACAGGATGTCTCCAATTTACAAGCCGACCTCAATGCACTGTCTAATTGGGCGACTATGTGGCAGATGAGGTTTAATGTTGAGAAATGTAAAGTTATGCACTTGGGGGCTAAGAATATGCATGCATCATACATTCTAGGGGGAGTACAACTGGGGGAATCCGTAGTGGAGAAGGATCTGGGGGTTTTGGTAGATCATAAGCTCAATAATAGCATGCAATGCCAAGCTGCGGTTTCCAAAGCGAGCAAAGTTCTTTCTTGTATTAAGAGAGGTATGGACTCCAGAGAGAGAGATATCATTTTGCCCCTGTTCAAATCATTAGTAAGACCTCATCTGGAATATGCCGTTCAGTTTTGGGCACCAGTTCTCAAAAAGGATATCGGGGAACTGGAGAAAGTGCAGAGAAGGGCAACCAAACTGATAAGAGGCATGGGGGAGCTCAGCTATGAGGAAAGATTAGAGGAACTGAATTTGTTCACTCTTGAGAAGAGGAGAATAAGGGGGGATATGATCAACATGTTTAAATATATAAGGGGTCCATATAGTGAACTTGGTGTTGAGTTATTTACTTTACGGTCAACACAGAGGACAAGGGGGCACTCTTTACGACTGGAGGAAAAGAGATTTCATCTCCAAATACGGAAAGGTTTCTTCACAGTAAGAGCTGTGAAAATGTGGAATAGACTCCCTCCAGAGGTGGTTCTGGCCAGCTTAGTAGATTGCTTTAAGAAAGGCCTGGATACTTTCCTAAATGTACATAATATAACTGGGTACTGACATTTATAGGTAAAGTTGATCCAGGGATAATCCGATTGCCTCTCTGGGATCAGGAAGGAATTTTTTCCCCTGCTGTAGCAAATTGGAGCATGCTCTGCTGGGGTTTTTTGCCTTCCTCTGGATCAACTGTGGGTATAGTATTGGGTATATTGTTTTTTTGTTTTTTTTGTTTTTTTTATGGTTGGACTGGATGGACTTGTGTCTTTTTTCAACCTGACTAACTATGTAACTATGTAACTATGTAACTATATTCAATCCCCCTGGTACCATGGCTCCCTCTATCCAGGTCTTCAAGAGTTTGGTCCTGGAGGACCTGGATAGATTAGCCAAACGTCAAAAACGTCTTCATGTCAAACCTGACATCAAGACAGGTTTAAAATCATTGTGTGAAAACAAGAACCTTGTCATCCGCCCGGCGGATAAGGGCGGGGGCATTGTTGTTCTTGACAAAGTAGATTATCTTAAAGCGGAGCGGCACCGAAAAAATTTTTTTTAAAAGTCAGCAGCTACAAATACTGCAGCTGCTGACTTTTAAAACATGGACACTTACCTGTCCAGGGCGCCCGCGATGTCGGCACCCGAGGCCGAAGCGTCTCTCCGTCCTCGGGTGCTGCCGCCTCCATCTTCGGTAAGGGAATCAGGAAGTGAAGCCGTGCGGCTTCACTTCCCGGTTCCCTACTGCGCATGCGCGAGTCGCGCAGCGCAATACGAATGGTCCCTGCTGCCTCTGGGACCCGTGTGTTTCCTAGCAGGCAGCGGGGGGGGAACAGGATGTGGCGTAAATACCCGCAGATTCTGCGACTATCTACGCCGGAAGTGGGTACAGATACCTGTAATATACAGGTATCTGTACCCCCCTCCCCCCTGAAAGGTGCCAACTGTGTCACCGGAGGGGGGGAGGAATCTAATGAGTGGAAGTTCCACTTTTGGGTGGAACTCCACTTTAAGGAGATGAATAGGATTTTAGGGGATTCCGATACTTATCAGTGTATCCCCAGGGATCCCACAGTTTCCTTTAAAAAGGCCCTAGTTGAATAGATAGAGGAAGGTTTTTCCTTGGGAATTCTCAATAAAAAGGAAAAATGCTTTTTGGTCCCTCAAGTACCACGGATTCCCGCCATATACTACCTCCCCAAGGTTCACAAGAACCCAACCAATCCTCCCGGCCGACCCATCGTCAGCGGGATTGATTCGGTTACGGCGAGGATTGGCAAATACGTGGACTTCTATTTACAACCTCTAGTTCAAACCACCCCCTCTTATCTGAAAGACACCAGAGACACAATCAAATTATTGGAGTCTGTTTCAATTAAAAAAGGTACTCTCTTAGTAACAGCAGACGTAGCAGCGTTATACATGTGCATACCACACCATCTAGGTTTCGAAGCAGTCGAAAACCATCTCTCCAGAGACGGAAGACTTCCCACATTACAACGAAATTTTACTATGCAGCTGTTAAAATTTGCAACCAGACACAACTACTTCTGGTTTCAGGACCGATTCTTTTTACAACAGAGGGGCGTGGCTATGGGGGCCAAATTTGCCCCCAGTCTCGCTAACCTCTTTATGGCCCAGTGGGAGGAGGATGTCGTCTATGCTGCCCGGAGACCCGAATTGGTTCTTTGGGCCAGGTACATAGACGACATCCTCCTCCTTTGGGAAGGAGATTTGGCATCCCTCGAGGGCTTCATGAACATTCTTAATGCCAACGATAGGGGGATTTCGCTGAGCTTTGAAGCCAGCACAACCAAAGTACATTTTCTCGATCTCGAAATTTCAGTTGTGCACCAACACTTGGAGTTCCGTACCTTCTTCAAACCCACAGATCGGAATGGGTACATTCCGATCGACAGCTGCCATCACGAACAATGGCTTCGGTCAGTGCCCCGCAGCCAGTTTCTGAGATTGAGGCGCAACTGCACCCAAACTTCGGACTTTATATCCCAATCCCAAGTCCTCAGAGGTAGATTTCTTGATAAGGGTTATGACCCTCACCTTTTAGACAGTGAAATCAATAGAGCTCTGCTCACTGAAAGGCAGGCTACGCTCACAGAACGCTCTAAAGACAACACTACATTTAATGCAAAGTTATCTTTCTTCACCACCCATTCTATTCAATCCAAACAGATTAAAGGTATTATCAAAAAACATTGGGGAATATTACAGAACGACAGACTACTTGGTCCTGTTTTACCTAAACAGGCCTCGGTAGTGTTCAGAGGCACTAGGTCCATTCAGGGACAGATCACCCCAAACATAATAGACCCCCCTAAGAAGGTGTCGTTCTTTCAGGAGTGCAAAGGTTACTACCCCTGTCGTAAGTGTCAAGACTGCCTTCACAACACTGGGGGAAGACGCAAGAGCGTCACGTTTAAGTCTACGGTCACTTCCCGTATTTACTCCATGAAGCATTTCACTACGTGCTCCTCGCAATACATCGTATACCTGATAACTTGTCCCTGCCATAAGCAATATGTGGGTCGCACGATCAGAACTTTTTCTGTTCGTGTCAACGAACACGTGGCTGCAATTAAAAAAGGTAGGGACAAGCATACTGTGCCACATCACTACTCGGAACACCACGATAAGGACCCCACAGGAACCTTGTTCCAAGTTATTGACAGGTTCATTCCGCACTGGAGGGGTGAGTCACGTCTGCGTGGGGTTTCACGCCTCGAGACGTACTGGATCCACGAGTTGAGGTCCTTCTTCCTGTTTGGGTTGAACGTGGAGTGGGACCTCAACTCGTTCATCAACTCATCTTAGCATTAGTTTTATTGCACCCACTTGGTCCCTTAATCGCAACAGTATATGCACTTTTACGATGCCCTCTTTAAACTTTCTTTCCTTATACATTCTTATTACACATTTTTAGTCTTTATATATCTTTTGTCTTCCCCGTGTGGGCGCATTTCTGGGGGGTGCGCTCACATTAGGTTTTTAGGGTGAGTTATATCTCCCTTATTCCTGGGGTTTTCACACTGGCATGTGCATTGTCCACATTTTGTGGATGGCACATGCTGGGTAGTTGCAATTTTTATGAATTTACTTTACTGTATGTTTTTGGAAACATTGTATTATTTCTCAAATCACCCCATCACGTTTATTGTTCGGAAGGGATTTCTAATTTATTTTGGGGTCTTTCGCCACCATTGATATTTGATTTACTCAATGGTGGTCTTTTGGTCCCTTGTGTTTTAATTGTTGAGAGTGAGCTGTGCACCGTCCTGTTTTGAGGCATGCCTCTTCGTTGCACGGCCCCCTCCTCCATGCACTGCCCCATATTAGGTGGTGTCACTCATCCCCCATTTCACAGGTGATGTTTACCAGTTTCCCACCATCCGGGTGGGATTTCTGGTCATCACCTGTACTCAATGCTATTTCCGGAGACACGGGGGAGGAATGTGGGAACCGGCGTCAAGAACGTCCGGTCTGACGCACGTCTCTCCTCCCTCCTTCTCTCCTCGACAATCAGAGAGAGACATCACGTGACAGGGGACGGACGTCGAGCGAGCTTTGCGCCCTGACGTCACTTCCCTGTGTCTGTCTCGTGGAGGTTGGGCGGCGCTGACTGAGACTTCCTGTCTCTGTAGCTATTGGCTGTCGGCTCCGCCCGCCCCCAGAGACGCGGTCCCTGATTGGCACTGACTCCCCTGTAGTTCTAAACAGACACAGAAGTGTCAGCAATGGGAGTACTGTGCTAGAAGGTTCATTTTTTCATTTCGTTTTCAGTATTAAATGTTTGAATTTACCGGTGTTGTACTATTGAATTGCTGTTTAATGTGAGGTCTGTTTTGTGACACTTAACAGGTTAATCACATACCAGGAATGCAAATCAATGATGTTTCACACCTGCCAGGTTTAACCAGGTGCGATCAGGTGACCCCACTCATCCAATGGGGAAGGCTGTTTGACAGCACATACAATTTGCTTTTTTGAATGTTTTTCTTATAAATATAAGGCAACTTGGAGGGGATGCTGTATGCCCCAGTAGATCCATTGATCGAAACGCGTCGGGCGCTTTCAGCATCCTTCTTGTTGCCCAACTTAGTTTTTATACTCTGTGATCACATTTTATTGATACCTGGCTTTTTTAGCAATAAAAATCCCACTTTGCTCATCTACGCTATGTGGAGCCTGTTTATTTTTTCTCCACATATCAACTGAGAGATCAAACCAGCCTTCACTTCAACTTTTTACGTGACGCACTGTTCCCTCTGATTCGCACCTTGGCCATCCTTTGGGAGGACCCACCTGGCGGCCCCGGGAGATCCATACAGAGTTTGACCCAGAAGGTTCGCAGAGCTGTGATGTCCGTTTTCAGGCCCTGAGAGGCAACCCGCTCGAGTGACTCCCTGTCGCTGACAAGGGAGTCCAATGTATCTGGTAAGAGTTTCTTACACACCATCTTTACCAAGTTACATGCAGTTGTGAGATATAGCTTTGGGATGATCTGATGATTTACCTGTGTTGGAACACTTGCCGTTTCACATCCACATACCATTTCTAGTGGGACATCCCATGTTTATTTGTTTTTTACTCACTCACTGGACTTTATTTACCTTTATTGAGAGACTTATAAGTTTCATTATTGCCGTGTTTATCATTTATGGACATTTGTTTTTTCAGCCATTTTCTTGATTGAAGACTTTTTGCACAATTTATGCGCTACATTTTATTTTCTCATAATATTTTTAGCATTCTCACCATGGGGGCCCCAGGATCAAGATGCATGTATCCCGCCTCCAGACAATCTAGAGCCGTCATACTCTCATCCTGCGTGGCTAACAGTCTGCGGATAGGGTCCGCTAGATCTGTCACTCCTTGCCCCCCAGCTGCTGGAGCTGGGATGCTAGGTAATAGGCCCTAGAGTGAGGAACTGCCAAACCTCCCTCATCTTTTCTATACTGTAATGTCGTTAGTCTAATCCTTGCTGTTTTTTTGCTCCAAATCAGTTCCCTAAATTGGCAGTCTATCCTGTCAAACCACTTTCGAGGGACCCATACAGGGGAGTTGTTAACCACTTGCCAACCGCCCCATAGCCAAATGACAGCTGCAGGGCGGCTGGATAACTCTGGGATCACGTCATATGACGTGATTCCAGAAAACTGCTCCCGCGTGCCCCCTGGGGTGCGCACACGGGAACATCCGTGACCGCCGGGTACAGAGGACCCGGCGCATCACGGATCACGGTAAACGGCCGCTGCTCGCGGCCGTTTACCATGTGATCGCTGCGTCAAATGACGCAGCGATCACATGTACAGAGGGGGAGAGATCGGATGGGAGCCGCGCTGTGGGCTGGATGAGTAGTGCCCACAGCGCAGCTCAGTGACATGTACAGTCACATCCATCCCCCCATGCTCAGCCATCCCCCCATGCTGTGCAATACTCTGCAATGATCCTGTGCAACCCTATGCAATACTCTGCAATGATCCTGTGCAACCCTGTGCAATACTCTGCAATGATCCTGTGCAACCCTGTGCAATACTCTGCAATGATCCTGTGCAATACTCTGCAATGATCCTATGCAACCCTGTGCAATACTCTGCAATGATCCTGTGCAACCCTGTGCAATACTCTGGAATGATCCTGTGCAACCCTGTGCAATACTCTGCAATGACCCTGTGCAATACTCTGCAATGATCCTGTGCAACCCTGTGCAATACTCTGCAATGATCCTGTGCAACCCTGTGCAATACTCTGCAATGATCCTGTGCAATACTCTGCAATGATCCTGTGCAATACTCTGCAATGATCCTGTGCAATGCTCCGCCATACCCCGCCATACCCTGCCATACTCTGCCATACCCTGCCATACTCCGCCATACTCCGCCATACTCCGCCATACTCTGCCATACTCTGCCATACTCCGTGATACCCAGCCATACTTTGCCATACTCAGCCATACTCTGCCATGCTCAGCCATACTCCGCTGTACTCGGCCCCTGTATGTGGCCAGGCTGTGGAAGTCTCACACATGTGGTATCACCGTATTTAGGAGGAGTAGGAGAATCTATTTTGGGGGGTCGTTTTTGGTATGTACATGTTATGTGTTAGAAATATTGTATAAATGGACAACTTTGTGTTAAAAAAAATGTGTTTTAACCACTTCCCGCCCGCCGGCTGTCATACGACGTCCTTGACTTTGTGCGGGGATATCTGAATGATGGGTGCAGCTATAGGCATCATTCAGATATCATCTTTTTCAGCCAGCGATTCCCTACACCATAGGAATGATCATAGCGGCTTTTCCACTGCTTGATCATTCTTACGGGAGGCGAGAGGGGACACCCCCCCTCTCACCACCCTCAGGTGCTTCTACCGACTCACCGCTACGATCGAAGCCAGGATCTTTTTTTTTTTTTTTTTATTTCAGGCTTCCCAGCCTAGAGGTGAGGTGTGGGGTCTTATTGACCCCATATCTCACTGTAAAGAGGACCTGTCATGCCATATTCCTATTACAGGGGATGTTTACATTCCTTGTAATAGAAATAAAAGTGATCAAAAAATTAATTTTTTGGAAAAAAGCCTCAAACTAAAATAAATAAAGTAAAATGAACAATAAAAAAAAAAAAAAAAATTCCCCGTGTCCCTGTGTGCTCACAGTCAGAAGCGAACGCATATGTAAGTTGCGCCCACATATGAAAATGGTGTTCAAAACACACATGTGAGGTATCACTGCGATCAGTAGAGCAAGAGCAATAATTTTGGCCCTAGACCTCCTCTGTAACTCACAACATGTAACCAGTAAAAGTTTTTAAAGCGTCTCCTATGGGGATTTTTAAGTAGCGAAGTTTGGCGCCATTCCACGAGCGTGTGCAATTTTGAAGGGTGACATGTTAGGTATCTATTTACTCGGCATAACTTCATTATTCACATTATGCAAAAACATTGGGCTAACTTTACTGTTTTGTTTTTTTTGAAAGCACAAAACTGTTTTTTTTTTTTAAAAACGCGTTCGAAAAATTGCTGCGCAAATACCGTGCAAGATAAAAAGTTGCAACGACCGCCATTGTATTCTCTAGGGTCTTTGCTAAAAAAATATATATAATTTTTTGGGGTTCTATGTAATTTTCTAGCAAATAAATAATGATTTTTACATGTAGGAGAGAAATGTCAGAATTGGCCTGGGCACTCCAGAACGCCTGAAGGTGCTCCGTGCATGTTGGGCCTCTGTATGTGGCTACGCTGTGTAAAAGTCTCACACATGTGGTATCACCATACTCGGGAGTAATAGCAGAATGTGTTTTGGGGTGTAATTTGTGGTATGCATATGCTGTGTGCGAGAAATAACCTGCTAATATGACAATTTTGTGAAAAAAAAAAAAAAAGAAAAAAAAAATCTTGATTTTGCAAAGAATTGTGGGAAAAAATGACAACTTCAAAAAACTCATCATGCATCTTTCTAAATACCTTGGAGTGTCTTCTTTCCAAAAAGGGGTCATTTGGGGGGTATTTGTACTTTTCTGGCATGTTAGGGTCTCAAGAAATGAGATAGGCCGTCAGTACTTCAGGTGTGATCAATTTTCAGAGATTGGCACCATAGCTTGTGGACTCTATAACTTTCACAAAGACCAAATAATATACACCGATTTGGGTTATTTTTACCAAAGATATGTAGCAGTATAAATTTTGGCCAAAATATATGAAGAAAAAATTACTAATTTGCAAAATTTTATAACAGAAACGAAGAAAAATGCATTTTTGTACAGAATTTTCGGTCTTTTTTCTTTTATAGCGCAAAAAATAAAGAACCCAGCGGTGATTAAATACCACCAAAAGAAAGCTCTATTTGTGTGAAAAAAAGGATAAAAAATTCATTTGGGTACAGTGTTGCATGACTGAGTAATTGTCATTCAAAGTGTGAAAGCACCGAAAGCTGAAAATTGGTCTGGTTATTAAGGGGGTTTAAGTGCCCAGTGGTCAAGTGGTTAAATATAGACCAGTTATTGATTTTAATTTGATGTATTACTTCATACTCTTCGCTGTTTATGTGCCTATGTATCTGCACCTCTACACACATGTACGCACCACTAAACATATGTGTGTACACATGCGTCAGTATTCACATCTATATATTTGACAATTTGATGTTCAGTTCAATTCACTCAGTCCTTTCTTTACCCTTACTAGCAATTTCACGTCTTTCATCTTTATTCTTTATTATTTAAATTTTATTTTTTTTTTTTTTCAAAAGTATTTTATTAAGTTTTCACATATACAGAAAAAAAAAAGTTCAGTACATCAACTGTTGTAATATAGTGATATGCGTTAGACAGATTCAACATACATCGTCCGAGGGAGCAGAACTTATATCATATAAGAAATGTAGTTGAGGCATAGACAAGCAACCTGTAGGGTAAAGGATTTTGGAGGTTATAGGGTTACGGAAGTCTCTGACCAATCCTTTGTGTGTTAGCGGGTGTTGCTAGTTAAGCCAAATAGGTTGAGAGATCGTAAGTATAAAGCCCGTTTGTTGGGGATACGAGTCTTAGTCAACGTAGGATGTCAGTATTGAAAAAGAATCATGTAATGTTTTGCCGACCGTGGTAGTTCAACCCTCAGTCCTGAGCACCCCTAATGGGATCTATCTGTGCTCAGGGAGGGTGTATACAAGTGTCTCCTGGCTATAAATGTCGGTTCGGTGTGATTGTCGAGGAAGTGTTCCCATCTAACTGGGCAATTCCCAAGGATGAGATGATGCAACATGAATACATGCAATTAGGAGTTGTCTGTGTGAGAGAGGGAGACAAAAGGAAGACGGAAGGTCAGGGTTGGGGACATGCTGATTTATGTGTTTATGTGTTCAGTTGTGCATGGCCTTACATTGTCGTCAGAATCAGTGGGTAGTCGATTGGGGGGGGTGGGGGTCTGTTGCGATTCTCTAAAATGGGCCCAGCAAGCCCAAGTTTCCCTGTATTTCGAAGGAGTGTCAGCAGATTGGTGTATGAGGTTTTCTATCTCAGCCAGTCTGTCCACTCTCCGGATCCATTCAGCGATCGAGGGAGGGGACGTGCTTCTCCAATGGACTGGGATGCACATATTTGCTGCATTGATGAGATGCAGGACCAGCGACTTCTTGTATATACGTTGAGGAATGGAGGTGTGGTGGAGTAGAAATTGGGCCGGAGTGTAGTCCGGGGTAAAAGTCGTTATCTGTGTGATCAGGCGGTGGATTTCAGACCAATACGGTTGGATGAGGGGACATTCCCACCAAATATGTAGGAGAGTGCCTCTGGCTGTGTTACATCTCCAGCATTTAGGAGAAATATTCGGTATGAATTTATTAATTTTGTCAGGGGTCCTGTACCATTTTGTGAGTATTTTGTATCTGCATTCTTGAATCGATACATTGATTGAGCCTTTGTGAATGTGGTAGTGTATGTTTTTCCACTCATCGGGGGTAAGGGAGAGATTTAAATCAGTTTCCCATTGTCTGATTAAAATGTCTTCCTTGGTGTTGTTAGGTGGATAAAAAAGAGTATGAATGGTTGAGATGAGGTGTCTTTGAGGTTCAGGACTGGTGCATAGGAGTTCAAAAGGAGTGAGGTCCCTACGTATGTCTGTTTCGTGTTGGAGACTATGAAGGAAATGACGGATCTGGAGGTATTTGTAGAAAGGAATGTCCAATTCTGGGAACTTTTCTGACATGGCTTGATGTGACATAAGGTGTCCTTGGTGGAATAGTTGTTGCACTCTAAGACGGGGTCTATGGGGGTCAGTCAGTGGATGACGTAAAGACACACCTGGCGTAAAATCCGGATTGTCTTCTACGGGGGTCATTGGGCCTGGTGTAGGTCGTATCTGGAGCGCTTTGCAGGCAGCTCTGAAGGTCTGTAGAGTGGAGTTAATTATGGGATTTGCGGTGGCTGCTTTCGGCACTCGTTGTGGGTTTAGCCAGGGTAGAAGTTGTAGCGGAATCGAGGTGAATGCATTTTCAATGTGTACCCATTCTTTGTTTTTGTCATGTAAGTGCCAGTCTACAATTCGGGCCAAATGGCACACCCGGTGGTAGGTTTGTAAGTCCGGTACTTGTAAGCCTCCCCTCAATTTAGGGGATGTCAGTCTGTGCCAATTGAGCCTGGGCTGTTTGGCGAACCAAATGAATTTCCTACATATTTTCGTGTAGGAAGAAAAGAAGGAGGGTGGAAGGAGTATGGGGATGGATTGAAGGAGATAGAGTAACCTGGGTAATACATTCATTTTCAGTATAGCAATCCTACCGAACCAAGAGAACGGTCCTACTTGCCACTTCTGCAGGTCGGTCTGAATGGTTTGGAGGATTGGAAGGAAGTTTAGCCTAAATAAGTCCGCCAGTTTGGTGGGAATTTTAATGCCGAGGTAGGTTATTGCTTGAGTTTCCCAAGTAAAGGGAAAATTTTGTTTGCACTGTGCTACGGTGTCATCGGACAGTGATATGTTGAGAGCTTTGGACTTGGAAAAGTTAATTTGTAAATTTGATAAAGATTTGAAGAGTGCGAAGTCTTTCAGTAAATTCGGGATGGTAGTGATGGGTTCGGAGAGGAAGAGGAGAACGTCATCCGCGTATGCCGCTACTTTGTACTGTTTACGTTTGATGTCAATGCCTTTAATGTCAGGATTCTCCTTGAGTTTGCGGAGCAGGGGTTCCATTGTTAGTATGAAAATCAGGGGGGACAGGGGACAGCCCTGTCTAGTGCCGTTGGACACGGAGAAGGCCTCCGACAGGCCGCCATTCACCCTTACCCTGGCACAGGGGGAAGAGTAGAGGGCCATAACCATTTTGATCAACTGTGGGGGGAGACCTATAAAGCCTAGGGTGGCTTCCATGAAGTCCCAAGCCACCCTGTCAAAGGCCTTCTCCGCATCCAAGGACAGAAAGAAGCCCCGAGTGGAAGTGGAGGTTAGCCAATGATGTACATTTAGAGCTTTGGTCGTGTTGTCCCTTGCCTCGCGTCCAGGAACAAAACCTACCTGGTCGGTGGAGATTAAAGTGGGAATCAAGGGCAGTAAACGGTTGGCTATGGCTCTGGCGAACAATTTGACGTCTACATTTAGTAGGGAGATGGGACGGTAGTTAGAGATTATCTTGTCATCTTTCCCAGATTTAGGAATGAGGGTGATGTGGGCCTCTAAAATGTCTTTGGAAGCTGTGTTGGTGTCCACGAAACTGTTAAATGCCTCGACTAGGTGTGGCGTAAGTATTTCAGGGAAGGCCTTGTAGTAGCCGACCGTCAGTCCGTCGGGACCAGGGCTTTTGCCCGGTTTCATGTGCTGTAGTGCTAGCAATATCTCTTCTTTCGTCAGAGGGGCATCTAGAGATGTAGCCTCGTCCGTCGTAAGAGGAGGAGGTGAGTATCTCGCAAGAAAGGCATGAATTGCTGCTTTCCTGACCTCTGGGTCTTGCGGTGTTTGGGGGGTGCGGAGGTTGTAGAGATCTGTAAAGTAACGAACAAATTGTTTTGCTATGTCTTCCGACTTAGCTAGTGTTTTACCCGAAGGGTCTATGATTGAGTGTATAGTGTGGGCTGCCTTTTTGGCCTGTAGCGCCCTGGCCAACAGTTTCCCTGACTTATTACCGAACTCGTAGAAACATTTTTGAGTGAGTATAAATTTACGCTTAATGTTTTTGTGCAAAACCTCCAAGAGTTCATTTCTTAGTTGTGTCAGTTCAGCCAAGGTGTCAGAGGCCAAAGAAGCCTTATGTGTTCGTTCCAGTTTAGAGATGCGTTCAGTCAGTCTCTCCATTTCAGCTCTGAGTATTCTGTTTCTGATCGCGGCTTGCGACAGAAAAGTACCTCGTATGACGCATTTATGCGCGGCCCAGACTATTTCAGGGGGGGATTTGCCCTGTCCGTTTTCTGCAAAGTAGGTGTTTAGGTTTTGGGATACGGTGTGTGCGATTCCTGCGTCAGTGAGGAGGGAGTTGTCTAGGCGCCAGATGCGAGAACGGGACCGTACCGTGGGGACATGTAGGGTCATGGTAATGGGGTTGTGGTCCGAGAGAATCATTGGTTCAATCGTGGATTTTTGAAGTAGGGTCAGATCATTTTGGGAGAGAAAAAGGTAGTCTATTCTTGAGTATTTGAAGTGTATTGGGGAGAAGAAAGTGAAATCTTTACCATTTGGATGAAGCGTGCGCCATGTATCGTGTAGAAGTAGGTTGCGGAGTTGTGTTTTGATCGCACGTAGGGCCCGAAAGGTAGGGGATGAGGTACCATTGGAGGTATCAAGGGAGGGATTGAGAGGGACATTGAAGTCGCCACCGACTATCAATGTGCCCATGCTGAAATTCAAGAGTAGTTGAAGTGTAGTACGGAAGAAGGACACTTGTTGTGTATTCGGAGCGTATAGGTTTGCAATGGTGAAAGTGGTATTGTGTAGAGTACCTTTGATGAAAAGAAATCTACCCATAGGGTCCCGTTGTACGTCCGACACTGCAAAGGGGCAGTGTTTCGAAATGAGGATGCTAACCCCTTTCGATTTAGCTTCTTTATTAGTGGCATGGTATACTTTCGGGAAGTTTTTGTTCTGTAGGTTGGGAATCGCATCAGTTCTAAAGTGTGTTTCTTGGATGAGCGCGATGTGGGTTTTAGATTTGTGCAGAGACTCGAGTAGAAGGGAGCGTTTTTCGGGGGTGTTTAGGCCGCGTATATTCAATGAGCGAATATTGAGTGCTGAGAATGGTGTGTTCTGAGCATTGGGTGATTTAACGTGATCCATGACCTCCGTCGGGGTGTGGTAATGTGCCAGGAACTCGGGTATGGGAGAGGTGTGTCCCAGTGAGATTTGTCGAAGTGCAGGAGTGGGGTGTTTTTTTTTTTTTTTTTTTTTTTTTTTTTAAAAAAAAAAAAAAAAAAAAAAAAAAAAAAAAAAAAAAGGGGGGAGGTGGAACCGATGAGGCAGCTATAAGACTGGTTAGTCCAGCTGTCTCTTTGGGAGATAAAAATCGGTAGTGTACAGTGCAGCTATAGCCTCCAGCCCGTGGTGTCCGGACTGGTGTACTGCACTGCCGCTGTGTGGGGGTTGGACAAGACCTGTCACGAGAAAGGTTGTGATGTGAGAGGTTGGGAATAAATCAGTCACCTACTATCCTGTGACTATGGAGCATGGTGTGTGGAGGCTTGAGAGTGATGGTAAAGGCTTTCGGCTTAGAGGTCCATGTTGCTTATGATGGGTAGGGGAGGATGGTGACCCTGAAATAGGTCGCAAGCATTAAGGAAGAGCACCGGAGGAGAGATGAGTATGAAAATCATCAGCATAACAATATAATATAGAACCATATCAAACTGTATAAAACCTGTCTGTGTGTGCGTGGCCCGGCGTACATGTGCCATGCCAAGCCCACACAGTGCTATGTTTGAGCATCCGAAGTCACCGCCACGACCCCTTGAGGTTGCAACGGTGGGTCCAGAGATTGAGACAAGTATGGAACATCGTATGTCACTCTAGGTGGGCGGGAGGTCTCTTCACCTGACCCTGTTTTGAGCACCTTAAGTAAGTGAAATACGTTGTGCCGTTTCATGACAGAGCCATGAGAACCGCGCAATCTTCAGGGGAGGCAGTGCTAAGCAATTAACAACAAAACTAAACTAGGTACCTGTAGAATATGAACTATTGTACTGGTAGAAGTATACTAAGTAAGATTGCTCTTCAGTAGAGTTCTGTCGAGTTCTGACCCCCGGGTCTGCATTTGTTGGCTGTGAAGTGAGGCTCCAGGCAGTTCTGAGAGCGGCGGGCAATTTAGTGCATTGTACCACCGGGATGCGGATGTCGTTTTAAACACGTTTCCACCAGTGTCATGCATGGACGGGTCTGAAGAGCGAGAGTTCCTACGTCTCTGATATTCCATGCCTCCTGAATTTCGCTATGCTGTCCGTAGCGCTAATGGATGATCCTGTTGCTTGGCTCGTGAGCTGGTCTCCGGTCCCAGAAGGGTAAAGTTCCGAAACGTAGGATGCAAGCCTGAAAAAAGAGACCAGAAGTCGTTGCGTCAGGGGATATCCGGACGATGCCCGCCCCAGCAAAGTTCGGGGGGGCCATATAGGTGTTCGCAACGGTGAGTGTCCTGCGATGGAGGCAGCGGTGATGGGCAGTATAGCCATACAGAGAAGCATCTTTGGAGGTGCAGAAGTTCCCGGCTTGTCTTGGGGTAGATTATGTGAAACGACAGGGTGAGGGAACCTGTAGTATTGGTGCGTGGACCTGCAGCATATTTCCGTAGTTGGCGCAGCGTCTATGACTCTGGAGGGGAGGTCCGTGGATTGGCTGTGGGTTCTCAGAGTCACGGTGCGTCATACCGTGTCGTCGTCGTAGAGCATCTTGGGTATTGTAGTGCGCAGGGATCAGAGGTAGAAGTCTTATACAGTGATGTGGCGGCCATTAAAAAGCTTCTGCTACATACCACGATATTGTGTACTCATCGTCATACATTCTGGGCAGCCGGGGGTATTCAAACGCCAGTCCCAGAGGCGTTGCTGAGGGTATAAGCCAGGAAAACAGTGAACGATAAAATGAAATAAAAATAAAAACTCCAACAAAGTAAAACAACATCTGCGCCTATGTGTGCGGGGGCCTAATTAGGCACTTGACGGTGGTGCAATGGTCACACATAGTAGGTAGCGGTAAAGGTTGTCAGCGGTCCCTTCTGGCTCTCCTATAGTTGGGAGAGTGAGGGCTGGGGTCATTGCGTGTCGAGCGATGCGTGCCGTTAGGTGTGACCGACGGGGATCGCCTTCTCCTCTGCCTTGTATGTGAAGCCTCCATTGGTTCTTCAGGTGGGTTATCTCTGCGCACTGCAGAGCGGCGAAAGTCCGCATACCAGTTAGGGACCTCCACCCTCGGAATGTGTAGGGTATCACAAAAGAGGGGGAGATCCTCAGGAACTTTCAGGTAAGCCGTGCGACCCTGCGAGGTGGCGGCTAAGCAGAAAGGGAATTTCCACTTGTAAGTGATGTTTTTCGAGCGGAGTGTGTCCAGCAGAGGTTTCAAATCCCTTCGGTGTTGCAGGGTGATGCCTGACAGATCCTGGAATATTTGGATGTGTTTCCCTTCGTGGATTATTTGTGGGACTCCTCTGGCCTGTCTGAGTATCTCTTCCTTCAGCTTAAAGTCCGTCAAGCAGCAGATGACATCCCTCGGTGGGTCTGTATCTTTGCCTTTTGGTCTTAGAGCGCGGTGGATTCTTTCAAGCTCTATTGGTGTTTGCAGTGGTCTATGGAGCAGGCCGTTGAATAGAGTAGTGACAGATTGAGCAACCTGGGCTCCCTCTATAATCTCAGGCAATCCTCTGACCCTCAGGTTATGGCGTCTGCCACGGTTGTCGAGATCTTCGAGGTGTCTCTGCATTTCCCTCATCTGAAGTGTGTGTGTGTCGACATGCCTGGTAGTTTTCCGGATCTGTAGATCTTGGCGATCCACCATTTGTTCTGCCGCCTGGACTCTATCAGAGAGGGTTCTGAAGTCAATGCGTAGTTCAGAAATGGCCGCCGCAAGAGCGTCCTTGATGTCCGCTGCTATCATCTGCAGGTCCTGGATGTTGAGTTGCGGTGGGGGATGGCCCTCCGTTACTGTGCCACTCGTCTGGCTGGGCGGGAGAGGAGGGGGTGATGTCCCCGGTTGTGAGGGAGCTGAGGCCTCAGAGTTTCTGTGGCGGGAAGGCGCCATGTTGCCTCGGCCCGTTCGAAACATTTCGGGGATATTGTGACTTGTGGTGCCCGGTTGTTCCCTCGGTGATCGGGACCGGGAGGTCGAGGTGTTCCGCGATGCCGTCCCCATGTACTCTGCCGTGTGCGAGGATTTTAAACCTCCGGTAGGCTGATAGCAGGTCGATGGATAGCAGGAGCTACAGGATTAAGCAGCCGTCTCCATGTCAGGTCAGGCCACGCCCCTTAAATTTTATTTTTATCTTTATTTTTATTTTTATTTCCATCTTTATCTTTATATTTTTTATCTTTATCTATTTCTATTTTTACTTTTATTTTCAATTCTATTTTTATTTTTATTTTTATTTCAATCTATTTTACTTTATTTTATTTTATATTTTTTTATTAATTTTTTTTTCATTTGCTTTTGTCTTTATTTTTATTTTCATTTATATTTTTAATTTTATTTTTATTCTTATTTCTACTTTTATTTTTATTTTGATTCTCATTTTTATTTATTATTTTTTTTCATTATCAACTTTTTTTTTTATCTTTATTTTTCATTTATTTTTATCTTTATTTTTATTTTCATTTTTATTTTTGTATTTTCTTTTCCCCTTCTCTATACATTACCCATCTCCATGATTGGCCACTTTCACACAGTCATATTAGGAATACATTTTCCCTTTTCCCATACACATTTCCTGTCATCGATCGATGCATCGATGGAATTACTATAGCTCCGTTTTTCTTATTTTATCATTCTAAGTGTTCCGTTTTTTTCCATTATGACCTTTTATACTTTATACTTCATTTATCATGTTTTTGGTTTTTTCACCACCTGTCATTTAACTTTAATTTTCTATCATAGTCTCATTTCATCACCAGTTCACTTTAGCATAGATGATAGTTGTCTATATTAGTTTCGATTGTGTAAACTGAACAAGCCTGATCTCCATTAGTGCTCAGTGTGGTTTATCTCTGGCTTATCATGTGACTGGGAGCATAATATATACCACTTCTAAGATGGCCCCATCAGAGCCTGAGGAAGAAGCATGCATGCTTTGAACGCGCGCACCCTCCCACTGAACATTAATCTGGAAGTGACGACATCGCAGCAGGACCCTTCCCCTGGATACTGAAGGCATTGGACTCCACCACTGCATTCGCTACCGAGAACGGCTTCTCAGTACACACCGCTCCCAGCCCTGCATCCTCTGGATAAGTGCGGATGACACCCATTATACATGCCTGTCTCTCTCATCTGTTTGTGAGTGTATTCGCTATTTTTTTACATTGAATCCATTACATTTTTAATATACTACGCTTAGAAGGTGCCGCTTTCTTTCCCTGACTTTAAAGATAGGATCTCCCCTTCTCCTCCTATCATATTGCTTCTTGTAGTCTTGTTGAGCTTTTAGCACTGTCTCCCGGACTACTTGGAAGTTTGTTTGGATGAAGGTTATTCTATCATGGACAGTCAGGACTGAAGCTTCAGGAATGGTGTTGGGCAGGAATGAGGGATGGAACCCATAATTGGCCCAAAAGGGTGACTGATTGGTAGCAGCATGCATTGAGTTATTGTATGCAAACTCTGCACAAAGGAGCAGGGAAATCCAGTCAACTTGAGAAAAGGAACAAAAGCATCGCAGATACTGTTCTAGAGTTTGGTTCGTTCTTTTTGTTTGGCCGTTGCTTTGTGGGTGATATGCAGAGGATAGGCATACTTCAATGTATGAGATCCTGCAGAGATTTCTCCAACATCTAGAGGTAAATTGTACCCCTCTATCAGAAATGATACTGTCTGGCAGACCATGCAGCCTGACTATTTCCTTTATGAAAATATCTGCAGTGTCCATGGTGGAGGGTGTGCCTAACATAGGCAGAAAGTGTGCCGTTTTCGATAATCAGTCTACAACTACCATGATGGTCGTGAATCCTTCTGAGGGGGGCAAGTCTACTATAAAATCTATTGATATCTTCTGCCAAAGTTGCTCTGGAACAGATAGTGGTCTTAAAAAGCCCCAAGATTTAGTGTTGGACACCTTGTTACGCTGGCAGGTTGTGCAGGAGTTAATGTAATTTTTACAGTCAAGTTTCAAGGTGGGGCCCCATAAGGATCGTTGGACATTTTCCATACCCCAAAGTGCCTGGCAAGTTTATTGTCATGGAAGGTTTTCAGGACCTGAAGTCTGGCTTGCTGCGGAACAAAGATCTTGTCCTGATGCCAAAGGAATCCCTCTTGACTTCTTAGTGAGGACGCCTCTGGCTCTGTACACTGAACTGAGGCCTGTTCAAATGACACTCTTAGGTCAGGTTGAATAAGTAGGAAGTTCTGTGTTGACAGAATTGTACTAGGCATTGGTTCCTCAGGAGTATCGGGAAACATTCGGCATAAGGCATCAGCCTTTCCATTCTTGGACCCCGGGCGATAAGTGATGTGGAAGTTAAACCTGGAAACGAACAAAGCCCATCAGGCTCTGCTGGGTCTTAAGCATTTGGCAGTTTTTAGATATTCCAGGTTCTTGTGGTCTGTAAAGATCATTATAGAATGGGCAGCCCCTTCTAGAAGAAATCTCAATTCCTCCAGAGCAGTCTTTATAGCCAGTAGTACCCAGTCCCCAATATCATAGTTCTTCTCCTGCTGGCTCATTTTTTGTGAAGAAAATGCCACGGGTGAAGAAACGCCTTGGTCCCCTGATGCTGAGACAGGACTGCCCCGGTGGCTATTTTAGAAGTGTCAACCTCCAGTACACTGGGGCTGAAATGAACAGAGTCTTTAGCTTATAGACATGTGCACTGCCGAAAAATTTGTTTGTCTTTGTTTTCATTTCATTAGTTTTTTGTTTTTTCGGAAATTTGAACATTCGTATACCCTGTAAATTCGAAAATTCGAATAACTCATAAATTTGAAAATTTGATAATTCTGAATTCGTAAATTCGAAAATTCGAAAATTCGAACATTCGAACATTCAGAAAATCATAAATTCAAAATTCAGCAATTCGAAATTTCGGCAATTTGAAAATTCAGAATTCGGAAATTTAATAATTCGTAAATTCAAAAATTTGGAATTCGGAAATTTGAAAATTCGGAAATTCGAAAATTCGGAAATTCAAAAATTCGAAAATCCCAAAATTAGAAAATCCCAAAATTCAAAATAATAACTAACTAACTAATGCTGGCCATACACGGTTAGAAAACCGTTCGAAAAAAGTTTGCAATTTGAAAAATCTGTTGAACGTGCATACGAGAACGCTATCATTGTATCAATAGATGCCGCCCAATATTCGACATATTATCAATCAATAACAACACAAACAGTACATATGTCCTCGATAGATTATATAATCAATGGAAATGATGTAATAAATTTTCAATTGACATGGACATTCACTGTACTGTTGATTTAAGCACAAGAGATTCCATTTTGTTCTCACTGTTGAAATGTGTTCTGTAACCTTCACCTAACACACAGACACTTCACTCCTACTAAACGCTCTCTACTCCCCCTCCCTTCTCCCTTAACTTTTGCAATTGTTCTATTCGCTAGCTTTTAATAATATATTTCTATTTGTTAGCTTTTAATAACATATTTCTATTTGTTAGTTTTTAATAACATCTCACACCACCCCTTTCTTATCTATGTATAAAATAACATGTAATAATACATTTTGACACTAAACGGACATTTTAAACACAGTGATTGAGTCCTGTGAATCTGTTCCAGCAGCTGCAGCATTAACTTTGTTTTAGAGTCCCAATCAGAAATAATTCCATAACAATCTCGGCGAGTCAAATACCAAGAGATTGGCAGAGTTTCCAGAAGGAACCGTGCTTCGATCGGGCTCATCGGGAAACGCAGACCTCAAATGCCGGCTAGGTAAGCTGCCCTTAAGCTTGCTATATTTCTGCCTTTCCTATGTATCCTATATGTTGGTTCTCAAGGAAACCAGACCACTCTCGGACCTTTCTGGTTGGATAACGTATGTGTGTGAATGTGTATGTGTCCCCCTTTACGGGTTGGACTGTGTGTGGATAGGGAAAATCCTCTGCAGTTCCCTGCGTTGACTCCTTGTGGGCAACCTGGGTCAGAGGTGCATGGTAGGGTCAGATAAAACTCACAGAGAGGGGCGTGACTGGAAGCCGACCTCGATGGAAGCCTGATTCTCTTGCTCTCTCTCAGCCTGTGACTAAAGGCAAATTTGGGGACATTTAATCACATCTACATGGGCAGATCTAAAGCCACTTGATCCGCTAAAGCCTGGGGATCAACGCAACCCCCGCCTGGCTCCTCGTCGGACCTCCGATCCTTCTTCCCGCTGACAGACATGCCTCCCGGCGGCACAGACAACATGGCACCGGAGGCCTTGGCGGCTCACTCCCGGACCTCCACGCTGCTCTCCCAGCTGGATCACACTGCAAGCTGGACCTCGGTGGGTCCCCCACTGGCTCCGCTGGACACCCTGGGCATATCCTCCTCATCAGGAGTGGTTAGTCCCCTCCACTCTGTCTTATCTGGGACCTCACCGCATCGCCCTCAGTCTGCCATGCTCTGCCTCTCTCCCCCTCACTACACCCAATGCTCAGATGCATTTCCTCGTTTACTGAGGAAGGCTTCAGATCCCTGCATGCTGGGAGATGACCCTGGATCCCTGGCCTCCTCCGATCTCTCTTCTGACTTTCCAGCCCTGCCAGGCCCAATGTACCTGGCCAGCCACACACCTCATGAAACTGTGGAGACTCCTGCAGCCTTTAATGTCTCTGCACATGATTCACCCCCACCTAAAGCCCAGAGACTGTCGCACTCACAGGCCCTCGCCTCTTCCAGGGAACAGGCTGCACATCTCGCCACCTATGCACAGAAGGTGCAATCACCTGCCCCTCACTTCTATGGAGTAGAAAACATGAGGGCCCCCATGCCTGCCCAAGCACAGCCCTGGGGAGATTCATGGAGCCTGACCTCAGGACCAGCACACTCTCCCCAAAGCAATGCTGCCCCGCATTCTCAGCAGCAATCGCCTCACCAACCCCCGCCGCAGCAAACCTCATTGCCAGCCCAAACCCACTCTATTCCCCCGGAGTGGCATTCATATCTACAGGCGATGCCCACCAAGGAAGATTTTAAGCAGCTGATAGCGGATGTAAAGTCCACATGCCATTCAGAAATACAGATGCTACAATCAGGCCTTAAACACCTAGCAGACAGGGTGGAAATGGCCGAAGAGGAAATACAAGAGACTAAGCTAGTAGTTCACAGAACCCAACTTCAGGGAGCGGACCATCGTAACCTGCTAAGAGACATGCAACCCCACATAGAGGACTTAGACAATAGGGGGCGCAGAAACAACATACGGGTAAGGGGAGTCCCGGAGGTGGAGGGCCCTGAAGACATTCACAACACCTTACAACATGTGTTTAACAATCTCCTGGGTGAGCCTCTCACCTAGGAGTGAAACGCATTGAAATGGACAGAGCACACTGAGCCCTGCGTCCCAACAGCTCCACCTCCAAATCAAGGGACATAACTGTAGGATCAGTTCCTACCCCCTGAAAGAAGACATCATGCGGCAAGCTCGCCTGGCACACAGGGTGATTTTCCAAGATGCCCAGCTGCAACTATTTCCGGATCTCTCATGGATAACCCTGCAAAAGCGCAGACTTCTACAACCTCTATTGCACATACTCCAAGAAGAAAACATCCCTTACCGTTGGGGATTCCGCTTTAGCCTCACAGCTAAACACCAAGGCATCCGTTATCCAGAGGATCTAAATATCTTTTGTGATGTTCTGGGAATTTCTATCCCCCAACTTCCGGAATGGGACTTGGTAGCCACACCACCCCCACCACCTACAATCTGGCAGAAGGTCCCCCCATCGAACCGCTCTCATCACACGGACACCTCCCGCAAGGGCACCAAACCCAGAAATGGCTGAACTAACTGCATCCCCTTTCTTGCCCCAGATTTAATCTCCGGTTTACCTTATGGGCATGCCTCAGATGAGACCTGAGAGAGTAGGAACTTTCATGCTTACTCACCCCTCCCCTATTTAAGTGATTACAGTCACAGTAGTTTTGCTATTTATATGTTACATGACCAATCTAGGGCTCCCTTGCATCCACCTAGCCCATCCTTTCAGATTAGGGTTGGGTGGATCCTTGGGAAACCATACTGACCTAGGTCCAACAACCGCCCAAGGTCAGGTGAAAAGATCTATTCTGATCTGTCTCGGTTTATTTTGTGTCAACCTTTCTTTTTCAGCTTCTCCCTCTCTCTTTCTTTCTCTCATGTCACGGTGTGGTTCCCCGCGTGGATTGCGGAATTTGCCTGGATCTCCTCCCAAACTGTGTCCGTTCCTGTACCTTGGCTTTGAAATCCTTGTCTCTACATCAGGTAAGACATTTGCCCCCCTCCCTTTACCCGACACAATGGCTAAGATCTTTTCTTTAAATGTCCACGGTCTAAACTCCAATAAAAAGAGGCATCTGGCACTGAAGGAGTTTAAACAGTCAGGCGCAGATATTATATTTGTCCAAGAGACGCACTTTGATAAAGGGGGCTCCTTTGCGTTCGCTTCCAGGCAATTTCCCCAGATCTTTCTCTCCTCAGGACCCCATAAGCGAGCCAGGGTAGCAATACTCATCAAACATTGGTCCCCGTTTACCTGTTCGGAACACTATAGTGACCCACACGGCCATTTTGTCATTCTTAGGGGACTGTGGCAACCCCAGGAGATCACTTTGTGTGCCTTATACACCCCGAATGTTAAACAATATAGATTCTTCTCTAAACTGTTCACCCGCCTTTTTCGGTCTGATCACGGGCTCTTAGTGGTAGGGGGAGACTTTAACGTAACCCATTCCGTATCTGCTGATCACCACGTGGTGAGCCCCCGAGCATCGTCGGCTCGAGCCCTTAGAGACTCAAAGCTCTTCCGCCAACTCTCTAGAAGATATGCTCTGTTCGACGCTTGGAGGATTCTCCACCCAGGAGATCGGCAGTACACTTTCTATTCAGCACCCCACAGAACTCATTCCCGTATTGATTATTTTTTTGTTAATAATCCCACCCTTACAATAATATCTAAAGCTCGAATACTCCCGATCTCTTGGTCTGACCATGCCCCAATCTTGCTCACTTTAGATCTGAGATCCCCAACCCCAGGCCCTACAACTGGAGACTATACACATTTCTTCTCCAACACCTCCCATCAAAAATGGAGCTGACCTCCGCCTTAAAATTTTACTTCATGGAAAACAACACCACTGACATCTCCCTCCCCACACTCTGGGAAGCCCACAAGGCAGTTATTCGAGGCAGATGTCTAGCACTGTCCTCTGCCATGAAAAAGAACACACTAGCCACGAAACTCCAAACCGAGAAAGAACTTAGGATCCTAGAGCACCGACTACAAATGTCCCCTACCTTATCCTTACTCAAGAAAATCACTAAACTACGGGGCGACTCTAAGTGATCTTGCATTCGGTCGCGTAGAAAAAGCTTTACTTAGATTAAAACAAATATATTATGATAAAGGAAATAAGGCACACTCCCTATTGGCGAAGAAATTACGTGACAATTCCCTTATCTCTACACCCTGCTGGATTAAGAATAAGTCAGGTTGTCTTTTATCCCACCCCAAAGACATTGCCCAAACCTTTGCAGAATATTACACAGACCTCTACAATAATTTAGTATAATATAATAATTTAATAATATTACACAGACCTCTACAATAATCCTGACATTCCCAGTAACCCCCACCCCCCCAGATCTCTCCCATTGCATGCACCAATATCTCGAACAAAGCGGAGTCCCTCGACTCCAAGCTACTGATTTAGAAGCCCTAAACGCACCAATCACAGAAGAAGAAATAGAACTTACTATTAAATCTTTACCATCCCACAAATACCCAGGTCCAGATGGACTTCCATACTATAAGACCTTTCTTCCCCTTCTACTCCCTCACATGTGCAAACTGTTTAATGCCTTTCTCCGGGGCACTCTCATTCCAGCGGACATGCAATGATCTTTAATCACTCTGATCCCCAAACCAGATAAAGACTCTGCTTTATGCGCCAATTACAGACCCATCGCTCTGCTGAACTCAGATTTAAAAATTTTTACAAAACTACTCTCAATTTGCTTCAATGTAGTCCTCCCCTCTCTCATTCATAAGGACCAAGATGGCTTTGTCCCACTTAGACAAGCAGGCGACAACACCAGGAAGGTGATCGATCTGGTAGATGTGGTGAACAGGGAGAACTCAACATCCTTGCTCCTTGGATGCCGAAAAAGCCTTTGACCGTCTTGGTTTGCCCTTCCTGTTCGCCACGCTGCAACATGCTGGGTTTGAAAGTCCCTTCTTACGAGCGATCCAGCACCTCTACTCACACCCCACTTCCCAGGTTAGGACCCCCTTTGCTCATTCCCCCCCATTTTCTGTAACTAATGGCACTTGACAGGGGTGTCCACTCTCACCCCTGCTATTTGCGTTATGTGTTGAACCTCTAGCTGCCTCTGTCTGAGGCAACCTGGATATTCGGGGTATATCAGTCAGGGGAAGAGAGTTTAAAATCTCAGTATTCCCTGATGATATCATTCTTACCCTGACACAACCTAGAATATCCCTCCCAAATCTCCATGCTGAACTAGACCGTTATGGGGCCCTCTCAGGCTACAAAATTAATACATCCAAATCAGAGGCCCTCCCAATAAATATCCCCGAAGCGGAAATTACGCACTTACAGGCCAATTTTTCATGCCATTGGAAATGTGCTTCCCTGAAATACCTGGGAATACACATTATCCCAAAATTCGCCACCCTATACCAGGAAAAATTCCCCCCCTCTTCCGCTCTATCAGAACCATGCTCCTACAATGGAAAAAGCATCATATCTCCCTTCTAGGCCGGATTGCTTCAATTAAGATGACGATCCTCCCGAAGCTACTTTATCTTTTCCAAACCCTACCAATTCCGGTCCCCTACAAACACCTGAGAAAACTCCAATCAGACATACTTAAATTTGTTTGGAACTACAAAAGACATAGATTACCCCAATCAGTCCTAATGGCGGCATGCTCGGATGGTGGCCTTGCGTTCCCCAACCTTATCAAATATTATCAAGCCACTCAACTCTGTGCAATAATATTGTGGTCCACACAGAAGTCCTACAATAAGTGGACAGAAATCGAGAAAATCTGGCTAGCCCCGACCCACCCCAATAACTTTCTTTGGAGTGCGGGTGCAGAGGTGCACCTCGAGCATCTACTGGGATCTATGTCTCAACTCCACCCGCTCTGGCACAAATTGCTACCTCTGCACGGCCTGCCCTCAGATAGATCGCTTCTGACTTCATTTATTTACAACCCCAAGGTACCAGATAGTCTCACACATCAAATGTCATATCCATGGTCATCGCGGAATTTATTTCACTATGGGAACATAGTAGATCCTAAAACACGTAAATGATTACCCTTCTCTGAACTTCAGGCCAAGTATGACCTGCCTTGCCAGGTATTTTATAGTTACCTACAAATTCGCCACTATGCCTTGACCATAGCACCTGACCTGCAATTCGCCCCCCAAACCCCCTTTGAAAACTTAGTCTTAACTGGCTTGGCCCAGAAGGGCTTAATCTCTGACATTTATAAAATACTAAATGCTTACTCTCTAGATACAAAAGGTAAGCACCTCTATATGACTAAGTGGGAGAAAGCCCTCAAGGAGGACATCCCATAGAACAATGGCAGGTGATATGGTCCCAGGCGGCAAAGAGCTCACTCTGCACACTATATAAAGAAAATGCATACAAAATAATTTTCTTTTGGTACATGACCCCAGATGTGATCCATGCCATTTACCCCGCTAGTTCAGATCGATGCTGGAGATGCCAGGGAGCCAGGGGCACCCTCCTCCACATTTACTGGGGATGCCCACTAATTGACCCCTTCTGGAAAGTGGTCCAGCAGTTGCTGACCAATCTTCTAGGAATACCAATTCCTATGACCCCCAAATTTTTTCTATTAGGCTTATCCCCACTAAAGATCTCCAAAACCTACAAAAAATTAGTACGCCACATCCTCACGGCTGCACGCTGTCTTATTGCATTAAACTAGAAAAAGAGGCCTCCCCCTACCCCTGAGGCACTATATGCTAGAATTAAAGATGTGGAGTTGATGGAGAAGATGACGGCCAGGATGCAGGATAGGTTGGATGCTCATGACAAAGTATGGGAGCTGTGGCACCTTCGGGAGGACCCTCAATGACCAGGTAAATGAGCTTCTACGGTGACTTCTCCCCTCTTCTTTCCCTACTCTCTTCTATTTCTTTCTTCTTTTTATCTATTTTTTTTTCTTTTGTTGATATATTTTACCATGTGATGTTAATATGCACATATAATAACTTTGGACATGTAACCGCAACTGTCTTAGAATATACTATAAGAAGTACTGAGCATATGTTTGAAATACTAGTGTATAACACGATTTGTATTTTCTCATTTTCTTTACTCATTCTTGTAATGTTAAAGCTGATAATAAAAAAATGTTATTTAAAAAAAAAAAAACTCACAGAGAAGAGACGAGGAGGGTCTCTTAATGAATGTTTTGTCTATTGTCATAAACCCCTTCTATCCACGTAGATGAGTGGAGACTATTCTTGTAAATCTGCAGATTTGCTGTACTATTTGTTTTAGAGGCAAGAGGGTATAGGCACAAGTAGAGAAGACTGGCCAGTCATTATGGGCATTAAATTAATTAAGGGAATGAAGGGAGAGAGGCCTTCAGAAAATGCCCAGCGCAAGATGAGTGCTAGAGAATATATGAACCGAAGGTACGGTTCCGTCTATACTGAGCCCCTAGATAAATGGGTAGAATGGACAAAGGGAACAGCTAAACCTTTAAAATCTGAAGGGACTTTTGATTTAAAAATATGGCAAACTTTTCTGCACGATTATGGCCCACTACTGTGCAGTGAAGGAATGTGGAGAATAGCTTGCACATGGGAGACAGAAGCTAAAGTAGCAAATCAAACTGGCTTGACGGAGATGTTTAATAACAGTACTGCCCAAATTTACTACGTTTGGCCAGAAGACTCTGTAGAGGAGGACCCCCCACCTTATGTGGCTGCCAGTTTGGCTTTAAGGGGTCCACGCACAAAAGCAAAAGAATTGGATTACATGGAACACACAAAAGATTAGCTATGCAATATAGTAGAGAGCAGAGGTTTAACAGCCCTATATCAACCTACAAAGAGGATTTTGGCTTGTATCCTAGAAACAGATGATTGGCATAAATCAAAAGGCACATATGCAAAACTAGATCTCTCTGAACTTAAGGCTTTGGCCAGAGAAAGAGAGATAGAGTCTGAAGTTCCGCAGCAAATCATAATTTCCAAACTGTGGCAGCAAAATGAAGAGAGAAGGAAGGGAGATGCCAGCCCTTCTGCCCCTGGCACAGAGCAATTTGTTGCAGTTTATCCTGTCAGAACCCATTAGAAGGTAATGCTGTTGACAGTAAGGCTCAAATTAAATGGCATGTACCTTCTAGTCCCCAAGATATAGAGGGATAGAGGATCCCATATTAGAGGGATTGGGAGATCCTAGAAAGAATCCAATTGGGTTTGCAAACAAACTTAGCACTGCACAGGAAGCATATGAGGCTTCTGATACTGACATTCATCAGCTTCTTACTAAAGCAGTGGGAAGCAAAATGTCTGGCTATAAACTTAAAGAATGTGGTGTAGACATCAAAAATCTAGGTAAGATGGTTAGTGGATGGGAGGTTTGTGAGAAACTGAAGGAAAAATTGCCCCAAATATAAGGACAAACCAGCAATGCTGAAATTGTGAATGCTAAGCAAGGGAAAGAGGAAGCAGCAGGGGCTTATTGGAGGCGGTTAAGCGATTCTGCCATCTTCCTGACCGTAGACTGGAAAAGAGCTTAGAGGCACCTCATGCTGATCCCAGTTCTCTGCCAAAAGCAGTGGATCAGGCATAGGAAAATGGCATGCCAGTATCAATCATGTTAAATAGGGGAGACAATGGTCCCGAGGCCAGAGTAAAAGTATTTTTACAAGGACTCCCCTATCCTGGAGGAGAAACAGAATTAACCTGTTTATTCGATACTGGTGCAAGCCAAAGTGTTTTTAATATAGAGGACTTACCTCCAGGATTATTATCTACAAATGTTATCTCTGGTGTTGGCCTAACCAGAACCTCTACTGATTTGGTTGACTCCAAGCCACTTAAACTCAGGCTAGGACAGCAAACAGAAATTGTCACTAAAGTGTTAGTTTCAGACACAGTTCTTACCAATCTTTTGGCAGCTGACATTTTGAACCAAATTTTAGCAAACATAGACTACACTCCTACAGGAGTCCAAGTGGTCAGTAGTCTGTCAGGAGAAGTTTTAAATTCTGCCTGTGGAGTATTTTTAATCCAAGACTCCACTTCGCCATTTCCACCAGAATTGAAAGTGATTCCCGCTGAATTATGGGCCACCAGCAAATATGATGTAGGTCTGCTGGATTGCACCCCAGTCATGATAAAAATTAAACCAGGAGCCCATTTCTCACAGATTAAACAGTATCCACTGAGTATTGCTCAGACTGAGAGGATAAAGGATCAAATCACTCAACTGAAAGCAGCACGGGTTGTTGTTCCAATTAAGTCCCAAGTCAATACACCCCTGTCCCCAATTGCAAAGAAGCCAGACAAGAAGGGTGGGCAGGTGACATACCGCATGGTGCATGATTTGAGAGCCATTAACAATATAATTGAGGCAGATACCCCGAATGTGCCCAACCCCCGCACTTTACTAAGTGGAATACCTGCCTCCAGCACCTGCTTTCACCTACAGTGATTGATCTTGCAAATGCTTTCTTTTCGGTGCCCATGCATCCAGATGGCTGGCACCTTTTTTCATTTACCCATGATGCCCAAAAGTTAGCATGGACAAGATTGCCCCAAGGCTGTGTGAGTAGCCCCTCTGAATATAATACTGCGTTAAAGCAAGTATTGGACCAATGGTCCCCCTCACACCCAAACACGGTTATGCTTCAGTACATAGATGATTTGCTTATTTGTTCTGATACAAAGGACATTTGTAGCAGAGAAACAGTAAGCCTTCTCATGTTTCTCCATGACAGTAACAACAAAGTTAGCAAAGATAAGCTACAATACTCCCAAGAGAAAGTGATCTTCCTGGGTCACTGCATTTCACATGGAATCCGTCACCTAACCCCAGATTGAGTTAAAACGCCACAAAACTTTGAAAAGCCAAGAAATGTACGGCAACTACGTGCTTCCCTGGGGTTAGTGGGATATTGTAGGGACTGGATTCCAAATGCATCAGAACTTATGGCTCCTCTATATGAGGCTACCACTAGAAACCCTTTCAAGCTCACATGGGACAATGAATTGCAGATGAAGGAGCTTATTAAAAGTTTGTCTGAAGCTCCCGCAATTGGACTTCCTGACTATACTAAGACTTTCTCGTTGTTCTGTCATGAAGTCAATGGATTTGCTGCAGGTGTACTCGCCCAGCTACATGGAGACAAACAGAGGCCTGTGATGTATGTATCAGCCTCATTAGACCCTGTCATTAAAGGCTCCCCCTGTTGTATGCGAGTAGGGATAAGCCGAACACCCCCCGGTTCGGTTCGCACCAGAACCTGCGAACAGACCGCGAAATTTGCACGAACTTTAGAACCCCATTGACGTCTATGGGACTCGAATGTTCGAAATCAAAAGTGCTCATTTTAAAGGCTAATTTGCATGGAATTGTCCTAAAAAGTGTTTGGGGACCCGGGTCCTGCCCCAGGGGACATGTATCAATGCAAAAAAAATTTTTAAAAACGTCAGTTTTTTCGTGAGCAGTGATTTTAATGATGCTTAAAGTAAAAAAAAAAAAAGTGAAATATTCCTTTAAATATTGTACCTGGGGGGTGTCTATAGTATGCCTGTAAAGTGGCGCGTGTTTCCCGTGCTTAGAACAGTCCCTGCACAAAATGTCATTTTTAAAGGAAAAAAGTCATTTAAAACTGCTTGCGGTTTTAATGTAATGTCGGGTCCTGGCAATATGGATGAAAATCAGTGAGACAAATGGCATGGGTACCCCCAAGTCCATTACCAGGCCATTTGGGTCTTGTATGAATATTAAGGGGAACCCCACACCCAAATTAAAAAAGTAAAGGTGTGGGGCCCCCAGGCCCTATATACTCTGATCAGTATAAAGACCGTGCAAACAAGGCAGGGACTGTAGGTTTGTTGTTAAGTAGAATCTGTTTGTACTTTTGAACTGGTACATTTTTAACGTGTTTAGCTCCAGCCAAAAAATCTATTTTAAGCTTTTTGGAAAACCTAGGAAAGGGTTATCACCCTTGTGACATTTGTTTTGCTGTCTGTGCTCCTCTTCAGAAGATTGAACCTCACTTTTTGTCCCAATGACAAATGTTTTTTGAAAATTTGGGTTTTTTTGTGAAACAAGGATTGGTGATAAAGCATCAGTGGAAAGGAGAAAAGTTTTTCCCATATTAACTCTTACAGGAGAGAATTTCCCTTCCTAGGGGTAGATTTCACCTCACTTCCTGTTGTCTCCTTCCGTTTGCAAGTAGGAGTTGTTTGTAAGTTGGATGTTTGAAAGTAGGGGCCTGCCCTATATACTCAGCAGAAATTTGGACCTTAGGTGTTGTTGTGGCAACAACACTGTAAGCCCTCACAGGGCCCTGCTGTGAAATATTAGATCAAGAATTGTAATTACATGCCCCTGTTAAACAGGGGCAGAAAAATTGGGCCTTTGGTGGTGGTGCTGGTGCCACAACACTGTAAGTCCTCACAGATACTCTTGGTGGGCGCAGAAACGGGCCCTGCTGTGAAATATTAGATCAAGAATTCTAATTACATGTCCCTGTTGAACAGGGGCAGAAAAATTGGGCCTTAGGCACTGGTGGAGGTGCCACAACACTGGAACCCCTCACAGATACTCTAGTTGGAGCGCAGGAACTACCCCTGCTGCAAAGAATTGCATCAAAAATTGTAATTACACGCCCTTGTTAAACAGGGGCTGAAAAATTGGGCCTTAGGCACTGGTGCCACAACACTGCAACCCCTCACAGATAATCTAGTTGGAAGGCATGAACTAGCCCTGCTGCAAAGAATTGCATCAAAAATTGTAATTACACGCCCCTGTTAAACAGGGGCTGAAAAATTGGGCCTTAGGCACTGGTGCTGGTGCCACAAAACTGCAACCCCTCACAGATACTCTAGTTGGAGTGCAGGAACTAGCCCTGCTGCAAAGAATTGCATCTAAAATTGTAATTACACACCCCTGTTAAACAGGGGCTGAAAAATTGAGCCTTAGGCACTGGTGCCACAACACTGCAACCCCTCACAGATAATCTAGTTGGAGCGCAGGAACTAGCCCTGCTGCAAAGAATTGCATGAAAAATTGGGCCTTTGGTGGTGGTGGTGGTGCTGGTGCCACCACACTGTAAGTCCTCACTCAATCTTGGTGGGCGCAGAAACGGGCCCTGCTGTGAAATATAAGATTAAGAATTGTAATTACATGCCCCTGTTGAACTGGGGCTGAAAAATTGGGCCTTAGGCACTGGTGCTGGTGCCACAACACTGCAACCCCTGACAGATACTCTAGTTGGAGCGCAGGAACTAGCCCTGCTGCAAAGAATTGCATGAAAAATTGGGCCTTTGGTGGTGGTGGTGGTGCTGGTGCCACTACACTGTAAGTCCTCACTCAATCTTGGTGGGCGCAGAAACAGGCCCTGCTGTGAAATATTAGATCAAGAATTGTAATTACATGCCCCTGTTGAACTAGGGCTGAAAAATTGGGCCTTAGGCACTGGTGCTGGTGCCACAACACTGCAACCCCTGACAGATACTCTAGTTGGAGCGCAGGAACTAGCCCTGCTGCAAAGAATTGCATGAAAAATTGGGCCTTTGGTGGTGGTGGTGGTGCTGGTGCCACCACACTGTAAGTCCTCACTCAATCTTGGTGGGCGCAGAAACGGGCCCTGCTGTGAAATATTAGATCAAGAATTGTAATTACATGCCCCTGTTGAACTGGGGCTGAAAAATTGGGCCTTAGGCACTGGTGCTGGTGCCACAACACTGCAACCCCTGACAGATACTCTAGTTGGAGCGCAGGAACTAGCCCTGCTGCAAAGAATTGCATCAAACATTGTAATTACACGCCCCTCTTAAACAGGGGCTGAAAAATTGGGCCTTAGGCACTGGTGCTGGTGCCACAACACTGAAACCCCTCACAGATACTCTAGTTGGAGCGCAGGAACTAGCCCTGCTGCAAAGAATTGCATCAAAAATTGTAATTACACGCCCTAGTTAAACAGGGGCTGAAAAATTGGGCCTTAGGCACTGGTGCCACAACACTGCAACCCCTCACAGATAATCTAGTTGGAGCGCAGGAACTAGCCCTGCTGCAAAGAATTGCATGAAAAATTGGGCCTTTGGTGGTGGTGGTGGTGCTGGTGCCACCACACTGTAAGTCCTCACTCAATCTTGGTGGGCACAGAAACGGGCCCTGCTGTGAAATATTAGATCAAGAATTGTAATTACATGCCCCTGTTGAACTGGGGCTGAAAAATTGGGCCTTAGGCACTGGTGCTGGTGCCACAACACTGCAACCCCTCACAGATAGTTGGAGCGCAGGAACTAGCCCTGCTCCAAAGAATTGCATGACAAATTGTAATTACATGCCCCTGTTAAACAGGGGCTGAAAAATTGGGCCTTAGGCACTGGTGGCGGGGCTGGCGGTGCCCAGAACCAAAAATGTTCTTACGAGCTATCATCAGAATCATTGAGGAGGAAGAGGATAATTTCTCAGTATAACAGGATAGTCACTCAGCATCAGCAAAGGCAGTCTTTGAAGGGATCTGACATTTCAAAAAAATGTATTCGGTTACATCAGCATCAGGTGCTTAGTAGCTGGTGGTGATCCAAGACTTATTCATTTTTATGAAGGTCAGTCGATCGACCGAGTCGGTGGACAGAGGCACCCTGTGATCGATTACAAAGCCTCCAGCAGCACTGAATGTATGTTCCGAAAGAACACTGGATGCAGGACAGGCCAGTAGCTCAATTACATACTGTGCAAGCTCTGACCAGTGATCCATCCTCAAGACCCAGTAACCTAGAGGATTTTCGGTGGGAAAGGTGTCCAAGTCAGATCCTCCCCCTAGGTATTCCTGCACCATGTAAAACAGACGCTGGCGATGGTTGCTGGAACCAATCAATGAATGAATGCATCGCTCAGACGGCCATTTTCTCCACCGCTCCTTCTTTGACTGACCGAAGCCTCAGCAACATGTTATCCAGAAAGAGGAGTTTGTAACCTCCCAGTCTCTGGGAACGCGTTGCACAGACCTTTCTTCAAGGCCTCCTGAAGATGTTTCATCCTCTGCTCCCTCTGCGACGGCAAGATAAGGTCCACAATCTTACCCTTGTAACGTGGATCAAGGAGGGTTGCCAGCCAGTATTGTTCCTTCTCCTTGATATCACAAATACGAGGATCCTTCCGCAGGCTTTGCAGGATCAGGGAGGCCATGCAGCGTAGGTTTGCTGAGGCATTCGGTCCGGAGTCCTCTGGGTCACTAAAGATGACATGATTTGCAGCCACCTCCTCCCAGCCACATACAAGTCCATGTGTTTCTTGGGACTGTAAATGATCCCTTAAAAACTGCTGCTGATGCTGAGTGCCAGGCTCCACCTCCATACTGACACAATACTCCTTCTCCTCCTCCTGTGTGATTGGCGGGCATGCAGAAACACTGTCTGGATAAAGGGGGCCTTGAGAGCTAAGGAGGACTTCCTGCCTCTGTTCTGCCTCAAGTGCCCTGTCCATTATTCCACGCAGCGTGTGCTCCAACAGGTGGACAAGGGGGACAGTGTCACTGATGCATGCACTGTCACTGCTCACCATCCTCGTGGCCTCCTCAAATGGTGACAGGACAGTGCATGCATCTCTGATCATGGCCCACTGGCATGGGGAAAAAAAACAAGCTCCCCTGACCCTGTCCTGGTGCCATAGTCGCACAGGTACTCATTGATGGCCCTCTGCTGCATGTGCAGCTGCTGCAGCATGGAAAATGTTGAGTTCCACCTGGTGGTAATGTCACAGATTAGGCGGTTCTTGGGCAGATTAAATTCCTTTTGGAGGTCTGCCAGCCAAGCACTGGCATTATATGACCAGCAGAAATGCACACAGACTTTCCTGGCCTGCCTCAGTACATCCTGTAAGCCCGGGTACCTGCCCAAGAACTGCTGAACCACCAAGTTAAGGACGTGAGCCAAACAGGGCACATGGGTCATTTGTGGCGGAGAGGAGGTTGGAGGGCGGAGAGGAGGGCGGAGAGGAGGTTGGTGCCATTGTCGAAAACCACCATTCCTGCCTTAAGTTAGCGTGGCATCAACCACCTCTGAACCTGCCCCTGCAGAGCTGACAGAACCTCTGCCCCAGTGTGGCTCCTGTCCCCCAAGCACACCAGCTCAATCACCGCATGGCATATTTTGGCCTGCATACTTGAGTAGCCCCTTGAACGCCTACGGAGCACCGCTGGTTCTGAGGACAAAGCACAGGAAGAGGCCATGGAGGAAGAAGAAGAGGAGTGGGTGGAGGAGAGAGGTGTGTCAGAATCATTAGTAGTTGCATTTTGGAGGCATGGTGGTGGAACAACCTCCAACACTACTGTACCTTGTCCTGCATCCTTCCCAGCTGCCAGCAGAGTCACCCAATGCGCTGTGAAACTTAGGTAACGTCCCTGTCCATGACTGCTGGACCATGAGTCAGCAGTAATATGCACCTTACCACTGACCGCCCTGTCCAGCGAGGCATGGACATTGCCTTCCACATGCCGGTAGAGAGCCGAAATCGCCTTCGTGAGTGCCACTGAGGAACCGCACATTCCACAAACTCACGGAAGGGGGCAGAGTCTACCAACTGAAAAGGTAGCAGTTGAAGTGCTAGCAATTTTGCCAAGCTAGCATTCAAGCGCTGGGCATGTGGATGGCTGGGAGCGAACTTCTTTCGGCGGTGCAGCAGCTGGGGCAGGGAAATTTGCCTGGTACAATCTGATGTTGGTGTACCGAAAGCAGATTGCCCACAAGTACGTGGCTGTGACACACCAAATTCTACACCTTCATTCCTCTCAGTGCAGGTCTCAGAGAGGACTGAAGGTATAGTGGGGTTGGAGATCTCAGCTGATGAGGAGCAAGGAGAGGTCCTCTTTGTTCTTTGTTGTACGCTTGCCAACGAACTGCATGGCAGGTCAACATATGTCTCGTCAAGCATGTGGTGCCCAAATGGGAGATGTTTTGGCAAACGCGAAATGCATGAGACATATGTTGCAAATAGCAGCGGTGCAAACCTGGCAGTATGCTGCAGCAGGGGGAGCATGACTGCCAGATTGCTGTCCTTCTTGTGCACCCCCTCTGTCCATGCTCACGTTACTGCCTTCATCTAGCTCAGTATCATCATCGGAGCCTTCTAAACGCTGGGCATCCTCCTGGAGCATGTACCCAACACTGTGGTCAAACAGTTCGGGGGACTCCTCAGGAGGACATGGTAGGGATAGGGAAGGAGTCACTGATGCGATTAAGCCGAGGGAAGAGGCCGCGTTGGCAGCTGCTTTGCCAGACAAAGTACCCTGAGCATAGGTGAGAGAGCATGAAGAGGATGAGGATGGCTTGGTCATCCACTCGACCAAGTCTTCCGCATGTCGCGGCTCAACACAGCCAGCTGCCGAAAAAAAAGGTCAAGCGTGTCCCATGGCCACGTGCTGATGAGGATGCACCGTCTCCACGACCAGCACTATTGACTCTAGTCACAGAGCCTGCTTGCCCTCTTTTATTAGCTTGTGACTGTCTGTCTCTCCTTGTTGGCCTTCCAGACATACTAATGGCCTGCAGTGAGATGTAGCTGCACTAAGCTGGGATATATATATATACTCTGATACTGCAGCTAGCAAAATCAACTGCCTGCCTGTAGTATGAGAACACCACCAATCTTCTACAGGTAGCTTTAGATGAACACTGTGCAGAGGTTGCACAACACTAACTTATAGCTTTACATGAACACTGTGAAGAGGACGCACTACAAAAAACGTTAAAATAATGTAGCTGCCTGTGGAAGTGATAGGATCAGGAAAACACCACCAACCTTCTACAGGTAGCTTTATCTGAACACTGTGAAAAGGACGCACTACACTAACGTTAAAATAATGTAGCTGCCTGCGGTAGTGGTAGGATCAGGAAAACACCACCAACCTTCTACAGGTAGCTTAAGCTGAACACTGCGAAAAGGATGCACTACACTAACGTTAAAAAAATGTAGCTGCCTGCGGTAGTGATAGGATCAGGAAAACACCACCAACCTTCTACAGGTAGCTTTAGCTGAACACTGTGAAGAGGACGCACTACACTAATGTTAAAATAATGTAGCTGCCTGCGGTAGTGATAGGATCAGGAAAACACCACCAACCTTCTACAGATAGCTTTAGCTGAACACTGTGCAGAGGACGCACTACACTAACGTGTAAATAATGTAGCTGCATCTGGTAGTGATAGGATCAGGAAAACACCACAAACCTTCTACAAATAGCTTTAGCTGAACACTGTGCAGAGGACACTCTATATTAAAGTTAAAATAATGTAGCTGCCTGCGGTAGTGATAGGATCGGGAAAACACCGCCAACCTTCTACAGGTAGCTTTAGCTGAACACTGTGCAGATGTCGCACTACACTAACGTGTAAATAATGTTGCTGCCTGCGGTAGTGATAGGATCAGTAAAACACCACCAACCTTCTACAGGTAGCTTTAGATGAACACTGTGAAGAGGACGCACTACATTAACGTTAAAATAATGTAGCTGTCTGTGGTAGTGATAGGATCAGGAAAACACCACCAACCTTCTACAGGTAGTTTTAGCTGAACACTGTGAAGAGGACACACTACACTAACGTTAAAATAATTTAGCTGTCTGCGGTAGTGATAGGATCAGGAAAACACCACCAACCTTCTACAGGTAGCTTTAGCTGAACACTGTGAAGAGGAGGCACAACGCTAACGTTAAAATAATGTAGCTACCTGCGGTAGTGATAGGATCAGGAAAACACCACCAACCTTCTACTGGTAGCTTTAGCTGAACACTGTGCCGAGATCGCACTACACTAACGTGTAAATAATGTAGCTGCCTGCGGTAGTGATAGAATCAGGAAAACACCACCAACCTTCTACAGGTAGTTTTAGCTGAACACTGTGCAGAGGTCGCAGTACACTAACTTATAGCTTTAGCTGAACACTGTTCAGAGGACGCACTACACTAACTTGTAAAATAATGTATCTGCCTGCGGTAGTGATGGGATCAGGAAAACACCACCAACCCTCTACAGATAGCTTTAGCTAAACACTGTGCAGAGGACACACTACACTAACGTTAAAATAATGTAGGTGCCTGCGGTAGTGATAGGATCAGGAAAACACCACCAACCTTCTACAGGTAGTTTTAGCTGAACACTGTGAAGAGGACACACTACACTAACGTTAAAATAATTTAGCTGCCTGTGGTAGTGATAGGATCAGGAAAACACCACCAACCTTCTACAGGTAGTATTAGCTGAACACTGTGCAGAGGTCGCAATACACTAACTTGTAGCTTTAGCTGAACACTTTGAATAGGACACACTACACTAAAGTTAAAATAATGTAGCTGCCTGCGGTAGTGATGGGATCAGGAAAACACCACCAACCCTCTACAGATAGCTTTAGCTGAACACTGTGCAGAGGACCCAATACACTAACGTTAAAATAATGTAGGTGTCTGCGGTAGTGATAGGATAAGGAAAACACCACCAACCTTCTACAGGTAGTTTTAGCTGACCACTGTGAAGAGGACACATTACACTAACGTGAAAATAATTTAGCTGCCTGCGGTAGTGATAGGACAGGAAAACACCACCAACCTTCTACAGGTAGCTTTAGCTGAACACTGTGAAGAGGAGGCACTACGCTAACGTTAAAATAATGTAGCTACCTGCGATAGTGATAGGATCAGGAAAACACCACCAACCTTCTACTGGTAGCTTTAGCTGAACACTGTGCAGAGGACGCACTACATTAACGTTAAAATATTACAGATGCCTGCGGTAGTGATAGGATCAGGAAAACACCACCAACCTTCTATATGTAGCTTTAGCTGAACACTGTGCCGAGGTCGCACTACACTAACGTGTAAATAATGTAGCTGCCTGCGGTAGTGATAGAATCAGGAAAACACCACCAACCTTCTACAGGTAGTTTTAGCTGAACACTGTGCAGAGGTCGCAGTACACTAACTTGTAGCTTTAGCTGAACACTGTTCAGAGGACGCACTACACTAACTTGTAAAATAATGTATCTGCCTGCGGTAGTGATGGGATCAGGAAAACACCACCAACCCTCTACAGATAGCTTTAGCTAAACACTGTGCAGAGGACACACTACACTAACGTTAAAATAATGTAGGTGCCTGCGGTAGTGATAGGATCAGGAAAACACCACCAACCTTCTACAGGTAGTTTTAGCTGAACACTGTGAAGAGGACACACTACACTAACGTTAAAATAATTTAGCTGCCTGTGGTAGGGATGGGATCAGGAAAACACCACCAACCTTCTACAGGTAGTTTTAGCTGAACACTGTGCAGAGGTCGCAATACACTAACTTGTAGCTTTAGCTGAACACTGTTCAGAGGACGCACTACACTGACTTGTAAAATAATGTATCTGCCTGCGGTAGTGATGGTATCAGGAAAACACCACCAACCCTCTACAGATAGCTTTAGCTGAACACTGTGCAGAGGACACACTACACTAACGTTAAAATAATGTAGGTGCCTGCGGTAGTGATAGCATCAGGTAAACACCACTAACCTTCTACAGGTAGTTTTAGCTGAATACTGTGAAGAGGACACACTACACTAACGTTAAAATAATTTAGCTGCCTGTGGTAGTGATAGGATCAGGAAAACACCACCAACCTTCTACAGGTAGCTTTAGCTGAACACTGTGCAGAGGATGCACTACACTAACATGTAAATAATGTAGCTGACTGCGGTAATAATAGGATCAGGAAAACAATACCAACCTTCTACAGGTAGCTTTAGCTGAACACTGTGCAGAGGTCACACTAAACTAACGTGTAAATAATGTGGCTGCCTGCAGTAGTGATATGATCAGGAAAACACCATCAACCTTCTACAGATAGCTTTAGCTGAACACTGTGCAGAGGACGCACTACACTAACGTGTAAATAATGTAGCTGCCTGGGGTAGTGATAGGATCAGGAAAACACCACCAACCTTCTACAGGTAGTATTAGCTGAACACTGTGCAGAGGTCGCAATACACTAACTTGTAGCTTTAGCTGAACAATGTGAATAGGACACACTACACTAAAGTTAAAATAATGTAGCTGCCTGCGGTAGTGATAGGATCAGGAAAACATCACCAACCTTCTACAGGTAGCTTTAGCTGAACACTGTGAAGAGGACCCAATACACTAACGTTAAAATAATGTAGGTGCCTGCGGTAGTGATAGGATCAGGAAAACATCACCAACCTTCTACAGGTAGTTTTAGCTGAACACTGTGAAGAGGACACACTACACTAACGTTAAAATAATTTAGCTGCCTGCGGTAGTGATAGGATCAGGAAAACACCACCAACCTTCTACAGGTAGCTTTAGCTGAACACTGTGAAGAGGAGGCACTACGCTAACGTTAAAATAATGTAGCTACTTGCGATAGTGATAGGATCAGGAAAACACCACCAACCTTCTACTGGTAGCTTTAGCTGAACACTGTGCAGAGGACGTACTACATTAACGTTAAAATAATATAGATGCCTGCGGAAGTGATAAGATCAGGAAAACATAATCAACCTTCTACAGATAGCTTTAGCTGAACACTGTGAAGAGGACGCACTACACTAACGTTAAAATAATGTAGCTGCCTGCGATAGTGATAGGATTAGGAAAACACCACCAACCTTTTACCGGTAGCTTTAGCTAAACACTGTTTAGAGGTCGCACTACACTAACGTGTAAATAATGTGGCTACCTGCGGTAGTGATAGGATCTGGAAAACACCACCAACCTTCTATATGTAGCTTTAGCTGAACACTGTGCCGAGGTCGCACTACACTAACGTGTAAATAATGTAGCTGCCTGCGGTAGTGATAGGATCAGGAAAACACCACCAACCTTCCACAGGTAGTTTTAGCTGAACACTGTGCAGAGGTCGCAATACACTAACTTGTAGCTTTAGCTGAACACTGTTCAGAGGACGCACTACACTAACTTGTAAAATAATGTATCTGCCTGCGGTAGTGATGGGATCAGGAAAACACCACCAACCCTCTACAGATAGCTTTAGCTGAACACTGTGCAGAGTACACACTACACTAACGTTAAAATAATGTAGGTGCCTACGGTAGTGATAGGATCAGGTAAACACCACCAACCTTCTACAGGTTGTTTTAGCTGAATACTGTGAAGAGGACACACTACACTAACGTTAAAATAATGTAGCTGCCTGCTGTAGTGATGGGATCAGGAAAACACCACCAACCTTCTACAGGTAACTTTAGCTGAACACTGTGCCGAGGTGGCACTACAGTAACGTGTAAATAATGTAGCTGCCTGCGGTAGTGATAGGATCAGGAAAACACCACCAACCTTCTACAGGTAGCTTTAGCTGAACACTGTTCAGAGGACGCACTACACTAACTTGTAAAATAATGTAGCTGAATGCGGTAGTGATAGGATCAGGAAAACACCACCAACCTTCTACAGGTAGCTTTAGCTGAACACTGTGAAGAGGACACACTACACCAAAGTTAAAATAATGTAGCTGCCTACGGTAGTGATGGGATCAGGAAAACACCACCAACCCTCTACAGATAGCTTTAGCTGAACACTATGCAGAGGACACACTACACTATCGTTAAAATAATGTAGGTGCCTGCGGTAGTGATAGGATCAGGAAAACACCACCATCCTTCTACAGGTAGTTTTAGATGAACACTGTGCAGAGGACGCAATACACTAACTTGTAGCTTTAGCTGAACACTGTTCAGAGGACGCACTACACTAACTTGTAAAATAATGTAGCTGCCTGCGGTAGTGATAGGATCAGAAAAACACCACCAACCTTCTACAGGTAGGTTTAGCTGAACACTGTGAATAGGACAAACTACACCAAAGTTAAAATAATGTAGCTGCCTGCGGTAGTGATGGGATCAGGAAAACACAGCCAACCTTCTACAGGTAGCTTTAGCTGAACACTGTGAAAAGGACGCACTACACTACCGTTAAAATAATGTAGCTGCCTGCGGTAGTGATAGGAACAGGAAAACACCACCAACCTTCTACAGATAGCTTTAGCTGAACACTGTGCAGAGGATGCACTACACTAACATGTAAATAATGTAGCTGCCTGCAGTAGTGATAGGATCAGGAAAACACCACCAACCTCCTACAGATAGCTTTAGCTGAACTCTGTGAAGAGGACGCACTACACTAACGTTAAAATAATGTAGCTGCCTGCTGTAGTGATGGGATCACGAAAACACCACCAACCTTCTACAGGTAACTTTAGCTGAACACTGTGCAGAGGACACACTACACTAAAGTTAAAATAATGTAGGTGCCTGCGGTAGTGATAGGATCAGGAAAACACCACCATCCTTCTACAGGTAGTTTTAGCTGAACACTGTGCAGAGGACGCAATACACTAACTTGTAGCTTTAGCTGAACACTATTCAAAGGACGCACTACACTAACTTGTAAAATAATGTAGCTGCCTGCAGTAGTGATAGGATCAGGAAAACACCACCAACCTTCTACAGGTAGCTTTAGCTGAACACTGTGAAGAGGACAAACTACACCAAAGTTAAAATAATGTAGCTGCCTGCTGTAGTGATGGGATCAGGAAAACACCACCAACCTTCTACCGATAGCTTTAGCTGAACACTGTGCAGAGGACACACTACACTAACATTAAAATAATGTAGGTCCCTAAAGTAGTGATAGGATCAGGAAAACACCACCAACCTTCTACAGGTAGTTGTAGCTGAGCACTGTGAAGAGGACACATTACTCTAACGGTAAAATAATTTTGCTGCCTGCGGTAGTGATAGGATCAGGAAAACACCACCAACCTTCTACAGGTAGCTTTAGCTGAACACTGTGCAGAGGACGCACTACACTAACGTGTAAATAATGTGGCTGCGTGCGGTAGTGATAGGATCAGGAAAACACCACCAACCTTTAACAGATTACTTTAGCTGAACACTGTGAAGAAGACGGACTACACTAACGTTAAAACAATGTAGCTGCCTGCGGTAGTGATAGGATCAGGAAAACACCACCAACCTTCTACAGGTAGTTTTAGCTAAACATTGTGCAGAGGACGCACTACACTAACTTGTAAAATAATGTATCCTGCGGTGGTGATGGGATCAGGAAAACACCACCAACCCTCTACAGACAGCTTAGGCTGAACACTGTGCAAAGGACACACTACACTAACGTTAAAATAATGTAGGTGCCTGCGGTAGTGATAGGATCAGGAAAACACCACCAACCTTCCACAGGTAGTTTTAGCTGAACACTGTGCAGAGGACACACTACACTAACGTTAAAATAATTTAGCTGCCTGTGGTAGTGATGGGATCAGGAAAACACCACCAACCTTCTACAGGTAGCTTTAGCTGAACACTGTGCAGAGGACGCACTACACTAACGTTAAAATTATGTAGCTGCCTGCGGTAGTGATAGGATCAGGAAAACACCACCAACCTTCTACAGGGAGCTTTAGCTCAACACTGTGCAGAGGTGACATTACACTAACGTGTAAATAATGTAGCTGCCTGCAGTAGTGATAGGATCAGGAAAACACCACCAACCTTCTACAGATAGCTTTAGCTGAACACTGTGCAGAGGACGCACTACACTAACGTTAAAATAATGTAACTGCCTGCGGTAGTGATAGGATCAGGAAAACACCACCAACCTTCTACAGGTAACTTTAGCTGAACACTGAAAATGACGCACTACACTAACATTAAAATAATGTAGCTTCCTGCGGTAGTGGTAGGATCAGGAAAACACCACCAACTTTCTACAGGTAGCTTTAGCTGAACACTGCGAAAAGGATGCACTACACTAACGTTAAAAAAATGTAGCTGCCTGCGATAGTGATAGGATCAGGAAAACAACACCAACCTTCTACAGGTAGTATTAGCTGAACATTGTGCAGAGGTCGCAATACACTAACTTGTAGCTTTAGCTGAACACTGTGAAGAGGACACACTACACTTAAGTTAAAATAATGTAGCTGCCTGCGGTAGTGATGGGATTAGGAAAACACCACCAACCCTCTACAGATAGCTTTAGCTGAACACTGTGCAGAGGACCCAATACACTAACGTTAAAATAATGTAGGTGCCTGCGGTAGTGATAGGATCAGGAAAACACCACCAACCTTCTACAGGTAGTTTTAGCTGAACACTGTGAGGAGGACACACTACACTAACGTTAAAAAAATTTTAGCTGCCTGCGGTAGTGATAGGATCAGGAAAACACCACCAACCTTCTACAGGTAGTTTTAGCTGAACACTGTGAAGAGGACGCACTACACTAACGTTAAAATAATGTAGCTGCCTGCCATAGTGATAAGATCAGGAAAACACCACCAACCTTTTACAGGTAGCTTTTGCTGAACACTGTGCAGAGGTCGCGCTACACTAACGTGTAAATAATGTGGCTGCCTGCGGTAGTGATAGGATCAGGAAAACACCACCAACCTTCTATATGTAGCTTTAGCTGAACACTGTGCCGAGGTCGCACTACACTAAAGTGTAAATAATGTAGCTGCCTGCGGTAGTGATAGGATCAGGAAAAAACCACCAACCTTCTACAGGTAGTTTTAGCTGAACACTGTGCAGAGGTCGCAATACACTAACTTGTAGCTTTAGCTGAACACTGTTCAGAGGACGCACTACACTAACTTGTAAAATAATGTATCTGCCTGCAGTAGTGATGGGATCAGGAAAACACCACCAACCCTCTACAGATAGCTTTAGCTAAACACTGTGCAGAGGACACACTACACTAACGTTAAAATAATGTAGGTGCCTGCGGTAGTGATAGGATCAGGAAAACACCACCAACCTTCTAGAGGGAGTTTTAGCTGAACACTGTGCAGAGGTCGCAATACACTAACTTGTAAAATAATGTATCTGCCTGCGGTAGTGATGGGATCAGGAAAACACCACCAACCCTCTACAGATAGCTTTAGCTGAACACTGTGCAGAAGACACACTACACTAACATTAAAATAATGTAGGTGCCTGCGGTAGTTATAGGATCAGGTAAACACCACCAACCTTCTGCAGGTAGTTTTAGCTGAATACTGTGAAGAGGACACACTACACTAACGTTAAAATAATTTAGCTGCCTGTGGTAGTGATAGGATCAGGAAAACACCACCAACCTTCTACAGGTATCTTTAGCTGAACACTGTGCAGAGGAGGCACTACACTAACATGTAAATAATGTCGCTTCCTGCTGTAGTGATAGGATCAGAAAAGCACCACCAACCTTCTACAGATAGCTTTAGCTGAACACTGTGCAGAGCACGCACTACACTAACGTTAAAATAATATAGCTGCCTGCAGTAGTGATAGGATCAGGAAAACACCACCAACCTTCTACAGGTAGCTTTAGCTGAAAACTGCGAAAAGGACGCACTACACTAACGTTAAAAAAATGTAGCTGCCTGCGGTAGTGATAGGATCCGGAAAACACCACCAACCTTCTACAGGTAGCTTTAGCTGAACACTGTACAGAGGTTGCACTACACTAACGTGTAAATAATGTTGCTGCCTGCGGTAGTAATAGGATCAGGAAAACACCACCAACCTTCTACAGGTAGCTTTAGCTGAACACTGTGAAGAGGACGCACTACACTAACTTTAAAATAATGTAGCTGCCTGCGATAGCGATAGGATCAGGAAAACACCACCAACCTACTACAGATAGCTTTAGCTGAACACTGTGCAGAGGTCGCACTACACTAATGTATAAATAATGTAGCTGCCTGCGGTAGGGATAGGATCAGAAAAACACCAGAAACCTTCTACAGATAGCTTTAGCTGAACACTGTGCAGAGGACGCACTACACAAATGTGTAAATAATGTAGCTGCCTGCAGTAGTGATAGGAACAGGAAAACACCACCAACCTTCTACAGATAGCTTTAGCTGAACAGTGTGCAGAGGATGCACTACACTAACGTGAAAATAATGTAGCTGCCTGCGGTAGTGATAGGATCAGGAAAACACCACCAACCTTCTACAGGTAGCTTTAGCTGAACACTGTGTAGAGGTCACACTACACTAACTTGTAGCTTTAGCTGAACACTGTTCAGAGGATGCATTACACTAACGTAAAAAATGTAGCAGCCTACGGTTGTGATAGGATCAGCAAAACACAGTCAACCTTCTACAGGTAGCTTTAGCTGAACACTGTGAAAAGGACGCACTACACTACCGTTAAAATAATGTAGCTGCCTGCGGTAGTGATCGGAACAGGAAAACACCACCAACCTTCTACAGATAGCTTCAGCTGAACACTGTGCAGAGGATGCACTACACTAACATGTAAATAATGTAGCTTCCTGCAGTAGTGATAGGATCAGGAAAACACCACCAACCTCCTACAGATAGCTTTAGCTGAACTCTGTGAAGAGGATGCACTACATTAACGTTAAAATAATGTAGCTGCCTGCTGTAGTGATAGGATAAGGAAAACACCACCATCCTTCTACAGGTAGTTTTAGCTGAACACTGTGCAGAGGACGCAATACACTAACTTGTAGCTTTAGCTGAACACTATTCAGAGGACGCACTACACTAACTTGTAAAATAATGTAGCTGCCTGCGGTAGTGATAGGATCAGGAAAACACCACCAGCCTTCTACAGGTAGCTTTAGCTGAACACTGTGAAGAGGACACACTACACTAACATTAAAATAATGTAGGTGCCTACGGTAGTGATAGGATCAGGAAAACACCACCAACCTTCTACAGGTAATTGTAGCTGAGCACTGTGAAGAGGACACATTACTCTAACGGTAAAATAATTTTGCTGCCTGCGGTAGTGATAGGATCAGGAAAACACCACCAACCTTCTACAGGTAGCTTTAGCTGAACACTGTGCAGAGGACGCACTACACTAACGTTTAAATAATGTAGCTGCCTGCGGAAGTGATAGGATCAGGAAAACACCACCAACCTTCTACAGATAGCTTTAGCTGAACACTGTGCAGAGGACGCACTACACTAACGATAAAATAATGTAGCTGCCTGCGGTAGTGATAGGATCAGGAAAACACCACCAACCTTCTACAGGTAGCTTTAGCTGAACACTGTGAAAAGGACGCACTACACTAACGTTAAAATAATGTAGCTGCCTGCGGTAGTGATAGGATCAGGAAAACACCACCAACCTTCTATAGGTAGCTTTAGCTGAACACTGTGCAGAGGACACACTACACTAACTTTAAAATAATGTAGCTGCCTGCGATAGCGATAGGATCAGGAAAACACCACCAATCTACTACAGATAGCTTTAGCTGAACACTGTGCAGAGGTCGCACTAAACTAATGTATAAATAATGTAGCTGCCTGCGGTAGTGATAGGATCAGAAAAACACCAGAAACCTTCTACAGATAGCTTTAGCTGAACACTGTGCAGAGGATGCGCTACACTAACGTGTAAATAATGTAGGTGCTTGCGGTAGTGATAGGATCAGGAAAACACCACCAACCTTCTACAGGTAGCTTTAGCTGAACACTGTGTAGAGGTCACACTACACTAACTTGTAGCTTTAGCTGAACACTGTTCAGAGGACGCACTACACTAACTTGTAAAAAATGTAGCTGCCTACGGTTGTGATAGGATCAGGAAAACACAGCCAACCTTCTACAGGTAGCTTTAGCTGAACACTGTGAAAAGGATGCACTACACTACCGTTAAAATAATCTAGCTGCCTGCGGTAGTGATAGGAACAGGAAAACACCACCAACCTTCTACAGATAGCTTTAGCTGAACACTGTGCAGAGGATGCACTACACTAACATGTAAATAATGTAGCTGCCTGCAGTAGTGATAGGATCAGGAAAACACCACCAACCTCCTACAGATAGCTTTAGCTGAACTCTGTGAAGAGGACGCACTACACTAACGTTAAAATAATGTAGCTGCCTGCTGTAGTGAGGGGATCAGGAAAACACCACCAACCTTCTACAGGTAACTTTAGCTGAACACTGTGCAGAGGACAAACTACACTAAAGTTAAAATAATGTAGGTGCCTGCGGTAGTGATAGGATCAGGAAAACACCACCATCCTTCTACAGGTAGTTTTAGCTGAACACTGTGCAGAGGACGCAATACACTAACTTGTAGCTTTAGCTGAACACTATTCAAAGGACGCACTACACTAACTTGTAAAATAATGTAGCTGCCTGCGGTAGTGATAGGATCAGGAAACACCACCAACCTTCTACAGGTAGCTTTAGCTGAACACTGTGAAGAGGACAAACTACACCAAAGTTAAAATAATGTAGCTGCCTGCTGTAGTGATGGGATCAGGAAAACACCACCAACCTTCTACAGATAGCTTTAGCTGAACACTGTGCAGAGGACACACTACACTAACATTAAAATAATGTAGGTGCCTACAGTAGTGATAGGATCAGGAAAACACCACCAACCTTCTACAGGTAGTAGTAGCTGAGCACTGTGAAGAGGACACATTACTCTAACGGTAAAATAATTTTGCTGCCTGCGGTAGTGATAGGATCAGGAAAACACCACCAACCTTCTACAGGTAGCTTTAGCTGAACACTGTGCAGAGGACGCACTACACTAACGTGTAAAGAATGTAGCTGCCTGCGGAAGTGATAGAATGAGGAAAACACCACCAACCTTCTAGAGATAGCTTTAGCTGAACACTGTGCAGAGGACACACTACACTAACCATAAAATAATGTAGCTGCCTGCGGTAGTGATAGGATCAGGAAAACACCACCAACCTTCTACAGGTAGCTTTAGTTGAACACTGTGAAAAGGACGCACTACACTAACTTGTAAAATAATGTAGCTGCCTGCGGTAGTGATAGGATCAGGAAAACACCACCAACCTTCTACAGGTAGCTTTAGCTGAACACTGTGAAGAGGACAAACTACACCAAAGTTAAAATAATGTAGCTGCCTGCTGTAGTGATGGGATCAGGAAAACACCACCAACCTTCTACCGATAGCTTTAGCTGAACACTGTGCAGAGGACACACTACACTAACATTAAAATAATGTAGGTGCCTACAGTAGTGATAGGATCAGGAAAACACCACCAACCTTCTACAGGTAGTTTTAGCTGAGCACTGTAAAGAGGACACATTACTCTAACGGTAAAATAATTTTGCTGCCTGCGGTAGTGATAGGATCAGGAAAACACCACCAACCTTCTACAGGTAGCTTTAGCTGAACACTGTTCAGAGGACGCACTACACTACCTTGTAAATAATGTAGCTGCCTGCGGTAGTGATAGGTTCAGGAAAACGCCACCAACCTTCTACAGGTAGCTTTAGCTGAAATCTGTGCAGAGGTCGCACTACACTAACATGTAAATAATGTGGCTGCCTGCAGTAGTGATAGGATCAGGAAATTACCAACAACCTTCTACAGGTAGCTTTAGCTGAACACTGTGCAGAGGTCGCACTACACTACGTTAAAATAATGTAGCTGTGTGTGGTAGTGATAGGATCAGGAAAACATCACCAAACTTCTACAGTTAGCTTTAGTTGAACACTGTGCAGAGGACTCACTACACTAACGTGTAAATAACGTAGCTGCCTGCGGTAGTGATAGGATCAGGAAATCACCACCAAACTTCTACAGATAGCTCTAGCTGAACACTGTGCAGAGGTCGCACTACACTAACGTGTAAATAAAGTGGCTGCCTGCGGTAGTGATAGGATCAGGAAAACACCACCAACCTTGTACAGGTAGCTTTAGCTGAACACTGTGCAGAGGTCGCACTACACTAATTTGTAGCTTTAGCTGAACACTGTTCAGAGGACGCACTACACTAACTTGTAAATAATGTAGCTGTCTGCCGTAGTGAAAGGACGCACTACACTAACTTTAAAATAATGTAGCTGCCTGCGGAAATGATAAATCAGGAAAACACCACCAAACTTCTACAGGTAGCTTTAGCTGAACACTGTACAGAGGTCGCACTACACTAACGTGTAAATAATGTTGCTGCCTGCGGTAGTGATAGGATCAGGAAAACACCACCAACCTTCTACAGGTAGCTTTAGCTCAAAAATGTGCAGAGGTCGTTCTACACTAACGTGTAAATAATGTAGTTGCCTGTGGTAGTGATAGTCAGGAAAACACCACCAACCTTCTACAGATAGCTTTATCTGAACACTGTGCAGAGGACGCACTACACTAACGTGTAAATAATGTAGCTGCCTGCGGTAGTGATATGATCAGGAAAACACCACAAACCTTCTACTGGTAGGTTGAGCTGAACCCTGTGCAGAGGACGCACTGCACTAATGTTAAAATAATGTAGATGCCTGCGGTAGTGATAGTATCAGGAAAACACCACCAACCTTCTACAGGTAGCTCTAGCTGAACACTGTGCAGAGGTCGCAGTACAGTAATGTATAAATAATGTAGCTGCCTGCGGTAGCGATAGGATCAGGAAAACACCTCCAACCTTCTACAGATAGCTTTAGCTGAACTTTGTGCAGAGGATGCACTACACTAATGTGTAAATAATGTAGCTGCCTGCGGTAGTGATAGGATCAGGAAAACACCACCAACCTTCTACAGGTAGCTATAGCTGAACACTGTGCAGAGGACTCACTACACTAACGAGTAAATAATGTAGCTGCCTGCGGTAGTGATAGGATCAAGAAAACACCACCAACTTTCTACAGATAGCTTTAGCTGAGCATTGTGCAGAGGACGCACCACACTAACGTTAAAATAATGTAGCTGCCTGCGGTAGTGATAGGATCAGGAAAACACCACCAACCTTCTACAGGTAGCTTTAGCTGAACACTGTGAAGAGGATGCACTACACTAACGATAAAACAATGTAGCTGCCTGCGGTAGTGATAGGATCAGGAAAACACCACCAACCTTCTACAGGTAGCTTTAGTTGAACACTGTGAAGAGGACGCACTACACTAACGTTAAAATAATGTAGCTGACTGCGGTAGTGATGGGATCAGGAAAACACCACCAACCTTCTACAGGTAGCTTTAGCTGAAATCTGTGCAGTGGTCGCACTACACTAACGTGTAAATAATGTGGCTGCCTGCGGTAGTGATAGGATCAGGAAAACACTCACCAACCTTCTACAGGTAGCTTTAGCTGAACACTGTGAAGAGGACGCACTACATTAACATTAAAACAATGTAGCTGCATGCGGTAGTAATAGGATCAGGAAAACACCACCAACCTTCTACAGGCAGCTTTAGCTGAACACTGTGCAGAGGACTCACTACACTAACGTGTAAATAATGTAGCTGCCTGTAGTAGTGATAGGATCAGGAAAACATCACCAACCTTCTACAGATAGCTTTAGCTGAACACTGTGCAGAGGTCACACTACACTAACGTGTAAATAACGTAGCTGCCTGCGGTAGTGATAGGTTCAGGAAAACACCACCAACCTTCTACAGATAGCTTTAGCTGAATACTGTGCAGAGGACTCACTACACTAACGTGTAAATAACGTAGCTGCCTGCGGTAGTGATAGGATCAGGAAAACACCACCAACTTTCTACAGAAAGCTTTAGCTGAACACTTTGCAGAGGACGCACTACACTAACGTGTAAATAATATGGCTGCCTGCGGTAGTGATAGGATCAGGAAAACACCACCAACCTTCTACAGGTAGCTTTAGCTGAACACTGTGCAGAGGTCCTACTGCACTAACTTGTAGCTTTAGCTGAACACTGTTCAGAGGATGCACTACACTAACTTGTAAATAATGTAGCTGCCTGCCGTAGTGATAGAATCAGGAAAACACCACCAACCTTCTACAGGTAGCTTTAGGTGAACACTGTGAAAAGGACGCACTACACTAACGTTAAAATAATGTAGCTGCCTGCGGTAATGATAGATCAGGAAAACACCACCAACCTTCTACAGGTAGCTTTAACTGAATACTGTACAGAGGTCGCAATACACTAACGTGTAAATAATGTTCTGCCTGCGGTAGTGATAGGATCAGGAAAACACCACCAACCTTCTACAGGTAGCTTTAGCTTAAAAATGTGCAGAGGTCGTTCTACACTAACATGTAAATAACGTAGCTGCCTGTGGTAGTGATAGTCAGGAAAACACCACCAACCTTTTACAGATAGCTTTAGCTGAACACTGTGCAGAGGACACACTACACTAACGTGTAATTAATGTAGCTGCCTGCGGTAGTGATAGGATTAGGAAAACAGCACAAACCTTCTACTGGTAGGTTTAGCTGAACCCTGTGCAGAGGACGCACTACACTAATGTTAAAATAATGTAGATGCCTGCGGTAGTGATAGTATCAGGAAAACACCACCAACCTTCTACAGGTAGCTCTAGCTGAACACTGTGCAGAGGTCGCAGTATACTAATGTATAAATAATGGAGCTGCCTGCGGTAGTGATAGGATCAGGAAAACACCACCAACCTTCTACAGATAGCTTTAGCTGAACTTTGTGCAGAGGATGCACTACACTAATGTGTAAATAATGTAGCTGCCTGCGGTAGTGATAGGATCAGGAAAACACCACCAACCTTCTACAGGTAGCTTTAGCTGAACACTGTGCAGAGGTCGCACTACACTAACTTGTAGCTTTAGCTGAACACTGTTCAGAGGACGCACTACACTAACTTGTAAATAATGTAGCTGCCTGCGGTAGTGATAGGATCAGGAAAACACCACCAACCTTCTACAGGTAGCTTTAGCTGAACACTGTGCAGAGGACTCACTACACTAACGTGTAAATAATGTAGCTGCCTGCGGTAGTGATTGGATCAAGAAAACACCACCAACCTTCTACAGATAGCTTTAGCTGAAGATTGTGCAGAGGACTCACTACACTAACGTGTAAATAATGTAGCTGCCTGCGGTAGTGATAGGATCAAGAAAACACCACCAACCTTCTACAGATAGCTTTAGCTGAACATTGTGCAGAGGACACACCACACTAACGTTAAAATAATGTAGCTGCCTGCGGTAATGATAGGATCAGGAAAACACCACCAACCTTCTACAGGTAGCTTTAACTGAACACTGTGAAGAGGACGCACTACACTAACGTTAAAATAATGTAGCTACCTGCGGTAGTTATAGGATCAGGACATCACCACCAACCTTCTACAGGAAGCTTTAGCTGAACACTGTGAAGAGGACGCACTACACTAACGTGTAAATAACGTAGCAGCCTGCTCTAGTGATAGGTTCAGGAAAACAACACCAACCTTCTTCAGAAAGCTTTAGCTGAATACTGTGCAGAGGACTCCCTACACTAACGTGTAAATAATGTAGCTGCCTGCAGTAGTGATAGGATCAGGAAAACACCACCAACCTTCTACAGAGAGCTTTAGCTGAACACTGTGCAGAGGTCGCACTACACTAACTTGTAGCTTTAGCTGAACACTGTTCAGAGGATGCACTACACTAACTTTTAAATAATGTAGCTGCCTGCGGTAGTGATAGGATCAGGAAAATACCACCAACCTTCTACAGGTAGCTTTAGCTGAACACTGTGAAGAGGACGCACTACACTAACGTTAAAATAATGTAGCTGCCTGCGGTAGTGATAGGATCAGGAAAACACCACCAACCTTCTACAGGTAGCTTTAGTTGAACACTGTGCAGAGGTTGCACTACACTAACATGTAAATAATGTGGCTGCCTGCGGTAGTGATAGGATCAGGAAAACACCACCAACCTTCTACACGTAGCTTTAGCTGAACACTGTGCAGAGGTCGCACTACACTAATGTAGAAATGATGTAGCTGACTGCGGTAGTGATAGGATCAGGAAAACACCACCAACCTTCCACAGATAGCTTTAGCTGAACTTTGTGCAGAGGACGCACTACACTAATGTGTAAATAATGTAGCTGCCTGCGGTAGTGATAGGATCAGGAAACACCACCAACCTTCTACAGGTAGCTTTAGCTGAACAATGTGCAGAGGTCGCACTACACTAACGTGTAAATAACATAACTGCCTGCGGTAGTGATAGGATCAAGAAAACACCACCAACCTTCTACAGGTAGCTTTAGCTGAACACTATGCAGAGGTCACACTACACTAAGGTGTAAATAATGTGGCTGCCTGCGGTAGTGATAGGATCAGGAAGACACCACCAACCTTCTACATATAGCTTTAGCTGAACACTGTGCAGAGGACACACTACACTAACGTGTAAATAATGTAGCTGCCTGCGGTAGTGATAGGATCAGGAAAACACCACCAACCTTCTACAGGTAGCTTTAGCTGAACACTGTGCAGAGGTCGCACTACACTAACTTGTAGCTTTAGCTGAACACTGTTCAGAGGATGCACTACACTAACGTGTAAATAATGTAGCTGCCTGCGGTAGTGATAGGATCAGGAAAACACCACCAACCTTCTACAGGTAGCTTTAGCTGAACACTGTGAAGAGGACGCACTACACTAACGTTAAAATAATGTAGCTGCCTGCGGTAGTGATAGGATCAGGAAAACACCACCAACCTTCTACAGATAGCTTTAGCTGAACACTGTGCAGAGGACACACTACACTAACGTTAAAATAATGTAGCTGCCTGCGGTAATGATGGGATCAGGAAAACACCACCAGCCTTCTACAGGTAGCTTTAGCTGAACACTGTGAAGAGGACGCACTACACTAATGTTAAAACAATGTAGCTGCCTGCGGTAGTGATAGGATCATGAAAACACCACCAACCTTCTACAGGTAGCTTTAGCTGAACCCTGTGCAGGACTCACTACACTAACGTGTAAATAATGTAGCTGCCTGCGTTAGTGATAGGATCAGGAAAACACCACCATCCTTCTACAGGTAGCTTTAGCTGAACACTGTGAAGAGGACGCACTACACTAACGTTAAAATAATGTAGCTGCCTGCGGTAGTGATAGGATCAGGAAAACACCACCAGCCTTCTACAGGTAGCTTTAGCTGAACACTGTGCAGAGGTTGCACTACAGTAACGTGTAAATAATGTAGCTGCCTGCAGTAGTGATAGGATCTGGAAAACACCACCAACCTTCTACAGGTAGCTTTAGCTGAACAATATACAGAGGTCGCACTACACTAACTTGTAAATAACGTAGCTGCCTGCGGTAGTGATAGGATCAGGAAAACACCACCAACTTTCTACAGATAGCTTTAGCTGAACACTGTGCAGAGGACGCACTACACTAATGTGTAAATAATGTGGCTGCCTGCGGTAGTGATAGGATCAGAAAAACACCACCAACCTTCTACAGGTAGCTTTAGCTGAACATTGTGCAGAGGTCGAACTACACTAACTTGTAGCTTTAGCTGAACACTGTTCAGAGGATGCACTACACTAACTTGTAAATAGTGTAGCTGCCTGCGGTAGTGATGGCATCAGGAAAACACCACCAACCTTCTACAGGTAGCTTTAGCTGAACACTGTGAAGAGGACGCACTACACTAACGTTAAAATAATGTAGCTGCCTGCAGTAGTGATAGGATCAGGAAAACACCACCAACCTTCTACAGATAGCTTTAGCTGAACACTGTGGAGAAGACACACTACACTAACATTAAAATAATGTAGCTGCCTGCGGTAATGATAGGATCAGGAAAACACCACCAACCTTCTACAGGTAGCTTTAGCTGAACACTGTAAAGAGGACGCACTACACTAACGTGTAAATAATGTGGCTGCCTGCGGTAGTGATAGGATCAGGAAAACACCACCAACCTTCTACAGGTAGCTTTAGCTGAACACTGTGCAGAGGTCGCACTACACTAACTTGTAGCTTTAGCTGAACACTGTTCAGAGGAGGCACTAAACTAACTTTTAGCTTTAGCTGAACACTGTGAGGAGGACACACTACACTAACTTGTAACTTTAGCCGAACACTGTGCACTACACTAACTTGTAGCTTTAGCTGAACACTGTTCAGAGGATGCACTACACTAACTTTTAAATAATGTAGCTGCCTGCGGTAGTGATAGGATCAGGAAAATACCACCAACCTTCTACAGGTAGCTTTAGCTGAACACTGTGAAGAGGACGCACTACACTAACGTTAAAATAATGTAGCTGCCTGCGGTAGTGATAGGATCAGGAAAACACCACCAACCTTCTACAGGTAGCTTTAGTTGAACACTGTGCAGAGGTCGCACTACACTAACATGTAAATAATGTGGCTGCCTGCGGTATTGATAGGATCAGGAAAACACCACCAACCTTCTACATGTAGCTTTAGCTGAACACTGTGCAGAGGTCGCACTACACTAATGTAGAAATAATGTAGCTGACTGCGGTAGTGATAGGATCAGGAAAACACCACCAACCTTCCACAGATAGCTTTAGCTGAACTTTGTGCAGAGGACGCACTACACTAATGTGTAAATAATGTAGCTGCCTGCGGTAGTGATGGGATCAGGAAAACACCACCAACCTTCTACAGGTAGCTTTAGCTGAACAATGTGCAGAGGTCGCACTACACTAACGTGTAAATAACATAACTGCCTGCGGTAGTGATAGGATCAAGAAAACACCACCAACCTTCTACAGTTAGCTTTAGCTGAACACTATGCAGAGGTCACACTACACTAAGGTGTAAATAATGTGGCTGCCTGCAGTAGTGATAGGATCAGGAAAACACCACCAACCTTCTACAGATAGCTTTAGCTGAACACTGTGCAGATGTCGCACTACACTAACTTGTAGCTTTAGCTGAACACTGTTCAGAGGAGGCACTAAACTAACTTTTAGCTTTAGCTGAACACTGTGAGGAGGACACACTACACTAACTTGTAACTTTAGCCGAACACTGTGCACTACACTAACTTGTAGCTTTAGCTGAACACTGTTCAGAGGATGCACTACACTAACTTGTAGCTTTAGCTGAACACTGTGAGGAGGATGCACTACACTAACTTGTAACTTTAGCTGAACACTGTGCACTACACTAGCTTGTAGCTTTAGCTGAACACTGTGCAGAGGTCGCACTACACTAACTTGTAGATTTAGCTGAACACTGTGAGGAGGACGCAGTACACTAACTTGCAGCTTTAGCTGAACACTGTGCAGAGGTCGCACCACACTAACTTGTAGCTTTAGCTGAACACTGTGAGGAGGACGCACTACACTAACTTGTAGCTTTAGCTGAACACTGTGCACTACACTAGCTTGTAGCTTTAGCTGAACACTGTGCAGAGGTCGCACTGCACTAACTTGTAGCTTTAGCTGAACACTCTGCAGAGGTCGCACTTCACTAACTTGTAGCTTTAGCTGAACACTGTGCAGAGATCACACTAAACTAACTTGTAGCTTTAGCTGAACACTGTGAGGAGGACGCACTACACTAACTGTAAATAGTCTAGCTGCCTGACTGTGATATATATACAACACCTGGGATGCATATATATATACACAATACACTGTAAGAGCAGTTAACTGACTGGCTGTCCTGCCTAATCTATGTAACTTAAATCAAATCAAATGACACCGTCTCTCTCTCTCAACGCCAGAACACACTACACAGGGCTGCCGTGCAGGTGGCCTTCTATAGTGTGGGGCGTGTACTAAACCCCCTGAGCCATAATTGGCCAAAGCTACCCATCATGTGCTCCAAAACTTTTATGGTAAACAAACTTAATTAGCAGGCATTCTCCACCACACGCCTGGCTCTCGAGACTCTGTAATTATATATTTTTTGTTGTTGGTTAGGTTCCGCATAGGGTATAGCTTTAGAATATTATCCAGCAGAGGGAATGCTTAATCAGCCACAAAAACAAACTTCAGCCCATCCACATTCTCTTCTTCAGGTGGTAAATGTAATTCTCCACTTGCAAGAAATCTTCGGAATTCAGTCCTGTCAAAAACTCCACCATCAGAATTCCGCCCATTCCTCCCAATGTCCAAATAGATTAACTCATATTTGGCTTTGCAAATTGCCAGGAGTATGATGCTGAAGTAGCCTTTATAATTAAAGTATCATGAACCTGAGTTTGCTGACAGCATAATCCGGATATGTTTGCCATCAATGGCTCCACCACAGTTAGGAAAATTCCACATATCCATAAAATCTTTCTCTATTCCATGCCATTACTCAGGGCAAATTGGAAACTAAAAAAAAAAAATGATTATGGTTATGCTATTCATGCATTGGTTATGCATTCATCATGATTTTCTATTCCCCTAGGAACATAATACTCCTGACACATCCCAAATACATCAGGCCAGGCCACCTCAACGTGGCAAAAAGAGTAAAGCAGGGCCTTCCCAAACTCAGCCTGAACCCACATGGAAATGCAATATGCACTCCCAATCACAACCCACATGGCAACGCAATGTGAACATGTCCTCCCACTCACAGGCAGAAAACACATGTCAAAGAAGAATGCCAGTTTTTTGTCTATTTGTTTGTTCACCATAGTATGCACAATATACAACCATTTGAGATTTTCTTTTCTGTGCGGTTCATGTTTACAATTAAAAAATACAATTGTTTTGACAAATTAACCTACCTTCAAATACTCTCTTTTTAAGACATTAGTGATAGCCTTGCATGTTTCTGGAATAATCCGGCCCAGTGCCTGCGCTGATATCCCTGTTGTGAATTTAAGATCTTCAAGCGTTCTTTCTGTTGCTAAGAAGCGCAGGGTTGCTATAAGTCTCTGCTCTGGGCTGCTTTCCTCATTAAAGAATCTGTCTTCTGTATGTGAGAACCAACTTGTTCAAGTAAAATGTTGAAAGCTTCTTCGGACATTCTGAGATAATTATGGTAGTTGTCAGGATAACTTTCTCGAAAGTTGGTTAGCAAGGGCATATGCGACAATTCTTCGCTCCTCAGAAGCCAATCCTTGCTCCAAAATCTTGCTTTTCTTTTCTTCTTTTTTGTTGCCTCCTTATCCATTGCCATTATTTCCAGCATAGTAGTTGCTAGCTTCCTCTTCCTCCGAGCATCCATAGCTGGTCCACAATCCTCGACTATGCCAACAGAATATAACAACACCTCCAACGACAGATGTGTCGTGCACGGCAACGATATATGACAGGTTTCAGTGGGAGGATTCCCAAAGGTTGTGTTATGGAATTATTTCTGATTGGGACTCTAAAACAAAGTTAATACTGCAGCTGCAGGAACAGATTCACAGGACTCAATCACTGTGTTTAAAATGTCCGTTCAGTGTCAAAATGTATTATTACATGTTATTTTATACATAGATAAGAAAGGGGTAGTGTGAGATGTTATTAAAAACTAACAAATAGAAATATGTTATTAAAAGCTAACAAATAGAAATATATTATTAAAAGCTAGCGAATAGAACAATTGCAAAAGTAAAACATTGAGAAGGGATAGGTTGAGTAGAGAGTGTTTAGTAGGAGAAGTGTCTGTGTGTTAGGTGAAGGTTACAGAACACATTTCAACAGTGAGAACAAAATGGAGTCTCTTGTGCTTAAATGAACAGTACAGTGAATGTCCATGTCATTTCCCCCCTTTTGTTTATTTGACACCATTCTTCTCCGCGTTACATTCAGCCGATTGCTGGTAACTCCTGTTACATTGTTGCAGAGAGACGGCGTCCTGTTCAGCTCTCTCCTAGCTTTCTCACAATAATGGGTTCATCAGGGCTGGTGGTACATTTGTTGGTACAGTGGGTAGTCACATAGAGGCATAGCCTGATGAGGAAGTAAATAACAAATATGAGAAATAGGAACACAATGTAAGCGCCTAGTTTCTGTAACCATGTATCTATGCCATACAAAAAGTTACCAAAACCTCCTAAACCCTGAAAGGGGTTTCATCCATCTTTAGCAATATCCCTGGCCTTATTCTGTAGTTCTCTTATCTTAGCAAGATGCCCTTTAATAATGTCCTCATTATCAGAAATGTATATACAACAGTCAGTGCGAAATACCTTACACATCCCACCTTGAGCTGCAGTGAGATAATTTAGTGTTAATCTATGTTCTAATACTACTTTTTTAAGCTGAGCCATTTCTTCACTTAATAAACCTATATCAGTGGTAGTAAGGTTAATAATCTCATCTACAATTCTAGTGTTATTATTTATTCTTTTCATTGCTTCAATTCCCCATCCTATCCAGGAAGGGAATCATGACCATGCCATGTCACCTTCAGTGAACAGCTCTCTTTTGAACACTAAAGGGTATTCTGGACTTTGATCTGGTCGCGCTGTATCTTTGCGAACAGCCAAAGCAGGTGCTAACTTCCCAATATAATATGTACCTGTAACATTAGTAGGAAGCCAGGTGTAAGCTTTCTTTCCACATATATAATATAACCCTCTACGTATGGATGGTATGCCTGCTCCTAAAAAACTGAAAGCAATAACATGGAATCTCAGGTAACCAATATTTTCAGATATTGGGAACTGTGTGCAATTTGTACTATAAAGGGTTCTTTTTAGTTCTGGATCTGGGATATAATAATATTGACCATAGTTTCCTCCATAAACTGTAATTTTTGCTCCGGTGCAATCTGAATTGCCCAACCGTGTACATTTAGTGTTAAACGGGCATGTGATGTTTAAACAAATCTGTGGAGTATTTATCTGTTTTGAAACCATCAAAGTTACTGATCTGTGCTCATTAGCTGTGGAGACTATGTATGAGCCATTTATTCTGGTCCTGTTTAGATCAGTGAATTTGAGAGGCATTGCTATCATGGGTATTGTTCCTGTTTGGGGATGTAAGTGAGAACACACCCAGCAGTTACTAGCGTTGCTATGGGTTGCATGCATCATCATAATTTTTTCAAAGGATATCATCACTTCAGGATTTTCTTGCAGTGACTGGCGTGAATCCAGGTGGGCTTTCCTTCCAACTTCACAGCAGAATCGGTTGTCAAAAGCATCAAATGTGGTCCATCAAATTTTGGTTCTAGTGGCTTTCTGACGTGTCCACCACCCAGTCACCTGGTTGGATTCTGTTAATACCTGAAACATAATCTGGGTTGGGGATAGATTTATAAACACCTTCATGTATTTTATTCAATGTTATTTGCAAAATATGAACATATTCTAACAGACTAGAGAGAGAAGCCTGCAACTGTTGGGGAAAATATAGCCTGTTTTGGGTGGCCCTCCAAATAAAATCTCATAAAAATCTCCCTAAACAATCACATGTGATTGTTTAGGGGTAGTTCGTACAGAATATAGGGCTAATGGCAAAGCTTCCACCCATCCTTTTCCTGTATCTGCTTTAATTTTTGCACATCTGTTTTTCAAAATTCCATTAAGTCTCTCAACTTTACCACTACTTTGTGAATGATAAGGTGTATGGAAAGCTTGCTGTATGTGAAGGGCTTCCATTACCTCTCTCATTACTTCCCCAGTAAAATGGGTTCCTCTGTCACCCTCAATAATTTCAGGAACTTCATATCTACAAACTATTTCATTCAAAATTTTCCTTGCTGTTGTTTTTGCATTTGCTTTAGCTACTGGCCAGCTCTCGGGCCAACCTGAGAAAATGTCAACACACACTAAAGCAAACTCATAGGTGCCTATTCTGGGCATCTGAATGTAGTCTATTTGAATTCTTTGGAAAGGGAAATCTGGCTTAGGAGAATGCTTTTGGGGCACATGGACAGGCCTCCCTGCATTGCACAGAGCACAAGTGAGACATGAAGCACAAAACCTGGCTGCAAATGCACTAAATCCAGGTGCTATCCAATAGCAGTCAGTAAGTGCCATTATCGCGCCCTTAGCAAGATGACTGACGCCATGTGCCAGTTGTGCTAAAACTGGGTACAAACTCCTGGGTAGACACCACCTGTTGTCAGTGCTCCACAGGCCCTGCTGATTTTGGGTAGCATTACATTTGATCCACTTATCCTTCTCTTCATCAGTTCTGGTTCTGCAAATGAATTAGAGTTTCTACATCCCACTGCTCTTGATGAGGGGAATCTGTCCCTGCTACCTGGGTGACCCCTACAGTGGGTGTGACTCCAAATGCCATAAGGGCAGCATCCTTTGCCGCTTGGTCCACTAAAGCATTTCCTCTGGCTGTCATGTCATTTCCACTTGCATGCCCTTTTACCTTCAAGATGGCAACTTCTGCTGGTTTCTGAAAGGCCTCAAATAGCCGCTCTATGAGTTTTTCATGTCTCACTGGCTTCCCTGCACTAGTCAGAAAGTTCCGTGCTTTCCAAATAGGCCCAAAATTGTGGGCTATTCCAAATGCATATCTGCTGTGAGTGCAAATGTTTCCCCTTTGATTCTCTAGGAGATTACATGCTTTGACTACAGCACACAACTCCGCTTCTTGTGCTGACATCTGGGGCGTCAATGCTTTCTGATGTAAAATGGTGTCTGTAGTGGTTACAGCAAACCCTGTGTGTGGCTGACCATCATCAGTGTAAAATCTGGAACTATATACGAATAAGTGTGTGTCACAATCTGATAAAGGCTCATCTTTTGCTGGTGTGACAGAGTCCCTTTCTACCTCCATCAGAGCCATACAATCATGAGAAAAACTCTCAGGTTCTACATCAGTACCATTTGTTGCATCTTCCTCATCAATTATAGGAAGAAGAGTAGCTGGATTTAAAGTAACACATCCTTTGATTGTTAAATTCGATGGAGCAAAAAGAGCAGACTGGTACTTGTAAAATCTACTGGCAGACAGATGTCTGGTATTTACTTGATTCATGATTTCCTGTACTGCATGTGGCGCCCCCCTTCCCCAAAGCACCCACCCCCCATGTTGAGGGCATGCGGCCTGGAACGGTTCAGGAGGGGGGGGGGCGCTCGCTCATCCCCACCCCCTTTCCTGACCGGCCGGGCTGCGTGTTCGGATAAGAGTCTGGTATGGATTTTGGGGGGACCCCCACACCGTTTTCTTTGGCATAGGGGGTTCCCCTTAAAATCCATACCAGACCTAAGGGCCTGGTATGCCCCACGACGGGGCTCATAAGGTGTCAATCTCCCCGATAAAAGTGTCGAGATTGACTTCCTTTTCTAGTCCCAGCGTACCCGAATCACGTTCAAAATGAATGGACTTGTTCATGTGTGGGCAAGTATGTTCATTCGTAAAGTCCATCGTAACTCCATCGGGAAGACCGGCGGACATAGTATGTCGAAAGTCCGGTCGTGTGTAGGCAAGTCCGTCCGTAGTCCGGTCGTGTGTAGGCAAGTACGTTTGTAAAAAAAGTCAGTTGAAAGTCTGTCAAAAGTCCATTGGACCAGTCCAGTTGGAAAGTCCGCCCGTGTGTACACCCCATAACACAGTAGCATGTGGTGTTATGGTTTTCAATAAGTCAGCTAACTTTTGGGATTTCTTGTGCATCATCTTTAGAAGAGGCTTCCTTCTGGAATGACAGCCATGGAGACCAATTTGATGCAGTGTGCAGGGAATGGTCTGAGCACTGACAGGCTGACCCCCCACCTCTTCAACCTCTGCAGCAATGCTGGTAGCACTCATATATCTATTTCCCAAAGACAACCTCTGGATATGATGCTGAGCATGTGCACTCAACTCCTTTTTTGACCATGGCGAGGCCTGTTCTGAGTGGAACCTGTCCTGTTAAACCACTGTATGGTCTTGGCCACTGTGCTGCAGCTCAGTTTCAGGGTCTTGGCAATCTTCTTATAGCCTAAGCCATCTTTATGTAGAGCAACAATTCTATTTTTCAGATCTTCAGAAAGTTCTTTGCCATGAGGTACCATGTTGAACTTCCAGCGACCAGTATGAGAGAGTGAGAACGATAAGACCAAATTTAACACACCTGCTCCCCATTCACACCTGAGACCTTGCAGCACTAATGAGTCACCTGACACCGGGGAGGGAAAATGGCTAATTGGGCCCAATTTGGACATTTTCACTTAGGGGTGTACTCACTTTTGTTGCCAGCGGTTTAGACATTAATGGCTGTGTGTTTAGTTATTTTGAGGGGACAGCAAATTTACACTGTTATACAAGCTGTACACTCACTACTTTACATTGTAGCAAAGTATAATTTCTTCAGTGTTGTCACATGAAAAGATATAATAAAATAGTTACAAAAATGTGAGGGGTATACTCACTTTTGTGAGATACTGTATATATTCAGGCAACACAACAAAATTTACAGCAGGTGGTTAATAGTGTTTAATCTTCTTGTGGATTCACTTAAAAAAGCTTCTATTAAACTAAGCACAAATATTGCAAAATACTTACCGACTAATCCCAGAAGTCCAACACCGACACGACTGTCACCAACGTCACGAACATTCCTGTAAAATGACAGTTTCTTCCTAATGCAGGGGCGGCACTGTTGTACATCTGCAATCTATGACCCACCCCTTCTCTCTTCTGTGCGCAGAAGTAAGATGGCAGAGATGGATGAGGACAGACATGTGTCCATCGGCAGCAGCAGCAGCGGAGGCTCTGACAGGGAGGAAATGCAGCCTACCAGTCCTAGTAAGCCTAAAAGGGCAAAATATATGTCCTTTGATGAGATGGTGGAGATGGTAGACATCCTGATCCGAAAGGATTATGATGGGAGAAAGGGATCCTACCTGAGGCCTAATGCCAGAAAAGATACAATTATGGAGAAGGTGGCCCGTGTTCTGAAAAAGAAGTTTGAGGTGAGGAGGACAAAAGAACAACTCTGCAAACCTTGGTCAGATCTAAAATTACAAAAGGGGAATCAGTTTGCAAAGATCAAGAAAGTTCGAAAGAAAAGTGAGTGTATATAAAGTATAATGTTTTCGTGTCCCTTTCTTTTTGTGCCACTATATGTTCCTATAATTCTGTGCTGTTTGGTCTGCCATCTTTCTGTGCCATGTGTTATTCTTCATAACTTGTAGTGTGCTTAATTTTATCAGCTGCTGTGATGGTTCATTTGTAACGATGATTCGTATGTATATCAGGTTGGCTAACTGTAATCGGTTTGTTTTTGGGAGGGCACTTTGTACAGTGCACAGGGTTTTTGCACATAGGGCAGGGGAGAGGAGAGCCAAACGGAGGAATTGCATTGGCCGGCTCTGTGCAGAAATCCCTGCAGTGACCTGTTTTAACCACTTCAGCCTTGGAAGATTAGGCTGCTCAATTACCAGAGCACTTTTTACAATTTGGCACTGCGCTGCTTTAACTGGTAATTGCAATGTTATGCAATGTTGTACCCAAACAAAATTTGCATCCTTTTTCCCACAAATAGAGCTTTCTTTTGATGGTATTTGATTGCCTCTGTGTTTTTTATTTTTTGTGATATAAACAGAAAAAGACAGAAAATCTTGAAAAAAAAAAATATTTTATAAGAAAAATGCAATAAACTCAATTTTAGTTATACATTTAGGCCAAAATGTATTCAGCCACATGTCTTTGGTAAAAAAAAATGTCAATAAGCGTATATTTATTGGTTTGCGCAAAAGTTATAGCGTCTACAAACTATGGTACATTTTCTGGAATTTACGCAGCTTTTAGTTTATGACTGCCTATCTAATTTCTTGAGGTGTTAAAATGGCAGGGCAATGCACCCCCCCACACACACACACCCAAATAACACTATTTTGTAAAGTAGATAGCCCAAGGAAATTGCTGAGAGGCTTGTTGAGCCCACTGAATATTTTATTTTTTGTCACAAGTGATTGAAAAATGACAAAAAAATAAATAAATTACATAAAGCTGTCACTAAATGATACAGTCAGGTCCATAAATATTGGAACATCAACACAATTCTAATCTTTTTGGCTCCATACACCACCACAATGGATTTGAAATGAAACAATGTGCTTTAACTGCAGACTTTTAGCTTTAATTTGAGGGTATTTACAACCAAATCAGGTGAACGGTGTAGGAATGGCAACGGTTTGTATATGTGCCTCCCACTTTTTAAGGGACCAAAAGTAATGGGACAGATTAACAATCATCCATCAAACTTTCACTTTTTAATACTTGGTTGCAAACCCTTTGCAGTCAATTACAGCATGCAGTTTGGAAGGCATAGACATCACCAGATGTTGGGTTTCATCCCTAGTGATGCTCTGCTAGGCCTCTACTGCAACTGTCTTCAGTTCCTGCTTGTTCTTGGGGCATTTTACCTTCAGTTTTGTCTTCAGCGAGTGAAATGCATGCTCAAGCGGATTCAGGTCAGGTGATTGACTTGGCCATTGCATAACATTCCACTTCTTTCCCTTAAAAAAAAATCTTTGGTTTCTTTCGCAGTATGCTTCGGGTCATTGTCCATCTGCACTGTGAAGCGCCGTTCACTGAGTTCTGAAGTATTTCGCTGAATATGAGCAGATAATATTGCCTGAAAAACTTCAGAATTCATCCTGCTGCTTTTGTCAGCAGTCACATCATCAATAAATACAAGAGAACCAGTTCCATTGGCAGCCATACATGCCCACGCTATGACATTACCACCACCATGCTTCATTGATGCGGTGGTATGCTTTGGATCATGAGCAGTTCCTTTCTTTCTCCATACACTTCTCTTCCCATCACTCTGGTACAAGTTGATCTTGGTCTCATCTGTCCATAGGATGATGTTCCAGAACTGTGAAGGCTTTTTTAGATGTTGTTTGGCAAACTCTAATCTGGCCTTCCTGTTTTTGAGGCTCACCAATGGTTTACACCTTGTGGTGAACCCTCTGTATTCACTCTGGTGAAGTCTTCTCTTGATTGTTGACTTTGACACACATACACCTACCTCCTGGAGAGTGTTCTTGATCTGGCCAACTGTTGTGAAGAGTGTTGCTAAGCTCATCGGTGCATTCTTTCTTTTTAAGGATTTTCCAAACAGTTTATTTGGCCACACCTAATGTTTTTGCTATCTCTCTGATGGGTTTGTTTTGTTTTTTCAGCCTAATGATGGCTTGCTTCACTGATAGTGACAGATCTTTGGATCTCATATTGAGAGTTGACAGCAAAAGATTCCAAATGCTAATAGCACACTTGAAATGAACTCTAGACCTTTTATCTGCTCCTTGTAAATGGGATAATGAGGGAATAACACACACCTGGCCATGGAACAGCTGAGCAGCCAATTGTCCCATTACTTTCGGTCCCTTAAAAAGTTGGAGGCACATATACAAACTGTTGTAATTCCTACACTGTTCACCTGATTTGGATGTAAATACCCTCAAATTAAAGCTGAAGTTAAAGCACATCTTGTTCGTTTCATTTCAAATCAATTGTGGTGGTGTATAGAGCCAAAAGATTAGAATTGTGTTGATGTCCCAATATTTATGGACCTGACCGTATATTGCTCACACATGCCATGGTTATATGTGAAATTACACCCCAAAATACATTCTGCTGCTTCTCCTGAGTATGGGGATACCACATGTGTGAGACTTCAGGATTTCTAAGGGTGTAAATTTTTGATTTCACTCCTCACAGTTTATCACAGTTTTGAAGGCTATAAAATGCCCAGATAGCACAGAACCCCCCAAATGATCCCATTTTGGAAAGAAGACACCCGAAGGTATTTTCTAAGAGGCATGGTGAGTATTTTTCAGCTCTCGTTTGTTTTTGAAAATGAAAAAAGAAAAAAAAATGTATTTTTTTTTCTTTTTTCAATTTTCAAAACTTTGTGATCTGCAAAATACTCAACATGCCTCTCAGCAAATAGCTTTGGGTGTCTACTTTCGAAAATGGGGTCATTTGGGGGGGTGTTGTGCTATCTGGGCATTTCATGGCCTCCGAAACTGTAATAGGCAGTGAGGAGTGAAATAAAAAATGTATGCCCTTAGAAAGCCTGTACGCAGTTAGGCTCCCAAAAAGTCTCACACATGTGGTATCCCCGTACTCAGGAGAAGCAACAGAATGTATTTTGGGGTGTAACTTCACACATGCCCATGGCATGTTTGAGCAATATATCATTTGGTGATAACTTTCTTAAAAAAAAAAAAAAAAAATATATATATATATATATATATATATATATATATATATATATATATATATATATATATATATATATATATATATATATATATATATATATATATATATATATATATATATATATATATATTTTTTTTTTTTTTTTTTTTTTTTTTTTTTTCCGAAACCTGTGGCAAAATATAAAACATTCCATGGACTCAACATGCCTCTCAACTCTCAACAAATAGCTTGAAGTGTCTTCTTTCCAAAATAGAAAAAGAAAAATCATTTGTAATTTTCCTGCAACTTGTGGCAAAATATAAAATATTCATTGACTCAACATGCCTATCAGCAAATAGCTTGGCATGTCTACTTTCCAAAAAGGGGTAATTTGGGGGGGAGGGGGTGAACTGCCCTGGCATTTCATGCACAACATTTAGAAGCTTATGTCACACATCACCCACTCTTCTAACCACTTGAAGGAAAAGCCCTTTTTGACACTTTTTGTTTACATGAAATTTTTTTTTTTTTGCAAGAAAATTACTTTGAACCCCCAAACATTATATATTTTTTTTAAAGCAAAGGCCCTACAGATTACAATGGTGTTTTTTTTTTTTTTTTCACACAGTATTTGCGCAGCGATTTTTCAAATGCATTTTTTTTGGAAAAAACACACTCTTTTAATGCACTAAGACACACTATATTGCCCAAATGTTTGATGAAATAAAAAAGATGATCTTATGCTGAGTACATGGCTACCAAACACAACATGCTTTAAAATTGTGCACAAATGTGCATCAGCGACAAACTACATACATTTTTAAAAGCCTTTAAAAGCCTTTACAGGTTACCACTTTAGATTTACAGAGGAGGTCTACTGCCCTCGATCTGACCTTCATGGTGATACCTCACATGCATGGTGCAATTGCTGTTTACTAGGGATGAGCTTCATGTTCGAATCGAACCCATGTTCGACTTGAACATCGCTGTTTGATCGTTCGTCGAATTGCGAACGATATGGGCCATTCGCGGCAAATTTGTGCGGCGCGTCACGGCCCATAATTCACTGCGGCATCGCAGTGCATTGCTGCCTGATGATTGGCCAAGCATGCACTATGACGCGCATGCTTGGCCAATCACAGCGCCGTCGGTAGAGAGAGCTGTAATTGGCCAAAGCCAGGGTGGCTTTGGCCAATTATGGCTCAGGGGGTTTAGAACATGCCCCACACTATATAAGGCTGCCTGCACGGTGGCCCTGTGTACTGTGTTCCGGCGTGCTTAGAGAGAGAGAGAGACAGTGTCATTTCATTTGAGTTAGCTAGATTAGGCAGGACAGTCAGTGAGTTAGCTGCACTTACAGTGTATTGTGTATATATATGCATCCCAGGTGTTGCATATATATATATATATATATATATATATATATATATATATATACACTGTATTCAGTTTAGCTAGATCCGTTCCTGTTATCTTCCTACTGACAGGCATGCTTGTCTTGTTACAGTATTTACAGCTACCTGAAGAAAATTGCTGGTGTTCTTTTCATCCTATTAGTACCACAGTTAGGCAGCTAGGCTATTTAAAGTTAGTGTAGTGCATCCTCCTCACAGTGTTCAGTTAAAGCTACAAGTTAGTTTAGTGTGACCTATGCACATTATTCAGCTAAAACTACAAGTTAGGGTAGTGCGTCCTCCTCACAGTGTTCAGCTAAAGCTACAAGTTAGTTTAGTGTGACCTCTGCACAGTGTTCAGCTAAAGCTACAAGTTAGGGTAGTGCGTCCTCCTCACAGTGTTCAGCTAAAACTACAAGTTAGTGTAGTGCGACCTCTGCACAGTGTTCAGCTAAAGCTACAAGTTAGTGTAGTGCGTCCTCCACAGAGTGTTCAGCTAAAGCTACAAGTTAGTTTAGTGTGACCTCTGCACAGTGTTAGCTAAAGCTACAAGTTGGTGTAGTGTGTCCTCCTCACAGTGTTTAGCGAAAACTACAAGTTAGTGTAGTGCATCCTCCTCACAGTGTTCAGCTAAAGCTACAAGTTAGTGCAGTGCGACCTCTGCACAGTGTTCAGCTAAAGCTACAAGCTAGTGTAGTGCACAGTGTTCAGCTAAAGCTACAAGTTAGTGTAGTGCGTTATTTTTTTGAGAGCTCTGCACAGTGTTCAGCTAAAGCTACCTGTAGAAGGTTGGTGGTGTTTTCCTGATCCTATCACTACCGCAGGCAGCTAAATAAGCTACAAGTTATTTTTTGGTGAGCTCTGCACAGTGTTCACCTAAAGCTACCTGTAGAAGGTTGGTGGTGTTTTCCTGATCCTATTACTACCGCAGGCAGCTAAATAAGCTACAAGTTAGTGTAGTGCGAGCTCTGCACAGTGTTCAGCTAAAGCTACCTGTAGAAGGTTGGTGGTGTTTTCCTGATCCTATCACTACCGCAGGCAGCTAACTAAGCTACAAGTTATTTTTTGGCGAGCTCTGCACAGTGTTCAGCTAAAGCTACCTGTAGAAGGTTGGTGGTGTTTTCCTGATCCTATCACTACCGCAGGCATCTAAATAAGCTACAAGTTATTTTTTGGCGAGCTCTGCACAGTGTTTAGCTAAAGCTACCTGTAGAAGGTTGGTGGTGTTCTCATACTACAGGCAGGCAGTTGATTTTGCTAGCTGCAGTATCAGTACATATATATATATATATATATATATATATATATATATATATATATATATATTCCAGCTTAGTGCAGCTACAGGCCATTAGTATGTTTGGAAGGCCAACAAGGAGAGGCAGACAGTCACAAGCCAATAAAAGAGGGCAAGCAGGCTCTGTGTCTAGAGGCAACAGTGCTGGTCATGGAGATGGTGCATCCTCATCAGCAAGTGGCCGTGGGACACGCCTGGCCTTTTTTTCGGCAGCTGGCCGTGTTGAGCCGCAACATGCGGAAGACTTGGTCGAGTGGATGACCAAGCCGTCCTCATCCTCCTCATCCTCTCTCACCCATGCTCAGGGTACTTTGTCTGTCTGTCTCTTCCCTTGGCTTAATGTCATCAGTGACTCCTTTCCTAGCCCCACCATGTCATCCTGAGGAGTCCCTAGAACTGTTTGACCACAGTGTTGGGTACATGCTCCAGGAGGATGCCCAGCGTTTGGAAGGCTCTGATAATGATACTGAGCTAGTTGAAGGCAGTAACGTGAGCACGGACAGAGGGGGTGCCCAAGAAGGACAGCAATCTGGCAGTCATGCTCCCCCTGCTGCAGCATACTGCCAGGTTTGCTCCAGTGATGAGGAGGGAGGGGATGATGAGGTCACTGACTCAACGTGGGTGCCTGATAGGAGAGAGGGGGAGGAGGAGGCACATCACCAACGAGGCAGGATGCCCTCCAGGGGCCAGCCTAAGGGCAGCACACTGACTGCATCACACCCCAAAGCTCTGCATGTGCGGAGAGGGAAATTCCCTCCTGTAAGAGTTAATATGGGAAAAACATTTCTCCTTTCCACTGATGCTTTATCACCAATCCCTGTTTCACAAAAAAACCCACATTTTCAAAAAACATTTGTCATTGGGACAAAAAGTGAGGTTCAATCTTCTGAAGAGGAGCACAGACAGCAAAACAAATGTCACAGGGGTGATGTTTTCCAAAAAGCTTAAAAAAGATTTTTTGGCTGGAGCTAAACACATTAAAAATGTACCCGTTCAAAATTACAAACAGATTCTACTTAACAACAAACCTACAGTCCCTGTCTTGTTTGCACCTCCTGTATACTGCTGTTCAGAGTATATAGGGCCTGGTGGCCCCACACCTTTCCTTTTTTTAATTTGGGTGCGGGGTTCCCCTTAATATCCATACAAGACCCAAAGGGCCTGGTAATGGACTGAAGGGTACCCATGCCGTTTGTCTCACTGATTTTCATCCATATTGCCAGGACCCGACATTACAATAAAGCTGCAAGCAGTTTTAAATGACTTTTTTCCTTTAAAAAAGACATTTTGTGCAGGGACTGTTCTAAGCACGGGAAACACGCGCCACTTTACAGGCATACTATAGACACCCCCCCAGGTACGATATTTAAAGGAATATTTCACTTTTTTTTTTTTTACTTTAAGCATCATTAAATTCACTGCTCCCGAAAAAAACGGCAGTTTTTACAACTTTTTTTTGCATTGATACATGTCCCCTGGGGCAGGACCCGGGTCCCCAAACCCTTTTTAGGACAATACCATGAAAATTAGCCTTTAAAATGAGCACTTTTGATTTTGAACGTTCGAGTTCCATAGATGTCAATGGGGTTCTAATGTTCGTGTGAATTTCCGGTCCGTTCGCAGGTTCTGGTGCGAACCGAACAGGGGGGTGTTCTGCTAATCCCTACTGTTTACATATGACACCAGACCGACGGGGGTGCTTTTTTTCTTTTTTTTTTTTAATTATTTCTTTTGCTTTTTTATTTGATTTCCTTTCATTTGTTTTTTTTTAATCATTATTATTGTTATCTCAGGAAATGTAAATATCCCCTATGACAGCAATCGTTAGTGACAGGTACTCTTTATTAAAAAAATTGGGGTCTATTAGACCCTAGATCACTCCTCTGTCCTCAAAGCATCTGACCACACCAAGATCGGTGTGATAAAATGCTTTCCCAATTTTCCAATGGCGCTGTTTATATATCCGGTGAAACCTAAGTCATGAAATGCTTGTAGCTTCCGGTTTCTTAGGCCATAGAGATGATTGGAGCCATTCTGGTCTCTGATCAGCTCTATGGTCAGCTGGTGGAACCAGCGGCTGCATTCTTGAGTTCCCTGTTCTAACAGGAGAGACCGAGAAAACCATGAAAGACGTGGGGGGGATGTTCCCTCCCACTGCTTGTAAAAGCAATCTAGAGGCTAATTAGCCGCTAGCATTGCTTTTACATGAAACCGCTGGCTGAAAACAATAATACTAAGATGATACCTAAACCTGCAGGCATCATTCTGGTATAACCACTCAAAGTCCAGCAACATACCAATACATCGCTGGTCCTTGTTAGGCATACATTGTAATGTTCTTTTTTTCATGCAGCCTGTGGGCTGAACGAAAAAAAAAGAGATTGATCGGTGGGTATGCCCACCATTAGAATACCGCCCTTCATCCACCCACTTCTAATGATGGGCATACATGCACCATTTTTTTTAACTGTGGTGGTGAAAATCACCTCCTACAGCGCTGGAGTCACTGCTTTACGTATCATGGGAGCAAACGCTGTTGCAGTCAAGATAAATAAATCAATGCTGCAGCTGAATGGCGTACCTGCTAAGCAAATGATGGTTAACAATAAAACAAAGTAACATTACAGTATAACAGTAAGACATACCATACCTGCAAAGCAAATACAATAAAACATGGAAGAATATATAATACCTCTAGCGGGATTTTTAAGGCAATGAATACAAAAAATATTTATAAAATTAATTTATTTAATATTATTCAACATTAAAAATATATAAATTTTTTAAAGTTTTTTCACAGATAATCATGTGGATCAGTAGACATAGAATAAAGAATAAAATAATTTCCAAAGCATGTAGCAATTCTACAAGTACATCCAATACAGAAATGAATATAGAGAATTACATATGAAAAATAACTTGAGGAGGAATGTGATGTATCACACTACCCAGTGTAGTCACCCTAGATGGCCACCCTGGTATAAGGTAGTGGAATTCCAACGCGTTTCAACGTTTAAATCTTAAAGATACAAGTCTTCTTCAGGGAAAATACATCACAGTCTAAAAAATCAGAAAACAAAACTATTATGAACTGTACATGTAAATACCATACATATCCCCTGCAAAGGTTGTATTCTCATGTGACTTACGCTCTCCCAAGACAAATCGGTAGGGGGCTATATGCCAGAGACCGGGAACATCCCACATCAGAAAAGCCTGGACTGTCCTAACACTCTACAAGGCGGCTGGATATAATAGACGATCCAAAAGTTCGGCGTCCTTAGCCTCAAAGAAAAAGTTTTGATGGCTATCTGTGATGGGGCAAAATAATAGAAATGAGTGATAAGTATGGACAAGTCCCACAATGAGTCTCATGTGGGGAGAGGTACCCCCTTAGTCCTAAGTATGGGAGTGGGGAGTCCCAAGTATGCAGGGTAAAACGTACTTACTTTAGAATGAATAGCTGGTCACTGAGTGAGGAACCGGGGGGAGTTTCCGTGGTGCCCGAGGTTTGAGGTCTGCCCCATGTACCTGGATGAATGTCCAGGGAAGAATGGCGCCATTTGCCGTCTTTGGCGTCCTATTTGTGGTGTGAGCCGGTTGGTGGGCGGAGACCCGACGCCGCGCTGGCCAATGGCGCGGCTTGTGGGGGTCGTTGCTGTCAGGAGCACTCAGCGTAAGGACGCCGAATGCTACCTAGGCAACCAGCTCCGCTAAGTGGGTCTGCGCATGCGCGACATATCGGCGCGCCTTACGCAAGGCTGGGAAGGTCAGGGATGATGCTGTGAGCACCAGCGGCCATCTTAAAGATGGGCTGTGCCCACACTGGAACAAAGTACAGCTGCAGCTAGAGGCTCGGGAGTAGAGCTGCATCAAAAGTGGATCTATCTCTAAGCCTTTGAGGGATCCATTTTTTCAGTATCTTTATTATTATTCTTATCCTCATATACTTTCCCTCTTCCCCTTCCCCCCCACCGGCTCTCTCCCACCCGGTCCATCTGACCATGGGGGGACATGCCACTGGGGAACCATTAGGGGATCTTTTGGATTGGCTGCATCCACTTTTCCTCAACTCCCCCCGGTTCCTCACTCAGTGACCAGCTATTCATTCTAAGGTAAGTACGTTTTACCCTGCATACTTGGGACTCCCCACTCCCATACTTAGGACTAAGGGGGTACCTCTCCCCACATGAGACTCATTGTGGGGCTTGTCCATACTTATCACTCATTTCTTTTATTTTGCCCCATCACAGATAGCCATCAAAACTTTTTCTTTGAGGCTAAGGACGCCGAACTTTTGGATCGTCTATTATATCCAGCCGCCTTGTAGAGTGTTAGGACAGTCCAGGCTTTTCTGATGTGGGATGTTCCCGGTCTCTGGCATATAGCCCCCTACCGATTTGTCTTGGGAGAGCGTAAGTCACATGAGAATACAACCTTTGCAGGGGATATGTATGGTATTTACATGTACAGTTCATAATAGTTTTGTTTTCTGATTTTTTAGACTGTGATGTATTTTCCCTGAAGAAGACTTGTATCTTTAAGATTTAAACGTTGAAACGCGTTGGAATTCCACTACCTTATACCAGGGTGGCCATCTAGGGTGACTACACTGGGTAGTGTGATACATCACATTCCTCCTCAAGTTATTTTTCATATGTAATTCTCTATATTCATTTCTGTATTGGATGTACTTGTAGAATTGCTACATGCTTTGGAAATTATTTTATTCTTTATTCTATGTCTACTGATCCACATGATTATCTGTGAAAAAACTTTAAAAAATTTATATATTTTTAATGTTGAATAATATTAAATAAATTAATTTTATAAATATTTTTTGTATTCATTGCCTTAAAAATCCCGCTAGAGGTATTATATATTCTTCCATAGATTCACATGGGATGATGGCAATGACACATCCATACCACCAAGGTCATTCTTACCCAAAATACAATAAAACATAGCAAAAATAAAACATTTTTTAACGCAATCTGTGCCTAAAAAATATATGCGGAAGCATGGGGACAATCTGCTAGGACGAATGTTAGGAGCAAATTGCTCCGCCACCCCTGCCCCCATTCTTCAGCATATATGCTCTTTTTTTAACTGTGGTGGTAAAATCCCCTCCGACAGCGCTGGAGTCACAGCTTTACATATCGTGGGAGCAAACGCTGTTGCTGTCAGAATAACTAAACCTGTGCTGCAGCTGAATGGCGTACCTGCTAAGTAGGGATGAGCTTCGTGTTCGAGTCGAACCCATGTTCGACTCGAACATCGGCTGTTCGATCGTTCGCCGAATTGCGAACGTTATGGGCCGTTCGCGCTAAATTCGTGTGGCGCGTCACGGCCCATAATTCACTGCGGCATCGCAGTGCATTGCTGGCTGATGATTGGCCAAGCATGCACTATGACCCGCATGCTTGGCCAATCACAGCGCCGTCAGTAGAGAGAGCTGTAATTGGCCAAAGCCAGGGTGGCTTTGGCCAATTATGGCTCAGGGGATTTAGTACACACCCCACACTATATAAGGCCGCCTGCACGGCGGCCCTGTGTAGTGTGTGTTCCGGTGTGCTGAGAGATAGAGAGAGAGAGAGACAGTGTCATTTGATTTGAGTTAGATAGATTAGGCAGAACAGTCAGTCAGTTAGCTGCACTTACAGTGTATTGTGTATATATATGCATCCCAGGTGTTGCATATATATATATACACTGTATTCAGTTTAGCTAGATCCGTTCCTGTTATCTTCTATCTAGACTATTTACATTTAATGCAGTGCGTCCTGCTCACAGTGTTCAGCTAGATCCGTTCCTGCTATTTACATTTAGTGCAGTGCGTCCTGCTCACAGTGTTCAGCTAGATCCGTTCCTGTTATCTTCTAGACTATTTACATTTAGTGCAGTGCGTCCTGCTCACAGTGTTCAGCTAGATCCGTTCCTGCAATTTACATTTAGTGCAGTGCGTCCTGCTCACAGTGTTCAGCTAGATCCGTTCCTGCTATTTACATTTAGTGCAGTGCGTCCTGCTCACAGTGTTCAGCTAGATCCGTTCCTGCTATTTACATTTAGTGCAGTGCGTCCTGCTCACAGTGTTCAGCTAGATCCGTTCCTGTTATTTACATTTAGTGCAGTGCGTCCTGCTCACAGTGCTCAGCTAGATCCGTTCCTGCTATTTACATTTAGTGCAGTGCGTCCTGCTCACAGTGTTCAGCTAGATCCGTTCCTGCTATTTACATTTAGTGCAGTGCGTCCTGCTCACAGTGTTCAGCTAGATCCGTTCCTGCTATTTACATTTAGTGCAGTGCGTCCTGCTCACAGTGTTCAGCTAGATCCGTTCCTGTTATCTTCTAGACTATTTACATTTAGTGCAGTGCGTCCTGCTCACAGTGTTCAGCTAGATCCGTTCCTGCAATTTACATTTAGTGCAGTGCGTCCTGCTCACAGTGTTCAGCTAGATCCGTTCCTGCTATTTACATTTAGTGCAGTGCGTCCTGCTCACAGTGTTCAGCTAGATCCGTTCCTGCTATTTACATTTAGTGCAGTGCGTCCTGCTCACAGTGTTCAGCTAGATCCGTTCCTGTTATCTTCTAGACTATTTACATTTAGTGCAGTGCGTCCTGCTCACAGTGTTCAGCTAGATCCGTTCCTGCAATTTACATTTAGTGCAGTGCGTCCTGCTCACAGTGTTCAGCTAGATCCGTTCCTGCTATTTACATTTAGTGCAGTGCGTCCTGCTCACAGTGTTCAGCTAGATCCGTTCCTGCTATTTACATTTAGTGCAGTGCGTCCTGCTCACAGTGTTCAGCTAGATCCGTTCCTGTTATTTACATTTAGTGCAGTGCGTCCTGCTCACAGTGTTCAGCTAGATCCGTTCCTGCTATTTACATTTAGTGCAGTGCGTCCTGCTCACAGTGTTCAGCTAGATCCGTTCCTGCTATTTACATTTAGTGCAGTGCGTCCTGCTCACAGTGTTCAGCTAGATCCGTTCCTGCTATTTACATTTAGTGCAGTGCGTCCTGCTCACAGTGTTCAGCTAGATCCGTTCCTGTTATCTTCCTACTGACAGGCAGGCTTGTCTGGTTACAGTATATAAAGCTACCTGAAGAAAATTACAGGTGTTCTATTTGATCCTATTAGTACCACGGTCAGGCAGCTAGACTATTTACATTTAGTACAGTGCGTCCTGCTCACAGTGTTCAGCTAGATCCGTTCCTGTTATCTTCCTACTGACAGGCAGGCTTGTCTGGTTACAGTATATAAAGCTACCTGAAGAAAATTACAGGTGTTCTATTTGATCCTATTAGTACCACGGTCAGGCAGCTAGACTATTTACATTTAGTACAGTGCGTCCTGCTCACAGTGTACAGCTAGATCCGTTCCTGTTATCTTCCTACTGACAGGCAGGCTTGTCTGGTTACAGTATATAAAGCTACCTGAAGAAAATTACAGGTGTTCTATTTGATCCTATTAGTACCACGGTCAGGCAGCTAGACTATTTACATTTAGTACAGTGCGTCCTGCTCACAGTGTTCAGCTAGATCCGTTCCTGTTATCTTCCTACTGACAGGCAGGCTTGTCTGGTTACAGTATATAAAGCTACTTGAAGAAAATTACAGGTGTTCTATCCCAGCTTAGTGCAGCTACAGGCCATTAGTATGTCTGGAAGGCCAAGAAGGAGAGGCAGACAGTCACAAGCCAATAAGAGAGGGCAAGCAGGCTCTGTGTCTAGTGCTGGTCGTGGAGACGGTGCATCCTCATCAGCACGTGGCCATGGGACACGCTTGGCCTTTTTTTCGGCAGCTGGCCGTGTTGAGCCGCAACATGCGGAAGACTTGGTCGAGTGGATGACCAAGCCGTCCTCATCCTCCTCATCCTCTCTCACCCATGCCCAGGGTGCTTTGTCTGGCAAAGCAGCAGCCTCTTCCCTCAGCTCAATGTCATCAGTGACTCCTTCCCTAGCTCCACCATGTCCTCATGAGGATTCCCTCGAACTGTTTGACCACAGTGTTGGGTACATGCTCCAGGAGGATGCCCAGCGTTTGGAAGGCTCTGATGACGATACTGAGCTCGATGAAGGCAGTAACATGAGCACGGACAGAGGGGGTGCCCTAGAAGGACAGCAATCTGGCAGTCATGCTCCCCCTGCTGCAGCATACTGCCAGGTTTGCTCCAGTGATGAGGAGGGAGGGGATGATGAGGTCACTGACTCAACGTGGGTGCCTGATAGGAGAGAGGAGGAGGAGGAGGAGGAGGAGGAGGAGGCGGCGGCACATCACCAATGAGGCAGGATGCCCTCCAGGGGCCAGCCTAAGGGCAGCACATTGACTGCATCACACCCCAAAGCTCCACATGTGCAGGGCGCTGCAGTCTCTGCGCGTTATTCAAAAAGTTCTTTGGTGTGGGCCTTTTTTGAGACGAGTGCATCAGATCGCACCGCTGCTATTTGCAACATATGTCTCAAGCGTATCTCGCGTGGCCAAAACATCTCCCGCTTGGGTACCACATGCTTGACCAGACATATGTTGACCTGCCATGCAGTTCGTTGGCAAGCGTATCTAAAAGACCCACACCAAAGAACAAAGAGGATCTCTCCTTGCTCCTCATCAGCTGAGATTTCCAACCCCACTAGACCTTCAGTCCTCTCTGAGACCTGCAGTGAGAGGAATGAAGGTGTAGAATTAGGTGTGTCACAGCCAAGTACTTGTGGGCAATCTGCTTTTGGTACACCGACGTCAGATTGTACCAGGCAAATTTCCCTGCCCCAGCTGCTGCACCGCCGAAAGAAGTTTGCTCCCAGCCATCCACATGCCCAGCGGTTGAATGCTAGCTTGGCAAAATTGCTAGCACTTCAACTGCTGCCTTTTCAGTTGGTAGACTCTGCCCCCTTCCGTGAGTTTGTGGAATGTGCGGTTCCTCAGTGGCAGGTACCCAAACGCCACTTTTTCTCACGGAAGGCGATTCCGGCTCTCTACCGGCATGTGGAAGGCAATGTCCATGCCTCGCTGGACAGGGCGGTCAGCGGTAAGGTGCATATTACCGCTGACTCATGGTCCAGCAGGCATGGACAGGGACGTTACCTAAGTTTCACGGCGCATTGGGTGACTCTGCTGGCAGCTGGGAAGGATGCAGGACAAGGTGCAGTAGTGTTGGAGGTTGTTCCGCCACCACGCCTCCAAAATGCTGATTGTGACACACCTCTCTCCTCCACCCCCTCCTCTTCTTCTTCCTCTATGGCCTCTTCCTCGGAACCAGCGGTGCTCCGTAGGCGTTCAAGGGGCTACGCAAGTACGCAGGCCAAAAGATGCCATGCGGTGCTTGAGCTGGTGTGCTTGGGGGACAGGAGCCACACTGGGGCAGAGGTTTTGTCAGCTCTGCAGGGGCAGGTTCAGAGGTGGTTGACGCCACGCCAACTTAAGGCAGGAATGGTGGTTTGCGACAATGGCACCAACCTCCTCTCTGCCCTCCGACAGGGACAAATGACCCATGTGCCCTGTTTGGCTCACGTCCTTAACTTGGTGGTGCAGCGGTTCTTGGGCAGGTACCCGGGCTTACAGGATGTCCTGAGGCAGGCCAGGAAAGTCTGTGTGCATTTCCGCCGGTCATATAATGCCAGTGCTCGGCTGACGGACCTCCAAAAGGAGTTTAACCTGCCCAAGAACCGCCTAATCTGTGACATGCCCACCAGGTGGAACTCAACGTTGGCCATGCTGCAGCGGCTGCACACGCAGCAGAGGGCCATCAATGAGTACCTGTGCGACTATGGCACCAGGACAGGGTCAGGGGAGCTTGGTTTTTTTTCCCCACGCCAGTGGGCCATGATCAGGGATGCATGCACTGTCCTGTCACCATTCGAGGAGGCCACGAGGATGGTGAGCAGTGACAGTGCATGCATCAGTGACACTGTCCCCCTTGTCCACCTGTTGGAGCACACGCTGCGTGGAATAATGGACAGGGCACTTGAGGCAGAACAGAGGCAGGAAGAGGAGGACTTCCTTAGCTCTCAAGGCCCCCTTTATCCAGACAGTGTTCCTGCGTGCCCGCCGATCACACAGGAAGAGGACGAGGAGGAAGAGGAGGAGGAGGAAGATTGTGTCAGTATGGAGGTGGAGCCTGGCACTCAGCATCAGCAGCAGTCTTTAAGGGATCAGTCCCAAGAAACACATGGACTTGTACGTGGCTGGGAGGAGGTGGCTGCGGACCATGTCGTTCTTAGTGACCCAGAGGACTCCGGACCGAATGCCTCAGCAAACCTACGCTGCATGGCCTCCCTGATCCTGCAAAGCCTGCGTAAGGATCCTCGTATTCGTGGTATCAAGGAGAAGGACCAATACTGGCTGGCAACCCTCCTTGATCCACGTTACAAGGGTAAGGTTGCGGACCTTATCTTGCCATCGCAGAGGGAGCAGAGGATGAAACATCTTCGGGAGGCCTTGCAGAAAGGTCTGTGCAACGCGTTCCCAGAGACTGGGAGGTTACAAACTCCTGTTTCTGGACAACGTGTTGCTGAGGCTTCGGTCAGTCAAAGAAGGAGCGGTGGAGAAGGTGGCCGTCTGACCGATGCGTTCAGACAATTTTTTGGTCCGCAGCCCCAAGGTATGATCGGTTCCAGCAACCATCGCCAGCGTCTGTTTTATATGGTGCAGGAATACCTAGGGGCAAGATCAGACTTGGACACCTTTCCCACCGAAAATCCTCTGGGTTACTGGGTCTTGAGGATGGATCACTGGCCAGAGCTTGCACAGTATGCAATTGAGCTACTGGCCTGTCCTGCATCCAGCGTTCTTTCGGAACGCACATTCAGTGCTGCTGGAGGCGTGGTAACCGATCACAGGGTGCGTCTGTCCACCGACTCGGTCGATCGGCTGACCTTCATAAAAATGAATGAGTCTTGGATCACCACCAGCTACCAAGCACCTGATGCTGATGTAACCGAATAATTTTTTTTGAAATCTCAGATCCCTTCAAAGACTGCCTATGCTGATGCTGAGTGACTATCCCTGAGTAATTATCCTCTTCCTCCTCAATCATCACGCTGATAGCTTGTAAGAACATTTTTGGTTCTGGGCGCCACCACCAGTGCCTAAGGCCCAATTTTTCAGCCCCTGTTTAACAGGGGCGTGTAATTACAATTTTTGATGTAATACTTTGCAGCAGGGCTCGTTCCTGCATTCCAACTAGAGTGTCTGTGAGGGGTTGCAGTGTTGTGGCACCAGCACCAGTGCCTAAGGCCCAATTTTTCTGCCCCTGTCTAACAGGGGCGTGTAATTACAATTTTTGATGCAATACTTTGCAGCAGGGCTCGTTCCTGCGTTCCAACTAGAGTATCTGTGAGGGGTTGCAGTGTTGTGGCACCAGCACCAGTGCCTAAGGCCCAATTTTTCTGCCCCTGTCTAACAGGGGCGTGTAATTACAATTTTTGAAGCAATACTTTGCAGCAGGGCTCGTTCCTGCGTTCCAACTAGAGTGTCTGTGAGGGGTTGCAGTGTTGTGGCACCAGCACCAGTGCCTAAGGCCCAATTTTTCTGCCCCTGTCTAACAGGGGCGTGTAATTACAATTTTTGAAGCAATACTTTGCAGCAGGGCTCATTCCTGCGTTCCAACTAGAGTGTCTGTGAGGGGTTGCAGTGTTGTGGCACCAGCACCAGTGCCTAAGGCCTAATTTTTCAGCTCCTGTTCAACAGGGGCATGTAATTACAATTCTTGATCTAATATTTCACAGCAGGGCCCTGTGAGGGCTTACAGTGTTGTGGCCACAGCAATACCTAAGGCCCAAATTTCTGCTGAGTATATAGGGCAGGACCCTACTTTCAAACATCTAACTTACAAATGACTCCTACTTGCAAACGGAAGGAGACAACAGGAAGTGAGATGAAATCTACCCCTAGGAAGGGAAATTCTCTCCTGTAAGAGTTAATATGGGAAAACAATTTCTCCTTTCCACTGATGCTTTCCAATCCTTGTTCCACAAAAAAACCCAAATTTTCAAAAAACATTTTTCATTGGGACAAAAAAGTGAGGTGAAATCTTCTGAAGAGGAGGAAAGACAGCAAAACAAATGTCACAGGGGTGATAACCCTTCCCTATGTTTTCCAAAAAGCTTAGAAAAGATTTTTTGGCTGGAGCTAAACACGTTAAAAATGTTCAAAATTACAAACAGATTCTACTTAACAACAAACCTACAGTCCCTGTCTTGTTTGCACTGCTGTTCAGAGTATATAGGGCCTGGTGGCCCCACACCTTTCCTTATTTTAATTTGGGTGCGGGGTTCCCCTTAATATCCATACAAGACCCAAAGGGCCTGGTAATGGACTGGGGGGTACCCATGCCGTTTGTCTCACTGATTTTCATCCATATTGCCATGACCCGACATGACATTAAACCCGCAAGCAGTTTTAAATGAGATTTTTTCCTTTAAAAATGACATTTGGTGCAGGGACTGTTCTAAACATGGGAAACACGCGTCACTTTACAGGCATACTATAGACACCCCCCAGGTACGATATTTAAAGGAATATTTCACTTTTTTTTTTTACTTTAAGCATCATTAAAATCACTGCTCCCGAAAAAACGGCCGTTTTTAAAAGTTTTTTTTGCATTGATACATGTCCCCTGGGGTAGGACCCGGGTCCCCAAACCCTTTTTAGGACAATACCATGCAAATTAGCCTTTAAAATGAGCACTTTTGATTTCGAACGTTCGAGTCCCATAGACGTCAATGGGGTTCTAACGTTCGTGCGAACTTTCGGTCCGTTCGCGGGTTCTGTTGCGAACCGAACCGGGGGGTGTTCGGCTCATCCCTACTGCTAAGCAAATGATGGTTAACAATAAAACAAAGTAACATTACAGTATAACAGTAAGACATACCATACCTGCAAAGCAAATACAATAAAACGTGGTAGAAATAAAACATTACAGTTCTAAAATACAGTAACAACAGAGAGAGAACAATAGATACAGAACAATAGTGAGCGAACAATAGAGCGGATAGTAGAGAGCAAACATAAGAGAGAGAACAATAGAGAGAGAGAGAAGAAAAATAAAACCAGACCTATTTTTGGCTTTTTTATTTTATATTTTTTTGTGTTTTTGTGTGTGCTTTTTTTTTCACTTTTATAAAAACTGTAAACTGAACGTTCCAGACTAGGGTCTCTAAAAATGTGATGGCCATCTCATCTTTCGAGACCCTGTGTTAGTGTGCCCTAGGACTGTGCTGTACCCTACGCTAACACTCCACTAGTGTGTGGTAGCGTTTGAAGCAGTCACCAATGCAGAGAGCAGGTTGGTCAGGACAAGAGGGACAATAAAAGCGCGTGTCATGCCTAAATCTACATTTTCTGCAGACACGACATCTTCTTTGGGGTGTTCTTTGGGTTAGGATACCAGGGAGGACATACGGAAAATGCCTCTCATGCAGCCGGCTCACTGCATTTGTGTTGGGAAGGTGGGCCATAGCACAAAAGAGTTCAGCAAAGCCAATTGAAATAAATATACAGACACTTTTTTGTACCAGCGTCTGGCCTTATGGGCAATTAGGTACGGTGCCAACAACTGGTCATTGAGGTCCACCCCTCCCATGTTAAGGTTATATTCATGGACACAGAGGTCTTTATCCACAACACCAGTCACTGTAGGAATTTGGATTGTCGTATCTGCGTAAAGGGAGGACAGAACGAAAACATTCTGTGAATCCCTCCACTTCACTGCTAACAGATTATTACACTTCAAGCAGGCTCTCTCCCCGTCTAAGTCAGGATTCCACAAGCCATTGGGGGAAGCGGTTAGATCGCACGGTACCACATGCACCAATTCCATAATCAAAAAGTTAACTAAAAAGTGGCACGCTCATGTAATAATTGTCCAAGTAAAAGTGGTACCCTGTCCGAATAAGGGTGACACCAAGTCCCACACCAAGTCCCACACTATCTTACTAGTGCTCCCCATGAAGTCTGGGCAGTTCTCCAGCTCTACATGACTATCTTTTCCCTCACAAACTGTTGGTTGAAGTGGTTTACGAGGGGCCAAATTTTGTAGCGCTGATCAAATCCAGGGTCACCCCGAGGATGACAGAGTTTATTATCATTGAAGTGCATGAACTGCAAGATCTGCTCGTATCGTGTCTTGGTCATGGAGGCAGAGAACACAGGCATATGCTGAATTGGGTATGTGGACCAATATGACCGCAACTCACTCTTTTTAATTATGCCCATGAGGAGGGATAGGCCCAGGAAGGTCTTAAATTCGGAGACCGTAATAGGTCTCCAATCTCTGGCAAGGGTCAACTGGGGATTAGCTGTGATTAATTGACCAGCATACAAATGGCTTTGGTTCACAATAGATCTATAGAGATCTTCCGTGAAAAACAGTGAATAAAAATCAAGTGACATAAAATCAACTGTTTCCACCTGAATTCTGGGTTGGCCAGTGAATGGGGGAAGTACGGGTACTGCGGAAGTGGTGGGCTCCCAATTAGGATTGGCAAATGCAGCAGGAAGGGCACTATGGGCTCGAGGGGCCTGTGTTCATCTTCTTCTTGGTGGCTGCAGGACACTACTCATGCTAACCACCTTACCAGCTTGAACTGCACTTATGGGACTCGCCATGTCACCAAGTGTTACTGCAGTGCTGGATGTACGACCAGGATGTACTAGGCCGCTGGTGCTTGCCAGTTCACCAGAAGGATGAGCAGCACTAGTACTGGCTCTCTGCTCCATATGAGAGCCCTGCGGTTCTTGCACCTCAACAACAGCAGAAGAACAGGGTTGGGTACGCCTGACCTTGGCAGGGACCACTACTCCATTGTCAGAGCTATCTGTCAGGGTGCCGCTGCTGTCTACCGGTTCGTATTCTGAGCCTGAATCTGACAGATGGGTGATTTCCTCTTCACTATCTGTAATGCTCAGAAACGTGTAGGCCTCTTCACTAGTGTACCTTCAATTTAACATTTAGGTCTCTAAATTTACTGGTACAGTAGTGAGACTCACAGCAAAAAGAGCTCCTGACTGTCAGCGACTGCTTCAAAAGCTACAAAAAAAAATGTTAGCGTTCGCAGGGATCAGGCCTGTCATGCGAATGCTGAAGTTATGTGCTTTGTAAGTGAAAGTGATCGATTGATACTGCACTTGGGTGGGCTGGGTGGAGGGGCTTAACGAAGGTGCTAGCAGGTATCTGGGCTGATCCTGCCAACACTGCATTTTTGGGAACCCTAAACTGCTGGGAAGGCTAGTATAGATCTTCTCAGATCAGATATTGATCTGTTCAGACACTATACTGCTAAGGGAGGTGTATGGTGCATGCGTGGGTGTTAGCGCTACTGGCACTAATCTGACACTGCCTGAGGCGACGCAGACCCTATCTGACACTAAAATCTAACTGATCAGGGGGTTAAACCTTTATTTAGGTAATATACGGCGGTTGCCCTGACGCTATAAAAAAAAACTAGCTAACCAGGGTCACCCGTGACACTAATATAGTGATTACTGGTGACAGGGGGTGATCAAGGGGTTAAACCTTTCTTGGGGGGGTTAGGGGGGTCCCTAGACCTATCTGGGCCTACACTAAGTACCCTAACACAGATTTTTGTCACCAATGACACCAGTACAGTGATCAAAAAAAAAAATATGAACACTGCACTGGGTGACACAGTTACAGGGGGTGAAGGGGTTAACTGGAGGGGCAATCGGGGGTGATCGGGGGGTGGCAAGTGTACCTACGTGAACTGGTGTTAGTGTATTGTTGGTGCACTCTGAGATGTCCTCTCTCCTCTCTCTGGAACGGAAAAGAGTTCCACAAGGAGAGATGACATTACTTCCTCTGCTGTCTTTACACTTACACATGCAGGGGAAGGATTTCATTCGCCAGGACCGATCACCAGGTACAGGCCATAAACCATTGGCCTGGAGATTGATTGTTTGTGAAGCGAATCCGATCGGCGCAGCCACTTAGGGGGCGTGTGCACGACGTATAGCTATGACACTTCGCCCAGCCGGGCCAACCTGCCACAGTAAAACTGCGCTGGCTGGTCCGGAACTGGTTGATAAAAAGTGACAGAGTTTGCAAAAAGCTTTGCCAACATATATACAAGTTGTTAGGAGTTTTGAAAGTCGCACGATCGAGCCTATCAAAGTTTTTTCGAACGATTTTCTAACCGTGTATGGCCAGCATAAAAATATCTAACTATTAAATTATAGGTATTGGAATTTCCTTTCAAATTTGGCTATTAGTGAACGTAACGAATATGAATTTATCTGAAGTTACAAATTATCCGAAATAAAGAATTCCGCATCTAAACAAATGGAATGAAACTAAATAATAATAAATAATAATATGTTTATTATTATTATTATTTATTATTATTAATTCCTTACGTTCCATTCATTTAGCTATGGCATTCGTTATTACAGATCATTCGTAACTTCGGATAAATTTGTATTCGATACATTCACTAACAGCCAAATTTGAAAGGAAATTCCAATACCTATAATTTAATAGTTAGCAATAGTTACGATATTATTAGTTAGTTATTATTTCAGATTTTTGGATTTTTCAATTTTCGGATTTTCGTTCTTATTTTCGGATTTTCGTTCTATTGAATTTTCGGATTTTCATTCTTATTTTTAGATTTCTAAATTTTCGAATTTCTGGATTTTCGAATTTCGAATTTCCGAATTTTTGAATTTCTGAAATTTCCAACTTTCAGATTTCAGATTATCGAATTTCCGAATTTTCCAATTTCCGAATTTCCGAAATGTAGATGTTTGAATTTCAAATTTCTGAATTTCCAGATTTCCAAATTTCCAAATTTTCACATTTCGAATTTCCAAATTTTCGAATTTCGAATTTCCGACATTTCGAATTTCCGACTGGGAGAAGCGGGATGCACTGTATGGCAGGCGTGCTTGGAAGGTTCCAGACGTAGCTGGAGGCTAGGTAGTCCGAAATGAGAATCAGAAGTCAGGCCAGGGATCATACACCGGAAAGATCAGTCAATAGCAGATTCAGGGTTCGGGCAGCAGTACCGGAACAAGCGGGGGTCATTCACGGTGAGACAGGCAGAAGCCGAGTCAGTGAGTTAAGCTGGAATCAAGCAGTGGAGCAGGCAGAAGCAGGTCACAGTACAAGCCTGGGGTCAAACCAGGAGATTAGGATAAGCGAGTGAAGGAAGCCCGGTCAGTAAGTCCAAGATCAGAATACACAAGCACAGGGAACACTGGGGAGCAATTCAGGGATCCCAGCAGAAGGTTTATATAGACCAGTGAGCACCAACATCTGTCACGAGATGCATCTGCATGCGCCCGTTCGCGTCACCACGTGTCTACATGCACCATTGCACCTGGCAGTTTGGCTAGGGATGCCATGATGCCAGTCCTGTGGCCATTTCCCTGACACCATCACTGTCTATTGATGCTTTGTGGATGTGGGAGTCTCTTTCAGTATCACCATAAGTTGTAGCATATACACAATCTTATATAAATCTTTAATACAAGTTATATTTTACTTTAGTGGAGATTGGTTCTTGGGTAATATACCCCCCATTCAGTTGAAAGAAGATGTAGAGTGGAAGGATGAAGTTTTGAGTTGTGATATCTTGTCATGCATCAGTGATTTGGTCTCCAAAAATGCAAAATGTTTTTCTTTTTTAAGGGCAATAAAGGGCAATAAAGCTATTTAACCACTTGCCGACCATATACAGTACATATACGGCAGCAAGGTGGCTCTCCTGCGCAGGATCATCTACCTAGTACGTGATCCATGCTCAAGGCTAGGGAGCGCACCCCGCGCACCCGCTGCCCTGGTTGTACTGCGATTGGCTGCAGCAGGAACCAATCAGTGGATGTTGGCACCCGACAATCAGCTCCGGAGATTACTGAAGGGAGCCCTGTGTAGGTAAACAAACACACGCTTCTTTTCTGCTCTTTTCTGCAAAGCAGGAAGTAAAAAACAACATATTGCTTAGTAAAGCAAACCATACACTTTCCAAAAGCATAAGATCAGTAGAACAAAAAGAAAGTTCTACTGTTTTTTAAGGCCTGGTGATATTTGCACAAATATTTATCAAAACAATATTTTTGCTAGTAACACACTAAAATCATTTTTAGCAAATACAATCACAGCAAAACTTACAACATTCCTGCTAAATCCCTACTAAATATAAAAACAAAAACTGTATTGAGTTAATAAATAGCAAATATTTGTACATTTTAAATTGCAAAAAGGTGAAAATCAAAGGTAAACAAAACTGTAAATAAGCAACTTACTCCAATCTGAATGTTTTCATATTTCACTTACAGGTATCACAGTTTGTAAAAGACCCCCCCCCCCAAACCATACAGTTTCTGAAAGCACATGACCTGTATAATAACAAAAATGTGATACCGATTTTTTTAGGCCCCCCACAATAGTTGCACAAATGAGCAGAATCCTGATGTCTCTTTTTGAAGACAGAGAAAGGAACTGAAGACATAGGGGGTCATTTACTAAGATGAATGCGCTGCGCTGGTTCATACCTTAATTGATGCGCTGGATAAATGCTTAATTGAGCGTGTGAACTGGCGCACGCACAGCAGTACCTGCCCGCGAGAATGTTTCCAGCGCAATCCGCTGGTTCTCGGCGATGTACATCTCGTGCTCGCTGCAATAGGAAAAACACATCTTCCTCATAAAGCAGAGCAAGAAAAACCAGCATGGGTTCCCCCTCCAGGGGCATACCAGGCCCTTCGGTTTGGTATTGATTTTAAGAGGAATTCCCTACGCTGAAAAAACGGCACGGGGGTCCCCCCAGAATCCATACCAGACCCTTATCCGAGCACGCAGCCCGGCCGGTCAGGAAAGGGGGTGGGGATGAGCGAGCGTACCAGGCCGCATGCCCTCAACATGGGGGATGGGTGCTCTGGGAAGGGGGCACGCTGCGGCCCCCCCACCCCAAAACACCTTGTCCCCATGTTGATGAGGACAAGGGCCTCTTCCAGACAACCCTGGCAGTTGGTTGTTGGGGTCTGCGGGCGGGGGGTTTATCAGAATCCAGGAGTCCCCCGTTGTCACTGGGTGACCCAGCCCCCTTATGACATCACAGTCCCAGTATGCCCCGGGACTGTGATGTCATAAGGGGCGGGGTCACCCGGTGACATCACACGGTGACCACGCCCCATGCCTATATAAGTCGGCGCACACCTCGCAGATGGCATTACAGCGGGAGAGAGCGTCGTGTCAACATCAGAAGAAGAGAAGAGGGAACAAGACGACAGAGAAGACCGGGCCACCGCTAGCAAAAGAGCTGGAAGAAGATAGCGGGGGAGTCCGACAGAAGATTCTGGAGAGCGGAAAAGAACCGAACAGCGACAGAAGAACTGCACAGCGGGAGAAGATAACATAGAAGACCAGGCCACCGATAGCAAAAGAGCGGAAAAAGAGCAGAAGATAGCGGAGGAGCCCGTCAGAAGAACCGGAGAGCAGGAGAAGAACCGGACACCAGGAGAAGAGTCTGGAGAGCACGGAGAAGAACCGGACACCAGGAGAAGAGGCCGGAGAGCGTGGAGAACCGGACACCAGGAGAAGAGGCCGGAGAGCATGGAGAAGAGGCCGGAGAGCGCGGAAGAAGATCACCGGAGCTGCCTAATAAATTACTTTAAAAACCTGTCTAGTGTGTTTTTTTCTTGACACTTTTTTCCCCCAGGTGAATGGGTAGGGGTACCCCATACTCATTCACACAGGGTGGGTGGCCGGGATCTGGGGGCCCCCGGATTCTGATAAGCCCCCTGCCCTCAGGCCCCGACAACCAACGGCCAGGGTTGTCGGGAAGAGGCCCTTGTCCTCATCAACATGGGGACAAGGTGCTTTGGGGTGGGGGGGCCGCAGCACGTCCCCTTCCCCAAAGCACCCATTCCCAATGTTGAGGGCATGCGGCCTGGTAGGGTTCAGGAGGGGGGGCGCTCTCTTGTCCCCACCCCCTTTCCTGACTGGCCGGGCTGCGTCTGGTATGGATTTTGGGGGGACCCCATGCCATCTTTTTGGCGTAGGGGGTTCCACTTAAAATCCATACCAGACTGAAGGGCCTGGTATGCTCATGGAGGGGAACCCATGCCAGGTTTTTTATTTAAAATTTGGCGTGGAGTTCTCCCTTAAGATTCATACCAAACAGTGCCTGGCATTGGCGGGGATCCAAGTCGGATCCCCATGCTTGTCGCTCATTGGGAAAGAAAAAAAAAAGTTTTCCTTTCCCGATGAGTGAGCCAGCTCGGCGCTGCTATCCGCAGCTGACACAGTGCACTGCGATTACCTGCGGTTATGTGCAGATAGCTGCGCTTAATCGCTCCTGGACACAGTCAATTCTATTTTTTCTCTCTGCACCAAACCGCATGTAATCAAAACGCAGCCAAATGCAGTGTGTGAATGGGGCCATAGGAAAGCATTGTGTGCATTTAGCTGCAGTAGAAAACTCAGCTAAAAGCAAAATTCTATCTGTCCGTGTGAAAGGGCCCCTTTCACACTGGGGCGTTTTTCAGGCGCTATAACGCTAAAAATAGCACCTGAAAAACGCCCTAAAGAAGTGGCTCCATTCACTCCAGTGTGAAAGCCCGAGGGATTTCACACTGGAGCTGTGCGCTAGCAGGACGGTAACTCCTGCTAGCAGCATCTTTGGAGCGGTGAAGGAGCAGTGTATAAACCGCTCCTGCCCATTTAAATCAATGGGACAGCGCAGCTATACTGTCGGCAAAATGCCGCGCGGGCAGATTTAACCCCTTTTCGGCTGCTAGCTGGGGTTCGGCTAGCGGCCGAATACCGCCGACAAAATGATAGTAAAGCGGCGCTAAAAATAGCGCAGTTTTACCGCCGCTGCCCGCACCACCCCAGTGCGAAAGGGGCCTAAGGCCCCTTTCACACGGACGGACAGTTATGGAGGGTTGGATGTCAGTGGTGACATGTCCGCTAACATCCTATCCACTCCAATCCAAAAAAGTGTAATGGAGGAAAAACCTATTTTTCCATCCATCTGCTGATCAGATCGGGTGACGATGGATTCTACGGTCCGTCATCATCCGATCCCCCATAGAAGAGAGAGGCACTTTGACAGGTCCGTCCCTTCACAGTGTGCAGAGACAAACCTGTCATCTGCCTGCTCGACGGAGCGATCCCCCGCTGAGCAGAGCGGGCTCCGTACATGGACACGTCCATGTGAAAGAGCCCTAAGCCAACGCCCTTTGTACAAAAATCCACAGGAAAGTTTGTACAAAGTCCCATCTTGTATATGAAGCTTAAACACCAGAAATTCAAGTTTTCATATCTTTAAAGGTCACCATACACTGGGCAATCAGTTAGATTCAGTGCAAGAGCCTGTTTGATTTTCTACAATTAGAAGTAATTCTTACAGTGCTTCTTCCTATTACCGCTTTAGCCTAATGCTCTGTTTCCACTATTTCAACCCCAAAGTTGCGTGATTTACAATGTGCTTTTTCGGCTTGTTTACCACTATTGCGACTTGCCATGCCACTTGGGACTGAAAAGTTGCATCACAAGTTCTACCCCATGATTTACAATGAGTACCGTTCATATGTGTGCGATTTCAAGTCGCAGCAACTTCAAAGTAGTCCCTGCACTACTTTGATCCAACTTTGATGCGACTTGAGGTCCATTGACCTGAAAAATACACAGGCATTGCTTCAGGTTTTGGCAAAAAGTTGCAGGAAACTCGCGGCAAATAAACACACGACTTTGGGCTTGCAATAGTGTAAACTGAGCCTTAATGCCATGTTATGCGACTAGTTCAAAACATCTGAGAAAAAAAATCGCACTGAAGTTGGAACAAAGTAGTGCAAGAACTTTTTTTGGAGTTGCACCAATTAGAACGGGGGAACATTGAAATACATGTGTTTTGATTTGTCCTGCGACTTGACATGTGTCAAGTCGCACAACAACTCGCAGTAGTGGAAAGAGAGCCTAAAGCCACTTGGGACTGAAAAGTTGCATCCCATGATTTACAATGAGTACTGTTCATATGTGTGCGACTTGCGTACGCCCATGCCGTATACACAGCGGGCACACATCTTTATTAGAGAAATCCATATTTTGCATGGAAATTAACCGCTTGCTTACTGGGCACTTAAACCCCCCTGCTGTCCAGACCAATTTTCAGCGCTGATGCACTTTGAATGACAATTGCGCGGTCATACTTAGCCAAATGTTTTTTTGGTTTTTTTTTTCCCCACATATAGAGCATTCTTTTGGTGGTATTTGATCAGCTCTGTGGTTTTTTTCTTTTGTTTAAAAAAAAGAAAAGACAGATTTTTATAAATAATTTTGGATATTTTGATATTACATTTTGCAAACAGGTAATTTTTCTCCTTCATTGATGTACACTGATGAGGCAGAACTGATGGGCACTGATTGGTTACACTGATAGGCAGCACTTCTTCGGACCTCTGGTGGGCATTGATAGGTGGCGCTGGCAGGTGGTACTGGTGGGCACAGATGAGGCAGAATTGCCTATTCTGGACCCATGTCCCTTGCACCTAAGCCGGTGATTAGCTTTTATTTTTATCCTCATGCTGTCCACGTGAGTAGAAAAAAAATAAACAATTACCGAGCTTTAGTTTACATCATGTGATCAGCTGTCATTGGCTGACAGCTAATCGCATGGTAAGGGGCCGGGATCGGCCCTTACTTCGATCTGTGATCACCTGAGACTCATTGCTGTGCGCCCTGCAGGGAGCACAGGGGGAGCCTGTCCTATGACAGCCTCCCAGAAATTCAGGTCCACGCTGTGGCCGTTGTTTGGCTATAGCACAGACACCAAGTGGTTAATAGAAAAACAGATGCAGATTTCTAGGACTGGGCAAAAATAATGTTTAGAGTCAAAGGCAACTGATGACTTTCTATTAAAGGTCTAAATGGGCCATTAACATGCATCATAATTGAACTTAGGAATGTGTCTTTGCAAAGTAAACCAATTCAAGGCCTTTCTTATTTTTGCTTGGGGATAGACTGCAGAGGGATTAGAAGTTTTGTCAGATGTCTACATCCCTGATAGGATGAAGACAACTCCCAAATTTTGCCAATTTCTCATTCAAAATTATTCACTTCCTGTCACATAGCCAAACAGGAAGTGAGGGTAAAACTCTACCAATGTATGTCCTGACACAAGGGTCAATCTAAATAGTTTCCCCATTCGGGAAATTGCACTCTAGCATGTACATCCCAAATTATTATGTATCTTGGGGTTTATTTACTAAAAAGGTAAATCCACTATGCACTACACGTGCAGTTGCTGGAGATCCGAGGGGGACATGCAAGAAAAAAAAAAAAAAAAATCTTTGCCTCTACATGATTGGATGATAAAATCACCAGTGCTTCCCCTCTGATTTTCATCAACTACACTTGTATTGCAGAAAGGATTTGTCTTCAATAAACCCCAAAATACCTAATAATTTGGGGTGTACACAACAAAGTGCTAGAGTGCAATTTGCATAATGGGGACACTAGTTAGATTGACCTGTGCGTCCAAGGAAAAATATTGTTAGGGTCTTACTCTCACTTCCTGTTTGGCTATGGGACAGGAAGCAAAGCCAGTTTTAAGGAAAGGGACACAAAGCCCACCCTGAAAAAAAAAAAAAATAAATTCTTGATTTCCCTCAAATGTCCACAATTAGAACAGGATTGTCTTGAGTTTGATTTTAGTTCAGTGCTCTAAATCAGTACTTCTCAACCCTGTCCTCAAGTACCCCCAACAGGCCATGTTTGCAGGTTTGCCTTCATCTTGCACAGGTGCTCTAAAATCAAAGTCAATAGCTTTGTTTTTGGACAGCTATTTAGATAAGATACATTTCCTAAACATGTCCTGTCGGGGGGTACTTGAGGACTGAGGGTGAAAACTACTGCTCAAAAAGAAAATTGAATACTTACCAGTCTGAAATGTTACTTTCCTGGTCACTATCCATGGCAGCATACGCACAATCCATGCATGTGCTACCATGAAGGCACCAGGAAAGTAACTTAACACTAAAAAAATAAATAAATAAATAAAAAAAAGGGGGATTTGTTTAAGACATGCCAATCAACCTAGTTAAGCTGCAGCTGAAAAATCCATTGCATAAAAAGAACACACATAAAATTTGAAACAATTTTATTGGTCCAAAAAAAAAAAAAAAAAAAAAAAACACACACACACCCACAGGACTTGGAAAAGAAGCAAGGAAAGCAAAATACACACATGTATGTTAATTTGAGACACTAACAGAATATGTTTGAGGTTTGACCCTTTTGCAAAGTAAATTAACAGGAGTTAAAAGGAGTGCACCCATAAATGGACATCTATTGAGGATTAAAACAACATTAGGCACAACATCTTGAGAAAGAATTTTAAAAATAATGCAGCACAGACAGTTAAATCAAAGTGAACGTAAAAACAACAAACATTGCCAACATAAAAAAGATTTCATGGTAAAATAACCACCACCCAAAAAATACAACAAACCAAAGTAACAAATAAATTGCATAAAAACAAATCTGTTTTGCAAAAACATAACAAACAAAATACATGTGTTAGAAACTCGATAAGGACACCCAAATTTACTCTCTTGCTGCCTCCCACACACACAATCTTGGCTCTTTTCAGGGCAAAGTAAAGAATGCTATCTGCAAGCTTTATATAACGTAGGTTTGTGTGCTAATGAGGCAATTGCAAACACATGCACAGTCCATGAAACACACAAAATGCAAGTTCACCCAATGTAGAGAGAACTTCAAAGTGGGTACACCTGTTAAGGATGTCCTTAAATTACTAACCCAAAAAACACACTCTGAGCATGCCCAGAAACATCCAAGTGCTGTTCACACACAAAAAGCACCAAAAAAAACCCCCAAAGTCCATGTGCATGCCCAGAACACAACCCAAATGCAGCTAGCACAAAATAAGCCACCCCCTGTCCAAAATTAAGTACATCATCCAGCATGCACCAAAATTACAGATGGGACAAAACACCCCCCAGTCCAGGGGAGCAACTAAAGAGCCTAACATGTGCAAAAGTTACACAACAAATACCATTGCAGTCTAAGGGAACTGACTTGGTAATTTTACTAGTCCCCACTTGGCTGGCTTATCTTCTAGTTATTGGCCTTAAAGTGGGTATGGGGCCCAGGTCCCACCCTAAGGGACATATATCAATGTCACCAATTGGACAACCCCAAAAACAAAACAAGGAGAAATGCCTTTAAATATGCCAAATTACTTAAGGGCCAGTTCACACCAATGTAGTCCAGTGCATATTTTATGCATCAAAGATGCATGAAAAGTCGGTTATATGGTTTTCAATGGCATAGTTCACACTAGTGCTTGCAGTTTCAGTGCGTTCCAGTTCCAGAAAAAAAGTAGAACATGCTGCATTTTTTCTGCACTGGACTGTACTGGAAAGCTGTAAAACGCATCAAAAACATACTGGAAGGCACCGGAACGCACCTAAATGCACCAAAAACGCACTGCAACACACTTGTCCTTATTTAAGGTTAAGAAAAAAGAGGGGGAAAAAAATCACTGGACTGCATCAAAAACGCACCAAAAATGCATCAAAAATGCACTGGAACGCATCAAAAACGCACCTACATGCACCAAAAAATGCACTGCAACACACTTGTCCTCATTTAAGGTTAAAAGAAAAAAGGGGAAAATGAACTGCATCAAAAATGCACCAAAAACGCAATGGAATGCATCAAAAACACGCATGCAGAAAAGCACCTGGAACAAGTGTGTTGCAGTGCATTTTTGGTGCATTTAGGTGCATTCCAGTGCATTTTTTATGCATTTTACAGCGTTCCAGTACAGTCCACTGCATAAAAAAATGCAGCATGTTCTACTTTTTTTTTTTGGGAACTGGAAACGCACTGGAACTGCAAGCACTGGTGTGAACTATGCCATTGAAAACTATATAACCTACTTTCCATGCGTTTTTGATGCAGAAAAAAATGCACTGGACTGCATGTGGTGTGAACTGGCCCTTAAGGAATAAAAGTTATTTAAAACTACTCGTGGCTATAATGAAATGTCAGTCCAGCAATACACATAAAAGTTCATTGATAAAAACAGCATTAAGAAAAAAAAATAAATTAAGAAAAAAAAATGTGTGGGGTTCCCCAGAAATTCCATACCAGGCCCTTCAGGTCTGGTCTGGATATTAAAGGGAACCCCGCGCCAATTTTTTTTTAAAAAAAGGCATGGGGGTCACCCCAAAAATCCATACCAGACCCTTATCCGAGCATGCAACCTGGCAGGCCGCAGGAAAAGAGGGAGGACGAGAGAGCGTCCCCTCTCCTGAACCGTACCAGGCCACATGCCATCAACATTGGGAGGGTGCTTTGGGATCCCCCTCAAAGCACCTTGTCCCCATGTTGATGGGGACAAGGGCCTCATCCCCACAAGCCTTGCCCGGTGTGATTGTGGGGGGTCTGTGGGCGGGGGCTTATTAGAATCTGGAAGCCACCTTTAACAAGGGGACCTCCAGATCCCACCCCCCCGTGTGAAATGGTAATGGGGTACAAAAGTACCCCTACCATTTCACAAAAAAAGTATCAAAAATGTTAAAAATGACAAGAGACCATTTTTGACAATTCCTTTACTTAAAGTCTTCTTCTTTCCATCTTCTTCGGGTCTTCTTCCTTCATCCTTCCTTCTTCTTTTGGTTTCTTCCTCCATCTTCTTCTTCCTCTGATTCTTCCTCCGATCCTCTGCTTCTTGCTCCGGTGTTCTCGTCCGGCATCTTCCTCCGTAACGTCTCCCCGATTAGTTCTCGGGCTGCTCCGCATCCATGGAAGGCTCCCGCTGTGTGACACTTCTCTTCTTCTGACACTTCTTATATAACGGAGGCAGGGGCCACCCAGTGACCCCACCCCCTCTGAAGCACGGTTCCATTATATAAGTGTCAGAAGAAGAGAAGCACCACACAACGGGAGCCTCCCATGGATGCGGAGCGGGCCGAGAACGAAGTGGGAAAGAAGACGCCGTGGAAGAAGATGCCGGACGAGAACACCAGAGCAAGAAGCAGAGGGTCAGGTGCGGGGAGCGTATCCCCATCCACTGTCACAATGAGAGATTGGAAGGGACGCTGGGCTGCTGATTAAGTAACATGTTTCATGTTACACTCTGAGTACGGATGTAAAATGTTACTAAAGGTGAACTTAGCCTTTAATAGGCGATGTATCTATACAAATTAACCCAGTGCTGATACTTCTTATAAACTATGCTCCAAGAAGTTAGAGAGTAATAAACTGAAAACGCTTTTTTTTTTTATTGAATGCAGCAACATTATTAATAACCGAATACTGTTTCCTAAATGTGAATAATTTCTTATGGACAAGTAACAATGGGCACTGAAATTCCTGTGCATTACAGTATTTGCTAAAACTGCTTAAATTTAAGAATCCCAACAGCATAATCATACATATGAAAGCCATTCTCTTATCATTGCAGCCAATGATTTTTAATAATATTGCAAAATAAGGGATAGATTTACTAAAACTGGTGCAAACTGTGGTGCAAGCTGTGCATAGTGGCCAATCAGCTTCTTAGGCCTAATTCATACCTATGCATTTTTAGAGTGCTTTTTGCATTTTGCAGATTTGTACTACAGTCCATTCAACATGGTTTCCTATGGAACGCGTTCTGTGGTGCAAATTTGCAAAATGCAAAAAGCACTAAAAATGCATAGGTGTGAATCAGGCCTAAGTTCTTGTTCAATTAAACTTTGGACAAACAAAAAACCTGGAAGCTGATTCATTTCTATTCAGAGCTGCACGTGATTTTGCACTCTCCAGTTTTGTTAACTCAACCCTTAAATTATAATTATTTAATTCTGATTTCACGTTTAAGTTTTGCTTTACGATAACACCTTCTCATTTTAAAAATGTAACTTAATAAACTATCTATCTACCCATCTATCTAAATGTATCTGTATAAATTGTATTATGCACTTTAGCTTTTTAGTAGTAGTAAGAAGATTTACTACCCAGTTATAAGTCATTTCTGTTTTTTATTGCAAAATACTGCAAAGAAAAGTGGGTGTTAGCACCACTGCCTGGGGCAGCGCAGACCCTGACTGACTCTAAAACCTAACTGATGTCACCCACCGGTGATCAGGGGGTTAAACCTTTATTTGGTAATATACGGCTATAAAAAAAATGCTATAAAAAAAATCTAGTTAACCAGCGTTACCCGTGACACTTATACAGTGATCACTGGTGACAGGGGGTGATCAAGGTGTTAAACTTTTGTTAGGGGGGGTCCCTAGACCTATCTGGGCATACCACTAATTACCCTAACACTGATTAGTGTCACTAATGACACCAGTACAGTGATAAAAAAAATCTGAACACTGCACTGGGTGAAACAGTGACAGGGGGTGAAGGGGTTAACTGGAGGGGTGATCGGGGGGTGGCAAGTGTACCTACGTGAACTGGTGTCAGTGTAGTGTTGGTGCACTTACTGTGAGATGTTCTCTCTCCTCGGTCTGGAACGGAAAAGACCGACATGAGGGGAAATGACATTACTTCCCCTGCTGTGTTTACACTTACACATGCAGGGGAAGGATCTCATTCACCAGGAGCGATCACCAAGTCCAGGCCAGATTTCATTGGCCTGGGCCTGGGGATTGATCGGTTCTAGATCGAATCCGATCGTCACGGCTGCGCGCCCGGCATTACATAATGGTGATTTGCCTGCCCGTGCCATTCTGCCTCAGTAAAACTGCGGCAGCTGGTCGGGAAGTGGTTAAGCTGTATGTGATATTATGAAGCAGTATGTTTTTTTTATGGACAGTGTCAGAGTTACCATGTGGTTGGTTTACTAATGGCAAATAGAATGTGCATTTTGCAAATGCAGTTGCACTGCAGAGCTTAGAACATGAGGGCAAACTTTACTTTTCAAAGCATACCCAATCATATTCTGGCATCTCATATTTTGGAAGTACTGTATACTTGATTTTTTTAACTTGTACCTTTAGCTAATCCTAACTACAACAGAACCACCCCAATCTGGATCATTTGAACTTGAAAAAAAATACATTTTAGATAGTTTTGGCTGAGACACCTGATCACTTCTGCAGTAAAGTAGTGTGCACCAAAACACCACATAACACCTTCCTTCCACTGTGAGGGCATAAGGGGGCGAGGTCATAGGATGACATGACCACGCCCCCTTATGACCTCACAGAGGAAGGAAGAAGGCACCAGAGAAGAACCAGAGAGCGTGGAGACGACACCGGAGAGAGGGAGAAGAGGCCTGAGAGACCCCCGAAGTCGGCAGACCCCCAAAGTCGGAAGAAGACCCCCGGAGCTGCCTAATAAATTACTTTTAAATCCTGTCTAGTGTGGTTTTTTATTGACACTTTTTTTCCCTAGGTGAATAGGTAGGGGTACCATGTACCCCATACTCATTCACATTGGGTGGGGGGCTGGGATCTGGGGGTCCCCTTATTAAAAGGGGCTCCCAGATTCTGATAAGTCCCCCGCCCACAGACCCCGACAACCAACGGCCAGGGTTGTCAGGAAGAGGCCCTTGTCCTCATCAACATAGGGACAAGGTGCTTTGGGGTGGGGGGGCTGCAGGGCGCCCCCTCCCCCAAAGCACCCACCCCCCCATGTTGAGGGCATGCGGCCTGGTACGGCTCAGGAGGGGAGTTCTCGCTCATCCCCACCCCCTTTCCTGACCGGCCGGGCTGCATGCTCGGATAAGGGTCTGGTATGGATTTTGGGGGGACCCCCACACCGTTTTTTTGGTGTAGGGGGTTCCCCTTAAAATCCATACCAGACCTTAGGGCCTGGTATGCCCCCAGAGGGGAATTCCCTCTCGTGCTCGCCACAGTAGGAAAATGTGTTTTTCCTATTGCAGCCAGCGCGAGATATACAGTACCCTGTCGCCGAGAACCAGCGCGATGGGTTTGCGCTGGAAACATTCTCGCGGCCACGTACTGTAGTTTGTACAAAAGTCCGATGCTTTTGTGTACACACGATCGGACTTTGCTCCATCAGACTTTTGTTGCCGGAAAGTTTGTTCATTCGCACAGCCAACAAAAGTCCGATGGAAACAGAAAAAGTTTGTCCGATGGAGCGTACACACGGTCGGATGTTGCTCCAAAACAGCTAATTTGCATGTTTGTTGTCAAAAAGTCCAATTGTGTGTACGGGCCTTTATGGTGGCTGGAAAGGATGCAGGATGGGGAACACCACTGAAGCTTTCTCCAGGGACAAGAGGAGAATGGCAGACAGCAGATAAAATTAAGCATACTATCCTACAACCATAGACTGCCTATCCGTCCCCAGAGTTAAGCCTTGAAACTAAAAGCAGCGCTCGCCAACACCCACACCACCATTTCCAGCAACAAACTTAAAATAAAAAATGTCCCCCAATTCTCTCATAAATCAAACTCGTATGTGCCAGCTAGGCAATTTAACAGCTTCCATCCATACCAGATGATAAAAAAAGCTCCCTTCCTCTAGTTCATCACTCTTTTTATGTATTTTTTTGGTAATACAAACAACTGAGTACTGTCCATGATACTTTTTTTGACTGTAAATATTTATTGAGTTTTAACAGAGACAATACAAATTACACCATTGTAATACAAAATAAAGAAGTAAGAAGTGTAGTCATTAAATTGTTGATTAAGGTATATGTTCATGAAAGAAAGAAAAGCCGAGATCCTGATGATCACAGCTGATTTCTCAGGTGTGCCAGTTTATGAAGCTGAGATGAGGAGTAGAGAACATGTTCTTCACTTCTCATCACAGGACACACCCTTCTGTCATTCATTTTTACACAGATGACACAGATGGTTTTTGAAAATGAGATCTGAAGATCTCACTGGCCATCTCTGTGAAATATCTCCGCTGCTGTGATGTAAGGAAAAGGGCTTTTCTCTTCCTAATAACAGCACCATTGAGGTTAAATATTTGTTATAAATAAAAACTATATATTTTATGTGTGTATATATGTGTTTTATATAGACAGTGTACAATACCTCTTGAAATTTTCCACATTTTGTCATGTTACAACCAAAAACGTAAATTGATTTTATTGGGATCATATGTGATAGATCAACACAAAGTGGCACATAATTGTGAAGTGGAAGAAAATGATAAATGGTTTACAATTTTTTTTACAAATAAATATGTGAAAAGTGTGGCGTGCATTTGTATTCATCCCCCTTTACTCTGTTAGCCCTAACTAAAACCTAGTGAAACCAATTGCCTTCAGAAGTCAACCTAATTAGTAAATAGAGTCCACTTGTGTGTAATTTAATCTCAGTATAAATACAACTGTTCTGTGCAGCCCTCAGAGGTTTGTTAGAGAACCTTAGTGAACACACCACACCAGACAGGTCAGGGATAAAGTTCTAAAGAAGTTTAAAGCAGGGTTAGGTTATAAAAAAATAACCCAAGCTTTGAACATCTCACTGAGCACTGTTCAATCCAACATCCAAAAATGGAAAGAGTATGGCACAACTGAAAACCTACCAAGACATGGCCGTCCACCTAAACTGACAAACCAGCCAAGGAGAGCATTAATCAAAGAAGCAGCCAAGAGGCCCATGGTAACTCTGGAGGAGCTGCAGAGATCCACAACTCAGGTGGGAGAACCTGTCCACAGGACAACTTTTAGTCATGCAGTCCACAAATCTGGCCTTTATGGAAGAGTGGCAAGAAGAAAGTCATTGTTGAAAGAAAGCCATAAGAAGTCCCATTTGCAATTTGCAAGAAGCTATATGGGGGAGACAGCAAACATGTGGAAGAAGGTGCTCTGGTCAGATGAGACCAAAATTGAACTTTTTGGCCTAAAAGCAAAACGGTATGTATGCGGAAAACTAACACTGCATGTCACCCTGAACACACCATCCCTAAAGTGAAACATGGTGGTGCCAGCATCATGTGGTGGGGGTGCTTTTCTTCAGCTGTTACAGGGAAGCTGGTCAGAGTTGATGGGAAGATGGATGGATCCAAAATATAGGCCGATCTTAGAAGAAAACCTGTTAGAGTCTGCAAAAGACTTAAGACTGGGGTGGAGGTTGACCTTTCAGCAGGACAACGACCCTAAACATACAGCCAGAGCTACAGTGGAATGGTTTAGATCAAAGCATATTCATGTGTAAAGCCTCATACACACCATAGGACTTCGTACAAACTTTCCAGTGGATTTTTGTACAAAGGGCATTGGCCGTAAACTAATTAAGCATACACACAGCAGGCCACATGCCCTCAACATAGGGGGTGGGCACTTTGGGGCAGGGGGGCGCCCTGCGGCCCTCCCCACCCCAAAGCACCTTGTCCCCATGTTGATGAGGACAAGGGCCTCTTCCCAACAACCCTGGCCGTTGGTTGTCGGGGTCTGTGGGCAGAGGGCTTATCAGAATCCGGGAGCCCCCTTTAATAAGGGAGCCCCCAGATCCCAGCCCCCCACCCTATGTGAATGAGTATGGGGTACATCGTACCCCTACTCATTCACCCGGGAAAAAATGTGCCAATAAAAAAACACACTAGACAGGTTTTTAAAGTAATTTATTAGGCAGCTCCGGGGGTCTTCTTCTGACTTCGGGGTCTCTTCCGACTTCTCCGCTCTCCCTTTCCTGACTGGCTGGGCTGCGTGCTCGGATAAGGGCCTTGTATGGATTTTGGGGGGACCCCACACCATTTTTTCGGCGTAGGGGGTTCCCCTTAAAACCTATACCAGACCTAAGGGCCTGGTATGCCCTAGGAGGGGAATTCCCTCTCACCAGCGCGAGATGTATAGTACCCTGTCGCCGAGAACCAGCGCAATGGGATCATGCTGGAAACATTCTCGCGGGTACTGTAGTTTCTACAAAAGCCTGATGGTTTTGTGTACACACGATCTGACTTTGCTCCATCAGACTTTTGTTGCTGGAAAGTTTGTCCATTCGCACAGCCAACAAAAGTCTGATGAACTGAAAAAGTTTGTCTGATGGAGCGTACACACAGTCAGATGTTTCCTTAAAACAGCTAATGTTTGTTGTCAAAAAGTCAGATCGTGTGTACGGGCCTTAAGAATGGCCCAGTCAAAGTCCAGACCTAAATCCAATTAAGAAGCTGTGGCAAGACTTGAAAATTGCTGTTCACAGACACTCTCCATCCAATATGACAGAGCTTGAGCTATTTTGCAAAGAAGAATGGGCAAAAATGTCACTCTCTAGATGTGCAAAGCTGGTAGAGGCTTCCCCAAAAAGACTTGCAACTGTAATTGCAGAGAAAGGTGGTTCTACAAAGTATTGAGGGGGGCTGAATACAAATGCACGCCACACTTTTCACATATTTATTTGTAAAAAAATGTTGAAAACCATTTATCATTTGGTCTATTACATAAAATCCAAATAAAATACATTTACATTTTTGGTTGTAATATGACAAAATGTGAACATTGTTTAGGGGTATGACTACTTTTTCAAGGCACTGTATATATATATATATCTATATAGATAGATAGATATATATCTATCTATATAGATATATATCTATATATATATACATACACACTCACTATAGTTATAATACATTGCCTTTTAGGAGCCATTCACATCTGAGCAATGCAGGATTGTTGGCAGAATTGCACAATTCATGCCGCAATACTAAATTGCGCTGAAATTGTGTCAAAATACACAGAGTGTTTTTGGGTGTCATTTATTGGTAATGGCACCCCAAATGCAGTTAGCAGATATGCGTTTTGGCACACATTTTGTCATTTGACAAATACGCTACCAATGCACCAAAATGCACATTAAAAAAATTCACAAAAAAGGTTCAATTTGTTTTTTTGGGCCTGTTTTTATGCGCATTTTGCTGCAGTTTAACACATGTTTTGCATTGTTTTGTGTTTTTTAAAACACATTTTAGCAATTTAGCATTTTGGTGCTTTTTAACATGTATTTTGGCTAATGTATTACCTGCATGTTTGTGTGCATTCTGGAAATGCATGCAAAATGCTTGTGGTAGCATTAATTGTTATCGGCACTCCAAAAGTGGCTAGCAGATGTGCTGTTTGCCAAAATATACATGAAAACTAAATCAAAATGCACGTTTAAAAAGTGCCAAAATATGTGCTAATAGAAGCGCCAAAATGTGCGTTACAAACTACACCAAAATGCATGTTAAAAATAACCTGTGCCAAAATGTGCGTTAAATCTCTAAAATGTGTATTTAGAAAAGTGTATTTTAAAAAATACCATGTTAAAAAGCAGCAAAATGTGCGTAAATAATGGCACAATGCACAACAAAACTGGGCCAAAAACGGAAAATTTATATCAAATACTTATCGTAATTTTCCTTTCCTGATGGACTCCATGGCAGCCTACGTATGGGTTAATCCCGCCTCTCATACCTCATAGGACCCTACTCCCATAAATCTTTGCTTCTAGTCAGAGACCGTGTTCCGTAACTTAGCCTACTCCAGCAAATGGGAGGGAACTCCTGCTGCCATGGAGTCCATCAGGAAAGGAAAATTACGGTAAGTATTGGATATAAATTTTCCGTTCTCCTGACAGACTCCATGGCAGCCTATGTATGGGAAATAACTAGCCATACACACCCGGGTGGGCAATTGCTGGTTAAAGAAAAAAAGGTTTAATTGGCACCGTCAACAGATGAGACATGCAAACCAAAATTAACCAAAGACAAAGAGACCAGTTCTATGCAATAGTGCGTCATAAATGTGTTGATCGACGACCATGAGGCCGCTTTACAGATCACTTCCGGGATACATGACGGAAAGCTGCCCACGATGTAGAAACGCTCCTGGTAGAATGAGCGGTCACTGCCTCCAGAGGAGTCAAACCCTTAGCCTTATAAGCCCCTTGTATGGCTTGGACAATCCAAGCTGCGATGGTTCTGGAAGAAGAACGCAATCCTTTGTTTTTTCCGTAGAAATAAATGAATAGATGATCAGACCTCCGAAAAGAAGCTGTGGCTTCTAAATATTGCTTTAAAACTTCTCCAACATCTAAAAGGATGAATATTAGAGTCTTCAGTTGTCTGGAAAGTTGGAAGAACAATCTCTTGATTCTCGCGGAATACAGATGTTACCTTAGGATTTGATCCTAGCATAGGAATCAATACTACTCGATCAGGGAAGAAAGTAAGAAATGGCTCCTTGAATCCTAGAGAACTGATTTTGGAGACCCTCTTAGCAGATGTTATGGCTACTTGGAAGACAGCTTTGAGAGAAAGATCTTTAATAGTTGATTGATCCATATGTTGAATTTCTTTTCCTGAGAAGAAATCCAGGACAAAAGGAAGGTCCCACTTGGAAAACCTTGGTTTTCTTTGAGGTCTGAGCCTTATTGCTCCTCCTGAAGAATTGCCTGGTAAGAGGGTGTCTGGCCCAGGATACACCTGTGAAGGCAGATATTGCGGAAACCTGAACCCGTAAAGAACTTACTGATAATGACAGATCCAGGTCTGTTTGTAAAAAACCCAGAGTATCTTGTATCTTTGGATCATTACAGGAACCGTCAGTGGTGGAAACATAGTCTGCAAACTTTGACCAAATTCTTTGGTAAACTTTGTTGGTACCTGGTCTTCTGGCATTCAGTAAAGTAGCAACAGCCGTACTTGGACATCCTAGCGCTTCCAGCCTTCCCCTCTCAAGAACCAAGCCATCAGATGGAGATGGGATGGGCATGGGTGAAGAGATGTTCCCTGCAACAGGAGATCTGGTCTGGAAGGGAGAGGAACTGGATCCCGGTAACTGAGCTGCATCAGGAGGGGAAACCATGGCCTGTTGGACCAATATGGAACAACTGCCACTACTTCAGCTTCTTCCCACCTGAGCCTCGATAGAAATCGGAGAATGACCGGAAATGGGGGAAAGGCATAAGCCCTGTGAAATCTCCACTGGTCCGTCAGGGCATCCACTCTGAAGGCCTGGGGACAATGACAACTCATGTAGTATTTTTTCAGTTTGAAATTGCATGGGAAGGCAAACAGGTCTAATTCCGGCAAGATTCCCAGAGACAGAATCCAGATGAATACCTCGGTGTGGAGAGACCATTCATTGTTGTCCAGGGCAAATCTTGAGAGAAAGTCTGCCTGGACGTTTTGAATTCCGGCAAGGTAAACTGCTGTCAGATTCGTCAAGTTTGCCTGGGCCCAGGACATGATCGGGCTTACTTCTTTCAGTAAAGAGAGGCTGCAGGTGCCCCCCTGTCTCTTGATATAAGATACTGCTGTCGTATTGTCTAGCCTGAGGAGAACTGAGGCTCCTGCTGTCAAGTGGAGAAAAGCTTGTAGAGCATGGAAGGCAGCTCTGAGCTCCAGAACATTCGAGACTACACCTCGGGATGGGAAATCCCATTTGCCTTGGGCTACCTCCGTCAGACAGAGAGCTTCCCAACCTCTGTTGCTGGCATCCGTTGTCACTGTAATCCAGGAGACAGGTGCTATGGAATGGCAATTGAGGAGCTTTTTCCGCTGCAGCCACCAGGGGAGGCTCTCCCGCATAGAAGGGGTTATCCTGACAAGATGGTCTTGAGACCCCGGGTCCCACTGTTGGAGAAAACCCTTCTGGAAAGGCTGCATCTTCCATTGTACCCATTTCACCATGGGGGCTGTAGACACCATGGTATCGATTATCTTGAGGAATTGTGAGGCTCTGAGAAGAGATGATGACATTGCCAGATGAATTCTGTCCCGGATCACCGGAATTTTCTCTAGAGGCAAGGAGATGGTGCTCTTCACTGTGTTGAATTGGGCTCCGAGGAATATTAGAGACAGTGTCGGCTCTAGATGACATATTTCCTTGTTCAACAGCCAACCAACCTCTGTCAGAGTAGAGATGACCTGATCTCAATGTACCAACAGTTGCTCCCTGTCTTGGGAAAGTAAAAGTAGACCATCCAGGTAGTGGTGTAAGCGGATACCTCTGACCCTGATTAGTGCTACGACAGCCAGTAAGAGCTTCGAAAATACCTGTGGCGATGTTGTAAGCCCGAACGGGAGACATGTAAATTGAAGATGTATTTGGTCCACTGCGAAACAAAGATATTTCTGAAATTCCTTTGCAATCGGGACATGAAAGTAGGCGTCTTTCAGGTCTATGGAGACAAGCCAGTCGCCCGGTTGTATTGTCTGACGTATTGTTAGCAGTGTTTCCATCTTGAATTTTTCCTTCTAGATGAAGGAGTTCAGGTGTCTCAAATCGATGACTGGCCTCCAGGAGCCATTTTTTTTGAGGACCATGAAAAAGGGGGAGTAAACCCCTTGAAATCTTTCCTTGGTTGGAACCAGAATGGCGGTGCCTTGAGCCATTAGGGAGTCTGTGTAAGACAGAAGGACTTGTTTCTTTTCTTCTAAATGCGGAAGGACCATAGGAACAAACTGGTGTATGGGTGGACTGTTGAATACCCAAGTATGACCTGAGGAGACCGTTTTGACGGTCCAGTAGTCTTGAATCGAGGCTGCCTAGATATGCTGCAAATGGAGTAAACGAGCCCCGACTTGCTCCGTCTGGACAGGCCCCATATCAAAAGGACTTGGAAGCATCCCGTCCCCCTGACGGGGCTGTCTTTGAGGATTTTTGGCCGGAAGGTTGACTTCTCTTCCGGTTTTTTCTAAATTCACGGCCAGGCCTGTAGCGGCGAGCATCTCTAGCGTGCTCCGGTTCTTGCCTGGGTTGAGCTCTTCTTTGGATCAGGAGACGACGGTCCTGGGGTAAGAACACTGATTTACCTTCAGTAGCATGGGTAATGGCAGAGTCAAGCTTATTCCCAAAGAGTGAGGATCCCTCAAAAGGAATCCCACACCATGCTTGTTTAGAGGCAGGGTCTACAACCCACGGGCGTAACCACAGGGCGCGTTTAGCTGTAACCGAAGAGAGCATGACACGTGCCGCTAGGCGAATAATATCAAGGGATGCTTCCCCCAGGAAGACCGATGCCAGCTTCAGTTCGTGTACTGGTGAGCTCTTAACTAAATCTTCCTAAAGCTGCACCCACATCACCTGTCCAGGACTCCATAGCTTTAGACAGCGCTGCAAGAGCCAGGGCTGGTTTTCAAGCCATACCTGCTGTGATATAAATACATTTCAGATCAGTATCAATCTTCCTTTCTAAACCATCCTTGAAAGAAACGGTATCTTCTAGAGGGAGTGTAACATCTCCCCAGCCTCATAAGAGCCACATAAATAAGGGGTGCCGAATCTAGATGTTTTACCTCATCACTCTTGAATGGGTACATCTTTGCTATTTTGGAAATTAAGGAGTTTTTTCTTTCAACTTTACCCCATTCATCCGAAATGATTTCGCCAAGTTCACAGAGGAAGGGGAAATTTGGGCGTTCTTTCTTGAGATGTTTAAAGTACTTCCTCTGCTTAGAGGGCGCTTCCATTGGTTCTTCCCATCTCAATGCGTCTTTAACCGCTCTAACCAATTGTGGAACTAGGGAAAAATCAAAACCTGCACCAGGTTCATCCATCTCTGCCTCGCTGTCCGAGGATCCACTTAAAGAGAGAATACGTCGAGAACGACCCGGAATTTCGGGTTTAGCTCCTTCAGCGCCTAGAGCTGTAACAGAAGGAGGATTTAATGTTCGGTTGAAATCGGTTTTGTTCAGAGATTCTTGAACCATTTTCCTGACCAGAGCTTCTACTTGCTGGTCCCCAGCTCATCTTTCCTTCATAGCTCTAGAATAACATAGCTCACAGAGGGATTTACCCTCTGGAACATGAGCTTTACATCCCCAGCAAGCTTTCTTCTCTGAGCGGCTGGAATGGAGGTGCGAATAGCGTCCAGACCCAGATCGTGACCCTTCTTTGCGGTGTCCGGAGGATGTCCTAGTACATCTAGAACTTGACGTAGAATGATGTTGTTGCAACCTAGGCTGGTCATTATCCTTTTCTGCCGACAAATGACGTTCAGACCTAGAAGGGCTGAGGAAAAAAGGAAAAAATTACCCTGCTCCTACCCTAAACAGTACAGGCAGAATGAAAAACAAAACAACATTTTTCACCCTGGTAACAAGACACTGGTCACCGCCCACACCCATAACTGGCCTTCACAGTAAGGAGCACATGGAGGGCATATACATACAAGAAAAAGACAATTCCATAGCTCAACTCACCAACCAGTCTGCTGACCAACCAAATTTACCTGTCTAACCGTATGTTAAAAGCAGGGGTTTAGTTAGCACACATTTGCAAACGCATGTGAAAGCTGCAAGGCCTCGTCAAGGCACCCTGTATTACTTGCAGTCCTAACACTAAATTTATAAGTGTCTCCACAGTGGAAGCACATGCATTGAATGGATAGGTGTGAGACAGGTGAGCCAGGAGGCCGCCCTAGCCCCCTTAAAGGGACAGGACACACACTGGACACCCAGCAGTAGCAGCAGAGGCGTCCAGTGTGTCCCCGACCCAAATATACAAACGGTAACAAGACACTGGTCACCGCCCACACCCATAACTGGCCTTCACAGTAAGGAGCACATGGAGGGCATATACATACAAGAAAAAGACAATTCCATAGCTCAACTCACCAACCAGTCTTTAAGGGGGCTAGGGCGGCCTCCTGGCTCACCTGTCTCACACCTATCCATTCAATGCATGTGCTTCCACTGTGGAGACACTTATAAATTTAGTGTTAGGACTGCAAGTAATACAGGGTGCCTTGACGAGGCCTTGCAGCTTTCACATGCGTTTGCAAATGTGTGCTAACTAAACCCCTGCTTTTAACATACGGTTAGACAGGTAAATTTGGTTGGTCAGCAGACTGGTTGGTGAGTTGAGCTATGGAATTGTCTTTTTCTTGTATGTATATGCCCTCCATGTGCTCCTTACTGTGAAGGCCAGTTATGGGTGTGGGCGGTGACCAGTGTCTTGTTACCGTTTGTATATTTGGGTCGGGGACACACTGGACGCCTCTGCTGCTACTGCTGGGTGTCCAGTGTGTGTCCTGTCCCTTTAAGGGGGCTAGGGCGGCCTCCTGGCTCACCTGTCTCACACCTATCCATTCAATGCATGTGCTTCCACTGTGGAGACACTTATAAATTTAGTGTTAGGACTGCAAGTAATACAGGGTGCCTTGACGAGGCCTTGCAGCTTTCACATGCGTTTGCAAATGTGTGCTAACTAAACCCCTGCTTTTAACATACGGTTAGACAGGTAAATTTGGTTGGTCAGCAGACTGGTTGGTGAGTTGAGCTATGGAATTGTCTTTTTCTTGTATGTATATGCCCTCCATGTGCTCCTTACTGTGAAGGCCAGTTATGGGTGTGGGCGGTGACCAGTGTCTTGTTACCGTTTGTATATTTGGGTCGGGGACACACTGGACGCCTCTGCTGCTACTGCTGGGTGTCCAGTGTGTGTCCTGTCCCTTTAAGGGGGCTAGGGCGGCCTCCTGGCTCACCTGTCTCACACCTATCCATTCAATGCATGTGCTTCCACTGTGGAGACACTTATAAATTTAGTGTTAGGACTGCAAGTAATACAGGGTGCCTTGACGAGGCCTTGCAGCTTTCACATGCGTTTGCAAATGTGTGCTAACTAAACCCCTGCTTTTAACATACGGTTAGACAGGTAAATTTGGTTGGTCAGCAGACTGGTTGGTGAGTTGAGCTATGGAATTGTCTTTTTCTTGTATGAACATTTTTCACCCTACCTGCGGTGTAAGGGTTGGCTGCCGGGGGGCGGTGACACATCCATAGCAACAGAATCAAAGACTGAAATAAATCAAAAAAGGCAAATAAACAAGCCGCTTTACTGAAAAAGCAACATAGATTAACAGATGGCTACCACATCAAGTCTCCTACCTTAAATGTCAAAGAAATGATCACCGGTGTCAGGTCACCTGTATCCAGGTGACAGATGCACCCCGTTGGGGTCAGAAGTGCACCGCTATGATAGTGGACCCTAAGGCTGACTGCTGTGGATGGAACTCGGGGTGGTTCAGGAAGGCAGGTCCCCTGGAGCGCCAACAGGGATCCCACAGTGAGTTAGAGCATAGATTCCTCAGGGTGCGGAGTCTAAGAGCCAGCAGGTGTTCACCAGAGCCTCTAGTGGTGAGGATGGACTGGGCTGCAACTGGCTCCAGGTCGCGGCCCCCAGGGTCTCCCAGCTCACGCTCACGGTAGGCTACAGGAGGATGGAGAATAAACAGCAGCCCAGGACAGCAAGGGATAGTAAGGAGGTAGCCAAATGTTGGGGCGACTAGCAGACAAGGATAACAGAGAACACGCCAAAAGTCAGGGTCACAGGCAAACAGGGATAGTCGAGAACGCGCCAAAGGTCAGGATCACAAGCAGACAGGGATAGTCGGGAACACGCCAAGATTGGTAACAGAGACAGAGACAAACTTAGAGCACACGGCAAACAGGAAGCCAAACACACAATATTGCACGGCAAGGCAGGCTTGGAGAATACGGTGTTAAATAATGGTTCCTGTTGAGGCTAGGGTGGAGCCACACAGAGGGAAGATTACTTAAGCATGCAGATGTGAAAGTACAAGCCTCAAGGCTGATACACAGACCAGGTAAGAGACAGACAGGTCATGAATGTATTACGGCAAGGTCATGACAGTACTCCCCTCTTATGAGGCCTCCCCCTCCCCCGCTTTGGACCAGGCTTGGAGGGGAACTTCAAATGGAACTTCCTCAGTAGACGAGGTGCGAAGACTTCAGATGCAGAAATCCAAGATCTCTCCTCAGGACCGAAACCTTTCCAATCCACGAGATATTGAAGGACACCTTTATAGAAGCGAGAATTCAAAATTTGACTAACCTCGTACTCCTGATCATCTTCAGAGACTGGAGCCAAGGTAGGGAGAGGTCGAGAGAACTTATTGAAAACTAAAGGTTTCAGAAGGGATACATGAAAGGAGTTTGAGATCCTGAGGCTTTTAGGGATCTGGAGTTTAAAACAAACAGGATTCAGCTTAGAAATTATATTGTAAGGACCAATGAATCTCGGGGCAAACTTGAGAGAAGGAACCCGGAGTCTGATATTCCTGGTAGAAAGCCAGACTTTGTCTCCTGGCTGTAGAGAAGGCGGCTTACGCCTACGACGGTCAGCAAAACTTTTGAACTTGTTGGCAGTTTTCTGGAGGGAATCTGAACGTCAACCCACAAGGAATTGAATGATTCCTGAACAGTAGCCAAATCTGGGATGTCAGAAGAACAGGTCATAGAAAGAGGGAGCTGAGGATGTGTTCCATAAACAGTGACAAAGGGTGTCTTCTGAGAACTGACGCTGACATGATTGTTGTGTGAGAACTCTGCCCACGGGAGTAATGATGCCCAATCATCGTGATGAGCCGAGACCAAGGTACGGAGAAAGACTTCCAACTCCTGATTAACCCATTCAGTCTGGCCATTGGATAGGGGATGGTAAGAAGAGGTAAAATCCAAAGTAATGTTGAGGGATTTGCAAAAGGCTCTCCAAAAGTGAGAAGTAAACTGAACACCCCTGTCCAAAATGACATGGGAAGGGACACCATGAAGACGGAAAATCTCTCGTATGAAAAGGGGAACCAAGGCAGGAGCAGAAGGGAGACCAGGAAGAGGAACAAAATGGGCCATCTTGGAGAATCGATCAATTACCACCCAAATGACTGTATTCTTCTCAGAAGGTGGAAGATCGGTGATGGCTATGTGAGACCAGGGCTCCTTGGGAATGGGCAAGGGCATGAGAAGACCAGCAGGAGCCTGTGTGGAGGACTTAGACTGGGCACAGACATGACAAGCCTTAACATAGTCTTTGACATCCGAACAGAGAGTAGGCCACCAGTAGTGGTGACTGATGAGGAGGAAGGATCGAAGAAACCCAGCATGACCTGCCACCTTGGAGTCATGTCCTCAACGAAGGATCTTAGCTCTTAGCTCAGTGGGGACGAAGGTCCTGTCAGGAGGAATTTTTGACTTCAAGGTGGTAGAATGGGCAAGGATGCATGAAGTAGGGATAATCGGCTCAGGTTCAATGGTAGGCTCCTCATCCTGAATGTCAAAAGATCTAGAGAGTGCATCAGCCCGACTGTTGCAGGAACCAGGTTTGAATGTAATGGTGAAGTTAAAAAATTGAATCTGGGATTCAATCGTTTGGCATTCTGTAAGTACTGCAGATTTTTATGGTCAGTGAAAATTGTTATGGAATGTGGGGAACCCTCCAAGAGATGATGCCACTCCTCCAACGCCAATTTAATCGCAAGAAGTTCCTGATCACCAATAGCATAATTCTTCTCCGCCTGAGAAAATTTTCTGGAGAAAAACACACATGGTAGACGTTTTTTTCCCAAAGGATTGAAGAAGCACAGCTTCCACCCCAGCTGAGGAAGCGTCCACTTCAATAAAAAATGGATCCCCCGGGTCAGGTCGCCTCAACAAAGGTCCTGAAATGAAGGCCTGTTTCAAATCATGAAAGGCAGAGACAGCTTCGGGGGACCACTCCTTGGCATTAGCAGCCTTCTTGGTCAAGGCGATAATTGGCGAAGCAATAGAGGAGTAATTCTTAATGAACTGCCTGTAATAATTCATGAACCCAAGAAAGCGCTGCATTGCCTTGAGGCCGGCAGGAAGAGGCCAGTTGGTAATGGCCAAGACCTTCCCAGGATCCGAAGACCGAAGTTAGAGATGAAGCATCCCAGAAACAGGACTTCAGAACATTCAAAAGAACATTTCTCCAGCTTGGCGTACAGATTATTTTCTCGAAGGCGCTGAAGTACAATCCGGACATGGTCTCTGTGAACCGACAGACTGTCCGAAAAGATGAGAATGTCATCCAGGTAGATGACAACAAATTGGTAAAGCAGATCCCTGAAGATTTTGTTAACAAAGTTTTGGAGCACCGCTGGGGTGTTACACAAACCAATAGGCATGACCAAGTATTCGTAATGCTCATCTCTAGTGTTAAACGCAGTTTTCCATTCATCCCCTTCCCGTATTTGGATCAAATTGTATGCACCCCTGAGATCCAACTTGGTAAAAATGGAGGCACCTTTCAACCTGTCAAATAGTTCTGATATTAGGGGTAGGGGGTATCGATTTTTGATCGATACTGCATTTAGGCCTCGGTAGTCAATGCAGGGTCTTAGGGTACCATCCTTTTTGACAACAAAAAAGAACCCTGCTCCTGTAGGCGATGAGAATTTCCGGATGAATCCTTTTTCTAGATTTTCTGCAACATACTCAGACATGGCCTGGGTCTCTGGGATGGACAGAGGGTAGGTACGACCCCTGGGTAGAGCTGTTCCAGGAACAAGGTCAATGGCACAGTCAAAGGACCTGTGAGAAGGAAGCACCTCAGCTGACTTTTTACAGAACACATCCCGGAAATCGCTATATGCAGCGGGAAGGGCAGAGGATACTGAGGTGGTAGCCACGGGAAGTCTCCCCTTAGGGGCAACCTTGAGTAGGCAGGAAGAGAAACAGGAGGGACCCCAAGCCAGGTGTCTGCCCAGAAGTCCAGTCAATGTGTGGAAAGTGGAGCTGCAACCAAGAAAGCCCCAATACGATAGGGGTTGAGACCCTAGGAAGGAAAGAAAGGATATCCACTCCTGGTGGAGTATCCCTACCGACATCTTAACAGGAGGGGTCTAGAAGTGGATAGGCCCCCCTGGAAGAACAGTGTCATCAATCGCCGAGACCACCAATGGAGTGGTGAGGGGTAAAAGGGTAAGGTTCATGGAAGATACAGTTCTCCAGTCCATAAAGTTGCCAGCGGCTCCCAAATCCAGATAAGCTAAGGCCAAGTGGGAGGAAACACCAACATGAAGAAACACAGAAAGGAGGAGACGAGAAGATGACTTTTCTGGGTCCAATACTCCACGTTCCAGATGTATTACCCAAGCTTTTCCTGGATGAAATGAGCATGTGTCACGAAAATGACCTTTGCCCCCACAGCAGAGACACAGGCCCAGAGTTCTGCGCCTAGCACGTTCCTTGGGGGATGGCCTGGTCTGGCCCAGCTGCATGGGTTCCTTAGTTGGCAGGAGATGCTCCACAGGATGAAAAGAGGGGAACTCGGGCTGGCTAAGGACCAAGGAGTGCTGGTGTCGCTTTTCTAGGGTCCTTTCCTGAAAACGAATATCAATCTGGTTAGACAGGGAGATAACTTTGTCCAGATCAGTGGGGATGGTTCTTCCTGCTAATTCATCCTTCACTCTATCAGAAAGGCCATGCAGAAAGGTTGCGATTAAGGCCTCATTGTTCCAGCTCAGCTCAGCCATCAGTATGCGGAAATGAAGAGCATACTGTCCCATAGAAGCAGGCTCTTTTTGGAGACATAAGAGGGCGCTGGCCGCTGAAGAGATACAACCTGGTTCCTCAAAGATAATCCGGAAGAGTTTCAGAAAATTAGAGAGGCTGGAAACCACTGGGTCTTTCCCCTCCCACATAGGGGCAGTCCAAGCTAAAGCCTTGCCGGACAGGAGAGAAATAATATAGGCTACCTTTGCCTGATCAGACTGGAAGTTTTGGGGTTGGAGTTCAAAATGAATTGTACACTGGCTAAGGAACCCTCTGCAGGCCTTGGAATCCCCAAAGTAACGGGACGGAGCTGGTATGTGCAAAGGGTTAGCGGCTGCGACTGTAAGCGGAGCTGATACGGCAGCCGATTGCGATTGTGGAACCAGGGAGCCTAAGGAGGCTTGAAGTTGTTCAAAGCGGGAAGCCAAATCCTGAAGGAATCGCATCACCTGGGTCTGATTAGATTCCTAGGTCTCGAGTCTGTGGACTATGCCCTGCAGCTGAACAACGGCAAGTAGCGGCACATCAGACGGGTCCATGGCCGTGCAAACTATCAGGTCACCTGTATCCAGGTGACAGATGCACCCCGTTGGGGTTAGGAGTGCACCACTATGATAGTGGACCCTAAGGCTGACTGCTGTGGATGGAACTCGGGGTGGTTCAGGAAGGCAGGTCCCCTGGAGCACCAACACGGATCCCACAGTGAGTTAGAGCATAGATTCCTCAGGGCGCGGAGTCTAAGAGCCAGCAGGTGTTCACCAGAGCCTCTAGTGGTGAGGATGGACTGGGCTGCAACTGGCTCCAGGTCACGGCCCCCAGGGTCTCCCAGCTCACGCTCACGGTAGGTTACAGGAGGATAGAGAAGAAACAGCAGCCCAGGACAGCAAGGGACAGTAAGGAGGTAGCCATATGTTGGGGCGACTACTAGACAAGGATAACAGAGAACACGCCAAAAGTCAGGGTCACAGGCAAACAGGGATAGTCGAGAACGCGCCAAAGGTCAGGGTCACAAGCAGACAGGGATAGTCGGGAACACGCCAAGATCGGTAACAGAGACAGAGACAAACTTAGAGCACACGGCAAACAGGAAGCCAAACACACAATATTGCACGGCAAGGCAGGCTTGGAGAATACGGTGTTAAATAGTGGTTCCTGTTGAGGCTAGGGTGGAGCCACACAGAGTGAAGATTACTTAAGCATGCAGGTGTGAGAGTACAAGCCTCAAGACTGATACACAGACCAGGTAAGAGACAGACAGGTCATGAATGTATTACTGCAAGGTCATGACAACCGGGAAGCCGCTGCCTGAGCTCTAAAGCATCCCAAATAATAGCTGTGTCTGACAGCTATTTGAATCTGCCGCTTGAGCGATGATGTCACCACGTCAACAGCGCACCTGCGCCGTGACCGACGCCGCTCTCTGATGCTCGCATGCATGCGCGACCGCTGCCATCTTTCCTCAACTGCACAAGCATGAACCAAGCCTCGATTTAAATTGAGACTTCGCAGCTGCGCAGTTAGATCGTGAACCGGCGGACTGGCACGCATCTGCCCTGACCAGGAAACCGGAGCAAATATCGACAAACAACAGACACAAAACAGCTGCCATGAGAAATATAAATGCATATGTTACGATTACAGCACACCCGCGATCCGTCCTGGGACTGGGAGCTTTGTCATACTCACTGCACGACCAGGGTATTCTTAAGAAAAGGCCTCCCGCTAATAGCTGGGACGTTTGGCCTTGCTGCCGCTTTCCAGCCAATGGCTAGTTAGTAAGCAACTCAAGGCATTGCTTTTAAATCACCCATGTCCACCCTGCTAATAGCTGGGGAAGCTGGACTCCATAAAGGACACCGCCATCACCATTATTCACATGCAAAACCACCAGCACTGGATCAAGAACTTCATAAGATAAGACACCTTGGTCCTAGAAGAAGGACAAAAAAGGAACATGGTCTCTGACTAGAGGCAAAGATTTATGGGAGTAGGGTCCTATGAGATATGAGAGGCGGGATTAACCCATACATAGGCTGCCAAGGAGTCTGTCAGGAAATACACATTTAAAGAATGTGCCAAAATGTGCATAAAAAAACTTTAAAAAGCATTAGTTGTCAGTGCTTATTTTGTCATGTAATTACATGGTCTTTTAACTTTGGTTTTACTTCTTAAACTCAGCTGCCCTGTAATCACATAGGTATCTCACAAGATCCCCTTCTACACAGATCTCAGCTGTTCTCAGAGGAAAAACTTCTCCTCTCTACTTCTTCTGAGAACAAATATTCTCCGCTTCATAAACAGGGTGCCAGAGGAGATGATTTTTCTCTGAGAACTGCTGAGAACTGAAATTAGATAAATTATCTCTGTTTAATAAACGTACACCTAAGACAAAATATCCCCCGTGGCCGGCTGGCGAAGGAGATGGCCGCTTGAAAGCACTGCTCTGCATACAGCCAGCTCGCCGGAGCTTCTAACGGACATCCAGCGCCATAAAAAGAGGCACAAATATCACACAGCAGGTCAGGCATCCCTCCGCTACATGCCCCGTAAGCGGAAAGACCGGAATCCCTCTAGAAGAATGACGGACTTCTACTCACAGCCCCGTCGCTCCTCCAGCCAAGATGGCTCCCAGCCGCACAAACGTGGCTTCACTAAGGATACAGAGAGACGTCTGCAACACTTCTCCCCGGACTTCTCTAACTCACACCAGGTGAACGGCAGAGCCTCCCAGTCCTCCTCCTGTTCTTCCAGCCCAGTGAAGGCTAAGCTCAAATACCAAGACACACCGATCTCAACTCTGGAGGTGAGTGACATGGCAGGCTCCCTAGACGACACCAGGGAGCTGCAGGACTCCATTACTGAATTCCCCACAGTAAATCAACCAGTGCTAGATACCACATTAAAAGATATGCTGGTATCCTTACGTAGCACACTCCATGCAGATATTCTGTCACTTGCTCAGCAGTTTAAAGCAGAAGTGAGAGAGATTGGGGAAAGAGTCACACATGTGGAACATAAAATGGGAGACTTTGCCTCTACTTTTAATGAGCTGATAGATGCCCATAATACCCATGAAGATGAAATCACATGGATGAAATCTAAAATCGCAGATCTGGAGAATCGCTCCAGACGCAACAATATTAAAATTAGAGGAATCCCCGAAGAGATCAAAAATCCTGATTTAATGTCTTTCTTTACCGATGTGATGAAAGATGCCCTACCAGACCTCCCGCTGGAAGATTTATTAATCGACCGCATACATAGGTTGCCAAAACCTAAGCACATCCCGGCGCATCTACCCAGAGATACGATAGCTCGCATCCACTTCTTTACGACGAAGGAGAAATTAATGGCGGCCTTTAGACATGCAGATCAACTCCCGGATCATTTGCAGACACTGTCGCTGTTCGTAGATCTGTCTGCCCATACCACGCATCAAAGAAGACAACTTGCCACCATAACGAAACATTTGCGAAACCACCACATTTCTTACCAGTGGAGGTACCCGGCAAAACTCCTTGTCACGAAAGACGATCGTGTCTACACAATCACTTCCTTAAAAGAGGGCATTCGCATTCTCTGAGATTGGCAAATCCTAGATCCAGACACTGAAATTACAGACAAGGCGATCTCACAGCATGCCTCTCATCCTCACAAGTTCCCTTCCACTAATCAAGGGCCTGGATAAACCTCTTCACAAACAAGCTGACCTGGCTCCGGCGAGCTAGTATAATGCACAAGCTGTTAAATTATACCATAGTTGCAGTTGTTCCCCCGAATGTTGCGGACAACTACCCGCTCAGGTTCTACATAGAACCATACCTTTTTTCTTGTTTCCATTTCTGGATACCTGTTCCTGTAGGAACAGCTGGTTCTTCTCCCTTTTTCCCTACCTATCCTCCCTTCACTAACTAACTGTGGCATACCCAATTGCCGATTTCCAGCACTAGCTGCACCCTATTGACTAATTTGGATTTACTTCGCAATTTAGATCCCCGTGGTACCCTTAAAACACAGATTGCCAACTAAACATCCCACTTTCTCAAACTTCTGCCTGTTGAAATAATAAGTTTAAAGATGGAATTTAAAATCTCCTCACTGAATGTTAAAGGCCTGAACAGTCCATTTAAATGACAAACGGCATGGAAAGAAGCATCCTGACTTAACTGTGACATTTTTTGCTTACAAGAAACACACTTTGCCTCGAAAAATCCTCCGGCATTCAATCATAAAAAATTCCCCCATATATTTCAAGCTAATGCTCCAACAAAAAAAAGAGGGGTTCTCATTGCTATAAAAGATTCAGTAGCATTCACACTGACTTCCTTGACAGTGGATCCTTTGGGAAGATACCTGGTTCTAGTGGGACAGATAAACAATATTCTCTACTCTATCGTCAACGTATACTTGCCCAATATCAGACCGATCTCAGCTTTTAACAAAATTTGGAAAAAGGTCCACCCTCTTTGCCAGGGTCAAATCATTTTGTGTGGAGACTTTAACGCCATAACAGACCGCAAAATGGACTCCAACTCCTCACCAAGTCGATCCCACAGAACAACCCTAGCGAACTTCCTTGACTCATCTTCCCTATTTGATGTGTGGAGATGTCAACACGCCACGGAAAAGGATTTTACCTTTTTTTCACATGCCCATAAATCCTACACCCGTATTGACTTTTTTTTTACAGATAAATTTCTTTTGCAGGAGATCCAACAATCAGAGATTGAAAACATTACGTGGTCAGACCACGCGCCTGTGTCCATTTCACTGGGGAGGGGAAAGCTAGGGACGAGAGTGAACAGATGGAGAAACGATGCAGTACTCATGGCTCGCCCTGAGAACAAGCTACAAATACAAAAAGCACTACAGGAATTTTTTGAAATAAACGCTCCGTCCACGGCGGACCCCTTCACACTGTGGAATTTGCACAAGACATTTATTCGAGGAATATTAATGAAGCAGAGTGCCACCGCTAGGAAGCTTAGGTCACAGCGGCTTAATACCATACTTGCCTCTATAAAATTATTAGAACAAACCCATAAATTGAATCCTCTTCCACACATACTGACGAAACTCAATCAGACGAGACTTGACCTGAGAGAAATCCTAACAAACCAACACCTTAAGCAACTAAGAGCTTCAAAAGCAAACTTCTATCTTCATGGCAACAAAGCAGGTAAATTGCTCGCAAGCCAACTTAAAGACAGAACAGCCAAACAAAAACTAACCCACATATTCCATCCCAAATCAGGACAAAAATTACTGAACCCACAAGAAATTGCAGATGCCTTTAGGATATATTACAGCTCACTATATAATCTTCAACAACAGGAAGGCATCCCTCAACCCACACCAGATACCATAGACAAATTCCTGAACTCAATTGACCTACCCCTTCTCTCTCCAGAAGACAGACTGATCCTTAACCAACCCTTTACACAAGCAGAAATTCTTAACCACTTGACGACCGCCTCACGCCGATTTACGTCGGCAAGGTGGCACGGACAGGCAAAATCACGTACATATACGTGATTTGCCTTCCGCGGGTGGGGGGTCCGATCGGTCCCCCCCCGGTGCCCGAGGCGGTCGCCATTTCTTCCCGGGCGATGAGAGGTGAGGGCGAGGCCATCCATTGTTGGCCACCCCCTCCCGATCGCTCCCGGCGAATGAGAATGCTTCCTTTCCCTCTGTAATGTAAACAGAGGGAAAGGAAGTGATGTCATCCCTCCTCGAGTCGGTCTTTTTGATCCGGCGCCGAGGAGAGAAGACATCAAGTAAGTCTGCACAACACTACACTAACAGTAGAACACGCCAGGCACACTTGTCACCCCCCATCACCCCCGATCACCCCCCTGTACCCCCTGTCACTCTGACACCAATAGCATTTTATTTTTTTTTGCATTGGTGTCAGTTTGTGTCAGTTACAAGTGTTAGGGCAGTTAGGTTAGCCCCCTTTAGGTCTAGGGTACCCCCCCTTAGGTCCAGGGTACCCCCCTAACCCCCCCTAATAAAAGTTAACCCCTTGATTACCCCCCGTCACCAGTGTAGCTAAGCGATCGTTTTTCTGATCGCTGTATTAGTGACACAGGTGACGCTAGTTAGGGAGGTAAGTATATAGGTTCGCTGTCAGTGTTTTATAGCGACAGGGACCCCCATATACTACCTGCTAAAGGTTTTAACCCCCTGATTGCCCCCTAGTTAACCCTTTCACCAGCGATCACCGTATAAGTGTTACGGGTGACGCTGGTTAGCTAGTTTGTTTTTTGTAGTTTATTACAGTTTATTATAGTTTTAGGGCACCCGCCGTTTATTACCCTATAAAGGTTTAACCCCCTAATTGCCCGGCGGTGATATAAATTACATTTTTAGGGTCAGATAAGGTCTGCGTCGCCCCAGGCAGCATCAAGTTAGCGCCAGTACCGCTAAAACCCACGCACGCAGCATACACCTCCCTTAGTGCTATAGTATCTGAGCGGATCGATATCTGATCCGATCAGATCTATACTCCCCAGCAGTTTAGGGTTCCCTGAAACGCAGTGTTAGCGGGATCAGCCCAGATACCTGCTAGCACCTGCGTTTTGCTCCTCGGCCCAGCCCTGCCCAGCCCACCCAAGTGCAGTATCGATCGATAACTGACACTTACAAAACACTAAGCACACATAACTGCAGCGTTCGCAGAGTCAGGCCTGATCCCTGCGATCGCTAACAGTTTTTTGGTAGCGTTTTGATACAGTCGCTGACAGTCAGGAGCTTTTTTGCCTGTGAGTCTCACTAGTGTACCCCTAAATTTAGAGCCCAAAATGGCAAATCGAAGGTACACTAGTGAAGAGGCCTACACGTTTCTGAGTATGACAGATAGTGAAGAGGAAGTCACTCATCTGTCAAGTTCAGGCTCAGAATACGAACCTGTAGAGGACAGCGGCTCCGTGACAGATAGCTCTGACGACAGAGTTGTGGTCCCTGCTAAGGTCAGGCGTACCAGACCCCAATCTTCTTCTGTCCTTGAAGTGCAAGAACCGCAGGGCTCTCGTATGGAGCAGAGAAGTACTAGCGCCGCTATTCCTTCTGGTGAACTGGCAAGCACCAGCGGCCTAGTACACCCTGGTCGTACATCCAGCACTGCAGTATCACGTGGTGACGTGGCGAGTCCCATAAGTGCAGTTCAAGCTGGCGAGGTGGCAAGCACTAGTAGTGTCCCGCTGCCACCAAGAAGACAAAGACAGGCCCGTCGTGCCTATAGTGCCCTTCCTGCTGCATTGGCCAATCCAAATTGGGAACCCTCCACTTCTGCAGCACCCGTACTTCCCCCTTTCACTGGCCAACCCGGAATTCAGGTGGAAACAGTTGACTTTACGCCACTGGATTTTTATTCACTGTTTTTCACCGAAGATCTCTATAGATCTATTGTGGACCAAAGCAATTTATACGCTGGTCAACACATCGCCGCTAATCCCCAGTCCTCCCTTGCCAGAGATTGGAGACCAATTACGGTCTCCGAATTTAAGACCTTTCTGGGCCTTTCCCTCCTCATGGGGTTGAATAAAAAGAGTAAGTTGCGGTCATATTGGTCCACTGACCCAATTTACCATTCACCCTTGTTCTCTGCTTCCATGGCCAGGGCACGATACGAGCAGATTTTGCGGTTCATGCACTTCAACGACAATAAACTCTGTCGTTCTCGTGGAGACCCTGCATACGATTGGCTTTACAAAATTCGGCCCCTCATAAACCACTTCAACCAACGTTTTGCAGACATGTTTACCCCCCATCAAGTTGTCTGCATTTATGAGTCCCTGATTAAATTTTCTGGCCGCTTGTCATTCAAACAGTACCTTCCCAGCAAGCGTGCCAGATACGGGGTCAAGATGTATAAGCTCTGTGACAGGGCCACAGGCTATACATATAGTTTTATGGTTTACGAGGGCAAAGATAGTCACGTAGAGCCGACAAACTGCCCTGACTACATAGGAAGCGCTGGCAAGATAGTGTGGGACTTGGTATCACCCTTATTCGGAAAGGGGTACCACTTGTACGTGGACAATTATTATACGAGCGTGCCACTTTTTAGTCACTTGTTTGATCAGCAGATTGGAGCATGTGGCACCGTGCGACCTAATCGCCGGGGCTTTCCCCAGCGGCTTGTAGATTCCCGTCTTAGGCTGGGGGAGAGAGCCTGCTTGAAGTATAATAATTTGCTCGCTATGAAGTGGAGGGATAAGAAGAATGTTTTCGTTCTCACCTCCCTTCATACAGACACGACGACCCAAATTCCTACGGCGACTGGTGTTGTGGAGAAACCCCTCTGTGTCCATTAATACAACCTTAATATGGGAGGGGTGGACCTCAACGACCAGTTGTTGGCGCCGTACCTAGTTGCCCGTAAGGCCAGACGCTGGTACAAAAAAGTGTCTGTTTATTTATTTCAATTGGCTTTGCTGAACGCTCATGTGCTATACAGAGCTTCAGGACAGACTGGATCCTTCCTTAAATTCTAGGAAGAGATCGTCAGAGCCCTTCTGTTTCACCTTCCCCAACCAAATGCAGTAAGCCGGCTGCATGAGCGGCATTTTCTTTATGCCATCCCGAGTACCCCTACCCAACGAGCCCCCCAAAAAAGATGTCGTGTCTGCAGCAAGCGCGGATTAAGGCGTGACACCCAGTCTTATTGTCCCTCCTGTCCTGGCAATCCTGGTCTTTGCATGGGTGAATGCTTTGAACGCTACCATACATTAGTTGAGTATTAGCGTAGGGTTCAGCACTGCACAGACTAGGCACACTAACACAGGGTCTCCCAAGATGCCATTGCATTTTGAGAGACCCAAACCTGGAACGAGTTACAAAAGTTAAAAGTTACTAAAAAAAAGTGTAAAAAAAAAATAAAAAAAAAATAAAAAAAAATAAAAACACAAAAAAAAATATAAAATAAAAAAAACAAAAATAGTTGTTGTTTTATTGTTCTCTCTCTCTCTATTCTCTCTCTATTGTTCTGCTCTTTTTTACTCTATTCTATTCTGTAATGTTTTATTGTTATTATGTTTTACCATGTTTGCTTTTCAGATTTTTTATACTTTACCGTTTACTGTGTTTTGTTGGTAACCATTTTATTGTTTTCAGGTACGCCATTCAGTTGCAGCGCGGATTTATTTATCTTGACAGCAACAGCGTTTGCTCCCACGATATATAAAGCCGTGACTCCAGCGCTGTTGGAGGTGATTTTACCACCACAGTTACATACTTCAGCATATATGCCGAAGCGTGGGGGCAGCAGTGGGTGGAGGAGCAATTTGCTCCTGCCTTTTGCGGGAGGATGCCCCCATGCTTCGGCATATATATATTTTAGGCACAGGTTGCGTTAAATGTTTTATTTTTTACTATGTTTTTTTTTTGTATTTGCTTTGCAGGTATGGTAAGTCTTACTGTTATACTGTAATGTTACTTTGTTTTATTGTTAACCATCATTTGCTTAGCAGGTACACCATTCAGTTGCAGCGCGGATTTATTTATCTTGACAGCAACAGCGTTTGCTCCCACGATATATAAAGCCGTGACTCCAGCGCTGTCGGAGGTGATTTCACCACCACAGTTACATACTTCAGCATATATGCCGAAGCGTGGGGGCAGCAGTGGGTGGAGGAGCAATTTGCTCCTGCCTTTTGCGGGAGGATGCCCCCATGCTTCGGTATATATAAATGGTGCATGTATGCCCATCATTAGAAGTGGGTGGATGAAGGGAGGTATTCTAATGGTGGGCATACCCACCGATCAATATCTTTTTTTCGTTCAGCCCACAGGCTGCATGAAAAAAAAGTTTACAATATATGCCTAACAAGGACCAGCAACGTACTGGTATGTTGCTGGACTTTGAGTGGTTATACCAGAATGATGCCTGCAGGTTTAGGTATCATCTTGGTATCATTCTTTTCAGCCAGTGGTCGGCTTTCATGTAAAAGCAATCCTAGCGGCTAATTAGCCTCTAGACTGCTTTTGCAAGCAGTGGGAGGGAATGCCCCCCCACCATCTTCCATGTTTTTCTCTGGCTTTCGTGTCCCAACAGGGAACCTGAAAATGCATCCGGTGATTCAGCCAGCTGACCATAGAGCTGATCAGAGACCAGAATGGCTCCAAACATCTCTATGGCCTAAGAAACCGGAAGCTACGAGCATTTCATGACTTAGATTTCGCCGAATGTAAACAGCGCCATTGGGAAATTGGGAAAGCATTTTATCACACCGATCTTGGTGTGGTCAGATGCTTTGAGGGCAGAGGAGAGATCTAGGGTCTAATAGAGCCCAATTTTAAAAAAAAGAGTACCTGTCACTACCTATTGCTCTCATAGGGGATATTTACATTCCCTGAGATAACAATAAAATTAATTTAAAAAAAATAAAAATGAAAGGAACAGTTTAAAAATAAGATAAAAAAGCAAAAAAATAATAAAGAAAAAAAAAAAAAAAAAAAAAGCACCCCTGTCCCCCCCTGCTCTCGCGCAAAGGTGAACGCAAGCGTCGGTCTGGCGTCAAATGTAAACAGCAATTGCACCATGCATGTGAGGTATCACTGCGAAGGACAGAACGAGGGCAGTAATTTTAGCAGTAGACCTCCTCTGTAAATCTAAAGTGGTAACCTGTAAAGGCTTTTAAAGGCTTTTAAAAATGTATTTATTTTGTCACCGCTGAGTGTTTGTGCGCAATTTTAAAGCATGTCATGTTTGGTATCCATGTACTCGGCCTAAGATCATCTTTTTTATTTCATCAAACATTTGGGCAATATAGTGTGTTTTAGTGCATTAAAATTTAAAAAAGTGTGTTTTTTCCCCAAAAAATGCGTTTGAAAAATCGCTGCGCAAATACTGTGTGAAAAAAAATATGAAACACCCACCATTTCAATCTGTAGGGCATTTGCTTTAAAAAAATATATAATGTTTGGGGGTTCAAAGTAATTTTCTTGCAAAAAAAAATTATTTTTTCATGTAATCAAAAAGTGTCAGAAAGGGCTTTGTCTTCAAGTGGTTAGAAGAGTGGGTGATGTGTGACATAAGCTTCTAAATGTTGTGCATAAAATGCCAGGACAGTTCAAACCCCCCCCAAATGACCCCATTTTGGAAAGTAGACACCCCAAGCTATTTGCTGAGAGGCATGTCGAGTCCATGGAATATTTTATATTGTGACACAAGTTGCGGGAAAGAGACAAATCTTTTTTTTTTTGCACAAAGTTGTCACTAAATGATATATTGCTCAAACATGCCATGGGAATATGTGAAATTACACCCCAAAATACATTCTGTTGCTTCTCCTAAGTATGGGGATACCACATGTGTGGGACTTTTTGGGAGCCTAGCCGCACACGGGACCCCGAAAACCAAGCACCGCCTTCAGGCTTTCTAAGGGCGTAAATTTTTGATTTCACTCTTCACTGCCTAGCACAGTTTCGGAGGCCATGGAATGCCCAGATGGCACAACCCCCCCCCCCAAATGACCCAATTTTGGAAAATAGACACCCCAAGCTATTTGCTGAGAGGTATAGTGAGTATTTTGCAGACCTCACTTTTTGTCACAAACTTTCGAAAATTGAAAAAAGAAAAAAAAATACATTTTTCTTGTCTTTCTTCATTTTCAAAAACAAATGAGAGCTGCAAAATACTCACCATGCCTCTCAGCAAATAGCTTGGGGTGTCTGCTTTCCAAAATAGGGTCATTTGGGGGGGTTTTGTGCCATCTTGGCATTTTATGGCCTTCAAAACTGTGATAGGTAGTGAGGAGTGGAATCACAACTTAACGCCCTTAGAAATCCTGAAGCCGGTGCTTGGTTTTCGGGGCCCCGTATGCGGCTAGGCTCCCAAAAAGTCCCACACATGTGGTATCCCCGTACTCAGGAGAAGCAGCAGAATATATTTTGGGGTGTAATTCTACATATGTTCATGGCATGTTTGAGCAATATATCATTTAGTGACAACTTTGTGCAAAAAAAAAAAAAAAAAATTGTCACTTTCCCGCAACTTGTGTCAAAATATAAAATATTCCATGGACTCAACATGCCTCTCAGCAAATAGCTTGGGGTGTCTACTTTCCAAAATGGGGTCATTTGGGGGGGTTTTGTGCCATCTGGGCTTTTTATGGCCTTCAAAACTGTGATAGGCAGTGAGGAGTGAAATCACAACTTTACGCCCTTAGAAATCCTGAAGCGGTGCTTGGTTTTCGTGGGCCCCGTATGCGGCTAGGCTCCCAAAAAGTCCCACACATGTGGTATCCCCATACTCAGGAGAAGCAGCTAAATGTATTTTGGGGTGCAATTCCACATATGCCCATGGCCTGTGTGAGAAATATATCATTTAGTGACAACTTTGTGCAAAAAAAAAAAAAAATTGTCACTTTCCCGCAACTTGTGTCAAAAAAGAAAGTATTCCATGGACTCAACATGCCTGTCAGCAAATAGCTTGGGGTGTCTACTTTCCAAAATGGGGTCATTTGGGGGGGTTTTGTGCCATCTGGGCATTTTATGGGCTTCAAAACTGTGATAGGTAGTGAGGAGTGAAATCAAAAATTTATGCCCTTAGAAATCCTGAAGGCGGTGATTGGTTTTCGGGGCCCCGTACGCGGCTAGGCTCCCAAAAAGTCCCACACATGTGGTATCCCCATACTCAGGAGAAGCAGCTGAATGTATTTTGGGGTGCAATTCCACATAGGCCCATGGCCTGTGTGAGCAATATATCATTTAGTGACAACTTTTTGTAAATATTTTTTTTTTTTTTTGTCATTATTCAATCACTTGGGACAAAAAAAATAAATATTCAATGGGTTCAACATGCCTCTCAGCAATTTCCTTGGGGTGTCTACTTTCCAAAATGGGGTCATTTGGGGGGGTTTTGTACTGCCCTGCCATTTTAGCACCTCAAGAAATGACATAGGCAGTCATAAACTAAAAGCTATGTAAATTCCAGAAAATGTACCCTAGTTTGTAGACGCTATAACTTTTGCGCAAACCAATAAATATACGCTTATTGACATTTTTTTTACCAAAGACATGTGGCCGAATAAATTTTGGCCTAAATGTATGACTAAAATTGAGTTTATTGGATTTTTTTTATAACAAAAAGTAGAAAATATCATTTTTTTTCAAAATTTTTGGTCTTTTTCCGTTTATAGCGCAAAAAATAAAAACCGCAGAGGTGATCAAATGCCATCAAAAGAAAGCTCTATTTGTGGGAAGAAAAGGACGCAAATTTCGTTTGGGTACAGCATTGCATGACCGCGCAATTAAAAGTTAAAGCGACGCAGTGTCAAATTGGAAAAAGACCTCTGGTCCTTAGGCAGCATAATGGTCCGGGGCTCAAGTGGTTAAAGTAATTCAGACACTTCCACATGATAAAGCACCTGGACCTGATGGATTCTCCTCAGAATATTATCAATTCTTTCAAAATACCCTTTCCAAATATATGGAGGGCGTGTACAATGCCGCTGTGACCAGAGCTTCCTTCCCGGAAGAAATGTTAACTGCAAACATTATTACCATACCAAAACCGGGAAAGGACTCTGCATATGTACAAAATTTTAGGCCTATTTCTCTTTTAAATGTTGACCTGAAGATATATGCAAAACTTATCTCCAATAGGCTACAACCTTTTCTACCTGCTCTAGTGAAACCAGATCAAATGGGTTTTGTTCCGGGGCCGCCAGGCCCCTGATGCCACCAGACATGTCATAATTCTCATCCACCAGGCGGAGGCCTCTCGGAGGCCTTCTCTGCTGTTGACTCTAGACGCAGAGAAGTCCTTCGACAGGGTCCACTGGGGATACCTAGCTAGAGTACTGGAAAAATTTGGCATAAAAGGTGAATTATTCTCTGCCATCACAGCCTTATATACAGTCCTGTCTGCCTATGTATTCTCAGAAGGCCTATTCTCTAAAAATTTTATGATTTCAAATGGCACAAGACAGGGATGTCCCCTATCCCCGCTCATTTTTGCATTAGTGATGGAACCCCTTGCTGAGAAAATCAGGTCCCATAATGTCATCAAAGGGATAAAGGTAGGAGAGGATCATTACCCTATAACACTCTTTGCAGATGACATTATTTTAACACTGGAAGACACGGCCAAATCCTTGCCAGAAGTACATCAGATCCTAACCGAATTCAACCAGGTTTCCCTGTATAAAGTCAATGAAACCAAATCTAACATATTGGGCATTAACATCAACAAATCTTTACAAACTTCCCTACAATCCAAATTCACATATCCATGGTCTTCCAGTGCTCTATCCTATCTAGGTATTACCTTAACATCACCCCTCTCCAATCTATACAAAGAGAACTTTGCCCCACTTTTATTAGCAATCCAAAAGGACACGACTAAAATAAGTAAGTCTTTTCTATCATGGGCAGGTAGATTGGCAGCATTCAAAATGTCCGCCCTACCAAAAATTTTGTACTTTTTCAGAACACTGCCAATCCAGATCCCAGTAGCCTTCTTCAAAAACTCTCAGAAAATTATATCTACATTCTTATGTAACAAAGGCAAATCTAGATGTAATCACCATACTCTTCGGAAACATAGGAAAGCGGGAGGCATGGGTGTACCCGACTTACAGGACTATCACTCAGCCACACTATTAGACCAATTAAGGTTCTGGTTTACTTATCCAAACTGTAAATCATGGAGTAGTATAGAACAATCAGCAATCTCACCGAACACCCTGCAATCACTTTTACTAGCAAACGCTATTTCCCCCTCCCTTAATACAGGCTTAAATCATCCTACCATATCAGCTTCCATTCTGGCTTGGAGACGCTTCCTACAACATGGCAATAATTCAAACAAACAAATAAAAACCCCACTCAACATAGGAGTACTTAGACTCATTAACCCCAATATAACAACTCCCAAATGGGAAACAAAAGGGATTAAAGAAATCTCGTCCTTATTTAAAGATGGCAAAATCATCTCTTATGAGGAGTTAACATCTAAATATGTGTTACCAAAGGGTGAGTTTCTCATGTATGCGCAAATAAAATCCACACTAACCCCCAATTTAAATTTGAATGTAAAGATCTCACAGGATGCCTGGAACTTCTGGACATCCCCAAAACCCAAAAAGAAAGGTATATCACTTTTCTATAACTGTCTTCATGACAAACTCACCTTTTGTGTATCCAAACCCCTGAATAAATGGGCCACAGAACTGAACGATGATATCTCAGCCCACCAGTGGCAAAAAGCAATATCAAACAATATGTCAATTTCTAAATGTGCTACATATTGGGAAATGGCATAAAAACTCCATCTTAGGTGGTATTACACACCATACACAATAGCTAAATTTGTTCCTGAACACAATAATCAATGCTGGCGAGGATGTGGCCTGATAAGAACTCTATCACACATGTTATGGTTTTGTCCCAACATACGTAGTTTCTGGAACTCAGTGTTCAAACTCATCACTAAGCTAACCGGGTTCATATCTAAACCCAACTTTAAATTAGCAATTTTGAGCATTGATATAGGAAACTTTCCGAAGAATCTCAGACATGTGACTTTGCATACTCTGTTTGCCGCAAGACTGATTATCATGAGGCATTGGAAGTCAACCAAGGCCCCAAATGTTAAAGAGGTAACAGGCCTACTGTCTGAGACGTATTCTTTGGAACAATTAATGGCATACAAATCAGGTGGTTTAATTAAATTCTACGAATAATGGGCCCCATGGAGAGAATTCCACAATCATACTTAGTCCAATCTCTTCGTATAAAATAAACTCCCCCTAAAATAAACTCCCCCTATTATAAAAAATTTCAATCTGGAAACCTAACAGGACATGACAGGACAGGGCATTACAAAGCATTTGGGTAACTCACCTACCATGCCTTTCCCCTCCCCCCTTCTCCTATCCTTCCCAATTATTCTTCCTTGTTATGGTTCACCTATATTTTCTTAGCTTAACAGAGTTTGAAACAGAATGGTTATTCTATAATACGACTACCCCAGATTGAGATTACCTCTAGCATGTATTTTGTATTTACATAACGAAAATGCTAGGATATATGGTTCTTATGTTTCAACTCATCCATGTATATGTAAAACTCTTTGATTTACCGTTACTACTATTTGTTGTGTTATAATCTTTTCTTAATTCTAATAATAAAAAAAATATTTGAAATAAGACAAAATATGTTCAGTAATAAGGCCATATTTCAAAATGAACTTTCCTGCTATACAAAGAGCATAATCTTACCGAACTGAGAGCTACACTTCCTCCATCAAATAATAATTGTCTCAACGGGGTAAGTAAGGGGAAAGGGGATGAAGGTAAATTAAAGACAATAATAAGTAACAACACAGAATTAAGAAGGGACTTGAGGGAAAACATTGATTTCAAAGGCAAATGGAAATCTCAACTGCGAGAGTAGTAGGACATGTATCAAGTCAGTCATCTTACTTTTTTATATGTATATCTTTTGTATGTGGTCAAAAAAAATGAAAATAGTACTGCTCGAATACCCTCCAAACCTGTGTAAGTTGGATCAGCATTTGAATAGAGTGATGCAAGACAGACATGATCGGCTTATCAGGCTCTAATAAGCTCCAACAAAATGGTGATTATTTTCACATGGAAACCGACTTCACATTGTAAATGTAAATGAGATGGGATAAAATATGGCTTCAGCTCCTGTTCTACACCTATAGAGAACTCCTCAGATGCATTTCACCCTTTTGAGGGCTTAATCGTAGAAGATGAAATGCGTCTGAGGATTTCTCTACAGGTGGAAAACTGGAACAATAATTCTAGCACCAGACCTCCTGTGTAACTCTAAATTGGTAACCAATAAAGGCTTAGAAAGCGTTGCCTATGGAGATTTTTAAATACAAAAGTTTGGCGCCATTTCACAAACATGCACAATTTTAAAGCGTGACATGCTTGTTATCTATTTACCAACACCATATTTTATATTTTACCAAAAATATGGGTATTATATTGTCTTTGCGTGCATCAAAATTCATTAAAGTATGGGGGGGTGCATGCGCGGCGCCGAGGAAGATGGACGCCTGACTCAGTAGCTCCGCTCCACCCGGGACTATAAAGGCTTCCTGAGGGCTATTATCTGCACATCATATCTCAATTTTTGCACCCCTCAAGCCACAAACACTCGGTGCATGCCGTCGAGGAGAAGGAAATCCCGAGGATCCTCTCAAAACACCCTGACCCACTATCTCCTCCGCACGCGGGAAAGTTTCAGCATGCCTCAAGATGGCGCGGCTGGGAAAGGGGAGTCTCCTGCTCCAGCTCCTCCACCACGATCAGCTCCCTCTCCGTCCGCAAGCACTGCGGGTGAGTACCATGCCACGCTTTCTAAGGCAGACCTAGATGTCAGCCTGGAAGCCATGTACACCAGATTTTTTCACCATGGCTACCAAATTTCAAACGGAGCCGCACAAAACATCCCACACTCTGTCACAGGAGATTGCGGCCTTAGGCTCACGCACTGAGCTCCTTGAAACTAAACATGATGAACTAGCTCTGGCCTATAATGAACTCAGTCGTGAACACGAATCTCTAGCCCTAGCACTAACAGAGATTCAAGCACAAGTCGAAGATCTCGACAATAGAAATAGACGCAATAATTTGCGTCTGAGAGGCATCCCTGAGACAGAGACAGACTTAATCCCGACCATAATTAGACTATTCAAATCCCTCCTTCCAGAATATGACTCTGCGGCTTTTAAATGTGACCGCATCCACAGGGCACTCCGTCCAAAACCTCCAGATGACAAACCCCCCAGAGACGTAGTTATATGCATGAAGGACTTTCTCACTAAGGAGGAAATCCTGAGAGCTGCCCGTAACAAACAACGGATAACACTTGATGACCACCCTATCCAGATCTACCCGGATATCTCCCCTGCCACCTTGGAGAGGTGAAGAGGCCTGAAGGAAATCACTTCTGCACTGCAATCTGCACATATTCGTTACAGATGGGGATTTCCATTTAAGTTGCAGGTTCCCCATATTGGCACCACCTTCTCAGCTACTTCCTTACAAGAGGGTCAAGAAATTCTGGTGAAACTTGGACTCTTAGATGCAGCTGCAATCCGTCACCCTCCATCGACACCCCGCCCAGCTCCCATCTGGCAAACCCCACCACCCAGGAGGGATAGAAGAAGGATCCGCTATCATATCGGAGAGGACCCCACCATGCAACCACGCTGAAAGCGTCGCTGATTACCACTCTTTTGTTCCTTGAGACGACCTGCACCTACCTCTCTCCATCCTCATTAAGAGCGGCTGTCCCTCTGAGCCATGCCATGTCCACCCCACCCAGCAAGAGTTTTTTCATTTGGGGTTTTTGGTTCTTTCCTTTTTTTTTTTTTTTTAAGGGACGTTGCTCCTTTTTACATTCATCACTTGAACCCGTTCTCTTTTAGACAGCTTGCCCCACAGGTTTCTTGCTCTGCACCCCACCAGTAGGTGTTTGCAGAATTGCTGGTTACGAGATCTAGTTGTCTCGCTTGAAACTGTATTTTTCGTCAGGTAAAGTTCTGTTTTTTTTTTTTGCTCTACCTGATCCAGTTTGGACGTTGAACTCCATGTCCTATTTTTGTTCTCTTAGTTGTTTTTTTTTTTTTGGTCCATACTCGTTTACAATTCTTCTTTTTTTCTTGGTCAGTCAGTTTACAGCCTGGTAACTTTATTCTGCATAAGTCCTAAATCCAAGATTTACTGGTTTATTCTTGATTATACTTTCTATGAGAAGAGGGGATATTGTATTTACAATGTGCTGTGTGGGATTATGGCGGAACCCCTGCTGGGCCAAGTATGCCTTAGCTTACAAATACAGAATGACTCCCTAGGATGGTTAGCTTTGAACCCTCTCACATACGATAGAGTTGTTATGACTAATTATGGTAATTACATGTATTTCACATAATGTGAAGGGATTTATCTCCCCAATAAAGAGACGTAAGGCCTTTGACCTGTTTGTTCACTTAGGCGCCAAAATTCTCCTGCTGCAGGAGACACACTTCTCCCACTCCTCACACCCGAAATTCTTCCATAGGAACTTCCCTCAATCGTTTTACTCCCTTTACCCAGCCAGGGGTGCCGCCATATTCTTGCATGCTTCCCTCCCTATGGAGGTCAAACAATGCTTCAAAGATAAGGATAGCAGGTTTGTCATTATCAAAGGTGTGTTACACAACAGAGGAATTACAATTGCCAGTGTATACGCCCCAAACGACGCCCCCGCAACCTTTTTCAAAACCTTTTTTGATGAGTTGGTCTCCTTGAACTCTCCCCATATCATAATAGGAGGTGATTTCAACTTAGTGGCTAACCCTACACTTGATAGATCCTCCTCCACAAATGCCTCCAAAGCTTTCCCCAGGTCTCTTACCCAAGGCCTTTTGGACCATCAGTTGGTGGACACCTGGAGAACGCACAATATGGGGCTTAAGGAATTCACCTTCTACTCGCATCCCCATAATAGTTACGCCAGGCTGGATTACATCTACACTACCCCCATCATATTAGCAAACTCCACTGATGCCAAGATCCACCCCTGTGTTTGGTCTGACCACCACGTAATCTCCTTTACAACGAAATTCATTGGATTGGCCCCCACACCATATACATGGAGATTGAATGAAGCTTTGCTATCAGATCTAGCGGCAGAATCTGAGACAGCTAAATCTATTGAGGAATACTTTTCTCTGAATGCTATCCCGGATACTCCACCTTCCATTTTATGGACTGCCCATAAGGCGGTTCTGAGGGGTAAACCCATGTATACAAACTTACCTCAAACACAGGCCTGCCCACTTCCCACCCCAAAGAGGTGCTTCACATTTTTAATTTACTTCCCCAAAATTATAAACCGATTTCGGTCATGAATAATGATGTAAAAATTTTCAGTAGAATCCTGGTGGACAGGTTGGCATCCATTATATCCTCTCTTATCTCACCCTTCCAATCAGGATTTATACCCCATAGATTCATAACGGATAACATTAGACTAGCCTCTAACATCATACAAGACTCCAACTTGAATTCCCGTAAACTCTTTCTACTCAGCCTTGATATACACAAGGCGTTTGATAGCGTCTCCTGGAGCTATCTATACATCCTTCTACAACGCATGGGTTTCCGGGAGGAATTTTTACATGGGTTCCGCGCCCTCTATGTAAACCCCAAAACTCGTATCAAAATCCCGGGCTGTAATTCCGATTTCTTTCCTATAGGGAGTGGTACTAGGCAAGGATGCCCACTTTCCCCATTAATTTTTGCCCTTGCCCTAGAACCCCTAGCTATTGCTATACTTAACAACCAAAATATATTGGGTTACACCAAAGGCTCCTCTTCCTACAAATGCTGTATGTACGCAGACGATGTTCTCTTGTTCCTAACTTATCTAATCTCTGGCCTGAAGATCAATTTCTCAAAATCGGTCGCCCTCCCTGTGGGATTCTCTCCGGCGGAGGTACAACAATTTAAAAATACCTTTCACTTTGTGTGGAGAGACACCTGTTTATCATATCTGGGCATTGATCTGGCTGGAGACTTTAGCAAACTATTTGAACATAACTACCCCCCATGTTATCTAAACTGAAAAAAACACTTAAGTCATGGTCTCAACTCCATATTTCTTTCCTTGGTAGAGTCACAGCCGTAAAAATGGTAATACTTCCCAGGTTACTATACCTTTTTCGCTCCCTTCCAATTAGAGTGTCAAAATCTTACCTACTCACCCTTCAAACTCATATTAATAAATTTATCTGGCAAGACAATCCTCCCATATTTTCTAGGGAGATCCTTTATCGTTCTCCAAAGAGGGGGGGTCTGGGAGTCCCCCGTATATGGTTATACTATATTGCTAGCAGACTTGCACAACAAGCCCAGTGGAAAATTAGAGACTCCAAGGTCCCATGGGTCAAATTTGAACAGGACTCTATTGCCCCACTATACTTACCTGGATTAATGTGGACCTCAGGTCCCCCCCCACAGAAATATCCACCAAAAACCACATTGTATCTATAGGCTTGAGACTCTGGAACACATATAAGAGGAAATACAATCTCTCCTCTCAGTCCCCCCTTGGGGCCTCCTATATCAGGGACCCCAGATTCCCCCCAGCCTATGCTCACCCAGAGTTATTTGAGGGGTGGACCCAACAAAATCTGATCACATTAGGAGATTTCCTAGAAGACTCCAAATTTATTTCATTTTCATCATTCAAATCCCGTTATCTTATTCCAGACAGTGAATTCTACCATTTCCTTCAAATCCAACATTTTTTTCAACAACATTACACCACCCCCTCAGCAGAATACACGACAATTTACGAGGATCTGTGCCACACAGCTCCTCTTCAAAAAGGCCTTATCTCACAAATCCATAACACATTAGAATTGGTTGATGACTCTCTGGCCCTGAAGTACAGATCTCAATGGGAACAAGAACTAGCCTTTGACCAAGATGAGATAGACTGGGATAGGGGTTGGTTAAATATACGTAAATGCTCAAAATCCCTAACAATTAGAGAGACAGCCATTAAACTCATAACGAGATGGTATTATACCCCAGCCTGTATACATAAGATTTATCCACAGACTTCTCCCAATTGCTTTAGGGGTTGCACCCACTTAGGCTCGTTCATACACATATTCTGGGAGTGTGAGAAGCTACAACCCACATGGAAGGAAATACTAAAATTGATTGACAAATTAGTAGGAAATCATATCAATCTCACCTTTCATCACTGTATCCTATTTCAAGATATCCCTGATATTTCTAAACCCCTGTTGAGACTAATCCATTCAATTTGTGTGGCCATGCTCTGGGGCACTGCCCTTCACTGGAAATCCTCTTCAAATCATCTCTCGCATTGATTCTATGATGGTTACCGAGAAAATATTTCATACATTACATGATTCTATACCTGTATTTGATGCTAAATGGAACCCCTGGTTCCTTTTCAGGCTTCAAGACTGACCGTGTTATACCCAGTTTGATTATGCTGAACTTATTTTCTTTTCACTGTTTATTTTGTGTTTTTGGCTCTTCCCTCCCGTTTTTGTTCCTAGTACAACATTTTTCCTTAATTAAGACATCCTTCTAGGACTGAAGGTCATTCAAGCTACCATAATGGTGACGAATTGCTCATACACCCTATTGTGAATGTACACTCCTTATATAGCCTCCCATTATTGTTATATTACCCTGAAGGATATTGTATCTAATACTACTTTTTATGTACTTGTATTTTTCTTTATTATTCCCAATAAAAACCTTTTGAAAACAAACAAAAAAAAATTCATTAAAGTATATTTATGCGTTAGTGTGTAAAATTGCATTTGAAAAAACCGCTGCGCACATACTGTGTGACATAACAATTTGCAAAACTCACCTTTTTATTCTCTAGGGCATCTGCTACAAAAATATATAATGTTTGGGGGTCTAATTAATTTTCTAGCAAAAACAAAAAGTGTCAGAAGAAGGCCTGGTCTTAAAGTGTTTGTGAACTCAAAAAAAAAAAAATAATACAAATTCTAGTTCCTTAAAGCAGATTAAACAGCACAGTGCTTGTGCTATATAATATGCCTCCTCCAAACTGTAAAAAACCTCCCTGAACCTGCCACTTCCTGTATCTCCTCTCTGCTCTGACCACGATAATCAGGGCTGCTAAGCCCTGACCACCGTGCTCAGAGTACGTCCCTGCGTCATCCGCAGCCCTGCTCTTAGCTCTCACCTACCCCCCCGCATCCCCCCTTCCCTGCCTGTCAGTTGTGTCTCTGTTCCCCCCCCCCCCGCCACTGCCGCTATAAAATAGTAAAATATAAAAGTTACAATGCTCACTTCCAGCTACTCTATTATAGCCTGGTTTAGCATACTGTATTATTCTTTCATAAAAACGAGACTTGTAAATGCCTGTTTAGTGTGATCTTCAGGCCGGTCACATGACTCTCGGCCGGTTTCCAGGGCTACTGCAGGAGGGGCTGAGCAGCCATCCGACTCCCCCAGCTGATGTCAGAGGGAGATCTCGGTCCCCCCTGCAGTATCCATATATCGGAGCTGTACAGCGGCCATGAGTCATGTGACCGGCCTGAAGACAGCTTTAAACAGATATTTAGAAGCCTCATTTTTATAAAAGACTAACACAGTGTGCTATGCCCGGCTCTCGAGGGTCTGGCATAGACTTATATGAATGGGTTTACAAACACTTTAAAGTGGATAATGCCTGAAGGTGCTCCTTGGATGTTGTACCTCTCTATGTGGTCAGGCTGTGAAAAGGTCTCACACATGTGGTATCACCATACTCAGAAGTGGTAGCAGAATTTGTCTTGGGGTGTAGTTGCAAGTATGCCAATGCTGTGTGTGAGAAATAACTTCTTAATATGACATTTTTGTAAAAAAAAAAAAAAAAATAATAATAATTTCTTCATTTTACAAAGAATTGTGGGAAAAAATTACAACTTCAAAAAACTCACCATGCCTCTTACTAAATATCTTTAACAGTCTACTTTCCAAAAAGGGGTAATTTGGATGGTATGTGTACTGTCTTGGAATGTTAAGGCCTTGAGAAATGAAATAGGCCGTTAGTACATCAGGTGTGATCAGATGTAATCAATTTTCAATGATTGACACCATAGCTTGTAAATACTATATCTTTCTATATCTTTCACACAGACTAAATAATATACACTGATTTGGGTTATTTTTACCAACAAAATGTAGCAGAAACTAAGAAAAACATTTTTTTTTTCAAAATTGTATGTCTTTTTATATTTATAGCGTAAAAATGAAAAACCCAGTGGTGATTAAATACCACCAAAAGAAAGCTTTATTTGTGTGAAAAAATTATAAAAATTCATATGGGTACAGTGTTGCATGATTATCATTCTTAATATTTTTGACCACTTTCTGTCTGGCCCCTGTATATATAAGGCCAGGTGGTAAGCGCGTCATTCTGGGAAGATGTACAGGTATGTCTTCTGACTCGCAAGCCTTGTGCACACTCTGGGATGGAAAATTAGGGTACAAGGCCGCTATGATTGGCTCTGTCCCATGTGATTGCTGTGACCAATCAGAGCGATCAAATTACCAGTGGTAAACAAAGGCTGTCATTGTTACAGCCATTGTTTACTACTGTGACCTGCATGAATGACACTCTTTAAATGGATAGTGTTAGGGAATTGATTACTTACAGCTGTCATCATGACACCACCATACCACTCACAGTGTCCTAAATCACCACTACAACAATCACATTGTCCCTGATCACTGCCACACCAGTCATTGTGTGCCTAAACATCACCACACCACTCACACCACTCACAGTGTCTCTAATTACTGTCAGACCATTCACAGTGTGCTTAATTACTGCCACAAGAGTCCCAGTGTCCCTGATCATGCCACACCAGTACCAGTGTCCCTGATCACTGCTGCACCAGTCACAGTGCTTCTGTTTATTATTACACCAGTCACAGTGTCCCTGATCACTGCTACACCAGTCATAGTGTCACCATAAGGAGTTGCTCACATATGCGATACTCTATGAATGAGTGATCTGTGTTTGGATTGCTCTTCAGAGATCATCTAACAGGCAGTGAGGAGTTGTTGTATTGCATCCTCAACACCTGCTTTAAGCCCTTGGCCCCCACACAAGCACCCCCATTTACTTGAATGGGTTTTCACCGGCAGGAGTACAGGGGGTATAATTTCTGTCACAGCTGCAAAGTATTGCAGCTGCAGCATGTGTATACCCCCAGCCTCTGTAGCTAAAGGGGATAGAAGTTGAGGGGCGGTAAAACCATGGCTAAACCACAAGGTTTTACTTCTCCCCAAGCCTATGTATGCATGAGCCCTAATAGTACAGCCAGTCATAGCATCTGATTACCACCACACAAGTCACAGTGTTGTCAGACCAGTGTAGCTAGAATCAGTGTTCCTGATTGCGACCACGCCACACCAGTGCAGCCAGCAACAGTCACACCAGTCACAGTGTCACCAGACAAGTCTGTTCCTTATCACAGCAACACCAGTCACAGTATCACCAGACCAGTGTAAGCAATTAAGAGCAGTGGTGTATTTAGGTTTTGTGCTGCCCTAGGCCTGACTAAACTCATGCATCCCCTAATTTAAAAACGACCCACCCTTCCTGTCAAGGCCACACCCCTTTCTATTTAAGACCCACCCTATCATCTGTAAACCACACCCCTTCCTCGTCAGGCTCCACCTCTTCTTCTCTTCACCCCAGGACGGGGAGCAGATGCAATGAAGTGATGCTGCACGGAGGAGGGTAGGCAGAGCATTAGGCTCTGCCTCCGCCAGTTAAATTATGTGCACCCGGTCTGGTCAGTCACTGCCCGTTTTTTTGCCGCCTCCCTGCAAAGTGTCGACCTAGGCCTGGGCCCTGTCAGCTTAGGCCAAGACACAGCACTGTCCACTGTACCACCCTGTGAGGACAGCCCAAAAGTACTTGTATTATGCACATACATTGGACACAAAGGCATTTACATATTCTTAAGAAGCAATTAAAAACATGCACTCCACAACTTCTGAGGCTGCAGATAATCTAATAAAATTGACCTTTAGCCTAGGTTCAGACTGATGCGGTGCAGGGAACCACAAGAGATTTAGAGGAATCACACTGCATTCCTGTGCAAATCACATTCAGTTCTTTGCAGTGCAATTTGAGCCCATTCATTTTGTATGGTTCAACTCGCACCGCACCTGCACAAAAAAGGTACATGCACTTTTTTTTGCCATGCTGGAATCAGACTGTATGGGCTTGAACACCCATGCAATCCAATTCAGCCAATCACACTGCGTTTTGTAAGGAGCTTTTGTGGTGTCATGATTTTAACATAGATGCCTGCAGCGGTTCGCATGAACGGAGTGCAATTATGATGCAGTGCAGGAAATGCACAGGAATGGCTGTGAATCCTACATCAGTGTGAACCATGACTTAAATTCACAATAGAAGCACTAAAATTTGCAACTCCTGCCAGCCTTCTAATGTAAACAGCTGTTAGAATTGACTGAAACTCAGCTTCAGTGTCTGTTGTGATCTTAAAGCTGCTCCTCTTCACTGGCTGTGTCGCTATTCCCCTCACCAAAGTCATCATATACAAAGCAGGACCAGCAGTCCTGAGCTGTACTTGAGAAAGTTGACAACCCGCCCACATTCCAGAACTGGATTGGAGGAGAGCATCAGCTGTAACAGTCAGTATTACTCTCTGCTAACCCTTTAAGGCTGGGTTCATACAGTACCTATGCGAATTGGATGCAGATTTTTCCGCATACACTTCGCATAGCAGGAGAATGTGAATGGCCCTCTATGGAGCTAGTTCACATATCTCTGGGGCAGCTGCATCTTTGGCTTCCTTTTCAGGGTCGAACTCAGGCAGACACCCTGATTCGTCACTGAGCCAGAGAACCGGGACGTGATCAGCAGGCGGTTCCAGTGTAAATGGAGCCTAAAAGGCCATTAGAGATTTACTATGTGCTAACTGTTCTTACTTGCTTGTTAAGAAAAACAGAAATGTGCTGCTTAGTCCCTAAGGTAATCACTGGCCATTCCGCATAGAAAACACAGACCATGTCCTAGGGTTACACATGATATCCAACACACTGCCATTGATAGCAATTTGTTCTGCAAAGCCACCAAGCCTGCCAGTGCAATCTTGCAGGTTCTTTAATGGTCCCAGCACATTCAGTGCATTTTTGTTGGTGTTATATAGGGATGACCTTCACGTTCAAATTGAACCCATGTTCGACTCGAACATCGGCTGTTCGATCGTTCGCCGAATTGCGAATGTTATGGGTCGTTCGCACCAAATTCGTGTGGCGCGTCACGGCCCATAATTCACTGCGGCATCGCAGTGCATTGCTGGCTGTCGGTAGAGAGAGCTGTAATTGGCCAAAGCCAGGGTGGCTTTGGCCAATTATAGCTCAGGGGGTTTAGAACACGTCCCACACAATATATGAGGCCGCCTGCACGGCGGCCCAGTGTAGTGTGTTCCGGTATGCTTAGAGAGAGAGAGAGACAGTGTCATTTCATTTGAGTTAGCTAGATTAGGCAGGACAGTCAGTGAGTTAGCTTCACTTAAAGTGTATTGTGTATATATATGCATCCCAGGTGTTGTATGTATATATATATATATATATATATATATATATATATATATATATATATATATATATATATATATATATATATATACACTGTATTCAGTTTAGCTAGATCCGTTCCTGTTATCTTCCTACTGACAGGCAGGCTTGTCTTGTTACAGTATTTACAGCTACCTGAAGAAAATTGCTGGTGTTCTTTTGATCCTATTAGTACCACAGTCAGGCAGCTAGACTATTTACAATTAGTGTAGTGCGTGCTCCTCACAGTGTTCAGTTAAAGCTACAAGTTAGTTAATGCACCGTGTTCAGCTAAAGCTACAAGTTAGGGTAATGCATTCTCCTCACAGTGTTCAGCTAAAGCTACAAGTTAGTTTAGTGTGATATCTGCACAGTGTTCAGCTAAAGCTACAAGTTAGGGTAGTGTGTCCTCCTCACAGTGTTCAGCTAAAACTACAATTTAGTGTAGTGCGACCTCTGCACAGTGTTCAGCTAAATCTACAAGTTAGTGTACTGCACTCCTCACAGTGTTCAGCTAAAACTACAAGTTAGAGTAGTGAGACCTCTGCACAGTGTTCAGCTAAAGCTATAAGTTAGTGTAGTGCGTCCTCCTCACAGTGTTCAGCTAAAGCTACAAGTTAGTTTAGTGTGACCTCTGCACAGTGTTCAGCTAAAGCTACAAGTTAGTGTAGTGCATCCTCCTCACAGTGTTCAGCTAAAACTACAAGTTAGTGTAGTGAGACCTCTGCATAGTGTTCAGCTAAAGCTACAAGTTAGTGTAGTGCGACCTCTGCACAGTGTTCAGCTAAAACTACAAGTTAGTGTAGGGCGCTCCTCACAGTGTTCAGCTAAAACTACAAGTTAGAGTAGTGAGACCTCTGCACAGTGTTCAGCTAAAGCTACAAGTTAGTGTAGTGCATCCTCCTCACAGTGTTCAGCTAAAGCTACAAGTTAGTTTAGTGTGACCTCTGCACAGTGTTCAGCTAAAGCTACATGTTAGTGTAGTGCGTCCTCCTCACGGTGTTCAGCTAAATCTACAAGTTAGTGTAGTGCGCTCCTCACAGTGTTCAGCTAAAGCTACAAGTTAGTTTAGTGTGACCTCTGCACAGTGTTCAGCTAAAGCTACAAGTTAGTGTAGTGCCTCCTCCTCACAGTGTTCAGCTAAAACTACAAGTTAGTGTAGTGAGACCTCTGCACAGTGTTCAGCTAAAGCTACAAGTTAGTGTAGCGCGCCCTCCTCATAGTGTTCAGCTAAAGCTACAAGTTAGTTTACTGTGACCTCTGCACAGTGTTCAGCTAAAGCTACAAGTTAGGGTAGTGCTTCCTCCTCACAGTGTTCAGCTAAAGCTACAAGTTAGTTTAGTGTGACCTCTGCACAGTGTTTAGCTAAAGTTACAAGTTAGGGTAGTGCGTCCTCCTCACAGTGTTCAGCTAAAGCTACAAGTTAGTGTAGTGCATCCTCCTCACAGTGTTCAGCTAAAACTACAAGTTAGTGTAGTGAGACCTCTGCATAGTGTTCAGCTAAAGCTACAAGTTAGTGTAGTGCGACCTCTGCACAGTGTTCAGCTAAACCTACAAGTTAGTGTAGTGCATCCTCCTCACAGTGTTCAGCTAAAGCTACAAGTTAGTTTAGTGTGACCTCTGCACAGTGTTTAGCTAAAGCTACAAGTTAGTGTAGTGCGTCCTCCTCACAGTGTTCAGCTAAATCTACAAGTTAGTGTAGTGCGCTCCTCACAGTGTTCAGCTAAAGCTACAAGTTAGTTTAGTGTGACCTCTGCACAGTGTTCAGCTAAAGCTACAAGTTAGTGTAGTGCGTCCTCCTCACAGCGTTCAGCTAAAACTACAAGTTAGTGTAGTGAGACCTCTGCACAGTGTTCAGCTAAAGCTACAAGTTAGTGTAGCGCGCCCTCCTCATAGTGTTCAGCTAAAGCTACAAGTTAGTTTAGTGTGACCTCTGCACAGTGTTCAGCTAAAGCTACAAGTTAGGGTAGTGCTTCCTCCTCACAGTGTTCAGCTAAAGCTACAAGTTAGTTTAGTGTGACCTCTGCACAGTGTTTATCTAAAGCTACAAGTTAGGGTAGTGCATCCTCCTCACAGTGTTCAGCTAAAGCTACAAGTTAGTGTAGTGCACCCTCCTCACAGTGTTCAGCTAAAACTACAAGTTAGTGTAGTGCGTCCTCCTCACAGTGTTCAGTTAAAGCTACAAGTTAGTGTAGTGCATCCTCCTCACAGTGTTTAGCTAAAACTACAAGTTAGTGTAGTGCGACCTCTGCACAGTGTTCAGCTAAAGCTACAAGTTAGTGTAGTGCGTCCTCCTCACAGTGTTCAGCTAAACCTACTAGTTATTTTTTGGCAAGCTCTGCACAGTGTTCACCTAAAGCTACCTGTAGAATGTTGGTGGTGTTTTCCTGATCCTATCACTATCGCAGGCAGCTAAATAAGCTACAAGTTATTTTTTGGTGAGCTCTGCACAGTGTTCACCTAAAGCTACCTGTAGAAGGTTGGTGGTGTTTTCCTGATCCTATCACTACAGCAGGCAGCTAAATAAGCTGCAAGTTAGTGTAGTGCGAGCTCTGCACAGTGTTAACCTAAAGCTACCTGTAGAAAGTTGGTGGTGTTTTCCTAATCCTATCACTACCGCAGGCAGCTAAATAAGCTACAAGTTAGTGTAGTGCGAGCTCTGCACAGTGTTCACCTAAAGCTACCTGTAAAAGGTTGGTGGTGTTTTCCTGGTTCTATCACTACAGCAGGCAGCTAAATAAGCTACAAGTTAGTGTAGTGCGAGCTCTGCACAGTGTTCACCTAAAGCTACCTGTAGAAGGTTGGTGGTGTTTTCCTGGTCCTATCACTACCGCAGGCAGCTAAATAAGCTACAAGTTATATTTTGGTGAGCTCTGCACAGTATTCACCTAAAGCTACCTGTAGAAGGTTGGTGGTATTCTCATACTACAGGCAGGCCGTTGATTTTGCTAGCTGCAGTATCAGTATATATATATATATATATATATATATATATATATATATATATATATATTCCAGCTTAGTGCAGCTACAGGCCATTAGTATGTCTGGAAGGCCAACAAGGAGATGCAGACAGTCAAAAGCCAATAAAAGAGGGCAAGCAGGCTCTGTGTCTAGAGGCAACAGTGCTGGTCATGGAGACGGTGCATCCTCATCAGCACGTGGCCATGGGACACGCTTGGCCTTTTTTTCGGCAGCTGGCTGTGTTGAGCCGCAACATGCGGAAGACTTGGACTCACCTATGCTTAGGGTACTTTGTCTGGCAAAGCAGCTGCCAACGCGGCCTCTTCCCTTGGCTCAATGTCATCAGTAGGGATGAGCCGAACACCCCCCTGTTCGGTTCGCACCAGAACATGCGAACAGGAAAAAAGTTCGTTCGAACACGCGAACACCGTTAAAGTCTATGGGACACGAACATGAATAATCAAAAGTGCTAATTTTAAAGGCTAATATGCAAGTTATTGTCATAAAAAGTGTTTGGGGACCTGGGTCCTGCCCCAGGGGACATGGATCAATGCAAAAAAAAGTTTTAAAAACGGCCGTTTTTTCAGGAGCAGTGATTTTAATAATTGCTTTAAGTCAAACAATAAAAGTGTAATATCCCTTTAAATTTCGTACCTGGGGGGTGTCTATAGTATGCCTTTAAAGGGGCGCATGTTTCCTGTGTTTAGAACAGTCTGACAGCAAAATGACATTTTGAAGGAAAAAACTCATTTAAAACTACCCGCGGCTATTGCATTGCCGACAATACACATAGAAGTTCATTGATAAAAACGGCATGGGAATTCCCCAAAGGGGAACCCCGAACCAAAATTTAAAAAAAAAATGACGTGGGAGTCCCCCTAAATTCCATACCAGGCCCTTCAGGTCTGGTATGGATTTTAAGGGGAACCCCGCGCCAAAAAAAAAAAAAAAAATGGCGTGGGGTCCCCCCAAAAATCCATACCAGACCCTTATCCGAGCATGCAACCTGGCAGGCCGCAGGAAAAGAGGGGGGGACGAGAGTGCGGCCCCTCCCCCTCCTGAACCGTACCAGGCCACATGCCCTCAACATTGGGAGGGTGCTTTGGGGTAGCCCCCCAAAACACCTTGTCCCCATGTTGATGAGGACAAGGGCCTCATCCCCACAACCCTGGCCGGTGGTTGTGGGGGTCTGCGGGCGGGGGGCTTATCGGAATCTGGAAGCCCCCTTTAACAAGGGGACCCCCAGATCCCGGCCCCCCCCCTGTGTGAAATGGTAAGGGGGTACAAAAGTACCCCTACCATTTCACTAAAAAACTGTCAAAAATGTTAAAAATGACAAGAGACAGTTTTTGACAATTCCTTTATTTAAATACTTCTTCTTTCTTCTATCTTCCTTCATCTTCTGGTTCTTCTGGTTCTTCTGGCTCTTCTGGTTCTTCCTCCGGCGTTCTCGTCCAGCATCTCCTCCGCGGCGTCTTCTATCTTCTTCTCCTCGGGCCGCTCCGCACCCATGGCATGGGGGGGAGGCTCCCGCTCTTCTCTTCTTCTTCATCTTCTTTTCTTCTTCTCTTCTTCTCTTCTTCATTTTCTTCTCCGGGCCGCTCCGCATCCATGCTGGCATGGAGGGAGGCTCCCGCTGTGTGACGGCGCTCCTCGTCTGACAGTTCTTAAATAACGGGGGGCGGGGCCACCCGGTGACCCCGCCCCCCTCTGACGCACGGGACATGACGGGACTTCCCTGTGGCATTCCCCATGACGTCACAGGGAAGTCCCGTCAAGTCACCGTGCGTCAGAGGGGGGCGGGGTCACCGGGTGGCCCCGCCCCCCGTTATTTAAGAACTGTCAGACGAGGAGCGCCGTCACACAGCGGGAGCCTCCCGCCATGCTAGCATGTGTGAGGAGCGGCCCGGAGAAGAAAATGAAGAAGAGAAGAAAAGAAGAAGAGAAGAAGATGAAGAAGAAGAGAAGAGCGGGAGCCTCCCCCCATGCCATGGGTGCGGAGCGGCCCGAGGAGAAGAAGATAGAAGACGCCGCGGAGGAGATGCTGGACGAGAACGCCGGAGGAAGAACCAGAAGAGCCAGAAGAACCAGAAGAACCAGAAGATGAAGAAAGATAGAAGAAAGAAGAAGTATTTAAATAAAGGAATTGTCAAAAACTGTCTCTTGTCATTTTTAACATTTTTGACAGTTTTTTAGTGAAATGGTAGGGGTACCCCCTTACCATTTCACACAGGGGGGGGCCGGGATCTGGGGGTCCCCTTGTTAAAGGGGGCTTCCAGATTCCGATAAGCCCCCCGCCCGCAGACCCCCACAACCACCGGCCAGGGTTGTGGGGATGAGGCCCTTGTCCTCATCAACATGGGGACAAGGTGTTTTGGGGGGCTACCCCAAAGCACCCTCCCAATGTTGAGGGCATGTGGCCTGGTACGGTTCAGGAGGGGGGGGGCCGCACTCTCGTCCCCCCCTCTTTTCCTGCGGCCTGCCAGGTTGCGTGCTCGGATAAGGGTCTGGTATGGATTTTTGGGGGGACCCCACGCCGTTTTTTTTTGTTTTTTTTGGCGCGGGGTTCCCCTTAAAATCCATACCAGACCTGAAGGGTCTGGTATGGAATTTAGGGGGAACCCCACGTCATTTTTTTTTTAAAATTTTGGCCGGGGTTCCCCTTAATATCCATACCAGACCTGAAGGGCCTGGTATGGAATTTAGGGGGACTCCCACGTCATTTTTTTTTTTTAATTTTGGTTCGGGGTTCCCCTTTGGGGAATTCCCATGCCGTTTTTATCAATGAACTTCTATGTGTATTGTCGGCAATGCAATAGCCGTGGGTAGTTTTAAATGAGTTTTTTCCTTCAAAATGTCATTTTGCTGTCAGACTGTTCTAAACACAGGAAACATGCGCCCCTTTACAGGCATACTATAGACACCCCCCAGGTACGAAATTTAAAGGGATATTACACTTTTATTGTTTGACTTTAAGCATTATTAAAATCACTGCTTCTGAAAAAACGGCCGTTTTTAAAACTTTTTTTTGCATTGATCCATGTCCCCTGGGGCAGGACCTGGGTCCCCAAACACTTTTTATGACAATAACTTGCATATTAGCCTTTAAAATTAGCACTTTTGATTTCTCCCATAGACTTTTAAAGGGTGTTCCGCGGCATTCGAATTTGCCGCGAACACCCCAAATTGTACGCTGTTCGGCGAACTTGCGAACAGCCAATGTTCGAGTCGAACATGAGTTCGACTCGAACTCGAAGCTCATCCCTAGTCATCAGTGACTCCTTCCCTAGCCCCACCATGTCCTCCTGAGGAGTCCCTCGAACTGTTTGACCACAGTGTTGGGTACATGCTCCAGGAGGATGCCCAGCGTTTGGAAGGCTCTGATGATGATACTGAGCTAGATGAAGGCAGTAACGTGAGCACGGACAGAGGGGGTGCCCAAGAAGGACAGCAATCTGGCAGTCATGCTCCCCCTGCTGCAGCATACTGCCAGGTTTGCTCCAGTGATGAGGAGGGAGGGGATGATGAGGTCACTGACTCAACGTGGGTGCCTGATAGGAGAGAGGAGGAGGAGGCACATCACAAAGGAGGCAGGATGCCCTCCAGGGGCCAGCCTAAGGGCAGTACACTGACTGCATCACACCCCAAAGCTCCGCATATGCAGGGTGCTGCAGTCTCTGCGTGTTTTTCAAAAAGCTCTTTGGTGTGGGCCTTTTTTGAGACGAGTGCATCAGATCGCACCACTGCTATTTGCAACATATGTCTCAAGCGTATCTCGTGTGGCCAAAACATCTCCCGCTTGGGCACCACATGCTTGACGAGACATATGTTGACCTGCTATGCAGTTCGTTGGCAAGCGTATCTAAAAGACCCACACCAAAGAACAAAGAGGACCTCTCCTTGCTCCTCATCCGTTGAGATCTCCAACCCCACTATACCTTCAGTCCTCTCTGAGACCTGCACTGAGAGGAATTAAGGTGTAGAATTAGGTGTGTCACAGCCAAGTACTTGTGGGCAATCTGCTTTCGGTACACCGACGTCAGATTGTACCAGGCAAATTTCCCTGCCCCAGCTACTGCACCGCCGAAAGAAGTTCGCTCCCAGCCATCCACATGCCCAGCGGTTGAATGCTAGCTTGGCAAAATTGCTAGCACTTCAATTGCTGCCTTTTCAGTTGGTAGACTCTGCCCCCTTCCGTGAGTTTGTGAAATGTGTGGTTCCTCAGTGGCAGGTACCCAAACGCCACTTTTTCTCACGGAAGGCGATTCCGGCTCTCTACCGGCATGTGGAAGGCAATGTCTTGGCCTTGCTGGACAGGGCAGTCAGCGGTAAGGTGCATATTACCACTGACTCACGGTCCAGCAGGCATGGACAGGGATGTTACCTAAGTTTCACCGCGCATTGGGTGACTCTGCTGGCAGCTGGGAAGGATGCAGGACAAGGTGCAGTAGTGTTGGAGGTTGTTCTGCCACCACACCTCCAAAATGCCACTACTGATTGTGACACACCTCTCTCCTCCACTCCCTCCTCTTCTTCTTCCTCCATGGCCTCTTCCTGTGCTTTGTCCTCGGAACCAGCGGTGCTCCGTAGGCGTTCAAGGGGCTACACAACTACGCAGGCCAAAAGATGCCATGCGGTGCTTGAGCTGGTGTGCTTGGGGGACAGGAGCCACACTGGGGCAGAGGTTCTGTCAGCTCTGCATGGACAGGTTCAGAGGTGGTTGACGCCATGCCAACTTAAGGCAGGAATGGTGGTTTGCGACAATGGCACCAACCTCCTCTCTGCCCTCCGACAGGGACAAATGACCCATGTGCCCTGTTTGGCTCACGTCCTTAACTTGGTGGTGCAGCGGTTCTTGGGCAGGTACCCGGGCTTATAGGATGTCCTGAGGCAGGCCAGGAAAGTCTGTGTGCATTTCTGCCGGTCATATAATGCCAGTGCTCGGCTGGTGGACCTCCAAAAGGAGTTTAACCTGCCCAAGAACTGCCTAATCTGTGACATGCCCACCAGGTGGAACTCAACGTTGGCCATGCTGCAGCGGCTGCACACACAGCAGAGGGACATCAATGAGTACCTGTGCAACTATGGCACCAGGACAGGGTCAGGGGAGCTTGTTTTTTTTCCCCCACGCCAGTGGGCCATGATCAGGGATGCATGCACTGTCCTGTCACCATTTGAGGAGGCCACGAGGATGGTGAGCAGTGACAGTGCATGCATCAGTGACACTGTCCCCCTTGTCCACCTGTTGGAGCACATGCTGCATGGAATAATGGGGGGGCGTGTCCGGACATCCAGCAGGGAAGACGTGTGGGTGCTGAGCTCCACACATTCAGCTGAAAATCCACAGCCATCCTTGCCTAATCTAGCCTGGAGAAACCTCGGTTCTCTAGGATTATCATCCAGGCACCCCCAACTGTCGTTTTGGCCAACTATTAGCAGAACCTGACCGGCTCCACCAGTTTCTTTTAGGCCTGTAGCTAGGCCCACACTGCAGAGACCTATCGCCATCTTGGAATCGGCGGATCACTCGGATCCTTCTGCTCTCCTCTCCCGTGAGCCCGGGAGCCACTGACCTACAGCTGATATACTAGCTTCCGCTACACCAGAGAGCGCCGGGCGGCCGCCTAGTGGAGGATTGAATCCCGGGGATACCCAGATCTGAGCTCCGGCTTCCGCGGCCTGATGCCATCTTGCGGCCTGCTGCTCCGGCCCTTCACATCTCACATCCCTCTGACGCAGTGAGTAGTGGGCCTGCTGGCCACTTAAATGTTCCCCTGAAGGTGACTGCGCAGTGGTGGGGTTCCGTTCCCTGATCTGGTCGGAGGAACTTGAGACCTTTGCAGAGCGGTGTTTGCTAGGTCAGCCGCCAGCCCTGGGAAAGTCCGCAGCTTCGGCCTACCCTCAGTAGTCGGCGGCCATCTTGCTGCTCCAAGTACACCCCATCTCTCTGGGCCTGGTGTGTATCCCCCTCCACAATAAGGTCTGGCACAACTATACAACTATCAACCCGACATACACTGCAACTACAGGGGTCTTTATTGCTACACTCATTGAAGAAATAGTGGCTAATATGAAGATTATTATTTAGTTTAAAACTTTTTTTATTATAGACATTTTTTTCATTTTAACATTAGAAAAAGGGGGCGTGGCTTGGCGCGCAATGTGGAAGGCCGCATCGTGACTGAGCTCTGGGAGGCTGTGGGGCCCGGGTCCCAATTACCACCGCTCTGAAAATGATTATGTCCACTCAGCTAAGGAGGGCGTCACACAGACACACTCTCCGCTCTCTGATTACCCCTAAAAAGAAAACCTCCCCAGGAAACCTCAGCAAGTTTAGATACAGTGGAGGTGGGAGATCTGCCAGGATGGCGCCGACACACAGACACAGCATGGAGGAAGACATAGAAGATGACGAGGTGTCCCTGCCAGCATCTGAAGACTCTGCAGGTAATTTTGATAAAGACAAACCTCTGACCTACGCTAGCATGACCGACATATCTGCAGATATCAAAAGATCGTTTACTTCAGCTATAACAGACATTAAAACGGAGCTATTGAAACTTTCTGAACAAATGGCTGTGTCTGAGCGCGCTGGGAGGAGGAAAGATAAAGCACTGTCCAGATTAGACGACATTACCAATGCACATAACCAACACCTAATCGACATGAACAGACACTTAGAAGATTTATGCCGCGTACACACGAGCGGACTTTCTATCCTACTTGGTCCGGCACACTTTCCGACGGACTTTGTCCGCCAGGTGCGCCGGACTTTAAAACGGACGGACTTGCCCACACACGCCGGGACTTTCCGGCGGGCTAAGTCCGCCCGTCTTTCCGACGGACTTTCGCCGGAGTTCCGGCGGACTTTCAGAATGAACGGACTTGCCCACACACGGACAAGTCCGTTCATTTTGAACGTGACTCAGGTGCGACGGGACTAGAAAAGGATGTCAATCTTGCCGCTTTTATCGGCGAGATTGACACCTTACTAGCCCCGTCGCGGGGCATACCAGGCCCTTAGGTCTGGTATGGATTATAAAGGGGAACCCCGCTACGCCGAAAAAACGGCGTGGGGTCCCCCTAAAATCCATACCAGACCCCGATCCGAGCACGCAGCCTGGCCGGTCAGGAAAGGGGGTGGGGACGAGCGAGCGCCCCCCCCCTCCTGAACCGTACCAGGCCGCATGCCCTCAACATGGGGGTGGGTGCTTTGGGGGAGGGGGGCGCCCTGCGCCCCCCCCCCAAAGCACCTTGTCCCCATGTTGATGAGGACAAGGGCCTCTTCCCGACAACCCTGGCCGTTGGTTGTCGGGGTCTGCGGGCGGGGGCTTATCGGAATCTGGGAGCCCCCTTTAATAAGGGGGCCCCCAGATCCCGGCCCCCCACCCTATGTAAATGAGTATGGGGTACATGGTACCCCTACCCATTTACCTAGGAAAAAAGTGTAAGTAATAAAACACACTACACAGGTTTTTAAAATATTTTATTAAACAGCTCCGGGGGGGGGGATCTTCCTCCGGCTTCGGGGGTCTTCTTCCGGCTTCGGGGGTCCCTCCGCTTCATCTTCTCCCGGCGTCCGGTTGGTTCTTCTCCCGGTGTTCCAGTTCTTCGGCCGGCTCCTCTGCTGTCTTCAGGTAGCTCTCTTGCCAGCAGAGGTCCGGACTTCTGGGCTTCTGGGCTTCTGGGCTTCTGGGCTTCTTCTCTTCTCTTCTCCAGATGTTGACACGACGCTCTCTCCGGCTGGACTGCTCTCCGAGGGCTGCGTTGTGACTTATATAGGCGGAGACCCCGCCCCCTTTTGATGTCACAGTCCCTGGGCATGCTGGGACTGTGACGTTTTAGGGGGCGTGGTCACTGGGTGATGTTGACCACGCCCCCTAAAACGTCACAGTCCCAGCATGCCCAGGGACTGTGACATCAAAAGGGGGCGGGGTCTCCGCCTATATAAGTCACAACGCAGCCCTCGGAGAGCAGTCCAGCCAGAGAGAGCGTCGTGTCAACATCTGGAGAAGAGAAGAGAAGAAGCCCAGAAGCCCAGAAGCCCAGAAGTCCGGACCTCTGCTGGCAAGAGAGCTACCTGAAGACAGCAGAGGAGCCGGCCGAAGAACTGGAACACCGGGAGAAGAACCAACCGGACGCCGGGAGAAGATGAAGCGGAGGGACCCCCGAAGCCGGAAGAAGACCCCCGAAGCCGGAGGAAGATCCCCCCCCGGAGCTGTTTAATAAAATATTTTAAAAACCTGTGTAGTGTGTTTTATTACTTACACTTTTTTCCTAGGTAAATGGGTAGGGGTACCATGTACCCCATACTCATTTACATAGGGTGGGGGGCCGGGATCTGGGGGCCCCCTTATTAAAGGGGGCTCCCAGATTCCGATAAGCCCCCGCCCGCAGACCCCGACAACCAACGGCCAGGGTTGTCGGGAAGAGGCCCTTGTCCTCATCAACATGGGGACAAGGTGCTTTGGGGGGGGGCGCAGGGCGCCCCCCTCCCCCAAAGCACCCACCCCCATGTTGAGGGCATGCGGCCTGGTACGGTTCAGGAGGGGGGGGGGCGCTCGCTCGTCCCCACCCCCTTTCCTGACCGGCCAGGCTGCGTGCTCGGATCGGGGTCTGGTATGGATTTTAGGGGGGACCCCACGCCGTTTTTTTCGGCGTAGGGGCTTCCCTTTATAATCCATACCAGACCTAAGGGCCTGGTATGCCCCGCGCTCGCCGCAATAGGAAAATGTGTTTTTCCTATTGCAGCGAGCGTGAGATGCAATACCCTGCCCTCGTGTTGTATCTGGTCCGTCGGACCAGCCTACACACGAGCGGGCTTTCCGTCGGACCAGCACACACACGAGCGGACTTTCCGCCCGAAACTGAGTCCGGCGGAAAGATTTAGAACTTTCTTCAAATCTAGGTCCGGCGGGCTTTTGGGAAAAAGTCCGCCGGAAAAGTCCGCCGGTGCCTACACACGGGCGGATTGTCCGGCACACTCTGGTCCGCCGGACCAAGTATGCCGGAAAGTCCGACCGTGTGTACGCGGCATTAGACAACCGAGGAAGAAGGCACAACATAAGAGTCCGTGGAATTCCAGAAACTGTTAACCCAGACCAAATCAAGCCTGCACTGACCTCCATATTCAACGGCCTTTTAAATAGGCCTGAACACTCTCCCATAGATTTTGATAGAGCCCACAGAGCTCTCAGACCTAGAGCTCCAGATGATAATCCTCCCAGGGACATCATATGTTGCCTTCCCAATTTCAGTTTAAAGGAAGAAGTATTACAAAAAGCAAGGTCCAATGACCAGATCTTGTTTAATGATAACATAATACAACTATTTCAGGACCTATCACCCATAACACTGAAGAACAGAAGGGCACTGAAACCCCTCCTGGAGGTTCTAAAAGAAAGGAACATAAACTATAGATGGAAATTCCCTTTTGCTCTCCAAGCTTCATACATGGGCAAACAGTACACACTCAGAACCCCCAATGAACTGAACAGATTCTGTGAAAACCTTCAAATTACGCCAGTAGCATTGCCTGACTGGTACACAGAATTTTTGCTTCCCCCTGAAATTACCAACCCTCCAGCCTGTGGCGGATCAGATGTGTTCCATTCACCCTCCCAGCAGGGAAAAAAACGCAGAAACGCCAATAGAAACAGTTATGACTCTCCTTCTTCCTCCAAAAGCGCCAAAAGTCAAAGATTAAAATAAACCTGATTTACTGAACACTCACAATCCAACCATTGCGACATTTACCTGGATTATACCTAAGACAGTCTATTGACCTTCCGCTCATCCCCTTTCACCACAATTACCAATTTTTGGTCTCTATTTTATCCCTTGGAGAAGAGAAGGAAGGAAGGAAAAAGAAAAAAATGTTTTGTTTTTTTTTTTTTGTTTTTTTTTGTTTGTTTTTTTTTGTTTGTTTTTTTTTCAATACTTTTGCCTCAAATCCTCACTAATATGTTGACCAAAGCTGAAAGCACTAAAATTGCTGCAGGATTCCTTCTCTGAACATCCACTAGAGGGCAATCCTACACAACAGTTAACATCCTACTCTAACTTCTAAAGATCCCTCCCTGGGAATACACAAAGCTCAATACCTACTGGAAATATTCCCTGCTACCTGCACTTATTAAAAAAATGCAGGTTCTACATAGATGAAGAGGGAATCAAGGGATAAGAGACACAAATTGTATATACCCATTCTGTGAGAACTTATACATGCAGATCTGGAAGCAGATTCTAGCATTGAATCCCTCCCACATTCGCTTCTACTGAAGAATACATCCGATATGGGAATTTACCTGGATGACAACCAGACTCTCAATATTAATCCACACTTAATAACTTTTCTTTCACAGGAGCTATAAATGCCTACAAGAAATACATACTTAAAACCACGAAACTGTTACCAACTGAACAGGCCTCTTCATTCTGGTTTATCTCTGTATCCAGAAACAAGGGTGAAACACACTCAACATTTACCATGAGACTATGAACTATAGCTAGAAGTTTAAGTATTCGGCCCACCTGTGACATCTCTAACCATGCAGTGAATACACAGATATACGGCTGCATGTATGCCAATTTACAACACCCTACCCTTTCACTGTAGGAACTTCAAATACCACCAGATTGAAAGAATTTCGGATACTATGAGACCTTGCATGCCTGGACTTACCTTTTCTTAAGCGTTTGAGAGGAGGCTTCCAAGTGAACCTGCTTACAGATCCCTCATTTTCCATCAGGTCGCAGAATCAGATATAACTCCATATAGCTTATTTGAACTTGAACCATAGAATACTAATATAGAAGTTCTAAGCTTTATACAGTACTTTTTGAGTTTCTGATCCTGAGACATACTTAAACATAAGAAAAGATTAGATCATCTAACTCACTTCAAGTTATTATATTATACTAGACTAGAACAGAGAATACCCTGCTAAACTCAGGGTTAAGGTATCACGATGTTAACTGTTAATTGGTTTGAAAGGTTTTGATTTCTCTCTTTTTGTTCTTTTCTTTTTCAAATGTTTTACATGTTAACCGCCTTATCCATCCTATGCAGAACATCACTAAATGTATGTAACAGGCGGGATGAACGGTATGTTTTTTCCATATTTACAGGTATCTGTCTTATATCCTCTTCTTTAACATTTAAGCAGGTTGTCGCCCTTAGTGGCTGATCGGACTGCGGTTGGTGATATTTCTACATGATAATAAGCGGCCAAAAACTCACCTCTCACACTATCTTTTTGACATACCCGGGTCTCGCAGTATCCTACGAGACAGACCCAGTACCTAATATATCTAGGTCACTAACTAGCTCCTCACCTTCTAGGTGAGATTAGAGCACACACTCAACCACCCCATTTTCAATCCACCCCAACTTATCCTACCTCCCTTGTCCCCCTTCTTCTTCTCCCCTGGAGTACGCCAAAAGAGACCAGAACATCTCACATAATAAATAACTATTAGACAAAAACCACTTGACTCAATATCAACACCTGAATTTTCCAACAACTTACATTATGGCATATAAATTCCTGGGAAAAGCACCAGCTCTAATTTCCCACAATGTCAACGGCCTGAACATACCTGAAAAAAGAACAAAAATGCTCAAAGAATTGAAAAAAACTATGCCGTCAATAGTGTTTTTACAAGAAACACATTTTAAAAGCAAACATATACCCAAATTTACAGACAATATATTCACAGAAATGTACCACGCCACTAACCCTTTAGCCAAAACAAGAGGAGTATCAGTCCTCATTAACAAAAACTCCCCTTTCAAAATACAACAAAAACTTGTAGATCCAGAAGGACGCTATCTTTTCCTTAAAGGAGAATGGGCAGGATCACCCATCACATTAGCTAACGTATATTTCCCAAACTCAACCCATATCCCATTTTGTCGTAAAATCATAGACGAATTAAAATGGTTTGCTGAGGGATGCATAATCTTGGGTGGAGACTTCAATGTTCCCCTCTCCCCCCAAAAAGACACATCAACAGGCCACACCATCCTAACATACAGAATCCTCAGACGCCTTAAATTACTCTTAAATTCCTTATCACTAGTAGACACTTTGAGACTCACCCACACGAATGAAAGAGACTACACCTTTTTCTCAATCCCACACAGACGATACTCCCGTATTGACTTAATTTTTGTTTCACAGAGAGATCTAAACAAACTAGAAGCAGCAGAGATAGGCATAGTCACTCTCTCAGACCATGCCCCCATGGCTATATCTATGCGACTTGACTCACCCCAACAAACGACCTTTAATTGGAGACTCAATGCATCACTTCTAACTGACCAAAGAGTGGAAGAAGAAATACAGGACACTTTGACCGATTACTTTAGGAATAACCTAGATACAGATACCAACCCTTTGACTAATTGGGAAGCTCACAAAAGAGTTATAAGAGGTCATCTAATGAAATGGGGGTCTAGATTAAAAAGAGAGAAAGAAAAGGAAATTTCCAAACTGACCTCACAAATAGCAAAATTAGAAACTCTTCACAAACAATCCCTCTTAATCTCAACAGAGGAGGAATTGATCTGTTGTAGGAACTCCCTAAAATCATTACTAGACCTGAAGACCAAAAAAGCACTTTTCTTCAAAAAAAGCATATTTTTTGAATATGGGGACAAAAGTGGGAAACTATTAGCCAAAGCTCTCAAAGATCTGACACAAGCGGGAAAAGTACATGCCATACGAGACAAAGACGGAATACTTAGACATAAACCTACTGATATTGCGGACCTATTTCATAAATTTTACTCAAAATTATACAACCTCCCTGAAACACATAAACCCCCACATCTAACCATGACGAAACAAGAAATGATACATCAATTTTTGAAAAACAGCAAAATACCCTTGCTTCCCCAAGTTGACATAAACAAACTAGAGGAACCTATCTCCACAAATGAATTATTAGAAGCTATTAAAGATCTTAAGACAGGGAAAAGCCCAGGCCCAGACGGCTTTACCTCACAATATTACAAAACATACACTCAAGCTTTAACTAAACCCCTTATCTCAGCTTTCAATTACCTGGCAAAACACAATCACGACCACGATTCGTTCCTCATGGCCCATATCGCAGTAATCCCCAAACCTGACAAAGATCATACAGACTGTGCCAACTACAGACCTATATCTTTACTAAATATAGATTTAAAAATCTTAGCCAAGATATTGGCAAATAGACTGAAACCCCTCCTCTCAAAGATCATAGGCCCAGAACAAGTAGGTTTCATGCCAGGCAGAGAGGCACGCGACAATACAAGCAAAGCACTTAATTTAATTCACCATGCTCACAACTCTAAGATAAAAGGACTCCTTCTCTCTACAGACGCAGAGAAGGCTTTCAATAGAGTCTCATGGGACTATATGATGTCTACTTGCTCCCATATTGGACTAAACAAAAGTATGCTATCTTGGATCTCAGCACTCTATCGAAACCCCCAAGCTAAAATCAAAGTCAACAATATTCTTTCAGACCCAATTAAAATACGAAACGGGACTCGTCAAGGCTGCCCTCTTTCACCTCTTCTTTTTATCATTTCTTTAGAACCCCTAATAAGAACAATCAAATTATCTGCGGATATCAAAGGTTTCAGGGTAGGAGACAAAGAATATAAAATTGCCGCCTATGTGGATGATCTCTTATTTTTCTTGACACACCCACATATCTCTATTCCAAACCTTGAGAAACACTTCAGAATCTTCGGCTTTATTTCCAACTTCAAGATTAACAAATCCAAGTCTGAGGCACTGAACATTAATTTACCAACAGACCAACTCAAATTAATGAAAGACAATCATAATTATAAATGCGAACAAAATACCTTGAAATATCTAGGGATAAATCTAACCAGCAATATAGACTCGCTATATTCTTATAATTACAAACCCCTTCTCACCACATTGAATAGAGACCTTCAAAAATGGTCAACCAAACCTTTCTCTTGGTTCGGGAGAGCTTCAATTCTAAAAATGACAATTTTACCGAGATTACTTTATCTTTTCAATACACTCCCCATCAAAATCCCTGAAACCTTCTTTACCAACCTTCTCAGAACACAAAGAAGCTTTCTATGGGCTGATAGAAAACCCAGAATAAATCTCAACTTACTATCATTACCCAAGAATAGAGGGGGAATAGGACTCCCAATTTTAAAAAAATACCATCAAGCATCCCACATCACGAGAATCATTGACTGACACTGCCATAGCTCAAATAAAGACTGGATCCAACTAGAACAAGCTCTAAGCCCCTTCAACCTAACCTTTTATCCATGGTCCATACATTCTAAAACGGATAAGACTATAAAACATCCCCTAATCACAAACACACTTGAAGTTTGGCATAAGGTAGCTCGTACTCATAACTTAGCCTCAATCCCTGGTCCACTGACTCCTGTTACTAATAACCCTGACTTTATTCCAGGTCTACACCTGAGGAACATGCCGACCCACACAGCCTCCCAATGCCTGGTAAACTCTAAGATCAAACCCCTAGACATACTCAAAACAGAGTGGGAAGGATCACCTCCTGGCTTATGGCTTTATATGCAACTCAAAAGCTTCCTGTTAAATAGCAAACACAGATCATTTTACAGCTTACCATTACTCCCTCTAGAAGGACTATGCTTTAAAAGATCACCAGTAACTAATACCACTTCTCTAGCTTACTGCTTGTTAAATCAAAAACAGCACACAGATGACTTAAAACATAAAGAAAAATGGGAAAAAGATCTAAAAACCAAGATTTCCTGTAAACAATGGGAGAATGCCTGTATAATGACTCATAAATGCTCTTTAAGCACAAAATATCAGGAGATCTCTTACAAAATACTCACCCAATGGTATATCACACCACATAGAGCCAGGAGGTGGTCCCCTACAACCGCAGACACCTGTTGGCGTTGCGGGGCAGCTGTTGGTAACTTTCTACACATATGGTGGGAATGCCCACCACTACATGTTTTCTGGGAAACAGTAATAAAATGGACTAAACTCATAACAGATTCTAAAATTGAATTTAATGCTGCCGCTTGCCTAATAAACGTAAATGAACTCTCCATAAGCAGATACAAAAAGTCCCTTTCTAGGCATCTACTACTAGCTGCTAAAACACTTATACCCCTCCATTGGAAGACCACACGCATTCCAAATATTAAATATTGGTTAGAAAGAATAAATTATATATACAATAAAAAAAAAACAAATTTTCAAAAAACATTTGTCATTGGGACAAAAAGTGAGGTTCAATCTTCTGAAGAGGAGCACAGACAGCAAAACAAATGTCACAGGGGTGATAACCCTTCCCTATGTTTTCCAAAAAGCTTAAAAAAGATTTTTTGGCTGGAGCTAAACACGTTAAAAATGTACCAGTTCAAAATTACAAACAGATTCTACTTAACAACAAACCTACAGTCCTTGTCTTGTTTGCACCGCCTGTATACTGCTGTTCAGAGTTCAGAGCCTGTATACTGCTGTTTCCTTTTTAATTAGGGTGCGGGGTTCCCCTTAATATACATACAAGACCCAAAGGGCCTGGTAATGGACTGGGGGGTACCCATGCCGTTTGTCTCACTGATTTTCATCCATATTGCCAGGACCCGACATTACATTAAACTCGCAAGCAATTTTAAATGAATTTTTTTCCTTTAAAAATTACATTTTGTGCAGGGACTGTTCTAAGCACGGGAAACACGCGCCACTTTACAGGCATACTATAGACACCCCCCAGGTATGATATTTAAAGTAAAATTTCACTTTTTTTTTTTTTTTTTTTTTTTTTACTTTAAGCATCATTAAAATCACTGCTCCCGAAAAAACGGCCGTTTTTAAAAGTTTTTTTTGCATTGATACATTTCCCCTGGGGCAGGACCCGGGTCCCCAAACCCTTTTTAGGACAATACCATGCAAATTAGCCTTTAAAATGAGCACTTTTGATTTTGAACATTTGAGTCCCATAGACGTCAATGGCGTTCTAATGTTCGTGCAAATTTTTGGTCCGTTCGCAGGTTCTGGTGCGAACCGAACCGGGGGTGTTCGGCTCATCCCTAGTGTCATAATTTGCTGTGTAAATACAATTTGTGATTCAGAATACTAAAGCTGCTGGGTATACATGTTTTACAATTTGTCCTGCTTTAATCCATGTATATCCCTCTCTTCAATTTGTACCTGCTGCTGTCCTTTTCTGGTTGTCCTCCTCTCTCTCTTGCTCCTCCTCCTATCGTCACAGAGAGACCCGGGCCCGGGAGCAGATGCAATGATCCCATACGGAGGAGGGTAGGCGGAGAATTAGGTTCCGCCTCCACCAGGTTAAATTACGTGCATCCAGTCTGGCCAGTCACCGGCCACTCTATGGGGGTGCCAGCTGCCAGTGCCGGACTGGCCTACCGGGATACTGGGAAAATTCCCGGTAGGCTGTCTGCACTTAGTGCCGTGGGGCCGCTTTTGGCTCAGAGCTTGGCTGGCTGTGTCAGTGCGGCGGCCGCTGCACTATGCAATGTGTGTGTGTGCCTCCTCCTCCGATCCGGCGCTGCCCACTGAACTGCAGCGTGATATGCCTGTGTGCCTGAGGGGAGGAGCAGGAGAACGCCGTGCTGGTTGATCTCCCCTTCCATTCGTGACTCGTCCCGTGCGGCGCCAGCACCGCCCACTAATCTGCACAGAGAATTTAACGGCCGCCCAGGCAGCAGAAGAATTAAGGTACTTAAAATATCTCTCTCTCTCTCTCTCTCTCTCTCTCTCTCTCTCTCTCTCTCTCTCTCCCCCACCACTGTGCCCATCAAACGCAGCCACTGTGCCAATCAAACGCAGCCACTGTGCCATCAAACGCAGCCACTGTACCCATCAATTGCCACCTCTGCGCCCATTAAAAGCAGGCACTGTGCCATCAAGCGCAGCCACTGTACCCATAAATTGCCACCACTGTGCCCATCAAACGCAGCCACTGTGCCAATCAAACGCAGCCACTGTACCATCAAACGCAGCCACTGTACCCAAAAATTGCCACCACTGTGCCCACTAAACGCAGCCACTGTGCCATTAAGCGCAGCCAATGTGCCACTACCATCAAACGCAGCCACTGTAACCATCAATTTTTGTGGCAGTCACATTTGTCTGCAGTTTGTACCCATAAATTGCCACCACTGTGCCCATTAAACGCTGTCACTGTGCCCATCAAACGCAGCCACTATGCCATCAAACACAGCCACTGTACCCATAAATTGCCGCCACTGTGCCATCAAACGCAGCCACTGTACCCATAAATTGCCACCACTGTGCCCATCAAATGCAGCCACTGTGCCATCAAACGCAGCCACTGCCATCAAGCGCAGCCACTGTACTCATAAATTGCCACCACTGTGCCCATTAAACGCTGTCACTGTGCCCATCAAACACAGCCACTGTACCATCAAACGCAGCCACTGTACTCATAAATTGCTGCCACTGTGCCCATCAAACACAGCCACTGTGCCATCAAATGCAGCCACTGCCATCAAGTGCAGCCACTGTACCCATAAATTGCCACCACTGTGCCCATTAAACGCTGCCACTGTGCCCATCAAGCGCAGCCACTATGCCATCAAACGCAGCCACTGTACCCATAAATTGCCACCACTGTGCCCATTAAACACTGTCACTGTGCCCATCAAACGCAGCCACTATGCCATCAAACGCAGCCACTGTACCATCAAACGCAGCCACTGTACCCATCAATTGCCACCTGTGCCCATCAAGCGCAGCCATTGTACCCATCAAACGCAGCCACTATGCCATCAAACGCAGCCACTGTGCCATCAAACGCAGCCACTGTGCCCACCAATTGCCACCTCTGTGCCCATTAAACGCAGCCACTGTATTATCTAACGCAGCCACTGTACCCAAAAATTGCCACCACTGTGCCCACTAAACGCAGCCACTGTGCCATTAAGCACAGCCAATGTGCCACTACCATCAAACGCAGCCACTGTAACCATCAATTGCCGCCAGTTTGCCCCATCAATTGCCACCAGTTTGCCCATCAAATGCTGCCAGTGTCCCCCCTCCCCCCACCCGGCACTTACCTGTCTCAGGTCAGCGCGTTCCTCCACGCTCCCTCCGCTAGGCATCCAATCACAGCGCCTGTCGCTTCAGCCAATCAGGTGACAGGTAACCAGACCCAGTGCACCTGATTGGCTGAGAGGCGGGTCAGTGTTAGGGAAGCGATTTCTTTGATTTCCTAACACAGCACTGTGTAAGCAGCGAACGTACAGCAGTGTGCCCGCTGTTTACCAATTTGGAAGCCTATTAGAGCCGACGGCTCTAATCAGGCACTTCTAAAAACACCCCGCCGCTGTAATTCAGATGCCGATGCCCAACAAGGGGCTGGACACCTGAATAGGGGGCAGCAGCAGCGACAATAGATAGATTCATGCGTTGCATGAATCTATCTATTGAAGATTGACGGTTGCAATGGACGCACCGCCACTGCCCAGTTGTATTTCCCCTGGGTGGGGAAATCTACCATGTTTTACATTATACGTCCCTATACACTGTGTGCCCTATAAAAAGGAGGTGGGCTTTTATATGTGTCTTATCTATATATAATGCACTCTTCAAATGTGCTTTAAAATGCATGGTTTTCCATTTTATGAACAACAAAATAATAACGTTATGCTGTTGGGCTGGTATATTAATGCTATGGGGCTGGTATGACATTTTTTCCAGGGCTGGTTTTCATTCCCAGTCCGGCCCTGCCAGCTGCTCCCCCCCTTACCTACGTATGCCCTAGCTCAGGATATTAACAAGTGTCACGCAAGCCGACCAGGGGAGGCTGTACCTGTGAGGGAGGCGGCCTGCGGGAGCCGGGTTGAGGAGGACGGGTGGGGGGGAGTTTTCGCGTGTGGGGGCGGCTTTTTTGCAGCCCCCCCCCCGCAAAGTGCCACCCTAGGCCTGGACCTTGTCAGCCTAGGCCAAGATATAGCACTGATTAAGAGTGTTTCTGATCACCACTATGCATGTCCCACTGTCACCAGACCAGTGCAGCCAGAAATAGTGTTCCTGATTACTGCCACACCAGTGTTTTGTTGCCTCTGCCTGTCACCTGTACTGACTCTTGCTTATTTATTGACCACATTTTTTCCTGCTGCCTCGACCAATCCTTTGCCTGTTTGTTGACCATGCCTCTGCCTGCTACCTGAACTGACCTATCTGAACGTCCGTCCTTTATTCATCCTCCTGTGCTTCCTGACTAGTGAACATGGCATGCCTGGGTGGGGACAAACACTTACCAGTAGGCTAGGCTTGCTTGGCCTATAGGAACAGGACTGCTATAGGTGAGGCTATGCTAAGCTTTGTTCCTTGACCTCTCGTATAGAGGTGACCAGTATGGTACATTGGTTTTGATACAATTGGCTGATTTGTGCGATAGACAAGATACAATGTCTGGTACATAAGCAGCAGAAACAATGAACAAGTCTCAAATACTCAGGAGAAGTATGACATTCCTCAAAACCCACAACAACTAAACCCTCTGTAACCCTTACTTTCACGTTCTTACTAAAATACAACACCCGCGACACGTAAGAGGGCTGTCACGGTAGGTTCAAAAATATTCTTGTTACTACATACAAACAGTGAGAAAACTAAAACATGAGAAAAACATTTAGATACAAATGTGGGGGAGATATTTCATAGTTCCCAAAACAAAAATTAAAAAAAACAAAACAACCAGATGGAATGCTACCTTCACTCTTTTAGCGATAGAAATAAATACAATGGGAAAAACACAAGAGCAGCTCGACATCTTTGCATTAGCCAGCCACACAAAGTCCAAAAACAGGCATGATAATTTTTAAACACACAAACATGTACAAAGGAATATGCCTCTGTACCCTCTGACCATATATGCCAATCTTTAAGGGGTTTAATGGGCTTTTCCCCAAAACTAGACTTCATGTACTGTGCAACCGTCTGACTGTGGGAAGCCTCGCATTCCTCCCCTTGCATGGACTGCCATTGCCCATGGCGATTCTAATTGGCTTAACATCTTACCCCTGTGTCCAGGGAAACCATTGCACCCATTTAGGAAAGTACCACCCGGTGCCTTCTTTTACAGTGGATCGACGGACTACAACCACTATATCTGGTCCAGTCCCCCAACTAGAAACCCTAACCGAGGCATCAACTCTATGGCTTGTTGTCCCAAATCTTTTGGCACAGAACTACAGAGTACCACTCTTTTAACAATGAACTATTAACTATGCCAAATGATTTGTCAACAACCACAGATCAACCCCCGAATTATGTCTCTACCCCTCACAGTGTATGCATACACAAGCGCATTGCGCTGTATGACCGTACACTGCGTCACCAGACTAAACTGCACAGAACACTTACGCCTGCTTTCTCTACAGAACAATGTGGCTTCTCTCTGTACCTAGATATTACAATAACAAGGATGCCTCCTGTTTGCTCTCTACCCAAAACTGTATTACAGTATAAACCTTAATTGAATTTAAAAATCAAAATGATTTTGTCCTTCCAAACACAAGTCAAAAGACCCCAAGCTCCTCCCACCAACTTCCTGTTGCACACCTGAACAGGAAGAGGAAGGGGGAAAGGAAGCCTTGAATAGCTTCATATTATGTCTATCAAGACATTAAAAACTGCAGACTATATAATAGAAACCTCAGCTCTAAAAACCCAAAACAATAGGTGGGCGGGGGCATGAACTGCCCTCTGAAAACTTCCAAACATTTAAAAATAAAAATAACACACACCACTAAAAGTACAAAAACTCAGTAAAAGCTAGTAAATTCAGTGCAAAGTAGACCACATGGCTACACACACACACAAAGGAATTGGAGCAGCTTCTGCTCTGGGATTACCCACAGGCCAAACAGCACATGATCCTTAACCTGCGCCTCTCAAAATGGCTGACAACAATGGCCGCATGGCAGACAACAACAAAAGAAAAGAAAATGGTCGCTGAAAGCCAGGCCACAACAAAATGGCACCATTAACACATGAAATGTAGTTGTTGATCCCGCCAAAACAAGATGTCTTCACTAGCTACACAAACTTCTCCCCACAAAATTACACATTTGAAACCCCAAATGAACACTTACAAACATTTCATTCTACATACCACTAGGGACCTTGGCACACAACAACGTTACAACAAACACACAATAACACGGCTGAAACATACTGAAAAATACACTCTGTTCCCATATAAAGTTCACACACTTATTCTGGCATCCGCTTCCACAAGACATTGAGAACACAAACAGCAATCCTAGAAACCTGAGACCATCCAACCCACATCGATGCTTGCATCATGATCTTTTCATCTCAAAACAAAAAGTGCTCCCCCATACTATTGTCTGGCTTCCAGAAATGCATGGCCACTTGAATATGCAGCAGGCATTTTCAACTTGAAACCAAACCCTTTACTAAAATATTTTTACACTTATGGGGACATGTGTCTTGGTCCCATACAAAGGTAAAAATCACAATTCATACATTTCTATTTCTCATATACATCACAAACATATTACACATAACTTTGTTCTGAAAGTTGGAAAGTCAAAATATACCCAGGACCATCAGCAATACTGGTTGCCCCTCCCCCCTTTCAGCCGCATGGCCAATTACATATGCAGCAGCCATTTTCAAACCAAGCTTTCAAAACTACTTCAATACAAACCATCTGTGTCTTGAGTCAGTTAAACAATCTACACAACCCATACATAGGTAATAATCCCAATTCATACTGACAAATCATACACAACAGTTACTTACACATAACAAACATATAATAAAAACTCCAGCATTATACTACAAGATGAAAAATGTGTTATTTTGCAAAGCAGAACCTACCTAACACATCACACAGCCTAATGATCCCATTATGAAGGAGGTTCTGTTCACTCCTAAGGCCCTGACTCGCGATTTTAACTGTCGTGTATATTCCACTATACTCTTGCGCTAACACGCGCCCTTTCACCATAATGGTATAATGCATCTTTAAATAACCTATGTCTCCCCCTTTCCCCAGTAAACAGACTTTACCACATTCTTACGTCCTCATCTCACCATGACTGCCTTGCTGAGCAGTTCACTATTTCTTTTATTCAAAGACAACAAAGGAAATCACAAACAGGAGGTCCTAGCTCCTACAGCCAATCGCCTCCTACACAGGATGTGACCTCACAGGATATGACCAAATTCGGATATGACAACACAGGATGTGACAACACGGGATGTAACAACACAGGATGTAACAACACAGGATTTGACCAAATAAGGATGAAGCAACACAGGATGTGAATGTCAACACAGGAAAAATGAATTTATACAACAACCAATGAAACAATGACTGCTGATGGGAGCTTATCTGCAGGTGTATTCCCATGGCACCACAAATATGTTGATCAGGCATACAGGGGTGACACGAGCGCACATCTGCTAAACTGATAATGTGTTTGCAGAGCGAACATACCCCCCAGACGAATGTCTGTGCATCACAGAGGGGCCCTTTCGCCAGCAGACATATCCTCACTCCGCAAACATCTCTCTCCAACAACGGGAAGTTTTCCACTACCTAACGGTCTCAACCAGCGTCAGTCTGCCCCAGTCAACTCTTTAGAGTGGGTTGTGGGAGAACTAACACTTGGAGACTCTATGACAATACATATTAAAATACATCTTCATAAAATTTCCACAACAGAACTCTCCCTCCCCCAACCACTAAGTCAACCGATACCAATACTCTGCTGACTTTGCCAAACCCATACACACTATACCTACCTCTTTTGTGTTCATATTTATGGATGAATTCACCAAAGCATGTAGTACAAGGGCCTGCCTGAATACTTTCAAATGGTACTGTTTAAAGTTTTGTTCTCCTATTATCTTGATAGGTAATTGCAGAATGTAAAATGTGCTTCAATTTGTACAGTGTGCATTCATATTTTTGGATTATGAAACTTCTTACCTGTCCAGTGGGCTGCCAACGGTGTAAGTAAGGAGGGGCTGGCCAAGGTAACACACATGATTTATGCATTCAGCTCTCAAAGAAGTGGAGAGGGTTACCTGTCCAAAACATCTCCCCCCTAAAATGTTTACAATGGGCCATCAGAGAGGGTGATGAATCTGATAAGTGGACCTTATACTTTTGAGTTTAAATACTCATTTCAATAAATGTTATACTTATGTTGGCCAAGAATGTTTGTGTCTAATCTGCATGCAATGTTATGTGCAAAAGTACTAATTTTGTTTTTTACTCCACAATTTCATTCAAACCCACAGGAATGACAGACTGTGGCTTCCCAGTTTGCCCAGCAGTGGGACTTTCCCAACTGCGGTGGGGCAATAGATCGGAAACACATCCACATTGTCCCACCCCCCAACTTGGGGTCATACTATTATAATTATAAGGGGTATAGTAGTATAGTGTTGTTGGCGGTGGTGTCGGCGACGTATGAATTCCTCTATGTGGATGTGGGGAAGAATGGCCAGATGTTGGATGGTGGAGTCATTGCCCAGACAGAGTTCTACAGATGGCTCCAGAATGGCAGCTTGGGCTTGCCACCTCTAGAAGACAACGTGGCGGGACTCCCATTTGTCTTCATAGCGGATGAAGCATTTTCGCTGGGGGACCATCTTATGCGGCCATTCCCTATGAGGACCCTCATAGCGGACCAGAGGGTTTTTAATTACCAGCTGGCCAGAGCCACAAGAGTGGTTGAAAATGCCTTTGGCATAATGGCCAGCCGGTTCTGCCTATTCCTTACTGCAATCAATATGGCGGAATATAAACTAAATCACATTGTTCTTTCCTGCTGCATTTTACACAACTTTTTATGCAAAATGCAGCCAACTATGTGGCCTCAGTTGCGACTGAGGCCGGCTTACCGGATCAAACTCTGACGGCACTTGAAGCTGGCCATCCTGGCTTGCCCCCCCAAATCGCCCATGAAGTACGGCAAAGCTATCTGGTGTACGGGTAGGGAGGCCATTGATATGCCAGTTAATGTATAACATCTTTTAAATAAATTTGTTGTTAAAAACTGAACTCATATCTCATTTGATTTACTGCTTGTGTTTTTCTTTTAGCTGTCTCCTAGGTTCTCCAATGGCCTTTTTTTTGGCAATTTTCTTCAATAGTGCAAACTTAAATTATTTGATACATGAGGTGACAATCTCTTTTTCAGCTAACTATTATGTTGTGCTGTGGGTCTGCTACACACACACATTGTTTTTGTTGTTAATGTATGTAATGCATTAATGATAAAAATAATCATCCTTTTCAACTCCATAAATTAATTGCTTGCAGTCCCTAACATGGCCTGATTGGGGCAAATTTTACAACACTGTGGGGGTCATTTATTAAATGTAAATCCACTTTGTACTCCAAGTGCACCGCAAGTGCACTTGGAGTGCAAAATGGAATTGCCTTTAGTAAATACCCCCCATTGTCACTGTAACTACACCAACTTACTCCAAAAACTGGTATTAAGCATTGAAAGAAGAAGCCACACATTGTTGAGTATAAAACATTTTACTCCAAGCACATTCACATGTGCGTTATAAAAGGGTTTTTCAACAAACCAACATCTATGGTATATAACATGTATGTGTGACAGTATATAGCCTTTTTTGTGGCTAAACAGGCATGTTTAAAACCAAAACATCCACAACTCAGGAACTTATAAAGTTCAACTTCGATAAAGTGAAGACAATATGAGACATTAGTATGTCAAAACTGTGTTGATTTTGCTAAAATCCAAATTTTGAAGATGCACACAAATTGGGACTCAAAAATGTGGATTTCCATCATGATCCCATGCCTAAAATGTGTGTCTTTTCCCTACACCTATTTTGAAATATGTAGGGAAAAGACACACATTGTGTCAACATGTGCTATCTGCCATCATGGAAAATCACTGTACACGTTTTGAGGGTGCAACCCCTTCCTCGCAACTAAAGTAAATGAGAGGAAGGGGTCGCACCCACAAAATGCACACATTGATATCCCATGATGGCTGATAGCACATGTTGACACACTGTGTGCATCTTCAAAATTTGGCTTTCAAATTACTTAAAAATTTATGTAAAAAAATTAAAAAATAACGACAACATTGAATTTTGTTTTTTGGTTAGATTTTGGCTAAAACATCAATGATGTTGGTGAGTCTTTTTTCAACATTATTGATGTTCTCCTTGACCTTCTCTAATTCACGATTGTACACCATTATTTCACTGATCGGGATCTGTGCACTTGCACTGTTGAAGTGAGTTTCTTCTTGCACAACATTTCCATCACCTAAAAAAAAAAAAAATACACACCATGTTTTTTAAATATGCAGGCATCCATCTATTATCTGAAGCTGTGGTCTCAGACACTGACCTGTTGTGGTGACTATTTTGCCCACTTCCTGAACCTCGGAATCCACATCTTCAGGGTGTGTGGGGATTTCCCCTTCTTCAGGAGGTGTGGCGTTTGTGGTGTCCTTAGATGTCCCGATTCTTTTCTCCCCTATGTGAATACAAAAAGGGATACTTAGCACACAAATATTTGAGGCAAGAAATAGTAATATGAAACATTGCTTGGAAGTGTTGTCCAATTATCTGTTTTGGCAGAGTTCCAAGCTGAAGACATGATTTTTACCCTTTCCAAAGCTGGAATATTTACCTGTTTTGTTAAAGTTTCACACATGGAGAGACCCCTAGTATCCACTGGAGCACCTGTGTGGGACACCATAAAAAAAGTTGTTCTGGTGTCCCACACTAGTGCTCCAGCTTCCAGATGTGTAAACAGCTGCTACGTGTCCTCTCCTTACACTGAATCAAGTTTGCAATTCATTATAGTTACAGACAGATCTAGACAACAATGTACTAAACTTCTTTTCATACAAATAGGCATGAACAAATGTAGTTAACCTGCATCTGCCAAAAACGTTGTATTAGTGGTCGAACAAACGATATTTAATACGAACGATTATTGTGCCCACAAATCTCAAACTTGCCATTTTAAACTGTACAACAGTAAAGAAAAGCACATGGAGCAACGCTAAAGTACCAATAATAATAGGAACACATGACAAATACTTACTTTTTAGAAGCAGTTTCCTGATCCTCCTGTACTGATTGTGCTCCCTCAATTTCAGGTCTGACCAGCGTTTCCTCCATTGCTCCTTGGATCGTCGTACCCCAAAATTCCTGTGCAGACTTCTCACAACTTTAGTCATGATCTTGGCCTTTCTCACATTTGGGTTTGGGTGAGGTCCATACTTCCCATCATAGTCTGCCCTCTTCAAGATGTCCACCATCTCCACCATCTCTACAAAGGACATATTTGAGGCCTTATATCTCGTCCTGGATTGGGAACTGCCTTGCTCTGGGCTTTCCTCCTCGTTGCTGCCCTCTGCATGAACCTGCTGTCTCTCCGCCACTGCGCCGAAAGAGAAGGGGCGAGGAATACACTAGAAAGAAGGTCAGGGGCGGAGTTTCAGGCATGCGCAGTTTATATAAAGCATAACACGCGTACATCGTACGCACGATCTGTGAGCAGAGGACGGAGTATCGTAAGCGCTGATCGTGCAAACTAAGGTACAATTTTAGCTTGGGGCATCAGTGGTTAGTGGCCTATACTGCTTATAGATTGAGGCCTATATTGGGACAAGATTAGCAGAGTTTAGCCTGACATTAGGGTTTGTCTTGTGTTGTGTCTTGCAGAGAAAATGGATATATTTACAGACCCAGATTTCCTGTCAAACTTCATAGACAGGTACAGCGAGCTGCCATGTCTCTGGCAAGTCAAAAACAGAGAATACTTCAACAAGCTAAAGAGGAAGGCAGCGCTGGAGCAACTGTTGGAATTGGTGAAGCTGATGACTCCCACGGCAGACATCAACTATTTGAAGGCCAAAATTGGTAGCCTGAGGAGCACATATAATAGGGAGCGCAAGAAGGTCCAGGATTCCATGAGATCAGGAGCAGCAGAAGATGACGTTTATGTCCCCAGACTGTTTTTTTTGTCAGACCACAGTGAACCCAGGCCATCGCTATCTATACTTCCTTTCACACTTCCTTCCACACTTCCTTCCACATCAGATGAGGCTCCTGAAGTCCAACCTGGGCCTTCCGCCCAGGAAGATGTGGGGGAGCCCAGCTTGAGCCAGGTATAGCATTGTTCAACATATTTCTTGTCAAAAATGTAATGATGTTAACTAGAAGCTATTATTGATCACTAATTTCTGATTTAACAAAGTGGTTTACATATCAATAGATAATAGTAGCCAAAAATGATTGGCACAAGAATGAAAAATGCTGGGGTCAGAATGATAATCTTTTCTATGTGGTAACATTCAATTTGCAACAGTCATGAGCTCCAAATTGTGTGTGATGATCACTTTTATACACAGGAAAGTCTCAGCCAGGAGGAGGCCCTGGAAAGTCTCAGCCAGGAGGTGGCCGTGGAAAGCAGCCTGACCGAATCCCAGGTTCCTCCCCTCCGCCTTCCAACAAAAAGGACCAGGAAGGCGAGGAACCTGTAGGAGTCAGCGACTACTTGAATTCGCCAGGCTACTGTGGTCCTCACAACAACCCCTGGTGGCCCAGTGTCATATGACAGCCAGTAAACTGGAACAAATGGAAAAGCGCGAATGCCTCATCTGTGAGGAGATAATACTTCAGGCCCTAAACAAGGGGATGAGTGGACAACTCACAACTAAAAGCCACCTGTGTGAGTTGGACCATAATACTCCTTCACCACCTCCAGCAACACCTCCAACACCACAGCCACCCAACCCACCACAGCAGCCTGGAAGGAAGCATGGAAGGAAGCGTTGAGAGTGATGGCCGGGGTTTGGTGTGGTCTGGAAAAAGACGCAGGCTGTTGTAAGACCACAGCCTCGGGACATATATGTCATCTGCTGCTGCTCCCGATCTCTAAGAGTCCTGGACCGTATTGTGCTCCCTATTAAATGGACTCCTCAGGTTACCAGTTTTGCCTGTCAAATAATTGATGTCTGCCCTGGGGTACAAAGGCTTCACCAATTCCAACTGTTTCTCCAGCGTTGCTTTCCTCTTTATTTTTTTAGGACCCCTAATAAATTTTAAATTTTTGTTTTGACAAATACTTGGCTATGTGTTTTACTTCAAAAGGGACAGTTTGTTTGTGAGTAGGCAGGCACATTTTAAAAATACAATGTCAAATTAACAAGGGACCAACACCAACCAACCTATTTGAGGTAAAAAAATACAAAATAATAATGGTGTTGTGGTAACTTGACACACAAAACGACAAAAAATATTATGGAGATCACTATAAAAAAAAAGATTATTCTGGAGATCTGGAGAAATAAAAATAAAAAAAAGGAGATCACTATAAAAAATTAAAAAAAAAAGATTTTTCTGGAGATATTGATAAAAAACAAAAAACAAAGATTATTCATGAGATCATGAGAAATAATAAAAAATTTTGTTTGTCAGAACTCTGTGTGAATATCAGCATCAAAGCAACTTCATTATTCTAGCATTATAAAGAAGAAGAGAATGTGCTGCATTGTGATATTGATGATCAAAATTGTACTGGTTGTATTGTACATTGTACCAATTACCAGAGTTCCTGAATATTATATATATATTCATCAGCACTGCTATACAAACAGATACACATTATGGAAATAGAACATATTATTTAACAGATATTTCAGAACATGTATTTCTGCCCTCAGACATGCCTAGTGGTTGGAAGTGATAATACCTAAATCCACAAAAGTTAACCAATAGATTTTTTCAACCAATGGAAAAGAAGTCACACCTTTTGGCCTGGGCTTATTATAATTTTTATGAGCCTATTAGCCAACATTATATAGGATCTAGATAGATGCCATAGATGCCATGGAGGGGGGAAATCAGACACACACACTCAATTCATAAACTCATATCTCTACATTCATGAAGATTCCTTGGCACCTTATGCTTTGAAACTCTGAGGGCGCAAGAAGTAATTTCCGTTTAAGCAGTAGCCATCTTGAAAGCCACAGAAGCCATTCTAAAAACTCTGGTAACCAGCAATTCAGACCAATTTACATTTTGGAAAGGGTAATTATGTCATATTGATTTTACCTGATATTCATTTGTGTTCTCATACCGCTTCAGCCCCGGAAGATTTTACCCCCTTCCTGACCAGAGCACTTTTTGCGATTCGGCACTGCGTCACTTTAACTGACAATTGCACTGTCATGCGATGTTGCACACAAACAAAATTGACGTCCTTTCTTTCCCACAAATAGAGCTTTCTATTGGTGGTATTTGATCACCTCTGCGGTTTTTATTTTGTGCGCTATAAACAAAAAAAAGAGCAACAGTTTTGAAAAAAAGCAATATTTTTTACTTTTTGCTATAATAAATATCCCCCAAAAATATATAAAAAAAATGTTTTCCTCAGTTTAGGCCAATATGTATTCTTCTACATATTTTTGTTAAAAAAAAATTGCAATAAGCGTATATTGATTGGTTTTCGCAAAAGTTATAGTGTCCACAAAATAGGTGATAGTTTTATGGCATTTTTATTATTAATATTTTTAATTAGTAATGATAGCGATCTGCAATTTTTATCGTGACTGCAAAATTATGGCGGACACATTGGACACTTTTGACACTATTTTGGGACTATTGTCATTTATACAGCGATCAGTGCTATAAAAATGCACTGATTACTGTGTAAATAACACTGGCAGGGTAGGAATTAAACACTGGGGGCGTGCAAGGGGTTAAGTGTGTCCTAGGGAGTGATTCTGACTGTGGGGGGATGGGCTTCCACTCACATGACAACAATCACTGCTCCCGATGACAGGGAGCAGTAATCTCTGTCATGTCACTAGGCAGAACGGGGAAATGCCTTGTTTACATAGGAACTTCCCCGTTCTGCAGCTCCGTGACACATCGTCGGGACACCTGCGGACACCCATGGGCACGGCCACACTGTATGCAGTGGGCGCGCGCGCCTGCTAGCCCCGCCAATTAAGGGGACATACAGGTACGCCCATTTGCCCACCGCTGCCATCGTGCCGACATATATCGGCGTGCAGCGGTCGGCAAGTGGTTAAATATTGATTTATTGAGTATTATACAGTTGGATAATTATATCTCTCAAATCAGTAACCGCCTTGTAAATTTTTCTCTAAGCTTCAATTTTTTCACTTTTTTATCTTATAGTTTCCATTCTATTGACATAACAAACATCTCATTTTATTTCACGTTGTTAACCACTTACTTACCTGCAGTATAGTAACGGTTGAATTTGTGAAATAGAGATGTTCTGTCTAATTGTCATTTTTACAAGGTTATTGATTCTACAGGGAAGTTCATAATTTCCGTGTCATTTAAAAAGTACAACACTCTTATTAGCAGGTGTTTCAATTGATATTCATAATTTTATGTAGCAGAATTAGTATTTTTCGTTTTGTGTAAAGTTTGTTTTTGTCAACCAATATATATATATATTAGTTATATATATATAAACACCTCACATTTTTGTAAATATTTTATTATATCTTTTCGTGTGACAACACTGAAGAAATTACACTTTGCTGCAATGTAATGTAGTGAGTGCACAGCTTGTATAACAGTGTAAATTTGCTGTGCCCTCAAAATAACTCAACACACAGCCATTTATGTCTAAACCGCTGGCAACAAAAGTGAGTACACCCCCTAAGTGAAAATGTCCAAATTGGGTCCAATTAGCCATTTTCCCTCCCCAGTGTCATGTGACTCGTTAGTGCTACAAGGTCTCAGGTGTGAAGTAGGAGCAGGTTCAATTTGGTGTTATCGCTCTCACTCTCTCATACTGGTCACTGGAAGTTTAACATGGCACCTCATGGCAAAGAACTCTGAGCATCTGAAAAAAAGAATTGTTGCTCTACATAAAGATAGCCTGGGCTATAAGATTGCCAAGACCCTGAAACTGAGCTGCAGCATGGTGGACAAGACCATACAGCAGTTTAACAGGACAGGTTCCATTCGGAACAGGCCTCACCACGGTTGACCAAAGAAGTTGAGTGCATGTGCTCAGCGCCATATCCAGAGGTTGTCTTTGGGAAATAGACATATGAGTACTGCCAGCATTGCTGCAGAGGTTGAAGGGGTGGGGGGTCAGCCTGTCAGTGCTCTGACCATACGCCACACACTGCACCAAATTGGTCTGCATGGCTGTCATCCCAGAAGGAAGCCTCTTCTAAAGATGATGCACAAGAAAGCCTGCAAACAGTTTGCTGAAGACAAGCAGACTAAGGACATAGATTACTGGAACCACATCCTGTGGTCTGATGAGACTAGGGATGAGCCGAACACCCCCCGTTTCGGTTCGCACCAGAACCTGCGAACGGACCGAAAATTTGCACGAACGTTAGAACCCCATTGACGTCTATGGGACTCGAATGTTCAAAATCAAAAGTGCTCATTTTAAAGTCTAATTTTCATGGTATTGTCCTAAAAAGGGTTTGGGGACCCGGGTCCTGCCCCAGGGGACATGTATCAATGCAAAAAAAGTTGTAAAAACAGCCGTTTTTTCGGGAGCAGTGATTTTAATGATGCTTAAAGTAAAAAAAAAAAGTGAAATATTCCTTTAAATATCGTACCTGGGGGGTGTCTATAGTATGCCTGTAAAGTGGCACGTGTTTCCCGTGCTTAGAAAAGTCCCTGCACAAAATGTCTTTTTTAAAGGAAAAAAAGTCATTTAAAACTGCTTGCGGCTTTAATGTAATGTCACTGGCAATATGGATGAAAATCAGTGAGACAAGCGGCATGGGTACCCCCAGTCCATTACCAGGCCCTTTGGGTCTTGTACGGATATTAAGGAGAACCTCGCACCCAAATTAAAAAAAGGAAAGGTGTGGGGCCACCAGGCCCTATATACTCTGAACAGCAGTATACAGGCGGTGCAAACAAGACAGGGACTGTAGGTTTGTTGTTAAGTAGAATCTGTTTGTAATTTTGAATAGGTACATTTTTAACGTGTTTAGCTCCAGCCAAAAAATCTTTTTTAAGCTTTTTGGAAAACATCACCCCTGTGACATTTGTTTTGCTGTCTGTGCTCCTCTTCAAAAGATTGAACCTCACTTTTTGTTCCAATGACAAATGTTTTTTGAAAATTTGTGGGTTTTTGTGAAACAAGGATTGGTGATAAAGCATCAGTGGAAAGGAGAAATGTTTTTCCCATATTAACTAATACAGGAGAGAATTTCCCTTCCTAGGGGTAGATTTCATCTCACTTCCTGTTGTCTCCTTCCGTTTGCAAGCAGGAGTCGTTTGTAAGTTGGATGTTTGAAAGTAGGGGCCTGCCCTATATACTCTGCAGAAATTTGGGCCTTAGGTGTTGTTGTGGCCACAACACTGTAAGCCCTCACAGGGCCCTGCTGTGAAATATTAGATCAAGAATTGTAATTACATGCCACTGTTGAACAGGGGCAGAAAAATTGGGCCTTTGGTGGTGGTGGTGGTGCCACAACACTGTAAGTCCTCACTCGCTCTTGGTGGGTGCAGGAACTGGCCCTGCTGTGAAATATTAGATCAAGAATTGTAATTACATGCCCCCGTTGAACAGGGGCAGAAAAATTGGGCCTTTGGTGGTGGTGGTGCTGGTGCCACAACACTGTAAGTCCTCACTTGCTTTTGGTGGGCGCAGAAATGGGCCCTGCTGTGAAATATTAGATCAGGAATTGTAATTACATGCCCCTGTTTAACAGGGGCTGAAAAATTGGGCCTTTGGTGGTGGTGGTGGTGCTGGTGCCACAACACTGTAAGTCCTCACTTGCTCTTGGTGGGCGCAGAAACGGGCCCTGCTGTGAAATATTAGATCAAGAATTGTAATAACATGCCCCTGTTGAACAGAGGCTGAAAAATTGGGCCTTTGGTGGTGGTGGCGGTGCTGGTGCCACAACACTGTAAGTCCTCACTTGCTCTTGGTGGGCGCAGAAACTGGCCCTGCTGTAAAATATTAGATCAAGAACTGTAATTACATGCCCCTGTTGAACAGGGGCTGAAAAATTGGGACTTAGGCACTGGTGCTGGTGCCACAACACTGCAGCCATTCACAGATACTCTAGTTGGAACGCAGGAACGAGCCCTGCTGCAAAGTATTGCATCAAAAATTGTAATTACACGCCCCTGTTAAATAGGGGCTGAACAATTAGGCCTTAGGCACTGGTGCTGGTGCCACAACACTGCAACCCCTCACAGATACTCTAGTTGGAACGCAGGAACGAGCACTGCTGCAAAGTATTGCATCAAAAATTGTAATTACACACCCCTGTTAAACAGGGGCTGAAAAATTGGGCCTTAGGCACTGGTGCCACAACACTGCAACTTCTCACAGAAACTCTAGTTGGATCGCAGGAACAAGCCCTGCTGCAAAGTATTGCAACAAAAATTGTAATTACACGCCCCTGTTAAACAGGGGCTGAAAAATTGGGCCTTAGGCACTGGTGGCGGCTCCCAGAACCAAAAATGTTCTTACAAGCTATCAGCGTGATCATTGAGGAGGAAGAGGATAATTACTCAGGATAGTCACTCAGCATCAGCATAGGCAGTCTTTGAAGGGATCTGAGATTTCAAAAAAAATTATTCGGTTACATCAGCATCAGGTGCTTGGTAGCTGGTGGTGATCCAAGACTGATTCATCTTTATGAAGGTCAGTCGATCGACCGAGTCGGTGGACAGATGCACCCTGTGATCGGTTACAAAGCCTCCAGCAGCACTGAATGTGCGTTCCGAAAGAATGTTGGATGCAGGACAGGCCAGTAGCTCAATTGCATACTGTGCAAGCTCTGGCCAGTGATCCATCCTCAAGACCCAGTAACCCAGAGGATTTTCGGTGGGAAAGGTGTCTAAGTCAGATCTTGCCCCTAGGTATTCCTGCACCAAGTAAAACAGACGCTGGCGATGGTTGCATGAACCGATCATACCTTGGGGCTGCGGACTAAAAAATTGTCTGAATACATCGGTCAGATGGCCACCTTCTCCACCGCTCCTTTTTTGACTGGCCGAAGCCTCAGCAACACGTTGTCCAGAAACAAGAGTTTGTAACCTCCCAGTCTCTGGGAATGCGTTGCACAGACCTTTCTGCAAGGCCTCCCGAAGATGTTTCATCCTCTGCTCCTTCTGCGACAGCAAGATAAGGTCCGCAACCTTACCCTTGTAAAGTGGATCAAGGAGGGTTGCCAGCCAGTATTGGTCCTTCTCCTTGATACCACGAATACGAGGATCCTTACGCAGGCTTTGCAGGATCAGGGAGGCCATGCAGCGTAGGTTTGCTGAGGCATTCGGTCCGGAGTCCTCTGGGTCACTAAGGACGACATGCTCCTCAGCCACCTCCTCCCAGCCACGTACAAGTCCATGTGTTTCTTGGGACTGATCCCTTAAAGACTGCTGCTGATGCTGAGTGCCAGGCTCCACTTCCATACTGACACAATCCTCCTCCTCCTCTTCCAGTGTGATTGGCGGGCACGCAGGAACACTGTCTGGATAAAGGGGGCCTTGAGAGCTAAGGAAGTCCTCCTCTTCCTGCCTCTGTTCTGCCTCAAATGCCCTGTCCATTATTTCACGCAGAGTGTGCTCCAACAGGTGGACAAGGGGGACAATGTCACTGATGCATGCACTGTCACTGCTCACCATCCTCGTGGCCTCCTCAAATGGTGACAGGACAGTGCATGCATCCCTGATCATGGCCCACTGGCGTGGGGAAAAAAAAACAAGCTCCCCTGACCCTGTCCTGGTACCATAGTCACACAGGTACTCATTGATGGCCCTCTGCTGCATGTGCAGCCGCTGCAGCATGGCCAACGTTGAGTTCCAACTGGTGGGCATGTCACAGATTAGGCGGTTTTTGGGCAGGTTAAACTCCTTTTGGAGGTCCGCCAGCCAAGCACTGGCATTATATGACCGGTGAAAATGCACACAGACTTTCCTGGCCTGCCTCAGGACATCCTGTAAGCCGGGGTACCTGCCCAAGAACATCTGCACCACCAAGTTAAGGACATGAGCCAAACAGGGCACATGGGTCATTTGTCACTGTCGGAGGGCGGAGAGGAGGTTGGTGCCATTGTCGCAAACCACCATTCCTGCCTTAAGTTGGCATGGTGTCAACCACCTCTGAACCTGCCCCTACAGAGCTGACAGAACCTCTGCCCCAGTGTGGCTCCTATCCCCCAAGCACACCAGCTCAAGCACCGCATGGCATCTTTTGGCCTTCGTACTTGCGTAGCCCCTTGAACGCCTACGGAGCACTGCTGGTTCCGAGGACAAATCATAGGAAGAGGCCATGGAGGAAGAAGAAGAGGAGGGGTGGAGGAGAGAGGTGTGTCACAATCATTAGTAGTGGCATTTTGGAGGGGTGGTGGCAGAACAACCTCCAACACTACTGCACCTTGTCCTGCATCCTTCCCAGCTGCCAGCAGAGTCACCCAATGCGCGGTGAAACTTAGGTAATGTCCCTGTCCATACCTGCTGAACCATGAGTCAGTAGTAATATGCACCTTACCGCTGACCGCCCTGTCCAGCGAGGCATGGACATTGCCTTCCACATGCCGGTAGAGAGCTGGAATCGCCTTCCGTGAGAAAAAGTGGCGTTTGGGTACCTGCCACTGAGGAACCGCACATTCCACAAACTCATGGAAGGGGGCAGAGTCTACCAACTGAAAATGCAGCAGTTGAAGTGCTAGCAATTTTACCAAGCTAGCATTCAACCGCTGGACATGTGGATGGCTGGGAGCGAACTTCTTTCGGCAGTGCAGCAGCTGGGGCAAGGAAATTTGCCTGGTACAATCTGACGTTGGTGTACCGAAAGCAGATTGCCCACAAGTACTTGGCTGTGACACACCTAATTCTACACCTTCATTCCTCTCAGTGCAGGTCTCAGAGAGGACTGAAGGTATAGTGGGGTTGGAGATCTCAGCTGATGAGGAGCAAGGAGAGGTCCTCTTTGTTCTTTGGTGTGGGTCTTTTAGATACGCTTGCCAACGAACTGCATGGCAGGTCAACATATGTCTGGTCAAGCATGTGGTGCCCAAGCGGGAGATGTTTTGGCCACGCAAGATACGCTTGAGACATATGTTGCAAATAGCAGCGGTGCGATCTGATGCACTCGTCTCAAAAAAGGCCCACACCAAAGAACTTTTTGAATAATGAACAGAGACTGCAGCGCCCTGCACATGCGGAGCTTTGGGGTGTGATGCAGTCAGTGTGCTGCCCTTAGGCTGGCCCCTGGAGGGCATCCTGCCTCGTTGGTGATGTGCCTCCTCCTCCACTCTCCTATCAGGCACCCATGTTGAGTCAGTGACCTCATCATCCCCTCCCTCCTCATCACTTTATCTAGCTCAGTATCATCATCAGAGCCTTCCAAACGCTGGGCATCCTCCTGGAGCATGTACCCAACACTGTGGTCAAACAGTTCGAGGGAATCCTCAGGAGGACATGGTGGGGCTAGGGAAGGAGTCACTGATGACATTGAGCAGAGGGAAGAGGCCGCTGCTTTGCCAGACAAAGTACCCTGAGCATGGGTGAGAGAGGATGAGGAGGATGAGGACAGCTTGGTCATCCACTCGACCAAGTCTTCCACATGTTGCGGCTCAACATGGCCAGTTGTCGAAAAAAAGGCCAAGCGTGTTCCACGGACACGTGCTGATGAGGATGCACGGTCTCCACGACCAGCACCGTTGCCTCTAGACACAGAGCCTACTTGCCCTCTTTTATTGGCTTGTGACTGTCTTCCTCTCCTTGTTGGCCTTCCAGACATACTAACGGCCTGTAGCTGCACAAAGCTGGGATATATATTTATATATATATATATATATATATATACTGATACTGCAGCTAGCAAAATCAACTGCCTGTCTGTAGAATGAGAACACCACCAACCTTCTACAAGTAGCTTTAGCTGAACACTGTGCAGAGCTCGCAAAAAACTAACTTGTAGCTTATTTAGCTGCCTGCGGTAGTGATAGGATCAGGAAAACACCACCAACCTTCTACAGGTAGCTTTAGGTGAACACTGTGCAGAGCTTGCCAAAAAATAACTTGTAGCTTATTTAGCTGCCTGCGGTAGTGATAGGATCAGGAAAACACCACCAACCTTCTACAGGTAGCTTTAGCTGAACACTGTGCAGAGCTCGCACTACACTAACTTGTAGCTTATTTAGCTGCCTGCGGTAGTAATAGGATCAGGAAAACATCACCAACCTTCTACAGGTAGCTTTAGGTGAACACTGTGCAGAGCTCACAAAAAATAACTTGTAGGTTTAGCTGAACACTGTGAGGAGGACGCACTACACGCGCAGGAATGGGCTCTGCTGTGAAATATTAGATCAAGAATTGTAATTACATGCCCCTGTTGAACAGGGTCAGAAAAATTGGGCCTTTGGTAGTGGTGGTGCTGGTGCCACAACACTGTAAGTCCTCACAGTTACTCTTGGTGGGCGCAGAAACGGGCCCTGCTGTGAAATATTAGATCGAGAATTGTAATTACATGTCCCTGTTGAACAGGGGCTGAAAAATTGGGACTTAGGCATTGGTGCCACAAAACTGCAACCCCTCACAGATACTCTAGTTGGAGCGCAGGAATGAGCCCTCCTGTAAAATATTGCATCAAAATTTGTAATTACACGCCCCTGCTAAACAGGGGCTGAAAAATTGGGCCTTAGGCACTGGTGCTGGTGCCACAACACTGCAACCCCTCACAAATACTCTAGTTGGAGTGCAGGAATGAGCCCTGCTGCAAAGTGTTGCATCAAAAATTGTAATTACATGCCCCTGTTAAACAGGGGCTGAAAAATTGGGCCTTAGGCACTGGTGCTGGTCCCACAACACTGCAACCCCTCACAGATACTCTAGTTGGAGCTCAGAAACAAGCCCTGCTGCAAATTATTGCATCAAAAATTGTAATTACACGCCCCTGTTAAACAGGGGCTGAAAAATTGTGACTTAGCCACTGGTGGCGGTGCCCAGAACCAAAAATGTTCTTACAAGCTATCAGCATGATCATTGAGGAGGAAGAGGATAGTCACTCAGCATAACATGATAGTCACTCAGCATCAGCATAGGCAGTCTTCAAGGGATCTGACATTTCAAAAAAAATTATTTGGTTACATCAGCATCAGGTGCTTGGTAGCTGGTGGTGATCCAAGACTGATTCATTTTTATGAAGATCAGTCGATCGACCGAGTCGGTGGACAGGCGCACCCTGTGATCGGTTACAAAACCTCCAGCAGCACTGAATGTGCGTTCCGAAAGAACACTGGATGCAGGACAGGCCAGTAGCTCAATTTCATACTGTGCAAGCTCTGGCCAGTGATCCATCTTCAAGACCCAGTGACCCAGAGGTTTTTCGGTGGGAAAGGTGTCCAAGTGAGATCTTGCCCCTAGGTATTCCTGCACCATGTAAAACAGATGCTGGCGATGGTTGCTGGAACTGATCATATCTTGGGGCTGCGGACTAAAAAATTGTCTGAACGCATCAGTCAGACGGCCACCTTCTCCACCACTCCTTCTTTCACTGACCGATGCCTCAGCAACACGTTGTCCAGGAACAGGAGTTTGTAACCTCCCAGTCTCTGGGAACGCATTGCACAGACCTTTCTGAAAGGCCTGCCGAAGATGTTTCATCCTCTGCTCCCTCTGTGACAGCAAGATAAGGTCCACAACCTTACCCTTGTAACGTGGATCAAGGAGGGTTGCCAGCCAGTATTGATCCCTCTCCTTGATACCACGAATACGAGGATCCTTCCGCAGGCTTTGCAGGATCAGGGAGGCCATGCAGCGTAGGTTTGCTGAGGCATTCGGTCCAGAGTCCTCTGGCTCACTAAGGACGACATGATCAGCAGCCACCTCCTCCCAGCCACGTACAAGTCGATGGGTTTCTTGGGACTGTAAATCTTAAAAGAGGGGGGAAGGAAGATACCCAGGAGAACGAAACAAATGGACTTTGTATGCACCAATCATAAAAATCAATGTAAACTTTTATTTATACAAAAAATTAATAAGAACCATATAGATATAAACATTTTTTTAAAAAATTGCAATACATTGCGGAAAATGGTAATGTATGTCACCACATAAATATGTGAGAAAGGATCGGGGAATTGCCTCTACACCAAGAGAAGGAATACACCCATTCCGTTCTCACTAAGTAACCTCAAACTGATATAGCTCAGTATGGCTCTACATGTTTCGCAAATTTGAATGCTTCTTCAGGAGCTTGTTTGGGTTACCTGTAATGGGGAATAATAAGGAAAGACACACACCAAAAAACATAGAGTAGCATATTAATATCATTTTTACATAAGGACTTTTTAATAATGCGTCTCAATCATAATCACTGAGTACCGTGAGGAAGCAAACCCAAGGGTCCAAGATTCAACACGCATATGGTGACATGTGATCACATGCGGGGACGTGTCTGGTAGAAAGAATCATACCACCGATAGACTCAAGAGAGGTAGTGAGCTAGAGAGTCCCAGCTGTCCGAAAAAAGATATTGACCGCTGTATATATGTGGTAAAACTGGGACTGTACATTGATATGTAGGAGAGAGCACAGGGCACAGTTAGATGGGGGGTGGGGGTAAGGGGGGGAAAAGAGCAAGGGGGGGGGGGGAGGGGGAGGGAAAACCAGGGGGGGAAGTGGGGACAGGGGGGGAAGAAAAGAAGGGGGGAAAGAAGGGAGGGAAAGGGGAAGGGGGGGGAAGGGGGGGGAGGGGGGAGGGGAGGGGGGAAAACACATGGAGGGAGGGGACTGGGAAGGTGTAGACAAATAGGGAAATGAGAGGGGGGAAGAGGGAAAGGGGGTGTAAAACCAAAAAAAAGAAAAAGAAAAACTAGGATATAAGGAATAATGTACCAGCCAGAGTAGTTGGATCAGTCTTCAGATCAGGTAGAGGCTATGGATAATTGAAAAGCCATACACTCGGAGATAAAGCCTCCAATGGCCAGGGTGCATAGGGAAATCCAGAGACTCTAATCTGGAGAATGTAAGTAATGTCCAATTAGCCAATATTGAGACCAGCTCCTTATAAGTGTGCCATCATACTAATAAGTCGAATGGCACAAACAGATCCAATATAAATACTATGTATATGTATGCCTGTAGGGCTAGATAGTTGCACATATAGGGCTGCTCCTACCTTGTAGGGTGATACAGGTTGAGCAGGTCTTGCAAACAGCATAGATCAGCTAATTATTTGTAAACCTGGCACCAAATAGATCTTCACTGACATGGCTGCAATAGAGCTCTGATTCTATCCCAACAGAGAGCTATCTAAAAAGATCCCAGGGTCGCCATCTATATAGGAAGTGAGCGAGACATCAAATATTCCATCTACTTGCACAGACAGAGTACAACTACAAAGTGTTTAGTTAGATTTGTATGAACACAGCATAATCTTACCAGACAGCTTGTGGTGTTAAGAGGTAACGCCCAGGCATCAGAGCGCCATGGAAGGTAGTGGCGTGGTACAAGGCTGTTGCTGACGGCCTTAAGTACACGCCCCAATCAGGTGTGCAAGCCGTGCATCACCTGATTCGGCCGACCGGAGCTGCGCGCGCACTCACATCCCATTGCACATGCGCAGTGGTCAGTAAGGCCTCTGACATGAAAACGATGTGAGGAGGGAGAGCAGTCCTACAGGTGACAAATCTGTGAGCTCCCCCCAGTGGTTCCTCCTAGGTACAGCATGTAAAACGCTGTAAAGGCCGGGACCAACAGATGGAGTGAGTCTGGAGATATCAAGGCACATGTCAAGAGTTTACATTGTAAATCCAGGGGGAGAGGGATAGATCTGGACCATACGCCGCAGACACCATCCCCTAAAGGGCAGGGGGGGGGCAGAATGCGGCTACCCGGCCGCACATGTGATCCAGACACCAGCAAGTTGATAGGGTCCAGGGGTCAACTTGCCTCAGTACTTATAACAGGCCTGAGGCGCAAGGCCAGTATACATAATTAGAATGTTAATTACCATGAAGGGAATAAATTCATTCATGGTGGTACAAATCACAAATGCATACCCATAATTCATACTGGTGAAAATAGACAATATGCATATACATTTTGCAGACAATAGTGTGATTACAAATTTGCGATTTCCTGCAACTACATAATACTCTAACTCGGCGAAATCACTGTATATCTATACATTATACTAGCAGGGGTATAGTAGACTGTGTTTAACTACAGGAGTGCCTGCAATGGGCAGAGCAAGTGACAGGGGGATCTCCTATCCCAGGGAGAAAGAAGCCAGTGGATTGATGGTGCGGAATTCTAAGGTAAATAGACTACGATCAACTGCGTGTTAACTAGTTGCTATAGATCATTAGACATTGGTTGGTTGTCATATGGATCAACCTTCAATTTTTTATCCAAGAAAGGATTTATAGGATTGTACTTCATTAATGCCTGGCCACCGTGTGACATTCAGGCGTTCAATCCACTTGGCCTCCTGTTGGAGTATCCTCCTGTCCCAATCGCCCCCCCTTAAGTCTTGAGGGATTACTGCTAAAACAATGAAAGTCGCAACAGAGGTGTCAAATCTGTGGCATAAATCGAGATGCCTACTGATGGGACTGAGCATCTTCCCATTTGATGAGTAATACACGTGGTCACGTATCCTTTGCCATAAGTTGCGGATGGTCTTGCCCACATAGAATATCCCACATCTACACGTCATCAAGTATATTACACCTTGGGTGTTACAGTCAGCCTGAAAACGTGGACAGAATGTCTCACCGTTGGGTAGTTGAAATTTATAGCCTGTAGATACCCAGGGGCAAAAAGAGCAGTGTCCACAAGTGTATATACCCACTCTATTGGCCTGTGAAGTTGCAAAATGGCTCCTAGTCAGCTTGTCACACAGAGATGGTGCTTTTTTAAAAACGATCTCAGGGTGATCACTGACATATTTCTTTAGGATGGGATCCTCAGATAAAATATGCCAGTGTTGCTGCAATATATTGCGTAGTTGGTACTGTTGGTGCGAGTATTGTGTAATAAATTTAATCGTTGAATTTTTCTCCCCCCTGGTTTCATTGGAAAAAAGGAGTGCATTTCTAGATTGGTGACAGGCTTTGTTAAAGGCTTTGCGGAGTAGGGACTTGGAGTATCCCCGTTTAAGGAGACGTTTCCTCAGTAAGTCAGCATGATGTTTAAAATCATTGTCAGTAGTACAATTCCTCCTAAGGCGGATGTACTGTGCATAGGGGATACTTCGTACCAAGATGGAAGGGTGGGCACTAGAGGCGTGCAGTATCGTGTTCCCTGCCGTCTCTTTGCGGTAGAGTGTAGTAGCCAAACATGAATTGGCGTCTTTGTAGATCGTTAGATCTAAAAATGAAATTTTGTGTATATCACTATTGTAAGTGAACTTTAGATTAAACGTATTACTATTTAGATGATCTACAAAGGAAGCCAATGTTTGTTGAGACCCGGTCCAGATGATGAAAATATCATCAATATATCTTAGCCACACCAACACCTCATTGGTGTGGCTACTGAGTTGTTCATTTGAGAAAACATAACGTTCCCACCCCCCCAGGTACAGGTTGGCGTAGGCCGGGGCACAACATGTGCCCATGGCCACGCCCTGTACCTGGAGGTAGTGGGAACCATTGAACAGGAAACAATTGTGTGTCAATATGAAAAGAAGTAGTCTCAGCACAAAATCATTGAAAGGCCATAAATGATGATCTTCCTCCATGAGGAACGAGCGGACCGTCCCGACACCCTGCTCGTGAGGGATGCTGGAGTACAAAGCCTCCACGTCCAGAGTCATGAGCAGGGCATTGGGAGGGACCGTCACCCCTTCAATTTGTTTAATGAGGTCTAGGGTATCCCGAACATATGAAGGTAATCGCAGGACATGGGGGGTCAGAAAGAAATCAACAAATTTACTTGCACTTTCTGTCAATGAGCCTATTGCCGACACGATGGGTCGACCAGGGGGGGCTTTCAGGTTCTTATGGACCTTTGGTAACGCGTAGAATGTAGCCATGTGAGGAAATTTGTTGTCCAAAAAGTTGTAGGTGTCCTGGTCTATCAAACCCGTGTAGTATGCCTCCCCTATAAGTGATTTGTATTCGTTAGCAAAACGGTGACTGACACTCGCAGTGATTCTGCGATACCACGTTTTATTATTTCGAATATTGAGACACATTTTGATATATTGTTGTTCAGTCATCAACACAATATTGCCCCCTTTGTCTGACTGTTTGATGATCAGATCAGGGCAGTTACGTAGTTTTCTTACAGATTGTAGTTGGTCAGACCGTAAATTTTTTGGTGACGGATCTAATGTCAGTCGCCTTAGGTCACTTGTGGCGGCTGTAAGGAATGCCCAAATATGTGGATTACTCGTGAGGTCTGGAAATTTTTTGGACTTGGGTTTAAATTTTTGGGGTTTTGGCACTGGCAGAGTAGTCATGTCAGTCGAAGTTATTGGGGACTCGGACCTCTCATTCTCCTCCAATAGGAGAATGAGATCTCTGAAGGCCCTGAATTCCTCCATAGTGAAGTGTTTAATGCTTTCAGAAAGTTCCTTGTCTTTTTTAGAGTGTATGTATTGATCATCAAAAAGATATTTGTAAGTTAGTCTTCTACAAAAGAGGTATAAATCTTTAATAGTATCATATTTGTCCATTTGTGGGGTGGGGCAAAAACTTAGACCGAATCTCAAAAGATCAAAATCCGCTTGAGAAAAAGAATATGGAGTAAGGTTGATGATGTCCAATTCTACGTGGGAGGGGGTGGGTTCAGGGGTGAGGGAAAATTTGGAGAAGGTGATAATACAGAGGTAACATGGGCATCCAGCGTGCTTTGTTTGGTGGGGAACATTACTGGTATTGTAGTGTTTGGTTGGTGTGATACCATGTTGGTGGTGCCTCGTGTCATAGTATTAGGGCCATTAGAGCCATTATTAGGGACAGGATTGACATTAGATCCTGTTGGGTTTTGTAGCATTGTAAGTGCCTGTGTGGCTAGATGGCCTAAGTGTGTGATGGAGTGGGTACCTTCCGTGGCCACTACATTAGGGCCCGGGGGTGGGCAATGGGGTTGTGTTTTGGCCATTTGTGAATGTTGTTTTGTGATTTCATCTGGTCGTTTTTTAGGGTGCGGGGTGCGAGGTTGGTTCCCTCCCAGACTTCTTTTACGTGGGCCAGAGTGAGAGTTGGTATGTGTATTAGTGGATTGTGAGGGGGGTTGTGTAGAAGAAGAGGCAAAAGATGAATCCGATTCAGTATCCTCCTCCCTGGAAGAGTAGCTTGGGCCATTATGGCTATTTTTAGTGCCCTGCCTCATTCTTTTATTCTGTGGCATCAAATGCCACCGATAAGCATATCCTTCCACGAAGGCCATCTTGTCCCTAAACATTTTGGTTTGTTTCTTTGATATGATGTCCTTATTAAGTCTGTTCAAGTATTCCTTCAATTCCTGCCATTTTTTGTCAAACTGAGCATGGCCTTTTACCGCATCTTGTTGTGTCTGTAGGGAAATGAGTTCCTGGTCTAGCGCCGCTAGATCTGTCCTATATTGGGCACTAAAAGTCTGATCAGTTCAACACTACATTTTGTGAGTTCTTGTTCCCATAACCGTTTTAGTTCCGGAGTAACATTCTTAAAAGAAGGGAATAATTGTATCCTGAGTCCAGTTGGACAGATGTTATCTAGTATGTACTGTTGAAAAAATTCAATATGCCAGTATAAATTCGACTTCTTTTTGAGAAGTCTTCTGGCTTTAGCAAGATATTGATTAAGCGCTAGATCATCTCTAGTAGAGGTATTACAATTGTTATGTAGTTCACTCATATAGCCAGACCAGGCCTCCCCTACAAAGTCCATTGTCGTTCTCTTAGGCAGGAACTAACCTAACACGTAAATAGTTTAAAGGGGGAGCACTATAGATAGAAGGGTCAACAAATTAATTTCTGCAGGAAGCTCAAATATCACACTGGAGTATTAAGCAAATAGTGCCAGGGTGTATATTTCGCTCAAAAACTGAGCGGTAAAAAAGAGGGGAGGGGAAAAAACAGAGCAAGTTTTTAAAAAAAATTAATAAACCATCACAAAATAAGCGGGTGCTACCACCCAATCGATACTGAAAAATTGGAGGATTGTTAGATCTCATCACAGGATGGGCTGTGGAGGTCTCATATGTAGAGCAGTGCCAACGTCCTAATTTATAAATCTTAAAAGAGGGGGGGAGGAAGATACCCAGGAGAACGAAACAAATGGACTTTGTAGGCACCAATCATAAAAATCAATGTAAACTTTTATTTATACAAAAAATTAAAAAGAACCATATAGACATAAACATTTTTTAAACAAAACTGTAAATGGTCCCTTAAAGACTGCTGCTGATGCTGAGTGCCAGGCTCCACCTCTATGCTGACACAATCCTCCTCTTCCTCCTCCTCCTCCTCGTCCTCTTCCTGTGTGATCGGCGAGCACGCAGGAACACTATCTGGATAAAGGGGGCCTTGAGAGCTAAGGTAGTCCTCCTCTTCCTGCCTCTGTTCTGCCTCAAGTGCCCTGTCCATTATGCCACACAGCGTGTGCTCCAACAGGTGGACAAGGGGTACAGTGTCACTGATGCATGCACTGTCACTGCTCACCATCCTCGTGGCCTCCTCAAATGGTGACAGGACAGTGCATGCATCCGTGATCATGGCCCACTGGCATGGGGAAAAAAAACAAGCTCTCCTGAACCTGTCCTGGTGCCATAGTCGCACAGGTACTCATTGATGGCCCTCTGCTGCATGTGTAGCCTCTGCAGCATGGCCAACGTTGAGTTCCACCCTGTGGGCATGTCACAGATTAGGCGGTTCTTGGGCATGTTAAATTCCTTTTGGAGGTCATCCAGCCGAGCACTGGCATTATAGGACCGGTGAAAATGCACACAGACTTTCCCGGCCTGCCTCAGGACATCCTGTAAGCCCGGGTACCTGCCCAAGAACAGCTGCACCACCAAGTTAAGGACGTGAGCCAAACAGGGCACATGGGTCATTTGTCCCTGTCGGAGGGCAGAGAGGAGGTTGGTGCCATTGTCGCAAACCACCATTCCTGCCTTAAGTTGGCGTGGCATCAACCAACTCTGAACCTGCCCCTGCAGAGCTGACAGAACCTCTGCCCCAGTGTGGCTCCTGTCCCCCAAGCACACCAGCTGAAGCACCGCATGGCATCTTTTGGCCTGCGTAGTTGCGTAGCCCCTTGAACGCCTACGGAGCACCGCTGGTTCCAAGGACAAAGCACAGGAAGAGGCCATGGAGGAAGAAGAAGAGGAGGGGGTTGAGGAGAGAGGTGTGTCAGAATCACCAGTAGTAGCATTTTGGAGGCGTGGTGGCGGAACAACCTCCAACACTACTGCACCTTGTCCTGCATCCTTCCCAGCTGCCAGCAGAGTCACCCAATGTGTCGTGAAACTTAGGTAATGTCCCTGTCTATGCCTGCTGAACCATGAGTCAGCGGTAATATGCACCTTACCCGTGACCACCCTGTCTAGCGAGGCATGGACATTGCCTTCCACATGCCGGTAGAGAGCCGGAATCGCCTTACATGAGAAAAAGTGGCGTTTGGGTACCTGCCACTGAGGAACTGCACATTCCACAAACTCACGGAAGGGGGCAGAGTCTACCAACTAAAAAGGTAGCAGTTGAAGTGCTAGCAATTTTGCCAAGCTAGCATTTAACCGCTGGGCATGTGGATGGCTGGGAGCGAACTTCTTTCGGCGGTGCAGCAGCTGGGGCAGGAAAATTTGCCTCAGCACAGGTCTCAGAGAGGACTGAAGGTATAGTGGGGTTGGAGATCTCAGCTGATGAGGAGCAAGGAGAGGTCCTCTTTGTTCTTTGGTGTGGGTCTTTTAGGTACGCTTGGCAACGAACTGCATGGCAGGTCAACATATGTGTGGTCAAGCATGTGATTCCCAAGCGGGAGATGTTTTGGCCACACGAGATACGCTTGAGACATATGTTGCAAATAGCAGCGGTGCGAACTATGCAATCGTCTCAAAAAAGGCCCACACCAAAGAACTTTTGGAATAACGCGCAGAGACAGCAGCGTCCTGCACATACGGAGCTTTGTTGTGTGATGCAGTCAGTGTGCTGCCCTTAAGCTTGCCCCTGGAGGGCACCCTGCCTCGTTGGTGATGTGCCTCCTCCTCCTCTCTCCTATCAGGCACTCACGTTCAGTCAGTGACCTCATCATCCCCTCCCTCCTCATCACTGGAGCAAACCTGGCAGTATGCTACAGCAGGGGCAAAATGACTGCCAGATTGTTGTCCTTCTTGGGCACCACCTCTGTCTGGGCTCACGTTACTGCCTTCCTCTAGCTGAGTACCATCATCGGAGCCTTCAAAACGCTGGGCATCCTCCTGGAGCATGTACCCAACACTGTGGTCAAACAGTTCAGGGGACTCCTCAGGAGGACATGGTGGGGCTAGTGAAGGAGTGACTTATTCCATTGAGCAGAGGGAAGAGGCTGGGTTGGCAGCTGCTTTGCCAGACAAAGTACCGTGAGCATGGGTGAGAGAGGATGAGGAGGATGAGGACGGCTTGGTCATCCACTCGACCAAGTCTTCCGCATTTTGCGGCTCAACATGGCCAGCTGCCAAAAAAAAGGCCAAGCATATTCCACGGACACGTGCTGATGAGGATGCACCGTCTCCACGACCAGCACCGTTGCCTCTAGACACAGAGCCTACTTGCCCTCTTTTATTGGCTTGTGACTGTCTGCCTCTCCCTGTTGGCCTTCCAGACATACTAATGGCCTGTAGGTGCACTAAGCTGGGATATATATTTATATATATATATATATATATGTACTGATACTGCAGCTAGCAAAATCAACTGCCTGTCTGTAGAATGAGAACACCACCAAACTTGTAGCTTTAGCTGAACACTGTGCAGAGGACGCACTACACTAACTTTTAAAAAATGTAGTTGCCTGCGGTAGTGATAGGGTCAGGAAAACACCACCAATCTTCTACAGGTAGCTTTAGCTGAACACTGTGCAGAGGACACACTACACTAACGTTAAAATAATGCAGCTGCCTGCGGTAGTGATAGGATCAGGAAAACACCACCAACACTACACTAACGTTAAAATAATGTAGCTGCCTGCGGTAGTGATAGGATCAGGAAAACACCACCAACCTTCTACAGGTAGCTTTAGCTGAACACTGTGCAAAGGATGCACTACACTAACGTTTAAATAATGTAGCTGCCTGCAGTAGTGATAGGATCAGGAAAACATCACCAATCTTCTACAGGTGGCTTTAGCTGAACACTGTGCAGAGGATGCACTACACTAACTTTTAAAAAATGTAGTTGCCTGCGGTAGTGATAGGATCAGGAAAACACCACCAATCTTCTACAGGTAGCTTTAGCTGAACACTGTGCAGAGGACACACTACACTAACGTTAAAATAATGCAGCTGCCTGCGGTAGTGATAGAATCAGGAAAACACCACCAACACTACACTAACGTTAAAATAATGTAGCTGCCTGCGGTAGTGATAGGATCAGGAAAACAGCACCAACCTTATACAGGTAGCTTTAGTTGAACACTGTGCAGAGGATGCACTACACTAACGTTTAAATAATGTAGCTGCTTGCGGTAGTGATAGGATCAGGAAAACACCACCAATCTTCTACAGGTAGCTTTAGCTGAACACTGTGCAGAGGATGCACTATACTAACGTTTAAATAATGTAGCTGCCTGCGGTATTGATAGGATCAGGAAAACACCACCAATCTTCTACAGGTAGCTTTAGCTGAACACTGTGCAGAGGACACACTACACTAACGTTTAAATAATGTAGCTGCCTGCAGTAGTGATAGGATCAGGAAAACACCACCAACCTTCTACAGGTAGCTTTAGCTGAACACTGTGCAGAGGATGCACTACACTAACATTTAAGTAATGTAGCTGCCTGCGGTAGTGATAGGATCAGGAAAACACCACCAACCTTCTACATGCAGCTTTAGCTGAACACTGTGCAGAGGTTGCACCACACTAACGTTTAAATAATATAGCTGCCTGCGGTAGTGATAGGATCAAGAAAACACCACCAATCTTCTACAGGTAGCTTTAGCTGAACACTGTGCAGAGGACACACTACACTAACTTGTATCTTTAGCTGAACACTGTGCAGAGATCGCACTACACTAACTTGTAGCTTTAGCTGAACACTGTGCAGAGGTCGCACTACACTAACTTGTAGCTTTAGCTGAACACTGTTCAGAGGACGCACTACACTAACGTTAAAATAATGTAGCTGCCTGCGGTAGTGATAGGATCAGGAAAACACCACCAACCTTCTACAGGTAGCTTTAGCTGAACACTGTGCAGAGGATGCACTACACTAAAATTTAAATAATGTAGTTGCCTGCGGTAGTGATAGGATCAGGAAAACACCACCAATCTTCTACAGGTAGCTTTAGCTGAACACTGTGCAGAGGATGCACTATACTAACGTTTAAATAATGTAGCTGCCGGCGGTAGTGATAGGATCAGGAAAACACCACCAACCTTCTACATGCAGCTTTAGCTGAACACTGTGCAGAGGTTGCACTACACTAACGTGTAAATAATGTAGCTGCCTGCAGGAGTGATAGGATCAGAAAAAAAACACCAATCTTCTACAGTTAGCTTTAGCTGAACACTGTGCAGAGGTCGCACTACACTAACTTGTAGCTTTAGCTGAACACTGTGCAGAGGTCGCACTACACTAACTTGTAGCTTTAGCTGAACACTGTGTAAAGGTCGCACTACACTAACTCGTAGCTTTAGCTGAACACTGTACAGAGGACGCACTACACTAATGTTTAAATAATGTAGCTGCCTGTGGTAGAGATAGGATCAGGAAAACACCACCAACCTTCTACAGGTAGATTTAGCTGAACACTGTGCAGAGGATGCACTACTCTAACGTTTAAATAATGTAGCTGCCTGCGGTAGTGATAGGATCAGGAAAACACCACCAACCTTCTACAGGTAGCTTTAGCTGAACACTGTGCAGAGGTCGCACTACACTAATGTGTAAATAATGTAGCTGCCTGCGGTAGTGATAGGATCAGAACAACACCACCAACCTTCTACAGGTAGCTTTAGGGGAACACTGTGCAGAGGACACACTACACTAACTGTAAATACTGTAGCTGCCTGACTGTGGTACTAATAGGATCAGAAGAACACCAATTTTCTTCAGGTAGCTGTAAATACTGTAACAACACCTGCCTGCCTGTCAGTAGGAAGAGAATAACAAGAACAGATCTAGCTAAACTGAATACAGTGTATATATATATATATATATATATATATATATATATATATCACCTGGGATGCATATATATATACACACAATACACTGTAAGTGCAGCTAACTGACTGACTGTCCTGCCTAATCTATCTAACTTAAATCAAAGGACACTGTCTCTCTGTCTTTGTCTCTCAACGCTGGAACACACTACACAGGGCCACCGTGCAGGTGGCCTTATATAGTGTGGGGCGTGTACTAAACCCCCTGAGCCTGAATTGGTCAAAGCCACCCTGGCCCAAGAGTCCTGGGAGTTTGTAGTCCGGGATGAGCGGTAGCAGCGTACTGAGGGGAAGGCTTACCAAGAGGCCAGAGCCAGGCAAAAAGGGCTGCATAGGGTAAAACAAGGAGGGGAGAGAGGCTGCCAGGGCATTTTGTGAGTGTTTCTACTGTCCTGGTGCTCAAGGGCCTCAAAAAATGTGTGCGGTATTCAGGAAATTAGATGCATAATTTATGCCCCTAGAAAGCCCGACGGTACTCTTTGGATTTTGGGCCTCTCTATGTGGTTAGGCTGTGAAAAAGTCTCACACATATTGTATCCTCATACTTAGGAGGATTAGCAGGAAAAAATGTGGGGTCTAATTCTAAGTATGCTTATACTGTGTGTTACTAATATGTTATTCATTGACAACCTTGTGTACAAAAAATATATTTTTTATTTTCTTTCCTGCATTTTCCAAAAACTTGTTGCAAAAAATTACATTTTTAAAAGACTCACTATGTCTTTTATAAAATACCTTAGGTGTTTGCTTTCCAAAATGTGGTCATTTTGTGGGTGTTTCTCTTGCACTGCCACTTTAGGGACTCAAGAAATATGATTAGTAAATTAATTTATGCTCCTTGAAAGTCCAAAGGTTCTCTGGATTTTGGGCCCCTCTATGCTGTGCGTAAGAAATAACTTTAAAATGACAACTTTGTGAAAAAACAATACATTGTATTTTATTTCTAAATTTATTTAGATACTAAATATATTGGACTGTCTACTTCCCAAAAAGGGCTGTTGTATTTTTAACAATTTTCAAATATGAAAACCATGGTTTGTAAATGCTACAGCTTTCATACAGACTAAACAATAAACACTGATTTGGGTTATTTTTACCAAGGAACTGTATCAGAATTCAGTTTGGTCTGAATTTATTAAGAAATTTTTTTATTTGCAAAATTTTATAACAAAAACTAAGATTTTTTTTTCAAAATTTTTGGTCTTTTTCCTTTATATAGCCAAAAAAAAAAAGTGGTGAATTTTGAATAATAAATACCATCAAAAGAAAGCTCTTTCTGTCTAAAAACAAAAACCAGGAAACAATCTGGGCCTTCCTTCAAAGTGGATTTCCAATTTTGCAGCCAATTAGGATAACACCTACCTTATATTTGTTACATGTTCCCACTAACATAGCATAATGAAAAATAAATTGGTTAAAATTGGTGATTTTTTTTGTGTTTTTTTTTACTTAAGCCTTACATAATCCCCCTGCTTTGTAATATTTGTGAGGGGGCTGTAGAGTAATGTTTAACATATTTAACCCTGTCTGTACTGTGTTTGCATTTCTTCATTATCAGCTGTAACAGTCTGTTGTTTTTTGCTATATAAAGGAAAACAGAGCAAAAATACTTAAAAAATAATTTTTTTCTTCAATATTTTTATTGGAAATTTTCATACAGATTACAGTATACAATTGGACATTGTATGTCGTGCAACGACATTCTGATTAGTCAATACAAGGTATACGGTTCAACTTGTGAGTTCAATATGTATAGCAATTCACCAACCTGGGTTGGTTATAACTCTTATGAAACATATATCTATTGTAGATTCTGGATTACCGGAGTTATTATTCGTAATTGTGTATTTTTGGTCCTCTTCACTAGAGTCGCACCCCAAATGGGATCTTTAGTGCCACAGGAGTGAAGAGGCCCTGTCTATCATATGTTTATATTGATAGATATGTGCTAGTTAGGACTAGCTGTTGCATACATCTTGTTTCTCTTGCCTATATAAAGGTATTGCTCGGTCAAGAAGAAGAAGTGTGTATCAGTGTTTAGGTTAGTGGGTTGCGCAGTGAGTAGTCCAGTTAGTCCATGGTTGCCAGTTCTTGTGTGTTTTCGTCGCCTGGCCAGTGTGCGTAGCTGTTGTGATCTCGTAGCTGTAGTGAAGGGCTACTAAGTCAATGACTTGGGTTATTGTCAGGGGGTTGTCAGACTTCCAATGTCTGGTTATGTTGAGTCTTGCTGCCAGGAGGATATGAGTGACCACTGGCCTGAATGGGTATGGGATTGATTCTATAGTTAGGTTAAGTATCGCCAGTGCTGGGGAGGGGTGAATATATTTAATTTGGGTTATGTCTGAGATTAAGCTAATAATTCTTTCCCAGTAATTGTGGAGTTTAGTGCATGTCCAGAGTACATGAAGTATGTCGCTAGGAGAAGAGTGGCATCTCCAGCATATATTGGGGATTCTTGGATTAAAGATTGTAATTTTGGCTGGGGTGATATACCAACGTAATGTGATTTTCTGTGTGAGTTCCCATAGGGCCACGCATTTAGTGGCCTTGTATGTAGTTTTGAGGGCAAGTTGCCATTGGTCTTCCGTGTAAGGCTGGGCTAGGTCTTTTTCCCAACTTTGGTGGGGTTTTAGTTTATGGAAGGTACGTTTGTTGTGGAGAATGTTGTAGAAGTAGGATATACCTCTGGTTTTAGTGGCTGTGTTGGTGAGATATTCCCAGGTTTCAGGGTGAATAGTGTAGAGGGGGAGGGGTATAGTATTTAGGTAGTGGTGTAGGCGGATGTAAGTGAATTTGTCAGATGCAGTTAGATTGAATTCGGATTGAAGTTGTGTGAATGATTTAATGTGGTTGTTATGTATTAGATCTTGTATGAGATGTATACCTTTGGTGGTCCAAGGTGATAGAGAGATTTCTGGTAATGTGTGATTTAGGGATTCCAAGGGAATGAAACTTGGAGATGTGGCGGGAGTGGAGGTCAGTAAGGTTACTGATTTCTTCCATGCGAGTGCCGAAGCTCTCATGGTCGGGGAAACGCTTTTGGTATTATGGTTCCCAGTGGGATACTAAGTATCCAATTTCTTAAGTTGGGTTGAGATAACGAGGAGCTTTCAATTTGTACCCAAAGTGTAGTGGGTTGTGTTTGGAACCAGGAAGGTAGTTGAGCTAGGATTGTTGCTAGGTAATAATCCTCGAAGTCTATAGATCCTGTTCCGCCGACTAGTTTGTGTTTTACTAAGTTGTGTTGGGCACTCCTCGGTTTTTTCCCGTTCCATAAGTATTTGTTAAAAATAGTTTTAAAAGATTTAAAGAAGGTGGTTGGCAGAGGTATAGGTAGGGTTCTAAAATGATAAAGTATTTGGGGGAGGCATATCATCTTAAATGCTGCAAGTCTGCCCGACCATAAGAGTTCGTGTTTTGCTATTTGTTGTGAAGTGGATTGAATTTGTTGTAAGAGTGGTATGTAGTTGCTCGAGTAAATTTTCTTAGTTTCCCTTGGGAGTTGAATGCCCAAGTATGATATGTCGGTTTCTGCCCATTTAAATGGGTATTGTAGTTGTAGGAGGTGTTTCATGCTGGTGTTTATGTTTATGTCTAGTATGAATGATTTGGTCACATTAAGCTTGTAATAAGAGATCGAGCTAAACCATGTGAGCAGTTTTTGTACTTCTGCCAGGGAAACAGTCGGATCTGTAAGGATTAGAATTACATCGTCCCCAAACAAACTGATTTTGTGGTGTGAGAGGCCTATACGCAGGCCAGAGATGTTAGGGTGGGAGCGTACGTGCTCAGCCAGGGGTTCCATAAGCATGTTAAATATTAGAGGGGAGAGGGGGCATCCCTGGCGTGTGCCATTTGTGATGGGGAATGGGCGTGAGAGCATGCCTTCTGTGAACACTTGAGCTTCAGGGTTGGAATACAATGCTAGGATGGCTGTTAGGATCTGTCCCTGGAAACCGAATTTTTGTAGAACTGCTTCTAGGTAGGTCCAGTGAACTCTATCGAACGCCTTCTCTGCATCCAGGGAAAGAAGCAGAGAAGGCATTCCAGTGGATTCAGCATGGTGGATGAGGTCTAGCATTCTTCTGGTGGCATCTGAAGATTGTCTGCCTTTAGTAAAACCAGTCTGATCTTGGTGTATGATAGTTGGCATAATCTCATTTAGTCTGTTGGCTATGGTTTTGGAGTAAATTTTTAGGTCTAAGTTGAGTAAGGAGATCGGGCGAAAATTTTGGGGGGCATCCGACTGTTTCCCTGGTTTTGGTATGGTTATTACTAGTGCTTTTAAGTATTCTTTCGAGAAGCTAGCAGAGGAGGCAGCGTGGTTAAAGAGATCAGTAAGGTGTGGGATTAGTTGATTGGAGAACGATTTGTAGTATTCCCCTGTTATCCCGTCTGGACCTGGTGCTTTGCCACTAGGTAATGAGTTAATAGTAGCCTTGATTTCCTGGTCAATGAATGGTGCATTCAGGGTGGTCAGTTGGTCGCTAGATAATTTGGGTAGGTTGATTTTAGAGAGGAAGTTGTTAATGTCGTCTTGTGTGGGTTGGGGGGTTTGGTGGTCTTGTTTTAAGTTGTACAGGTCTTCATAATAGGTGCTGAAAGCATCGGCAATGTCTTGGGGGGTTGGTCAGTGGGGTGTTAGTGTGGGGGTGTTTAAGTAGTGTTATTCTGGTTTTATTTCGTCTTCCTTTGAGTCGTTGGGCTAATGTCTTTCCTGCCTTGTTGGAGGTAGAGTAGGAAGATGCTTTAAATTTCCTTTGAAGGAATTCGTATGAGTGAAGGAGAAGGGTTTTCAGTTCCTGTCTTAGGGACAGCAGTTGATTTGTGAGTGGGTTTTGAGGGTCACATTTGTGTTTCTTTTCTAGGTCCGCTATTTGGGCTGTTAGTGCATCTATGCGCTGCGTCCTCTGTCGCTTATGATGAGAGCACAATTTAATGAGCATTCCCCTCATATACGCTTTATGAGCGCTCCACACCACGGCAGGGTCGGGTACCGATCCCTTATTCAACGAGAAAAATTCTGAAATGTGTTCTGAAATTTCTGGGGTGTATTTAGTATTTTGAATTATGGAGTTGTTTAGTCTCCATAGGAATGTATTATGTTGAAGGTTGTGATCTTGGATTGTAATTGAGGTGGGGGCGTGGTCAGACCATGCCGTGGTGTGGATTACTGACTTAGATATTTTTTGTAAAATATGCTTATCAGACAGAAACAAATCAATTCTGGAGTAGGAGCGATGTCTGGGAGAAAAAAAAGTGAAGTCACGTTCGGCGCCATGGTGACAGCGCCAGACATCATACAGGTCATGGGTTTGTATAAACGTTTTTAGAGGAGATTCGTGTCTCTTCGCTGAAGAGGTAGAGTCCAGGGATACATCTGGGACCAGGTTGAAGTCCCCACACACAATTGTGTGGCCTTTTTGGATGGGTTGTAATGTGCGGATAATCTTGCGTAGGAATCTCATTTGGTGAGAATTCGGAGCGTATAGGTTGATGATGGTGTAGGTTGCTCTATTAATGGTGCATATTAGGATGATGAAACGACCTTCGGGGTCTGGGACTGTTTCTAGGAGTTGGAAGTCTATGGTGTCTTTGATGGCGATCATGACTCCTCTAGTCTTGGTAGAGTGAGTTGCGTGGAATATGTTTGGGAAGTGGCGATTCTTACACAGAGGAGTGTTGGGAGCTAGTAGGTGGGTTTCTTGGACGCAAAGGATGTCACTCTGGAGATCCTTGACGGTTTTCCATAGTGAGTGGCGTTTGGCTGGATGTTTAAACCCATTGACGTTGAGTGAAAGGATGTTAAATGGCATCTTGTGAGTGTGGGTTTGGTGTAAGCTTCTTGTAACACTAATGCCCCGTACACATGGTCGGATTTTCCGATGGAAAATGTCCGATCGGAGCGTGTTGTCGGAAATTCCGACCGTGTGTGGGCTCCATCGGACATTTTCCATCAGATTTTCCGACACACAAAGTTGGAGAGCAGAAGATAAAATTTTCCGACAACAAAATCCGTTGTCGGAAATTCCGATCGTGTGTACACAAATCCGATGGACAAAGTGCCACGCATGCTCAGAATAAATAAAGAGATGAAAGCTATTGGCCACTGCCCAGTTTATAGTCCCAACGTACATGTTTTACGTCACCGCGTTTAGAGCGATCAGATTTTCCGACAACTTTGTGTGACCGTGTGTATGCAAGACAAGTTTGAGCCAACATCCGTCGGAAAAAGTCCTAGGATTTTGTTGTCGGAATGTCCGAACAAAGTCCGACCGTGTGTACGCCCTATTACAGTTAGGCGATCTCGTGAGGAGCTGGTTTTTTGTTTTCCCAGGCGATGTGATGGGTAGGGTGCGGTATGGAAGTCCGAGAGTCAGTGCAGCTGGGTTCCGTGTAGAGGAGTGAAGAGCATTGCTTCTGGCTGGCCAGGGGGCTGAGGCGAGGCTGGACTAGTAGACTGCAAATAGAGCAATACGTTAGGTAGCAAGGCAGTTATAGAGATCATGTATACTTTTGAGTACCGATGAAAATTTTGAAAAAGCTCTGTGTTGTGAGCTGGTGAATTAGCTTGCTAGAAGAAAGATGGCGGTTATATCGTTGCAAGTGTGAAAAAAAAACTTTGTGAAAGAGAGAACAACAAAAAAAAAATAGAATACAAATTAGAGGGGGTGCTGAGCACCTGTGAACCTCTGTAAGGGGGTACAAAGAGTCACTACTGCGGGTAGCAGAAGACAGGAATAGAGGATAGCCATAGCACAGGGGAGCTGTTGTTGCTGTTATCGGCTTAGTGGAATTTGTATGTTTTCATTTGATGTTTTGATCTAGTTGTCTGCGGGGAGAGGATGAGATTCTGTTATGTTGAGCAGGATTAGGCAGTTCTGGGTTTATGCCCCAGGTGTGGAGGAGCTTCAGGCCTTTTTCTAGTTCCCCTATTGCGTGGGTTTGACCATTGCGGACAATGAGAATGGTGGCTGGGTATCGCCATTTGTATTGCAGCTTGTGATTTTGTAGGCTTTTGGTGATCGGGTTCAAATGGCGCCTCATTTGGAGGGTGTATTTTGAGAGATCAGGGAATAGTTGAATTCCCGTGTATGGCGCTGGTAGTGGCGATTTAGCCCTGAGACCCATGAGCAGTTTTTCTGATGTGGTAAAAGTGAACCCTCATCAGGACATCTCTGGGGACTGAGGCAGCTAGGTGGGATGGTTTAGCAATTCTATGGATTCTATCCACAATGACGTCTCTCGGGGAGGCCTCAGGGAGAACTAAGTGCATCAGTTCTTTTGCATAGCGTGGCAGATCTGCGGGTAGTATGGACTCGGGGACCCCCCTCAATTTAACGTTGTTTCTGCGAGATCTGTCTTCTAAGTCGGCCAGTTTGGCGCGCATCCATGTCTGTTCCTCTCTAACAACTTCAAAGGCTTCAATGGTGTCATTCACTGTGGAGGTGCAGGCATGTATTCCTCTCTCAGCGTTTGTCACTCTATCATCCAATATGTGGATGTCAGTGGTGATCTTGTGGAAGAGGGATGATAGATCTGTCATGAGGGAGGTCTGCAGGGATATGAGCATATCTTTGAGCGTTGTGTCCATGACCGGCTGCCCTGAAGTGGGGAAGGAGGCCATAGAGGAATGTAGGGCCTGGTCTAGTGAGTAGGGGGTAGGAGCCTGGGCCTCAATTTGCGAGTACCGCGACCGCTGCGGCATCGCAACCATCCTCATTTTTGCCTTTGCTGGGCTGCCTAGGTTGGGGTCACCTTCTGGGGCATGGGGGAGGTTGTCCACGGTACCTGTGTCTGGAGGATCTTCTGTGTCATCAACCGGCAGGTCCGTGTAAGCTGTGGACGGCGCGGCCTGGCCGGCGCCATCTTGGATCTTCCATCCCGCCGTCTTGTAGGCAAATTCGGTGAGTTTTTGCGGTATGTGGTCTGTAATTCTCTTTCTGGATGTCATCCTTATTGTCCCCTGATTGTGAGGAGCACAGATGGGTAGGTTAGAGTCGTTTTAGGCTGCCGATGGCGTTGGATTCTTTCCCCTGGCTCAGAGCTGTGGAATTAGGCGTCCATCTGCTATCCCGGCTGGCCACGCCCCCTTAAAAAATAATTTAAGCACCTAAATTCCTCACTACCTATCACATTTTTGGAGGCCTTGAAGCAACAGAGCAATGGTAACACCCACAAAATTACCACATTTTGGAAAGAAAACACCCCAAGATATTCTCTAAGATGCATAATAAATATTTTAAAAATATCGTTTTTGCCACATGGTTTTGGAAAATGTGGAAAGAAAATAGTTTTTTTTTAAATAAAGTTGTGAATTAATAGGATATTTCTAATAGGGATGGGCCGAACGGACCCCTGTTCGGGTTCGCACCAGAACTTCCGAACACCGCGAAAGTTCGGACCTGAATAACGAACCCCATTAATGTCAATAGGACCCTAACGTCAAAAATCAAAAGTGCCCATTTTGAAGGCTTATATGCAAGTAATTGGGCATACAATGGTTATAGGGGTCCGGGTCCTGCCCTGGGGGACATGTATCAATAAAAAAAAAAAATTTGTGAAAAATGTTATCTTTAAATGAGCAGTGATTATTTGATTTTTAAATTGAAAGCCTAAAAATGAAAAAAAATCCCTCCAATATAGTGCTTGGGGGGTCCCATTAGTCTACCTGTCTACCTGTAAAGTGGCAGATCTGTACCATGTCTAGAATCTGCTGCAGCAATAATTGCATTTATAAAGCCAAAAAAAATTACATTTTCCCTGCAAGCTACCTTTATGCTCAGCAACAGCTGGAGAGCCAGTGTTTATGATGAGGCCACAATGTAGTGCACTGGGAACAAGATTAGAGATTTTTTGGATACATTCTGGTGTCACTTTGACTTTGTATAGAAGTAACAGGTTCTTAAAAATTGGTCTTTGGGTGTCGGTGGCGCCTTCCCACCGTAACCCTATAGAGGTAATCTTGATGAAAGTAAGAATTAGCCTTGCTGTAAAAAACTGCAATGATATGCACCTGTCAAACAGGTGCAGAAAAATTGGTCTTTGGGTGTTAATTGTCCCCATGAAACCTATACCAAAAACATTCTTCCAGATGAAATGATTGAACACCCTCAAAGCTAGGCAGCCTCAAAGTCCTGTAGAGATTCCACATCCCAAAAAGACTTAATCAGTGACATCGGCATCAGGGGCTTCATAGCTGGTAATCCAGGACTGATTCATTTTTATAAAAGTCAAATGGTCCACGGAGTATATGGACAGACGCGTTCTATGATCAGTAATGAAACCTCCTGCAGCACTGAATGCCCATTCTGAAAGCATGCTGGATGACGGGCAGCCCAACATTTCAATAGCATACTGGGCAAGTTCTGGCTAATGGTCTATTCTCATGACCCAGTAAGTCAGTGGATCGTCAGCTGGAAAGCTCTCCATCTCTGTTTTGGCCCCGAGGTGATCGTCCACCATGCGATGCAGACGCTGCTGATGGGATGTGGAAGCTGACAGCCCTGGGTGGCAAGGACTAAAAAAAATCCGAAATGCCTCAAGGAGGAGTGTTGGAGAAGTCCAATGCCTTCTCCAACACTCCTCTCTTGACCAACAGAAGACTTAAAACAACATTTTCCACAACACTAATAAAATCCTCTTTAATTTGTCCTCAAGAGATTTTATCTTCTGCACTCTCTGTGGGGACGGGATGAGTTCTGAGACCTTTCCCTTATAACGGTGGTCAAGGAGGGTTGCCAACCAGTAATCATCCTTCTCCTTTATGCCACATATTCTTGGGTCCTTTTGCAGGCTTTGATGCATGAGGTTGCCCATGCACCTCAAGTTTGCCGGGGCTAGGGTGACCACATTTCCAAACTGCCATTCAGGGACATCCCCCCCCCCCCCGCGCCGCCCAAAAAGGATGGTTTTTGATACTTTTTTTTGCCAATTTTTGGGAAAAAAAAGCAAACAGTGGTAACCAGTTTAGACAGGTGGTATGCAATGTGCACCTGCCTTAACTAAGTCACTTAGTGACAACGGCGTACTTTGTACATCACTTACTCTGGCAAGTTCACTGCATCAAAGTTATGATTGAGATTGCTATAAACATAGCTGCCTATGCATTGTTCAGTATTTTGTGATTACGCCCTGCACACAATCACTGGCTACCTAAAACAGGTCTTACATTTCAAATATGTTATGCCGCGTACACACGGTCGGACTTTTCGTCTACAAAAGTCCGACAGCCTGTCCGACATACTTCCGACGTACCTTCGGCGGACTTGCGGCAGACTTTCTTACGAACGGACTTGCCTACACACGACCACACAAAAGTACGACAGCCTAGTACGCGGTGACGTACACCAAGTCCGACGAGACTATAAAACGGAAGTTCAATAGCCCGTACGACACCCTTTGGGCTCCTTCTGCTAATCTCGTGTTTATCTCGTGTTAGTAGAAGTTTGGTGAGAGACGATTCGTGCTTGTGAGACTGGTATTTTTCAGTTCATTTTAACTGTTGTTCAGTCTGTGCTTGTGAGGTTTGTATCTGCTTTTCAGTGCGTTTGGTCAGTTGGCATTGAGAAATCTTTGTTTTATTGGCCGCTCGTTCCTGATTTTCAGGTCGTTCTTCACAGGCCTTGCTGTTCTTCAGTGCGTTCTGTTTAGTGCGTTCTGACCAGCCGACCGTTTTGAAACCATGTTACCTGTACGTACTCGTCGTAGAGCTCGTGCATTGTATGTGCTTGGTGCTGTAGTTTATTCTTCAGCCCAAGACCAGTCCATGAACAGGGCGAGGAGGAGTTCATGGACCAAGAATTGGTTGCTTCAGCGTGACCAGTTCTGTCACATGCCTTTGCTCCGTGAGATCCGTGAGAATAATCCTGAGGATTTCAGGAACTTTCTCCGGATGACGGACCCCGTTTTTGACCGTTTGTTGGCTTTGCTGACCCCCTATATCAGCAGGCAGGATACCTGCATGAGGCAAGCCATCACTCCGGAGCAGAGGCTGGTCGCTACCTTGCGGTATTTGGCCACAGGGAGAAGCCTGCAGGACCTTAAGTTCTCGACAGGCATCTCCCCCCAGGCTCTGGGGATCATTATCCCAGAGACCTGTTCTGCCATCATCCAGGTCCTGCAGAAGGACTATATTAAGGTAAGATATTTTTCTTTTATTAGCATCACATGTTCTTTTATGTAATCTTTGATAATGTAATGTATTTCTTGCTTCAAACACTACTTACCATCATTGCAATATAGTGTGAATGTCCCCTTTTTATCCTCACACATGCTGGATTTTTTTCCTGTTATTTTTTGTCATGCATGTATATTTTCCTTCAATAACCTTCCCAGCATGAAGTGATGGGAACATTTCCACCTAGTCTACTCATTTTGAATGTATTTTGTTTGAGTGTATTTAGTGTGCTTATAATTAGCAATTAGCTAGATTTCACAACCCCCCCCCCCACCTAAACTCACTCCAAATAGTGTGCTGCTAATTAGCAATTATCTAGATTTCCCAACTCCCCCACCCACCCCCACCTAAACTCACTCCAAATAGTGTGCTGCTAATTAGCAATTATCTAGATTTCCCAACCCCCCCACCCACCCCCACCTAAACTCACTCCAAATAGTGTGCTGCTAATTAGCAATTATCTAGATTTCCCAACCCCCCCACCCACCCCCACCTAAACTCACTCCAAATAGTGTGCTGCTAATTAGCAATTATCTAGATTTCCCAACCCCCCCCCACCCCCACCTAAACTCACTCCAAATAGTGTGCTGCTAATTAGCAATTATCTAGATTTCACAACCCCCCCCACCCCCACCTAAACTCACTCCAAATAGTGTGCTGCTAATTAGCAATTATCTAGATTTCACAACCCCCCCCACCTAAACTCACTCCAAATAGTGTGCTGCTAATTAGCAATTATCTAGATTTCCCAACCCCCCCACCCACCCCCACCTAAACTCACTCCAAATAGTGTGCTGCTAATTACCAATTATCTAGATTTCCCAACCCCCCCACCCACCCCCACCTAAACTCACTCCAAATAGTGTGCTGCTAATTAGCAATTATCTAGATTTCACAACCCCCCCACCCCCACCTAAACTCACTCCAAATAGTGTGCTGCTAATTAGCAATTATCTAGATTTCACAACCCCCCCCCCACCCTCGTAAAAATTAGCTTGAATGTTCTGTGGTGTTGATTTGTCTAAAGCAAATATATGTTGCAGTTTGCAAAATGCATGTGCACTCTACAAGTGCATTTGTTCCAGTGCTTTAGTAAATGAGCAGAAGCTCTGCTGATTTCCATCATCAAATCATATGCAAGCCTCAAAGTGTTTTCATTAATTGCCCTTGCATGTGATTGTGTACTCCTTGCAACATGAATGCCTTTTTACATTACCTCATTTACTGTAAGCTGGTTAGCAACTGCACCTGCAGAGTGCGACAACTGCAGTCTTGTAGCCTTTTTAGTCCCTAAATTCCTGCGTGTCCTAAAAGTAATCTTTTTTAGGGATTTCACAACCCCCTAAAATGTAATCAATGTTCCATCAGAGGGGGTGAGCAATCTGATAAGTGTGCCTTTCCATATTAGTTATTCCAGAAGAATTAAATTATTGAATGTTATACTGATGCTGGGGAATAATGTTTTTAATTGTCTAATTTTCTTGCAATGTTAGCTTCCAAATTAATTGATTTTGGTTTTCTTGTTTGATTCCCCAGTTTCCTTCAACGCCACAGGAATGGCAGACTGTGGCATCCCATTTTGCCAGCCGTTGGGACTTTCCCAATTGTGGAGGGGCTATAGATGGGAAACATGTCCACATTGTGCCACCACCCCATTCGGGGTCATACTATTTTAATTATAAGGGGTTCCACAGTATTGTTTTAATGGCGGTGGTGTCGGCACACTATGATTTTTTATATGTGGACGTGGGGAAGAATGGCCGGATGTCGGATGGAGGAGTATTTGCCCAGACGGAGTTCTGCCAGCGTCTCCAGAGTGGTGGCCTGGGATTGCCACCTGATGCGGATAACGTGGAAGGACTCCCCTTTGTCTTCATTGCCGATGAAGCCTTCGCTCTCAGCAAGCACCTCATGAGGCCATTCCCCCAAAGAACCCTCACCCCGGAGAGGAGGGTTTTTAATTTCCGGCTGGCCAGAGCTAGAAGAGTGGTTGAGAATGCGTTTGGAATTCTGGCCAGCCGGTTCCGCCTGTTTCAAACAGCCATTAATTTGGCGGAATACAAACTTAATTTTATCATTTTATCGTGCTGCATTCTGCACAACTTTTTAAACAAACATTCTCCGAATTATATAGGCACAGTTGGGCCTGAGGCCGGACAAATAGATGCCAACCTTACGGGCCTGGATACTGTCCGTACTGGCTTGGCCCCCCAAAGTGCCCGTCAAGTTAGACAGCAATATGTTAATTATTTTATGGGTAGGGGGGCCATTGCAATGGGCCAGGATATATAATTTTTTACAATAAAAAAAATATTGATGAAATCTTGCATTATATTTATTGCTTGCCTTTCTTTTGGGCTGTCTCCTAGGTTATGGTCGAGCAGTTGTAGTGCCAACTGTATTTTAATTTTAAATGTCTAAATAAGCTCCATTGCCACTGTAAACAACTTTTTTACAATTATAACCAAACTGATACTGAGCCTTGAAATAACAAACCACACATTTATTTAATTCCTATAAGGAGATGTTTTTATTAATGGTTGTTATGCATTCAGTTCTGCATTTAGTATAAAATGTTCATAGACAAAAATATAATGATATCTTAATAATGTAGAAAAATATAATTATATTTAAATATTTCTACCTAATCCACAAAAAAATATATTTGGCTTTTTGATTTTCGCAAACAGGCTTTTTTTTTTTTTTTTTTTTTTGTTTTTTTGAAAATCAAGTTTTGTTAGTTTTTTGGTTTTTTTAAAATCAAGTTTTATTTTTTTTGGTTTTTGAACATCAAGTTTTTTTATTTATTTTTTTTTTTTTTGAAAATCAAGTTTTGTTAGTTTTTTTTGGTTTTTTAAAATCAATTTTTTTTTATTTTTTTTTGTTTTTTTGAAAATCAAGTTTTGTGATTTTTTTAGTTTTTTTAAAATCAATTATTTTTTTTTTTTTTTGGTTTTTGAAAATCAAGTTTTTTTTTTTGTTTTGTTTTTTTTTGAAAATCAAGTTTTGTTAGTTTTTTTTGGTTTTTTAAAATCAATTTTTTTTTATTTTTTTTGGTTTTTTAAAATCAAGTTTTTTTTTTTTTTTTTGTGTTTTTTAAAATCAAGTTTTTTTTATTTTTTTATGGTTTTTTTAAAATCAATTTTTTTTTTTTTGGGGGGTTTTTGAGAAAATCAAGTTTTATTTTTTTGTGGATTTTTTAGGTATTTACGAGAAACAGCCCTCCTTTTTTAAATTAGGTTAAACAGCCATTTCTGTTCAGCCAAAAAAAGAAAGAGAAGGCCCAGAATGGGGTCAGCAAAACAGGAAATGAAGGACATGATTGATGTTTTGGGGTTTCAAAAAGGGCATTTAGATTCGACCCAAAACATCAATCATGTCCTTCATTTCCTGCTGCATACGATCCAGCCGATTACGCATTTCATCGATGTCCTTATTCCAGGCCATTATTTGACCAATTAGCCTTTGGGCACTTTCTGAGGTGAAATAGTCACTTCTTGTTGTACCTAAAGTGGAATGAAACCAAAAAATGTCTTTAGAAATATGCACACATACATAGTTTACCTTACCATAATAAAGCTGTTGTCTCAGACACTGACCTGGTGGGGTGCCCATGTAGCATAATTCCTCCACATCCTCGGGGGTGGTGCTGTTGCTTGAATCAAGCACAACCAGATCCCCTAAAATAGAGTAGACAAATTACATTAAACAAAAGGCAGCCATGCATAGATTAACGTAAGCTGGTGTGTCAGACACTCACCTGGTGGGGTGCCCATGTCGCCCACCTCTCCTTCCTCCACATCCTCAGTGGGACTTGGGCTGATTTCCCAGTCATGTTTGGCTTGGGGTGGACTGTCTTCTTGTTGGCTGAGTGATTTTTCCCCTATGTGAAACAAAAAATTATTAATCTACTTAGCACACAGATATTTTAGTACATAGTAATTTTCCAACATTTGTAGTGAAGTGGTTTGTGTAGAGTTCCTATTTTACCTCAATATTTAAAATTATAAAGACATATCGGATAGATAGATATCTAGATATCAATATCTCAAAATATAGTTAATAATCTTTTGATCTCTCTCTCTCTATATCTGGAACAAAATCTATAAATATCTAACTAAATGTAAAGAAAAAAAAAAAAGATAACTTAAAATATTCAAAAAGAATGTTTTACATTTCTATATCTATCTATCTACCTATCTCTATATTTCTCTCTCTCTATATATTTCTCTCTCTCTCTCTCTCTCTC